>NC_090991.1:5498750-6805833 GCF_041146395.1 Eulemur rufifrons
TCCCACAAGTCCGTGGACCAGGAGCAAGTTTGGGAGGTATTGAACTCCCCTGGTTTACAGGGGCTTTTTGCCTCTCTGAACCCTGAGCAGCTGGACAGATGGGAAGCTCTGTGGAGCACTCTCCCAGTAAGGTGTGTTGGGCCAAGCACTGGAGGTGTGAGGAAATATAAAACTTTCAAGTGATAATATCTAGCATCGGGTGTGCAGTCTTGAAAAATGACCCATCCTTGTAGAAATTCTCTGTAGAAATACACTGGCCACTGGCCTCTTACGTAACTGTCTTCCAAATGAGGTGCGGATTTCCCAAGAGTTGGGATTCTGATAAGAGTCCTGCAAAATTAGTTGAAAAGTTTTTGGGACTTTGATGTATTTTCATGGTTTGGCTTTTTCTGAACTTAAAGGAAGGACAATTTTTAAAAGAAATATTATTAGGAGAAGTGGCAACTTTCAGTTCTTTGTGGACTAAAATGCTAAGAGATTTACATGCATGGAATTGTCATTGTCATACTTTTGGGAGGTGCATTAAAGTTTTCCAAACTTTCTGGCAGTTGTTCTCATTGCTCCCCAGAACCTTCCTGTCATGTTGATGTTGTTGTCATTTTATGGCTTGTGTACCTGGTAGCCCCCAGCCTTGGAGAAGTCAGAGGGCTTGGACTTGGGAAATTTGAGGTTGGGGAAGATGAGAGGACTTAGCTAGTTCTGCCTGCTGTTTTCTGCTGGACTTCTTACTCATGTGTTTGATTTAACCAACCTCTCCCGTCAAGCCTTTGCCAGGCAGCTCCACCAGGTTTGGGCCCCCCTTTCTCTGCTGTCCTCGCCTCACCACCCCGTGCAATCTGTTAGTGTACTTGTCACATTGTCTGTGTATCTGGGGCTCTTGTGACACTGTGACATCTTTGAGTCCATGGTCGCCCTGTCTTTCTTCACTTCCCTAGTAGCTAGCTCAGTCTCTGACACCTAGTAGGTGTTGGAGACATCTCAGTAAAGGTCTGAGAGTAGTAGTCCTGAAGGCAGGGGAACACATTTGTAGGGATCCCTTACTGCAGGCTTTACCGTTCTGTCTTGCTCTTGCAAAAACTGCTATTGTTGGTTCAACAGCTGTGTGTCAGTCACATAGGTTTTGTCTGCTTCATTTACTGATGAGAAAACTGAGACCTGGGGGGCTTAAATCGTGTCCAAGTTCACACAGCCAGTAAGTGATGAGGCTGGGATTTGAACAGATGTGTTGGACTTCAGCATGCTGTTATACCTGTTACTTCATTTGAGGACCGAGTCTCATAGGGCTGAAGAGATGGCCTGTGAGTTAGCAATGGACTGAGTAACAGGGATGGTAAAGGTGAAGTTGAGGATGGGAGAAAGAACACTTTGTTTTCGTCAATGGTGTTGTAAAATGACTTTATGTCCATCTGTTGAGTTTTTGAAAGTTGACAAGCTTTCTGTTAAGTTCATCAGTGGAATTTGCTTTTTTAATTAGCTTATTCCAGGTGTCTAAAAATAGAAACTTAGAAAAACAAATACTGTGAAATAAGAGTACGAGCAGTTAAGTGCGTGTATTCAGTGACTTCCATCTATGGACGTGTTTGATCATACCTACTGCCCGTCAGGCAGTTACGTTTTTGATGTCTTGAAATCTTGAAAGCCGTTTCAGCAGCCTTTTTGTTTTTTTTAAAAACCAAACACCATAATTTCATATCAGTGTATCACATAGGGATAACCACCCATCTGTGAGTGGAAAACCGAGGCCCAGAGAGGTTAAATAAGTAACCTGTGAGGAACTGGCACAGCCAGGATCCAAATTGACGTCTGTGTGATTCCCAGACCTGGTCCCTTCCTTCTACTCCAGCAGCCTCTGTGGAAAACCCCAGAGAGTAATGGGTATTCACTTAAATTATGGGATAAATTTGTGATCTGAAATTCACCACCAAGTGTATCTAGAAGGTTGGGGATCGTGGATGAGGAGATTTCTGGCTTTTTGCTAACCTTAGGATCTCTGAAAGCACTGTGGCTTGAATGTCAGTAACTTAATGGACCACTTTAGCTGACAGACGCTCGATTTAGGATTTGATTTAAAAAAAAAAAAAAGCCTGCCTCCTTTGAACCAGATCTGCAGCATTGTTAAAATGCTCCCTGTACATGCATTGGATTCTTTCTGGTGACTCATTCCCAGTGTCCCCAGGTACTGGAGCCTGCTTTGTTCCTGGGCACAGAAAGGCCCTTTCCTGGTTGTTTCCTGTTGGTCCTGGTCTAGGCAGAGTGTGCTGCACTTTTAAGCCCTCTAGAGACAGGTAACTTAATTCTGTTTCTATTCAAAGCAGTACAAGGAATTGGGTGCATGGAGGGCTGTAAATTAAGGGACTCCCATTTTCTTTATGGTAACCTCCCTGATAAATAGAACAGGGAAAAGCAGGCTCATCCTGAGGGATGGCTGATCATCTAGGGCTAATGCATGGTGTGGATTTAAAAGCATTTATAATTAATCACTTCTGAGTGCAGGCTTCATCCTTCCTCTCGCTCCTACCCCTTTAGATAATGTCATCCTCATGTTGCAGAGCTCACTTGCTGAGAGCACCAAATGGTACAGACAGTTTGGCTACAAAGGCCATGTGGCAAATAGCTTTAGAATCACGTGTAGGTACTAATGGGCCTCCTGGCTGGGTGGCTTTGGGCACTTTAATCACTGAAGTTTGGTTTCCTCATCTCTAAAGGGGGGCTAGTAATGACCACTTCACAAAATGTCTCTCAAACTCTGGTATGCATCAGAATCACCCAGATGGCTTGTTAAA
Organism: Eulemur rufifrons; assembly: GCF_041146395.1. Classification (NCBI taxonomy): domain Eukaryota; kingdom Metazoa; phylum Chordata; class Mammalia; order Primates; family Lemuridae; genus Eulemur; species Eulemur rufifrons. The sequence continues at coordinate 5,501,534 of NC_090991.1, forward strand.
AATGGTGCTGGGCTCAACCCCAGAATTTCTGATTCAGTGGATGAGACCCTCGAATGTGCGTTTTTAATCAGCTTGTAAGTAGTACTAATGCTGCCCATCTGGGGACCAAATTTGGGAACCTTGGCCTAGAGGACTGAACAAGAAGTTGCGTAAGGTGTCTAGCACCGGCTGGCTGTGCAGTGGAAACTCAAAAATGACACTTCCTTTCTGTCTCTGAGATGCTTCTAAATATTGCTCTGAAGATGGTGGTGTGACTTTTGGAAAGGAAGTTTGAGTTCCCAAAGAGATGTTTTCACTTCATTCTTTCGTGACTATAAGTTGGACTGTGGTCACAGGCATTGTCACTGTGTGGATTAGTTGGGATGCTTTCCTTAATGAAGAGAATGGAAGATGTCAGTGGCGTTTGAAAAGGCAGTCAATCTCAGATTCTGTTGGAAATGCAGGTCCATCATTCCCACACGTTGGGTAAGATGTTTGCTGTCAAGGCTTTTTAGAAATGTAACGTGGGGCTGGGCGTGGTGGCTCACGCCTATAATCCTAGCACTTTGGGAGGCCGAGGTGGGAGGATTGCTTGAGCTCAGGAGTTGGAGACCAGCCTGAGCAAGAGCGAGACCCCGTCTCTACAAGAAATAGAAGAATTAGCTGGGTGTGGTGCCGCTTGCCTATAGTCCCAACTACTCAGGAGGCTGAGGCAGGAGGATCGCTTGAGCCCAGGAGTTGGTTGTGGTGAGCTACAATGACACTACTGAACTCTAGCCAGGGTGACAGAGCGAGACTCTGTCTCAAAAAAAAAAAACAAAAAAAAAAAACAAAAAGAAAGAAATGTAACTTGGAAAGATTGGGGGAGTGGAGTTGTTGGATCTGAGCAGACTCCCATGGGGCTATTAGGGATGGACCAGTGGTGTTAATGGAAGTCACTTTTCCTCCCCGCCATGATTCAGATTTAATGTTCTTTGGTGTTTAGAGTTTGGATTTTTTTTTTTCTTCCAGTAGCAATTATCAACTTGTCCATCAAAACCAAATGTGTGTGTGTGGGATGAGCTCTGATGGTTTTTGAATATGTTCTGTGTACCAGGTTCTGTGCTATTCCTTTTATGCACAGTGTCTAATTTAATTTTTAAGGTGATCCTGCAAGGCCTGTCACTGTTTCTCTTTTTGCAGATGAGAAAGCTAAGACTCAGAGGGGTTCAGCAACCTGCCCTAGGCCATGCGGCCAGTAAGTGCCCCAGCTGGTATTTGCTGCCACCTCTGTCAAACTCAGAACCACATTATTTCCGTTACCTCACTCTGCAGCTGTGCCAGGTGCTCCCATCACTGTGCCCTCACTGTGCCTGAGAAAGTAGGCATGTCACAGATGAGCACACTGAGGCTCGGAGGGGGCCAGCTTGTCATGTGCACCCAACCAATGGCTGGTAGGACCTGAATTCAGTCCCATGCCTGTCTGGTTTTGGAGCTTTATGAAGTTGTTTCTATGAGAACGCCTCACCACCCTGTTGAGGACCGCAGAAGTGAATTCTAAGACCCTGAGCTGCCTGGTTGCATACAGCAGGGACCTAGGGCTACTCCAGCTGGCTTGGCTGGGAGGAAGTGTGTGTGGGCTGGTAAGGGTTTTTGTGTTTGCAAAGCTGTGTTCAAATAATTGGCCAAATTGTTCTTTCAGGGAAGGGAGCATTTCTTTTTACTTTGTAATCCTGAAGCTCAGTGTACTGGTTCTGTAACATTACACGTGGGTACTAAGGACCAAAAAACCCTCTGGTAGTGCTGTTGTTAAAACTTGATCAAATTCATACAGAACCTGGTAGTCTTAAAAAGTTACATATAAATAGAAATGTAAAGCATCTCCTTCTTCAGTAGGCAATTAGCGTGTGTGTTCTAGCCCATGGTTAATTTTGTCTGGTCTTACAGTGTCCTGACGAGGCTGGGGCGTGAGCACTTTCCCAAGGTTTGCAAACTGCCTGAGCAAGGAATGGTAAACAGCTCTGTATCAGCGCCTGCCCGGCACTTGGGGGAGGCCCTGGAGGCTTGGACTGGAGTTTGTTGTTGTGTAAACTCTTTAAGGCTCTGAGGTGAACACATCAATGTAAGCAAAAAGTTGCTGTTGAAAGGCTGGCCTCCCCTCAAAAACAGAGTCATAGCAATAAAGGAATACCGACAGGCTAACATTCCCATTTTTTCTTGAAAGCAAGTCATCCCTGAGTGACTTTGATACCCAGGGCTGTCCTGGGATATAATGACTACTTTGGATCAAAAATTTTGGGAATCATCTGGTCAGAAAGAATTGTTATGCCACTTTATAAGAGGCAGTCCGGGAGATCATTTCAAAGACAGTTTCATGACAATAGGGCAGAATATTTGAGGCCAGTGTCAGCCTGGAAAATATGCCACATGTGGTCTTTGGAGTCAAAATTATGGGTGTATGGGAAATGCCATGTTTCTTGTCACCAATAACTTAGTCTAATTGAGAAAACAAAGTTAGCATTTGTGAGACAATTAGAAGCTGGCAGTTCATTGAGCTGTGATTTTGATTCTTTGTCAGAAGGTTAAGAAAGGAGAAAAAACATCTAGAAGAGTCAGGGAAGGCATCAGGGAGAAGATAGGGTTTGGGCTGGACCTTGAAGGACAGGGAACAGTATCTGAAAGGGGCAACCTTGCAAAAACAACAGGAAAGTACCTCGTCCCACAGTTTCCCCAGTAACAGTTACCCTGAGAGCATCCCAGAGCAGAAGGCAGGTGGGAGGCGTCTCGGGTCTTGGGAACAGCAGGAGGCAAAGCTCGAGGTGGGCTGGGCACGAGCGTGAGTGTGCAGGCTCCTACAGCAGCTCCGGCTGGCGGGTGCCCGCAGGGAGCAGTGAGCACCGAGTTGGCCAGATGGCCACTGGCTCTGACGAGGCAGCAGCCTTGGGATTTGGTTTTATTGGCAGTAGGGAGCAGGGCAGGGCAGTGTGTGCTACCTCAAGTGTTTGGGAAGGGCCCCTGGCAGCGGCCTGTGGGTGGGGGCCTGGCCCAGGCTGGCTTCGTGATACTGGCTGGATTGCAGTTCCAGAGGCAGAGGGTGAAGGGAGGCCAGAGTCTAGTTCTGTTTGGGGAGCGGAGCCTCGGTGCTGGCTTGCCGGTTTGGATTTGCCACCCTGGGAGCCTGCAGTTCTTAACCCTGGCTGCACCTGCAAACCACATGGCCTGGAAAGCTTTTAAAAAATGCCTGTGATGGGGCCCCACCCCAGGCCAATCAGGGGGGAGCCAGTAATTTTTAGAAGTGCCTCAGACAATTCTAATGGTCTGTGTGGGTTGAGAAGCTGAGCTGTGTGCTCAGGGGAGCCTCTGGGAGTGTCAGGGCTTGAAAGGGGGAAATTGGAGCCAGAGAGAACAGAAAGCCTTGGCAGTAATGGGGTGTGGGGTGCTGGGGCCGGAGCTATTGTAAAGTCACTGTGGATGGGCTGGTGAAATTGTGGCCGGAGAGAGACTGGTGGAAAGGGTCACCCTGGCTGAAGTTTGCCTCTGATCCAGTTTGGAAAAGGGGGACAGCTTAGCAAAGAGTTTAAACAAGGGGAGGGCAGGAGAAGAGACTGTGATCTACCTGTTTGACAATCCTCCTTTCAACCTGAGTTTTAGCCACAGAGCAGGCATAGCAGGTTCTTATCTGTTCTTTCAAGCTTGCCAACTAGGTTCCTTCCCACACCCTGAATTGCAATGACTGCAGCAGACAGTACTTGTAAAATTTAAAATTACATTTCTTTAAAGTGGTTTTATTAAAGATAGTTGTAATGTAGAGTTCCTAATTTAGATAGATTCACTTTATTAGACAAAGATTAGAAGTGAGGTTTTACCTGGTACATTTAACGCATGTCACAATATCATTATAATTTATGGCATTTCAGCCAAAAAATGAATTTGTAGTCCAATTCATTCATTCTTAATGCTCATTGAGCACACATGTATCATGTACTGTAAGCTGGGAATACATGGAGGAGTAAAATTTAAGTTCCTGCCTTCACATAGCTGTTGGTCTGCAGAGGGTGGCTCCTGACCCAGGGGCAAGTAACATCAGCTTTGAGGGAGACGGGCAGGTGGAGAAGTTTAGGAAGGGGTGTCAGAGACACTGGGAACGGAACCTGGGGATCGGGCAAGGCTTCAGAGGAAATGACAGGTAAGCCGAGTCTTGAAGGAAAAGTGGGAGTTCTGGGAGACAGAGACAAAGGGTCCTGGGCCGAGGGAGTGGTGTTCTGCGGAGGCCTGGGCTGAGCAAGGAGAGTGCGGAGGAGGAATGGAGCGTGTGTGGTAGAGGCCCAGCCGCAGGCTGACCCGGCCGTCCAGGCAGGACAGGTGAGAGCGTGGTGAGATTTGACTCCTGGGCTGTGGTTTTCACACAGCCTTTTGGCGGTGAGTGGGCAGGGCTGTGGGTCCTCCGCCCCGCCTGTGAGCAGAGCAGCTCTGCGCCGAGAGTGGGGGACTGAAAGCTCATCTGAAAACCGTCCCTCTGCTGTTGAAAGCAACCAACATGATCGGGTGCCTCGGTGAGCAGGAGAGTGCCCGTGGGTGGCTGGAAGAGAGGGACTGGAGGCTTCTCCCAAGGGCCTGAAAAGTCCTCACTTTTTTCTGTTTGCAGTGAGAAGGATGGAGTTGAAAATGTTCCTGTCCTCTCCTCCAGGCTAGTTTCTCTGGGCCCCAGAATAATGTCTATGTGATCAAACAATCCCTTGGGTATAGAACTCCTTACAGTTAAGCAGCTCTGTTTTCTAAAATCCCTGGAGAACCTAACGACCATGCGGGTACTAGGGATGCATGTCAGAGAGCTGCTGTGCCAGGTGCTGTGCTGGGTACTGAGAAGATGGTCACAGGCCTCAACTCTCCTCCATCTGGACTGGAAAAGTAGTCCTTGGGCAGATCGAGCCCACAGGTGTGTTTTGTTTGGGCTGTATATACTGTGCCTCTATGTAAACATTAAAATTATTTGCTATATCAGTTTCCTATGGCTGCTGTGACAAATTACCATAAATGCAGTGGCTTAAAACAACATAGTTGCATAGGCTGGGAGTCCAATACAGGTCTCAGTGGGCTAAGATCATGGTGTCGTCATGGCTGTGTTCCTTCTGGAGGCTCTAGAGGAGAATCCATTTCCTTGCCTTTTCTAGCTTCTAGAGGCCTTCTGCATTCCTTGGCTCGTGCCTCTCCTATCTTCAAAGCCAGCAGTGGTTGGTCCACGTCTTTCTCACGTGGCATCACTCTGACTCTGACTCTTCTGCCTCCCACTTCCAGTTTTAAAGACCCTTGTGATTACATTGGGCCCACGGGATAATCCAGGATACTCTCCCTGTTTAAAGTTAGCTGATTAGAAAGTTTAGTTCTGTCTGTGACCTTTGCCATGTAACCTGACATAGTCACAGGTTCCAGGATTAGGATGTAGGTGTCTTTGGGAGGTTACTATTCGTCAACCATAGTTGCCCACATTTAAAATCAGGAGATCTTACATAGCCATCCAGACTTGCAGCTTCATTGACAAATCAGAACACTTGGCAGCCAGGGGCCTGCACTGTTGCCTGGCAACAGTGGGTCAGAGCCAGTGTCTGCGCCATCTCCAGTTGGGGCTTGTGGGTGCCAGTTCTCCACAGTCCCCAGCCTTCCCTGTGGTGCCTGCTCATTTCCCCTTGTTGTCTGGTCCCTGCTCTGGGGACACAGGGGCTCACACAGAGTCTAGTTGTGGCAGTGTCCTGTGTGCAGGGTGGTCGAGCTTGCCTGCCTCTCTGTTTGGTGCCCCCTCTGCCCTGCCCCCTGTACCTCCACCTCCACTTCTGCCGCAGACCCTTGCCCCACACCCTCCTCTTCTGCCTCTGCCTGGCACACACTGTCCCTTCTCTCCATGCCTTCCTCTCCCTGACCCAGGGCTCTACATTCCGCAGCATCTCTGATGCTATTTTAGGTGGGATTGTTTGTGCCATGACTCCTTGTCTCTCGTCCCCTCCTTTTTTGGCACCCAACACTAATACATTCTGGTGCCTTCCATTTTATGTCTCACATTGGCGATTGTGAAAAGTCTTTATAATATACCTTTAGAGCAATATTCATCAAAAATCAGGATCACACAACAATATGTAGTCAAATGTCTCTGTGCTGTGCGCTCTCTTGGATGCTGGGAACGCAACAGGGAACATGATAGAGACTCTTGTCCTGCTTCCCCCGACAAACGCAGTTCTAGAAGAGGGAGAAGGGGAAATAAGTTAATAGACAATTACGGTATCAACCTCCTGCTGCATCTAGGGAGGCTCTGGCAGGATCCTGCTAATTCTGATTTTCATATGTTTTGTGTTTGAAGCTGACTTTTATCAGTTGTGGAATAATGATCACTTTACACAAAATCTTGATTTAGGTTGAATTTTATTAGCAGCTCTATTAGGGGAAAACAAAGAGAGTTTTGCTATTTTGATTTTTTTTAATTGTAAAATACACATACCGTTTACTGTTGTAGCCATTTTAAAGTGAGCAATTCAGTGGCATTTATACATTCACAGTGTTGTGCAACCATCACCGCTATCTAGTTCCAGAACTTTCTTCATCACTCCGAAAGGAAACCCACACCCATTAAGTGGTCCCTCCCCCCTGTCCCCAGACCCTGGCAACCGCTAACCTACTTTCTGTCTGTGTAGATTTGCCTGCTCTGGACATTTCCTATACATGGGATCGTACGATATGTATTTTATATTGGCTTCTTTACCTGGCACGTTTTCCAGGCTCATCCATGGTATAGTGTGGATCAGCACTTCATTCCTTTTTATGGCTGAATAATATTCCATTTTAGGGATATACCACAGTTTATATATCTCTTGGTGGATATTTGGGTTGTTTCTACCTTTGGCTATTGTGAATAGTTGCTATTTTAATTTAACTTGTCATTGTTTAATTTGAAGTGTGGTGATGTGGTACCTGGATCAAAAAGAAAATGTCACATGTGAGAGGACAAAAAATGTCACATGTGAGAGGGCAAAGAGTGATTTGTTCTTGATTCCATTTATTTCAGTAAACACATTTTGAAAGAACTTATATCTGAAGCACAACATACATAATGGAAAAGTATAGTGTATATAACAATAGTACATGAGGGACTCAGAGGCCTCTTCTGGTGTTTTTTTGGTGACCATTAGGCGTCCTTAACAGGCTGGTCTGGTGGGCAAAGCCTACCCTTCTCAGGCTTGAGAGGCCACAGCTGCAGGTGTGAGAGTGGGCAGTGGCCTTTCTGGACCCTGGCATGGGGGGAGATGCCCGGCAGCCTCTGGGGCTTTGCTGCACCCCCGAGTCGTGGGGGAGACTTGTGTTTCACGAGAGCCGTTGATGGAAGACCTTGTTTTCCTGGACACCGATCAGTGCCTTTATTTATTACACACCTTAGTGAAATAGGCAGTGTCTGTGCCTTTGTCTTATGTTTGCATTTTCATGACAGTGTGCTGGATTTCAGGATAGCAGGTTAAATACATGGTTACTAATGTGGAAAATGAAGTGGATTTGGTAGTATGTTTTATATGCGGGGCATTGATTTCAGTTAGGAGTTTGTTTCCCACTAGGAGTTAGTGGGCAGCCCCTCGTGAGTGGCCAAATCCTGACTGCTGGGCACCCTTCTCAAGGGCTACTTCTGTGGGGCTGCGCTTTGAGAGACACTCTGAGAAGTGGCCCTGTGCCATGTCTTTGGTGGTCACAGTCATGGTGTTGGGGAGCAAACTTCACTCCATCATGCTGTTTGCCCCCTTTTGGAGGGCTGGAGGGAGACGTTCGTCTCTGGTTCTGGGACAAGAAGAATCTTGTCCTGTGAATCTGGTTGTTTTTCATCTTGTGGACGGTGTGACTCCTCTTTGCTCTGGCTACCAGGAAGCTTAGCTCAGAGTCAATCATTTGTCCCAGCTGTAATGTGGCCTGTATTTTGGGTTCCAACCTCCTTTTTGGTCCAGCCTTTTTTTTTTTGCCCCCTCCCTCCCCATTTCCTCATTGCCTGGGTTTCTTCACTTCCTTACTTTTCATTATGTTCTCTGGATTTCTTGAATCCAGTGCTTCTCACTCAACTTTGGTTGTATTTTATTCAGTATCACCTGGGGAGATTTTTTAAAAAACTGCTAATGCTTGGCTCCCATCCCCTTCTGTCTTAATTGTTGTGGGATGGGGCCTGAACATAAATATGTTTCCTAAATTCACCAAAGAGCCAGGTGTGGTGGTGGCTTCCACCTGTAATCCCAGCTCCTTGTGAGCCTGAGGTGCAACATGGTGAGTCTCCCAGCTCAAAAAAAAAAAAAAAAAGTTCCCCAAAGATTTGAATGTGTGGCCAGGGTTGAGAACTGCTGCTTTAGGCCATTTCATGGTCTTTTTAGCATGAAGGCAGGGCTAAGTGAACGAAAAGAGTGGAGTTGGAGAGAATAGCTGAGCCGAAGGACAGTGGTGTAAGCTCAGAGAAGCTGAGTAAAGAGGATTATGGAGGTTCCAGCAGTGTTCTTGCTGGTGGCACCCCTGGGAAAGTTCTGGAGGACTCCTCCTTGTCCACAACCACAGGAGGCTCAGCTCCTGGGGCCGGGGTGGGCAGGAGTGACTTGAGATTTCCCTGTGAAGCCCGTGGGCCTGTCTGGTGGCCGTATGGCTTTGTAACAAGATCTGGGCCTTTCAGGACCCAAGTCCCATGCTCGGAGCCTGACTGATGCCTAACACCATTCGCTATAGAATGTAATTACAGAGAAGACCTGGTGTATACAGAGAACATTTGCAACTAATCTGGTCCCTCCTGTGCTTTAAAAAAGAAAAAATCCCACTCTCTGCCTTAAAGAGGAACAAGAAATTATGAAAGAAAACACATTCTTTCTTGATTTAAAAGAATATATTTTATTGGTAGAAGAAAATGGCAAGTAGCGCAAGACATGACCATCTAACCTGACTACAAAGTGCAAGGCAGATTTTATTTGTGTATTTTTGAGACAGGATCTCACTCTGTTGCCTGGGCTAGATAGTGCAGTCATCACAGCTCACTGCAACCTTGAACTCCTGGGCTTAAGTGATCCTCCTGCCTCAGCCTCCAGAGTAGCTGGTGAACGTCACCATGCCTGGCTAATTTTTTTATTTTTTGGAGAGAGATGGGGTCTCACTATGTCACTCACACTGGTGTTGAACGTTGGCAATGAGCATCAGGATGTTCTTTCCACAGGGCTTATTGCCTCTCTTTTCAGGAGACTCCAGAAGAGAAAACAGGCCAATTCTTTAGGAAATGTGTTTGTCTGAGGCTCAACAGCAAACTCTGATCCAACCCAGACAACTGGTCCAGGCTGTAGGTCTACCAGGTGACTGCAGGGTGACCCACGACATGTCAATGTCTAGTAGTTTCCTTTTAGGGGCCCTTGGCATTGACACTGCGTGTTCATAGTCAGAAAGGTTATTTGTGAGTCCCCATGAACAGGGCTCCCACACTGGGAAAGGCCCCTGTTTCTCCACCCAGTGGTGTTAGGCCCACCTGGCTGGTCACAGAGCCAACCCCAGTGAGCAGATCCACACAACTGCAGGGGCGGGGAGGGCAGCAGTTGTCACTGTGTGGCCTTGTCTAGCACAGGGCCCGTCCACCCTGCACGGCTCAGGGCAGGCTTGCCAAGGGGAAGTTTGCATTTGTGTGCCGCATTGCACTACCAACTGCTGGATATTTAAAAAATCCTTTTTTTTTTTTTTTTTTTTTGAGGCAGAGTCTTGCTCTGTTGCCGGGGCTAGAGTGCCATGGTGTCAGCATAACTCACAGCAACCTCAAACTCCTGGGCTCAAGTGATGCTACTGCCTCAGCTTCCCGAGTAGCTGGGAATACAGGCATTCACCACCATGCCCGGTTAATTTTTTCTGTATATTTTTAGTTGTCCAGCTAATTTCTTTCTATTTTTAGTAGAGACAGGGTCTTGCTCTTGCTCAGGCTGGTCTCAAACTCCTGAGCTCAAATGATCCTCTTGCTTCGGCCTCCGAGAGTGCTAGGCCTTAAGAAATCCTTTTGATAGCAATTTAAAGGCTACTATGTAGGATTTTTTTTTTTTCATTTGGAAGAAAAAAAACCAGTTTAAAACTTGGAAAGAGGAAACAATGTTATCTTCTTTTAAATAAAACATTCTTTGAGGAATACCTGTTTTCTATGAATAAAAGAAAAATTCTATGGGTCACTGGTTGCTGAATTAAGCTCTTGAAAATTTGAGGTTTTTTATTAAACTGCCGTGTGAGGCTCGTGGAAATATAATTTGGAATAGGTCAGCCTCAGGTTTTTCTTCTTTTGGTAGGTGATACGGAAACACGGTTTTGCTGTTGTTTTTGTCCAATGCGAGAGTAGTAGCTCGTTGACCTGGCGTCTTTTGAGCCTTGGGTCATTTCAGGAGAAAATTTCCAGACAGCCGAATCTCTTCTCTTTGGGGAGTCAAAGCCTTTCATCTTCACTTGTGGCTTTTGTTTTTTTCTTTTCCATTTTCCCCGTTCCCTAATTTAATGAAGACCATGCTTGTTGGCTTCCAGGGGGAAAGGCCAGAGGTGCCTGGAGAGTAAGATGGATGGATCATGTTCACAGATGGGCCCGGGAGAGTAACCCCTCACCCTTAAATGCCCAGAGGAAGGGGCCAAGTTCTTTGTCACCGGCGTTCAGCCCTCCTGCTTTGGCCTGTGATCTTCTCTCTTCACTTGTTTGCCTTGTTTTGCTTGAAATATGCTTTGCCTCTTGCTCATCCACTTCATCTCTCCCCTAGCACGCTCCATGCCTGGCCAGAAAGCCCACTGTGCTGTACCGTGTCCCTTAGACTTCCCTTGTCGGGTATCATCCGTTTCCTCACTCCCTGCAGCCTGTGTCACTTGAGCTCTTTGCAGACAGGGGCTGTGTCTGATCTGATCCCCCCGCACTATGCCTGGTGCCTGGCTGGTAGCAGGAGCTGAGGGAACACTTGAAACGGGAGTGGATCCTGGGGGCTTCTTGTTCTTCCCTCCTTTGACACCTTTTTTTTTTTTTTTTTTTTTCCTGAGACAAAGTCTAGCTCTGTTGCCTAGGCTAGAGTGCCGTGGCGTCAGCCTAGCTCACAGCAAGCTCAGACTCCTGGGCTCAAGGGATCCTCCTGTCTTAGCCTCCTGAGGAGCTGGGACTACAGGCATGCGCCAACAGGCCCGGCTAATTTTTTCTGTTTTTAGTAGAAGTGGGGTCTCACTCTCGCTCGGGCTGGTCTCAAACTCCTGAGTTCAAGCGATCCTCCCACGTTGGTCTCCCAGAGTGCTGGGATTACAGGCGTGAGCCACCGCGCCGGGCCTCCTTTGACACCTTATGATGGCAGGGCACAGACCTGCTCAGGGCTGCGCTGGGTCGGGTTTGTGCATGGTGCTGTGGACAGGAGAGCGCTAGGAGGAGGATGGCTCAGATGAGAGGGGATAACAGGTGGGATGGGGGCCAGTGGGAAAAGCCAGAGAGGGCTGGAGGGGAGTCACAGAAAGGAAGGGACAGACACAGGAAGGTCCAAGGCCCATGCCTTCCAGGTTCAGAGTTGTTGGTGCCTGACTCTCACACAGGTTGGTGGCAAAAGAACACCGGAATAACAGGTGGACTTGGGCGGGACGTGGCTCTGGCTTTTTTTTTTTTTTTTTTGAGGATGAGACTTTTTTTTTTAATGAAATACTCTTTTGAGTAGGCGATACAGTCACATAGTTCTTTTTCTTTTCTTTTTTTGTTTTTGCTGTGCAGAGGGGTGCTCAGTTGCTTTGTTTTTGTTGAGACAGAGTCTCCACTCTGTCACCATGGGTAGAGTGCAGTGGTGTCATTGTAGCTCACTGCAGCCTCCAACTCCTGGGCTAAAGCGATCCTTCTGCCTCAGCCTCCTGTGTAGCTGGGACTACAGGGGTGCGACACAACGCCCGGCTGGGTTTTTTTCCCTTTCTTTTTGGTAGAGACAGGGCCTCAGTTTTGCTCAGGCTAGTCTCAAACTCCTGAGCTCAAGCAGTCCTCCCGCCCTGGGTCCCCAGAGTGTTAGCATTACAGGTGTGAACCACCGTGCCCGACCTACAGTCACATAGTTCTAAACTCAAAAGATATTACTATATACTTTGAGAAAATTTGCCCCTTGCTCCTGATCTCATCTGTTCTGTGTCCCCTTCTCCCCTGATAACCATTTTTAGTAGTAGCACCCTTCCAGTGTTTCTTAATACAAATGCATGCAAACAAATGCATAGTTTTATTTCTCCCTTCTTATTAAATAAAAGAGAGCATATGCTGTACTCTGCCCTATACCTTGCGTTTTTTTGTTTTTTTTTTTTTTTACTTACCAGTGTATCCTGGAGATTTTTCCATATCAGTACATGGAGAATAACTGTTATTCTCTCTTTCAGCTGCATAGTATTGTGAAGTTGTTCCTTCTTAAAATCTCATCCCCTAAGGAAATTTCTGACATGCTGTTCCGTCACATTCCCGCGTGAGTTGTCTTACGTGTACATCATTTCCCACATGTGCAGTGGTCCTGTCGGGTGCATCCCACGGGGACGTTGTTGGGTCAGAGGGGAAACATTTGTCTTATACCTTTGCCAGGTTTTGCCCAGTTGCCGTCCACAGAGGTGGTTCCGTGTTGCAGTCCCACCAGCAGTGCAGATGCTCGTTTTCCCAGAGCCTTCCAACAGAAGGTGTAGTCCAATGCTGGGAGTTTTGCCAACTTGACAGGTGTCAACAGTATCTCAGTATAGTTTCAATTTATGTTTTTCTGAAATGAAACTGATCATGTTGTCATACATTTAAGGACCATTTACTTTTCTGTGGACAGTTCTTTACCCATTTTTCTCTTGGTATTGGTTGCTTATTTCTTGATTTCTGTGAGCTCTTTATGTTTTTGGAAGGTTAGTTCATTGTGTTATGGGTTGTAAATATTTTTTCAGGCTAGGAATTATTCTGATCTAGCCAGTCTCTTTTAAGTAACTCCATTCCTCCCCTTCCCCCTGCCCTATGTCCTTGTGTTTAAAGATTCAGACGGTGGCCTTGGGACAGAGGCTGGTCCTTACTGGGACAGAACCACTACCTTGGCTGTTTCCAGGATTTTAAGTTAATTGGCCACAGACACATTTCCAGTGCGACTGCACGCTGGTGCGGGTGTGTTTGAGTTGGACAGGGGTGGGCTGCATGATGCTGTGAGAGCAGCCAGCCCCTCACCTCTCAGTGGCCTGACACAGCAGGACTTACGTCTCCTTCATGTCGCGCGTCCAGTATGGGTGCTCGGGGGACTTCACTACTCGTCGTCATTCGTGGACCCAGGATGATGGTGGCACAAGCTTTTTTTTTTTTTTTCTTCTTCTTAACAGTTTTATTGATACGTAATTTAGGTACCATGTGATGAAGTTCACCTGTTTGAATCGTGCAAGTGGTTTTTAGTATAACCTATTCAGTGATTTTTAGTATACTTAGAGTTGTGTAATCATCAATATAATCTTATTTTAGAACGTTTCATTACCGCAAAGAGAAACTGTACCGATTAAGCAGTCATTTCTCCTCCCACTGTCCCCATCCCCTGGCAACTATCAATCTGCTTCCTGTCTTTATGGATTTGCCTGTTCTGGACATTCCATACTGCATATAGATGGAACTATACAGTATGTGGGCTTCTGTCTGGCTTCTTTCACTCGGCATAATGTTTTCAAGGTTCATCCATGTTGTAGCATAGATCAGGACTTCCTCCCTTTTAAGGCTGAATAGTATTCCGTTGTGTGGATAGACTGCATTTTGTTTATCCACTCATCTGTTGATGGAAAAAGTTATCTCCACTCTTTGGCGACTGTGAGTAACACAGCTGGGAACATTGCTCACGAGTCTGTGTGAACGTGGTTTGCTTTCCCTGGGTAGATAAGGGGGCTCCATCGGGATGCAGGCACCCACTGTCACTACCACGGGGAAGGGAATGTGGAGCATAGCACTCGCCCTTTACAGCGTTTGACAGAGAGTGACACGTATCACTTCCGTTGCCATGGCTGACCGCAGAGGGGCGGGAAAATGCAGTTCTGTTGTAGCCCTAGAGGAAGGTGAACTGGAAATACTTGGTGAGTGGAACTACTACTACAGAAAAGTGGGCATTCCTGGGACTCAGAGAGTGGTTCTGTGTGGACAGGTCACTCTGGAAAGGGTTCATTAGTAAGCTGGGAGTTCCAGGATAGAAAGCACGCGGCTGGCCTCGAAAGCTGGTTGGTGGAAAGACCTCACATCTGCCCAGGAGCGTCTCAGATGGATGTGGTGATGCTGGGGTGGGGAGGCAGCCCTGTAGCAGTCATAGGAAATGCATCAGAGCTTTAGGTTTGGGCTCTTCTGACTTTTCACGTGAGGTGTGGCTCGGTAGAGAGGGCCCAGAGCCTCGCCCCAGCCCTGGGACTTGCTTTGTGTTACTCACTCTCTCTCTTCACTTGCACAATGCCTCCCTTGCAGAACTGTGGCAAGATTAGTGCCACGAAACCGCTGGGCCAGTGCCTGGCACATAGTAGGCACTCAGTAAATTACAGCTGTCACCTTGGTGCGTTTGGCAGCTACTGAGCCTGTGGTCACTGAGTGACCAGGCCTGGCTTTCCCCAGGCCTTGGGTTCATGTTTTCCTTGTGAAGCAGAAATGTGCTGAAGAACAGTCCTATTCCCAGGGCCCGGTATCCCTGTGGTGGCTGAAGGAGGGGATGGCTGGAGTGAGGAGGGAGGTTGGTGACACTGGCGTGGCCAGTGCGTATTCCGAGGGCAGGGAAACAGTTCTTCCTTGACCTCTTGGCACAGGTGTCTGAAGTAGAGCAGTTTCTGGGTACAGGAGCAACCAGGCAGATCTGCACACGCACTCAGCTGTCAGTGCTGGAAACGCACCCCTTTATTATTATTGTTCTGAACCAAGCAGGCCACTGGCAGTGTAAACATTGTTTGGACAAAAGCATTTGGCTACTGGAGATAAAAACCAAAAGGAAAATAACAACTTTGATTTCCTTGGGTTTTTATGTTTGGACATTTGGCAGCATACTTCTGATCCTTTAAGAATTTTAAAAAATTGTATGCAAACTGCTGTTTGTTTATGCTGTTAAATTTAGTGTGAAATAGACTAAAAAATTCCCTTCCTGTTGGAATGTCAGCTTGCTCTCATTTTGCTTTTCTTTTGAGGGGAGGGGCCTTGGGGACCCTTCAAAAACGTGGGGCACGCGGGAAACCTGTGGTAGAAGCGGAACATTCAGCCTCATTGCTTGCAGCTCTGTCACGTCCACTGTCTCTCTGATCCTCTCAGGCCACCATTTCCATTTCACACATGAGGAAACTGAGATTCATCGAGGTGACCAAAGGGTGGTGGGTGGAGCAGCCATCTTCCCACTCTGCTGTGCTGTTATTTTAAAACTGTCAGGCCGGGCGCGGTGGCTCACGCCTGTAATCCTGGCACTCTGGGAGACCGAGGTGGGAGGATCGCTCAAGATCAGGAGTTCGAGATCAGCCTGAGCAAGAGCGAGACTCCGTCTCTACTAAAAATAGAGAGAAATGATTTGGACAGCTAAAAATATATACAGAAAAAAAAGAAAATTAGCCGGGCATGGTGGCACATGCCTGTAGTTCCAGCTACTTGGGAGGCTGAGGCAGGAGGATTGCTTGAGTCCAGGAGTCTGAGGTTGCTGTGAGCTAGGCTGACGCCACGGCACTCTACACCGGGCGACAGAGTGAGACTCTATCTCAAAAAAAAAAACCAAACAAACAAACAAACAAAAAAAAACTGTCAGGCCGGGCATGGTGGCTCATGCCTATAATCCTAATGCTCTGGGAAGATCACTTGAGCTCAGGAGTTTGATACCAGCCTGAGCAAGAGCAAGACCCCGTCTCTACTAAAAATAGAAAGAAATTAGCCAGACAACTAAAAATAGAAATATTAGCCCGGCATGGTGGCGCAGGCCTGTAGTCCCAGCTACTCAGGAGGCTGAGGCAGGAGGATTGTTTGAGCCCAGGAGTTTGAGGTTGCTGTGAGCTAGGCTCATGCCACGGCACTCACTCTAGCCCGGGCAACAGAGCAAGACTCTGTCTCAAAAAAATAAATAAAACTGTTAGGCCGTGTTTTATATTCAGTGAGGGCATTTGTGATTTGGTGAGGGAGTGGAGAAGATCAGAGAGCTCGGAGGGAGGGAGGGAGGGAGGGAGGAAGGGGAGAGCATGAGCAGGTGGGGGCTGGACTTGGTGCCCTGCGGACTCATTCATTCTTGCAGCAGATGTGTGCCAGGCACTGTGCCAGGCCCAGCATACAGCAGTGAGGAGACAGTCGGGGCCTCTGTCCCCCAAGAGCCTGTAGTCCAGAGGTCGTGGAGGAAGGAGGGAGGGTGGACGGAAAGCCGGAAACCCAGGCAAGCTTCAGGGCCTCTGGCTCGGTCAGCCAGGCAGCAGGTGGTGGATCCCGGGCAGAGCATCCCTGGAGGGAAGGGCATGAGGGTGGGCAGGGAATAGGAGATAGTAAGTTCAGTCTTGTCCCGAGACTCGAGGAGAAGGTGGCGTGCTGCAGAGGTGGGGCCAACAGTCAGGAAGGTCCAGGGGTTCTGTGTGGTCCCCCACAAGGGCCTCTGAACCGTTTGATGGTAGCCATTAGTGGGAGAAGTCACGATCCCACAACCGTGCACTGCTGGGTATGGGGTACAAAAGTAGGACCTCTCTGTTTTCTGCTTCTTTAGCACTAAAATGGTTCTCCTGCGTCTCCACCCGACTTCTAGCCCTTTCTTGGACTTTGCTGATTTTCATCCTTGCAATCACCATCCCCCCGCCCTCTCACCTGCTCCTCCCAGATGACATGTGGACCCCAGTGCCCCTGCTGCACCCCTGTCCTCGGCACTAGCTGCTGCTTGGCAGTCTCCATTCTCTGGGCCTGTCCTGCCAGCACCTGCAGCCATGTTTGTCTGAAATAAAACTGTAATAAGTGTGCTGCTTCTTGCTTTCCTCTCCTCCTCTCTTTTCTGTGAAGGGCACCTCCGTCCTCACGGCTACTCCAGCCCTCCAGCCCCACCCACACTGACATTAGGCCATCAGGGTTCATTTGCCTGCTGTGTTTTTGTGCATCTCCTACCTTTTCCATTCCCTGCTGCACCTGGGTTCAGGCCCCAGTCTCTTCTCATTGCTTCTGTTGCGGCTCCTCAGTGGTCTTCCTGTCGTCATCCTGCCCCTCTGTCCCAGTCCTCTCTGCCCCTACTGCTTGATCAGGGTTTCAGAAATACCGTTCTGACGTCAGTTTCCTGCTCCCAAACAAAACAAAAACCAACTTCAGTAGCTTCGCTTTCAGCAGTATTTCCCAAAATAATTTTAGATGATATGCAGTTGAATGTTCTTAGTTTCAGTAGTTCTTTATCTTAAAAATTCCACAGTACTTTGGCAGTTCCTCAAAAAGTTAAACATATAATCAACATATGACCCAGCCATTCCATTCCTCAACATATACCTGGAAGAACTGAAAATATATGTCCACACAAACACATGTACACAGATGTTTCTATCAATATTCATAATAGCCAAGGAAATTGGAAACAACGCAATGTCCATCAGTTGATGAGTGGATAAACAAAATGTAGCCCATGTACATACAATGGAATATTATTTAGCCATGAAAAGGAATGGAGTACGGATGTATAACGCAACATGGATGAACCTTGAAAACATTGTGCTAACTGAAAGAAGGCAGACACAAAAGGCTACATATTGTATGATTCTGTTTATATGAAATGTCCAGAATAGGCAAAGCAGTAGAGACAAAAAATGGATTTGTGGTTGGCTGGGGGTGGGGGCAGTGGCTAGTGACTGTTAATGGATATGGGGCTTCTTTTTGGGGTGATAAAATTGTTATGGAATAATAGCGATGATTGCACAACATTGTGATGTACTTATAAAAAACCCACTGAATTGTACACTTTAAAATGGTGAATTTTATGCTATGTGAATTAATCTCAATAGAAAATAAACAAAAAGACCCCCCCCCACCTGATTTCATATATATTGTTACTTAAGGTGAATATTTGAATTTAAAAGTAAATTGAGTTAGGCCAGGCACAGTGGCTGGTGCCTATAATCCTAGCACTGTGGGAGGCCGAGGTGGGAGGATTGCTTGAGCTCAGGAGTTTGAAACCAGCCTGAGCAAGAGCCAGACCTTGTCTCTACTAAAAATAGAAAAATTAGCCGGACGTTGTGGTGCGCACCTGTAGTCCTAGCTCCCAGCGAGGCTAAGGCGGGAGCCCAGGAGTTTGAGGTTGCAGTGAGCTATGGGTGACACCGCTGCACTCCACCCAGGGTGACAGAGCAAGACTCGGTCTCAAAAAAAAAAAAAAAAAGTAAATTGATTTAAAGACAAAATATGAAGCAAACAATAGAGCAATATAGTAAAGATTGAGTGGGATAATTCCTAAGATAGTGCCGGCACATCGTGAGTGCTCTGTAAGTATTAGTTATTTTTACTGTTATTGGGAGGAGATGGCAAAAATCTTGAAGGTGAATAACCCATGTTGCCAACTCAGTGTGCCTTTTGAGGCCCTGGTGTGCGGCCCCATCCTGTGTGCCTGAGTGTTTCGGTCGGCGCCCTGCAGACCCTGCGTTCGCAGCCACCTGACGGCCTCCTGTTGCTCCCTGAGGGCCCCCTCTCTGCCTGCAAGGGCCTCCGTCCCTGGACCGCTTGCTGTTCCCTCTCATTCTTAAGGACATTGCCTCAGGCGGCCCTTGATGCCCCACAGCCTGCCCTCATCTTCTTAGGAGCTGCCTGGAGCATGCAGTTTGGGGTCTGTTTTTGTTGTCCTGTATGGGGCTGTTGTCCCCTAACCCAGACTGCATGCCACATCTTGGGCTTCCCCAGATCCCCTGCGCCTGCTGGCCTCGCCTTCCTTAAACACAGTGAGTGTGTGAGAAGTACGTGTCGAACCTGGTGTCAGCTAAACCATTAATACATCTCTGTAATGACAAAATGATGTTATAAAGGAGGATGGCAAAAATATTTTAAAAATGTGGCACAGAGAGCATTTGTGGACCCTACGAATGAGCAGTTCTTCTCCCAGGAACATTCTAGGAACACTTGGCTTGTGTGTTCCGGGAGACACGCACGGCCACGGCAGCACTCTGCACAACAGCAGCGATCTGGACGTGACGCAGGTGTCCACGGACAGGGTGTGGGTAGGCGCGTGGTCAGTGTCCGCACTGTCACACACCGAGCGGCGGGAAAGGGGGCTGAGCTGCAGCGGGCTGCACATGGCAGCAGGATGACTGTCACAAGCTGCATTCTGAAGGACACAAGCAAGTTGTGGAAGACTGTATATTGTTTAGTTCTACTAGTGTTTGATACAATTATTTTCTTTTTTAAAAAGCAAGGGACTGAAAACTCAGAACCTGGGCTGTTTGCCCCGGTGGGAGAGGAGGTGGGGAAGGGAAGGGGCCCCGTTTTCGTCATGTTCCAGGCCTTGACGGGGTCTTAGGGGCTCGTTTTGTGCCTCAAATGTGGTTTGCACCTCAAATGTGGTTTGCACGTATTCTCTTATATGTACCGAATGGTACATAATAAAACATTTAAGAAAACAGAGGAGAAACAAGAAAACCTTGTTAGGGCTGGCTCATTCCTTTTCTGGGGCAGACTCTGACATTTAAGAGTTAGGAAGGAACATTTCCTCCCAATGTATCCAATCAGTGTTGCTTGCAGAGTAAATAAAACACTGGGAATGTCTCCAGCAGAAGAGGAAAGAGGGAAGTAATATTTTTATTCTGCACCAAAAAAGGAAGTTTACCTTTCAGCATTAAGAGACCCAGTTTTTTCCGAGTGGTATTTCAGATGACAGCAGCTATTTCAGAGGAACAGTGCACACTTCTCAGGGTGTTAAAGTCAATGTAACTGATTTAGAAGACATGGTTACAGCCAAAGAGGCATCATTTCTTAAGGCTGTGAGTTCTGAAGAACATGTTATTAAGAATCGTGTTGAGTGTCTGTGGTGGTGTTTCACGCTTCCATCCCGAGTGATTCCACTGTATTGCCAGTTCTGTAGAACCTTCCACGTTTCAAGGTGGAGCTTTCTCTGAAGAGCGTTAAAGCCTTTCCTTTTTCTGGCTGCACTGGAAGGAACTGGGAGCGCCAGGTTCTGATCCTGGCAGAGCACTAAATGGCTGTGGGACCCGGTGTCTGCACCCAGGTGAGTTCTGAGACCCTTCTACCTCTGGCATCTTTGTTCCTGCCCACTTGACTTGGTGGGTGGCTGGGGCATGATCTCCTGTGGGGGCGCATCGAAACGGGTGGGGAAACAGTTGCTTCTCTGCCGTGTTCTAGCATCAAACATCTAGATAAGAGGGGCCTTTCTTGCAGACTCAGCAAGGAAAAATTCTGTTCTTTTGAATTTAAGCACTGGATTTGTCTAAAGCCAGAAGGAGTAAGAATAGGGATTGAGAGGATGGGACCAGAAACTAGAATCTGGAATCAAGTCCTGGTCCTACCACTTGCTGGCAGTGCAGGCTTAGACCAGTTACTTAACTGCTCCATGCCTCAGTTTCCTCGTCTGTGAGATGGGGATGAGAAGAGTAACTCCCCCATAGAACCATTAGGAAGATTCAGTGGGTGGGCATGTGAAGTGTTCAGAGCAGTGCCTGGCCTATAGGAAGGGCCCAGTTAGTGTTCCTGAGCTTCTACTTAGCCCTGTTTTCTGTTACTCTTCTAGTTATGTTGTTACTAGTGCCACAGAAAGTTAGCACATCTGAGACTTTTTTTGGAAATGCCAGCTGTAGAGAGGAGCAGGCAGGATTGGTGATGGTGGTTAACAGGTTGTGTGTGGGGTCTGGAAAGAGAAGCTTGTGGACAATGCCACCCGCCACACTGGTGGGCGATTTCCACCCAGCACGTTCTCGCGGCGGTGCCTCCGCGGCGGTCATATCCTGCCGAGTTGTCCTCAGGGACCTGCTGAGAAACATCCCTATAGACACGTGCACCTTGGCGGGGCATCTGGACACCTATTACCTGCCAGTCCTGCTCTTGGCAACCCTCACAGCATCCCTGAGCAGCAGCTGTTGTCTCCTGCATTTGGTAGCGGTAGACATAGAGGTGCAGAAAAGCTCAGCGACTTGCCTGAGCCCACGCAGCGGGAGAGGCAGGGTGTAGATGCGCGTGGTTGGGGTAGGCACTGCCCAGGTGCGCCCTTGGATGCCGCCCAGGCCATCTGTAAGGGGTGGTGGGTGGGTTCTCAGGCACTGCCCGGCTTCCTTGGTACTGCAGCCCCGTGGGGCCCGGGCCTCAGCGGCTGTTTGTTTGTGTAGTGAGCATTTATTAAGCACCAGGTGTGACTGTTGCTGTTCCCAGGCAGTTTATTGTTGGGCAGATAGTGCAGCAGCTGTTCTTCACTCAAGGGATAGAGACCAAAAGAGAAACAGGAAGTGGGAGAATAGCCTCAAAGTGTTGACTCCAGCAGTCCGAGGAGATGGGATGACGGATATCTGTGTAAATTTTCTTATTTTTCGCCTTTGTGTTGTTCACACAGTAGGTGTTTACTGAAGGCTCACTGTGTGCTGGGTGCTGTTCTAGGCAGCGGGCAGACGGTGGCGAGGAGACGGGCGGGCCCCCCTCGCAGGGGCGTGGTGCGAGCGCAGGAGAGAAACAGCTTAAACAGGCACATAGAAAAGGTCAGACAGAGGAGGGGCTCTGCTCAGAATGACAGTCGGTGACGTGGTAGAGAGTGGCCTGGTGGTTTCTGAGGAGGCCGTGTTTAAGCTGAGATCTGAGTGACAAGGAACCTGTGCAGTGACAGGTACAGGAAGGACCCCGGGTGGAGGTGGCAGGTGGGTGGAACGCAGGCAGGACAGTGACTGGAAAAGAGAGTGTGGCACGTGCAGGGCCCACCCTGAGGGCGTGTCCTTCCCAGGGTTCCCCCAGGGCCCACATTGAGGGTGCCCTGCCCCGCGGTTTGAGCTTGTCCTGAGGTGAGCCTGTCCTCTGGCCTTTGGGAACCTGGCTCACCCCGACACCCCGTGCTGCCCGGGGCGCGGTGGGGTCACGGCCGGCTGGCGAGGCTCAGCAGCATCAGCCGTCACTGCCAGAAATCTGTGGAAGTCACTCCCTCGCCACCCACAGAAATCTGCCTGCTCCCTCCGCAGCTGCCGAGGGAAGAGTCAGACAGGACTCCCAGGAGCACTGGCTGGAGGGCAGAGAGGGGCAAACCGCTCATTTTTCTCGTGGCTGTGGTCTTGCACGCACACAGTGTGACAATACCTGTTCCTTGGCCAGCATCTGGAGCTCCCTTTGAGAAAAGTGTCTTGTCACTGCTGTGCCTGAGACAAAAAGCCTCTGGGGGCTTGGCTGAGGGATTCCGGGTCCCTCCTTCACTTCCACACACTTGCCAGCTCCTTGGGAGATGGCAACAGCCCAGCACCTAGGGCCACCAGAGCCACCAAGTAGGTCTAATTTAAGCACGACATCATGGGAATGTAGATTTTCCCATGCAGTTCTACATTTTTTTCGGATGTCTCAGGCTGGAAAATTTGTACTGATCAAATGGTAATAGCCTGGCCTGTCCTGTGGGGTGGGGGTGAGTGAAGCCATCAAAGGCCCCCGTTCCGAGGTGGCCGTCCCTGGGCGTGTGTGTCAGTGGATGTTCCCACTAGCGGAGTCACAGCGTGTTAGACATAGAAAGTCTCTGCACGGGGGTCACAAGCTGCCTTCCCTGGAGGAGGGGAGGCTCTGAGGGCTGCTGTTCACACTTCCGAAGACCAGAGGGAAGCCCTATCTTTTAGCCCACCGCAGAGCCCCACAGGCCGACAGAAACCACGCTGTTTGCGTTTTGGCATGAGTTTGAAGAATGTCCACGATTTGGTTATTTGCAGAACTGCTTTGAGGAGTGGAAGAGAGGTGGGGGAGTGTTAAAGAATGTTCTTTGGCGTTTGTGGCAAGTTGCCGCATCCCCTCTGTGCAGTGGTCAGGTTGTTTGATCCTCCGCCCGGCAGGGAAGCGCAGCTCATCACGGCCCGTTTCCTGCATGGGGGGGCACAGCCAGAATCAGGTCTCCTGACCCTATCCTCGCTTCACACAGTTTTTAAACATGACTTTACCACCCACCTTATAACCTGCCCCACAGGCTGCTCTTCCCAGAGACACTAAACGGTAGGGACATGTTGGTAAAGAAAATTGAAACTCCTTGTGTATGTTTTTGGGTACTTGATTTCTGCTTTTAGAGAAATTAAGGACAATTAAAGTCCTAGGAGGCTGTCTGACATGTCATTTGAGCCCTCCTGTGCCTGTTCCAATGGCTGTTGGATCCTGGGAGAAGCTGCCCAGGTGGCTCCTTGTGGGAGGATCTACCTCCTCCTCGCCTGGAGGGTGGTGTGGACCAGCTTGGGGGTTGTTCTCCCTGCAGGTCTCCTGCTGGTAGCGGGTCAGGTAGGTTAACTAACATGCATGGGGTTCTTTCCTTAAAAAAGTCCCAGGGGAGAGAGGAAAGCGCACAGGCAGTTTAACTTTACCTGCTCTGTGGTTTAGAAGACAAGTCTTACGTGTTTGTTTTCCCTCAAAATTCTTTAAGTATATGAATGTAATTTTTTTAGCCCACCTTTTGGATACTGATACAAAATTTGATTTCTCTAACCAACAGGAAGTCATTGGAATATAGATGCCCATGTTCAGTTAGTGAAGACGTTTCTTTTTTGGCTGAATCTGCTTTTCTGGTGTGAGGGAGATAAAGGCTTTCTCCCCCTCTGCATGAGCAGTAGTCACTGGGCTTTAAGTTATTGCTAGCTTGGCTGAGGCAGAGTCATAATAGTCCTTTCTCTTTCAGCTGAAATGATGGCTGTTGAAAAGAATGTGGCACTGTCCATATTGTCCTAACTGGCCCGTTGTCTTCTGGAGAGCCTGTGTGGTCTGGTCATGTGAGCCGTGGTCTCAGCTTCCCGCTGACTGGCCGCCTTGTAGTGCCCGTCGTACCCTCTTCCCCAGTAGGAAGGTGGACATGTTTCCTCAAGGACTGCACATGCAGGAGAGACAGACCAGGTAACTGAGGATTACAAAGTGCCGCACACATGCTTTATTGCACGTGTGTGTGTCACACAGTGGGCACCATGGCTCTCACTCCAGCATGCCTCAGAGTCACTGTGGGGGCTTGTTAAGAATGTGGACCCTCTCAGCTCTGCCCCTAGTCACTCTGTTTCTGAATTTTTGAACAGGCTTCTGGGAGGTTCTGACGTATCTGGGCAGTAGATTGTGCTGGTGTGACACTGTGGGAAAGGTGGGGTGTACCCCCTTCCCAAGCTCTCTGTCATCTGCTTTTAGAAAAGTGAAGTATGTGTAGAGTCGTAGGAGGCTGCCGTCTGAGGTGAAGATGGACAGATCAGTTCATTCAGTATTTATTGATTGGGACTGGATTGTCACAGTCAATGCTGACGGACCTGTGACTGTTAGGTTTGGGGAGGAAGGTTGAGAGACAGTTCCCTCACAGCTGATCTTGATTCTCTACGACTGCAGCTGAAAAGTCACTACCCAAAATCTCCTCAAGGATTTGGCATAGACCCCCAACTAATGGGTGAGCATCTTCTTAGCATGAGGCCAGCAACGCCCCAGATGCATGAGGCAGAGAGACACCATGGGCCCTGGGAACCAGGAACGGCCTCTCTGTCTCCTACGGTTGGGAACTCTAGATTTGGAAAGAATTTCCCCACCCAGCTCCGGAAGCCCTTGGAGCACATTTTAACAGAATTTTTCTTGCCTCCAGGGGCATCACCCTAGCTTTGGAATTTTTTTTCCAGTTTTGTTCTGTTTGCTGTTTTAGTCTTTTTTCCAGTCTCCACTGTCATTTGAATTCTGTTTGTGTTTTCCAGTATGCCAGAATTTTTTTCCCCAGCTTGTGCCCTGCCGTGTGGGGGGATCCAGGTGTTACTTTATGGTCCCTATCATAAGTGACCCTCCCAAAAGAGTAGATGATCCTGGGCTTTGGTTGGGGGTGCTGCGCTCTTGGAAAGTACCGAGCCTCCCTGGGAAGTTTGCAGCCCCTCTTGATCAGTCCTGGGACGAAAGTCAGCTCCGCTGAGGAGAGCCTGGTTGATGTCTCTGCACTTCTACTTAAGGCCTCTTTGGGGGGGACGGGGATGGGGCACATGCTGTCCTTTTGCTGTTTGGCTATTGCTGCCTCTCCTTCTCTGGTCTTCTCAAGTACTTCCTGCTCAGGACTTGCAGATGCAAGTTTCAAAAGCACACATTGCTGTAGGTTATGGATGACTTCTCATATAACCGAGAAGTCCAGGGGATAAGTGGCTTCAGGCACAGGTGGACCCAGAGGCTCAAGCCATGTGATGTTGTGTCTTGCTCCTTCTCTTCTCCTGGCCTCCTTGCTTTCTTCTGTGTCTGCTTCAGTCTTAGGTAAACTCTGGACCTAGCCCTGTGGTGTCTTCCAGCAGCTTAACAACCCTGCTGGTTCCCAGAAGTTTCAGAAACCATCCAGAGAGATCTCCAGGTGGCCCAGTCTGGATTGTCAACATGTCCCTGATCTAGCCACTATAATGGCTGGGGGCGGGGGACTGTAATGCTGATTGACCCGGCCTGAGTTGTGGGTCTAGACGCACCCTCTAAGGGGATGTAGTTGTTACACAGGCACAACCAACACATTCCATTTCCAGGATGGAAATAAAGTATTATTTGGCTTACAGAACCTTCCCTCGTTCTGGAAATTAGCTGTAGAAAAGTGAGTGTTCCCTTTTTACTGAATGCACTGTGGCTTTTTACATGGAGTCTCTGAAGCTCCTAAGGACTCTCAGAAGGCCTGACAAATTCTGCATCACCCGTGGTGCCACTTCCCCAGACCAGCTGTGTGTTCGGTTTCTTTGCTGTTGGCTGGAATTTTATCGACTCAGCGTGGTTAGTAGTTATCTCACGTGCATCAGCAACCCTGATTGTTAATAAAATGATTTATTAATTAGTACAATTTCAAAACATAGGCTCTTTAGGGCTGGAGCTGAAGTGAGGAGGTGTGGTGGTGGGTGGTGGCTGGGAACCTTGGCCTGTCTGCTCATCCAGAAAATAAAATGGCTATTCTTTGGGCTGGCCCAGCCCTCGTAACAGTTCTCTTGGTGGGCGCAGAAAGATTTGTTTGCTTTGAATAATAAATCCCACTTTACTTCACACTTTGCTGTCTCCATTCAAAAATATTTAAGGTTGTAACAATTGTACAAATTCAGGTATTCATTTACCACTTAGCATAAAAGAGTTCTAAGTAGTACCTGCTGGTAGAACTGGATTTCTAAAGGTATTTCTGGTTAGCGATGTTCTCATGGCAGTGGTCTCTTCAGTTGTCAGTATGTAATTTATGAAAATAAGTTTCTCCGCTTTTTTTGGTTGTTATCTTTGGTCTAAACCTTTAAGAAAGTTTGTTTTTCCTTCTTATTTTGACAGTTCTCCCACCCCCACCCTGCCCCTGCGCACACCCATATCTGGCCTGCAGGTCTGTAAGCAATGATTGCGAACTGACCACACTTCCTCAGGCTGGAGTGGGGAGTCCAGAAGGTAACAAATGGCCTGTCTCGGTTGCATTCGCACCTACATTAGTTCAGCCTCGGCAAGCCGGAAATGGAAGAAAATTGTCAAATTGAGAAGGGAAGTTGGGAAAGTGGAGCATGCAAACTATTCCAAAAAGAGTGAGAACAAAACAAAACCCGGGTCCTAGAAATAACAGGATCTGTTGTTGAGGGTGGTGGTATGTGTTCAGGGCTTGCTCGTGGGAGGGAGCCCTGGCAGGTGTTTGCTGGGAGAGGAGACAGCGTGAGGTCCAGTGGGAGAAGTTTCGAATGGGAAATGCTGGGATCTGAGGTGTACATGGCCAAGTGCAACAGAGCCATGGAGGTTCAGGTGTTCAGCTAGAGCAGCCCAGAGCTTTGTGCCTGCTGGCAATGCTGGGGTCCTGCTGCCTGACCTGTGCGTCATGGGCTCTCTCATGGTTGGAGTCAGAAGTTTTGGTCTGCAAAGTCTCGCTCAGGTCAGGTGTGTAGCCCGGTTGGCCTGGAAAATGGTTTCTTGGAGGCACTTCCGGTGTCCTTCCTCCTAGTGGAGGTTTCCTATCTCCAGATCTCTCTCCCTTCTCACCAGCCACAGATCCTGAAAGTTGCTCATGTCTATAAGCTTTAAAGAAGTAGCAGACACTCATGCAAATTATATAGACTTTATTTTATTTGACTATAACAAATATTTTATTAGCTTTTTCCTTCTTTCTGAAGCCTAAGTATTTCAAAGATACCACTGACAGATGTCTTTGCAAGTTGAGCCTATTAGAGAAAGCCCCTGCCTTGGTCAACAGCCTGGGTTTCTAAATTGTTGGGGTTCCTTTCCCAGCCTGTGTCTGGGAGGGCAGAGGCACCCCGGCCCTAGCTCATAGGAATCACTGCCTTTTCTTTGCTGCCAAGGGCCTGGGAGGCTCAGTGGGAGCCATGACTGGGCCTCACAGACTCTCCCCAGCCTCCCAGGGAGGACATTGGGCCTAGCTGGAGGTAACCCAACCCCTCCGTCTCCCAGGTGGCCGGATAGAGGAGGGCAGCAGAGCCCAGGGCATTGTTTCTCCCTTAGGAAAATGTTCTTTTTTTCCTTAAGATATTCTCAGCCATTTGAGACCTTTTGACCAAGACCCTTTGCTGTCTTGCTTAATCTCAGTTGCTTCATGACCTGGAGGGAGGTGGCCCGGGGCCTCCTTAGTGGTGAATGCCAGCTCTGCCCACTTCTCTGAGAAGCCGGAAAAATCATAATTGAGTACTTTGGTTATTGGAGTCTTCAGTGTTAGCCCAGAGGACAGTCATACCTGCCGTGTACCAAATGGACTGACAAATGGAAGTGCCCGGTGGTCCCTGGCAAGTTGCAGGGCCCTGGACATTGAGTACATCTGAATATTACTACTGATTTTAACATGTATTTGCACTTTGAGCTGGGAAATACTATTAAAAATCAGTCTTCTTTTTTTCGTTTTGGAGGCCCATCCTCTCTCTGCCTAATTAAATCAAATGTGCAGGTCACCGTGAAACAGTTTTCATCCCTGGCCCTTTGATAGGCTTTAGAGGATTTATGGCAGGTCAGTGCAGAAGCAGAGTATGCTTGCCTTCAGCTGACGCCCAGTTCTTTGGCTTCAGATGGAGACAGAATCCTTGGCATATTCGAGGGTGGAGAGAAGCCCTCTTTGGCTGAAGCAGATGTATGGAATGTCACCAAGGTGAAATTTTATGAGCTGTCCCCCTTTTTGTCTGGGAAAACACAGGCTTTTTCCTGTTTTCTCACTCAGTACTCAACAGCAACAATCAACACAGAAGACTTCTGTGACCAAATGTGTGGGGATTTCTCCCCGTTTACCAAGCAAGCAATCAGCTCTGCAGCGGATACCTGCTGGGCGTCCTCCAATTCAGTTCTGACACTGTCTGCCTATAGATAGCTTCAGATCCCACAGGCTGAGGGCCCAGCCCTATAAGACCAACCCGCTCCCACCCCTCACAAGTCCGGGCCTCTGGAACATCTGACTGACCAGCTTCAAATTGGGGTTCCCATGACCCCCTCTTTGGGTTTGATTTAATTTGCCAGAGTGGCCCACAGAACTCAGGAAACACTGAAGTTTACTGGTTCATCATAAAGGAGGTTACAAAAGGGTACAGATGATGAGATGCATAGGGTGGGATATGGGGGAGGGGCAGAGAGCTTTCTCCCCAGTGCGCCACTGGCCACACCTCCACATGTTCAGCCATCTGGAAGCTCCCAGAGCCCCGTCCTTCGGGGTTTTTTTTTTGAGGCTTCATTCCACAGGCATGACTGATTAAACCATTGGTGGCCATTGGTGATTGATTTAACCTTCAGCCCCTCCTCCCCATTGCTTAGGTTGGAGGGTGAGGCCGAGAGTCCCAATCCTCTAATCCTGCCTTGGTCTTTCTGGTGACCGGCCCCCATCCCGAAGCTGCCTAGGGGCTGCCAGCCACCAGTCAATCAGTAGCACCCAAAAAGACTGCTTTGGGGATTCCAAGGATTTTAGGGAGTTGTATGCCAGGAAATAGAGATGAAGACCAAATATATATTTCACAGTATCACACCCTTCTTATCTGTATGGCTCTATGTGATGAGTGATCATTCCGTTTCCTGTGGCTTTTCCCTCTTCCTGACACCTTTTGTTTACTTATTTTTGACATGTGCACTGCCTGCCGGAGGCTTCAGATGTGGAAGGTGGGGCCATCCAAAGACCCCACAGAGGAGCAGGGTGGCAGGTCCTGGGCTGCAGGGAGAGGGTTGGCGCAAGGGTACTGGAAGTGAGTCCTGGCTAGATGACCTTAGCTGACCTCGTGACCTGGGAAGAAGAATCCTTACCAGGAAGAATAATCAGCCCTTACTGAGGGACCCAAAGGACCCAAGCGGGTGGCAGTGGAGGTGGGTGGAGCCCCTTGATTTCTGTCCAGGTGCCAACTGTGCTGCTGTATTTGGGGTAGTCCCTGGGGGCTTCTGGGCCTCAGTTTTCTCATTTTATAGAAGAGAAACCTCCATCTCCTGCCTGACTGTGGCCTTCTTGAGGACAGGGACACAGTTTTTAATCTGTAACATCCGTTTATTCAACAGTATTTATTTCCAGGCTGGGCACAGTGCTAGGTGCTGGCTGCTCACTGGTGACGAGACAGATGGAGGTCACCAACCGTGTGGACCAGAGCCCAGTGTCACAGACGTGGACCTCACTCTAGCCTGGTGAGTGTGTCTTATCTGCAGGCAAAGGGGATAGATGATGTATTTGGAGCCAGTTAATGTGTAGCCTGGGCCTCAATTTTCTGCCCCATGAAATGAGGGAGTTGGGCTATAACCAGATTAGTTTTAAGTCTGTGTTAGCTTGGGCCAGATGCTGGAGGCTTCTGAAAGATGCTAATGGAAAAAAAAAATCCAAACTCTATAAAATAATTTAAAGAGGTTTATTCTGAACTAAACATGAGTGACCGTCAGCCTGGGGAGCCGTACCCAAGAAGTCTCGAGTAAGTGGTCTGCAGGCCGTTGGGTTACAGTTTGGTTTTATACATTTTAGGGAGATAGGAATTATGGGTAACATCATAAATCAATACATTGGTTTGACCCAAAAAGGCGGGACATCTTGAAGGGGGGGTGGCTTATAGCTTATAGGTGGGTTCAAAGATTCTTTGATTTGTAATTGGTTCTAGAAATAAATCTCAGCTGGGCTCAGTGGCTCACGCAGGCCTGGGAGGCGGGAGGATTGTTTAAGGCCAGGAGTTTGAGGTTGCCATGGCCTGTGGTGGAGCCTGGGCAGCAGAGCAAGCAAGCTCTGTCTGAGAGCTTGCAATGCTTTCAGTTAAGGGAGTCTGTTAACAGAGACAAGCCACAGTATGCCTACTCAAGTGATCTGTTAAGCAAACCGATGGCCTGAGCAGGTGTGATTTAACCTTTGCCTAGGCCTTTAACATGGCCTTAGGTCCTGTTAATAACTTAGTATCTTATTGTCATATTTCATCATTAATGCTAGTCAATTGTGTTTAAACTCCAAAAGGCCGTGGGTATAATGAGGCATGACCTCCCTTCCTTCCTGGCTGGGAACTCAGTTTTAAGGTTTTCTGGGGTCCACTTGGCCAAAAGGGGTGTCTGTTCAGTTGGTAGCATTTTATTTTTAGTTTACAAAACCAAGCAGAGGTCGTTCGCCTTGCTCTGTAAGAGCAGGCAGAAACCTTTATAAATTTTTGAGGAGGGGAGGTTAGGGGAAAAGTGGTTCTCAAGGAGAATTTCCTGGGCTGTCAGAAGCATGGTGGACCAAGCCAAATGTTCAACAATTTCAAGGATATATAGGCAGGCATTTTGGGGGTTCAGATAGACCTGAAAGGAGGTGTTTTCTTGCCCTGACTTGTAATTTTAGGTCTGCAAGGATCAGCTTCCCCCAACATTCTGATTCTTCCGCAGCTGGCTTTTGCCAGACAGTGAAAATGCAGCCTGCATAATGGCCGTTCCAGTGGTAGTGTTTTGAAAATAGAATAATAGTCATAATGTTTGCTGCTTTTCTTCTAAAGGCTTAAACTTGGGTTTAAATTTTATTCCTTATCTAAATGGTGGTATTGATCTTATGTTAGTTTCATCCTAAGGAGGCTGGCGTAAGTCTACTCCTACCCTCCCAGTTACACCTAACACCTGCTGTTCACAACGACGTCTGGGCTGGAGTTTCCCGTGTCCCAGGCCACTCACATCACAGCGGAGCGGGTTTTCTTTCTTTCTCCAGGTCATGGCTTCCAGCTTCTCGGATCTCGAGCTCCAGAGGAGGAAAGGACTGTTCAGGGATCTTGCTCTAGATTGATTAGAGCAAGAAACTGAACCACCGGAGGGTGCAGACTTAACGAGGTCAAGGGAAGTTCTGAAGGGCTTTAAGTTTGTTACCAAGGAAAAAAATGACGACTTCTTCTATCAGACGGCAGATGAAAAACATTGTGAACAATTACTCAGAGGCTGAAATCAAAGTCCGGGAAGCCACTTCCAATGACCCGTGGGGCCCGTCCAGCTCTCTGATGACCGAGATCGCTGACCTGACTTACAATGTGGTGGCCTTCTCGGAGATCATGAGCATGGTGTGGAAGCGGCTCAACGACCACGGCAAGAACTGGCGGCACGTGTACAAGGCACTGACGCTGCTGGACTATCTCATCAAGACGGGGTCTGAGCGGGTGGCCCAGCAGTGCCGAGAGAATATCTTTGCCATCCAGACCCTGAAGGACTTCCAGTACATTGACCGTGACGGCAAGGACCAGGGCATCAACGTGCGTGAGAAGTCAAAGCAACTGGTGGCCCTTCTCAAGGATGAGGAGCGGCTGAAGGCCGAGAGGGCCCAGGCTCTCAAGACCAAAGAGCGCATGGCCCAGGTTGCCACCGGTATGGGCAGCAACCAGATCACCTTCGGGCGTGGCTCCAGCCAGCCCAACCTCTCCACCAGCTACTCGGAGCAGGAGTACGGCAAGGCTGGGGGATCACCGGCCTCCTACCATGGCTGTGAGTAATCAGAGTGCTCCCCACCCCTTGCCAGTGCAGCAGCACCAGGCGGCAGCTGGGGGGGTGCCCTCGGCTTAGGGAGTGGCGGCCACCACAGAGCTTGATTCTGTCCTCACATTGCCCTTGGTCTGGCTTGAATTCTGGTTACAAAGTGACTTTTGGTCCCATGTTTGCTCTGGCTTAGGGGTCTCTGAAGTCCCTTGGTGTTCTGGGGGTCTCATTCTGTGCATCTGGGCAGGGCTGGTTCTCGTGACTCCCTGAGTCCTTAGGAGAAGGTGGGCACAGAGGCAGCTCTCCCCTGCTTCCTCCTCAGAGAAGGTCTGGTAGCAAAGGGACTGTCCTGCCGCATGTACAATGGGGAGCTGATTCTGGTAGCCGGGAGGAAATGATGCTCTTTCTTGATAATCTGGTTTCTTTAATCTCGTATTAAATGTTTTTCAGCTGACTCAGCTGCAGGTCTCTTGTGTGGCTCAGTGTATTTTTCTACTTCAGCATCACAGAGGGTGGAGATTGGATGTCTCTCTCACTTAAAGAGGGGAAAAATGCAAAAAACAAAACCAAACCTCTACAGGTTGTTAACATGAGCCAAGACCTCCTTTTCAAATATGCAAATGGGAGTTCGTGGTGATTTGGTTGCATGGCTGGGTCTGCATTGGGTGGGGCTGGTCTGTGTTCTGGTTTTGCGTGTTGGATGATTTGGGGTTTTTGCCCTATGTTCAGAAGAGATTTCCGGGAACAGCAGTGGAGTTCAGGGCCTGACGTAGCTGCTCTCTCTCTGTGAGCCATGCTGGCATTCTGGCTATTCATTGGAAGGGGGCCCTCCATCTTCACACTGTTGTGCCCAGCCACAGAGGGGACCCTACACTTGGACAGGAAGCCCTGGTGACCCTTGGGGGGCAGGGTGGGGATGGGGATGGGGATGGGGGTTGCAGAAATTATATCTTCTGGGTGCAAAAACAAAAGTACAGATCCTTGTACCTTTTCTTTTTGGAATCAGTAACAGAATGTCAGCACAACAGAAAACTTTTTTTTCTAAAGGAAGTTGTTTGTAGCCTGTCAACCCTTGCTTAGTCAGTGGTTCTGTTACCAGACCGCTTCTAATGTTTCCTGCTTTTGCAGGTTTCAATTTGACATTGTACCACTACCACCAGCATTTTGAAAAACATGTCAAATGGGAGATTTGCATATTGAAGTCAGACTTCCTGCCTCTAGGAATTCTAAATTATTACCAAGCTTGGAGCAGGTTAGCATTTTCTTGTCCCATTTCAAGTGATCATTTCCCCCTTTAGTGTGAACTGCTCTGCTTAAGCCAAGGTTGTGACTTTGGTGAAGCCACTTGAAAACAGTTTAACCTTAGTCTCTCGAAGTCTCCCTCAGGGTTACGTTGCACCAAAAAATGAAGATTGCCTTTTAAGAAGTGAAATTGTTTTATTTCTTTCAAGGACCCTGTCACCATCCCCCAGAATGGCTCCCCTTGGATTGAGTTGGTCCCAACCCGCCTTGGCTTCCTCTGTCACATGTGGCCGTGGTTGCGGTGCACAGCCGAGGGGACCTGCTCTTCTCTCTACGAGCCGTCCACAGTCGTTACTCTCAGGAAACCAGAGGATACAGAGCGTGGGGCTGCAACAGCATCCCCGTTCCACACGTGGTCTGTGGAACCTTCCTGGTGCAGGAGTGGGACAGGAGGGGTGCAGGAGCCTGGTTGTTTGATTGGGCCCTTCATCCTCACACCAAGCCTGTGGCTTCCAGCCACAGGTCCTGAGTGATGCTGCCGTGGTCCCAGCTCTGAAACTTTCTGGTTCCTTCAGACTTGGAGCTTGAGCTGCATGCTCAGGGTCAGATCGTGGTCAGCAGGCGTTTCACAGCTTCTGAGCACAGAGGGCCGAGGGGTGAGGCAGGCCCCTGAGCGACCTTGGCCTGTGACTCCTGCAGGGGCTGCTGTGTATCCTCTAATGGCGTGTCTCTCTCTGTGTGTGTGTGTGTGTGTCCCTGCCCAACAGCACCCGAGGCCTCGCTGTGCCCCCAGCACCGCACAGGGGCCCCGCTGGGTCAGAGTGAGGAGCTGCAGCCACTGAGCCAGCGCCACCCCTTCCTGCCGCACCTGGGGCTGGCCTCCCGCCCAAATGGTGACTGGTCCCAGCCCTGCCTCACTTGTGACCGCGCAGCCCGAGGTGGGACGGCGGTTTGCTTTTCTCCTTCCTAGAAATGCTGGGCAGCTTGCTGGGGACGTGCTTGCCGTGCCAGTACAGCCAACTCTCTCCCTGTCTCCTCCGGGCCTAGCGGTCCAGCCTCCAGCGGACCCAGGAGCTCTTTCTTCCTCTCTCCCAGGAGCTGTGGCCTGGCCACGCTCCCCTCACGCGATCACACGTCACCTGCTGGAAGTTCTCTGAAGGTTTAACAGGGAGCTGCTGTTTGGGCATGGGATGATGGCCTGTGCTTCCCCGTGCCCCCAAACTGACAAACAGGAGGGGCTCTGCTGCCTGCCAGGTCCACCCGTGTGGTGGGTCAGACCACTTGGCTAGTTGAACCGGAAACGTGTGATCTAAACCTCACAATGCCGGGCTGATACAAGATCCTCAGTGGATGGGGATTGGAGGCATCATCCTTAATGCAGTGTTACATGCCCTGCCAAGCATGAAGCAGGATTGTTTTTGCTTCCCAATTAACTGCTGTCCTTCCTGAAATCCCAATTACCATGGTGAACAGAGAGTTAGCTGTACTGTCAATGTTAGGTCACGGTGTTTGAAGATACCTAATTCAATGGGTAACTAAAAATGGGCTTCTCTTTTGACTAATTCATAATGTATCCTGCTTAGAGCCTACAGCTGTTACAGGTTAAACTGGAAACAGATTATCGCTGTTGCCTATAAGAAAATGCTTTCAGTCTAATCTACCTTCAGTCCCAAGTGGGGTCCCTGCTGCAGAGAAGAAAGCTGTTTGTTCTCTTCTACTCTTACTAGAAGGGGTACCAATGGACAGCTTTTGTGCCACCTCCCTGATAAGGTGGCCCGCTTTTATTTAACCCTGGAAACAGTTACTGTTCATTCATGCCTCATTAATATTACAGCTTGTTTGACTTGGGTATTTGTGTGATCACTATATTTAGCTCTGGGATATTTCCCTTCATGGCCCTGTCTTCCCCTAACAGTTTATGCAGGATTTTTGCTTCTTAACTGACCAGCTTTGCCCTGTAAAGACTGTAAATGGTCACAGCATGTTTAGAAGGGAAACCCAAAGGCTTTAGAGTGGCATGCCAGCTTCTTCCACCCGATAATCAGCGGCTGTGCCGGCAGGTTCCCGTAGAACTCCATGGGGCTCCCCGTTTGTTTCCCCTGTGTTCTACCCATTCAGTTACTGCAGTGTCTGTTTTGAGGTTAATTTTGTGTTCACCCGGCCCTGCAGCTCTCCTTTTGGCAGGCTGGCTCTCCCGGGCAGTTACACGTTAAGATCAGGCCCGGCCAGCTCCTCCACCGTGGCCAGTCCAGGGCCTGCCTCTGCTCCTTTGCCTGTGCCTGCCTTTCCCTCTGCCTGGCCCCACTGTCCCTGGCCCCCCAATCTGGCAAGTTGCTCAGGGTGCATAGCCTGTGTGGCTTTCTCCTCTCCTTCAGCTCTGGTATGAGTTAAAGATAAAAATGAGTATTTTTTTTTCTTTGGCAGTTTCCCATGCCCTAGAAGAGTCTGGAGCAAACAAGTGTTATGTGGAGTTGCATTCCTCCCTTAAATGTTTGGTGTGTGCATTCCTCTCCACATCTTATACCCTCCCCATCACAGAGTAGGGGGCCTGTTGGCAGTGGGACCCTGCACCATGTTTTTTTTCCTGTTCTTTCTTGGTGCCTCACAAAGTGTTGAATGTAAGGGTGGTGCTTAACATGTTCACACTGGTGGGCTTGCTTGGAGAACACCTGCCTGACAATCAGCAGTGGAGGAGTCAGAACGGTGCCAGCCATTCAGAAACAGGCTGGTGAGATGCAGGCTGTGATGCAGGAGAGACGTTTGTGAGAGGTGCACTTAGGACCCCACACCCCACAGGGCGGGGGAGGCAGGCACTGAGAAACCCCCCTCACACGAGAGCAGCCACAGCCGGGAAGGCCTCCAGTGACTTTGGCTGTTGTCCTGGTCACCAGTGGTCATGCACTGTTAGAGGAGCTTTCTTTCACATGCCACGTCTCATTTCCCCCTCCCTGTGCCTTCTCCCTCTCCCTCACCTCCTGCATACATCTGTAAATCTGACCTCAGAAAGCTCCAAATTCCATCCTTCATTTCATTCCGTGGCCTGAATCCAGCACAGCCCGCTGACTGGGGTCCGTGCTGTCAGCCTCTCCCGGGCCGTCCCCCTGTATGTTTACAAAGGATGCTCTGATCCTGGGTCTCAGAAAGCCCTGTTAGATGCCAGGGTTCCCTGCAGGTCCATCCCAGAGCTGGTGACGTGGCAGACAAAGCCTTCCCTGGCGGACCTCAGGTGCCCTCCTCCAGCTCTGCCCGCCAGTCCTAGGGGTCCCCTGTCCTGT
Organism: Eulemur rufifrons; assembly: GCF_041146395.1. Classification (NCBI taxonomy): domain Eukaryota; kingdom Metazoa; phylum Chordata; class Mammalia; order Primates; family Lemuridae; genus Eulemur; species Eulemur rufifrons. The sequence goes on from NC_090991.1 coordinate 5,537,966, forward strand.
GGAAGCACATTCCAGACGTGGTCAGGCCTGTTGATGTCTGTCCATAGGGCCAGCTCTGCGCCCTAGTCCTCGGGGGCCCCCTGTCCTGTAGAAGCACATTCCAGTCATGGGCAGGCCAGCTGATGTCTGTCCGCAGGGCCAGCTCTGGGCTTCCATGTTCCCTTCACTGTGAGAATTTGCTGAGCTCCAGTGCGCCAGGCACTGTGTGCTAAGCACAGGGCAGAGCCCCCTGCCCTCATGGACCCTCCGTGGTAATGGGGCAGGAGAACACAATATAAATAAATGATACATTGTGTGACGAGTGCTCCGGGAAATAGCAAAACAAACACAACCCTGCCGAGTGTTTTTGTGGGGAGCCGGGCAGGTGGTTTGTATACTGATGGAGCCAGGATTGAAGGAGCAGCAGCTGTGTGGAGGTCGGGGAGAAGGCTCTGGGCAGAGGGGTGCCATGCATAGGCCCCAGGTGGGGCGTGCTCAGGGCGTTTGAGGACTGGAAAGGCTGCAGGCCAGGCTGGCGCTGAGTGAGGGAGTGTGGCAGGTGTGTCAGGGTGGAGCGTGGCAGAGATGGGCCTGGGGGAAGCGTGGGGCAGGGCCTCTCAGACCACCTCTGGCTGGGAGCATTCCTTGAATTCCTAGCCCATCCAGAGGGATGCCTTTTGTGTTGGTGTTTGAATGTTGGTTGTAATAACGTCAAATTGCTGTAAATTTTCTAAGTGCTTTCCCTCATGGTCCGTACTTGCCTTGGACAGACTACATGGTCAGTAGACTAGTGTCGTCAGGCCTTCTGGGTCTGCATCAAAAGTCCCATTGACTTTTACTCAGAGTTAGGGAAACAGGAGGGTTTTGAGCCGAGGGGGGACTTGACTGAGCTGTGATGAGGAGGAGGGTTGGGAACATCCTGTGGCTGTGTGTGGGACAAGGAAGGGCAGGGCAAGGGCAGGGAGACCAGTTAGGAGGTCACTGTCCTGATCCAGGCGGCGGATGACCAGGGCCTGGACCTGGACGGGGCTGTGGAGGTCTGGGAAGTGGCCAGGTTACGTTTTACGAAGAGCCAGCAGGATTTGCTAGAGGATTGGACGGATGAGAGAGGAGTTGAGGCCAGGTGCTGAGGTGAGGTGGAGCTGCCGTCACCTGAGGCGAGGGTGACTGTGGGTGCGGCAGGTGGAAGGGGGTTGAGTGTCAAGTGTCTGCCAGACGTGCACTGGAGGTGTCGAGAAGGTCCAAGAATCTAGAGTTTGAAGCAGAGAATTCTGGGCGGGGGGTGTATGCTGGAGGTAGTTGGGGCGTGGACGGAGCTTATGGCCTCACCTGGCGCTCGCGTTTACGTCATGGTTTTATAATCCCCGGCACCACCCAAGGCTGGGGCCCCTTGAGGCTAACCCGTGTTGGCTGTGCTCACACGATCCTGGCACGCAGTTGGTGCTTGGGACTGTTGTGTGTAGGTGGAAGCTCTGCGGCCTAGAGGAGACCTCTCAGGCTTAGGGGTGAGGGATTTGCCCGAGATCACACACAGATGGCAGCCGCCTGCACTGTAGCCTGGAGGTGAACAGCCCACCTGTTACCAAGGCTCCTTCTGCCGTCTCCTGTTCTGTAGGACTGGCCGGGCCACGATGTTCACCAGGCTGTGGAGAAATTGCAGCAGTTCTTGGGATGCTGGGAACCTGCGTCATGGGTGGCAGATGAGCATGGGAAGTCGTTCTATGAGTCAAGGTGGAGGCCTGGAAAAAAACCAGATTGCTGCTGTCCTCTGCCTGTGGACACTCTAAGGCCGGGGGCCAGTTCTCCTGCGTCTCCCTGTCTCTCCTCCCTTGAGGGCTGGCGAGAGAAGGAGGGAGTGCCCAGCCCAGTGTTCTCAGCCCCCTTTCCTGAGCCCCTGATCCCGTCCAGAGCCAGAGCTGCAGCTGTCCTGATGCACAGGAGCAGGTCCCCTGTGGCCTGTGGCCTTGCATTTCTCAGTGGGAGTTTGACAGCCAGCATTCCTGTTCTTAAGAAATAAAGAAAAGAAAAAGGCAGGCAGGCAGAGAGTAGAAACCCTCTTCACCCCCTAATTTGCTCACATGAACCAGAACCAGCCTTAAATCCTGGAGCCAAAGTGAGTGGTGGGCTTTGCCCCTTCAGCCTGCTGCACCCCCAGTCACCCTCGCCCCAGGTGATGGCAGGTCCACCTCTCAGGTGCCCAGGTAGGTGCAGGCACCTGCCACCAGGTCTTCCAGGGCTGTCCTGCTGCCCCCCACCCCCTGCCCCTTGATGCCTTCAGCACCCTGGTACAGAGCGGTTGGCTGTGGGGTGGTTCAGATCTGCTCCCAGGGAATGGCAGGGGTTCCTTCAGGCCACGGTTCCTCTGGGCTGGGAGCCCCCGTGCCAAAGCCGCTGCCCTCATGTACCAGCAGGCAGTGGTTTACCAAGTGATTACTAGAGATTATGACCATTTAATTTATTTGCCCTGCTTCACTCTAGAAAGGATTTGAGTTGGCTTACAAAACACATGCAATACCACAGGATTAAATAGATACCAGAAGAAATTGGAGCAAAAGGAAAATAAGGGTGAGAAAATAAAATAAAGCCAGGCTCCTATCTTGCATAGTTGCTGGAGATGGATCCAAATTAGGCTTTGTGCTGTGTAGGTGGGAGGGGCAGGGCCTGAGGGCGGCCTGCGTCCCACCCCCCACCCTGCAGGCTGCCCTCCCACCACGCCTGAGCCTAGAGTCCTTCAGGCCACGCCTCTACTTCCTAATGGCCTGGCAGGAATCCAAGGGGAGTTCAGGCTATCTCGGGGAGTGGAGAGGTGGCACGGCCACCTTTCCTCCATGGTGATCAGCCACTCTTGAACCCAGTAGCAACTCTGGAGAATCTGGGAGCTTCCTTGGGCACTGTTCACTCACGTGTCTGGGAAGCGCCCGGGGGCAGTGGCTCTCCGAGGACTGTCCAGCAAAGCTGTCTCCACAGCAAGGGAACCTCAGGGGTGGACCAGAATCGCTGTGGCCCCAGCCCTGCTGGCCTGATTCTGGGAGTAGAGCTGGAGCACTCACAGGACACATGTACACACAGAAACGTGTGACACATGGAAGAGAATGTTTTGATAAGAAGTAGGAGTCTAAAATGGGAGTCCTGCCCTGGTCTATTTTTGAAACTCAAGGATATGGGAAAACACATTATTTGTTAAAAAAGAAAAAGAAAAACCCAGCTAGCATATCCCTGAGAAGCACTTGGAAGGACTTGGACCTTGGAAGGAGCCTGGGCTAGTCGAGATCCCCTGAGGTCGTGGCAGGTAGCAAAGCTCTGAGGTGCAGAGCTGAGTGACACTGTCAGGGAGCAGCGGGGCATGCCCAGGGCCAAGAGGTGGTTGGTGCCTTCCAACCAGGTATTTCCTGGCGTCAGGAAAGGCCAGGGACAGCCAACCGAAGAGGAATGTGTCCAGCCCTCAAGAGCCTTCCACTTGGCTCTGGGGATGGACCAGGAATTTGGTGGGAGATGATACTCATTTGGCATCATATTTTTAATTTTTTTTTTGAGACAGAGTCTTGCTCTGTTGCCCGGGCTAGAGTGCCGTGGCATCAGCCTTGCTCACAGCAACCTCAAACTCCTGGGCTCATGTGATCCTTCTGCCTCAGCCTCCCGAGTAGATGGGACTACAGGCATGCACCACCATGCCCGGCTAATTTTTTCTATATATATTTTTAGCTGTCCAGCTAATTTCTTTCTATTTTTAGTAGAGATGGGGTCTTGCTTTTGCTCAGGCTGACCTCGAACTCCTGACCTTGAGTGATCCTCCCACCTGGGCCTCCCAGAGTGCTAGGATTACAGGCATGAGCCACTGTGCCCGGCCTGGCATCATATTTTGCTGGAACAAATGTGTTTTGTAAATCATAGGAGCTCTTTGTTTTTGGTGGGCAGTCAGTCCTGGGGCAGAGGTAGGGCAGAACATTACCTTACTCTAGAGTTCATCCCTTCAAGTGGAAAATGGAATCATGGAGGAAACTGGATCAGTAACGTGAACACACCCAAGAAGGTGACGGTTTTACTAACACATCTATCCAAGTGTCAAATATAAAAGATGCTCATTCTTGCCCCAAGACTTGGGTCTTAAGCAGGATTTCAGTGTGTCTCCTTAAGGCTGTTGGGTGGCTGAGCTGCTGCCGGGGACAGCCAGAAGGCATCAGTGTCACTGCTCTGGTGTCTTTAAAGCATCTTTTGTGGTATAGGGAAACAAATTATTGTTCATAAATTGTCAACCAGTATAGTAGGGAAAGGAGGTGTTGGATAACATAGTCACAGCTGCTGACGGTGTCTTTAGTTCATGGATGCTCAGGACAGCACTTGCCAGCTCCAAAGAGCCAACTTCAGGAGGCATTTAAAAATTACTTGAATAAAAATAGGAGGGAAGGTATAAAGATAGATTTCTCTTTGCATGGAAAAATAGACCATATATTAATAATCTAAATCTCTCTCTATATATCATGTTATCCCATTTGATTGTCTTCAGAGTACTTTTCACTATCTGAAATTATCTTGTTTACTTTGTTTTCTGTCTCCCTGCACTAAAACAAACTGTTAGAGCAGGAACCCTGTCCACGCCCAGTGCTGTGTCCCTAGTGTCCTTAGCATGTGTAAGTAAACCTTGATTCTTTTCTCTCTCTCTCTCTCTTCTTTTTTTTGTGGTGGGTTTTTTTTTTGTTGTTGTTTGTTTTGTTTTTTGAGACAGAGTCTCTGGCTTTGTCACCCTGGCTAGCGTGCCGTGGCATCAGCCTAGCTCACAGCAACCTCAAAGTCCTGGGCTCAATGATCCTCCTGCCTCAGCCTCTTGAGTAGTTGGGACTGCAGGCATGCACCACCACTCCGGGGCTAATGTTTTTAATATTTTTAGTAGAGACAGGGTCTCTTGCTGGTCTCGAACTCCTGACCTGAAGTGATCCTCCTGCCTTGGCCTCCCACAGTGCTAGGATTACAGGCGTGAGCCACCTCGCCCGGCCATGTGGTGGTATTTTCATGTGATGTGTTCATCTCTGGTTGGTATCTGCTCCAGGCATGAGTGTTAGTCTTCTGAAAATACATTTTGAAGGCTTTTCCAGAAATATAGGAACATTTAATATATTTGTGTGGTTCTGGATGCTTTGAAGTTGTGTTTAGCAACACTGTGATTCATAGTTGTTTTGTTTAGTAATAAAATGCTGCTCCTTATTTTGCTAGTTGCCTTTTCTCTTTTCCCTAAGCCACTGACTCTTGAGCTGGCTGTCCAGGAGCTTTTAAATGTCCCCAAACGTCCCAAAGCCTGAGCCACACCCTTGGCCACACCTCTCAGATTGGAACTTCTGAGGTGGCCCTGGGCAGCACAGGGGTGGTGACTGCAGTGTGCTGGGGGCTGTAGGTACCAGGTCAGGCCTTACTCGGTTGAAGGATTCTTCCTCCCCTCCCTTCAACCGATGGCCAGTAGCAGTGCCCTCGCACAAAGTTACAGGCAGCAGGCGACACTCCTACTTTCAGTGGCTTGGAAATTGACGTTGTAAATTGAATCAGTCTCCTCCTGCTGACTGCTAACGGGAAGCTTAACCCAGCTCTCAGCGGGCCGGCCAGCGCCCTTGCGACCAGCCTGTTCAGTGACCTCCACCTTTGGTGAGTGTGGTGTGGACACCAAATCAGTAATTCTGCTAGTTTTTTCATTATAAAAGTAATGTATTTCCATTCATGATAGTTTAGAAAATGCAAAAACAAACAAAAAAAAAACCAAGAAAAAAGTATCTTGTAATGTTATTACACGAGACAACTGTTGTCCACTTAGTTGTTAGTATGTTTCCTTCTGGACTTTTTTCCTAAGTACTTTCTTTTTCACACTGTAAACATAACTTTGTATCCCTGCTTTCTGTCTGGTGACATTGTATCAGAAGCATTTTCTGTGGTTCCTGTACAACCCTGTAAACATTTTAACAGCTACACATGGCGGTTTCACTGGGTGAAGATTATTAACCCATCCTTGCCCTGCCGCTGGGCTGCCAGTTACTCCTTGTATTCATACTCAGCAGCCCAGCAATTTTTGGTGACAGGGTTCTGGCTGTTCAGACTGTGACCACAGGCAGTCGTGAGCCTCTAGGTTGTGCAGTTTTGTCGTGGCAGTCCTTCTGTGAGCAAAGCAAGCAGGTTCTTAGTCTGGAGAGGAACTGGAGACTCGGGCAAGACCCACTTCCCCAAAAGGCAACTGTGTGGACCAGTCTGAACCACAGGTCTGAACAGGGTTCCAGGAAAACACAACAGATCTAACGTCTTATGTTATACAGAAAATATAACAGTATTATGGACCTGTGATTAATAACCACGTGACATTTTCAAAGCATATTTTCTGAAACATTCATTGTTTATCTGTTCATTTTTTGTGCTCATGTGTGTCAGGGCCAGCCCCTAAGCTTTGAGGGTCTGTTGGTAGACCTTGTCCTTGGTGGGCCCCATTCAGGAGAGGCAGACATAGGGACCTTGTGCCCTGTGTGGTGCCTGGGGCGGGGCGGGGCGGGGGCAGGCTTTGCAGAGCCGAGAGCGATGGCGGGCCGGGCTGCGAGTGCGGGAGCCGTGGCTCGGGTGCCCTTGGCCTCAGAGGGTGCCTCGAAGCTGACCCCTTACCACTGGATTCCTGTGAGAAATAGGACAGTTACCCACTCGGGTTTGTTTGTTTGTTTTAATCTATCTGTCTATATTCATTTCCATATTGCTACAAAGTTAAACTGGATTTTGAAGGTTAAACCCTTGGCAGGTTACTTAACTTCTCCAAGTTTAAGTCCTTTAATCTGTAAGATTAACCCTGGTGTTCTCTCCCGGCCGTGGCGTGACCACACGTGCTGACGTGTGCGCCTCGCACAGGGGACGCTCCAGGAGCGCAGCGCCGTTTCCTGCCACCGTCAGTGTCAGCTTCTCACCCGTGCGGGTAACGCTGGGGCAAACGTCCTTGTGCGGAAAGCTTTTTTTTTTTTTTTTTAAAGGATTCTTTGGATTATTTCTTCAATGTAGAATTGAGGTGGGTGAGAGTGCTCGGTTGGTAGCCCCTGGACCCATAGTGGGCACTACCGTTTTAAAACGATTATTGCCAATTTAATAGATGGAAATTACTATCCAAATACTCATTTTAAAAATGAGTTTCTTGTTTGTAGTATTATTCTAAGAAACTGCTATAGGCATTTAAACACTTTTATTTTGGGTTTATGATTGGATTAAAAAGAGATAAAAGTTGTCTTTGTTGAAGCTCCCACCTCACTTTGTGCTCGGCCCCCTCTGCTGGCACCACGTGGGCATCAGTGCCCCTCCTTCCACTCTCGCTCCTGCCTGGAGACCTGGGGGTGGCTCCAGGGGGGGCCCGGAGACCTGGGGGTGGCTCCGGGGGGGGCCCGGAGACCTGGGGGTGGCTCCCGGGGGGGGCCCGGAGACCTGGGGATGGCTCCGGGGGGGGGCCCGGAGACCTGGGGGTGGCTCGGGGGGGGGGGCCCGGAGACCTGGGGGTGGCTCCGGGGGGGGGCCCCCGGAGACCTGGGGGTGGCTGGGGGGGGGGCGGAGACCTGGGGGTGGCTCCAGGGGGGGGGGCGGAGACCTGGGGGTGGCTCCAGGGGGGGCCCGGAGACCTGGGGGTGGCTCCAGGGGGGGCCCGGAGACCTGGGGGTGGCTCCAGGGGAGGCCGCAGGTAGGCCTGGACCCCAGTGCTCCATCCAGAGCAGGACAGACTATACCTTTGTTACTGTCACTGTGGACAGAAGCATCAGGAACCAGAGGACCTTGGGGAAGTGGCAGTGGGAAAAAAAGCTGCTTAATGTTTTGGTCAAGCTGTCCCTTTCCTCCCCAACAAGCTGGTGCTCTTACAAGAAAGAGAGTTTAATCTGTAGCCCAGAGAGAACAGCACAAACTTGCATTTTTATTTCTGACCGATGATGGGTTTGAATCGTGCGGCAAGTGTAAGGACTGCCTCTGGTCTCTGCTTTGCCCTCCCCCGTCCCCGTCCCCAGCCCTGTGTTGCGGTTTAAATGTGGCCACACTGTTGGGGCTCTGCCTTCTTCCCCATGGGTTTCAGCTTCCTTGTCTGTACACTGAGTCAGCAGTACCCAGATCACAGAGTGGTGATGAGGAAATTACAGCCAGAAACTAAACTTGAACACTGGCCGATAGATGTTAGAGGGCCCGCTCTGTGCCCGGAGCAAAGCTGATATGGTCCCTGCCTTCCTAGCGCTTACAGCCACGCGGGAAGGCAGAAGCTGTATGCAGGAGGGTAGTGTAAACGTGTAGTTCAGATGACGAAGGCTGTAGGCCAGGCCCATCCAGCTGTCCCACCGAGCGCTCGCTGTGTGCCCGGCCTGCTGCAGTGCCGGCAAGTCAGGGGCTGCGAGCCCCCTGCCCTGTGGAGCCCCCACTCTGGTCAGAGACTGGCCTGACTGCACAGCCAGGGAGAACATGTTTGAGAGGGTGGCACTGAGCTGACACTTGCGATGAGGATGCGTTTCTCTTTCCCAGGTGAGGACTGCAGGGAGGGTGCACAGGCCGAGGGAGCAGTGTGGGCAGGGAAGGCCAAGGCAGGAAAGTGTCCGGTGTGCAGAGTGGCAGGTGCCTCGGGGATGGCAGGGCGAGCCGGGTCCGGGGTTACTTGGCTGGCAGCTGTGTCACTGCAGCTCTGTCTAGTCTCTGCCTCCGTGGTCCCCTGTGTTCTCCCCTCCTGGGTCTGGGCCTCTGAGTCCCGTCTCTCCTTACAAAGATACCTGCTGGATTCAGGGCCCACTCTGCTTTGGTATGACCTCATCTTAACTTATTACATCTATTTACAGATAAGGTCATGTTCTGATGTGGGTCAGGACTTCAGCATATTGGGGGGGGCAGTTCTGCCCTCAACACCCAGTCAGAAGAGAGCGTCTATACCCCCTGCAGCGCCGTTCCCTCCTCTGCGGGAGCTGTGAGTTAGAAGCGTCTCCAGGTGTAACAGGATCTGAAGTAGATGTGTTCAGACTCTGACTGCTTCTCATCTCCTTCAAAGCTACTGTTCTGGCCCAGTCAGTTGGCATCGCTGCTCCGCTAAAACCTTCCCTGAGGGAGGCCGTGAGCCCCCTCAGTGCTTCCGTTATGCACCCTGGGCACCCTTCGCTAGAGCAGAAGCGCCCCCACCCTCCCCGGCTTCCCTGGGCTCCGGCATCTCCTGCCCCTTCCCAGACACAGCCCAGCAAGCTCTCCTTACCCTGCCGCTTCCTGCCAGTCCCTGCCTTTTAAATTTGTTTGTGGTCTCTCCTTGCTATAGCACAAGCTCGTGAGAACAGAGACTTTCCTCACGCCTAGAGGAGGCCTGGCACCGGATTGTGTGCACCAGTGTAGCCGATTAAGGGGCTAAAGTGAGCAAGTGTGGGACTTGGGTCCTGGGTCCTGACTCCGAGTTCTTATCCTGCCACGGGGCAGCTCTGAGCAGCAAGCCATTCACCCTCTCTGGGCCTGGTTCCCTCATCTGTGGAGAGGGTTGGTCATGAAGAGCAACACCTTCAGGGCCAGACTCCCCTCTCCCCGTCTAGGTGGCCCCAGCCCTGGTCTGTGGAGGGGCAGTAACCCTCACAGACGGGCTCGTTGAGAGACTAGTGAGTGTCATGCAGGTGGCATGTGGTTTTCACATGGTAACCCGAGAAGGCGGGTATTTAGTCTCCACTGTGCAGATGAGAAAACAGGCACCGAGGACTTAATCACCTGGGCCAAGGTCACACAATAAGAATCGGCAGAGCCTGCATTTAAGGCCAGGCATGGGGACTGCAGGGCTCGCGCTCCCACCTGCCACATGGGGCTGCCTCTCTCAGGCCAACACCACCCAGCCTGGGGGAGAACGTCAGGGGGGTACTGTGGGACAGGCCGGGGGGAGGTGTGCCACTGCACCCACACACAGAAGCACAAGAAAATGTGAGCAGCTGCTTCCTTTGGGCAGGGCACTGGGGCGGGGTGAGAGGAGTGGCTCTTGCTCCCTTTTGTACTGAAATATTTAAGAATAAACTGTGGACATGATCCCATTCCACCGCTGAATACCTCAGTGTACATCTCCTCATGGAGATCACACTGTCATACCTCACAAAATCAGTGATTATTGGTACCAGTAAGAGAATACCCAGGCCCCGCTCAGATTGTGCCAGCTGTCCTGAAAATGTCGTGATGCCAGTCTAAGGCAAGAGCACCCAGGACCATGGGCTGTGTCTGGTCATCCTGCCCCTGTGGTCTGTCTCCATGCCGCGCTTCCCCTTTTCCTCAGGGCCCTCCTATGCTAAGGGGGTTGGGCCCGTCGTCCTGGAGAGCACCCTGGGGCTGCCGTCTGCCACCTCTTGCCGTGCTCAGCCCCATCCTTGGCCTGAACTTCCTGTGAACCGGGAATCACACCTAGAGTCTGGATTCCATGCACGTCACTGTTTTGCTGGGACAGTCATGGGTGGTGGCATGATGTCCCCTGACAGGCAGCCTGTCCCACCATGGTGGTGCCAGTGCTGGCTACACCACAAGTTGGCTTTGAGGTTTGTCCCTCTGTTGTAAAGTCACATGAGCCTTGCAGCTGGACAGTGATCTGGCTGTGGTTGTGCTTTGGTGCCTTCCTTATTTTGCACCCTTTTGGCCTTTTCACCATATATTTATATTCCTTTTTTTTTGCATTACCTCAGATAATCTGAGCTTATTTTCTTATAATTTACCTCATTTGACTAAAAGCAGTCTTTTCTGCTCCTCCCTGTGGGCCCAGAAGTGAGGGCCCCGGAGGGTCTCCTGTGTTCAGAAGCCTCAGCTCAGCTTAGGCCACAGCTACTGGGCGGGAACGTCCTTAGTGACTGAGGTCATCACTGATTCAGGAAGTGGCCCAGGGAACCACAGGAAGATGTCACCACCTTGAGGAAGACCCAATATGTGCTTTGTTGCCATTCAGTAACAAGGACGGAACTTGGCTGGACAGGAGAACGTGTCGCTGGATGGCAAGAGCTGGCCCTCAGCAGGCCTGGGCTCGGTGCTCCCCAGCCCCTCCCTCGGAGGACCCCAACCCGGCAGAGAGAGCCCAGCCCCCACCAGAGCCGCAGGCCTGCACTTCAGAGGCCGGGGAGGGGCCGGGTTTTCTGTGTGTGAGGTGGAAGGTGGGGGTGCCTGACAGATCTCCAGCTCCAGGTGGTCTGGTGGTCACCGATGGAGGACAGGGTGACCGACTGGGGGCAGGGCTGGAACCTGGGGGGGACAGCCGGCTGCGTCCCTGCACTTCTGACCCCTTTTATAGGTCAGCTTGTTACCTCCTCCCACAGGCCCTGCTGTCTCCATTTCTCAGATGTGGCAGCACATGCTCAGAGAGGTAAGGCTGCCAGATGTCCCACTGCCGGTCAGTGATGGAGACAGGACTTGTCTGTTCAGTGTTCTCTCCACCACCTGGTCTCCCCTCGGCTGACACACACGGGGCATACGTGGTGGCGGCAGTGCTTGGGCCCACGTGGGGTCTTCTCAGGTCCCCGGGCCCAGCAACCTTGCATTCTCGCTGAGCTGTCAGACGTGCCTGTGTGCCCAGCATCACCAGACCAGGCCCCCAGCTGCCTCCTCCACGGGGTCTGTGTAAGGCTCACGTACCAGAAGTCGTGCTGATCTCCGCACAGAGCCATTTGATGATAAAGTCGCGTCCTGTGTACTGTATCTGGTTCCTTTCATCATCGTGATGTGATTGGCAGATGCTGCTTCAGTACTTTCTAGGAAATTGCACAGCGTAGCTGATAATAAACATTTCCTGTTTTTCTGCCAGCTTGATTGCCTTGCTTTAGATTACCTGAAATTGGCCTGCTGAAGCATCTTTATTAGAAAATCTTCTGGTCTTTGTTTCAGGAGCATGTTTGGGAAAGAGGGTCCCTCCTCCAGCACAGGGCACAGGCACCCAGGTTCTGCCAGGGCAGTCCCTGGAGCAGGTGGTGCGGAGTTGAATGGGGGAGACCCTGGTCTGTCTGAGCTGGGAGGAGTTTCTTGGTCTTCCCGTTGGGCTGTATTTTGAGGGAAATGTTGGGCTTTTCTAGCCGCCTTGCTCAGCCTCTCCCGAGGCGTAACAGACTGGAAAGGGTGGAAATGAGGCCCACCGTGGTTAGAGTTCTTGGCCGCAGCAGTGAAGCCTTGGAGCTCTTCCAGTGGGTCCATAATACAGAAGGTGCCTTAGTGGTAGGAGAATCCCGTGTGCATTTGATGCTACTTAGCGATGAGCCTGAGCTAACAATTCCTTTCTTCCCCCCAGAGAGTGGCTGGGAGAGAGTGGCTGGGAGAGAGTGGCACATCCCCGGGGCACTTGCTTTTCCCTTGGTCCCCGTGAGCTGTGAACCTTCATATCCTCAGAGCAGGGCCAGGGCCAGGGCCAGGCTCAGGTGGTCTGAAGGGTCCATTCAGGCCCGTCTCACAACAACATCTGTGTTCGCTGTCATGTGCGTGAGCACAAGAGGCCCTTTGTGGGCTGAGTTGCTGTCACTGAGGCAAGAATGTCTATGCTGGAACCCTGCCTCGAAGCTCAGACCCGCTGTGTGCAGCTCAGCTGATACTCAGGGGTGGTGGCTGTGAATTCTGCCATCTGCGGAACTGAGAGCTGTACATCCGTTTATAAAAACCACAGCGTTCAGGGGAATACCCTTTGTCTTTGGTTTCCACATTGATGTGGTGAGCTATTTCCGGCTGTGCCGGCTGCGCGTTACTCTAGCAGCATCAGGTGTGGTAGACACAAACGGGTACCTTTGCATTTGAAGCCAGTCTGGCCAGCAGCTGGAGGCCCCCTTCCCCGGCAGGCCCCTACAGAGCCCCGTGCCGTCCCCTCCTAGCCGGGCTGGGTCAGGCGCTGTGGCAGTGAAGCCAGTAGCAGCTTCCCTGCCAGGATGGGACTCCTTTTCCAGAACACTTTTTGTGGGATGGGGTAGGATACTAGGCCTTCTACTTCGTTCACTCCGGATTTCCCTTTGGTAGTAGATGGAGGATGTCAGTCAGAGATGCTGTATTTGTAACAAACCGAGGGCCTCGGGAACCAAGCCTCAGAGATTCTTTATCAGGAAAGAGGCTGGGAACAGGCGGCTGGAGTAGCGGTTAATGCTTTGGAAGGGAGAGTCCTCCAAACTGTCTGGCTTCCTTTGTTCCCTTCAGTGTGGATGGCGACATCTTTGCTTCTTGAGCACAGGAAGGCCCAAACTGAGTGCTCTGATTGGCACAGGTGAGGTGTGGGAACAAAACCAACAAGAACAGAATACTTTTTTGTTTTGGTGAATTATTAAGAAATCAAATTATTAAGATGAATTTGAGGACTTTCGTTGCCATCTAGCTTTATTTCTAAAGAAATGCTTTGGAAAATATAATTGGGATGATGCACTAGGATGGGGTTTGACTTGATTTTATTCAGAAAAATACATTTGTGCTTTTTTTTAACCGCAGCACTGTTTTTGCGCTTTGACCTTATCCGTGCAAATTGGCAGAGACTCATGAGGCAATTGGTTGCTGGCTTTTTTTTTTTTTTTTTTTTTTGATGGTTCTTTGGATGACAATAAATCACTGCAAACACATCATGCCACAGGATTGTTCCAAATTAAACTTTATTGCTATATGCTTTGTGTTTTTAAAAATCTCATTTTAAAATTTTAAAATCTCATTTAAAAATTTAAAAAATGCCTCTGCTTTCGCAGTGTCTCAATGTAGAGGAGGTCCCAGCCCCCTCCCTGCCCCACCCTGCCTCAGCCCTGTGCTCCGAAGCAGCTACCTTCCGCCTTCCTGATTCTTCTGTGGGTCACTTCTGCGGCCGGACCTGTGCTTAGGCCTCCTCTGTTTTATGCACTGTGGCCAGGGCCTGGCCATCTGGAAACCTCCTTTGTCAGGAATCATTCCCGGTCTTTTACTTTCTCCCAAAGAGGCAAACCTTAAGAAACAGATTTAGATTGGAGATTTAGGCATAAGCAACATTTAGCTGAGTGAATCCTGATATTAGGTTTTCTAGAATGGATGTAATGAGAGAAGTAGACTAATACACAATGAGAACATTTTACAACAGCTACCCATTAGGCACACAGTTGGATTCTTCCTCTGTCCATCCGTCCATCCATCCATCCATCCATCCTTCCTTGCCTGCATCTGTCTGTGCGTGCAAGCATCCACCCACAGGGACTTGCTGGCCAGGGGTGAATGCTTCAAGGGAGAGGTCCAGAGTCTGACCCAGCCTCAGGGCGGAGGGCTGTCCTGGAGGACCAGGTGGGGAAAGCTGAGCTCTGAAAACTGAGGAGGAAGGGGTGGGTGAGCTGAGGGAACAGTATGCACAAAGGCACAGAGGGAGGAACCATCCAAGGCAGTGGCTCCAAACCTCTTCAGAGGGCAGGCCTTCCTCTGAGAATTTTAGAGAAGCTGTGGACATTCGCTTGGAATGGGGCAGAGGTGGGCGCACACTTAGCGCATGTTCCCCAAACTCCACATCCAGTTTCTGGAGGCATCTAGATCCCCTGATCCATAAACTTGCCAATGGCTGGCTGTGTAGGCCCCAGCATTTTCCCATGGGGGGAGGCCCAGCCTGGATTATGGTGTGATTGTAAAGACTCCTTCATTTGGGGTTGTTACATTAGCTAGGAATTCACATCTCATCCCTTCAAAAAAACCCAAAACACAAAAAAACTGTCTTTCCGGGAGCTGCTTATAAGTATTTAAACTAGCTGAGCACTTAGAGCAAAAATGTCTGCATGTGTGTCTGCATTTGTTTCTAGTCAGTGTGCAATGTGTGACTTACAAAACAGAAGTGTTCAGGGTCACTGCAGAAATGAGTGGGCTTTGTTTTCCAGGATCCTTAACACTTTGAGAGCAGAATGCAGCTCTTAAATGTAGTTGCGTCCTAATGGAGTCCTTGGTCCCCAGGTGCCCTGCGCTTGTGTGAAGGATGCTCTTTGGTTCAGCTTTTCAAGAACTATACTTTGGGTCTTTGAGTTAGTTCCTCTCTTTGGAGCAGTGCAGATCTGTAGTGAAGACTGAGGTTCTGACATACCCAAAGGCATCTTTTCTCGGTTGGCAAGGATGTGGCTTATGTAGTTGTGAAGCCACATTTGACCGTCACTTGATTTTAACCTTGAAATATTTATAGGCCTTTCCTGTCCTCTGCCTGCATTGGTGGGTATTGCCAGGCTTGTGGGTTTGAGATGGGAGTGGGGCATGGTCTGACCACTGAACTGCGGGGTGTGAGCTGGAACTACCCTGTCTTTGCATATGGTAACTTTGCCTCCCCCTACAGCCACCTCCCCGAGGGTGTCCTCTGAGCTGGAGCAAGCCCGGCCCCAGACTAGCGGAGAAGAGGAGCTTCAGCTGCAGCTGGCACTTGCCATGAGCAGAGAAGTGGCCGAGCAGGTCAGCACCCTGGGCAGGTCGGCACCACAGTGACCGCCCGTCGTGGAGGGGGTGGTGGCTCCCAGGGAGGATGATGGCACACCCAGCCCTGTCTTCAGAATGTTTTGAATGTGCTTGTCAAGATGTCACTTTGTGTTGCCACAAGTGTGTTATTGTCACATACTGCCCCCAGTCAGGGAGGGGTCCCTTGCAAAGTTACGTCTAAGAAAGATTTTTGGGGAGGTTGTTGCCAGGGGAGGAAACCAGTCAAAACTACTTCCCAGAAATACTCGTGCAGACCCAGTGAGTGTCTGGGCTCTCCCCCTCACATGCTTCTTGAAGGGTAGTGTGTGGGATGGGCACTGGGGTGCGGGCCCGTGGGGCAGGAGTGGCCCAACACCTGCCAAGGCGCTTTGGTGAGCGGCAGCAGGAGATGCGCAGAAAACACAGGCTGGAAGGAAATGCTCCAGAAACAAGAGTGCTTGTGTTTCGATGACAGAAGTATGTGTACTTTTAATTTTTTTCTGTTCCCATTTTTCTTTATTAAACATGTGTTACTTTAAAATGGGGGAGGACAGAAAAGAGTGATCAGAGTGACTGTAGAAATATCCCTTTGGTTGCATTTGTCAGATTTGTCTCCACTGACCTTTAGTTAAAAAGGGTAGATGGAGCCAGGCTCGGATTTCTCCCATTTAGAAGCGGGTGTTCAGAGAGAAATATTAGCGATAGTCAGCCCCGAGTGTTGACAGGCTGTGTGTCTGCAACTGGCAGTGTCCTGAAGCTCAGCAACAACGGACAGCTTCATTCATGACCTCTCTGTCCCTGCGGTGGGAAACTGGCACAGTAGCTCTGTCCTCGTGGCTCTGGGGCCAGCACCCAGGAAAAAGGCGCACGGGAGTGTCCACTGAGCACACAGAGAAGGAAGGACGGTTTGAGACCATTTTAGTTAATATTTATGATAAAATATAAGGAATACATTTATTTATATTCATTATATTATATAAAGGCTAGTACAGCCCTGTCTTTTGCATATGGTGACTCTGCCTTAAATAAATGTAATGAATCACTTCTGTTCGGAATCATAGAAATATGTAGCCATTTTCCGGAAGCATAGTGGGAGGCGGGCTGGTACTCGGTTTTCACCCTCTTTCTCATTCCTTTCTGGATTGTCAGATTTGTGTTTTATAAGGAGCCATATTGTTTCTATAAGTAGAAAGAATTATAAAGCCATTTTCATTTTGAGAAGAAAATATTTTAGAGGAAGCATACAGTCTCCCTGGTGCGACCCCAAGGGGGTTGAGGTCACAAGAGGCGCAGTGAGCAGGGAGCCTTCTGACTCCCCGTGTTCAGGGATGGGAAAGTCATTGTGTTTACAAGTTGTTCTTAAATCTTCCTTTGAAATAACGCACGATGCAGTGTGCATTTCCTGTTGCTGGCCAGCGGGACTTGTTCTGTGCAGTGATGTCACTGCAGTTACCATCAGCTTCAAGCTCGCATTGTCCCTGTGCAGGAAGAACGCCTCAGGCGGGGTGATGACCTCAGACTGCAGATGGCCCTGGAGGAAAGCCGAAGGGACACAGTTAAAGTTCCAAAAAAGAAAGAGGTAAGAGCTTGTTTGCCGCTGTACCTTAGTTGTTGCTGAAACATCCCCCACCTAACCTGCCTCTGGGGGGAATGCACGGTGAGTCCCCTAACCTCCACAAGTGACACGCACGCCCGAGGTGAGCAACAGCAAGGTGAGGCTGCAATTGAAAACACACCTGACTCTGTGGCCATAGCACCCCGAACGCGCCTGATCTTGTCTGAAAACACACCCGAGCTGGCCTCGTCCGTCCCCTCATCTGCAAAGGCGATGATAGTGCCTGCCCCTGCAGCTCAGGCGGCTGGTAAATAAGCCAAATGCAAGTGCTCTGGAGCACGTCCCTGGAAAGGCACGCCCGGAAGTGCTGGTCTGCATCGCTGTCATCTCCGCACTCTGGGCGCAGCTTCCTGCTTTTGCACAGGGGCAACCAGGCTGTGGCTGTGCTCCCGACAAGCTTGTTACCGTCCAGTCAGGAGACAGGCCCGGGTCTCCGGTAGGGGATGGGGGCAGAGGGGGCAGGACAGCCCCCAGGAGAGAGGGCCCTCTGGCTGGCCAGGATGGGTTCTGGAGGGCGGCTCCAGCCCCAGCAAAAGCCCACATTAGCTTGGAGATGTTTGCAGATCCCAAGGGCAGTGTGAAAGCCAGTGGGGCGTCTGGCAAACAGTAAATAGCTTGGTGGGGCCGGAGCCTGGGCGGTCCTGGGAGGCTGGAATGTTGGGGAAGCCGGCAGGGTGGGGTGGGAGCGGCAGGGTGGGGCAGGCGCGGGTGTGGCTCAGTTTCCAAGTTGCTCTTGGCCTTTCCTAGGGGCCTCAGCATAGGGTGTGGGCGATATTTAGGACTAGTTCCTGGGTATTTGTGGCAACTGTAGCAAAGTAAAACCTGTCCCCTTCTCTTTGTCTTGAAGCACGGCTCCCACCCACAGCAGACTACCCTGTTGGATTTAATGGATGCTCTCCCTGGCTCAGGCCCCGCTGCCCAGAAAGTGGAGCCCTGGGGCCCGTCAGCCTCGGCTAGCCAGACCAACCCCTGGGGCGGGCCAGCGGCTCCCGCTCCCGAGAGCACTTCGGATCCCTGGCCATCGTTCGGTAAAGGCCCCGTCCTTGGTCTCCCCTGCATGCCTGCTGGGTGGGAGAGGGGGACGTGCAGTGCTTTTTGCTGTCTCTCACCTGGTCAGGTCTGGTCGACTGCGGTGGATGTCCAGGCTCCTGCAGTCCTGGATGGGCATCCTGCAGCCCTGCCCTCCTCTCTGAGGGGCGGGGCACAGCATCCTCTCTCTCTCTGTTTTGAATGGTTTCCTGCTTTGGTAGAGGGAAAGCTGACTTCCTCTCTGTCTCACACCACATGTATCAGAAGTGACTCGTCTTCTCTGGGACACATTTCAACTCTCTCAGCCTCAGAATTGTGCCCAGCACCCCAGCCTAAGAAACTGTAATACACACAGCATGAAACATCCAAATCAAGTTGCTGTAATTAGCTGGAAATTATGTGCTTACCACCACTGCTAATGGACAGAGGATACATTTGCTATAATTCTTGTTACTTGTTAAAGTAATAGAAAATCAGTTTTTAATAGGCTAAATGAATATTTTAAAGTTTTGCTTAGTGCAAAATGTAAGAGAATTTGTGGAAATTCAGAACAGGAGCATGATACAACAGGTTTGATCTGGGTAATGATCTTGGGCCCATGAGTTTCTTAATTGCTGAGTGGGAGCTTGGCCTACCAGGCTTCGTGAGGGCTTCCCAGCCTGGCAGCCCTGCTTTGAACTCCGCCAGCCAGACTGACCCACAGGCTCTGTGTCTAGGAACTTTGAATAGTGTATTTTGTGGCTTCTTGCCTGTGCCTCTTGGAGTCCCTGTTTCCCCCACTAGAACCTTCCTTTGTATTCAGCTTTGTTCCCCGGGTGTTTGCTGCAGTGTACTGTATGCCAGGCCCTGTCCTGCTGTGCAGGAGCCCTGAAACGAACAGGTAACGGTCCGTGCCTTCGAGGCCCTGGTCAGGCGTGGACAGGACAGGAACGCAGTGGAACAGCAGTGCTGTGTAGTCTGGGCCTCGGTGGAGGTCGTTTGAAAGCACCCTGGGCGAGACTTAGCCCAGAGTCCCGAGGGTGTGAGGTCGCACCCTTCTGTTGAGTCTCCAGGGAACGGCAAGCGGCCAGGCACGGGGAGGCAGAGGGTTCCCTGCAGGAGACTCAGCGTGTGCGAAGGCAGGGGGTGTGGGATGGTGGAGTGGGTGCAGGTGCAGGGACCTGCCTGGTGTACATCAGGCCACAGTGGAGGAGGGTGGGGGCCCAGGTCACAGCCTTGCCACGTGCCTGGACTTGGTCTGGAAGACAGCATCGGCCCCAGGTGCCCTTGGGTGCTGCTGTTGGCCTCTGTGGCCTGGGCACAGCCCCATACCTGCTTTGGCAGGAGCCCTCTGGGCCTTGGGGCAAACCCCAGGCAAAATTTCCCATAGTTTTCTCTTACTGAAGACCCATTCCAGGGCTGCTCAGGAGGTTGGTTTACACAGTTCATCGCCTTTGTGCTGTGCCCCAGGGAGCCTGTGGTGGTTATAGTCTTGCTGAGCACTCACAGGGACAGGGGTACCCTGGGGACAGCAGGCCCTTCCAGACAGTGGCTTTCGCTTTATTTTTCAATCTGAAAAATGGTTCTTCTGTAAAGTATTGGCCACCTTAAGTTATGGATAGGATGTTCTTTAGGAAAGACTGTTCGATCCCTTTCAGAGTTGTATAGTGGATCATTAAACTGATGTGTGATTTTCTCAGTGCCGAGAAAAGAAAGTGGTCATACCAGGAGCCGGTTGAGTTTAGTGCGATTCAATTCTGCTGAGTCAGCAGTTGATTCTGGGAAGGCGCTTGGTGTGGGGGTCAGGGTTGTAGGAGGAAGACCTAGTTTTCACTCTTTGCCTTTTTATACTGTTTGACTAATATTTATAAGGGGTGAGTTTTTCCCGGTTAGGAGAGACAAGATATCTAGTTTCTTTAAATGACCAAGTTAATGCCCAGCCCTTCCTTTGGCTAGTGGACAAGGCTGTGCTTTGGACCCGGCCCTCCAGCTTGAGCTGGGGAGTCCCCGTGGAGGGTCCCCATGGAGTGTGGGAGCAGAGCCACCCGCAGGGCTTGGTGTTCTCGTGGGAGGCCACAGGGAGGAGGGCCTGCGGGAGGGCAGCTGAGCACCCTCAGGGCTACCACCCACGCAGCCTGCTCTTCCAAATTTTAAAAAATTGAGATAAAATTCACCATTTTAAAGTGGACAGTTGAGTAGTTCTTAGCATACTCACAACGTTGTACAACTACCACTGCTAATTCCAGAACATTTCTATCACCCCAGAAAGAAAGCCTGTACCCAGCCCCTGGTAACCTCTGATGTGTTTTCTGTCTCTCAGGATTTGTGTTTGTCTGTTCTGGACATTTCATATAAATGGAATCATACAACATATGAGCTTTTGTGATTGGCTGCTTTCACTTAGTGTCACATTTTCAAGGTTCATGCATGTTGTGGCTTGTGTCCGTCCTTCCTTCCGATAGCTGAATAATACTCCATTGTATGGACATACCACATTTTGTTTATCCATTCAGCAATTGATGGACATTTGGAGTTTTTCCATGTTTCAGCTATTGTGAATCCAGTTTTTTAAAGAGAAGATTGAAACCTGAATTTTTGAAATCTGTTAATGTTTAAATGTTGGCAGTACATTTAAAAAATTAAGAACATGATTGGAGCTAATCAAAATCTCTCTGAGGGTGGCCACGTGGGGCTTGTGGAGCACCAGTTTGCTGTCTCTTGCCACTCGCCCATCCCTGGGCCTTCCCCTTGGTTCTGATGCACTTGGTGATTTTACCAGTGACTTGAGGAGGAGACAGGCCACCAAAGCCCAGGCAGACTGTTAAGTGCTCTGAGGTCACACAGCAAGTTAGGGGCGGGCTCAGTGCTTATGGCACCACATCTTGGACTTGTCACACCTCCTGGACTGCTGCAAAGTTGTTCTGTGGCCGTGGCACGTCCTGGAAAAGTTACTATAAATCAGTATTGAGAAGTAGCCATCTTTGAAATGTTAGCTTATTTGCTTCCTGGCTTCTTCTGGGCATTATGTTTTTACTCAGTTGAGGCTGTATCGTACATACAATTTTACATAGATATATATGTTTTCAATTTGTGCTATGTCATGGGCACTTCCAGGCATCATTAGAAACTCTAAATAACATGGCTCAATTGGAATCATACATGGCTGTACCATCATTTACTCAGCAGCCCGTGTTGTATGCAAAGGTGGTTTTGCAGTTCCAGCACTTTGCATTCGATAGAAAAAGACATTAAAATTATAGTGTTCTCGTAAGAATTCTCAGTGGCGGTGTTAACCAGCTCTCCAGGAGAATGGCCCTACGCTAGCCCGCAAGTTCGCCGAGGCGTGTTAACAGACCCTTTCTTCCAGGTTCTGTTGGCACAGCCCCGTAGCAAGAGTGTGGTGTCAGATTTACTGTTTAACCTCTAGTAAATCCTATAGTGGACTTTTTCAGGGCCACCCCCCTGCCCCGAGGCATGTTCATAAATTAGAAAGATTGGAGTCTCTTCCCATAGCACTGTTAGCTGTACTCTCTGGATGAAAGAAACACTGTTGTGAAAGCCACCATTTGTAGTGAGCCCTATCATTACCAGTTCTTTCCAAACAGTGCTGGGGGCAGCTTGGCCAAGTGGCCTGGGGAGGAAATGCTCAGGGCTGAAAGGAGGGAGGCTGGAGCCTGCCAGGTCAGCGGGGCACTTCCTCCTCTGTTCAGACACACAAAGCAGCCACCTGGTCTGAGGAGGGCTCACAGCCTGGTGATTCAGAAGGTCTTGGACGGCTCACCCGCCCACTGCCTGGGCTGGGACAGAGCCATCTTCCGCCCCAGCAGCAGCAGGTGGTGCTGCTGGCTTCTTGGTGACCCCTGCACAGCTTAGTTCTTCTGTGACCCCTGAGTTTTGACTGCCTCCCTGTGCACATAAATATTCATCCATGAGGCTCGGGGTGAGCCAGGCTGGTGGGTGAGAGGCGACCAGGACACACGCTCTCTGTGAATGGGCCCACAGAGGATGAGGCCGGAAGCTGCTTGATCTTTCCAACCTTGGTTCCATCCTCTTTCCTCTCATTCACTCGAGCTTTCAACAGGCATTTATTTATTGGGTATGTGGCATGGCCCGGCCCCTGCCGAGGATGTGGAGGGTGAGAGCACAGAGGAGCCTTGCAATGGGTCTACTGTCCATTGATGGAGAGGGCACGCCCAGTGCCTCCCCCGCCAGCAAGTGTTCCCCGAGGGCCAGCTGTGCCCTGGTCCCTGTGCTGGCCCCTCTCCTGAAGAAGGAGGAAGGAACGTTATTTGTCTCCAAGTCACATTTGAAGAAAGCAAGGTGCCACAGCATGTGGCCTCCGATGACTCCCTAGCACACAGCTAAGAAGAAAGTCACACTGGCCGTTCCCTTAAATGCCTCCTCTTTATGGTGTGTCTCATTGTCTGCCTGGCAAACTCCTATTTATTCTTGACTGTTTACCTGTGTCTGTGAGGCTTTGCCCATTTGCATAATCAGAATTGAGGCTAGCAGCTTGTAGAGTGTCCTGGACACACATAGGTTGTCAGTGTCACTTGTGGAATGGAAACCAGACAGAGCTCACCAATGCTAAGCAGCTTGTCCACGGTTACCTGGATGATTTGGGGGTGGCCAGGGTTTGAACTGAGCACATACTTCACTCCACATCCAAAGTGCTCTGCGCTGTGACCAGCGTTGTCCGTGCAGGCTATGGGAGTAATGGGTCCCTTACGCGCCAGAGCTTGTTGATACCAACATTGTGCATAATATAGGCTGCTGATTTTTAAAATTCTTGGCCATGCTGCTGTTTTATTATTTCAGCAGATTCTAAAGGGGAAGCAGGGCTCATGGGAAATAACTGGAGGTGTCCACAAAACAGGCTCTAGAATAATCTCAGGGTGGGTTGCATGGCACTGTGTGTGAGGCTGTTGTGTGGAAGCCTTGCCCATGAGCCCGGGTGACGGGGCTCAGCGTGGTGCTGGCTCATGGAGAGAGCTTTAGGGCCACGCGGCGCATAAGGCTGCATGTATCATGGAGTTCTGGTAGGAAGAATTCTTCCAGAAATGTTAAGATACTGTGTTTTAACTCCAAAGAGGTAAACCTATCAATGTTGGAGAAAACTGCACTTAGAACCTGGTTGTCTGAGAGTATGTCCAGGTGAGAAAACAAATTCTACTTGTGCACACACACAATGTGTGCACAGTGGCTGAGGCCAGGAGGGGCCTGGGCTGGCAGGGACTGCTGAGGAGAGTCCAGGGCCCTCTGTGGCTGGCACAGGGGCTCGGGCAGCCTGGATTCCCTTAAATGCCTCATCTTTATGTTGTGTCTCATTGTCTGCCCAGCAAACTCCTATTTATTCTTGAAAACATGGCTCAGATGTCCCTTCTCAGGGAGACGTGGTCACCTGTCTTCAGGCATGCCCCCTGCCCGTCCCTGCCGTGGCTGGCTGTGTGTGGTTGGCCCGCCGGGTGCTGTGGCTTCTCTCTCTCTCAGGCAGGGACCCTTCTGGGGCCGAGCCTGGGAACCACTGAGCAAAGCTTGCTTGAGTAGGACACGATGACTCCATGGGAAGTCAGGGCTTGTCCCCACCAGGCGTCTGCCCACTCAGGCCATCAGATGGGCCCTGGCTTGTGAGGAGCGCTTGGTGAGGGCCCGAGTGCACCTGAGCCCGGTGGTTCTCACGCACCCTGGCTGCCCATTCAAGTCAACTGAGGAGCTGCTAAACATCCAAGTGCTCAGCCCTCCCCGCCACCGCCCCCCCCAAGATTTGGGGGGAGCGGGGAGGGTGTCAGTATTTTACTATTAATTAAATCCCCAAGAGTTTCCCAAAGACAACCATGGTTGAGAACCACCGGCCCCTGAGCAGCATGGCGAGTGCGTCCCACTCAGTCTGTCGGGACGGAGATGAGGGGCAGCTCTCCTCTGCATGGGTGCCCAGCACCCGGGGCAGGCATTGACCTGCAACCTGCCGGAAGAAGTGGTCACGGAGCACTGAGCTCTGAGGGGGTCAGAGGAGACGGACTGCAGCATCTACTCCAGCCCCGGGTGCCCTGGATCCCTCCTCTCCTCCCTCAGTCCTGGGTGAGGACGGAGCCCCTCCGTGTATCAGGCCCAGCGCCTGTCCCCTGGGAGCACACGCTCTCGAGGGGGGAACCGTCTCACGCAAGCACTTGTGGGGCTTGCCGGTGGGGGCTGTGTGAGGGGCCGGCACGGAGGCTGCAGGCTGGGGCGGCACCTTCCCAGCAAGCCCCACGCACGGAGCGTCAGGAGGCGGTTTGGTCAGGGCATGGCACTGCAGGCAGCTTTGGTGGAGATAGTTAACTGTGCCCTCAGCTTGATCCAGTGGCTGAGAGGTGGTCACCAAGACTCAGATCCCCTTTGCTCTGCAGTCCCCCCGGTGCCCCCCGCCCCGCCTCAGAAGCTCAAGGCTCTGCTTCCTTAAAGCACGGTGGCTGCCTTGGGTGCCTAACCTCATGGTCCCTGTCCGCACAGCCCAGGGGATAGACAGGATTTCTCTGCAGCTCCTGTGCCACTTCTGGGATTTGGGAGTGGGGGATTGGGGTCGGGGGGACTTTGCAGATTGACTTTAGCCAGTGAGAAGCCTCCCCTATTGCCGGGGCAGGTCCTGTCCCCTGCAGGCCGGACTGGGAGCAGCTGAGAATTCTCCCAGGGAGAATCAGGGTATTCTTTGGGTGGGGTGGAGGGGCACGGAAGTAACCAGGGCATGTCCCCTGACAGGCAAGAAGGAAAGGAGAGTAGCTGTCTGTCCCGGGGAAGGTGCCCACTGTGGTCAGAGCCGTGGGGCAGCTGAGACGAGGCTCCCCAGCCCGTGTGGATAACAGACTTGAACAAGCACCTGACCGGAGAGGAATCGTGAATGGCCCTTGAATATAAGGACAGATGAACAGCGTCATTAAGGAACAAGGAAATGCAAGTCAAAACCACAAAAAGATTTCACACCCGCAAGATTGGCACAAGTGGGAGAGTGAGATGATACTAAGCATCAGAGGTCGTGGGGCAACTCCCGGGGCAGCAGGACTTGCCTCCCCCGCTGGAGGGAATCTACGGCTGGGAGAGCCGTTGTGGAAGTGGCTTTGGCGTCACTCCGAGGGCGAAGGTACCTGTGACCAAACGATTCTCCTGCGTACGTGTGAACGTGAACACAAGCAGCAGAACCAAACCAGTGTCCTTCAACTGAGTAATCATGACTTTCCCCCCATAGAATGGAACACGACACAGAAAAATGAAACCAGCTACAGCTCGACACAGATGAATCTCTCAGATAAAATTTGCAGTGAACAAAGCCAGTCACAACAGAATAATGTGTACAGTGTATTTCTGTGTATGTAACGTTCAGAAAGGAGGCACAACTAACCAGTGTGTTGTTCAAGGGCATCCCTTCGTGGCAGACCAGAGGGAAAGGCAGGAGAATGGCTGTACACAGCTCACAGCGGGGGCATGGGGGAGGCACTTTCTGGTCCCTGAGAGGCGGCAGTGGTGGCTGAACGTTTGCTGTGGTGGTCCCCTGGCAGAAAGGAGACTCGTGTTGTATTACGCGTATATACACAAGTGCGCGAGTATCCACACACGACAGAAAGATGCATAGAGCAGGGTTGAACTTAACATTGGGTGCACTCAAGAATTTTCTTTCTCTTTTTTACTGTGCACCGTTCCTGGAGGTACTGCAGTGCCAGGTCCTAATTCCACTCCTCTACTCCAGAAATCCATTTAAGTATTTTCTATGGTGGACTTAAAAGAAAAAACAGTTGTGACCTACTAAATTGATTTTGTCACAGTTTGAAAAATGTTTTATTGCTTAAGCTGGGTGGTAAGTACGTAACTGTTTTATTATTCCGCTTTTATATGGGCTTCATCCATATTATTCACACTTCCGGCAGAAAGCAGAAACCACTCAAAGCAAGTGGGGAGAGGGTGCTGGGCCGGGCTCGGTGGGGACAGCCTTGCTTCGGGTGTCCACCGAGGAGGGGCTTAGCTCAGGGAGCCCTTTGCAAGTCCCTGTGTGGCGGGAGCTTGGAGAGGGCTGCTCTTGGCTCTTTGCTCTCTGCTCCCTACCGGGGGGGCTGTCCTGCGTGGGCCTGGCCCCGCACTCTCCCTTCCCAGGGTGGTTGTCCTGGGCTCCAGCTCTGGCCAGCTTTGCGGGTGTGGGACAGCACCCTTTGGGTGGGTGCCTCGCCTGGCACAGGGCACAGACCGTGGTGTGGACCACAGCATCCTTTCCTTTCTCACCCCAGCTGCCCAGACCCTCTGAGGGCATTTCTGAGTCCTGACCCCGCCTTCCTACAGGTGCCAAGCCAGCTGCCTCTGTCGACCCGTGGGGAGTGCCTGCCGGAGCCAGCACACGCTCTGTCCCTAAGAGCTCAGACCCCTGGGCCGCTTCACAGCAGCCTGCCCCCAGTGCTGGGAAAACAACTTCTGACACCTGGGGCGCAGTCTCAGCCACCAAGCCTGTATCTGCCTCTGGTGAGACCCTCACTC
The DNA here is from genome assembly GCF_041146395.1 of Eulemur rufifrons. Lineage (NCBI taxonomy): Eukaryota > Metazoa > Chordata > Mammalia > Primates > Lemuridae > Eulemur > Eulemur rufifrons. The sequence goes on from NC_090991.1 coordinate 5,564,412, forward strand.
ACTTTCCTGCCTGGGCTCTGAGAGCCCCTGGCCCCCACAGCCATTCCCGTCTCCCGGCTCATTGGCATTGGGCCTGTTGCTCTGCTTGCATTTGCTCCCCTGCCCCACTTAGCCTTAGTCCCGCGTCCCCAGGTCCCCAGATCCTAGGCATCTCCTTCCCCAGGGGCCTTTCTGAGTGGGTGTTGAGAGAGGAGGCTGCTTTGGGCCCACAGCCCAGGGGTCCTGTCCTCACCCTGGTGGCCCCGGGCAGGCTGGCCCCTGGGCACTCCTTTGGGTGATGCCCAGAGCCCGTCATCCTCGCATCCAGACCTGGCACCACGAATCTTCACTGTCACCTCCTTCTGTTTGGGGTGGGAGCCGTGGCCGCGGCGGCAGGTGGGCACCCCACACTGTGCGCTGGGTGACCTGAGCTCATCCTGCCCTCTTGGGCTCTCGGATTCTCCCCCGTGAGGTGTGGTAGGAGGGGAGCCCCCGCCGCCAGCCCACCCCCAGGTGTGCACTGGGCGGCCCAGTTGCCGAGAAGTTGTGCGTGCCCTGTGCCTGCAGTCACTGGCGTCTGTGTCCACCCAGGGTCCTTTGAGCTCTTCAGTAATCTGAATGGTACAGTTAAAGACGACTTTTCTGAATTTGACAACCTCCGAACTTCAAAAAAAACAGGTATGTAAAGGTGGTGGTTTCTGTGATATTCTGTGCATTTGACTAACTCAGCTGTAGTAGAAATAATCAGCTTTCAAAACCCGGCAGCTTCATGCCTTTTCTTATTTTGATCCTGGGACCCTGAAGCTTCTGATTCCAGAAATTCACACATTGACAGTGAAAAGTCATGAAGTTGAGTTTTTCTTCCAACTTTTCCTCATGTTGAGCCCCATGTTTTGTGTCTCATAACCTCTCTGTGTGCCCGCTCTCCCCGGGGCTGTGTCTCCGGGTCAGGAAGCCCCCGCTGCTGCCTGCAGATGCCACCACCTTGGTGTCCCCAGCCCAGCGTGGACCCCACTCCCAGCCCGATCTGGCATTTCCGTACACCTTCCTCCCACCATCTTCCCCTCCCAGAGGCGCCTCCTTGTCCCAGACAGCCCTGCCTTTGGGCATGGATGGGTCAGTCTCTGCCCCACACCATCACCCCCAGGTGACCAGGTGACAGCTCCTGGACCCACAGTTCAGTCTCCAGACCCGGCTCCCTCCCCTGTGTGCCCTTGGGCTGGGAGGATGTCGGGTGGACCCAGAGAGGTGGGACCTGGGCCTGAGGTGGGCCTGGCGGGGAAGAGGGAGGAGGTTAGGGATGTGTTCTTCACGTGCTCCTGTGTGGACCGCCCCTCTGCCCCTCAGCGTGGGCTCCTAGCCAGGAGACCAGGGCAGCTTTGACTACCTGCTGGTCTTCAGGGTTTTTCTTTTGCTACATTAAAAAAACAAGATGCCACGTGTCTGCTCTGCAGGCCAAAGTACAACCTAACCTGTCTTGCCTGCCCTCTGCCTTGGTGAGAAGGCAGCTTGGCCATTGTTATGTGCTGACTTTTTCAATATGTATCCCCAGTTATAGAAGTACTCCCACTGGATAGAAAATTTGGAATTGTACAATCTGGAATTTCTAAATTGTAGAAAATTTGGAAAAACTTATGGAAGAAGACGAAAACTATCCATCATCTTTCCACCTATATTCAGCCACTATATGCTTTCCTGAGCTCTTATTTTTTTCTTATTTATTTTTATTTTTTTTTTTGAGACAGAGTCTCACTCTGTTGCCCAGGCTAGAGTGAGTGCCGTGGCATCAGCCTAGCTCACAGCAACCTCAGACTCCTGAGCTCAAGGGATCCTCCTGTCTCAGCCTCCCGAGTAGCTGGGACTACAGGCATGCACCACCATGCCCGGCTAATTTTTTCTATACATATTTTTAGCTGTCCATATAATTTCTTTCTATTTTTAGTAGAGACGGGGTCTCGCTCTTGCTCAGGCTGGTCTCGAACTCCTGAGCTCAAACGATCCGCCCACCTCAGCCTCCCAGAGTGCTAGGATTACAGGCGTTTTTTTTTTTTTTTTGGAGACAAGGTCTTGCTCTGTCCCCCAGGCTGGGGTGCAGTGGTGTGATCAGAGCTCACTGCCGTGTTGAATTCCTGGGCTCAAGTGATCCTCCCATCTCAGCCTCCCTAGTAGCTGGTACTAGAGGCAAACACCACCACACGTGGATAATTTTTCTATTTTTTGTAGAGATGGGGTCTTGCTGTGTTACCCAGGCTGGTCTCGACCTCCTGGCCTCAAGGGATCCTCCCACCTCGGCCTCCTGACCACGTCCTTTACAGCTGTGGTCCCCAACCCCCAGGCTGTGGACCAGCATCGGTCCGTGGCCTGTTAGGAACCGGGCCACAGATCTACACCTCCCTGCCTCCCCCGCAACCCGCGTACCCGACCCCTGGAAAAATTATCTTCCATGAAAGGCCCCTGGTGCCAAAAAGGTTGGGGGCCACTACTTTACAGTCTTTTTTGTTCACCTGTCAGATACAGTTGAGTCCTGCCTCCCTACCCATTGCCTCAACTTTTATGGATTAACAGATTGAAGGCATTTTGTCATGACTTTGAAATTCGTTAAGAAGTGTTTTGTAGCTGCGTGGTGTCTCTGTGTGGCTCAGCAATAATTTACTTATTAATTTTGGGGAAGACACTTTAGGTTGATTTTTAGATTTTGCTAAAGTAAATAATGCTGTTGTGAATATCCTTGTGCTCACATCCCTGTTCACGTTTTGCGTTATTTCCTTAGACCAGATCCTGGAGACGGGACTGCTGGGCGAGGGCGTGACTGTTTCTAAGACCCGCTGTCCCCACGGCCGTGTTGCAGCCCAGCAAAGCGGTCCCACTCCCACCAGCCCATCTCAGCACAGCCTGTCTTGGCTGAATTTTAAAAAACAATTTGCTTGCTTCTTTCTTTCAAGAAATTCATGTTCATTGTAGAATAGTTAGGAAATGAAAATGTAAAAAAATTACCCATACCTAGTAACCAACCCAAAATAGCATCTTAATGTTTTTCTGGAGGATTGGGCTATACCTACTGTTTGTAACCTGCTTTTTTCACTTAGTATTTTGATAACACCTTTCTTTGCTCATCGTTACGTGTTCTGTCCCTGCATTTTGGTGTTTGGTTGTACGGACATGTGGTTTATTTACCCGCCCCGTGGCTGGCTGTGTGTCTGCGCTGGGGCTGTCGGAAACAGCGCTGCAGCGGACGCGCCATCTGTGCATAGGCACGCGAGTCCCCGGGGAGTCTGTGTTTGCCCAGTTACGTGCCCAGTCTCAGGCCGTGCCCTCACGCTCACCATGCCCTCGTGCGTCCTTGTCTTGTAGCTGAATCTGTGGCCTCACTGCCATCCCAAAACAATGGAACCACGAGCCCTGACCTGTTTGAGTCTCAACCCCTGACCATTGCCTCGAGCAAGCCCAGCAGTGCCCGGAAAACACCTGAGTCCTTCCTGGGCCCCAACGCGGCCCTCGTAAACCTGGACTCGCTGGTGACCAGGCCCACCCCGCCAGCCCAGTCGCTCAACCCTTTCCTGGCACCAGGTAGGCTTGCGTCCCGGGGCGTCATCTGACTGCTTTGTTCTGCCCAACAAGGGGTGTGTGGCAGGCTTCAGGGGGCCCCTCCTGTGGCTGGGAAGGGGCAGAGTCGGTGCTTCTGCCCTCGCCAGGGCCTTGGGATGCTCACCTGGGGGAGGAGCAGGGTGGGTAGGAAATGGCCCTGTCCTCTCAGTTGAGAGCACCGAGCAGAAGCTGCCCCTGACTGGTGTCCCCGGCAGAGAGACCCTCGAGGGAGTTGCCAGTTCTGGGTCCGGTGGAGGAGGGTGGGCTGCCAGGAGAGGAGGAGCCAGGGTTTGCTGTCCACGCCCCCTCTCCTTTGGGGGAAAATGTAAAATTTCTAGCCTCCACTTGCCTTTTCCTCTCTTTAACTCCCTTTTTTGGTGAATTACTAAACTGTTGCGGGCTCTGAGGGTACAGCAGAGACCAGAACGCACACGGTCCCTGACCTGTGGCCCTGCCTGTTGGAGGGGCCGGCGCTGTCCTGACCGCTCGGCCTCGGCCCCGCCTGCTCTCTCCCCAGGTGCAGCCGCCGCCTCGGCCCCTGTCAACCCCTTCCAGGTGAACCAGCCCCAGCCGCTGACGCTGAACCAGCTGCGGGGCAGCCCCGTCCTGGGCACCAGCATGTCCTTCGGGCCTGGCCCTGGGGTGGAGCCCATGGCTGTGGCCTCCACGGCCCCACACTCAGCTCTGGGGGCCAGTGGTTCTTCTCTGACACCACTGGGCCCCGCAACGATGAACATGGTGGGCAGCGTGGGCATCCCCCCATCAGCAGCTCAGGCCACCGGCACAACCAACCCTTTCCTCCTCTAGTGCCCTGGGCCTGGGACCCACCCCAGAGGGACGTCCAGAGCACCTGTGCCGGAGGACACCAAGCAGGGACTCTCGTTTGTGGGATGGGGCCTGGGAGTTTGGAGTGGGGGGTGTTAGGGCTTTTCGGTTCCAGCTTCCTGATAAAAGGGTTGTCTTTACAGCCCCGACCCTCAGACTTAGAGTGTCACACGAAGTCCTTGCCTTCCGAGGCAGGCCTGCTCACCGGCCCCAGCCTGGCCTGCTCTCGCCACCTCTTCCCAAGCGCTCAGGTCCTGACAGGGCTCCTTTGAGGCCTTGGACGAGGAGGTGGAGTTGTCAGTGTTGCCCCAGCCTCAGCCCCAGGGTCTCTGGGGTGTTGCCTGGCCCAGGACTTGGGACGGTCTCCTGGTCTTTGCCCCCAGCCCTAGGGACAGCCCAGGCAGTCCCCGGTGTGGACGGGACGAAGCACTGGCTCCATGAGACACTGACCTTTTGGGGAAGTGGTTGTGCATATTTTATTTTTCTTTGACTCGTGTGTGAGTTCAAAGTAAACACCACCGTGGACAACTCTTGAATTAAATCCACTAGAGCGAGCTTTAAAACTAATCTGAGCATAACCCTGCCACATGGCTCTATGCTTGTATACGTTTGCACATATTTTGTTTAGTACAGTTTCATATTTGAGTTTGCAGAATTATCTAATAGTCTTTTTTTGGCTAATATTTTTATAACGTGGTTCTTATTTAACTGTCTAGTTTTGATAGAATTTACCAGGTCTGGCTGAATTAAGATATTGGCACGTGTCATTTTAGTGGTTTAAATCCTCTTATTTATGGTTTTAACTCTGTAAGAAAATTTTAAAAAGAAGAGATGTTTGGATGACAAAAAAATGCCTTATGGAAAAACTAAAGCAAATTCTTTATAGGGAAAAATATGGGAATTTGATTACACATAAAAATGATGTTTATTTAAAAAAAAAAAACTACAACAGCAACAAAAAGTCCTAGCCTCCAGTTGCCTTTTCCTTTCTTTAACTCCCTTTTTTGGTGAATTACTAAACTGATTGACCTTCAGCCTTTTTGGCTAGATCCTGAGAGAGAGGCTATTTTTCTTACTGATACATCAACATCTTGAAAGATAAAGAAAAAAATCTAACATATGAATGTGACTCACCAATTTTTATCAACTAATTCCTTTTGTGAATTACAGGCATGCAGGGATTAACGAGGACTTCCGTTTACAGTAGAGTCTGAAACGGAAGAAATGTCTTCACCCTGTGTGTCTGCTCTCCTCTGTCTCAGTCCATGCTCAGGTTACAGATGGGGATGATGTGGAAATGGCAGTTGTCCCAGGGGTGGGGGGTGCTTCTGTGCCCACAGGTCCCCAGGGGACCGTCCCCAGGCTGAGACGGGGGTGAGGGACCAGGGCTGGCCCTGATCCACCTACGTGCTAACTCCTTTGTTTTTAAATCGCAGACTTAAAAATAATCATTTCTCATTTTGGAGATGTAGAAAAAAATCATTCTCACATGGGATAAGATTTTTTAACAAACATGCACTAATATTACCTCCCTCTCCCAGCCTTCTGCTGTTCTCACCCCACCCACCACTGTAAAAAAAAAAAAAAAGTGTTAAGTCACAAATTAAAGACCAGAAAAGACTTGCTTCTCCCCAGCAAAGAGACGTTCCCCCAATCCTGTGTCCCGGTAGCGTGTCTCCCGGGCATTTCGGGCTCATTTCCACTGTGTGGACTTCCCACCTCCAGCTCCCAGGGCAGCTGACCGCCTGCCAGCCCGGCCCCTCTCTGGTTCCGGAAGGAGATCTGACCCTTAGCACTGGCACAGGGGAGATTTAAGATCCAACACGGTCTCTGGGCTGCCAGGAAGACGTGCAGGGTCTGAGTGGAGATCGCTCACCTGTGCTGTTCCGCGGCCGTCCTCTCTGGCCCCAGGAGCCACTCCCCCACCAGAACCAGAGGATGCCATTCAGGAAGGCTGGTGGCGGGTCTCTTGCTGCCCGGGGGAGGGTGGGAGGCGCGGGTGGGTGCAGGGGGAGGGTGGGAGGTGCCGGTGGGTGCAGGAGCAGGGTGCTTGCCCAGGTAGGTGCTTTCCCTCAAATGGTGCGGGGCCCAGACCAGCCTTACAGGTCAGTAGACCAGACTCGACTTCTTGGGGTCGGTGATTCTTTGTAACAGACGAGCTCTTGCTGACAAGACTTTGAGGCCCCAACGTGACCGCCCCCACCCCAGCTCCTGGCACAGGCCTTCCCGAGCGCACGTTGTCCCTGTTGCCTGCTGCACTGATCATGAAGCCACCGGCCGCTGCCATTGTGCTCCCTCCCGACGGGCACCGTGAGGGAGGAAGCCACCAGGGGCCGGCAGCTGGTTTTGAACTTGTGTTGACTGTTGATACTTATTTACTGTATAAATATAATTTATCATTTGTATCATGATGCGGTTTCTGGCTGTGTCTTTCTACCACCCCATCTTTATCAGTCCTGTGCCACAGGGGAGGGTGGGCAGACGGGGGAGCTTGGCCTGCCTTTAGTATGGCCACCGGCCTGGTCCTAGTGCCCGGACCTCAGGGGAAGGGCTGGAGGCTGCCCTTGGTGGGCACTGCGACAGGTGGTCTGCCCGGGTGTGTCAGGCACGTGCTGGCCACGGTCCTTTACCCCTTCCTGCTTTGAATGAGGTGGAAGTGGCGGTGTTCCTGTGCCAAGGCCGTGTCCCCAGAGGCTCCCTGCTCTGCTTCCCTTCTCGCCCACGCCACAGAGGAGCTGCCCAGCCCCCTGCAGGTTCCCGAGGGCAGGTGCTTATTGGAGCCACTGGTACTTGGGTGGCTCGCTGTGCAGCTTCGTCATGGCAACACTGGCTGGTACAAAGGGCCCACATCCCCTCAGAGCCTGGAGGACAGCCGCGCCGTCTCCAGGTGGAAGAGGTGTTCCCGTTGTGGGAGCACGTGTGGATGGGAGGGTGGGCGGAGAGGCCCTGCCGTGAGCCTGGGAGGACGCCAGCAGGTGTGGTGGCTGCTCTGCGCGGAGCGCCTGGCCCCCAGGGTCCACCAGGGATGAGCAGACAAGCTTGACACAAGAGGCCAAGGACTGGGGGCAGAGGGTGCCATGTTCAGGGCAGGTGACGGGAGAGGAAGAGGGGTGTGGGGGTGCTTTAGGCTACGCTACAGTAACAAGTCTCCCATGTCTCAGTGGCTCAACAGGAATTTATTTCTTACAAAGTTGGTGACCAGGGACCCAAGCCCCTTTCACCCGAGACTGCGTCTTTGACATAACCCTGGGGGTTGCTGTGGAAGGGAAGCCTGGGAGGGGCGGGCCTGGACGTGCATTGCGGCACCTGTGTTCCGACGCCACCAGGTGCGCGGGAATGGGGAAGCGCAGGCTTCCTTTGTGGCCAGAGGACCGGGAAATGGGCTTAGTCCGTCACTGCCACAGCTGGCCCTCTGGCCACCAAATAGTTACTCTTCTCCACACATAGACCATAAGGTCCCATCTCGTCTCTGCACCCAGTTTCAAGTTCAGGGTCTCTGTGGGGTGCAGAGCTTTCTCCTGCAAGGCAGACCCAGCCTGTAAGGACCCATCATCCGTGTCACCCTGACAGTAACAGATGGTGGAACAGGGTGAGCGGCCACAGTCTGCCCTGGGGAGAGCAGAGTGGAAGGCGCCTGGCAGCTGCTGGTCCTTGGCGGTGCTGGAACCCTGCGGCGCAGACTGAGGCCCCTGCCCGAGGAGGGAGAGGACCTGATGGAAACACAATTGCGTCAAAAACGTGGGCGACCCACTGGCCTCAGGGCTTCCAGTCAGCTCCATGTACAATAACCGCATTATTTTGGTCCGAGTGCTCCTTTGGGGGCCCCGGGTGGACCTTGTCTCCCAGTGTGTCCCCCCACGCATGCTCTGGGCTTGGCTGTGACTAGATGGGGCCGATGGGACATCAGCAGGCATGTTGGTAGCAGGGGCTCAATGAACACCTACACAGGGGGCTTGGCCCCTTCACATGTTCCGCTGACAGCCCAGCTGCCATGCTGTGGGAAGTCCGCTCACTTGGAGAGGCTCTGTGGGGCAGAACTAAAGTGCTCCGGTCCGTAGCCCGGCTGGGCTCCCAGACAGCTGCCAGCCACATGAGCCATCTTGAGTAGTCAGCCCCAGCCAGCGTCATGTGGAGCAGAACCGCTCGGCTGAGCCCAGGCGCCCCTAGAATCATGAGTGATAATAAATGGTGGTTTTAAACTACAGAGTTTGTTGGCAGTTTGTGACACAGCAATAGATGATGGAAGCACATGTGTAAGGTTCTTTGCTAGACACACGCCCGCCTTACTTCCGTGCTGCCTAACCCCCGTGCCTCTCTCAGCTTCGTGGCAGCTACGAGGCCATATGGGATCATGACGGGGAGGCCATCCCCTGAACCCCATATTTAAGAAAAGCCTGAGTTACTATGTTCACATGAGAAGTTTTATCATGCCTTTATTGTTCAAAGCAATTTTCAATCTTATCTCTTCCCATTTGAGTTCTAGAAAGTCTCCTTTTCCAATCTTTTAATGCTAAATTTTTTTAGATTCTCTGTTCCCTTTCATTTCTGCTTGCAAACTGGCCAGTTCTTTCCTGAGCTCATCTCTTTACTGCGAGAGCTTACCAAAATGCAGCGAATGGTGGCCAGCGCACACTGCAATCGTATCGTCTGTTCCTGTCCCCTGGAGCTCTGGGCACAGCAGGCACATAACCTGCCTCCCAGGTTAGCACAGGAGCATCTCAGCTAGTGTCTTGTTAGTGCCTCACACAGACCTGCTGTCCAGGCTGTGGAGTCCTGCCGCCTGCCACACAGCTGCCACGCTGGTGCCACAGGCATTCGTGTGTTTCTGTTTTGTGGTTAGAGCAGAAACCCACTTCTGGTGCCAATTTCCATATCAGTTAGAATAGAACAGGCCATGCAGAACTCAACCCCAAACTCTCTATGGCTGAACACAATAAAAGTGTATTTCTCACTCACGAAAGCCCAGTGGAGATGCTCCTGGCAGCTCTCCTTCAAGCTGGGACTCAGATCCGGCTTGTCCCTTGCTATGCTGCCACCTTCAACACCTGTCCTCAAAGTGTGTGGTGGACGAGAGTGGGGAGGATCGCGCACGGGAGAGAGAGATGGCTCAGAACTGCTCACGGGGACCAGCACGGACACAAGGGGCCAGGGAGGTGCGGTCTTCTAGTGTGTCCAGGAGAAAAAGGAAACAGTCCAGTGAGCACACGGCTTTGTCACGTGGATGATGGCATGGACCCCAAGCGAGGGTGGACATGGCCGTATGCCACAACTGTCCTTCAAGTGGATGGTCCCACGTGTCTACCCTGCTCTCCACTTCCCAGTCACACACGTGCCTTTGGCCTCCAACGCTCACCGCATCGCGCGCTCGCCTTGCCTGAGCAGGGGCGTGAGGAGCTTTCTGAGCGTTCGGTGACGTGTCGTGCATTCCTCAAAACTCAGGTTTTGAGGGACTTGAGTCGTGCATTTTGTTGTATGTTAATGTCCCCCCAGAAGAAAGCGATAACAAGACAAATATTGAACTCTAGTTATTAACTGTGCTGAAACATACAGAAGGTGGATTCCTGATGTCTGCGGTTTACTGTGAAATGCACTAGAAACAGGATGGATTGAAGGAGAGACCAACAGAGGGGTGGATGTGAAAATGCACGTACTAAATAGGAAAGTGGTCACGGGTGGAAGCTAGGTGGTGGGTATGTGGTGCACACTGTAAAATTATGTCAGCTTTTCTATGTTTAAGCATCTTAACGTTGGAAAAAATCGAACAATTAAACATAACGAGAAGAGGGCGAACCACCTACGTCCAAGCTGCTGACAGGCCAGGCAAATGGGCCTGAAGCTTGAACGTCCACTGAACATGGATGTGCCAAGCTGGAGGTTTCAGGACAGTGACGGGGAGGAAGGCCAGTGGCCTGGCGCGGGGGAGGACGTGGCACGAGGCAGAGGACTGGAGTGGCGCGGGGGTGCAGGGCCTTTGCTTTTCAGCCAGGGCCGACAAGAGTGGTCCTGTGGAGGAGGAAGACTCAAGACAGAGGAAGGAGGGGAGAATCCCCTGTGGGTGCTGCGTCTTCCACGTACCCCAGGGAGCTCTTCAGCTGAGGGGGCAGGGAGGGTGCTGGAGGGTTGAGGAGACCAAGGTGTGGAAGGGTTTGCTGAGAACTCGGGAGGGAGTAGATAAGGAAACAGTGGACTCCCGGCAGAGCTGGGGGCCACACGAGACCCGGGCCGCGGATCCAACATGGGCCAGTCCACGGGCTCCGATGCCCAGCAGAGCAGGCAGGCGCTGAGGTCGTGCCAGGCGAGTGTAAAGGCAGGCAGGGCACGGGCGCCAAGCACGTCTGCCGGCCAGGGCGGGTACATGATGACCACGAATTCCACACAAGGAAAGGGGCTGGCGGTTGGCAAAGGGGCAGGGCTGGGGCTTGGCAGTGCTGGTGGCACAAGGCACTGCTAGAGTGGGGAAGGGCCGCGTTGGGGAGGGGCAGCTGAGGGAGGGACGCTTGGGTCCAGATCTTGGGAGTGGCGTAGTCACCAGGAACAAGAAATGGCTAGACCACGGGGATGGGTGGTTGCAAGGGGTAGAGGTCAAGATCGTTGCAGGTGAGAGGCTGAGGAAGAGGCCACGTTGTTGGAAGGATCCTTCCTGTGGACAGTGTGTTGCCAAGAACGGCTGGAGCAAGATGGGAAGCAAGGAAGGCAGGCGAGGCTGCGGCAGACGTTGACAGCGGAGGTGTGATCCGACGGCTTGGGCTGCGGGAGGCTGGTGGGAGGGATGAGAAGGGCTCTGGAAATGCAGTGGGGGCAGGGACACCCCCAGGCCCACGGTGCACCGGGTGTGGGAAGAAAAAGAGACTTTCTTAAAAGCATTGAGGCTGCGGGTCTTCAGGCAGGGAGGTGGGAGCTTCGCAGGAGCCCAGGAGCCCGGGACCAGGCAAGACACACCGTGGCTTCCCTTGAACCCCACAAGGGCAGTGTTTAGGCCAGTGCACCATGTCTGCTGAGGAAAGCTCTGTGGCAGGGCAGGGAGGGCTCACCCGAGGTGCCCTGTGACGTGCCAGGCCTTTGCATGGAGCAGGTGACGAGGTCCAGCCCTGGGCCTCCCGCGGTAGTGCTGAAGGCACTCGGCTCCCAGACGGGCCAGGCGCAGCTCAGTGGCCAGGCTGCTGGGCTGTGCGGCCTGCCGGAAAGCCAGTCAGCTGCACCCCGCCCCTGCCTGGGCTGCGAGTCCCCAGGGCACCTCACCATCCAGCTCTGCTAACAGGTTCTCTCCTTCCCGCCGAGGGGTGCTGCTGGGCATGGAGCATGGCTGGCAGGATTGGGGCCAGGCCCTGAAATCCTGGGCGGCGGGTGCTGCGCCTGGTTCAGGGATGCGGGTGTTGAGGTGCAGAAAGGCCACACAGCTGTGACCAGGAGAACCAGGTTATGTCAGAGCTCACGTCCTGGCTGGCCCTCCTGCTGTGTGGCCTCCTGACAGCTTCCACCCAGCATGGTGGCCCAGCGGGCGAGGGGGGTGAGTGGAGGACCCTGGAGGCTGGGCGGGAACAGGCTGCGGCCCCACTGGCCTGCTCCCATGGGGGAGGTACTGAAGGGCAAAGAGGCAGCCCCAGGCCTGGGCTCTCTGAAAACGTGGCAGTTTATTGTATGAAACGATTCTGTCCTCCCCAGCCCCCACCACAGGCTGTGCTTCAGCTGAGGGGTCAGTGGCCGACTCCGGAAAGACAGCCCTTCACTATCTGAGAGCTGCTCAGCCCGCGCGGCCAGACTCAGCGTGGGGGCACCATGGGGGCACAGGGGGACGATGCCTTCACCCGGGGGTGCCCTGGGGCAGGCTGGGCCCTGGGTCGCTCTGTGTGTCTGCAGGCCGGCTGCTGTAGCCCAGCTTCCTCATGTCCTTGGTCACCACGTTGAAGAGGAGGGTGACGAAGCCCTGAGACCGGACACGGGTCACTGGGGACAGAAGGTCAGCGTCAACTGGGCTGGGCTGGGGCAGAGGTGGACCCCAGCTGCTTTGGGAATCTCTCTGCCTCAGTGTTCTCTTCTGTAAAGTGAGAATGACAGCGCCTGGACTGTCTCTCTCGCTGGAAGGCAAAGGGGCTGAAGCAGGGACAGACAGACATGGCAACCCCTCTGTTCTCCCACCAGGCCCTCATCTGGGAAAGTTCCTAGGCCAGCTCCCAGGAGCCGGGCAGGTCCCTGGGCACTGAGCCCACCTAGTCCCACCCAGGCTCCAACCTGCCCTTGCGGTGGAGGCGTCGTGCTTTACCTTCCCGGCCTTCACCCTGGGCCACCACCTTGGGATCTGTGTACTCGGGCCGCCGTCCCATGAACCAGCTGGGAACACAGGAGAACACGGGTGAGCAGGGCCCCTGCCTGGGTATTCCTGGCCTCAGACACCAGCTGTGGGCTCTCCTTGTTTCAGAAACCTGCTTCTCTCCCCCAACACCTCCCCCAGGGGCCAGGCCCTGGGCAAAGCCTTCCCGAGCCCACCCTCCTTCTGCCCGTCATTTTAACGGCGTCCCTTGTCTGAGTCACACAGACAGTGGAGGCCTGGCAGGGCTTCACCAGGTCTCAGGCCTCTGCAGCCCCACTCCTCCTGGGCTGGAGCGTCACACTTTCCCATCCCAGTCTCCCATGGGTTTGATTCACTGGGGGCTGAAAGCTGAGGGATTTGGGGCTGGGTGGGGGTGCAGCCTGAACCTAGGTGGAAATTCCAGAAATGTGACAGCCATTTAGTGAGGGAGGGGAGGGGACAGTGTGACACCCCCCCTCCCCAGGAAGGAGGCTCAAGAGTCTTCGAGGTGGGCAGAAGGGCCAGATCTGGGCCCCCGAGCTTTTCCTCTTAGTAGCGTGGGACCCAGGACAAGTCACCTCCCATCTCTGAATCTCGATCTTGCCAACTGTAAAATGGGGATCATATGGCACCTGCCTCATGGGGCGGTGGGGTGAAGGCACTCCCTTCCGACCTAGGCGGTGTGGCCCTGGGATGCTCTGCGGTGACAGACACTGTCATCTGACTCCACAAGCAGTCCTGCTAAGCGCACAGCCCTCAGCCACGAGGGCCTGGGACACCCCTGGTGGGAGCCGGCTCCAGGGACTGGCGTCCAGGCCACGCCTCCGACACACCCGCTCGAGCCGGAAAGAAGACGGTGCACTATTCCCGGCCGGGTGGGTCCGGCAGCCGCGGGCTTCGTCCCCGAGGGTGCCCAGGAGGGACTCGCGGACAACAGGCGCCCTCTGCTCCACAGCTCCGCCCGGCCGGGCCGCGTCCTCTTCCTGGGGACACACCAACCCCCACCAGGCTCCCAGCGCGGGTGGAGCCATGGGGAGGGGAGGGCCCGCTGGTAACCATGACAACGCATGGCTGTCCAAGCCACCGTCCAGCCCGTCTGCTGACAAGGGCCAGCCCTGGCTTGCGCCTCTGAAGGCAGGCAGCAGCGCCCACCGGGCCCTGGGCTCCAGGCCCCAGGGGAGGGTGTCTCGGAAGGGAAGCGAGGGGAGGGCTCCGGGCCAGCTGCCGGGGGCGATGCAGCGAAGGAGGGAACAGAGAGAAACACCAGGATGCCACTCGAGAAGGGGACAGTCTGGGCAGGCCACTGCCTCTCTCTGCGACTCCACCCTAGGGCAGGGCTCTGGCAGCACCCACCTCAGGTGGCAGTGAGGACTGAGGCACCGGAAGCAGTCCCACTGAGCCCGACGGGTCACAAGTGCTAATACACAGAGCCACCATGGCTCACTGCGTTTCTAATTCTCCCCGGGCTCCACGAGGGCAGTCTGCCCGGCGGACCTGGACCGGGCGTGAGAAGCCAGACTGTTGGGAGAATGTTCCAGGCAAGGGCGTGGGGCAGGAAGGACGCAGTGGGCCGGAGGAATGGGGGCGCAGGGGAAGCAGGCAGAGCCCCACAGCAGGGCTGTGCAGCGTTCGGGCGAAGCTGATCCTAAAGGCGCAGGATGTGACTGGGCAGGCTCTAGCGGGGAAGGCATGGCCTACGCTGTTCCGGGAACACCATTTTTGTTGCTACGGGAAGACTAGATTGGGGGAGCCGCAGTAGGCTGAGTAATGGCCCCCAAAGATAGTAGGTCCCAGTCCTTGGGAACCGTGAATGTGACCTTATGTAGAAAAAAGGTCTCCGCAGGCGTGATGGAGCCAAGGAGCTTGCGCTGGGAAGGGCCCTGGATGATCCAGGAGGCCCCGAATGCCGTCACGCGCATCCCTACACGAAGGGGAGGCAGGGGGATTTGACAACACAGAGGAGGCAGAGGCTGGAGCGACGCGGCCACAAGCCAGGGCAGGCCAGCAGCCGCCAGAGGCTGGAAGGGGCAAGGGACGGTCTCCCCAGGACCTGTGAGGGGTGCGGCCCTGCCCATGCCTTGTTTTGGGCCAGTGATAACTGCCTTTGGGTTCCTGTTCACCAGAACTGTGTGAGAGAATACATTTCTGTTGTTCTAAGCCATCAAGTCTGTGGCATTTTGTCGAAGCAGCCATGGGAAACTAACAGGGGGCAGAGAATGTTATGGGTAGGCCCTTTAGGCTGAGGAAGGACAGACATGGGGAGCAGAGGGGGAGCCCTGGAGGGTGCTGGGAGGGGAGGGAGAGAGGAGTCGAGATGCCCCAGGGCTCTGCCTGAGCAGGGAGCCTCCACGGACCCCCAACCCGTGTCCGTCTGGGAAGAGTCTGCCCATCAAATGGTGTTTGAAATGCGAGCACATGGGGGTGGGGATGGCCCCTGCACTGGGCTGCTGTCCCTCAGGGACAGGCACAAACCTCGCTGCTCTGCAAGCCACAGGCCTCTGTGGGTACAGAACCCTCACCCACCTGCAGGCCCACGCGCCTCTGTGGGCCAGGACGGCCGTGTAGACTCTCAAAGCCCCTTAATCTTCCCCAAACCCACAGACGTGCACTGCTCCACTGCTTCCCTGACAGCCCTGTGGGGTGAGTGCTGTCACCTCCAGGTGGCACTGGCCCAGGGCATCTGGTAAAGAAGTCTCTTCCCATAGGGTAGCCTCCCAGAGGGGCTCCTAGGGGCAATGGGAACCTAAATTCTTGGGCTGAGGCCAATGGAGGCACTGCTGTCCCTCCCCGCCACAGGCCTCAGAGCTCAGGGAGGCGTCCTCAGCGCTGAGGCTCGATGCCATCCTCTGCCCAGCAGGGCTCTGGCCAGGTCTCACCCCGGTACTGGCCAGGCCTGCAGGGGCCGTCTGCCAGCTGCCACCTAGGAGCCCAGAGTCGTCCACCTCCTCTCAGCTTCACTGACCTGCTGGGGGCAGCAGTGGCTGGCAGCTGAGCTGTGCCAACAGGCGCGTCCATCCTAAGCCCCCAAGTCAGCCAGCCAGGGCTAGGCTGCACGCCCCCCACCCCCGTCCCCCACCTGGACATGGTAAGGGGTAAGGACACCCTCCCCTGGGGCTTCCTCCCCGCAGGCCCTCGTGTCCTGGCCCTGCCTGCCTCCCCTGGCATCTCGCCACATCTCCCCTTGCTCACCACTTACCAGCCAGACATCCTGGCTGCCCCTAACGTGCAAGGCCCACACTGTCCTCAGGGCCTGGAACATGCTGTTCCCTGTGCCCACCATGTTCTCCCCCCACCCCCATCTTCCCACGGCTGCTCCAGTCTCTGCTCAAATGTCAGCTCCTCCCAGAGGCCCCATATGTAAAGTCATTTAGTAACTTACTGAGAAAAGCTACCCGTTATCTTATTACTGTTTTAAGGTGTTCAGCTCACACTGCTGTATCCTGTTTACTACCTTTTAATGTCACAATATGTCATGAGCATTCTCTCATCAGACAAGAGTGTTTCCTCTGCTCCATCCGACACAAAGACTTTTAACAAGGCACGGAGCAAAGCTGCGTGGACGCGTGCTGCTAGAACAGCGGCTGTAGGGAGCCCAGTGACTCCCAGCACCCCCATGGGACCTGTTTCTAGTAGTCCCCACTCGGTGGAGCGACTTGAAGATCTGAGGAGGTGACCAGGCACATAAAGAGGGATGGAATGTGACACCCATTCCTCCTCTGGATCAGAAAGAGGGGCCAAGGGTTCGGGTAGAAAACTCACCTTGTAAACTTCTGCAGTTTAGACGTAGATTCCGGGACAAACATGGGGATGGTCCTCTTGTGCCTGAAACAAATGTTTTCGCAGACAGATGCAGAGCAACAGGCAAGTGACGGAGCTTTCTGAGCCTCCAGCGAGCCGCAAGCAGCAACACTCACAGATCAGGCCGGTGCAGCGTGGTGGAGTCAAGGTCAATGCCAACAAATCTAACCTGCGCTGGCTGAGCGCGGGAGACAGCAGTGACCACCACCTGCCCGGGCCCAGCCTCACAGAGGTCAGAGTCCGTGAGGGTCTTTTTCTTTTCAGGGCCCGCTCCCTCCCCACCCCGGGTGGTGTGCAGCTGGCAGCGTGAGCCTCGCCACCCACCTGCGTGCGTTTCTTCCCAGATCCGGGCTGCACCCCGCACCCTCCATGCCAAGCTGCCCAGGCCCCTGGGGGGCCCCAGAGGATTCCCAGCCTGACGCCGGGACAGATGAGGTGATGTCTGTCCCCAGGACAAGCCCTGTTGAGGGTGCCTGGGTCCCAAGGCGAGCATGGCCCAGTGAGAGACAGGCTGAGGCCCAGCGACCAGGTCAGAGTGAGGTCCTACCGGCCAGGTGAGAAGGGCACGTGCACCGCCCCGTAGCCTCGGACCACATCGTTCCCGAACACGTCTGGTCCATACACACTGAGCACAATCTGTGGCCCTTGGGAAGGACAAGACAGGGGGTTAGCGGGTGGGGAAACACAGGGGAGGTGCAGGGCAGAGAACGGGGTGTCGGGCTGAATCACAGGATGGTGCTGAAACCCTGGGGCTGCAGGCTTGAGGGAGGGCAGAAGAGATGTGGGAACCCGGACTGCACCAAGGGCTTCTGCCCACCCTTCCTGTGCCTCCAGTGATGCCTGGGCATGCACTCTCCACCACCCCTTTCACAGCTGGGGAGACAGAGCCAAAATGGTGTCCCTACTCTGTCACTTGACGGACACAGCAAGTGCCTCTGCAGGCCCTGTGCTAGGCACTGGTCCCCAGCTGTGATCAGAGCAGACGAAGGGCCTGCCTGCTCTCTGGGAGCGTCCTTCCTCATGGAGACGGTCACAGTCAGACACGCACCAGACGGGCTCACAGGACGGGGGCGAGGGGCTTGGTTTGGGGGTGTCAAAGAGAAGTGAGAAAACAAAGACCTTCTGGGCAGCTGCCTTTAAAAATTAACAATGACACCTGTTTCCTGCTAACATCAGGTCCCATTAGGTGCTTTCACCTCGTTAGTTTCTCTGTCCTCTACGTGTAAGGGAGAGATCACTGATTGCCCCAGTGAAAGGGGAGGCAGTGAGGCCCAGGAAGGGCCCGGAGGTGGCCTGCCAGGCTCCAATCCTGCCACCTCAGTGACCTCAGGCAAGTTACCTAACCTCTCTGCCCCTCAGTTTCCTCATCTCTGAAACACTTGGCAGAGAGCCTATGTGTAGTGAGCGCTCACGAAATATTAGGGTCAGGTTTGCACCCCCACCAAAGGTGCCCACTCTTCTGAATTGCAGGAAACCAACTCTTTTCTTTAAGGCTTCACTGCCAAAGAATGCGTCCCACACATGGTATTTTAGTTTTATCCATGTTTTTGTAACTTTATATAAAAGGAATCATAGGCTGGGTGCAGGGGTTCACGCCTATAATCCCAGCAGTTTGGGAGACTGAAATTGGGGGATTGTTTGAAGCCAGGAGGTTGAGACCAGCATGAGCAACATAGTGAGACTTTATCTCTATAAAACATTAAAAAAATGAGCTGGGCATGGTGGTGCACAACTGTATTCCCAGCTACTCGGGAGGCAGAGGCAGGAGGATCGCTTGAGCCCGTGAGTCTGAGCTATGATGACACCACTGCACTCCAGTGTGGGCAACAACAGAGTGTGACCCTGTCTCAAAAAAAAAAAAAAAAAAAAAGGAATCAGGTAGTATGTATATTTCCTCTTTAATTCAACATTACGTTTGTGGGATTCACTCAAATGGTTTCATGTACAGGGGTTTGCTAATTTTCAATGCTGTATTATATTCTACAATCAAAATATGCCACAGTAACCATTCACTCTAGTGCTGACGGACAGGCAGTCTGTCCCTCCTCTGGGGGCTGTGGCACACAGTGAGGGGCTGAGCACTGTCGCACAGGCTCTTGGCACACTTCTCTGGTGGGAGTACACCCAAGAAGGGCATCAGTGTAAACTCCTTTTTTTTTTTTTTGAGACAGAGTCTCACTCTGTTGCTTGGGCTAGAGTGCCGTGGCATCAGCCTCGCTCACAGCAACCTCAAACTCCTGGGCTCAAGCAATCCTTCTGCCTCAGCCTCCCGAGCAGCTGGGACTACAGGCATGAGCCACCATGCCCAGCTAATTTTTTCTATATATAATTTTAGTTGTCCAGCTAATTTCCATTTTTTTTTTTTTTTTTTAGTAGAGATGGGGATCTCGCTCTTGCTCACACTGGTCTCGAACTCCTGACCTCAAGTGATCCTCCTGCCTGGGCCTCCCAGAGTGCTAGGATTACAGGAGTGAGCCACCGCGCCCAGCAGAGTTTCTTCTTTTTAATGTCTCCAACAGGCATTCGAATCAAAATAATGCTGATCTAAAAAAAAAGAAGTCGGGGAATGTTTAATCTTTTTGGTTCTAAGAGTTTTGTGTAAGCCTGGTGTTATTTCTTCCTTAAATATTCGGTGGAATTCACTATAAAGACATTTGGGCCTGGAGTTTCGTGAGAAAATTTCTAATTAATTACAGGTTCAATTTAATAGATACAGGACTACTCATATTCTCTTTCTTTTTGTGTCAGTTTTGGTAGTTAAATTTTTCTAGGAATTTGACCATTTTGTTTAACTTGCCAAATGTATTGGCAAATGGCTATTCTTAATATCTTTTCATTGTCTGCAAAATCTGTGATTATGTCCCTTTTTTCATTCTTGCCATTTTCTGTCTTCTCTTATTGATCATCTTAACCTACACGTTTCAATTGTAAAAAACAACTTTTTTCTTTTTAGTTTTTTGAATTGATATGTGAGAAGGTAACTTGTCTTTTTTCATCTTCTCTAATGTAAATGCTTCCTGTTTATTTCTGCTCTTTCTCATTCTTCTACTTTCTTTGGGTTTAATTTGCTGTTATTTTACTAATTTCTTTTTCTTTTTTTTTTTTTGAGACAGAGTCTCACTCTGTTGCCCAGGCTAGAGTGAGTGCCGTGGCGTCAGCCTAGCTCACAGCAACCTCAAACTCCTGAGCTCAAGCGATCCTCCTGTCTCAGCCTCCCGAGTAGCTGGGACTACAGGCATGCACCACCATGCCCGGCTAATTTTTTCTCTATGTATTTTTAGCTGTCCATATAATTTCTTTCTATTTTTAGTAGAGATGGGGTCTCGCTCTTGCTCAGGCTGGTCTCGAACTCCTGAGCTCAAACGATCCGCCCACCTCGGCCTCCCAGAGTGCTAGGATTACAGGCGTGAGCCACCGCGCCCGGCCTATTTTACTAATTTCTTAAAATGGTGCTTAGATTACTAATTTTCCAGCCTATCTTCTTTTCTAACATACGCATTTAAAACTACAAAATTTCCTTGTAACCAGGATTTTAACTGCCCCCTACAAGTTTAAATAGCCAAGTATTTTCACCATAATTCAATTCAAAATTCCATTATTATTTCTTCTTTGACATATGGGTTATTTTTAGAAGCGATTTTTTTTCTTATCTTTCAAACATCATTAACCGTTTGTTATTGATCCCTAACTTAATTTCATTATGGCCAAAGAAAATACTCTACTCCCCCAGAAAAGATGAAAGTTTCCCAATGAATCCTTGATTACTCACTACCTAGATTACCGTAGCGGCTGACTGTGCTAGCTTTAGCACGTATCTTCCCACGCTTCAGTCAATCCATCCTACTTATTGTGAGGAATTTCAAAGTTGCAGATATCTGTACACTTTCTCTTTAAAACATTTTTTAAATTAAAAAAATCTTTAATTCTTATGGGTACCTAATAGTTGTATATGTACTTTTTTTTTTTTTTTGAGACAGAATCTTGCTCTGTCACCTGGGCTAGAGTGCAATGGCTTCATCACAGCTCACAGCAACCTCAAACTCCTGGGTTTAAGTGATTCTCCTGCCTTAGCCTCCTGAGCTGGGACTACAGGTACACACCACCACACCTGTTTAAATTTTTTTCTATTTTTGGAGAAACGGGGTCTTGCTCTTGCTCAGGCTGGTCTTGAATTCCTGGCCTCAAGCGATCCTCTCACCTTGGCCTCCCAGAGTGCTAGGATTACAGGCATGAGCCACCGTGCCTGGCCAGTGTACACTTTCTTTAAAATACTTCATTATGTATATCATTAACTAGAGCTCAACATTTTTTCATAGTTCTTGAGATAAAATTTACACATAACAAAACACACAAGTCTTAAGTATACTATTCAATGGATTTTTGACAAATTCTTTTCAGCTTTGGTTTTCATCAGTTTTTTTATTATGCATCTAGGCATGGATTTCTTACATTTAGTCTGCTTGAGGTTTGTCGTCTTGAATCTGTGGCTTAATGTCTTTCCTCATTTTTGGGAAAAACTGCAGCTATTTATCTCTTCCAATATTGCCTCTGTCTCGTTCTCTCTCCTCTCCTAGGATTCCAATCACATACCGTAGACTTACTATTAATATATTCTGTCTCCTGCTCTCTCATCTATATTTTCTATTCTTGTATTTCATTGCAGACGTGTTCCTTTGAACTTTCAGTGTATCATTATCTCTTCAGTTATGTCTAATCTGCTGAGCTCCTACTTTTGGTTATCATATTTTTCAGTTCTAGAATTTCTATTAGAATCTTTTAAAAATGTCAGATACTCTAGTTCTCTGCCATGATTGTCAATATTATGTTTTATCTCTTTTGGTCATGGTAAGAATGTATCTGAAAATTCTAGCATCTGGAGTTCCTGTTTATCTCCTGCCTTATTTTTGCTGGTTAACCTTCATGTTATCTTAAGGTGCCTTTTATATGCCAGACATTATATTTGAAAAAATATAGAATAATTTGAGGATTCCTGTTTCCTATTTGCTTTTTCCAGGTGGCTTGGCTATAACACTTTTGGAGCTTAATCCAAAAATCAGGGGGTTGGAATGATCAGAGGCCGGGCTGCCATCCCCGTGAGGCTGCCCTACTTCCATCTCTCCCTTAGTTCTAGGGCAGCTCTTTGAGGCCTCAATCCAAGTTGCAAAGATTTCCCTGCGGCCCTCTGCCCCACACCAACCCCTTGGAGGGTTCTGAACATGTGTTTTTGTCCCCTGGGCCCAGAGAGGCTGTCAAAGGTCTTGATCAGTCTCCCGGTCACCTCTGCTGGAATCGGCAAACACTCTCAGGGGAGATGCAACCGGGGTCACATCTCTGGACTTCTGTTCTCCTGGATCCTGCCTGGTAGATCTCCATGACTTTGCTAACTCTCTGAAGCCTTCAAGGTAGTTGTGTTTTGTTCTTGTTTTTTAGTATTTTATTTACTTCTCCTGGCCATCCTCAGCAGGAGCAGGCTGTTCCTACCCTTGGTGCATTGTCCCAGGAAGTCTACCAAAGCTCTTACTCAGGGACGATGACAGCAGGATGGACGTCCCTGCCCAGAAGGACCACAGGCAGCCCTTGTTCCAGAACTGCTGCACTCTGGTGAACTGGACCCAGGCCACTTGCAGTACAAAGGCCTGGACTATGAAATTAGATGGGGCTGACTTTAAATCCACACTCGGCTACTGGCTGGAAAGCAGAAGGCAAGTGATACCAGTTTTGAGTCTCAGTTTCCCAAGATGGGAAAAGAAATGGAGAGAAGTCTGTCTGCCAGAAAGGACTAGGAAGCTTGGACAAGTCCACATAAAGTATTCATAGCCCCCATGGAGCCTAACCCCAGGGTTTGTATACAGTAGGCACTTATTAAGTGAAAGGAAACAATTAGAATGGTTAATAATGACCAAGGTAGGAGGTTAACATTGCAAGCCAGGAAGCCCTTGGGAAGGAGGCAGGAGGTAGGATGTGGGAAGTGTATCTGGGCAGAGGGAACAGCATGAACAAAGGCTCAGAAGAGGGCACTTGAGGCGCGAGTGTTAGCGTCTGGCTGGAGCACAGCAGGCCATGGGAAGTCAAGAGGCAAAGGGTCACGCCTCCAGGCCAGATGGCTGCAGTCTGTATACCAGGCCCAGGAATCTGCCCTTCACTGGCACAGCGACTAGCAAAGGTGTCCACTGGGGCCTGACCCGATCCACTCTGAACTTGCACAAGGCCAGCAGCACAGCATGTAGAAGATGAACTGGGTTGGAGTGGGGATGAGGAAGAGGAGGGAAAAGGCCAGGTGGCCAGAGAGACAACATCAAAGGCTGGTGCAAGAGCCCAGGTGACAGGTAGTAATGACATGAATGTGGACAGTGGTGGGTGGGACGAGGCAGAGGCTGCCCTGGGAGTGCTGCGTGCAAGCTCTGGGCCCCTGTCCCCCAGGGCCTCTGCAGACTCACAGCCAAAGGGGTTGGTGCTTTTAAAGGTGATGTCGATGGGGAAGTTCCACACCAGTGCTTGGCATGCATCTCGGCTCTTGGATGTGATCTGTGAGATCCCCTCCTCCAGACCCTGTGGGGACAATTGACAGAGTCAACTGGTATCTGAGCACCAGGCTGCCATGGCTCCTCCCCTTGCCTTGGGTGGGCAGCTGCCAAAGCTGTTTCCTCAGCTACTTTCTACCAAGACACTAACTTCCCAAAAAACGGGACTAAGAAGTAACAGAGCATCTCTTAGTCTGGTACTTTAATGCATTATCTTATCAAAGCGTGACAACACAGGAGGCCAGCCACTCTCCCAGGCACTAGATCCTGTCCCCTCTTGCCTTGCTGAAGGCAATGGCGCCGACACTGTTTGCACTGCCCCTCCTGCACCACCATTCTCACCTGGGCATCCCCTTGGCATACCCGTATGTACGATTTTCTCAATCACAAGCGATCTCTCCTGATTCTACCTGCTCCTCCACCTGCCTGACGATTCTTTCCTCCCCTTTACGGCAAAACCCCTCAAAAGAGTTGTCACACTCACCAGCTCCAATTCCTCCTCTGCTGTTTTCTCATGAACCCACTGCAATCTGACTACTGGCTCCCCCACTCTATCAAAGGGTTTTTTCAAATAACACCAGTGACCTTGACATTGCTATATCCATGATCATTTCTGTCCTCATTTTATTTGACTCATCACAAGCATCTGACACAGCTGATCACTTCTGGAAGCTGATCTGCTTCTTGATACACTTTCTTCCCTTGCTTCTGGGTCTTTCTACCTCACGGGGTGGCTCCTGCTTAGGTGCTCTTGCCGGTTCCTTCCCAGCATTGCATGTCCTGAGGCTGCGTCTCTGGCTGGCTCCTCTCCTGTATTTGCTGATCTCACGGCTTTCAATGTGGTCTAGAAGTTGACAATTCCCAAATTCACCTCTCTAGCCTGGTCCTCGCCTCTGAACTCCAGATCAGCATCGCCCCATCTCCCACTGCCAACCTCGCATCTCCACTTGGATATCTAGTGGGCATCTCAACCGTAACCCATGCTGGGCTGGGCTCTAGGGAGCCGTCCCAAATGTGCTCTATCCATAGTCGTCTCACTGAAGGCAGCTCTCTACTTCCAAGTGCTCAGCCTAAAAACCTCGGTGTGATTCGTAACCCCTCTTTCTCGCACACTCCACATCTGTCCAACAGGAAATCCTGTCAGCTCAATCTTCAAAGTGTACCTGAAATCCAACCACCCCTCACCACCCACTGCTGCCGTCCTGCTCTCCCACATGTGCCAGTGTCACAGCCAGCTGGTCTCCCTGCTCTTGCCCTTGCCCCTGCAATTTATTCTCAGCATAAAAGCCAGAGGGATCTTTTTAAAACATGAGTCAGGTCACTTTCTTCCACGTGCAAAACTCTCCGATGAGGTCCCATCTCCCCTTGAGTAAAGGTCATGGTCCTTACTCTGACCTTCTAAGCCCTACAAG
This sequence comes from Eulemur rufifrons, assembly GCF_041146395.1. Lineage (NCBI taxonomy): Eukaryota > Metazoa > Chordata > Mammalia > Primates > Lemuridae > Eulemur > Eulemur rufifrons. Next base: position 5,588,819 of record NC_090991.1, read on the forward strand.
ATCTGCCACCCTGCCCCAGGGCCTTTGCACTCTCTGCTCCTTCTGCCTGGAAAGTTCTTTCCACAGATTTCCACATAGCTTGTTCCCTCACTTCCTTCAGGCCTTGGCTCAAAAGTCACATTTTCAGTGAGGCCTTCCCTGGCTGCCTTGAGTCCAGCCTCCCTCTTACCCTTCAGTCCTCTTGCTTCCTGGCTTCACTTCCCCTCCGCACTTCTTATTAGCTAAATACCAGAATACGTGCTATTGATTATCTGTCCCCCCCACAGGAGAGAATGCGGACTGCAGAAAGACAGGACTTCTGTCTGGCTCTGTTCACCACTGTATCCCCAGCACCCAGGAGACTCTCAATCAACAGTCTGTCAATGAATGGGTGAAAGGAAAATAAGTATTATCATCTCAGTTGTACAAATAGGGAAACTGAGGCTGAGGAGGTTAAATAAGTTGAGCCTCGCTTTCTTAAACTGACGTGAGGATTAAATAAGCGCTTTGTAAATAGTAATGTGTGGTGCCGGCCGAAGATGTCACCACCGTCCCTCTCCCGTGGAGACAGGCTGCCCCTTGGGAAGTCTCGGCAGGAGAGCGCCTATTCTGCCTTCTGACTCTCCAGCGTCCTCCCCGGCGGCTAAGGAGAGGCCAAATGGTGAGGGGACTGGCCCAGAGTGTCTACAGCCCAGCCGCGTCCCGGCTGGGTGGCTGGGAAGACCCTGCCCGTGTGGTCGTCTTTGCTGCCACACGCAAGCTCACGGGATCGGGTATGTGAGTGAGTGCAGTCTTGGGGGATGGATCGGGGAGCCCAGCAGTGGCTGTGCTCTATGCTCTAGCTTTACCAGGAACAAACTGAGGTTTGGGTTCCCTCTAGAACTTGGTGTCTACCTCTCAATGGTTCTGAATGCAGAGACGAAGGGTGTGATCAACACCTTTGGAAACCGCAACAAGTCATGAAAGCCCAAGAGCCCAGCTTACCGCTGTGGGGGCCCAGTCCTGGCCATACACAAAGCAGTACTTGCAGTAGAGGTTGTCGAACTCTGGAAACTGTGGGAAAAGCACACATGTATCCTGTTTACCGCGACGCATGCTGAGGCCGGTGCATCTGCTAGCAGCAATTCTGAACAGGAGGCACCTGGGCTGGGGTCTCAGAGACAGCTGGGGATGCGGACATGCAGTTTAGTGGAGAGGCTGGGGACACGGATGTGGGAGAGTCCCGAGCTGCTGCCACCCCTGAGCCTGAGCCTTGTCTGATATGCCCTTCCTATTTCTTCATCTGGAAGACTCCTGCTCATCCTTCAAAACATATCCTGCTGGGAGCCTGCCCCTAACTCCTAGGCTGGTTTAAGGGCTACTTCTTGGCTCCTTCAGCTCCTGTGCTTCCCTCCATCAAAGCACTGATTGCCTGTGTCTACATCTGTCAACTCCAGGGAACAGGTTTGATGCCCTTCTGCGTCCCCAGTGCCTGGCACAGGGGTGGGCACAGACGAGGTCTAAGGGAATGGTGCTGAAGTGAAAGGTCTGAGAACCTGGGAAGCCATCAGGACATGCTTGGCTGGAGCTGAGGGCCTGGAGAGAGGGAGGGGCCCAGCACAGAGGGAGAAGGAACAGTGTGTGTGTGTGGGGGGGGCACTGAGAGCACAGAGGCCTGTGACCCAGCCCAGCTGAGAGGCCCTAATGGGATAGAGCAGGAGAAAAGGGGAAGATGATCTGGGCATGAGGCCATGGCGGAGGACAGGGTGGGAGCACAGGGCTGTATCCCTGACGAAACGGGAAAGCAGGAGACACTTACTGAGCATCAGGCCCTGTCAGTGCTGTCCCTGAACCATCTCAGTTAATCCTCACAATAATATAAATAATAAACACCATCTCCAACAGCCTGGAAGGACAGTGTAACAAAGCTTTGAGGTCAGACAGACCTGGGTTCAGTTCCCAGCTATGCCACTTCCTTTGGGGGAAGTCTTCCCAGATGTAAAAGGTGATGTTAGTGATGCCTACCGCACAAGGCTGTTGTAAGGATTGCATAAAGCCGTGCTGGGCACGGAGTTTGGTGCACAGCAAGGACTTGTTGAATGCTGAGGGGTTTTTGTTGTTGCTGTTGTTAGAGACGGTGCCTTGCTACGTTTTCCTGCTGGTTTCAAACTCCTGGCCTCAAGTGATCCTCCTGCTTCCACCTCTTGAAGTGTTGCGATTACAGGCGTGAGCCCCTGCGCCTAGTTTATATTTACTTATAATAAATGGTTCTTATAAAGTGTAGGAGGATGGAGAGTAGGTTCGGTTAGACACGCACACACTATTCTTGGATCTGACTAACCAAAGCATCCAGATTCTAACTCAAGTTCACCCTGGGGGTTCTGAGAGCGGGCACTCTCTGTGCATGGCACGCGGCGCGGATCCTCCTGTTACACCCGGGAGGCTCTGGCCCGTGACTCAACCAAGTGGGCGCGATACCAGCCAGGGCCACAGGCTTGGCCGAGTGGGACCTCCGTGCTAGGTTTGTTTCCACACCTGCATATCGAGGCTAAGGATTCCCAGCAACCTCGCGCCAAGCCTCTCAAACGCTTGCTCCCCTCCCCCGCCTAACCAAGAGGCTCCGAGGAATGACATGGCTCTCCGGGGGCCACACAGCAGCCCAGGGAATTACGGGAAAGGCCCCTGGGGGGCGCTGGAGGGCGGGCCCCGGCGGGGTCCACGGCCGCTTACCTGGGCGCTCTCCACCTGCCCGTTGACCATGAGTAGGAAGACGCTAGGACTCCCGGCCGCCATGGCAGGGCTGGGAGTTCGAGAGACCCACCTAGGCCGCGCGCGCGGTTGCTACGAGGCGCCGGGTTGCCCTGGAAACAGACGGCGTGGCGCGCGGGACGTGTTTCTCTGCAGCGACATCTTCGCGAAAGCCACTGCCTGCGTGTGTGGCAATGCGCAGGCGCAGTCAGTGGGCGCCGCCGGGAGGGGCGGAACTGCATGGAGGCGGGGCCTAAAGGAGGGCGGGGCTCCTCAGGAAGCCTGTAGTCCTAACATGCCCTTGCTGAGTGTGCGATTACAGGACATACGGGGTGAGTTACTCGGAAGTTAGAACATTCGCCAATGAACGCCAACTTAATTGGATGCCTTAATTATGTCACCTTCACTCCCAGGACATAACCCCAGGGACAGTTTGAGGACAAGATTTCAGTTCAAAATCTGTGTCTACTCTTCAGCTTTCAATACGGTCTTTCAGACAGCCATGGTCCTCTGCAACTTGGAGAATATTCGTATATTTGGCAGTTGGAAATGCAGTTCTGGGTCTCAGGAGAGAATTCGGGGGAGGAGAAAGAGATGTGAGAGTTGGAATACGTCTAAACCAGGTTGGCCTGTTTTCCAAGGCAGTTCTCTGGGAGACAGCCATCTTGAAGCAGGTGGCACTGCAAGGACGCTGCTGGCCCTCTGCTAGCGGGCGATTACTCCCTCGGGTCTCCAGACGTTGCACCAGCCCAGGACTGTTTCAAAATGACCAGAGAATCTGTGACTGTTTCAAGGTTTCCGAAACCTTAGGATCTTAACATGAAGCCATTCTCCAAGCTAGCAATGTGCTAGCTAGTAGAACACAGGAACTAATCCGAGAAAGGGGGCATTTGGGATACATTAGAAATTCAATATCAGCTCTGTAAAGTGTTTAATAATTAGCCACAGCTTTTGTCTCTATCCCTGCAGCTAGTGACATGAAAGTGATTAGGCTTCTAAAGACAGTTTAAGCTTATGAAATGTATTAACTAACAAGGTTTTTAATCAACAGTTCATTGATTCCAGCAGGACAGTTGTGAGAGCAAAAAGCTGGTAGAATAAATTTGTAGGCCAGTTCACTGCTACTTAAAAAAATCAAAGCATATGTTAGAGGAATTTAATCCCCCTCTCCCCACCTTTAATAGTAACTTTAAGACAAGGGGAAAATTTACCATAATACTAAAAATATTATTCCGATACAAAACCAGAAGCTTTGTGCCTTTCATTTATCTTCCTTTTCACATTTGCATTTTAGATAAAAGCGGTTTATAATGTGTCACTTTTATTGTCCGCACTCAATAAAAATTTCTTGAGATTTCCAATTTAAAATACCATGCCTAAGGCAGACCACTAAAATAATTGAGACTTCAGAAATATAAAAATTTGTAACCATATTAAAAATGATAAACAATATAATGTCTGAAACTTGGAGGAGTCTCCCTAACTATGAGGCTGATAGAACTGGATTGAGAACCACATCTCTCTACTTTTTCACCTGAAACAGAAACCTCCTATGAACAGACTAGAAGATTCTTCATTTCTAATTTTCTGCAAGCAACTCAGGAGTCCGGGGCTACACCAATCAGAAGACCAGGCGCCAACCCTCTCTCATGGGGCGGTGACTTTCTGAGGAAGCCGTATCACTGATCGCCATCACCATGCCCATCGGGTCCCACCTCCTGCACCCACTCCAGGATGGCAACTTGCAACAACTAGGTGGGAAACCGAGGAAAGTGGTGTTGAACTGTGTTACCTGAGCTGTGTTGACCACTGAAATGGATCCTACCACTGGCTATGGGGGTTCCAAAGAGAACAGAGAGGATGGTAACAAAATGATCAAAGTAGAATATTCCAGGACCGAAGGGTTACAAGTCTAGAGAGACATGAATTTTTACGTTACAAAGGGCTACAGATTGCCAAGTAGGCTGAAATCTTCTCAAATACCCTTGTATGCTTTTAAAGGAAAGGGAAACCAAAGAATTTTGTTTTCAGTTGAGGTTCTTCCTGGGGGTAGGAGTGTGAAGGTCTTTCATTTTCCATCATCTATATTTCTATATTATTTGGATTTTATTTTGACAATGACATTATAATCCCAAAATTAAAAATATTTCTATCTAAATATAACTAAAGGCCAGGCATGGTGGGTCACACCTATAATCCCAGTATTTTGAGAGGCTGAGGTGGGAGAATTGCTTGAGGCCAGGAGTTCAAGACCAGCCTTGGCAACATAGCAAGACCCCATCTCTACAAAAAATTAAAAAATTAGCCCAGCATGATGCCACGTGCCTGTGTTCCCAGGTAGCTACTCAGGAGGCTGAGGCAGGAGGACTGCTTGAGCCCAGGAGTTTGAGGCTGCAGTGAGCTATGATCTCCCTCACAACTGCACTCCAGCTTAGCCACAGAGCAAGACCCTGTCTCTAATATATATATATGTGTGTGTGTGTGTGTGTGTGTGTGTGTGTATATAACCACATATGTAACTAAGGATATGCTTTAATCAAAAAATGAAGGAGGCTGGGTGTGGTGGCTCATGCCTGTAATCCTAGCATTCTGAGAGGCCCAGGGGGGAGGACTGTTGAGCTCAGGAGTTCGAGACCAGCCTGAGCAAGGGTGAGACCCCATCTCTGCTAAAAACAGAAAAATTTAGCCTGGTGTGGTGGTGCACACCTGTAGTCCCAGCTACTTGGGAGACTGAGGCAGGAGGATTGGTTGAGTCCAGGAGTTTGAGGTTGCGGTGGGCTAGGTTGATGCCACAGCACTCTACTGGGGTGACAGACTGAGACTGAAAAACAAACAAAAAAACCCAGAAGGAAATGTAGGAGCTAAGAATGAGGCAGCTAAGGTATAAAAGCTGTGCCAAAGGGGGGCTTATTTGTTGTAAATATGTAAAAGTCAATGTAAATGTAAAAATTTACTCTTAAAACTAGAAGATGTGAAAGATACTAATAATCTCAGATGATACAAGCTTTTTTTAGCATAATAGATATAGAAAGCAAGAAGAAACCATATTAATTGCTTAATTTTTCATCTTTTATAAAGGCACTTAAAAATATTTATCATTGAATAACTCTAACAGTTAGGAAAATGTAAATTAAACATAGATTATTTTTAAATTTATACCATTATATACAATATATATATTTCCAGAACACTCAGAAAGAAAGGTCACAACAGAAAATCTGTATAGACAAACACATACCTCAAAGAAAATAACAAGGATATAGCATAAAACAAGGTTGTAGAGGTAAGACAAACCTGTCTAATAATATTCAATAAACTATTTTAAAGTTAACACATTATTTTTTAGGCCTCACAGTTCTTGGCCTCTCAGAAATTGTGAATGTTACTAACCACGCCCTTGTTGAGACGCCTTTCCCCTGGACTTGCACAATACCACATTCTCCCGACAGCTCTCCATCTACTTCTCCTTGTCCTGGTTGACTTAACCTTAAGTACATAGACATTTAATACTGACAGCCCTCCTGGCTTGGTGTGACACCTACTCTCAATCTGATAAAGACAAAGGCATGTGCACCCACAGCTTCAGCCAGCATCTGTATGAGAGCGACCCTCACATTTGTCATTGAAAAGCAGGTCTGTCTTCTGAGCTCCAGACCCACGCAGACCTCTGCCCACTTGTCTTCCCTCAGAACGCCTCGAAGTCGCCCCCCACACAACGTGTCTGACACTGAACTGAACTCCCAAACCCGCTCTTCCCTGAAGAAGACAGCCACGTCTTCCCGGTCTCCACGGAGGCCGTCGCCAGCACACAGGTGCTCCAGATAGAAACCCACGTCATCCTGAATGCTCCCTGACATACTTAGTGAGCCTCCCCGACACATGGCCCCTGCACCCCCTTAGCATCACCTCCCGCGGGGTGTCCTGCTCTAACCTGCTTTCAGGTCTTCTGACTTTCGATCAGATACCGCGCGCAGTGCTGCTCCATGCTGCAGCCAGAGCAATCTTTTGGCAGCACAAATCAGATAAACGGCCACTTCAAGCTCTTTGGTGACTTTCCTAGTTCTTCTGGGACAAAGCCAAAATAACTTAACATGTCCTACAAAGTCCTCATTGTCTGTCCCGTGTCTACCTTTCCTATCACCTTCCCTTTCATCTCCTCCCCCCCCACCCTACCCTGCCCTGTCTATATTAAAAGGGTCCTGTTCCCTCCTGCCACTGGGCCTTTGCATATGCTGCTTCCTCTGTCTGGAACGCACTTCTTTCATCTCTTCATTCAGTTAATTACCATTCAGGTTTCAAATTAAGTATCATTTCTCAGAGAAAACTTCTCTGACTCCCAGTGTAGTGCAGGTCCCAGATACACACCCTCACATAGTACCTTGTACTTTCCCATGAAAACATTCATCTCCATTTTAATTATATATGTGCTTGTATGTTGTTTGAATAATATCCATCTTCTTCCTCTAGACTGCAAGCCACATGAGGCCAAGGATTATATCTAGGAAAGTGCTAGACATATATTATAAGTAAATTTTTGGTGAATGAATTTATTTATACATATCATACATTCCTATAACCATTCATTCATTTAGGAAATGCTATTCTGTTCTTTTGGAGAGTAGAGAAGGACCTTGGACTCAATGCGTTTCCCAAAAAATCATCATCAGATTATGTTTCTAAAAAGCAATGTCTTTTTCACTCACAGCTGTGTTTCTGCAAAACAAAAGGGATTTTATTTTAAGAGATTCTCTTCTCTCTGAAATTAGAGCAAATCAACAGCTGGAGTATCTACGGAGCCCTTCGATCCATTTGTCTAGGGGTAGTGAGCATCTGCCTTGTACTGCTTATTTCCACTCTCCATTTGGGCCAGTGCCTGGATGCTTTGCTTTCCACACACACAGCACAAATCAACGGCTATGGTTGTTCAGAGAGATGCATTTTTCCATTTCTGTTGGAGACCAATGAAGAGTTCCCTATGGCCAGCTCTGAAACTTGATTTGCAAATGTGCCTTTGTGAAATGGGGGATACATCGAGAATTTGGTGCTGTCATCAGGTGCTTTAAATTCTGCATTTGGGTATTGCTGTCATGAAAAATAGAGTTTGTACAACTGCCCATGAGGGCCACGTTAGAGGATCTAGACCCTGTCTCAGAACAAAAGCTGGGGACAGCATAAAAAAGCATAGGAGAAACTGAAGGAATGCCACGTTGTGATGTTACACTAGCTTGCTTTCCAGCCCAAACAAAAAAATCCATGATTGTCTTCAGGAGCCACGGAGATAATGGGAATGATTTCTGTTGTGGAAGAACACAGTTTTATGGGATCCCTAAGGGAACTGAGGAATTTTTTGGTTAGAACGGAGGTGCACTCAGGCCAAGCGTCAACCTAGAAAATATGGTAAAATATTTAGCCACACTGAGATTGGAATAATCGAAACAAAAAACAGTTCTTTCAAAACAATGTATGTTTAAGTATATACATGCAAGAATTACACTGAAAACCTGTTAGAATGGCTAAAATTAAAAAGACCGACCACACCAAATGTTGGTAAGGATGGGGATAGACTGAACTCTCAGTACTGCAGGGAATGTAAAGTGCTGCAGCCACTTTGGAACAGCCAGTTGGCCACTTCTTAAAAGTTAAGTAGACATTTATCATCCCGCACTAGTTACTGATCCAAGAGAAATAAAAGCATTTGTTCATACTAACACTTGAACACAAATGTTCACAGCAGTTTCATTCGTGCTAGTCAAAAACTGGAACCAGCCCAAGTGTCCATCAAAAAGTGAATGAATAAACCAGTTGTGGTATATCTGTACGATGGAATACTACTCAGCAATAACAATGAATGAACAAAAACCAAAACTGGATGAATCTCAAAATAATTATGTTGAGTAAAATAAGCTAGAACAAAGAGAGAAAGAGAGAGAGAGAGAGAGAGAGGAAACAAACTATATGACTTAATTTGATACAAAGTTCCAGAAAATGCAAACCAATTTATAGTGACAGAGAGTGGATGAGCGGTTGCCTGGTGACAGTGTGGGTGGGTGGGCGGGCAGAGGTGGGAGGAAGGATTACCAAGGGGGGTGAAGAAACTTCAAGAGGTGATGGAAGTGTTAATTTTCTTGATGTTTATGGCTCCGTAGGTGTATACACTCACCAAAATGTATCAAAATTTTCACTTTAAATATAAGCAGTTTGTTGTATGTCAATTGTACCTCAATAAACCTACTTTTAAAATGTGTGAGCACAGAAAAAGAAAAAAAGAGAGAAAATATCAACAGTCAATTCTCACGAGAAGGGATATAATCTTGGGAAAAAAATTTTTAGAACTCAAATATTTTTTAACTAGCAAAATAAAAGATGCAAACTAAAATAATGATATATAATTTTCTTTCTATCAAACTGGGGAACTGGGGGATTGTTTTCAAGTGGTAATTTGAGTGCCAGGGACTGGGAGTTGTGTGTGTAAATGGTGCAACTTTTTCTAGGGGACACCTTTAGTGACATCAAGTACGTATCAAAGCCCTTAAAATGGTTTGTCCATTGATCCAGTAACTCTATTGCTCCATTTCTAAGAACGAGTCCTAAGGAAATCACCAAAGATGTGCACAGACACTTGCGTGCAGGGATGACGTGCTTTTCAATGTCTGGCCTGTTTGCTAGCAGATTCATGCCCACCTTTATTGCTCTGTTTCAAATTTAAAAAAGAGAGAGAGAGAGAGAGAGAGAACACTCATTTCCCAGGCTCTGTTGTCCTTAGGTTTCTGGATAGTTGTCACCATGGGAGGCACTGGCAGAAAATCAGGAGATTAGAGGCTGGGAGAACCGAAGGTGCATCTCAACTCTTTCTCCGCTTTTTGTGGCCCCACCAGAAGCAGGTCTGTCTTTTCCGTGTTTCAGCTACCAGCAGGCAGGAAGCTCTTCCTTGTGTTTCCAGCACTCTCCAAGCAGTGCCTGCCAGAGTGCTCATTCCTACTAGATAGTTCTATCTCACAGCTCCTCATATCGTCCCTTCACCTCTAAGGCTTTCCTGCTCTCCCTAGATACTGAGTTGCTCACTGACTTTGGCTTCTCAGTGCTTCCGCCAACTCAATAGCAAACTCTCTGTGTTAAACTCCCTCTGAAATACCTGGAGCAGTGTCTCATTTCCTGGCCAGTCTCTGACTAATACAGGTATTGATCATAATGAGAATTTTCCTACCACAAATTTGAAAATTAGATATCTAGTAATAAGTCATTTGATAAAATGTATTATGATATATCCAGATGATAGAATAGTTTGCAGACAATAAAAGCATGTTTTCAAAACACATTTAAGGAATTTTTAAAATGTGATATAAAATTGTATGACAAGCACAATTGTATAAGATTTTTAAAAAATGAATTATTGCTGGTGAGAATGTGAAATGATACAGCCACTCTGGAAAAGAGTACGGGTAGGTTTTTTTATATATATAAAGTTAAATATATGCCTGCCATATAATCCGGCAATCCCACTACTGGGTATTTGTACTAGAAAAATGAGAATGTATGCGCTTACTAAAACCTGTACATAGATGTTCGCAAAACCTTTATCTCTAATAGCCCGAAACTGGAAACGACCCAAATGACCTTCCATGGTTGAGTGACCAAACTGTGGTACAACCACACTGCGGATTATTATTTAGCAATTAAAGGGTCCATATCACTGACATACACAGCAACTTGAATGGATCTCAGGGCATTACACTGAGCAAAAAAGATACACTCTCAAAAGGCTACATTTCATACAATTCCATTTAATATCCTTAAAGTGATACAACTGTAGTGACGGATAACAGATCAGCGCATGCTGGGGCTACGGTTAAGGGGAGGGGTAAGATGAGGGAGTTTCTTTGTGTTTTATATCCTGGTTGCAGTGATATTAATAATAACACAAATCTACACAGGGAATAAAATTTCAGTGATATACACACCAAGAAAAGGTGCATGTTCCAACCCATGGAGGAGCAGGCAAAAATAGCAAAAAAGAAAAAGAAAAGAAAAGAAAACAAAGAAAAGGTGCATGTAAAATGTGGTGAAAATCAAGTGTGGTCTGTGGTTTAACAGTTAATAGCATTGTACCAATGGCACTGCCCTGACTTTGACAACGTACTATGGTTATATAAGGTTGAGTAAAGGTTTCACAGGAACTCTCTGTCCTATTTTATAACTGCTGTGGCTTTTAAACTGTTTCAATATAAAACAATTATAATAAAAAAGATGTATGGACCTTGTGCCCTCTGGCCTCAAGCGGATTGCTGGAGACACAGCGGGGAGGTCTGTGAGTTTGATCTGGGTGGCGAGGAGGCCAGCGTGGACGGATCTGACAGCAGAATGCTGTGGGCTTCCGAGATGCCAGGCGCTGGGAGAGTGCCGGCGCTCCTGCACCCCCCCCCCCAGGAAAACCTCCCTGTTTGCCCAGGGGAGATTCTATGGTGAGGGAGAGTGCAGCCCCGGGTGCCATAGCAACCAGGTGCAGGTCATTCAGGTGCTGGGGCTGAACAGGAGTGGCAGCCCCTCCCCCACTGTGCCAGGTCCCACCAGGGCTCTGAGACAGGCAAGACTGAAGCAAGTCCCCAGGGCAGCCCGTGGAGAAGCTGGAGCACTTGCTTTCTTGCTGAGCCGAGGGGAAGGTCCACGGCAAGTCATTTCTCATCAGTCCAAACTGATGTCTGTGCTCCCAGGGCTCCTAGGTGTCTGTAGTATGGTGGCTCCCATCTGTGCTTGAAGACAGGCGTGGCAGAGGCCAGACCCTCATGCAGCCTGTGGGAAAGGTGGAGTGTTGGACACATGGTCCATCGCTTTCCCACCCCAGGAAGAAGCTCGGATTTAGGGTTCTTCACCCACCCCCTCTGCGCTGAGCCAGGGACAGGGCTGTAGGGAGTGCTTGTGTGCTGGTCCAAACTGCCATCTTTGCTTTCAGTGGCTCCCAAACTGGGGTCCTCTCCTGTCAGTGCTCAGATCTGGGCAGGACATAAACCAGTCGCCTGGGCAGTGCTCAGAAAAATCAGAACCTTGGACGTGCGCTTCAGTCCTGGCCTTCCCTTCCCAGGGAGGAGCTGGGAGCTGGGGGGTTGCCGCCGATCATGGGGCACGTGCGGAGGGGAGGGATCGTGCTTAGAGGGCTTCTCGGCCTTTCCTGTGGGCTTCAGTAGGGCTGGTTTCATGCTTGCCTGTGTGTAGGGGCCTAAACTGCTTCCAGACTTCTCCCAAGGGAACTGCTGTGTATGTCATTGAGTCTGTGTATGTCACTGAGTCTGTGTGCCTGCGCGAGGGAGAGGCCAGGACTTTCTATGCTGCCATTTGGTGTCGCCTACAAGCGTTTTCTTTTTGATTGGTTTTCTTTTCCTTCTTTCTCCTTGTCCCTGCATCAGTGAATTCCCTCCCACCAAGTCATCAGGTTACTAAGCAAACACTGCCCTTTCTTTCTTGGGTCCATTGCAATCCAGTTGTGTGTAGACCTGTAGACTTATGTTCACATACATATTTATCTATCCAAATTTGGCATTGTTTACAAAAATGGGGGCGTATATATGAGCTTTCTGCATCTTGATTTTGACTCAGCAATACCTTGTATAAATTCTTTCGAGTTACCAGGTATAGTTCTGTTTTATAACAATCATTATGAAATGTTAGCAACTGTGTAACATTCACTATGAAAGGGTACCATTATTTATTTAGTCATTTTCCTACTGAGGGCATTCGCTTTATATCTACTTTTTTACCACTAAAAACAAACAATAGCACATGTGTTTTCGGGTACACTGGGGCTTTTATTTTAGCAGGATAAAGTTCCAGGAGCGGCATCTCTTGGCCAGACGGTTTACAGCGCGCCACTCGCCAGGGCTGCCAGCGGTCAGAGGGGGAAGGCAGCGGGCTGCCCGGGCGGCTGGGCTGGAGGACGGGCCGGGCCTGCGGCTTCCTCTTGAACTCCTGCATGTCCCCCGGGCAGTCGTACAGTTACCGTCCACGAGGGAGCCAAGATATGCGTGTAGGGGCGGCTCCTGGCCATGGTTTGGGTCCCGTGAAGGGCCGTCCAGGCCTGCCCATGCCACTGGTGACCTGCGCTGCCACACTGCTGCCACTCGGTGCTCTGCTCCCAACATGCCCCTTCTGGAAAGTGGTGGAATTCTTCCAGGAGGCAGGAGGAGACCAAGGCTGGAAGATGGCAGCCTTGGAAGGAGGGGTGGTGTCCATGGCATCGGGGTCAAAGGCCGGCGTGGACGATGGTACAGCAGAGGCCCTGCCTGCTGCAGTGGGGGCGACTGGAGGAGCCGTGGTGGGGAGGCTCGTGACGACAGGGGCCCTGGGAACAGGGGCTCTCGCCTGCTGCCCAGCAGGGCTCCCGAACGTGGGCTGGCGGGTGGGGCCGCGGACAGTGGGTGGAGGGGGCTTGATGGGGACTCTGATCTTTGCAGGGATGTGGGGATAGACCATATTAGGGGCTGGGGGAGAGGTGAAAACATGAGCTGCAGAAGGGGGAGTTGTATCCATATCGGTGACCTCAGCGTCTAAATGAGGTCGCTGGGTCACATGGGCAGATGGGCTGCGTTGGACGGTTGACTTGGCTGCTGGGGAAGAGATGACTGTGCCCGTGAGCAAAGCAGGGTTCCTGGGGGAAGGGACTAGAGGACCAGTGGGGAAGGAAAGAGTAGAGTGGGTAGGGGATGAAGGAGAAGAGATGGGGAGGGAAATGGGAGGAGCGGAAGGTAAGGAAAGGGAAGAAAGGGTGTGGAAGGAAGGAGGAGGCTGGGAGTGGATGTAAATGGGAGGACGAAAGGTGAAGGAAGGAGGAGGGGAAGGGATGGAAAAAGGAGGAGGGATAGAGAAGGAAGGAGGAGAGGAGGAGATGAAAATGGGAGGACGGAAAGTGAAGGAAGGAGGAGGGGAGGGAACAGGAGGAGGAGGGTTGGGGAGGGAAGAAGGAGGAGGGTTGGGGAGGGAAGGAGGGGGAGGGCTGGGGAGAGGAGGAGGAGGAGGGTTGGGGAGGGGAGGAAGGGGAGGGTTGGGGAGGGGAGTAGGAGGAGGGTTGGGGAGGAGAGGGCTGGGGAGGGGAGGAGGAGGAGGGTTGGGCAGAGGAGGAGGAGGGTTGGGGAGGGGAGGAGGGGGAGGGTTGGGCAGGGCAGGGGGAGGAGGGGAATCCACAATCATGGGTGTGGGGGACTCGGTTCTGCAGTGGAGCAGCATCAAGGAGAAGGGTAGGGGGCCAGGAGGTGCGGGCAGGTGAGAGGCAGGAGGCGGTGCGGGGAGGCCCGAGAGGGCAGGGCTTCCCTTCCCCTCAGGCGGGGTCCCCGCAGGAGCACTGGCCCTACGGGGAGGAGGAAGGGCAGCAGGAACAGGCGGAGGGCAGCTAGGGGCTGTGAGGGTTGCGGAGGAAGGTGGAGGGACAGGAAGGACCACAGGTGCAGCAGCCAAGCGAGGGGTGGGAGGAACTGGGTCAGGGTAAGGAGGGGCCGGGGGCTGGGAGGGGGCCATCTGAGCAGCAGGGGGGAGAGCAGGGGCAGGCTGGGTGGCCCCGCAGCTTCCCAGGGCCTGTGTCTTATCCTCCAGGGCCTCTGCTTTGTCCCGCACGACCTTGGTGTTTCTTTGATCCCCGATGCTCTCCCCCAAGGTGCCTCGGTCTTCCTCCGCCGCGATGGCAGGCAGCTTCGCAGGTGGGGGCAGCTCGCCTCTGTCCCATGAGAGTGGCAGCAGCACAGGTGGTGGCAGCGGCAGCAGTGGTGGCATGGGCATCGTTCTCTTGAGGGGCCTTTTCCTGGTGGACGAAGAGCTCCCACTCTTTTCTGCCTGTGACCCAGACACGGGCGCCTGGAGCGAGCCTGCCGAGCGGGGCCTTGGTGGTGCTGGTGGTTCGCCACCGCCAGGAGGGCCCGTCTTCCTGTCCAGCCCGGGGGTCTCCACGAGATCCTCCGCCGCCGGCGCCGGCTCCTGCTCTGGCTCCTGCTCTTCCTCGGACTCTTCCTCCTGCTCCTCCTCCTCCTCCACTGTCACCTGGGCCCTCTCCTGCTTCTGCTCCTGGCAAGACATGGGGAGGTGGCTGGAGGTCAGAGGCCTTGTAGCCCTGACCTCCGGCTCCCGTGGTGAAGGCAGGACGGTCACCTTGCGTCGCAGGAGAGGAGGGATCCTGACGGCTCTATAGCGTCGGATGGTGGCCATGATGGAGGAAGCAGGAGACAGCACAGGCTTCTTGCGGGCCTCCCGCCATGGTGTGCTGGGGAGGATCCCCAGGGGGTAGCGTGCCGTCGGGAGAGGAGTATTCCTCCTAGGGGCTATGAAGAAGCCCCCAGATAGAGGCCGGCGACCCACACTGGGGGCGGACGGCCTGCGGACGGGCCGGGAGGCGGGCGCAGGAGCCGCGGGGTGGGCGCGGACCCGCGCAGTCACATCTCGGGCGACAGGGAAGGGGGGATGCCGGCCCGGCAGGGGCAGGCGGAGGATGGGGAGATTCAGCTTACTGAGCCAGTTGCCCATTTAGGGCGAATTGTGCAGTATATGCCTCTGGAGAGCAGAAGAATTGGAGAGACCTCTCCGAGCATCCAGCTCTCCTGGAGACTGGGCATGCACTGGTCAGCGGGGCGCTTGTGACGTCCCAATGGAACTGGTGACAGAGAAAGGCCACGCCACGGCCAACGCAGGGGGCGAGCGCGGGGGCCCAGCGCAGGGCGCAGAGAAAAGGCGCCAAAGGGCAAAGGGCAACTCCTGCTGCTGGTGGCAGGTGTTTGGCACGAGATGGGCCACTGTGTGCGACTGTTGGGAACTGTGGGGCTCCATGGGCCGGAGCCCTTCCCACCTGGGCGCCAGGGCCCGGCATGGGCTGCCTGTGGCTGTGTGGCCGCCCTCTCCCCCCGTCACAGGCGGTGGCAGAGCCTGCTGGAGGCCAGGCCTGGGGACAACCCCGATCCTGCCAGGCTCCTCCGGGGACCTCTCCACTGCCTCTGCGCTGCCACAGGGATCGCCAGCCCAGCTGCGAGGGTTTCTGAGAAGGGAACGCGGGGCCCAGACCAGGTTGGATGCTGCACCCTATGACATCCCTTCCTGGCAGGCAGGTTCTGCTCACTTCTTTACACAAATTGGGTAGAACGATAGTTAAGCCCTAGAGCATTCCTGAGGTCACACAGGTGGGAGTGGCCCAGCCAGGCTTTGAACCCAGCCTGCGTGGTTCTAGAGCGGTGACTCCTGGGCACGTACACATCATGTATTACCTTTTTTTTTTTCCTGTAGGTTTTAGGGTACTCATCACCCTGGCATAGCTGTACCAAGCACATGCACGCCGAGGAGGAGGTCTTTACTTCAACTCGAGTTGACCGTGGCCCACACTGGGCTCCAGTCTCCCCAGAAGATGTAGAGCAGGTCCACCAACTGTCAGCATGACATCAGCCCACATTTCTCTTCCGATGAAGCCTTGCGTCCCAGATTTTCTTTTTGGTCTGGCTTGAAGGATCACAATATGTAAGCATTGTTGTCTACATCAGTTTGGGTCTATCCTGAAAGAAATTCACCTGTGGATTATTCCATATGGCTAAGAAGCCAGTTTCTGTGGCCTTCTTGGAATTTGCCTAGGAAGCAAATATATTTATTTACAGGTTAACAGTGGAGCACTGTATTGGATGCAAACAGGGTCATTGTGATCATGCCAGCAGGGTCCGCTCTTCGCCACACATTACGGTCACCTAAATGTAACTCTAGATATTCTTATGCCCAAGAGAGGAGACATAATTTTGGGTGTCAGGATAAAGGAAACGTGAATCATTGTCCTAGAAGCTGGGAGCTTCAGGATGACAAGAAACATTAGAAAATCCTGCAGGTGACTTTATCTAGTTTTTATCTTGTGTCTTTGGCTTATTTCATTGGAATATATTTCTCATTCATGGGGCTGATGATTTGTTGCAGACATATGACGTGCAGAAGTTTCAGAATCAAGAATCAGAGATCAGTAAAAATGTTTGTATACATTTTTTAATTTTTAAAAAATCTGTTTAAACAACATTGGGCATAATTAATATATTACAAAATTGGTTTTAGCCCTTTGCTCGTAAGATTCCTTTCACCGTGTGTCTCCTTGCCTGTGCTCTGACACCATTTGATTTTTCCTTCTCTCTTACTCACAGGAATGATTCTAAAATCTACATATAATCTTGTCACCTTTTTGCTTATGATGTCACACTTCCAGGAAAACGGACCGATGCCCCAATGCCTCGTCAAGGCAGGTAAGTTTGTCCCCATGTAGCCGTTCCTTGTCATACGGGACAGGTGCAGCTCCCAGTTTTGGTTTCATTCTTCATCCACATCAGGCCGCCTTTCTGGTGTCCCACTGGCTGGTCTTCTCCCTTCCCTAACCTTTGGAAAGCTACTGATTTGACCAGGAAATAGTCCTTCTCCACTTGTGACTGTCCCCTTCTCCTCCTTGAAGGCACAGTTCATGTTTCATTCTCCCAGAAGTAATGTTCTTCTTACCTGCCCCTATGTCTCAGTGCTTACCCACCCATCTGAATTTTTGGTCCAGCCGTTCGTCTCCCCCACTGCATTGTAAATTGGTCTGGGACAAAAGATGTCTTTCAGTTCTATTTCTCTACAGCCTACCGCAGAGTTTAATGTAGCGTTATCATTGAACAAATGTTTCATGAAATTACTTAGAAACTGAGGGAAATGTTTATATTTTTCTCTTTTTCCCATCTTCAGATATTAGTAGTTTCCCTGGGTTGTAAAATGTCTTAGAGAATATTGTATTTTCAGCAATTAAGTCTAGCAAAGACCCAGTAGAACTCTAGGTTGGCCCAAATGGGTATATTTAGAACTTTTGTGATGTGATTTCTTATTGGTTTAGACTAGAGCTAGCCTAGTTATTAAAGAGAATCATTCTGAGCAGCATGATAAATTCTAAGTATACTTAAATTTTCAATAATGGCAGAACAGACAGGAGTTCTTCCTTCCTTTGCTATTCTAGATGCAAGAGGCTGGATGCCAATCCTAGCCTCCCTGAGTGACTTGGGGTTGTGTGAGGATGACTGGCCTAAGCTTAAGTTATAGAAAAAGACACACAACAAAGAGACATTTAAACATGTTTAAATATTAATACTAAAATCAGAAAGTGTGTTTCCTGGGAGGAGGGCCCAGGTGGAGGGCCAGAAGCAGACTGCACACGCTGCTTTCACGGAGAAGATTGAAAGAGCTCAGTGGGTATTCACTTTCAGATCGATGATCTAAAAGAGAATATTGGGAATCAATATGAAGGTTACAGGAGGCTCCCAAAGTGAAGGGGAGGGAAGAGATGCAACCCACCCTGTGGGATCAGAGGCACATAGGGAGGGTATCTGCGTGTGGAGAAGGGACAGAGGACATGACCCTCGGCTTAACCCTTCTCCTGTGCACTTTGCAGTCTGAACTGTGTTAGGGACCCTCCACTGTAGCAGGCTGCCGGACTGACAGAGTTGACTGGAGACTGTGCCGTGGTGTAGCTTTGCTGAGAAGTCTTGACAGGGCCCCACTAGCGGGAACCCTAGGTGGCATGGCTGGTAGCATTTTGAGATCACAGCCCCAGAGCACTGTGTCTATTAGGGGTCAGATCAACCATTGCCACTGCCTCCCCAGTGTCCCTGCCAGGCCAGGGAGGGAGCAGAGGGGCTGGGTGCTCTTGCATGGCCCTTGGGCAGGTGCCATGTGCTCCCACCACTGGTGGGGGACTTGGGTAGTGTGAAAGATTGGGCCGCCATGTGCTGGTCCCTGCTGCCACTGATGATCTTGGGTTGGGCAGTGCTTAAGCCACCATGGGCCAGTGAACACTGCTGCCCACAGACATGAGCCGGGCAGCACTAAGGTAGACACGAGCAGACAACTGCCACTACCACCCACCGTCTTGGGCAGGCAGCGCTCAAGCTGCCCCAGGCCAACAAACGCTGCTGCCCATGGACCTGGGCAGGGGAGCACTCAAGCCACTGCGGGCAACAGTTGTCACTGCTGATGGAAGGAACTAGGCAGAGTGATCACTCACTCTAGAGCATGTCAACTGCCTGTGACAACCACAGAGCAATGCTGAAATGTGAGCTACAGGGCAGCAGTGCTAACGGCTCACAGTGCACCCACCCCGCTCCTGCCTGGTCAGTCATCCAGAGCAGGACTCAGGTGCACCATCCGGGGGCCTCTCTATCTCCTGGCCAAGTAAGAGCGTTTCCAGCAGAGGAGAACAGGTGTACCACAAACCCATCCGTCTTGAGCTGAGACGGGTTTCAGATGAGAAGGAACCAGCATAAGAAACCTGGCAACAGGAAGAAAATAAGCTTTCACACCCCCAAAGTATCACAGTAGTTCTCCAGCAATAGACTCAAGCCAAAATACAATTGTCATAATGTCAGATGTGGAATTCAGGATATCGATGGTAAGTAAGATCAACTGGATTGATGAGAAAGTTGAAAACCAACACAAAGAAACCAAAAAAACAAAAAAAAGAAATGCAGGCCATAAATGAAAAATTCACTGAAGAGATAGATAATATAAGAAAAGATACAACGGAACTTAATGAAATGAAGGAGTAATTTATGGGATTCAAAATACAGTAGAAAGTCTTAACAACAGACTAGACCAAGCAGAAGAAATAATTGCTAGAGCTTGAAGACAAGGCTTTCAAATTAACCCAGTCGTTCAAAAATTTAGAAAAAAGAATAAAGAAGAATGAGCTGGGCTCCAGCCAACTGTCGCCGCGGGAAGGCAGGCCCTGTGGTTGCTCAGGAGGAGCTGGAAGTGCTGATTTTCATTGAAATATTTTAATATTTAAATAGTTAAATATTAAATAATGAATTGGAAATACATTGCCGTCATGCTGGCCACACCAAACGCAGCTGGGCACCTGCTTCAGCCTGTGCCCGCAGGCGGCCCCTGCTTGGTTTGTGCAATGAGTTTCCGTACATCATCTCACTGCAGCCTCTCTGCACCTGTGTGACACTCGCTGTCTCCGTAATACACTGATGAAAAGACACAGAGGAGCTATTCTGCCCACTTTATGAATAGCGAAGCATGAGAAACACAGAGAGGTTATGTGAAGGGCACCAGGTTGCACAGCCAAAGGTGGCAGAATCTTGGCTAGAACCCAGGCCTCCTGCCTTCTTTGCCCCGTCAGGACTCCCCTCGTGCTTCACGGTGAACCGAGTTCTGTTGACATAAAGCAGGTTATTACAGCCAACAGGCAAAGACACATCAAAACCACAGTGAGATGCCGTTCCACACCACTAAGACGGCTAGAATCATAACGATGGACAATAATTGTCAGCAAGGAGTGGAGAAAATGGAACGCTTGTGCTTTGCTAGTGGGGACATAAAATGTACAGCTACTTTAGAAAACAGCCCGGCTGCCCCTCAACTGTTAAACATAGCTATCACGTGACCCAGCAATTCCTCTCGTAGGGGGACCCAAGAGCAATGAACATGTATGTCGGCAGAGAACCCTGTGCGTGAGCATTCAGAGCAGCGTTATTCACGGTGGCCAAAAAGCGGAAGCAACACAGGCGTCCATCAGCTGACGGATGGATAAATGCAATGCGGTGTATTCCCACAGTGGAATGTCACTGAGCCACGGAAGGGACACAGCACTGAGCCGTGCTGCAGCCGGGGTCAACCTTGCAAACATTCTGAGTGAAAAGGCCAGTCACCAGAGACTGCGTGTCGTGTGATTCCATTTACATGGAAAGTCCAGAGTAGGCAAATGTAGAGCGACAGAAAGTAGATCAGGGGTTGCCTAGGGCTGGGGGGATGGGGCACTGGAGGGAGATAGCTCAGGGGTGGGGGACTTCCTTTTTGGGATAGTGAAAACGTTCTAAAATTGTGGTGATGGATGCACAACTGTGAGTGTACTAAAAACCATTGAACTGTACACTTTAGTTATTTATTTATTTTTTTGGAGACAGAGTCTCGCTCTGTTGCCCGGGCTAGAGTGCCGTGGCATCAGATTAGCCCACAGCAACCTCAAACTCCTGGGCTCAAGCGATCCTCCTGTCTCAGCCTCCCGAGTAGCTGGGACTACAGGCATGCGCCACCACGCCCGGCTAATTTTTTTTTCTCATATATTTTTAGTTGTCCAGATAATTTCTTTCTATTTTTTAGTAGAGACGGGGTCTTGCTCTTGCTCAGGGTGGTCTGGAACTCCTGACCTTGAGCGATCCTCCCACCTTGGCCTCCCAGAGTGCTAGGATTACAGGCGTGAGCCACCGAGCCATGCCTGAACTGTACATTTGAAATGGACGAATTGTATGGCATGTGAATTATATCTCAATACAAGTGTTATCAAGAAAAAGGCTATCAGCTCAGCTTGTTCATTTATCCACCAACTCCCGGATTCCTTCAGTCATTCGACCGTGAAGCCCCTGCTCTGGGCGGGGCCTTGGACGAGGAGCGGGGGCCCCGGAGGTGGGACAGAGGCAGCGCACCCACAGCTTGGCAGCAGGGCAGGTACTCGGGCAGCGGTTTCCATGTGGTGTGGCCGGTGCAGGGGAGGGGCACGTGCCTGCGACGGGAAGGACACGTGGCACGATGCCGTGTCTGGTTCTGAGCCTCAGCGCCCCCAGTATCCCCACCTGGGTGGATTCTGACGGAATGGTGGCACCCAGGGACATTGCATTTCTTTTGGGTGGTCAAAAGAGACCCGCTCCTGCAGTCAGCAGACCTCTGGGCACTCCCACGTCACCTCCCCATGTCCTTCCAAAGCCAGACTGGGAGGAAGAAGAGAGCTTGGGGCTGGTCCAGGGTGGCATCTCTTTATTCAGACATCTGCGTGGGAAACTCTGCACCCCTTCCTTCCTCAGCTGCGGAGAAGCCAGATTGTGGCAGGAGGGGTGGAGATGGCCTCGTGGGAGTTCTTAGCCCTCAATGCTGTGTTTTGGAATTGCTCCAGGGAAACCAGCGAGTTTGTCCTATATGGGTCGGTGGCCAAAGCGCCCATTGCAGTGCCTGTACTGCACCGTTCATCATGTCACCTCTATGTCCCCTGCACCTGGCTTTAGGTATTGAAACATTGTTTGTTGAATGAATGAAGGCATGGGGTAAGGAAAGTGAAAAGTCATCAGGTCTTGAAAGGAACATGTATGGAAAGTTGAAAACTACAAGGAACCATGGGGAGATTTATGAGCGGGCTGGGGAAGGGAGGAAAAAGAATGCGGCCAAAACTGCTGTGCGTGGGCCAAGTGCCATTCTTCCCTTCCTCCCGGGCCCCCAGGTGGACTGCGCTCCCCAGCGTCCCTTGCGGTTAGGTGAGACCGGGTTCTCCCATAGGATGTGAGCAGAGGTGGTGTGTGCTAGCTCCCGGCCTGGGGCTTTAGACGCTGGGGAGCGCATTTTTTTTCAAAACCCCAAATTATGTGTCTGACAACCTGTGGCCTCAATAACAGGTTAGCTTGAAATACAAGTAAATGGATACAATATTACAGCTGATCACATTAGGAAACCCCCAGTACACCACAGTCTCAAACAAGACTTTATGTTTGGCAAAGTTTATTTTTAGAAGCAAAAGTGCCTGGCAATTTAATTTAAGCAGGACAAGTCAAACATTTGTTCCACTTAATTGTGATAAGATGTCATTCCATTTGACTGTTTTAATGTCTTCCTATCATTTGACTATCCTTCCAAACTGATTTTATTGTAAGTAGAAATTACAAAATTTCAAAGAAAAAATATTTAAAAAGTAACAAAAATTGTTTTGAAATTTCTACCTTCTTCATTAAAATAAAAAGAATGTATGGGATAGCAACACATACTTTTTCTGTATGTGTCAATTCAGGGAAAAAAACTTCTGGGTTTTTCTGACAACACATCTGTGTGGGCAACACATTTTGCATCTATTGTAGTTAAATACTTGCTTTTCCTTTTCTGCAGCTTCTCTTCCCCTTAGTACTTGCATGCTCCCTCTTTCTTTGGTATTCTTATTAAACTCACTGTCAAGAAAACTTAAGAAGCTCCTTTACACTACAGTGCCAATGGTTGCTATCTTCTGTAACAGTCATCTCACCTAAAGATACTGGCATTTTCATGGGATATTTAACAGACTTTTTTTTTTTTTTTTTTTGATACAGAGTCTCACTCTGTCGCCCGGGCTAGAGTGAGTGCCATGGCGTCAGCCTAGCTCACAGCAACCTCAAACTCCTGGGCTCAAGCAATCCTACTGCCTCAGCCTCCCAAGTAGCTGGGACTACAGGCATGTGCCACCATGCCTGGCTAATTTTTTCTATATATATTTTTAGTTGTCCATATAATTTCTTTCTATTTTTTTTTAGTAGAGACGGGGTCTCGCTCTTGCTCAGGCTGGTCTCGAACTCCTGACCTTGAGCGATCCACCCGCCTCGGCCTCCCAGAGTGCTAGGATTACAGGCGTGAGCCACCGCGCCCGGCCTTTAACAGACATTTTAGCAGAGGCTGAAGCCAAAGGTGTTTAGTGAAGGGCAAGTTGGGGGAATGGGGGATTTGCCTGGCTCCGTCTTCTGGATCCCACCCTAGAGGTGTCCATTGTGGGTACAAGTGCCTGGCTTGTCTGCCTGTGCAGATCTGGCAGCCACGGGTACTGATTAGCACATGGACACCTTGCCTGGGGCACCTGGTGGCAGGTGCCCAGAAGCATTTGTGAGGGCATGTCCAGCAGGGCTGTGAGCAGCTTCTGTTTTCTAAACGATCTCTGAAGCCTCAGGTTTCAGGAAGTTGTGTCGAGAGCACCGACTGTCCTTCTGCACCCTCTGTTGCTCTGTGAGTGCCAGGCGGGCTGCCGTGTATCTGCTCGTGGCCGTGACCGACACCGCCATACAGAGGGCAAAAGAGCCCCAAGCAAGGCTGCCAACAGAAAGCACAGTTAGGAAAGGGCCTGGGGCTGTGGTTCCAGGGCTTCCTGCTGGAGGTCAGTCTGGTGAAAAACTAGCTCCTGGTTCTACCCAGTTTGGAGCTGCATTTCGGATCACAAATCCCCGAGACCATCCAACATGCTGTTCAGCCCGGTGGTAAAGAGAATGGATTCTGGAGTCATCGTGCTGGATTTGCACCAGGGTCCCACCTCTTATTAAGTACTTGACCTTGAGCTGGTTACTTTACCTCTTTGTATCAGTTTCCTCATCTGCAAAAACTAGAATAATATCAACACTCTTGGGGGCGTTGCGAGGGGGCTCTTGCGAGGAATTTGATGAGCTAATGTGGGGAAGTACTTAGAATAGTATCAGCTGCATGTTAAGTATTACCTACTATTGTTGTCTTTGGCCCTAACCCAGGACACTGGCATTGAGCATGGTTATTCTTATGTTCAGATCCAGACTGGAAGCCTCTTGCATTCCGAGACAGTGGTCTGTACTTTTCTTCCTTAGTAGAACCCAGCACTATGTTGGGAACGTGGTAATTAGCACCTACTTTAGACTAAGTGGGGTTCAAATGTTTGCATTATTATGAGATAGAGAGAAGGGTTGTGTGGTGGACCCAGAGCTAACTTAGAGAAGAGCAAAACGTAGAGCCCACCAGGCACCCTTTGGATGGATAATAATAATTCACATTACTGTATGCTAGATGCTGTGGTAAGCATTGGATTATCTAATTTAACCTCACCGCAATCCCCTGGTGGACAACACTATAATTACCCCTGAGAAGTTAAGTAACTTGTCCACAGTCACTGCTTTGAAAGGGGGACATCCTGCATTTGGTCCTGGCCCTGTGACTCCAGAGACAGCCGGCTGACTTGCTGGACTGCTGTCGCCTGGGTCTATGCACTCTGTTAACCAGGGACGCCCACGGGGCTCTGGGCTGGGCCTGGCTTTGTTTAATGTTTTCATTAACTATTACTATTACGGTTTAAATGGTCAAGAATAGTGTCTGCACATCTATTTTTAAGATACCGTATGCTTCAGAGGTCCACATCACAGAGAACCCCTGTGGTCTTGTATGATGTGGCCAAGTCTTTCAATTAGAGACAGAACTTTGCTGTCACGGCCTTGTCTTTGCATTAGAAACAGGGGCTGGGTCTCCCCTCATCCAGATATTTATTAGGGGTTATAGATCAGGACACTTCCTGAACGCTGTGTCGAAGAATGTAATGATAACAATGTCTCCATTTCTTGAGGACTTTACTATGTGCCAAGAATTTTATAAGTGATCTCTTTAAATCCCTATAAAAACATTTGAGGCAGGCATCCTCACTTTACATATGAGGAAACTGGGCTACAGACAGTTTCCAAAACCAATCCAAAGTCACGCGATGAGCAGATGTCAGCGCTGTGCCCAAGGGTGGTTGTCCGATAAAACTTATGTACATCTCTCCTGGTCTGCCAGGGTTGAGTACCATGACCCAGTAACTTACCAATAGGACCAGCCATAGTCCCAAGTCTGAGGCTTCCAATCTTCTGGTCCAACGTTCACGGTGATTTGAAAAATGGTTGTGTACATCATGTGGGCCACCATGCCTAGGAGCCCTGCACAAGGAAAGCTTTGTGAGCCACAGTTAAGAATGCGACATGATAGAAGGGCTGCTCTACCTTGCATGGGTTGGCTGTGAGGCACTCTCTAGCACCCATAAAGTCCGTATGATGTACCTGCTCTCACACATCCTTAAGCATTCCACCTGACATCTCCTTCCCACAGTTGAAACCGAAGAGGCCTTCAATCACGGAGGGCCTGCCAGGAGCTGGGCAGGAGTCCCCAAGAATCCACGGCCTGTTTCTTTGCTAGGAGGATCCAAAATTTGAGTTTCAGCATCCCATTTGCTGATGACAAGACGTGGGAATGATGCATTACACTTATCAAGCAAAGAAGTGAGCTACAAATTGGACGGATGCATCGTTAACTTAACAGAGCTTTGCGTATCCCACTGGAGAACAGAAGGAAGTCGTTTGTTCAGGGTTCTTTCCTGGTGGAAAGGCCCATTTAGGAGAACAAATTAAGTTACTTTAAAAGTTGCTTGGCGAACATAGAAGTAGAACTAAGAAAAGGAGTTACTTATTTTTATGGAAGGTATCAAACTTAGATAATCATTTTTTAAAAGCTACCATTTATTGAGTACTTGTTACATTCAAGGTGTGTTCTTATTTAGTCATCACCACAGTTTTTTGAGAGGCGTAGTAACGTTCCATCTTAGAGAAGTTAAGTCCCTTGCCCAGGGGCACACAACCCTTAAGCAGACCTCTGCGCCTCGGCAGGTTCCTGCACAGACCCGCGTCTAACCACCATATTCAATGAGGTGATGCCAGTTCTCAGAGCCAGTGCCCTCCCCTTTCCTGGTTGTGACAAATTTGACTGTCCATCTGTGCCCACCCCCTTTTCATCAGTCACCCAAAGAACATTGTTTCCATCCAATGGGAGTAATTCAGTGACTTATCCAGTGGTCCAGCCGTCCTGCTCAACTGGCCATTGACCATTCTTTGGCAAGGGTCACTCCCAGCCTGAAGCTCCGCATCCCCTCTGGGGCAGCCTGTTCTAAGGATGCTGTTGGAAGGTACCTGCGAGCACCATGAGGATGGCTACCGCAGCATTCACCTTGAGCCAGTCAAACCCAGAGCTGTTACGACTCACTCCGGAGCCCAGAAGGATGGCACTCGTCTGCACCAGAAGGATACCCAGGACCTCAGCCCCAATGGACAGCCACAAAACACCTGCCAAAGGAAGGGACGGTGGAAACACTGGGCATTTAGACTTCAGAAGTACTGGAATGCTCAGTCCTTTCATTTAGTTCACTTCTAAAACAGAAGAGATGCTTTCGCTGAACCTTGGAAAGTTGGCAATGTAAGGGGACTCCTTGGGCTTGAAAGAGACATTTGTAAAGATTACCCATAGCTGGGAAGGAAAAAAACGAAGCAAAACCCTGGTGTAAGGACATGAGCAATGCCAGGGGTGTCCATGCCCCAGCTCAAAAACTAACGCGTTGCTTTGATTCCACTAGAAGATGTTGCCTTTGCCTTTTTAAAGAAGAAGATACACAAATTTAAACACGGGGGCAGAGGAGCCCGAGGTTTGAAGACTGTCTGGAGGTACCAAAAACTCATTTGTTTCTGTGTGAGCCACCTGTTTGCCCTCTGGGTGGGATCCCCCCCTGGCTTCAAGGAACTGCACTGGATGTGCAGAGGACAGGAAGGGAAACTGGAATTTGCAAAGGGACTTCTATAAGGCAAGTTAGGCACTGAGGACACAGCGAAGGGTGAAACAGACGTGAACCACGCCTTCACAAAAGCTATGTTCCCGCGGGAGAGGGAAGACATTGAGAAAGTAATTACAAATTTAGTGAGTGTCAGAGAGAAGAAAAGGTGCCATAGGCAGCGGTGTGCCAGAGCTCATCTCCTCCTAACTCTGCCCTTGCCTTGCATTGATAGCTTGAAATCGGCCACGGTGGGAGTATTTACACCATGGAAAGCGGCAAACGCCGCCAATCAGGGCTTCGCCTCCCCCCCGCAAAGCTGGTTGTTAAACATTTGCCAGCACACCACTGGCTATGGGGCACGTGAAGAGAGTCTGTGGTTCTAGCTTTTGGACTCAACTTCATGGAAAAATCATTAATAACTCTCATCTTTCCCCCACTCCTAACAGAACAATAAAAATTGTCTAAATTGTGAGGGGTGGCTGGTGGGCAGGGCATGAGTAAGGTATTTACCTTGTTCTTCAGCTGGTATTATACTCTGGAAGCTCTTACACTTTTCACCTAAAAGATAAAGAGAATGAGAATGCGTCTGTAAGTAGGGTTAAACTCCACAATTAGCGGGGAAATGGTGCTTCCTGTCTCTTAGCTGTTTCCCAGTGCATTTTGAACGAGGAATGGGGAATGTGGAAGACTGCTTTACGTGGTTCCCCTGTCTGTGGGGGCATGATACAATCTGCCCTGTTGAACTTGGGCTTGGCCATGTGTCTTTCATGGCCAATGAACTGGGATTGGAAATGAGGTGGTTCACTCTGGCTGGAAGCTTTAAGAGTCAATGCATGGTTCACCTGGTTCTTGTTCCCTTGCTCTGTGATCACAGAAGGACATGTCAAGGGGTTCTCCACGCCTGGGACCCAGAATGGCTACAACGAGGGGAGCCCCCTTAGCAACCTGGAAGGTCATGTTAATGGGCCTTCCAGGTCTATGAACCACATACCACAATCAGCCTGAAGGAGAATATTTACATAACCTGGGGCTGAGGACCACAGAATCAGGGACCTGGGTGTTCATGTGCAGCCACCGTGGCCTCTGCAGCATTGAACTGTCTGCTTTGGATTAATGCCATTGGACACTTTTCCTGGTTGATTTTCTGGTGTTGGCAGCAGCGTCGTGGTCACTGCTGCAAAAATTCATCCAAGTCACCTCAGTTCTACCAAGGAGGTCCCCAAAGCATTGGGAAAATCTCAACACTTAGCACATGGGGGCTGACGCAGCACCATTTTCCATGTCACCTAATCTGATCCTAACCACACCTCTGTGAGTCAGGCCAGCGTGAAAGCAGCACATGGGTACCGTGGGCAATATGTGGCATTTAAACCCACCAAGCCTGGCTTCTCTGCCTGGCTCCTCTGCCTGGCTCTGCCACGGTCAGTAATCAGAGCAAGTTTCCTGACCTCCCTGAGCCTCACTTTCTTTATCTGCAAAATGGGTATTATGAAAGTTCTCCCATGAGAAAGTTGTGAACATATTTTGTGAACTGCCTAACACATATCTGTGTGCTTGATTATTGATAAAGTCAAGTACAAGAATCATTATTTTCCAGATGTGGAGGCCAGGCTCAAACAGGTTGGTAAGGTCAGGGATTGTAAACCAGGTTTTCCCACCGGAGACTCAGACCCTTTTGCTGCATCCCCACCTGCTGTCTCTGCTAGCGTGTGGAGCAGAGAGGGTCCAGCGCTTCTGAAGACAGCTGCCTTTCCAACAGGAAGAAAGATGGGACCAGTACAGGGCCAGGCTGGGCAAAGGGAAAGTGGAGGCTGGCCAAGGAGATTAGGAGAATTCACCGTAGCTTAGAAGGGTGAGTTTAGATCAGGCCTAAAGAGTCAGGCCCGTGGTGACCTCTTTGATTAACATGAATCCTCAGAAATGGTGTTCCTTTTGAACAAAGCCAGCGGGATTAAAAGAAAAAATCTTTATAAATCCCATGAAACCAGAGAGGCAGGTGTGACATAGCTTGACAGTGCCCGGCGGCCAAGTGGCACGGAGAGCCAGCCCTGGGCACCGGTGTCCAAGTTCTCGGGGCTCAACTCTGGCAGCCCCTGTCTGCTCCTTCTCCCCCGCCCTGCAGTCACACCCCCACCCCTTGTGGCGTGTGAAAGTCCCTCTGCCTTTGAACTTTGTGAGTTCAGAATAGCATAGAATCTAAAAACACATTTTGTTGATGAATTGATTCACCTAAGGAAAAGAACATTTAGTCTAAGCGCTGCCTCCACTGGGAATTTTCAGTTCAAATCTTTAATTCAGAGTGTGGAATAAAGATGTTGCCTCCCTTTCAAGGCATTCTAGGGAAGAAAGACAGAATTCTTGGAGGTGGCTCGTGCAGAGGATGTCCTAAAATAGCTCTCCAGGTGAGGGCTTCCCTGGAGGGTCAACTTGTAGGGAGACAGGGCTGATTCAGGAGGAAAGCACCTCGTAAGGCCCCACGGGGCAGCAGAGCTGGGTTGGTCGGACACCCCGAGGCCCCTTTCCTGGACCCGTTCAGGGCCGATGAGCATCCTTCCTAGACTGGGCTTCTCACTGCCCGCTCTGTTAGCTCACCTCCCGCTCCGAGCCCTCTCCCTAGAGCCCTGTTTGAGCTTCTTCCTACTTATCCCCAGTCCTAACCCCTTTCTTGCTTATGCCCCAAATCTCCCAGGCCCTTGTGACAAGGTGGACTGAATAGCAGGTGTCTGGGTGGTGCAATCTCCAGCTGGGGGCCCCGGCTACACTCTGTAGCAGAACGTAGTTTCCTTGGCTCCTGTGATATTTTTAAGTCGGGAAATTTTACAAAGAAATCCAAATATCTTACTTCCCTTGGAAAATCAGAGGATCTGATAATACTGTCTGGGTTCACAAGTGCTCATGACCTCAAAGCTGAGCTGAGCGAGAGGCTGCCCCCTGAAGTTCCAGGGTCACCGGCGTCCCCAGCCAGCCCTGCTTCACCCACGTCTCTTACTGCCTCCTGTAGGCATTTGAGTTTCTAATCCTGATGTATAGCTTTTGCTGTGCCCTCTAATATGTTTGGTGTGTATTTATTTATTATCAGGTAAAAATTTAATTCCAAACATTTTTCTTTAGGGGCATCCTGCAACACATGGGGGTGACAGTGCTCCTTTGCGGGGAGGGGAAAGGTGTTCTGGGGAAGATATCCTGTTTTCTTCCTCCTTAATAAAGTGATGACGATGTTTAGAAACTCTCATTACCTGGGTCACCTTATTACATTAAGAAATATAGAAAATGTAAGCAGAGGTATTTTAGATTGATGGGCACACAATTCTTCACTGGCAATTTTAAGAGTTTTTGCCCTTCAGTTAAGTTTTGTGCCTTGTGAGGCAACAGGAAAAGTCAGGGCTAAGATTTAAGTGATTTTGAGTTCTATGCTCAGCTCCATTGGCATCTAGCTGTGAAATCATCAAAGGGGCACTAATATTATACCACTAGAACTCAGTTTTCCCATCTGTAAAATGACTCTGTTGTTCTAGGTCAGCCTTTTCCAAAGTGTATTCCACTGAACAATAGTCTCATGGAATATTCATCCTTATTATACATAAAAAATTTCTTCGGTCAGTAAGTTTGGGGAAACACTGGGACATGTGATATTAAGCAGGTTCTTTCTAGTGGGACTTCTCAGAGATTTTGATACGCTAATGTGCGTTGTGAATTTCCAAGAAGAAACTGTAACATAATATGCAATATTTTCCAAATTTGTTTGACTATCAAAACTCTTTTTGTTTATTTTTACAAAGAGCATCTCAAAAGGCATGCCTTTTGCGGAGTAATCTTTAAGAACATCCAGTGAGGTACTTGATAAGGGCTCTTTCTGTCCTGACAATAAGAATGTAGTTGCACATAAATCAGAAAGGGATTGCTATGGTTTGAACATCCCCTCAAAACTCATGTTGAAACATAATACCCAATGTGGCAGAATTGAGAGGTGGGGCTTTTAAGAGGTTATTGAAAGCAGGGCCCTCATGAGTGGATTAGTCCATTCATGGATTAATGGGTTAATGGATTAATGGGTTGTCATGGGAGTGGCACTGGTGGCTTTATGAGAAGAGGAAGAGAGACCTGAGCTGGCACACTCAGCCCTTCGCCAAGTGATGCCCTGTGCCACCCTGGGATTCCTCAGAGTGTCCCCGCTAGCAAGCAAACTCTCGTCAGATGAGTCTCCAAGACCTTGGACTTCCCAGCCTCCATAACTGTAAGTAATAAATTTCTTTTCTTTATGAATTACCCAGTTGCAGGTATTTTGTTATAAATAACAGAAAATGGACTAAGACAGAGATCAAGAAATATATCCTTTATTTCTCCTTGGTGTTGTCCATGAATCATCAGCCCTCCTTAGAATTCGGTGTGTGCTCCTGACAATATAGGGGAAAGCCTTCAGTGGTGTGTGTGTGTGTGTGTGTGTGTGTGTGTGTGAAGGAAACTCTCTGTGGGTTGGCAAAAGTACCAAGGGGACTTCCTTTGGAGGTAGGAGACTGAAAGAACCTTACACAGTCTCTTGCCTCTGCTTTCAGGCTGAGAAGACCACCCCATCCCTCACCCCCACAAGCTGGGTAACAATTCCTTATCAGAAATCTTGGGGGCATTTAGATCATCTACCTGCGTGGTGTTTGTGTGACCATGCGAGGCAGCTGCCTCCTGTCCTCTCCCAAAGCCCAGTTCCACCCTTTGCTCAAGTCCAGCCCATGAAGACTTTTTCTTCGCAGCTCCCTGGTTACTGAGGAAGCAGCTTCCATCTGTCTAATTTTCTAACTCTTGTCCTCAAGTTCAGGTTCTGCTATGACCCCACCTCCCCCTGACATGATAAATACTAAGCTTCCAATTTTCTACAGTGAGGCCTTTTCTTTCTAGGAAATGTCCTGCTCAATTCCTTGTGCTTGGAGTGACAATGACCTTATGCTGCAGGGAAGGAGAAACTGTCTCAGGTGACATGGAAGACCATGCGAGTTAAGTTCTGTAAGGACGGTTCCTCCTCTCCCCGCCTGTGTTCTGATCAAATACCTGGGCTGTGCGTCCTCAGACCCTGGGTCACTCAGTTCTGTCTGCCTGGACCGTCCTCATCCCCGATCTCCGTCTATTAAAATCACAGTCTCGTGGGCCTGGCACAATGGCCACCTCCACTATGAGGCCTTCCACAGGCCCAGAGTTATAAATAACCTCTTCTTCCTTTCCATCTCCTTATCATAGGTAAGTCTTTGTTCTAACCATTATCGTATTTTTACTCATTTATTTTTATCTTAGGTCTCCCCCCTGCCCCCGCCCCGCCCCGAGTCTTAGCCCTCAGCGCCATGGCTCACTTACTTCGTATTAAAACCTCCTGTTCTCCCGGCCCCGTGTCTGACACAGAAGCGGCTGTGAGTGAATTCACCCCACGCTGTGCTGAATCCCATCTTTCCGGAGGGCTTTGCTGGACTCTGGGACATACTTCTCTAGCTTTAGTGTGTGTCATAGTCACCAGGGCAGCTTACTAGAGACACAGATACCACCAGATAGAATAGAGAGTTGAGCAGAATAAAAATACTAATGCTATGAGGATGGGAAAAGAAAAGGCAACGAGAAACTCCGGGAAAAGCAAAAAGCTGTACAAAATAGTAAATGTAATCATAGCACCCTCTTTGATGCTATTATGAACAATATCGATATGACAAAGTTAAAATAAATTATTGTTTTATTGATTTAAATAAAACAGCAATATAACTTTGTAAGGAAGATGGCAGAGGGGATGTGGGATGTGGTGTGAGTGAGTTAAATCCTATTTATTGTAACAAAAAGTCAATAGATAATGTCTAAGATGAACACATAGCTATGTCAGCATTTTTTTTTGGAGATGAAATTAATACCAGGAGAAACAATTAAGTTAAAAGTGATTTTCCCTAAAGAGTGAGACTAAGTTATGCAGAAGGAAGGGACAGGAAACTGCTGGTTTTTCTTAGAAGGCTTTCAAAATGATTTGATCTCTTATCTATGTGTAAATAGTATCTCAACTAAAACTTTTTAAAAATGCAGATTTCTAGACCACTTCCAAGACCTACTGAATTATAATACAATCTTCAGGGCTGGGCATGTGAATTTTTAATAAACTACTTGGGTGACTATGATTCACACTAACATTTGATACCTGATGTGATGCATACATATATATATATAGAGAGAGAGAGAGAGAGAGTGAGCTCTGGAAATAGAAGCACTTAGGCAGTCCTCGGATGGGGACTTGGAAAGGAAGTGCAATTTCCCAAGAAATTTTCCTATCGGTAGGGTGACTACAGTTTCCAAACCAAAAATCTGGGGCTGTCTTGGGAACCCTCCAGGACGCACGGTCATGGGCCTCCTGCATCTGTCCATGACGGTAGCGAACAGGTACGCAAAGATAGCACCCCCTGAGAAAAGAGGAACTGAGGAGGTCCCCAAAGTGGCCTTGGCTCCAGGCAGCACTGCAGCGTCTGCACCGACTGCACTTAGAGCCAAGGGTGCAGGCACTGAGCTGGCTGCGCTGGAGGGTGGGGCTGGACCCTGCCCCTTGGGGGCCACCTCTGGGTGGGAGGGTGGGGGAGGTGCATGCAGCGTCTCAGAGGGTTTGTTCCTATTGCCTTTGACTCAGCCCTCAGGAATAAAAAACAAATGCTGTGAGGATGGGAAAAGAAAAGGCAATTAGAAACTCCAGGAAAAGTAAAAAGCTGTAAAGAAATTTAACGTGGTAAGCCTGAGGTCAGGAGAGAAATGGGGACAGGTGGGGAGTCCTCCCCTTTCCACCCGCGGAGGTTTTGCTTCCCAAGCAGAAAGAGCAGCATGTCCTGGCCCTGAGCATGGGCTTGCAGCCAGGCTGGGGGTAGTGAAGGGTCGAATTCCCCCTACTCAGTTCTTTATAAAGTAAAAAAAAAAAAAACTTTTATTTTTGAAAGATTTGCTTTGAGACCATTCGAAGTGCAGGAGAAATAACAGAGATGCATTTTACAATTGAATGGGGGTCATCTTTGATTCCCAAAGGATTTTGAATACCAGGGATTGGGTAACAATAACAAACGGTAAAAGCTAATGTTTAATAGACACTTACAACATGTCAGACACTGTTGCAAGTGCTTTATGTGAATTAGTCATTTAATCTGTGCAATAACTCTAGGAGATAAATATTGCTGTTGTTCTCATTTTATAGATGAGAAAACTGAGGCTCAGAGAAGTTAAGAGACTTGCTCATGGATACATAGACAGTCAGTGGACACCCGGGATTCAAACCCCGGCAGCCTGGCTCCAGAGCCCCTGCTCCATTCTGCACCTGTCACCCCGGGAACCTGCGGGCCATGCTCACCTGCACCACTGGAGCTCTCCTCGCAGGACTGCCAGAGTCCCACATGGAACCTGAGGTGGGCGAACTTGTCTTCCCCCATCTCCCAAATGTACTGGACCTCCTGGCTCTCGTTGTCCCTCTGGCCACCACTGCTGCTGCCCCGGTTGAAGTGAATGCAGTGCAGCTCTCCAGGCTGGTTCTGGCACAGTGGCTTCAACACCCGCCGGGTCCCCTCGCACCAGTGGCTGCTTCCCAGGGCGGTGAGGGAGAAGACCAGGGCCAGGCAGATGGGGAGGAGGGTCAGTGTCTGCTGCAGTCTGGCCCTGTCCATGGTGGAATGAGGTGAGCGGGGGCGGGACGAGCCATGGGCCCCCTCCTCCTGCCGCGTCACATCACAGTACCTGCTCTGCAGCCCTGCCATCTGGCGTCCTGACCCGGCCTCCTCTCGCTGCCCCCTAGGGAGCCCGTGTGCTCCAGCGCGCCGCGTCCAGAGGCACACAGCTGCACACGCTCCCGTCAGGGCTCCTGGCCCTCCACTTCTCCCCAGGATGTACAGGTGCAGGAGGGCATTGGGCTTTTCAAAAAAACCTTGCGGTAAAATACACACAACCCCAAATTCACTGTTTTAACCATTTTCAAGTGTGCAGCTCAGTGGCATGAAGTACATTCCCAGTGCTGTGCCGCCGTCTCCACCACCGTCTCCAGAACTCTTCTCATTTTGCAAACCTGAAACTCTGTGCCCATACACAAGTCTCCATTCTCTCTCCCCCCAGCCCCTGGCAGCCACCGTTCCACTCTCCGTCTCTGTGAACTTGACCACTCTAAGGGCCTCATGCAAGTGGAATCATACAGTATTTATTCTTCTGTGTCTGGCTCCTCTCACTCAGCATAATGTCCTCAGGCTCACCTATGTTGTGGCATGTGTCAGAATTTCCTTCTTTTTGAGGCAGAATAATATTTCATTGTGTTGATTGTGTCATAGTTTGTTTATCCATTCATCCGCCGATGGATACCTGGGTCGCTTCCACCTTTGGGCTGTTGGTTTGGACTGAAGACCAAGGGTGGTTTGGGTGGGTGTCTGGGTGACACTGCTCTGTCCTTGCCTTTTGCATGGAACAGGGTGCACAGTGCTGGATTCCAGAAACAGGGAATCCTGAGGCCTTCGTAGGCCTGCGCCTTGTCCAGCTGCTTGTTCCAGAGGCCCTGCACGAGGCAAGGCACAGGCAGGCTGTGCGGTGTGGGGAGAGGTGCTGTGCGGAATGGGGACAGAGGTGTGTGCCCCACTTGGGTGCAGAATTCAGCACCGTCCTGGGGCCTCAGAAGCTGGCAGAGCCCTCAGCACCACCTCTCAGGCCCTCACCAAAGGGGGCACTGGCAGGAACGGTGACATTGCAGATCCTTAAGGAGCAGAGGACATGGATGCAGGAGCGAGGGCAGGAGAAGATTCCACGGGGCATCTGAAACACACAGGTTCTTGATTACATGTTAGACATATCCCGAAAACTTCCAGATCTAACCTGAGCAGTAGGAGAAAAGGGCAGTGACTTTGGGTTAGTATCACTCCATCTGTCCTTTCCTGCTGGCCGAGCCTGAGCAGCTGTGTCACGTGCTCTCAGCGCCTTTGTCTGCCCTGGTTGCTGCCCAGCGGCGGGAAGAGGCAGTACCGTGTTGGGTCACTAGATGGCACCCGCCCAACAGGTGGGGAAGTTGTGTGTGGATCCCACGCTTGTCCCTTCAGAAAAAAGGTATCTTTCAGAACAGATGCAAAGAGATGAGATAGAATATTCTTAAAAAGTACACGTTTTCCTTACCAGCATGCGACTTGGAAGATCATCTCCAGCGTGCAGTGACAGAAATGTTACAGCCACATCCAACGGAT
Organism: Eulemur rufifrons; assembly: GCF_041146395.1. NCBI lineage: Eukaryota > Metazoa > Chordata > Mammalia > Primates > Lemuridae > Eulemur > Eulemur rufifrons. Next base: position 5,624,822 of record NC_090991.1, read on the forward strand.
GGGGGCTGTCGCTTGGACATGGTCTCCCTCTGGGTCACCTCATTCTGCTCTCTGCTGTCCCCTAGAGATGACCACATGGATTCCAGAGGCCACACCATCCAAAGAGTCCATTTTGGGAGTCTTTTTTCAGAGTGAGCATTTTACTGCTAAGGTCTAAATTCGTGCCCTGTGGAGTTTTGAAGATTTCCAAGGATTTCTAATCAGTGAAGCTCACCTGCTTTCCCCACGGCTCTGAATCCCCTCAGTCAGAGAAGGGAACCAAGATGAGCTCATGGTTTGCCTTGGATGGAACAAACAAAACAAAACAAAACTAAGTGACAACAGACTCTTCTTACCTCTCGCTGACCTGATGTGCATCCGGTCAGGAACTCTCCTACCCCGAGCCTCCAGCGTGGGAGACGGGGAGAAGTTGGAAGCGGATGCCGGGAGCTGGCGGGACAGAGGTGGGGTGAGGCAGGGCCAAGCAGGTCCTTTAGGGACACAGGGAAGAGCCTGCAGGGGAACAGGAACTCACCCAGAGAGGGTCGGGGGAGGGGGTAGCACCCTCTCAAGTGGCTGTGTTCAGGTGACTCTGGTCAGAAGACCTGGGTATCCTGCTTACTTACTGTGTGGCCCTCGGCAAGCAGCCTAACCTCTCTGAACCTCAACACTTCTCAGCTGTCCAACGGAGAATTATTCATACGGGGTTATTGTGAGGATGACCGAAACAGGATGGAGGATGAAAAGATACTGTAAATGTGAATTGTGGTGAGAATGTACTAATACGTTGGTTAACGACACATCAGAAATTCGTACAAAGGATCTGCCAGGTGGGCTGAGCCAGCCTACTCAGAACAAGTGGGCATTCAAGAGGAGTGAACTGGGCTTTTCAACACCTTGTTCTGCTATTGTGTGGACGTAGTCTGAGCTGTTGATTGGGCCTTTGCTTCAGGCCCTGGGGTGGGAGCTGCTCCCTCCTGGGCGGATCAGCTGCCTCTCCTGGGCTGTCGGCATAAACAGGGCCCAAGGAAGCCCTGCCTCTGTGGCTGCCTCCGCTGGCCAGCACAAGCTTAGTGCCTTGGAAAGAGATAGTGCCCCTCAAAAAGACACTGCCTCTGGACTGGCTCCAGGCCCGTCGTCACCTCCTGCCAGCTGTTCCTCTGCAGCTCGAACCCGAGTCTGTCCCAGCCCGGCCTTGTGCACTGAGCAGAGCCCGCCCCGCGGCGTGGAACCCACCGGCTGCCTTGCTCTTCCTCCTTGGCCTGCTGAGCAAGTCCCAGGGAGTGCAGCTGACTTGGGGAAGGTCTGGGAAAAATCTCCCTGCTTTTGGGGGGGCAGGGGCGGGGGATGAGCCTCTGCTGATGAGGAGCTCTGGAGATTCTGTAGGTCGCTCTAGACCAGTTCAGACGCTCGCGGCGCGGCGTGGAGAGGATTTGTGCAAACATTTCCTCTCTGGAAAAGAGGAATGCAAGAGGAGGCTGCCTGCGGTACATCTTGGACCGTGGAGCGATGTGCCCGCACGTGTGGAAGTGCACGAGCAGGGTGAAGCCGGAGCCGGACAGGGCAAGGCCTGGGAGAAGGGAGGGGCCCCTGCCGGGGGTCGCCGAGCTGCCCATGGGCATCCCTGCTCCCCGGGGGGACAGCCCTGTCCCCTCCCACAGGAAGCGCTCGCTCTGGACCCCTGGGAGGCCCTTCCTCACCCTGGTGCTGCTGGTTTCCATCAAGCAAGTAAGAGCAGTTCATTATGATTATTGCTAATGCTCATTATTATTAATATTATCAGCTGTGCCTATTTTCTGATTAAAGAAGCAATTCAGGCCTCTTGTAGGCAATTTGGAAAAGAGAAAACAGTATTAAGCAGATAACGGTCAGCCACAGTCCTAGCAGTCAGAGGTAAGCACTGTGAATATTTTGGCATATTTCCTCAAATCCTTTTTCTATTCATGTTTTTACACAGCTGAAATTAGAAAGCATAACATATTTTGTACCCTGGTTTCCCCTTTACATTATAAGCATTTTCTCATGGCAGCGTCAACTCTGTAATAGTATTTAAAATTGCTGCGTGCACCCGCCGGGGTGCCTTTAGCTCGCCTCGGGTCTGAGTGTTTCGGTGAAATGAATAGTGGTCTTTGTTTTCTTTCCTTTCCTTGCTTTTCTTTTCTTTTTCCTTCCTTCCTTCCTTCTTTTCTTCTTATAAAAATATAGAATGCTCATTGTTAAAAAAAAAAAAAAGAGCTATAAAATCCCAAAAAGTTAAATACAAACTGCAAATCACTGTAATTCCACCAGCCAGAGATCTCCCTCATTCGCATTTGGGGGCTTGTGCTTCCAGACATTTTTCTACCATGTGTTTACATACAGCATTTTAAAACAAACATAGGAGTATACTATAAATATTATTTTTCATAAGAAAATACACCAACAGCGCAGCTAACGTTTTTACCGCACACTTGCTACGACGCTGCGCGGGCTCCAGCGCCAGGTTCCCTCCCCTCCCGCTTCACACTGTCTCACGCTGTGCTCTCAGCCTCGCTGTGAGCCACGCTCCCTTGCCCGTCTCATTTTATGGATGAGGAAACTAAGTCTCAGGGAGGTTGGGCAACATTTTCTATGTCAGTAAATGCAGATCCACGTAGTAGTATTTGAGAGCTTTAAGGCTGTATTACAATGTGTGTAGTTAATCTGCTGCAGTTGGGCGTGCCGGTAGCTTGCCTAATTCTTATCCAAGGAGATGAGACCTCTGCCCCTTCCCTTTGCAAGGTTCCCTTTTTATGCTGGGCTATGGAGGGAGGCAGCCACCGTTCCACTCATCAGAGTGAAGAAAGCAGATTAAGCAAGGGCTCTCTTCCTCCTTTGTTCCACGGGCAGTGTTGGCTCCTGCTTGAGGCCTTGGAATTCTACATCCTGCCCCCACGGAGGGAGGGCTGTGGTGCCAGATCTCACCTGCGCCCACCTTAGCACCGGGGCCAGAGTGGCAGAATTCTCTGCATTTCAGTTCTCCCAGAGGCTGCCTTCAAGCCCAATCAATGGTGTCATAGAATTCCTGCTATGATGTCAGAGAATCGTGGAGGGGCAGGTGGCCCCTGGCCTGCCTCCAGCCCCCAGACTTCAGCCTGTCAGTGGTGGGCCATGGTTGGGAGAGTGAATAGAGAATGGTCATCCTTGCTTCCATTCTCTGAATCTGTCGTTGTATCCAGATGATTGTGTAATTTTGTTCACACACATGCATGGATCACCTACCCTGTGCCAAGCCCTGCTGCAGCACTTGGCATGCGATCATGAAATGCCTCCTCACACATCATCTCATTTAATCCTCACAACGAGCCTCTAAGAGTATGACTACAGAACCTGTTTTACAGGTGGGAAGGTTAAGCTTTGGAGGAGTGCAACGATTGCCTTCGATTGTGTAGCTTGTGAGAGCAGGGGGGCCTCTGTGTCTACCCGGGGCGCCTGAAGTCCTGTGTTCTTTCTTCTCGAGTGCCCTTGGGAGCTGTTGACATATGAATACGTGTAGTAACCAGAGCGGAATCTGCAGAGCCTCAGGCCAGCTTACAACTCTGACAAAGCCACGCCTTGCCCACTTTGCTCTCATATTTCCACAATCAATAACGTGCCCGCTGGCAGCGTCCCCTCCCACCCTCTGCCACCCAGTCTGTGCTTTCAGAGCCTCTCACACTGTCTGTTCTCCGGCGTGTGTCTGTAATTCTGATGATCCTCCCCTTGGTTCTTGTCTTAACCCCATATTCCTTCCCCAGATGTTTATATTACAAGGCTTTGTGAAGACTTTCATGATGAATTTTGCTCATAGACTCTTTCCCCGCGTGGAATCTAAATGACTGTGGTGTGTTTTCTGGTAGGAAGTCCTTATAAAATTCACTTAATGAGACATTCTCAGGGATAGTTTAGTTTCTAAACTCAAGCAGGGAAACAGTGCTATCCCCATCCTCCCCATATTCACTTAAGTTATCTGGCTGTTGCTTCGGCATCAAGAAACCCAAATTACCCAAGGCTCTTTGAGAAGTGAATTTGTGGCCCTTTTCTACATAGCAGGTGGCAGTGTAAAATGGTGCATATTTTCAATTAAAAATTTCTTTTGGTGGGGATAGTTTGTCGGTACCGTGTTGTGCACATAGTATCAAAACCCTTTGAAGCCATGTACGATTTGTGACCCAGAAATTCCAATTCAAAGAATTTCTCCTAAGAAAATAAGGTGTACTCGCCAATGTTTAACTATGACGATTTTCGTCACAGCATGATTTATTTATTTATTTTTTTTTCGAGACAGAGTCTCACTCTGTCACCCGGGCTAGAGTGAGTGCCGTGGCGTCAGCCTGGCTCACAGCAACCTCAAACTCCTGGGCTCAATTGATCCTCCTGCCTCAGCCTCCCGAGTAGCTGGGACTACAGGCATGCGCCACCATGCCCGGCTAATTTTTTTTTTTTATATACATATTTTTAGCTGTCCATATAATTTCTTTCTATTTTTAGTAGAGATGGGGTCTCACTCTTGCTCAGGCTGGTCTCAAACTCCTGATCTCGAGTCATCCACCCGCCTCGGCCTCCCAGAGTGCTAGGATTACAGGTGTGAGCCACCGCGCCCGGCCCACAGCATGATTTATATTAGCAAACATATGAAAACAACTTAGGTGTTCAATGCTAGAGGATTTAAAAACTAAATTATAAAAAAAAAAAACAACGTAATTTACATCCAATTTTTCATAGAATATTATGCAGCTGTTAAAAAGGTGTTTTGTTTTATTTATTATTTATTCCTTGAAATGGAAATACATTCATGATATATCATCTTGTGAAAAATAAAAGGTTATAAAACACTATAATTTCCTTTTTGGTTAAAATAAAAAATAAAAGAAAAGAAAGAAAGAAAAGTGGTTTGTATATGTACAGAGAGGAGTCTGGAAGTAGATGGTGATTTCTGAGTGATGAGGTGATAATTCCACCTTCCCCCTTCTCTCCTTATCTGTGATTTCTGTCTTCTCTACAGTTAAGTGCATTCCTTCTCTAACAGAGAAAAATAGATTCATTTAAAGAGACTCAATAGAAGGTGTTTTATTTTATTTTTTTCCTTTTCACTGATGCTGGGCACCTATGCAAGCGAAAGAGGAACAAGGCCAAACTGGACTTTTCCAGTCAGAAACAACTCACTCACGTATCTTCTTTCCTCATAACTTAGTCTGGGAATCTGGCTGTGCTTGAACTTGGATATGCCTCTTGTGTGTTTGATGTCTTTGGGGCAAGGACCTTGGAAGACAGTCTGAGTTTGTCCAGCTCCCTTAGGCTGACCAAATTCAGTACTTCTTAGTTTTAGTTTGTTTTTCTGCTTCTGACCATGGCCATTAGCCACGGCAAAGAGCGAAGGCTGGGGGATTTCAGTCCAGGGTCCGATTGTATTGCCTCCTTCTCTACAGGTCCCAGTGTGGTCCCCGAGGCACTTTACTTTGATGGCTTTGAGGATTCTGGAAGCTTATTATCTAATTTGCATCTCATCTGCTGAATTTGTAAACATAATAACCAGTTATGGTCCCATTAGGATGTTTATTGCTTTAAATAATATGTTATTAATAATAAACTTACATATTGCCTCCTGGGCCATAACTCAGAGAGATATATTATTAATAGAGATTTAAAACTCATTGGAGGCCGAGTGTGGTGGCTCATGCCTGTAATCCTAGCACTCTGGGAGGCCAAGGCAGGAGGATCGCTCGAGGTCAGTAGTTCTCGACCAGTCTGAGCAAGAGCGAGACCCCGTCTCTACTAAAAATGGAAAGAAATTGGCTGGACAACTAAAAATAGATAGAAAAAATTAGCTGGGCATGGTGGCACATGCCTGTAGTCCCAGCTACTTGGGAGGCTGAGGCAAAAGGATTGCTTGAGCCCATGAGTTTGAGGTTGCTGTGAGCTAGGCTGATGCCACAGCACTCTAGCCAGGCAACAGACGATACTCTGTCTCAATAAAATAAAATAAAATAAAAAACTCATTGGAAAGTGAAACTAAGGGATAAATGCCAATTATTGTGTCACCATTATTATTACTTATTGGCGAATTCCATGGTTCCCAAACTGTGTGCCATGGTACCCCAGGGCACCACTGTGAACTCACAGGGGTGCTGTGAGGTATTTTAATTTTTCCAGGCAAGCACAGTGATATATGGCATCTGCCAGACACTGTGCAAACTACTAGCTGAAGGTATTCGTGCTTTCAATGTTAGATCACACTTCATTCCTTTTGAAGACGTGGTATCTTTGCAAAGCTGGGGTTTCTTCATGTCCTGTGATAAAAAGCAAGTATTGCGCAAAAGTCAGTGTGGAACAGGAAATGAAGGTGGTGGTGTCCGATCTGATTCTAAAGCTTGAGAAGTTATGTAATCGTCAATAGGCACTAAGTTAACACATAAATATTTATTAAGTTGTTTAAACATACCTACTTGATAAATGAGACTTTAGATATATCTTTTGGCCTAACAGTACTGTGGAAAAATTACTGAGACAGTAAGTTTGGGAACCTCTGGTCTAATGATGACCACATTAGTTCTTCTTCAAAAAGCTGGCTGTGTGATTTTCTGGGAATGCAAAGGAATTACCCACAGACCCCATCGTGGGTGCCCCGGTGGCGGGGGTGTTGCTGGGTGGAAGAGGGAGAGGGGTAGATTGGACTAATCACTCAGGGAGTGAAAACTGCCCACCCATCGATGGCTGCTTATAGATGGTGGGGGGTGGTTGATGTGTGTGTGTGTGTGTGTGTGTGTGTGTGTTTAATGAAATTTAAGTGCCTTTATGTGTAGCATCTCCCCGGTTTATGATAGGTTCCTGCATTCCCTATTGTTATACCTGTCCTGCCTCATTCTTTTGGGTTATCTACCTGGCCCAAGAAAGCATTTGAGTTTGTTGCCCCTTGTGAGAGAAGACAAAACCTCAAAGCCAACTTAGGAACTGGGTGATCTTAGACCAGGTCATTTATTTAACCCCTCCTGTGTGCATTTCCCTGCCCTCCACCCCACAACGGTGCCTCTGTTTCTTTGGCTGGAAAATGAAGGACAACGAGGGCAGTGCCTCCCCCTGTGCTAGGGGCTTGAAGTCAGAGATGAAAGACATACCTCAGCCCTTGAGGACCTTGTAGGGTAGTGAGAGAGATGGACAAGTGGCCCACTGATGCGCTTGCAGTGTGATGGGCTGGGGGAATCAGTCATGCAGTGGGTAGGAGGGCATTGAGGAGGAGGGTGACTAGCTCAAGACTCCAAGGAGAGAGGTAGTCAAGTATGGCCAGGGTTCACTAGGCTTGAGTTGGGCCTTGAGGGATGAATAGGAGTTCACCAGGCGAAAACGAGGGCAGAAGGGAGTGCCAATGGGGAGCGCAAAGACGGGAAGTCATGAAGGAGCATAACTTGGGACAGGGAGGGCTAAGATGCTAAATCCTGAGTCAATAGTGCTCAGCTCCGTCCTGTGGTCCTGTCACTCTGGAGCAGTGTGGAGGGTAGATGGTGGCACCAGGCCAGAGACGGAGGGAGTGAGAGGTGGGGACAGACAGGAGAGAGACTGGGGAGGGGGAGTTGATGGAGTCTAGCGCCTGGTTGGATGTGAGGATGAGGGGAAGGGGGGAGTTGAGAATGACTCCTGACTTCCGATTTGGGACTGAGGGGCAACAGTGCTAAGGCCTGAACCACGCCGGGGAGGAGCTGTAGGGAAGCTGAGGATGACGAGCCACAATGCCACTTGGCTTTTTATGTCAGCCGTTCATAGAATTGCCCTATCTTTAGCAGCTTCTAAATCCTTTTAGGGCAGGGACTGTGTCTTGCTCATCTCCGTACCCCCTTCGATGCCTCCTGGACACAAGGCCTGGCACACGACAGGTGCCTGATGGAGATGAGGACATGGAACAACAGGAGAGAAGGTCCCTTTTCAAATCAAGATAAGTAGCACAGGTACACGATCAGAAGGTGTCAGGCAGCCCAATTATCTGGGGAGCCTACAAAGCATGTGCTGGATTTCCAAGGTTCCACGGGGCAGGACAGTCAGTGTCAGAAAGAGAAACCCCAAGGCCTCCGTCCAGTGCAGAGCGACCGTCCGCTCAGTGTCTCTGATTCTGCGCCCGGACAGGGCAGGCCCTGCAACCTCCCGGCCCTTCTGCCTCGGTCATTGTGTCCCCCACAGTGTGACGCGTCTCTCTTTGGGACCCACACAGCCTTAGGAGTGCAAGGGTGTGAGAGTTTACGATAAGAATATTGCATACCCTTGAAATGTCAACCTCACTTAAAGGTTTTAAGAAAGATCTTTCATATTTGTATTAACACCAGTGTGACTGGATTATGGAGTGAATACAAAATTCGTAAATATTTTTAAGACAGAACATAAGGTGCCAAAGACCTTGTGTCTCCTTGTGGCAGGCCGTTACGGGCACTTTGGGGAGAAGGTTTGAGAATCGTGGTGGGAAACGACGACCAGGCCACGTGTGCGCGTGCGGCTGACTGGGGTGACCGTGTCTTTGTGTGCTCAGGTTACAGGCTCTCTCCTGGAGGAGACAACGCGGAAGTGGGCTCTGTACAAACAGGAGTGTCTGCGAGACTTACTCAAGAAACCTTCTGGTAAGCGCGTCCGTTAGTTATCTGTGGCTGCGTAACAAATTGTCCCAGAGCTCAGTGGCTCTGAACAATAACGATCACTTATTAATGAGAGATAATCGTTATTATCACTCGGAGTTTCTGTGGGTCAGGAATTCAAACGGGGCACATTGCGGCTGGTTTGTGTCTGCCCTGCAGTGTCTGGAGTTCAGCTGGACGCCGTGTCTGCGGGTTGATGCTGGCTCTCAGCTTGGGGTCCAGCTGGGACTGGTGGCCAGGACACCTCCTCATGGGCTCTCCACATGGCCTGGGCTTCCACACAGCGTGACGGCTGGGTCCCCAAGGGCTGGCCTGACCAGAGGCCACATGGCTTTTTATGACCTGGCCTTGGAAGTCACACAACATCTCTCCTGCCATGTTCAATGGAGCCAGACAGTTACAAAGGTCCACCCAGGCTAAGGGGAGGGAACATGAACCCCCATCTCTCCGTGTAAGGAAACACGGGAGACGGGATGCATGTGGACATGGCCATCTTTGATAAAAGCCACCTGTCACAGCTGGTCACAGGCCGTAACGCTGTGGATTAACCTGGTGATCTATTAGGGGGATGGGGGATCCCCCATCTCCTAGAGCATTAATGGACTCTGAGTAATAACATTTCTCTTATCCAAGGCTGCACAAAGTACAGAACATGCCAGCAAAGGTGCAATAGGCTATTCACCTGCCCACATGCTGACTCTGTGGGTGCATCTACCCGTACTGTGCCCACCTTAAAAAGAGAGAAAAAAGAAAGTGTCTTGGCCCATTGCCTCTGAGCACTGAGAACCATGGGTGACAGCTGCCCCTCCTCCTCCTCCTCCTCCTCCTGGCTTCTTTCAGATCACTTCGCTCAGGGCCCTGGAGGTGGACAGGAGACTGTGGACTCTCCTTTCCTTTCCTGACCCAAAAGCAGTCCCCGGCTTCGAGCCATTCCCAGCTCCCCCTGAAGGCCCCTTTGGCCCAGGCAGGTGGCAGTCAAGGCTTGGTACCACCTACAGGAACCGCCTCTCATTTTGGAGGAAACTGCTTTCTGAGGTCAAAGGGGGGAAGGTTTTGTTCATCTGGAGCCAGGCCTTTGCGGCTCAGCACCACCTTGCACAGACAGGCGCTGACACGTGACAGCCCGTCGACACAGTGCCCCAAGCCTGCCCTCGACCTAGCAGAGCTGCATGTGCAGGGCTCTAATGCCAGGCACGTGGCTCTTCTAGCCTAATGGGGAGCAGACAGTGGGGAATGATGCTTAGTTTCCAGGAGCCAGGAGCTTGCCGTATGGACGTTTGGGATGTAGCCAGAAACACCTCCGTTTGATTCTGGGAGGCCTATAAGGCTGTTTTAAGTTTGCAGATTTTCATGGCAAAGCACCAGTGTATAAATCACCCCCTGAGCTGGAGAGACTCCAAATATTTCCTAATGATCATTGAATTAGTAGTCAAATGGAGAGCTATGACTATGTAGTGCTTGTGTCGGATATCTGTGACCAAAGACCTCAGTTCTGTAGCTCCCCTGTATTCCCTGGTCACTTTACACATCTCACAGGGTAGGTGTGTTCTAGGATCTAATTGGTGAAAGAGGCTTGACAATTATTTAGTTAATTATGGAACATACGGCACTGCTGACCTCCAGGTGTTCTCCTGACTGTTTCTGTGAGAGTTCAGTTCATGTCAAATAAAGCAAAATCGGCATGATGTGTGTTGGCATAATTGACTGGAGGTCAAGTTGGGCAGATAAATGCATGATGTTTGGGGCTGCATTTGGCATTCCTGTGCTCCCCAAATCGCTCCTTGCCCTTGACCTGTCTAGAGAGGGGGACACGCATGCTGGTTCCTGCAGAGGGCGCACCAGCTTCCAAGGCCGGGAAGGTGGGCTTCTGGGCTCCTGGGCGCCTCGGCCTCCATCAGTGGACCCCGTGCTCCAACACTGATGTTCCTTTGGGCCCCTCTTCTCTCTGCAGGCGTATTCTGTAATGGGACATTTGATCAGTATGTGTGCTGGCCTCATTCTCCTCCTGGAAATGTCTCTGTGCCCTGCCCTTCGTACTTACCTTGGTGGAATGAAGGTAACAATTCTTATTTTACCAATTTCCCACAGCTCCTTTGACAGCTGGCCCCTCCTGGGCAGGCCAGCCACGGGGGAGGGAGTGGTTAGAGAGAAGGCTCCAACCTGCTGCTTTTCTCAGGTCTTGTTTGCCCACAAAGGGTCGCCTCAGCGCTCAGTGATACATTTTCCTTCTCCCATGGTCTTCTGTGATTCTTCTACTCCTGGGTGTTCCACTTATATAGCAGCTCTCTTACCTTGAGGATTGTAGAGTACAGACCTGGCGACCACAGAATTCGGCTTTGGTGAGGATAAGAAGAGGAGAAAGAGGCTGGGGAGAAAGATTGAGATGCTCACATCCACATGATTTTTGGCTTGTTAGATGGAGAGGAAGGACTTTAAAACTACCCTTGCATAAGCTCTGGAAGGAGGCACCACGGAATGGATGCTTTTAAGCCCCATGGAACTTGGATGGAGAATTTAACCATGTAGCTTGCCCTGATCCTGTTTACTGGAAGTGAATATTACTTAGGAACCCAGGATAACATCCCACCCTCACCTATCCCAGAAGCTTGGTCTCATGGTTATTTTATTCTGGAAGAGGAGGGAAGCAATTCTTGGTTAGAATCCTGTTGCCTTTGACCACAGACATAGGCAAATATAAGAATAGCTAAAACTATTCTCAGGAAACATAAGTGGTTACACAGCTCCAGGCGAAAAACAAGGTAAGAATCAGTTTCTGAGAAGTAAGATGGTAGCATTTTGTATTAAATTTCAGCCCAATAAATCATCCCATCAGTGTAACCTGGTTTCAATTTTTTGAGGCCTCTAGAGAAAAGAGAGAGAGAGCTTAGAAAGAAGACACATTTCTGGGTGGCCTATTTTATGGAGGTGGTCTCTGATGAAATGCAGTTGGGATCAGCCCAGGAGGCGTGAGGATGTGAGGTTTGAGGTTTAAGGGAGGGTGGAAGACGAGATGCTAGAGAACTTGCTGGACCAGAGGGGTCTGAGTGACTCAGGCAGACAGTCCCCATGGGAGCAGCTCAGTGACGTTAGGAGCTCCAAGGTCAGACCCGGCCCATCTATTTCACACTTGGAGACTTGGGCAAGTTCCTGGAACCCTCTGAGTTGCGGTTTCCTTGTCTGTAAAGTGAAGTGAACAATGGCCAACTCTTAAGTTCATTTCGAGGAGTGAATGAGAAGGCAGGGACACAGTGTCACACAGTAGGTGCTTTGTGGATGGGGGCTGACACTGAGTCTGAGTCTGAAACCCTTGGGTCCCATCAGGTCTTTAAGGTCCCCCAAGGTTCTCAAACTCCCAATGCCACGTGGAACAGACCACCACCTCCCAGCTGCACCACCCCCGGCCCTCCCCAAGAGCTGGTACAACAGGTCAAGTTCACTTTAAGAGAAAAAAGTGATCAAAAATCCAAAGTTACAAAAAAGTTCAGTTAAAGGCTCTTTAAAAAAAAAAGACTGCGTGTGGGTGTGCAGAGTGTGCAAAAGCAGTGTGCCGTGCAGTGGGCGGGAAGTCACTCTTCCGTACATCATGCACATTAAGCCTTTGGAATCCAAGTGGGTCCCTGCAGTAAAAAGTGGACGTGGAGACAGTGGAAGGGTGCAGAGAAGAACATCTACAAAAGCAAAAGGCCCGGGAAGAGTCCTTGTGACAGGAGAGTGGAGGAACAAGCAGTGTAACGTGAGAGGGGAGCGTTTAAGGCGAATGCAGGCTGGGACGGATGGCCTCGAAGACCAACAAAGGACAAATAAGGCTGGGGCCGACGGGGAAGGGAATCGCGCATTATGCACGAAGGGTTTCAAACGCTCCTCTGCAGGGGAAGATTATATGGCGCCCTGGACGGTGTTAAGGCACAAAAGAAGAGCATGAGATTCGTGGCAGGGAAGGAAAACGTTGACAGCGTGTGGCTGTTGCACTGAGGCGTGGAGGAGAGTCAGGGGGTGGGTCTGGAGGCTACTGCCCTGGTCCAGAGCAAGGGACGAGGAGGGTCCAGACCCAGGCAGAGGCGAGAGGTGGGACAGAAGGAGAAAGATGGAAGAAAAATATTGGAGGTGGAATGGTCACAACTTGTCCCCAGTTGGAGTAGAAACTAAGGGACAAAGAGTGGAAAATGGAGGGGAGGAAAACAAACTCCTCTCCCCGCCTCCATTCCCATCTCAGGGATGGTCTCATGTCCCACTTGGTCCCCCCAAAGCCCCCCTCATCTGGTTGGTAGCCAGGTTCCCTCCATCCCTCGCTGCAACCCACCAGCGCCCTGTTTCTGCTTCCTGGTCTGCCCACTGGTCTCCACCTCGGATCTGGCCCCCTCCGGCCACCCCCCACAAGCTTTCTAAAATGCCAATGGCATTATGCCAGCCCCCACCACGACACCTACAAATGGCCGGCAAGACCTTCTGCAACCCGGCCCTGCCGGCCTCGTAGGCATCCTCTCCCATGCCCGCTGTCCCTGCACTCCAGCCGGATGAACAACCCCAGGCTCTGCTCGTGCCCAGCCGCTATCTGTCCGAGAGACCCCTCAAAGGCTCTGCCCACGCTCTTCTGCCTATAACCCCCCTGCAGTTCTAAGCTCAAATCATCCATCCTTCTAGAAGATTTCTCAGACTTCTCCCCACAAGTACAATGGAACTCTGCCTTTCTGAGGCCTCTCCTATACCTGTGCAATCTTCTGTCTTAGCGTGTGTAACTGTTTATGGCACTTTTATCTGCACACCCACAGCTAGACTCCAAGCTGAGCCCTATTCATTTTTGTGTCCCCAGCACAGAGCGCTATGGCTGGCACTGACAATGCAAGTGTCAGGTGACGTTATTGCCATTCACTCAATCAGCAAATGTTTACTAAGCATCTCTTGAGTGCCAGGCATTATATTTAAGTACCTGCGATATATGAGTGACCGAAACAGGATAAAATCTCTCTGCCTGTGGGGCCCATGTGCTCACAGGAGAGAAAGACAATTATTCGCAGGCGTCATAAATAAGGGTCTGCATGTTTGAACGTGCTCTATTTTAGACAAGATAGAGAGGGGGGAAGGGAGGGGAGAGTTGGAGTGGGGGCTGAGTTGCATTTGTAAGTTGGGTAGTCAGGGATGGCTTCGATGACAGGGTGACCTTTCAGTGAAGACTTAGAGGAGGTGACGTTTTAGCCGGTGGGGGGGCATGCTCAGGAGGGAAGGAGACAGCAGCACGGAGGCCCCATGTGGGCAGGTGCCTGGTTGGCTCCAGGAAGGGAGGAGGCAAAGGCGGCTGGTGAAGGGGGAAGAGAAGCGATAGGTCAGGGCAGAGGGTTTTAGAGGCCAGATCTTGCGGGACTTTTCGGAAGGCCTTAAAGGCTCGTTCTCAGAAAGCCCTTGGAAAATTGTTAGCAGAAGCGTGACATGATGCGGCTGATGTATTTGGCTCGCTCTGACTGCTGTGGGCCCTTAGATGTGCGGGGCAAGCCTTGGGGGGAGTTTGCAGTAACCCAGGTGGGAGATGCTGGTCCCAGTTAGGACGGAAGTGGGATGAGGACACGGCGGTCAGGTTCTGGATGCCGCTGAAGGTAGAGCTGGCGGCTGAGCTGGGGGCACAGGAGTGCCATGGGAAACAGAGAGAAGGCAAGGATGGCCTCAGGTTTGGGGCCAGGGGACTGGAGGAGGAGTTTGCCATCCACGGAGGCAGGAAATATGTCAGGGGAGCAGATTGTGAGAAGTTGAAGACTTTGGGGTGTGTTGTTCGAGACATCAATTAGACACCCTGGCAGCGCTGTCAGGCGGCAGGTGGGTGTCCCATATGGGTATCTGGCAATTCAATTCAGCAGCTAGTTGCTGTCGCCCCACGATGTGCAGAGGCAGGACTAGGACTTTCCACAAATTTTCATTCTCGTTTGCAAGTCCAGTCCCTGATCCTCCAGGCAGGAGGACCTTTGGGGAGTGGACGTGACTGAGTCACAGCAGCAGTCAGAGCGACTCACCCGTCACTTGCACACACTCTCATTTAATTCTAGCCCAAACCGTGGCGGGTCGGTGCCGTCATTATCTTCAGTTCCTGAAGAAGGAACCAGAAGCCTTAGAGGGTGGGAGGCCCGGACCCAGCACACAGACAGGTGCATTGGTGGCTCACTGGGCTTCACCCGGCTCTGCCAGCCGCGTGCCCACTGCTTTCTCTTGCTCATGGCGTGGCCCCTTGGGCACAGGAGGGTGCCCTAGAGCCAGCCCCAGGAGCCCAGGTCGGCGTCTCCCGGCTGGGCTGTACCTTGGAGGGCTTATAACATCTCTGAGTCACCAGGGACTGTTCTAACTCCAGGGACTTTGGGTAAACACAGCAGACATTAGTAGATGATGGTTTGTTACAAAATTTAGAGGCTTCTGTGTTTTTCTTTCCATCCCAAATAAACAGTAAGGATGCTAATGAGCCCGTAACAGGGGAAATGAGAATCCCTTTTCCCTGGGATTTTCCACAGCTTTGTGGCATGCTCGGGGGAGCAGGCCGTGTGTCCTGACCTTTCCTCTAGAGCTGTGTTTACTTTCAGAGAGCTCAGGAAGGGCCCACAGATACTGCTTGGCTCGGGGGACTTGGCAGACGCTCGAGAACGCCACAGATATTTGGCAGGACGACTCCGAATGCTCTGAGAACCACAGCTTCAAGCAAAACGTGAGTTTGCTCGGCTTGGTGATAAGCGTTTGGGGCCCAAACCACCCTCCCCCAGGACACCCGAGTGGCCCCGCAAAGATCCTGCCCCCAGCGTGTCCACCCCAGACTCGGCTAGGGAAGGGCCACGGTCACACAAAGCAGCGACCCCTGTGGCGGCCTCTGCATTCCTTCCACTCGCAGGGTGACATGCGAAATCCCAAGGGAAGTCGGTCCCCAGGGTCAGTCCTGGCACTGCACCCGCCCTTCCCTGTGCCTGGACCACCGTTCCCAGCTCCCCTGCGCTGCCGCCTCGGCATCGTTCAGGTTTCAGTTCAAATGTCTCCTTCAAAGAGAGACCTTCAGTGGCCGCTCCATGCAGAGGCGGCTCCGCGGTCCCTTTCTACCACCCCCTCCGATGTACCCCTTTATAGCACCTGCCACTCCCCGAACCCCCCGTGGGTTTGCTTGTTTGTTATCTAGCCCTCTCACCAGGATGTAGCCCCAGCGGTGGCAGTGGACGCATGTGCCTCAAGGGGGTGGCCCCCACGGGGTCCGGGTCAGACTTCACTTCCTGGCTGTGGGCCTGGTGCAGGTGGCCTCCTTTGCTGGGCCTCCGCTAACCCGTTCACTCCATGGGGACCGTGTTTGCCGCCTGTGATTGTCGTGAGGATTTAGAGAGTCAGTAGATGCAGATTTCTTAGGAGAAAACTGGCATGCAGTCAGCACACTCCCAGTGGGAGTTCCCGCCCTGTCACCAGGGCCCAGCATGGTGACTGGCCAGGAAAGCATCACGGCTGCTCAGGAAAGGATTGTTGGATGGACAAACACATCCCTGCTTCAGCCTTCTCCCCACATGTTTTCTTTCCAGGGTCCTTCCCCACTGTACTTTCTTGCTGGGCTCTTGCTCTTCTCCCTAAAGACCTCCTGTTTGTCCGAATCCTGCCCAGCTTCCTTCAAAGTGAAGTGCAAGAGGCAGAACAGAGGGAGAGGTGTTTGGGGATCATGCAGCCATCTAGGGCCACAGCGCAGTTTCTTCCACTCGGTGGGCCGCAAATGTTAATGAAGCACCTACTATGGGCCAGGTTTTGCACCAGGCACTGGGAGTAAACAGGGAATAAGATGCAGATACTGCCTTTGAGGAGCTCAGCGCTCAGAGCGCTGTGATCACTGCTGGGACCCAGGATGACAGCAGAAGGGCAGGATGACACAGCCTGGGGGCGGGGAAGGAGATGGTCCCCCGGGAAGAGTGAGGGCAAGAGAGAGGAACACACACCTGGGGTCAAGGAGTGCACGGGGCCCTGGGGCCACTTTGAGGGCTGAGGAGGAGGACACAGGTGGAGGTGGAAGCCTCAGGACAGGTGCAGTGATGAAGGACTCTGCCTTGCTAAGGACTTAGGACTTTGCGTGCTCAGGTAGGCGAGGGCTACAGCTCAGGTGTTGAAAGGTTTACTCTGGCAAGTTGGAGAGAGGTTAGGCACGGGTCCAAGCTGGGGGCAGAAGGCAGGGCCAACAGGCAGGAGCCATTTCAGCAACTCAGCACAGATCTGGAGAGAATGCCAGTGGGGGTGGAAGGAGGGAGGTGGATTTACAGGTTTCCAAGGAGGGGAGCGGGAAGACCAGGTGCTGGCGGGGCATGAGAGGGTGGAGTCAAAGACAACAAGAACTGAGGTTGCTGGCTTGGGCCAGGGAGGAGATTGGAAAATGTGCCTCTTTGAGATGGGGGACCCAAGAGTCCTTGCACTTGGTCTCTCCTGGGTTCTAGATTTTTCACTACCTAATCGTTTGTCCTAACTTGAGCCAGCAAACCTCCCCCCTCCCCTGCCACCTAAGATGTGGCTAACTTCTTTCATAACTTAATTGGATTTTGAAATTCTTTAGCTTTCTTAAGTCATTTTATTATAATATTCTCCCATCCAGTGCTCAAGATCCTGTACTACTGTAGTTTAAAGTTTAGGGACAGGGAAGGCAAGGAGCTCAGTTCTAGAAACACTATCCGTGTGGCCCGAGCCCCCAGCCTCTCTCCAGCATCCGTAAGATGGGCTGATAACGCCATCGTTGCGTGGCCTGGCCGTGAGGCCTGAGAAGGCAATGACTGTGGAGGGATTAGAACACATCCCAGCACCCGGGAGACGCTTGGTAGTTACAATTATTGCGTTTCTTCTCAGAATGTCTTCCCTGGTCCTCTACAGAAAGTTCTCTCCCTCCCTAGGCCTCTCTCTGGTGCACTCCGAGGGCTGTGAGCACAGCATACTTGTCACCTTGAGTTTTTGGTGTCTGTGATGTTGGCTTTTCTGCATCGGCTACTTGGTGGTGGTTGTTTTTATGTAACATTTTAATTGATTTTCAAAAATAAAAAATCTAGCCTTCTGTTACATTATTATTTAAGGTCAATGTATGTAGCTTATTCTATTTATGAATCCAGTGAGCTTTAATATTTCTTTTAGTTTTTATTTTGTCTTCTATACATTATGCTATAAGAAGTAGTAATACTTTTGAGGTCTTTGATTAATTTTTGTTGCCACTTACAAACTGGTTACTTACCCTTTTACCTTGTAAATTGCATTAGTATATTTGAGATGCTTTTAATAGTTTAAGTATCTTTATTATAACAAGAAAATCTTAATTCTTAAACAATTCTAGTTCATCAGATACATAAAGGTTGTATGTATAACGTAAGTCTTATGTTATACATAAGTTATATGTATAACATATATGTATACATATATATATAACATACATATACATAAGTTATATGTAAACATAAGTCTTAATGTTTCTGACATATGTCAATACTATTTTAATCAAGTTTCCAACTTAAAGTTTAAAATTAAGTACTTATTGATATATTTCATATTGCAATTATAATATTAATCTATTGGCTCCCCTAATATGCCATATTCTTGTAATACCCATTACATACAGACTGTGCAAGTAATTTAAAAAACCTCTATATGAGGGAAGGATAGATATGAGATGGTGCCAAGTGAAGTTTAATGGTAGAATCTAGGTGGTGGATATACAGGTATTCCTTATAAAATTCCTTCAACTTTGCTGTATGTTTGAAATTTTTCGTAATAAATGTAAAGTAAAAATAAGAAAGAAATCTATATCTGAATTTAACACAAGATTATTAATAAAGGTAAGGAAGACTGGGCATGGTGGCTTATGCCTGTAATCCTAACATTCTGAGAGGCCGAGGTGGGAGGATCGCTCAAGGTCAGGAGTTGGACACTAACCTGAGCAAGAGTGAGACCCCATCTCTACTAAAAATAGAAAGAAATTAGCCGGACAACTTAAAATATATGGAAAAAATTAGCCAGGCATGGTGGCGCATGCCTGCAGTCCCAGCTACTCAGGAGGCTGAGGCAGGAGGATCACTTGAGCCCAAGAGTTTGAGGTTGCTGTGAGCTAGGCTGACACCACGGCACTCTAGCCTGGGTAACAGAGTGAGACTCTGTCTCCAAAATAAAATAAAATAAAATAAAGGTAAGGCAAGATTGGATTAAACCTTGCCAAGGTTAAGACAGAAAACAAAAGCTATCACACGAGGAAAACAAACTGGCCCCAGGAAAGTAGGGATTTCCATCTCAGGAGACATGGTTGCCTGTAGACCAAAGATGTGTTAGGTCTGGCTGTCAATACCGTTGGTGTATGTGGGTTAGCAAAAGCTTATCAACTGGCTGCCTGCTTCCACTATTGAAAAAAGAAGGGCTCTGATTTGTGACACTTGCCAATTTCTGTGGTGTAAATACTCCCATATGGCTGGTTTCAAGCTACCAGTGTGAAGTCACTGAATGCAGACAAGGGGCAAGATGTGCACACACCATTCGATAGCTCGTCCACCATGCAGACACAGTGACATAGGTAACCTCAATAGCACTTAACATGCAGAAAAATAATTAGGAAGTAATGAGCTTTGAGTATTTGTTACTCTTATTTTTAATATAATTTATTTTGCTGTAAATTTACATGGTTTAATTTTTAATAATGCTTGTGCTTTACAACTGGCTCACTGAAAATTGGCCAACCAGTTCTCACAAGCCAGGAAGACCACACCACTGAGTGATTTTTTGCACTGTCACTGACATGGAGGTCTCAAGTCCATGTCCTTTGGAGGGGTTTGCTCTTTCCTGGGTTTGAAGTATTTCATTATCTAATTATTCGGTCTGATGGGAGCCTGCCACACCCATCCTGGTTGTGGCTCACTTCTTTAGCGCCCCATGGGCGATGGCATGAACTTGGCTCTTTTGAAGTCTATCCTATCTTCCCATGGGGCAAGAAGAGCCTTCCATTGGGTCTTCCACATCCCTGGGGAATTCTTTCTAGACCTCTTTTAAACTTTATACCTGATTTGAGTTTGCAGAATTCTATGTCCCTTGTACAGTTTTACTGTGTGAGAGGTCACACCTCTGAAAGGGATCAAAATGACACTTATAGTTAAATTGGATTCAATTTATCTCAAGAATTTCTCAGACCTTTTTGCACCAAAGCCATACTAATTGTATGCCTTGAATTAGGCAAATTGTATGTATTTCTTATCTGTCCTGCTTGACTGTAAACTGCTTGAGAACAATGACAAAGTCATAGTCACATTTGAATACCATCCCCAAACCCCTAGCCTACTACTGGGGTGCACAATAGCCTTTACATACAGTAGTTACTTAATACATGCTGAATGAATGGTTTCACTGATTCTGAGTCAGCTGGTCTGTGGTGGGGCCCAGCCATCCACACTGGTTCCAAAGTTCGCCAGGTGATTCTAGCATGCAACCAAGGCTGAGACCCGAGGAGGTCACCAGCAGGTGTGAAGGTGCCTTAGGTCGGCAGCGCCACCATCCCTAAGTCAGCAAGTGGGGACAGCAAACCACAATTTGAAAACTGTACTTTCAAAGACAGGAAGTAAAGATTTCTCTCTTTAGAAAAGCTGGGACCGAGGCCTCCTCCCTCTGCAAATGGTCATATTTCCAAGAATTCAAATACTTAAAAAAAAAAACAACAACCAAAAAAAACAACTTCTGGCCATGTTTACCTGTGTTTCTAATAGAGGGTTGAAATTTTGCCCAAAAAAGGCCAGTGTTAGTAAATCTTTGCCCTTCAGAGTTTTGGCAAACAAAATATGTTATGTTCTTCCAACTAATGAGACACTAGGGGTCCTTCAGCATGTCAAATGGCACTTTAAGGAGATTGTGTGTATGTGTGCGTGTGCGTGAGCATTAGCAAGTATGTTTACTAATTCATTGGTATGGAATTGTGTTCAGTAGCATGGGAATAAATTATTTTACCTTCCTTCAAGGTGTTTTCACTGTCCTTCAAAGAAGCGTTTTCTATTCTTAAATACAGAATTTACTCTATATATGTATATCAATAGCTATATATGCATATAATTTTAATATTTACAGTATATGATTTCAATAACAAATTTTAATTTTTAATATAATGTATAACATATATCAATTGATTATATTTCATTTTCCAAGATTTATTTTGAAATATTCAAACTTACAGAAAAGTTAAAAGCATAACAAAATAGACAGTCATGTATCCACTATCAAATTACAAAATGTATTAACATTTTGCTACATTTGCTTTCTCTCTCTCTCTTTCTGAAATATTTAAAATAATTTGCAGATATTATGAGAATTTCACCCCTAAATATTCATCAGGTATTACTTCCTAAGATGAAGAAACATTATTCCACAAAATTACATTACCGTTTCAACTAAGTAAAATTAATAGTGATTTCATCATATTACCTGTTTCATCCATATTCAGATTTCCCCAATTGTTTCCCAGAATTTTTATAGTTTTTCTGACCTGGACCAGGATCTATTCCAGGTGCATATGTTGCATTTAGTTTTATATCACAGTAGAATCTTTTAATCTAGAGCAGTCCTCCCTATTTTTTTCCATGATAACATTGGTTTTTCAAAGAGACCAGAAGAGCTTTTTGGTAGAATGCCCCACAATCTGGATTTGAATGTTCCCTTGGATTATCACTAAACTCATTCCTCCATCCTCTGTGTTTCCTAGAAACTGAAAGTTAGGTTTAGAGGTTTGAAGAGATTCAAGTAAATCTTCGTCGATGCCGTACACCTTGTACGGCACCACACCTGTAGGGCCGAATGGCAGGTGCCACGCTGTAATGATGTTGCGTTTGATCACTTGGTCGAGAGAAAGACGGCTGAGTCACTCAGTGGTGAAGTTCCATTTCTCCCTTTATATTTGATAAGTTACCAGTGGGGCGATACTTTGGTACTGTGTGTTTATCTTGTTTCCTAACAAACCTTCATCAGTGTTTTAGCCTTCATGGATGATTCCTGCCCTCAGTCAAGTTCTGTTATTCCTTCTACGTTTATTCTTCCACAAAGATGACCTCCTCACCCACCTCCCTTTTTGGGTTTCACTGTGGACTTTCAGGTTGATTTATTCAGTTATACTCATTATTTTTTGATGCTCCAAGTTTTCTGCATTTAACTAGTGAAATCCCTTCAACCTGGTTCTTGTATCCCTTTGTTAAAACACATTAGTCTTTGAACACTTCCTTATTTTCTGGCACAACAAAATGGTCCAAGCTCATCTTAGGTTTTCCCTGCTCCAAGCCTAGAATCAACGGTTTCTTTTAGGAGTCTTGGGTTCTTTCAGTGGAGGAATGGTTTCAGAAACCAAGATCTAAGTGCTAGGTGTGCTCATTACTATTACAGTTGTACAGTTGCCTTTTTCACCCTTTTCTCTTTGATTTTATTTTTAAATACATAGAATATTGACAGGTTTTGAAAGTCAAAACTTGATAAAAAGGTATACTTGGAGTGGTCTCACTCTCATCATTATCTCCATCACCCTCTTCCTACTTATCCCCTGTAGATAATCATTTTTATTATTTTCTGGTTGTTGGGGAAAAAAACTTAAACCATTTTTTTTCCTCAGCTCTCACAGCACAATAATCATCAACACAGAAGAAGACTTCTTTGGCCAAATGTGGGTTTTTTCTTTCCTGCACACCAAGCAGCAGACACCAGCTGGGTGTCCTCTAATTCAATTCCTGCACTGTCTGGAGATAGCATCAGATCCCATGGGGTGAGGGCTCAGTCCCCAAGACTGCTGCCCCCACCGGTCACAAGTTCAGCCTCTAGAACTTCTGACCAACTGGCTTCAAGTTGGGGTTCCCACGACCTCGTCTTTAGGTTTGATTAATTTGCTGGAGTGGCTCACAGAACTCAGGAAAACACATTTACCCATTTATGATAAAGGATATTACAAAGGACACAGATGAAGAGATGCACAGGGTATGGGGGAAGGGGTGTGGAGCTTCCATGCCCTCCCTGGGCACACCACCCTCCAGGAACCAGCCGTCTGGAAGCTCTCCAAACCCAGTCCTCTTGGGTTTTATGGAGGCTTCACTGGATAGGCGTGGCTGACAGCCATGTAGAAACGTGATTGGATAAGAGGATATGGTCTCATGCTAATAGACTACGTGGGGAGACCCAGCAAGGCCTGTCTGTTCACATTCTTCCTGGCCTCTGTCCAGCACTCTTTCCTCCAGGGTGTAGGACAGGACCCTGTCTGGAGTGAGAGTCTTGGAACCCACAATCAGATTAGAGTCCTGCCTTGGACAGGAAGGAGAAGGGCAGGAGAAGGGCAGAGGGAGAGACTCTGTTTTACTGTAATAAAGCCTACGGGATCTATGAGCCAGGAACTGTGGACGAAAACGTGTGTGTGTGTGTGTGTGTGTGTATCTTAACACCACTCTGGCTCACACTTTCTGTTTTCTTTCTTTTTCTTTTTTTAATTGAATTATTTCTTTTTGAAAACTAAGAAAATATGTAAATTTGTTAGTCCCCATTTTTCTTACACAAAAAGCAGTATAGCAGATACCCCACTCTGCATCTTGCTCTTTTCACTTAACAACATATCCTGGAAATCATTCTATATCAGTTCCTAGAAAGATTTCTCTCTTTTTTCCTGCTGCATAGTACTCCATCTATGTATCTGCCATTGTTTAGTCAGCCACTGTCCTATGGCCTTTGGGTTATTTCCAATCTTTTATTCATAACAATATCACAATGAATAACGTTGTATGTATATGTTTGTGGTGGCATATCTTTTTGAAGATTCCTAGAAGTGGGATCACTGGATTAAAGGTAGATGCATATATAATTTCATTAGATATTGCCAAAGTCCTCTCTGTGGAGGTTATACCATTTTGTCCTCCCTTCCTCGGTGTATGAGAGGGCCTACTTCCTCATAGACGCACATTGCACCTTTGTTAGGAAGCTTTTCATAAAGGTGTCTAAGTGACTTGAGATTCACCGGTTGGTACTAAAAGTGAACTAGAGACTGTCCGGATGTTTTGGAGCCTCTAGGGAAGTAGCCAGGTTTTGATAGAGACCTGAATTGAATATAGAGGACAGTTTCAGGAAATCCCGTAAAAAACATAATTAAACCAACCGTAGCAGGAGCTTTTGGTGCCCTGCCTGTATCCCCTTGCCCTAATCAATTTGGTATACAACTGCCTAACTTCTTAACTAGGACATGCATTTCTTCACTAGTTCTCTGGTTCCTGGAGTCCACGTTGTTTACTGAAATGCAGGTAGAAGTGCCCTCAACAAATGACTGGCAGGAGGTGGTATATAAATATCCCAGCGTCCTCAGTCTTAGGGTAGTTAACCCTGAAGCTTCCAGAGCTTCCTGAGTGGAATTAAGCTTCCCACCATGGTAACTGGCTTGATAATGCGTCCTTTGTTTGTCCTAACTTCTCCCTTCCCCTACTGAAGATTTTTTCACTTTCTATGTAAACTGCTTGCATTCCAATTCTTTTCTTAGAGTCTGCTTCTTAGAAACCCAAACTAAGACACAAACAAAAAACCCAAACATTTCCCCTAATTTGTTCCTAGAAAGCATAAAATACAAACATATATTTTTAAAAATCATAATTCAGGAATAATTAGGTTATCTAATTAAATATATTAATCTCATATCTCTAATAAAATAAAATAAACAAAATAAATGATGTTAAAATGACCTGGTAAAGCCTTGAATTACCACCTTGATATGCCACCGTCAATTTAAAGAAACCATACCACTGTGTGTGTAGGTACACAAAACACTTCTCTACTTTCAAGGTGCTGATAGTCTTTCTGGAAAGACAAGGTGAATGCAAACAAAGCATTAATTAATATAATTGGTTCCCCTATTTGTGAAACAGACTACAAGTGCTTTGACAATAAGAGTTTATATAATAAGCAGAGAGGCGTTGGAGGAGGATTTCTTATAAGAGGTGGGTTTGTGCTGGTCTTAGAAGGATAGATTTATTTGCAAGGAGAGGACAGACAAGAGCAGTGAGAGACCTGAGAGATTGTAGGGATCTTGATGAGGTCCACAGAAAATAATTCTAGATAGAAATGTGGTTGGGATTGACTTGGAAAGCTCAAAAGCTACACAGAGAGTTCTGCACCCAGACCACCACTGTACAAAGTGTTAAAGGAGGTTGTTAACACAGAAATAAAAACATAACACATGGGCATTTTGATCTATATAAAGGAATGAAGAGCACTAGAAATGGTAAATATGAGGGTAAATATTCTTATCTTTTTTAAAAAAATTCTCACAAGATAAACAAATTTAAAGTTTTTAATACCATACAAAACATGGTCTCTGACCACGATAGAATTAAATCAGAAATCAATTACAGAAAGATATCTGGAAAAAAATCTCTAAATATGTTAACACTAACAACATACTTCTAAATAACGTATAAATTAAATAAGAATCATAGATGAAGTTAGTAAATATTTTTAACTAAATAAAAATGAAAATACAATATATCAAAAAAATTTGTGATACAACTAAAACAGTCATGGAGAAAAATTTATAGCCTTCTTATATTAGAAAAGTGGAAAGGTATCAAGTCAATGGCCTAACTTACACCTTAAGAAACTAGAAATGAAAAAGAACCAATTAAACCCAAAGTAAGCAGAAGAAAAGACATAGAAAGAAAAGAATGAAAATTAAATCAATTAAATGGAAAACAGAAAAAATTAGGAAAGAATCAATGAAATCCAAACTTGGTTATTTAAGAAGATCAATAAATTTGATAAACCTCTAGAAAGACTAATAAAAAAGGAGAAAGAATTAGAAATGTGTGTGTGTGTGAGAGAGAGAAAGATCAGTCATGAACTATATCAAGAGTGAGAGATGGGACATCACTACTGATCCTATAGACATTAAAAGGATAATAAGATATTTTTACGAACACCTTTCTGCCAACAATTTTTACAAGTGGGATAAAATGGACAAATTCTTTAAAAGAACAAACTACCAAAGTTCATTAAAGAGGAAATAGATAACCCAATAGCATTATATCTATTAATAAAATTGCATTGTAGTTAAAAACTCTTCCACAGAGAAAACTTCAGATCTATTTGGCTCTGATGGTGAAGTCTACCAAATATTTAAGGACAAAATAATGCCAATTTTATACAAGCTCTCCAGAAAACTGGAAAGGTGGAAATACTCCCTAACTCAGTCTAGGTCACCATGATTACACAGAGGCCAAAACCAGACAAAGACGTTGCAAGAAGATAAAACTACAGACCAGTATCGCTCATGAAAATAGCACAAAATTATACTTAATAACACAGAATTTTCAGTAAATTACCCTCTGTTCACAATCAGGCTATCCCAGGAATCAGAGAAAACAGTGCACTATTTCATTGGATCTTCCTCTAAGAGGTCATCTATGAAAAGTTACTTTAGGAGAGAGACATTCAGACAGAAATGCGGCCCCGTCTTCCAGAAAGAAGGACCCATAGACTCCAGGGACAGCATTCCTAGGAACAGAGAGCTTGTCCTCATTCTCAAGGCATGCTCATGTCCTGGACACAGTTCCTTCACTCTGGGTGTATTAGTGCTGGGCTGTGTCCTAGTCATGGGGACGAGGCCCACCGTGGGCTCTTCACTCGCTGAGGACCCCTGGCCTCCGAGTTGTGCCAGAGAGCAGTCTACACTACCTTACTTGGGTGTGAACAAGGACAGGGAGGGAGAGGTTTAAAAACAGGTTGGGGGGGCCAGGGCATGTCTCAATCCAGGCCTAGACCTTGATGGCCTTGAGCATGGAGCTGGGGCTTGTGGGTCACTCGGTGGTCATGTCTGTTCCTTCTCTGTGTTCAGGTGGATCATTATGCCTTGCTCTCAACCTTGCAGCTGATGTACACCGTGGGATACTCCTTCTCTCTCGTCTCCCTGCTCCTGGCTCTCACTCTCCTCTTGTTTCTTCGGTGAGTGGAACCTCTGCAGACACGTGTTCAGGCATGTGCCGTAGACCCCCTATCTGCGGGCACACACTCCAGGATCCCCAGTGGGTGCCTGAAAGCACAGGTGGTACCAAGCCCCATATATTCACACACTATGTTTTGTCCCATACATACATGTCTGTGATAGAAGTTTAATTTATAAATTAGGCCCAATAAGAGATTAACAACAATAATAGTAAAATAGAATAATCATTACAGTATACTATAAGAAAAGTTCTATGAATGTGGTCACTTTCTTTCTCTAAGTATCTTATTATACTGTGCTCACCCTTCTCGCAGAAGGGATGGGCAGGTCAGTGCGAGATTTCGTCATGCTACTCAGAACAGTGTGCAATTTAAAAGTTGTGAATTGATAATTTCTGGAATTTTCCATTTAATATTTTTGAGCCATGGTTGACCGTGGGTAACTGAAACCATGGAAAGCCCAGCCATAGCTCTGGGAGGGACGGCGGTATTGTGTGATTTGCTCATTGGCTGCCTCTGGAAGGCAGGGGGAGACTGGGCAGGGGGTGCCATGAGCCACCGGAGCTGGAGGCAACCCAAGAGAGCCTCAGTGCACCCAGCCCATTTTGCAGATGAGGGGAAGACAGGAAACCAAAGTCCCAGTCAGAGGCATCGAGTCGCCCCCAACCGTAAAGCCGGTTCACTGCACAGCTAGAACTTGAACCCGGGGCTCCTGACTGCCCTGTCTCTTTTGGATTAGAGACTGTCTGTGTGCCTGGCCCTGGTCTAAACCCCTGATCACACCCATTTGTACCACAGCCCATCCTCAGCACGACTCCATCGGAGGCGTTGTTTTTACAGAAGAGATTAGGAACCTTCCCCAACGTACATAAGTGAGTGGAAGGGCTGTTGTTTTAATCCAGGGCCTGCGGACTCCTGTTAGCTATGAAATTTAAGTGTTTACTCCCATGCATGAAGTCATTTAAATCTCATTCTAATTCAAATTAGGATTAATTCTAATCTTAGGAACTTAACATTATTATGGCCCTCACTTTACAGTGTGTTAACTGAAACATGAAGACAGGAAGTAACTTGCCCAGGACCATACAGCTGGTGGGTGACGGGGCCGGGGTCACAGCAAAGCAGTCCGGGATCTGAGCGTTTCCACCCCTTGCACTGTCTGTCAGAATCCAAAGCCTGAGTGCACTTTACTAAATCATGTTTTCAGACATCACCAAAGTGGGATATTTAGGGACCCACTAAGAAGCTCTCCGAGGCTGTCTCTCCATCTCGGCCTGTTAGGAATGTAAGTGACAGTGATGTGGCAGAAGGAGCATTTGACACAGACCCAGGAGACCTGGGCGCTGCTCGCTCCAGGTCTGGCCTCATTTGGCTCTTCAGTCCCAGGATGTTCTATGGCTCCTGGAGCAGGACCGTGGCCGTCTGCCCCACTGGGAGCATCCACAGCCCACCGGCTGTCTGTGACCTCCTCCCTCCATGCACCTTCCCAAAGTCCTGGAACCAAGCCAGGAGGAAGAAACGCCAGCTGGGCCTGGGTCCACTGAGCGTCCGTTTTACCAGCAAGGCCAGTCACTGCCCCGGAATAGCCCCCGGTCTAGTTAGGGAGAAGGAGGCATAAGTCATAAAATGCAAGGACAAGCCTCAGTCCTTTTTTGGAAATTAAAAACGTAATGGTAGCTCTAAAGCAAAGTAGGACAGGGAATGCACTGGAAGAGTGCTTTCGGCTAGCAAAACCGGGGACGCAGTGTCACATCAGCCGGTGTGACAAAGAGCCTGCAGGAGACTGCGGTGAGTGAGGGAGAGGTGATGGGAGCTGACGTTTTTCTGAGCACTTATAATGTGCACTTTACACAGATTAACCAATTTGATCATCCCACAACCCTTTGAGGTAAGTGCTCTTGTTCTCAGAGGCGGCAGAGCTTGGAGAGCTGTACCCTGGCCTCAGAGTTCCCGGTCTGGGTCTCAGCCCCACTGCTTACTGCTCTGGGACTTTGGGCAGGTGACTTAATCCTTCTGCTTCAATTCCCTTATTTATAAAATCAGGATGATAATCATGCCTACTCCTCCAGTGGTGGGCAGGAGCAAGGATACCCACAGGTACATGCACAGGTAAATGGCCTGGCATGCTATCATACAGGTGATAGCTGTTATTGCCCCCATTTTACAGATGAGGAAAATGAGGCACAGAGAAGTAAGATCACAAAACCCAGTGGTCCAGCTCTGGAACCTACACTGCAAACCTCTGTATTTAGTGGTAGATACACAAGCATGACAGGCAGAGGCCTGTTGGTCTGAGCCATTCTTCCCTGAGGGAAGGAATTCTGTTTTCTCCTTGCACAGAAAACTCCACTGTACACGCAACTACATCCACATGAACTTGTTTGCTTCTTTCATCCTGAGAGCTGTGGCCGTGTTGGTGAAGGACGTCATCTTCTACAACTCTTACTCCAAGAGGCCGGACAATGAGGACGGGTGGATGTCCTACCTGTCGGAGGTGAGCCCCTTCCCCACCATTCACATTGGCTCTCCCAGGCAGTGGGTCAGCCCTGGGAACCAGAGGCAGGTGAGGCTGCAGAGGGGATGAGGAGGTAAAGGGGTGTCCAAGACTCCTGGTTAGAGAGGCCATCACGTCCCAAGACCGGGCCAGGGGAAGGAGACAGCTGCAGAAAGGTTCACCATGGCCATTGTATATCCTTGTGGGGAAAATTTCTTCATTTTCTAGCAAAAGAGTTGGACTAGATCAGCCTTTTTAACAATCACGGTTGCCCCTCTGTATCCATGGGTTTCACATCTGTGGATTCAACCCACCTCGGCTAGAAAACGTGTGGGGAGAAATGAAAAGGATGGCTGCATCTGTGCTGAACATGAACAGGCTTTTCCCACTTGTCATTATTTGCTAAACAGTTCCATTTAACATCTAGTTGCCCATCTATTTACATTGTATTCAGTATTATAAGTCATCTGAAGATGGTTTAAAGTATACAGGAGGATGTGTGTAGGTTATTTGCAAATACAACACCATTTTATATCAGGGACTTGAGCAACTATGGATTTTGGTCTCTGAGGGAGTCCTAGAACCAATCCCCCAAGGACACTGTGGGATGACTGTACTATTTCTTTTAAAGCAGCAAATCTTTTCCACATTGAACTTTGCATCTATTGATGTGGATTTTCCGTTATCTTACTAATAACATAGTAACCTGTTAAACTAACCTTGCCTTCCTGGAATAAATCCAAGTAGGTTTTGATATATTATTCTTTCTCCCATATTGCTGAATTCAGTATGCTAATACTATGTTTTGTTTAGCATTTCTTCATTTATATTCATGAAAAAATTGGCCTGTAATTTTCTTTTCTTGTAATGCCTTTGTCAGGTTTGGATATCAAGTTTGTGCTGACCTCTTAAAAAAAATTTTGGACTACTTACAAGTGAGAACATGTGATATTTGTCCAGGGAGGTTTTTTGTTTGTTTTTGTTTTGTTTGCTACTTATTGACTATTGCATCCTATTCATTCTCTCCAATTTTACTCAATGAAACTCCCATTAAAAAATGTGAAAATGTAAAAGGCCGGGCGCGGTGGCTCACGCCTGTAATCCCAGCACTCTGGGAGGCCGAGGCGGGTGGATTGCTCAAGGTCAGGAGTTCGAGACCAGCCTGAGCGAGACCCTGTCTCTACTAAAAATAGAAAGACATTATATGGACACCTAAAAATCTATATAGAAAAAATTAGCCGGGCATAGTGGCGCATGTCTGTAGTCCCAGCTACTCGGGAGGCTGAGGCAGTAGGATCGCTTAAGCCCAGGAGTTTGAGGTTGCTGTGAGCTAAGCTGACGCCACGGCACTCACTCTAGCCTGGGCAACAAAGTGAGACTCTGTCTCAACAAAAAAAAAAAAAAAAAAAAAAATTGGAACTAGATCCCTGTTTCACTATTCTCTGGAAGGATTTGTTTAAGATTGGTTTTATTTCTTTCTTAAGTATTTGAGAGATTATGCCAGTGAGGCCATTTGGACCCAGAGTCTTCTTTATTGGAATGTTTTAAATTATGGATTAAATATGGATATTACATTTCAATTTTCTATTTCTTCTGGTGAGCTGTAGTAACAAATTTTTCTAGGCATTTGTCTATTTCGTCTAACTTTTCAAATGTATTGGCATTATTTTATTCATGACGTTCTCTGCAGGCCTTTTGGAGTTCACTGGGTCTGGAAGGGTTCTCACACCGCCATTCCCGAGACTGATGTATTCTATCTCTGCTCCTTTCTTCCACCCCTTGCTCATCCTTGCCAGAAGTTTCTCAATTTTATTGGATTTTCCAAAGTACAGACTTTTGGCCTTGTTGATCCTCTTTAATCTGTGTTCTCTATTTCATTAATTTCTGCTTTTATCTTTTTTTCTTCTTATGTACTTTCTTTGCGTTTAATTTGGTATTTTTTCTAACTTTTTGGACATGATGCTTAATATAATTGATTTTTAGCCTTTTTCTTTTTCAATAAATGCATTTAAAGTTATAAGTTTCATTCTAGGCTTGGCATTAGCTGCGTACCACAAGTTTGAGTATGCAGTATTTTCCTTACATTCAGTTAGGAAATAATTTCTAATTTCTCTTACAATTTCTTCTTTGATTTACAGGTTACTTAGAAATCTATTTCTTAATTGCTAATGATATTAAGATATTTTTAGTTACTGATTTCTAGCTTAATTGAACTGGGGTTGGAGAATATACTGCTCAGTGTTTCCATTAGAGCAGTTGCTGATGATGAATTTTCTCTGTTTATGTTTGTCTGAAAACATCTAGAATGTTAAGGAAGAGGCTGATCTTTAAAGCCCACACGAAGCCCTTCTTCCTTCATGTGCTGACATTGTTGCCACCTCTCTGAGATGGCCAGCAAGGGTCCGGGAGAGAAAGGAGTAGAGAAGGAGGGGTTGGGCTGGGGGGCCCTTCCCCACCCAGCTGGGCAGACACTGGGAAGGCCGGACTCGCCCTCAGCTACTCTGTCTCCGCAGATATCGACCTCCTGTCGCTCAGTGCAGGTTCTCCTGCACTACTTCGTGGGCGCCAATCACTCGTGGCTGCTGGTCGAAGGCCTTTACCTGCATGCGCTGCTGGAGCCCACGGTGCTTCCTTCGAGGCGGCTGTGGCCCAGATACCTGCTGGTGGGCTGGGGTGAGTGACCTGACCCTTGGCCTCCTCTCCTGGGGACCCATCAGAACGTGGGAGCCTGATAGAGCATTTGGCTGGAGTTAGAAACCTAACTGGAGGGTGGCTTCTGGGACAGAGAAGTCCTCGATGTCAAGAGGCCCTGAAGAGAAGTGTGTGTGTGTGTGTGTGTGTGTGTGTGTGCACCAGTGCGGGAGGCCCCATGCACACATTCAAAAATGGAGAAGTTCTTTGGTGGAATTGGATGACATTCCTCCTACCCTGTACCCAGCTGTATTTGTTTGGGATGCCAGAATGAATACCTGTGTAATTTAAAGGACGGACATTACTTAGTCATGATTCCAGGGGCTGGGAAGCCCAGCACGATTGGGTTCTGGGAAGGGCTCTCTTCCTGGCTTGCAGGCAGCTGCCTCCTTGCTGTGTTCTCACATGGTGATGCAGAGAGAAGGCAAGCTCTCTGGTCTCTTTTTATAGGGGCACTAATCCTGTCATGAGGACCCCACCCCCATGACCTATCTAAACCTAATTACCTCCAAAGGACCTACCTGCACTGGTAGTGGGTTTTTTTTTTTTTTTTTTTTGGAGGACACAACGTTTAATCCATAACACCAAGTCTTCAAGATGAAGTTCTTTGATTTAAAAAAAAAATATGACCAAGAGTATCCAGATCTGGAGCCCCTCCCTCTGCAAACTCTTGGAAAATTTGATGCTACAGGATTCGGAGGAAATAACCTGGGCCCACCATTCAGGACGTTTTGGTTAATGTCTTTACTCTACACTGCTTTGTGACAAGTGGCAAGTCCCTTCTCCCTGAGTCCTGGTTTCTCAGATGTGAAAACCACAGAGGGGCCCTGTCCTGTGGTAGGTCTCCTCAGCTCTAAAGGTCCACAAGTCTATGACGTTTGGGTTTGTACAAGTTTAACCTCCTGTGCTTGGCCCCATCAAGCTGTGGTGGGAGGCAGGCGGGTTTGGCCAACCAGCTCCTAACTACATTTCCCTGTGTTTTCTCCCCAGCCTTCCCTGTGCTCTTTGTTGTCCCCTGGGGTATTGCTCGTGCACACCTGGAGAACACAGGGTAGGTAATTCACCTGGTTTTACTCTTCTATGAACCAGTAATTCCCAGATATGCCCAAATATAAGGAATTACACCATTTTCCCGAAGAAAATATCCATCCCCTCTCATTTTGGCCCTCTAGAATATACTTAGGAATATAGAGAAATAATCAAAGATCTTATGATAATTCCATTATTATTTTAGCTACATATGCAAATTAGCACAAAGATGCAGTCTAGGTTAGCTGCAGCCCTTTGTATGTAAGGATGCAAACGCAGGCACGGTCATTGCAGCGCTGGTCACAATGAGGAAAGAAAAAAGCAAAAACAAACAAACAAACAAACAAACCTGGAATACCCATCAATACAGGAATCATGGAACAAATTGCAGCACACCTATATTGCAGAATATCATGAGACTACTAGAAGAAAAACCAAGATGGTTCTTCATAGAGACTCTTAGGGACTGAACCTCAGCAGTGTATTTTAAGTCTTTTGCTGAATAATTACTATATGGTCCCACTGGTTTCCTCCAAATAATGCCCACCCACAAAACCACTGTAGAATTAAGGATTTATGTTTGTATGAAGATGGAGAAAAATGTGGAAGGATGTACACACCAGTCTGTTAACACTGAAGACAACTTACTGGTGGGAGAAGTCAACAGTACGAGTACTGACAAGGGCGTTTAGTCCTCTCTTCCACCTCCCCCACCCTGGATGTGAGCCACTGGTGGGAAGCAAGCCTGGAGCGCGGGCATCCTTCTCCCAGAGGGCACGAGACTCTGACATTGAACTCCTCTCGTTTCTTAAGTCTTCTCCCTCTCACTCTTTGCCCTCAGGTGCTGGGCCACAAATGGGAACAAGACAGTCTGGTGGATCATCCGAGGACCCCTGCTGCTTTGCGTGACAGTAAGGACCGTTCCACCCACCTTTTTTGCCTCTGAGCTCAGCAACTGTGGGAAACACCCCCCTGCCAACCCTATCCCCCAACTCTCTGACCCCTTGAGAAGGATAAGCTGAATTGTGAGCAGTTTCTGTTGAATGAGAAGACATTAGAAGTTTCTCTTTGCTCTGGTTCAGGGCTTAAATTCAGCCTTTTTCCCTCTGGGTCTCCAAACTATGTGACGAGACCTGCAGTCAGCTCTGTGGGCCTGCACTGAAGGGCTGCCATGTGTGCGAGGCCCTGGGGACCCAGGTGCCTCCCGTGATAGAAGTGCCCAGTGACAGCAGGACTGATGTCCTGACACCATTAGCAGGAGGGAGGAAGAGACTAAGGGAACTTCTTTCACAGGAGGAAAACGCAGCCAGCATTAGCCCAAAGCAGGGACGGGGCTAGAATCAAGACATAGATGCCACTCTGAGACCTTAAGGAGGAAGGGCCTTTCATTGTCTTGGCCCAGAATATTTGGGATGGGGAAGGGTGGCCGGCTCAGAGTCAGAAAACCCCTTTAGATGATAGAGTGTGAGAATGAAATCTGTCAAAGAAGCTTGAGGGAAGAATCAGGGAGGTAGCGGATGGTGGGACGGGTTAGCAGGATCCGGGAGGGAGGCGGAAAGTCTTCCTGCCTCCTCCAGGCGCCCACCAGGTGCCAGGCACTGTGTTCTGTGCCCTGCCCACCCTCTTCTCCAAGGGGTTGCTAGGGGATCTGTTTTTGCCATTTCATGTAAATAATCTGGTGTTTGTGGTGTTGTGGAAGAAAAAGGCTAGTTTTTATAAAAGACTGTCAATATTTGTCAATAACAGAAGGCAACTCTCTGTTCAGACCTGGGTGTGGCCTGGAGGGAAAAATGTTCATAGAAATGGCAGGAAAATGAAGAGTGTGGAGAGGCCCTTGATCCTGGGGGCTGCGTCACGTCTAGCCTATACGGTGGCATGTGTGCACCAGTCACCGGCCACTCAGCGGAGAGCAAATGTTCCAGATGAAGTCTGGGCACACCCCCCACACATGGCACCATGAGCCCTGCCTCAGACGCCTCCCTCTCTCTACAACCCTCCCCTCTGCAGCCACACTGCCCTGCCGGGATCTTAGCACCCACCCCTTGCCCGGGCACCTCCACCAGGCCCTGTAACATTTATTGAGCACCTCCTACATACCAGCTCCATTTCTAAGTGCTTTGTGTGTATGAACTCATTGACTCTTCCCAACCAAACTATGAGGTGGTTGCTATTATTCTTATGTTTATTTCATTGGCAAACACAGTGAGAAGATGAGTATTTACT
This sequence comes from Eulemur rufifrons, assembly GCF_041146395.1. Taxonomy (NCBI): domain Eukaryota; kingdom Metazoa; phylum Chordata; class Mammalia; order Primates; family Lemuridae; genus Eulemur; species Eulemur rufifrons. The sequence goes on from NC_090991.1 coordinate 5,659,781, forward strand.
TTCCTAAAGTCCTAGGCCAGTAACTGGGAGCTGGATCTCAGCCCAAAGAGCCTGGCTGGGTGGCAGCTGGCACCTACAACCATAACACTGTGCTGCTGCTCAAAAAATGTCTATTGTCTCCAGCCCCTGTGCCTGGATTACTGGCTGCTGTGGGCCCTTGCACACCTTAGTACCGTGGCTCAGACGCCCCTCAGGTTCCAGCTCCTTCCCTCCGCCATCTTAGCCACCTGCTGACCCAGTCCTTGTCTTTCAAGTCTTGAGTTGAGCACCGACCTCTCTGTGCTGCTGTACCTGGGCACACACCTCAAGCAGCAGAAATGGTTACACCCTCCTTCAGTCCTTCCTGGGTCCTGTGCAGCCTCCTGCTCCAGCTCCAGCAAACTTCAAGTATTTGTTTAAAACCTGTTTGCTGCCACTGTGAGCCCCACGTTCCATTCATCCTAGCAGCCAGCTCAAGCCTATGGTAGGTCCTTGGTAAACTTATTCAGTGGATACTTGGGACCCACACTGCAGGCCCTGGAAGGTTCTTGCTCACCAAGCAGAAGGAAGCAGGATGGAGGCCAGCAGCCATCCCTAGGATGGAGTTCAGGCTTGGTCTAGTCGGACCCCTAGTGTTTACCTTGAAATCTTCTAGAAGCTACATCAATGACTCTCAAACTGGGTTGCTCTTGGACTCACCTAAGTATCTTCAGAAATTCCTTTTTCCTGAGTCCCACCCCCAGACATGTGTGTTTCATTGATCTCAGGAGTGCCCTGGGGATTCTAACCTGCCGGCAGGGGTGAAAAGCATGTTTGTACATCCTCACTATTCCAAGAGTGGTCCTTGGACCAGGAGCACCGGCATCATCGGAGCACTTGTTATAAATGCATGTTCTCAGGCCCCACCCGCTAGACCTGCTGAATCAGGATCTGCACTGTAACGAGATCCCTAGACTTTGGAAGCTCATTAAAGTTGGTGAAGCTCTTTGTCTACACCTGTGGTTCTCAACACTGGCTGCACATTAGAAATACCATGATGGCTCATACCCCAGACCAATGACATCAGCAATTCTGACATTGGGGCCCAGGAACTTGTAGTTTAAAAGCTCTCAAATAATTCTAATGGACACTCAGGACTGGAACCCCTGCTCTGGACCCTGGCACTTTGGCCTTCCTTGGCTGGCTGCCCTGAATGCTAGTTTCTCCTGGTGCTTCCTAGTTCCTAGAGTGACACTCTCCTAGCGTGACAAGAGAATGTGCTCTATCTTCTCACCTTGGTAAAGTGACCTTTATGTGCTGTTGCTTTTACAACTGCAGGTGTGGTTGGCTCCACCAGCAGGGCCACAGCCACCTTAGCTGACAATGGGCCCTTCATCTTCCCATGCAGAGCTCCTCTTCCTCCTGCTCACCCCACCCAGCAAATGGCTTCACCATCCACCTACCAGACACTCAAGCCAGAAAACGTGGTGTCCTCCAAGTTCCTATCCTCTTTCTCCCTGCAACGTCCACTTAGACTTCACATCTTGTCAATTCTTCCTTTAAGGCCATCTCCTCTTCCCTAATCCCATGGTCACTACTCTTACTCTGCCCCTTGGGATTTCTTGTGCAAAAGCCCCCTATTCAGTCTCCATTCCTTCATTCTTGCCCCTGGAAATCCATCCTCCTGTCGCAGCCAGAGTGATCTGTTTGGAGTAACATTTGATTATGTCTCTCTTCTACCTGTGACTCTTGGATGGGTCACTATTGCCCTCAAGCCTGGCTCCCAACTCCTTGGTGTGTGGTCATTGTCACTCCCTGTCTATTCATCCAACTGTAAGCACCTTATGTTCGTTCTACTCAAACAGAGACATTCAAAGTTCTCCAAACCCACCATGGTGTCTTGCTCCTCCCGTGCCTTTGCACATGCTGTCTTCCTGCCTGGAATGCCCACCTCCTGGCCTCACGTCCGCCTGGCAAATTCTCTTTCTCCATGGAGATTGAGCCCTTTATTAATCTCTCTATGCTTCCAATTAAAGAAAGCCAACAGGCGGGCCTGGAAGGGAGCATTTCACAACCATCCTCAAGCCTAGGAAGGTCTTAGAGAGGGCGTTGCTAAACTATCGTTGTCTGTGTCTGCAGGGGCTTGGACAAGAGGAAATGGGCTTGAATAGAAACAGAAGAAGTTTCCCTTGGTCACAGGAAAAATATTTAACCATAAACTGGTAAAACACTGACATGAACCACAGAGAAAGGCTTTGGATTTTCCGACTCTATCAGTCTCCAAGAAGAGAATCTGTTCTGAACAACGGGGAGCTAAACCTTCCCAACCCCCACAGCTCTAGGATTCTGTGACTCTGCGCACTGGTTTCAGGGTTCCTAGGAGAGTGGAATTTAAGTGTCCTACCAGATTTGAAGGGGAAAAGAAGGGCCGTACAGTGAAGTGGAAGGAACTGGCTGGGAGTGGAGAGCCTGGCTGCGACTGACCTGTGATGTGCCCTTTAGCCAAGCGAGTTGCCCTCTCTGGGCTCCTGTTTCCTCATGTGTAAAATCAGAGTTGGACTAGACTAGTGGTTTTCAAACAAAGGTGATTCTGCCCCCGGGGGGACATTTGGCCATGTCTGGAGACACTTTTAATTGTCACAAATTTTTAATTGTCACAAAGTGGAGGTGGGGGAAGAGTGTTGCTACTGGCAGGTGGTGGGTGCAACCAGGGACACTGCTCAAATTACTGCAATACACAGAACAGCCCTTAGAACAAGTAATTACCTGCCCCAGATATCAATAGTGCAGAGGTGGAGACACCCTGGGCTAGACAGTGGCTGCACATTAGAACAACCTGGGGAAGTTTAAAAAAATACCCATCGTGGACTCCACCCAGACTGATGGAATCAAAACTTCTGCCACATAGAGCTTCCTTAGCACTGGACTCTCATTTACCCACTGTTTTCCAGCATTGGTTGAGCACCCTCCCTGTGCTTGGCTTTGTGCTAGGTCCTCTCAGAGTTTCTATCCTCAGGGAATTCAGAATGTCATAGTTATCATTCTGAGATGCATCAGACTGTAGCTGAACCAATATCTACCTTCATGTTTGGTATTAGACCAATTTTGCAGTTGTCCACTGATCTGAATAGACATAATCCCAACTCTGAGAGAGAATCCCTCAACCCACAACACGGAAGGAGCCTGGCCCCCTGAGCGACTGCGTGGAGCAGAGCTCCCCCCACTGCTCTAGACTGTGGCATAAGCAAAAAAATAAACTTTTGTTGTGTTAAGGAAAAAAAAAATTCTTTGACCCCCACATATATTCTATTTAAACTAAAGTACCAAAAAGTAACATATTATAATAATCAAAATTAAGCTGGTAGCCCTTGGCATTTTAGGGTACTTACCAGTTTTGTTTTGTTTTTTTTTTCATCTTGGCCACATTTGAGCCTGGGCCCTATTTCGGGGAACATGGAGCAGAAGCTTCATGGAGAGCAGAGCAATGGGACCAAGGAGAGCCTCCTGCCCCAGATCCAGGCTCCCTGGGGAGCATTCCCAGTTCCCACCGTCAGGTCTGTCCTGGGGCTCCTCGGCTGGGCCTGCATTTGCTGATCAGCATCTGGGTTGGTGTGAACGTATATTATTCTGGATTTCCTGATACATCTGTAGACTTTATTGGCTGCTCTGTTGGTACAAGTTTTCCTTTGTTTCAGAAATGACCACAATGTGACAACCCTAAAGAATCCAGACGTTCTTTGGGTCTTTCACTAGGCACAGAAATTAGAGAATTACCACTTCTTTATTTATATAAGACTTCACTACTTAGATTAACCTGTCACCCCTGTAAGGGGTGTACCTTTAGGGTTGAATCACATTGGAACATGCATATGCTTATATCCTAGTCTCCCGTATCCCCAGTAGAATATCAGTGAAGTCTTGATCAGTCCTTTTCAAGGACAGCCTTACAAAATCATCACACCGTGCAAGGTCGTTCTATTCATATCCTGCTCCCTGCAGATAACAGACTGACCAGATTGAGCACCCAGTTGAATGGCTTTTTTGAGCCAACCAATTGATTGAACCATCTGTTGAATTTATGAAGTCATAAAGTCGAAAGCCTTCATTTATTTTTGTTAGATCTCTTTTGATAGCTTCAGAACTTGGCAGAGCTGAGAAACTGGTGACATTAGTCTTCACTCGCCTTGTCCTTCCTTAGGTCCTCTGCCTCACCAGGATCTCAGAGGCTTTCTGCTGCTCCAGGCTTCCCAAGACATCTCCTCATTTCCCATACTCTCCACTTCTGAAGAGTTATAGTGGGAATCTCCCTATACCCTGCGTTTTCCCACCCCATCAAACTTACCTTTGCTGCACCCCATCACCAGCTTTCCATGGGGAAAGTAAGGCAGATAATTGGTAATTATTGAAGTCGTCATTATTGTAAAAATGAGTGAAGGAATGCATGAATGAAAGGGCTCCCTCCCTCCTTTCCTAGTCATTTCTTACCTCCTACGGGACACGTGCATTTCAGCAGGGCTCTTGGGGAGGGAGTGCTGGGACCCAAAGGAGTAGCTCTCAGAGTAGGCATGTTAGTCCACACGGCAAGCCAGAGGAGGAGGGGCTTTGGGGCCGATTCAAGAGTTTAAGGGTAGATGAAGCCCTGAGCTCTTGTCAAACTAGCAATCACCTCTGCCAACTTGTAGGCCCAGATCTGTGCACAGAAGCCAGGGTGCCAAAAAAGTGTCACCCAAACATCTGAGAATGCATCTGTACTCTCTAGAACCTGGAAGGGAGGCTTATATATTTGGGATCCTAAGTGCCTTGCATCTGGTCACAGAATCCTAGAAAAGTTGGCTGGGTTCTTGAAAAATTTCTTCTCTCAGCCCCCTTCCTGCTCGTGTACAAATGAAGAACAGTACCATCCAAATGTGATGGCTGACTCTTGTCTTCCTGGGAGCCCAGCCGAACAGAGGCGCCATGGTAACCGGGCTGGTGTGTCATCCCACAGCAGTGAGGAAGTGCTTCTTCCATATGGCCCATTAGCTGATGCCCATTTTCTCTTGTCTGGTCTCTGGAGGACACAAAGAGCCGCAAATCAACATGCTCCTCATCTCATTACAACCCTTCATTTCCTAGGTGACAGTCCTAATTGAAATTAATTTGCTGAAATATGTGCCTTTCCCTGTTAAGCTTACTTTGTAAGAAAAATGCCTGTGTTCAACAAATCCCTAAGCCAAGGACACAACGTTTTCTTTTTATGATGAAAAGCAGATATCCCATTAAAAGGGATAAATTACTTGGTTACATTTAGTTTGTATTTAAATTTTGTGTTACTAAATATTCTTTGGCCAAGAACCTCCATCATTCCTGCTGGTTTACAGATTGGATAAAGGGCTCCTCGCCTGAAACTAGGCTTTTGGCATTTGGCATTGACTCTCCCGAGGCCAGTAAAGCAAGTAGTAACAGGTACATATTGGATTCTACAGCTCATATTTCAATATGTAGCTAAAGAATTTTAGACAGGGACATTATTACTGCGCTGGCTCAGTGTATCTGGAGACTTGATTCTGTTAATTGTAACCTGATTGCCCTCTCTGTTAACTCTTTCTCATTTGCATATGCAGGGGCATTTTTAGGTCTTTTCAACCTTAAAAACAGTTGCAACCCACAACCTCTTCCAGCCCTGTAAATAAAAGTGGGGAGCCAGGCACAGTGGCTCATACCTGCAATCCCGGCACTTTGGGAGGCTGAGGCAGGAGGATCACTTGAGCTCAGGAGCTTGAGACCAACCTGGGCAACAATAGTGAGACCCTGTCTCTACAAAAAATAAAATAAAAATTAGCTGGGCATGGTGGTGTGCACCTGCAGTCCCAGCTACTTGGGAGGCTGAGGCGGGAGGATCACTTGAGCCTAGCTAGGAGTTCATGGCTGCCGTGAGCCAAGATCGTGCCACTGCACACCAGCCTGAGTGTCTGAGTGAGACTGTGTCTCTAAAAACAAAATTAAAAAAAAAAGCAGGGAGACATTATCTCCATTGTGTATCCCTTGTCAGCTACTGTTCTGTCGCTGTGTTTCCCTTCACAGCCAAGCCTCTTATTGCTGTCTACACTGTCTCTCCTCTTCCCATTGCATTCACAGAACAAAGCTTTGGAATCCGGCCTGGGCTCTCACCTCTGCACTACAGCTTCTCTTAGCCAGCTCCTTGTTGCTAAATGCAGCCTTGTTTAAATTCTGCGTAGCATTTAAACCTAGAAATTCTTTCTTTCGGGGGCTTCCAGGATGCCCCTTTCGGGTGGTTCATCCCAACTGCCCTATAGCTGTCCTTTCTTAGCCACCCTTGCTCTCTCCTCTTCCTCCACCTTTCCCTTCACCACAGGACAATTCTCTCAACCCTCTCCCTCTCCTGGTCTAGTCTATACCGTCTCCCTGGATAACCTCGCCTACTCAACAGCTTCATGCTCTGGCTGGTGCCTCTCCGCTGAGGTCCAGACACAACATCTAACTGCGTGGGACATCTCCTGTGTTCAAAACCACTGGACCCCTTGCCTGTCCCCACCGCCCACCCCGCTCTTCCTCCTCCAGGTGTGCCCCCTCTTGGTGAACGGCACTGCCACACTTCAGATCTGCCAGGAAACGCTGGGGGCATCTTTGACCTCACATCCAACCAGCAACAAAGATCGTTTGACTCAAACTGGATGGTTTCAAATATGTCACTTCCTCTCCATCACTGAAGCACCAGGGCTGCTACTTGAGTTCACTTCTTAGTCTTCCTCCCCCAGGCACTCTGAAACTGCCTCCTGACCCCTCCTCCAGCCATGCCTTCTCAAATCCATTCTCCACACCCTCTGCTAACATGATCTTTCTGAAATGCAGGGGTGCGAATCTGATCAGGTCACTTTCCTGCTTAAAATGCATCACCGGCTGTCCCTTGCTTTCAGACGTGAATCCACACTCTGTACTTAGCACGGCCTGCGGGAACTGGTCCTCCCTCCCTCTCCACGCTCATGTCTCACAAACCGTGTTCTCGTTCTCCATGCCCTACCCCACTCGCCTACTTGCTTTTCAACACTTCCAGGAGGCTCTTGATCTCTGCCGAGGTTGCAGCCGGCTGAAGGCTTGACTAGGGCAGGAAGGTCAGCCCCAGAGTGGCGAGTGGTGCTGGTTGTTGGCAGACGGACTCAGTTCCCCCATGTGGGTCTCTCCACACGCTGCTTGGGTGTCCTTGCCACATGGTGGCCGGCTTCCCCTGGAGTGAGCAATCAGAGTGGAGAGAGCACAGGGGGAAGCCGTCCTTTTGAGGACTTCGCTTAGAAGTCACATAGCATCACTTTCCCCATGCTCTTTCCATTAGACGCAGGTAACTAAACATAGCTCACCTTCACAGGGGGAGGTGGGTGGTATTAGGCTCCGCCTTTTGAAAGAAGAAGCATCAAGGAATTCTCAGGCATATTTTAAATTTTCTACCAAGGCTGACAACGAAGGGCTGGGTTTTCCCAGTCCATGCCAGTCGTGGAAAGTATTCTAGGGAATGGAGAACGTACGCTGTCCAGTGAATTCCACGGCAGCAATAGGACCTCAGGTTAGACCCCCATAGCGCTAGAGTTCTTAGAAGAGAGGCAGCGTGGGGTTCTGTTTAAGTGAAGGGAGGGTTGTGATCATATAATCTGGGCTTAATTACCAGCTCAGTCGCCATCTAGCTGTGCAACCTGGGAATTATGCTTATCTCCTGAGTGCCTGTCTTTCCTCATTGCATTATGGGAATAAAACCAGTTGTGGCTACCTCAGGGGGTGGGGGGTTATGAAGATTAAGTAAAATAGTGCATGGAAAGTTCTTAACCCCAAGTATGGCATGGTAAGTAGTCAATAAATGTCAGTTAATATTAATCATAGTATTACTAATAATGATGTAAATGTCCATCTGCCTTTCTCAGATGGCTTTAGTAATGCGCCTCCCTGAGGCAGAAGAATAAACCAAATGACTTTCCGACTTTCAGTTCAGATGACCTTCAGGACAGTGAGGTTATCATCAAGTGCTTACTCCCTGACCAGTGGACTGCCAGATTGCCCCTGGGTCACACGGACGAGGAACTGATGGTCAAGCCCAGGGCAACCTTGATAGTCACAGCTATGTAGAGTCCAGCACTTACTTACCCACATCTGCTTTTTTTCCAAGGTCAATTTCTTCATCTTTGTGAAAATTCTCAAGCTTCTCATTTCTAAGCTCAAAGCCCATCAAATGTGCTTCCGAGATTACAAATACAGGTGAGTGGCCTGAGGTTGGTAGCAGCCGTCCGGGGTATTTTGACTCCTGCTGACTAATGTTCTGGGATGGGCGGAGCAAGGTTCATTGGTGTGTTTGTCTCCTAAGCAAGCATGTGAGGGAGAGCCCCTCCAAAAACAGGTGTCATAGGATCGCCTATAACTTTTGCCGATGTGAGACTTTTGACCACGATGAGGACCTTCTGACCCCATGAAAATGAAATAAGTGGTGAATAGTCAAGGACCACACATTCTTGTAGCAAGAAACTTCTAAAAATCCCCTAGAAATGGGAAAGGGAATCTTGTATGAAGGGAAGTTTGGCAGTTCCCTTCCTGGGGAAGGATTTGAAACAGCAGGATTAAAGACATATTCATAACCCAGAAGAGGATATCTGGGTATTTTCGAGACCTTAAGAAATAAGACCATAAACGTTTAGAGTTCAAGGAAATACATTCTTCACAGTCACCCTTTCTTTGTGACTTGCCTTTGCTATGTCTCCCCTTCCTTCTGTGATGACAGCAGTCCCCACTCACAGTACATCAGACCACAGGTGTTATTAGGCTGACATTCCTATAAAAACAAATGAATGAATGAATGAACGACAGATAAAGGGCTCCCTCCCTCTTTTCCCAGTTATTTTGTACTTTCTGTGCGGCATGTGCATTTCAGCAGGGCTCTCGTGGGGGGAGTGTGACCCACAGAGCTGTGCTAAGGGTGGGCGCCCTCGTCCGCACAGCAGGCCAGAAGAGGAGGGCGTGAGTGACGATGGCCCTAGCCCTGTTGCTCACCTTTTCTAAGGCTCCACTGAGGTGCTGGGAAGGGAGTTTACCCATGTATCTGACAAACATTGGATGGATGGCTACAATATGCTCAGCCCCGTGCTTTGAACAAGAGGTAAATACGATGTGGACCCTGCCTGGAGGATCCCACGTTCTACTTCCCCAAGGACGGGGATGTTGCTGTGGAGCCAGAGTCAGGAGGGAGGGTGCTGGCCATGACCCAGCCTCACCAACTGACCTTAGGCAAGTAGCTTGGCCACCTTGGCCTTCCTGGTGTGTAAAATGGGAGTGTCACGGCAGAACCGTCTCCTGCTTGTGACGAGGATTCAGGAGGTTGTAGATATGGGTGGCCCAGTCTAATCAGATGTGGTGAACCGTGTTTGCTCAGGATCCAGACCCTCAACTCCTATCTTCCTAAAACCCTCCTTCCATGAGGTCTAGAAGGCTGAACATAACTAGTTCAAGACTGGGCAGATATATACTGTAGTTGCTAGTTGGGGCTTTGGCCAAAACATTTTGCAGAAACCTCCAGCCCTGGGGAGCCGGCCTGGGCCCCAGGGAGCCACACTGTCTCTCTCGGCGCCTCCAGTCGAGCCTCCAAGTGGCTGAGCAGCCTCCTTGGCCCCTTTCCCAAGGCTTGGCCTCTCTCACTGCTCTCTGGGGATGGAGTTCCAAGGCCTGCTCTAGTCCACGCTGTTTGGGTCCACTCGGGGAAGGCAGTCCTCCCGGTAACCAGCTGCTGGGAAAACCAGGGGACCCGAGAAACTGGACAGAAGCTAATGTTCCTAGGAGACAAAAACAGGGAGCAGACGAATCCCAAGGGACTTGGAGCCTAAACCCTGTGCTTTGTGCCCCCAAAGTCTACCACTGGGACCTTCCCTGTGCCCAGACCCACAAGCCCCACAATAGTTTTCCGTCGTAAGCATCCCCGGAAAGACGGCCAAAGTGCAGCCTGTGAGCCCCACCGCTGGGTGTTCTGACTCGGTAAGTGGGGATGCACGTCTCACAGAGTCCCCCAGGGCACTCGCACACACAGCCAGGGTGGGGGACCGCTGATCAGACGCTCTAGTGAAATAACACATGGACCTTCCTGCTCGGGCCATGACGAATGTCATTGCGGCCTCAATATTCTGTTTTCCAAGGTAGTGGTTTCCGAACTGTTCTAATCATGCATCTCTATCAGTAAAGAAATTCTGAGTATGTCCCTCATCATATATATGCATGGTCTAATGAACACATATACATTATAAGATATTCCCAAAATAGAACATGTAAAAGGATAGATAAAAATTAATATACATAGAACTTCTATTATCTTCCATTATTATATTTTCTTGCAGTATCAAATAGATTGCCTTGCACAGCCCTGGAGTGTGCCCCTGCAGCTGGGGGCCATTGACCTGGCAAAGGGTAAATCAAGGTACTGGGGAGCCCCTCGTGGCTACACGATGACCCAGGATGGTGTTTTGCAGGGAGGAAGAGTCATCCTGCCTGACACAGGCAATCTCCCTGGAAACTCCTTTTTCCTCTCCCCACCCCCGCCCTCCGCCACCCTCCCCCATTCAAGGAGAAAGCTTGAAAAGGGGCGCCTGGGTGCATGTCCACCTGAAGGTCTCCCAGGGAGAGATGCCTCATCTTGGGGAGTTCGCCACCACCTGGGGACCCATCTGTGTTCCTGAGTGGCTGAGACTTTGGAGGGCTGACTGACACCTCCTGAATTCACAAAAGGTGAATGTGTCTAAACTATTCATTTTTCACGTCTGTGGAAGGTGGGGGCAGGGGTAAGGCATTCCTTTCTAGTGCCCGCATACCTAGTCTTTTTTTTTTTTTTTTTTTTTTGTTGAGACAGAGTCTCACTTTGTTGCCCAGGCTAGAGTGAGTGCCGTGGCGTCAGCTTAGCTCACAGCAACCTCAGACTCCTCGGCTTAAGCGATCCTACTGCCTCAGCCTCCCGAGTAGCTGGGACTACAGGCATGCGCCACTATGCCCGGCTAATTTTTTCTATATAGATTTTTAGTTGTCCATATAATGTCTTTCTATTTTTAGTAGAGACGGGGTCTCGCTCAGGCTGGTCTCGAACTCCTGACCTTGAGCAATCCACCCGCCTCGGCCTCCCAGAGTGCTAGGATTACAGGCGTGAGCCACCGCGCCCGGCCTTGCATACCTAGTCTTAACACTGAAAGACCCACAAATCCAAAGAGGTCAATGTTGGTGTCGGTGTTGTCAAAGCAGAGAAGGATGCTTGAGGGGGGCCTGAAACCACCCCTGGCCCACCACACACCTACCTGTTGAGGAGGTTGGTTCCCAGAGCCAGTGCGCCCTCTGCAGGCCAGGGTGGGATAAGTGCTGAGAACGTCCTCTGCTTTTCCCGCCAGTTTGGCTGTTCTGTTTACTCTTTCTCCATGCAGCATGCAATACAGTTGATTGGCTTGTACTTATTAGCCAAAGGCAGGGACCTGTGTTTCAGGATACACCTAGGCCACTTTATTTTACTCCCTGGGCTGGTGAATCCTACAGCATCTATGAACTCACTTGCCCATTTTGCTCTTGGAAAGCAGTGCTAATCCCCTCACTTCTGGGTACTAGGAGGGCTGCCTACTGTCACCCCGATGGGTCACCAGCTCCCCTCAGCTACTCAGCTCACACTGCCCTCTTCCACGCAGGAAGGCTGCTCCTCTTCCTCATCCCCCTCCATGTTTGTTTTCCCCTGCAGACCTCTGCCGGAGTGAGGAGGAGGGGTGACGGGGCTCCTTGCATTTCGTCCAAACTCCAATAGGTACAGGCGGCCTCCAGCAATCAGAGATTTTGAGAACTTTCAGAATTTAATGCTCATCTGGCCTCCCTCCAGGAATATATTTTAGGAAAGTTTAGATTAAACACATTTAGGCCCTGCCAAAGAGGCAAGTTGCTAGGAGCCGAAAGACTTTCTAGAGTTTTAGCCCTTACCCCTGGGCTTCCACCATCAGGCTAGGGACGCAGTAAAGGGCTCGTCTGTCTGGCTTGGAGAGAGAGAGGCCACTCGGGACGGAGGAACATCAAGGCTATAAACGGGGCAAGTGATGCCCTGTGTTCTCTGTCCTTTGTGGTCCTCAGCACCGAGGTGGCTCTTTCCCCCAGATAAATGGTCTTCGCTCTCCGTGTGATACACAGGGAAGAACTCTTAGTGCATTTATAAAGGAGAATCATTTCTTCACATGCTAAACCCCAGCCCTTTCTGAAAGGACTTTTTGGTGGGCAATGTAGGGGAGAAAAAGTTTTCCTTGATCCCTTAGGGTTCTTGGCTGGGCCTGAAAATCAAACAGGCAAAGACAGATTAATAGGAGAAAAAGCAAACAAATGTATTTTGTGAGTTATATGTGACATAGGAGCCTTCATAAGGAAATGAAGACCCAAAGAAGTGGTCTTTCTTGTGTATTTTCATGCTAGGTCTGATGAAGAGTGGACATTCATGGAGCAATATCACTGGACAAAAGGGCTGTGAGCTAATGGTAACGAACTGGGGGACCTGGCAAGGCCTGTGTGTTCAGATTCTTCTGTGTCCCTGTGTCTTCAGAAATAAGGACATTCCTGCCCCCCAGGTTTAAGGAGGGCATCTTTCATGTGAGGGTCTTATGACCTGTTTGCTGGAGAGCTCCTTAGCATTTAAAGATGGCTCCAAAGCAAAAATCACTCTGTGGTCTGGGCAAAAAGATTTCTGCGGGTCAAAGATCACCCATGGTTGCCACTCTGCAACCTCTGAGCCAGAGGGCTTTAAAACACTCCTGGAAACACACAACCCTCTCAACAGTCTCGCGTTGGGAGCACGGTACTGCTGCCTAGAGAAGTGACTCCCACATGGGTGGGGTGGGGGTGGGGTGGGTCCGAGCTCAGCTCAGGAGAACCACATAACCAGGGCCCGCGACTGCACCTCCCCACCTCACCGGCCTCTCCTGACAGTCAAGGCTCTGGGCTGTGCAGCCCTGTGGCTGGGTGGAGTCCCTTCTTAGCGGTTTTCTGCTCTCCTCTTCCTGGCTTTAGATGCTTTCGGTGCACAAAGGTGAGTTTTTCATTTGTCTGTTTCACTGATCGTATTGCATTGGAATGGCTCTCACAGACAGGATTCGCAGTGAGCTCTTTCTCTTGGGTAGAGTTAACCCTTCCTTAAGAAACTGCCCATGAACTTCTGATGCTACCCTGTGTCTACATCTTTAACTCCTTGGGACTTGGGAGGAAACCTCTTCCTAGTCTGGCCCTTTATGAGAAATTATTTGGCCTAAAAAATCATTACAGTTAAGCTCCACTTTCTAATGTGTATAAGACAGTAGCTTTGTTTGTACACTGAATATGAGTCACCTTTGCTAATTGGTTAGTTTTGAATCAAGCAGCTCAATGGTAAAGCTCGGTCACTCCCAAACCTGCTGCTTTTCAAAATCCCATGGGAGTTCCTTAAAAATTCCACATTCCTGAGATCCGACTTCCAGAAGTTTGGATTCATGGAGCTGACACTGGAGCCCAGGAAGTGACATATTTTTTTTTTTTTTTTTAAAAAGCTCTGTAAGGAATTGTAATAGTCAGCCACATTTGGGAACCACCGGTTTGGAGCATTTGGGCCGCAGCTGTGCACTTTACACGTGGGTGGTACAAAGGAATGTTTGTGTTTTCACGTGTGCAGACTGTATACAGCAGCGGGCCTCTGTTGCCGCACTTTTTATGAGGAGGAGCTGTTTTTCATTTCCCGTAGCCCTTGCTGTCACCAGGGTTGAGGGGCAAGGCGAGGGTTGACAGCAAAGCCCAGTGTGTGGAGTATGTAGGGCCTGGAGATAAGTCAGAAACCCCTCTTCCAGGCTCAGATTTGCTACTTAGTGTCTGTGTGACCCTGGGAAATTCATTTGCTCTCCTTTCTCAGGGCAACGTTGGAGGTATTGATGTTGAAAGTCCTGGGCAGAGAAAGGAATGGAGGCATCTGCTAGCCAGGCAACGGGACACTTGTCTGACCTGGTAGGGTTGGAGTGTCCCATGGTGGCAGCCACTTGCGTGGAAATCTATCCATCAGGCAAAACATTAAACTCTGCAGGCATCGATAGAGGATAATGAGAATCTATATGGAGGAATTCATTCATTCATTCATTCATTCCATGTTTCCTGAGCCTCTCCCATGCGCCAGGTGTCGGGATGCAGCAGTGAAGACCACAGTGGCCCTAAGCATTAAATGTGTAGTTAGGGAGACCAACTGGAAAATCAACAATTTATCAGTGTGATTAGAGCCACAATAAAGGTGTGCACAGAAGGGCAGGGAATGTGTTGCCTATTCCCTGCGTGGCCTTCTTGACCATTATTTGGTTATCTTTTACAGATTGGCAAAATCAACACTGGTCCTCATCCCTTTATTGGGTGTTCATGAGATTCTCTTCTCCTTCATCACCGATGATCAAGTTCAAGGATTTTCAAAACTTGTACGACTTTTCATTCAGTTGACATTGAGCTCCTTCCATGTAAGTAGGAGTCTGCAGCATGACGCCTTGGCTTTGGAGAAAACAGGCTCAGCACTGAGAGAGTCCATGGGTGACAATAGAATTCTAGCACCAGAAGGCTTTATCAGTGAGGGCCCTTGGCGTTAGAAGGGCATAGATGGGGAAGTGTTGCTGTGATCTTGGCAGCGTGATTCGGTGACTAAGAAGGGAAAAGTGGTCGCTTCCCTGGGCTGTAATAGTTAATGTGACTCATGGTCCTACGAACTGTGAGTGTTGACTTGAAGCCTTTTATTAAGTGCCTAGTTTTGCTGGGCTCGCTGCAGAGCATTGTGCAAAATGAGCTTTGTCTGTGCTTCAGGTGACAGGTACACAGAGCACAGCACAACTCGGGTGGGCACTAGTGGGTCCAGACTGGGAGTTTCTTGAATCTTGACAGATGTGTGGGGGCTGAAACTAGCATCAAGAGGCCAGCTGTGGTTGCTACCTGGATTCCTTCATCATCTATTGCTTAAAATGGTTGTCCATGCCTTAGTAACTTAAAAAGGACATTTTTTAAAATTATTTCTCATGATTTTAGGAGTCAAGAATCTAGGTAGGCTCTAGTAGGGATGGCTAACCTCTGTGTCTGTGATGCCTGCTGGGCTGGGACTTCCCAGATGGCTTCTTCACCCACATGTCTAGTGCTGAAGGTGGGATGGCTCAGCTGGCTGGGGCTGGCTTTATTTGGGTCAAAGTTCTGTGGCCTCATTTCTCACTATCAACTACCTACCTTCCTTCCTTCCTTCCTTCTACCAGAGACACCAAGTTCCCTATATCTGAGTCTTAAAGCCACTGCCATGAGACAGGGTCAGGTGTGGAGATTTCATGCACAGAGCAGAGAAAACGTGCCTGCCCACAGCATGCTCACCAGCAGCCAGAGACAGAGCCTGGGGTGGAGATGTGCTCTGGGAAGTTGGACAGTGGTTTGTTTGTTTGGTTTTTTACCCTCTTAAATTCTTTGTGGCTTTGAACTGAGACAAGGGACTCATCAGTAATTTTTTTTTAAATATGAAAACATGTTTAAATTTATTTCAATCTTTTCAGGGATTTCAAAAGCTAAGATTTAGTAATTTGGATTTTTTATGTTGCTTGTCCTTAATCTTCTTTCAAAGGTAATCCCACATTAGAAAAAATAAAATAAAACAAAATGAAAGCAAAAACCTGCAGCTGTTATCTCAGTGGTATGTGGTGGCCTTTTGTTCCCTGAGGGCATGATCAGCCAGTATGAGCCCCTGATCACCTGATCTCACACACCCAAGGCCAGGTGAAGACCAGACATTCAGATGGAGCTAAGTGAGGCAAAATTCTGAGCCAGAATGCCAGTCCGTCAGACTTCTCTGACACGGGAGGATGTTTTAGTCATCTATGGCTGTGTAACAAGCCACACCAAAGCTTCATGGCTTAACACAATAACCATTTCATTATTTTTAATGATTCTGTGAGCTAGGTTGTCTGGGCTCAGTGTGGGTGGTCCTTTTGATAACATTTTTGGCTGGGTCTACAAACATCTGAAGGCTCGATTGGGCTGGAACAGCCGAGATGGTTCATTCATATACCTAGACCTTGATGGTAGCTGTTGGCTAGGACCTCAGCTAAAACTGTAAATCATGGAGCCTTAGCTCTTCTCTGGCCTCTCCACGCATCTTGTGTATCTCATAGCAGGGCAGCTGGACTCTCAGAGCATCCCAATAATAAATGTTCTAAGTCGGAGAAAGTAGAAGCTTCTAGCTCTCTCAAGGCATGGGCTCAGAAGTCCCAGAAGTCACTTCCATGACATTGTATTGGTAAAAGGAGTCACAAGGTCATCCCAGATTCAAAGGAGGGAACATAAGGTGCATTTTTTGATGTGAGCCTACAGAGAGAAGGGGAATCACTGGAGCCATCTTTGGAGACAGCTGCCACCGTGGGTCATTTGTTCCTGCAGCAGCTAGAGCCCAGCTCACCACCTTGCACCATTGAGGAATATGACAAATCAGAGTGACTCTGCAGGGTGTTTTGTGCCAGGGAGCCAGAAAACATACTTAGAGGGCTTGTGCCTGGGCAGGGACCTCCCACCCTCTGAATACCCCTGCACCGCTCCCTCCATCCTGCCAGGCAGAGGCGAGAGCTTGGTGGGCAAATGTGTGGGGCACATTTGGTGGATTATATTAGGGAATCAGAAAGAATAGATATTAGCCCTAAAGCTTCCTTCCCTTGCTGCTTTGGAGGGTCCTTCCCTCTTCCAAGTTCTTGCGGCTTAGACGGTTCCACCAGCCTCCTGCCGTTGCTGGCGCTTAGGAGACTGCCACGTGGTGGTGATACACGAAGTGAGAGGCGTGTGTTCTGTGGACCCCTCCCTTCACGCTTGCTTAATCTAGAATGAGTACCAGGCTCTGGGATGTTCCTAAAACAGTGAAGCAAGAGCCTGAAGAAGTGAAAAGCCACATTTGTCATGTGAAATCTTATTTTAGCCAACTTGTTTGTGAGAATCCTGGCTCACTGAAAGGCCCTTCTGATATCGTGTGCCCGGAGGCAAATATTATATCACCTGCCGTGCCAGCTGCGCAAGGCCGCCGTGAACCTCTGCTGAGAGTGCACGTGTGCAGACGGCTAACTGGCACCACCGTGCCCCTATTGAGCAGATACAGCTATGAAATATCTGGTGTACGAGAGAAGGGAAATTCCACACTCGGGGGCAGGATCCAATATAGGGTTGATGTCGTGACTGCCAGCACACGGATCCTGGCCTGGCTCCAGAAGGGACGTGTGAACAAGGCTTATGTAAGGAAGCGGAGAAACACCTTCCCCGGGGACACATGTCATTATCATCATGAGATGTTGGAGGTCCCTGCCACCGGGACCTTCCCCCTTGAGTTAAAAATGTGTCCTTGTCTGTGAGTTCTGGCATTTTATGAGATTTTTCCCACCAGCACTCAGGTACCCAGAACACACACCCAACTCCGGCAGGTCAGACACACGGCCCCATTCCACAGGCTCTCCGTCAATTAGGGAAAGCCAGGGCACGTAGGTTGTCATGGTGACTGACAAATCAGGGAGCATAGAAGTCTGGGGAAAACAATGGAAACAAACATTAACTGAAGCCTCTTTGATGCCAGACCTCTGGCAGTTAAGCAGTGAGTCCAGAAAAATGTTCCAAATTCAAGAGATTATTCCTTTATTGAAACTTCCCCAACACAAATGCTTTGTAAATGAAAATGCCATAGAAAGGTGGCCTATTGTTTTCATTTTAACCCTTGTGTCCATAATTCTAAATAACTAGGAAGAGAATAAAAAGGGAATTACGTTGTCATATCTGACATTGTACAAGGCAAGATTCTTTTATAGTGGTAAGTGACAGAAACTCCATTCATTCACTCACTTATTCATTCAACAAATATTTTTGAGCTCCTGTTTTGTGATGGGCATGGTTTTAGGTGCTGGGGATCTGGCGTTGAAAAGACTAGATAAGGATGCTAGTCTTGTTGGGGATGGGGGCCAGGGAGGAACAGAGAACAACCAGGTAGACAAATAAGTAACAATATAGCTCTGGTGGCATGAAGAATACAAAATAGAGTTCTGTGATGGTGACTGCTAACAAAAATTGGATGGTCTGGAAAGACCTCTTTTTGGTAATATTTGAGCTAAGACCTGAATTTTGAGAAGCCAGGTAGGCAGAGATCGAGGAAGAATGGTCCAGAAACAGAAAGAGTGAAGGGACTCAGTGTCTCCTCCTGGTATTCATGCCCTTGTGTCCACCCCTCCCACAAGGAATAGGGGTGACCTGTGACCATTAGGATACTGTGGACATGAAGGTGTGTGACTTTGTGAGGCTGGGTCATAAAAGGGGTTGCAGCTTCTGCCTCCCTCTCTTGGATCCCACCCCCTGGGAGAAGCCAGCTGCCATTTCATGAGGACACTCAAGTCACTCACTGGAGAGAGACCGTGGCCTCCCACCAACCACAGCCCCAGCTTGCCAGCCACGGGAGCTGCCTTGGAAGCAAGTCAAGTGGTCAGATGACTGCAGTTCCAACCAACATCTTGACGACAACTTAAGAGTTACCTTGAGTTAGAACACCCAGCTAAGCCACTGCCAGATTCTTGGCCACAGAAAGTGTGCGAGATGATAAATCTTTACTGTTTTGATCCACAATGTTATACAGCAGTAGATGCCCAATACCTAAGCTTGACATGCTGGAGGAGGCCGCAAGGCCTGGGTGGCTGGAATAGAGTGGCTGAGGGCAAGCGTGGTACAAGATGAAGCCAGTGACACAGGTGGGAGATGGTCTATCATTTCTAAAGAAATATTCTCACAGGAGAAAGGAGTATTTATTATCTTACATAACTGAAAATTTCAGGACCAGGCATAGCTGGAACCAGGTACTCAGAAAGTAGCATCAGAAATCTGTCTGTCACCATCTCTGGCCTCTGCTTTTCTCTGTGTTGGCTTCAGCCTCAGACAGGCTCTCTCCATGTGACGGGGAAGATGCCCACCAGTATCTCTGGGCTTGCATCATCTATGCAGCTGGCAAACGCAGGGAAGAGAGTGCAACTTTCTCCTCCCTCCTAGTGAAAAGAACTCTGATTGGCCCTGCTTGGGTCACAGGCCCATTTGGGCTGATTGTGGTGATGGCCATCCTAAAACGTGGGAACCGCATGATTGACAGCCCTGCCCCGCCGGAAGCTCAGGGAGTAGGGGAGGGTCAGATTCCAAAAGGGAAAGATGCAAGTCAGACAAAAAAATTAGCCAGTGCTCACTATGGACAAGTAGAAATGGGACGGTGGCCTTGGCCAGTACTTGTATAACTGAATGAATGACTAGCTCTAGTTAGTATAAGCAGTGTAGTTGCCTCTTCTGGGGGCTCCTCCGACTGAGGCAGGCCCTTAGACTTTGCCAGTAACTCTCAGAGACACAGAGACATCCACCGCGTCAAATCTCATGCCTTGTCTTCTTTCTGTTCCAGGGATTCCTAGTGGCCTTGCAGTATGGCTTTGCCAATGGAGAGGTAAGATTTCCATGTTGCCATCCCGGCATCCTGCGGTGGGGCTGGAATCCTGTGCCCTAGGGATGGTGCTGTGGGGAACGTGCAATGGCCAGCACATGTTGGGACAAATTTGCACCGTGAGCCGCCAGGAGAGAGAACAGGACGCTGCTTAGACCAATGGGAAACGGTGTCAGGATGGGTGTAAGGAAGTTCAGAACGCAGCCCTGGCCCCACTGGAGATAGCGGTATTCAAGTGTGGAGGAGGAAACAAGCTTGAACTTGGGAGTCCAAAAATTTGGATTTAAGCCTTGGCTCATCCACTTAGGAGCTCTGTGAGTTAGGTATGTCACTGTGCCTTGTTTAGCCTCAGTCTCCCTATCGGTAAAATGGGAATTATAACCGTCCCTACCTCATCATGTTGGCCCAGGCATGCCAAGCACTGGAGAGCTATGATTACTATTATTGTTAATATTACTGCACGGCCCCAACTAGCTCTCTGCTCCCCTTGGGAAAGGCTTGAAGGGGGAGGGGCAGGGGACGGGACAGGTGTTTTCTCCCGTCTTTAGTGAGTTTCCAGCCTCCTTTCAATCTCCCCTACCCCACTCCAGGTTTAGGTATTTTTTTCTGTCTCCTCTCACTGGAATGTCAGCTTCCTGACCGCCAACCCTCTTCCGTCTCGCCCACCGCTGCCACTTCTGTATCTTCACGCAGGGGCTCCTTATCCGCGGCAGGTTTCAGCTTAAATGCCACCTCGGCACGGTCCTTTCCTGACCTCCACATCTCCAGTTTTGTATCCTTTCCACACTGTCCCGCTTGACGGTCTCGCAGCATCCACCATCTGATGTGCTTGTGTGTCTCTGTCTGCCTCTTTGTTAATCTCCTCCAGTTAGAAGGTAAATTTCCCAAGGAAGCCCAGCGTGGCTGCTCAATGAATCTTTGCTGCATGACCACATGACTAAATGACTCCAAGACGGTAACTCCGCCCCGTCTCTCCTGACAGGTGAAGGCCGAGCTTCGGAAGCACTGGGTCCGCTTCCTGCTGGCCCGTCACTCGGGCTGCAGAGCCTGTGGCCTGGGCAAGAACCTCCGGTTCCTGGGCAAAAGTCCCAAGAAGCTCTCGGAGGGAGATGGCGCCGAGAGGCTTCGGAAGCTGCAGCCCTCACTCAACAGCGGGCAGCTCCTGCACCTGGCCATGAGGGGGCTGGGGGAGCTGGGAGCCCGGCCCCACCAGGGCCACGCACCCTGGCCCCGGGCCAGCAGCCTGTCTGAGTATAGCGAGGGTGATGTCACCCTGGCCAACACCATGGAGGAGATTCTAGAAGAGAGTGAGATCTAGGGCGGAGCCCACTGCTCTACCTCTGCTTCCGGGAACTTCTGAGAGGGCCAAGGAAGGAGGCAGAGCAGGATGGATGTCGCTGAGCTCAGAACTGTTCTCATCCCGTTCACCATGGCACTTTGACAGGAAGTCTGTCTCAAAGTCCTTCCAAAGTCCTTCGGGTTCTGTGTAAAAGAGGCTGTGTGACGCCCATGCGTTCTGCCTGGCCTTGTCACCCTAATAACGCCCACCAAAATGGCCCTGAGACCCTGGGGCCTGGCCTTAAATTCAAGGGAATGGACCCCACCGTAAGGAGAGAGGCCAGACATTATCTGTTCCTTCCCCCGGCGGCACAGTGTTCCCCGCTGGGGCTGGGTTTCGGTGCACACGCATCGCCCGGGAAGCTTTTTCAATGCAGAATACTCGACTCGTGGCCTGGATTCTAAGAGATGAGTCTGGGGTGAGGGCTGGGAATTGGAACTGTTTAACAAGCGTCCCGGCTAATGCCGATGCAAGCCCAGCCTGGGAAACACGGGGCAGGGTGGGGGCAGTCAGAGCCCCCCTCCCCCGGCATGGCCGCGGCAGGGTAGAGGGAGAGGGCTCTGCATTCCAGCCCCGCTGCGATGCACCTGCCCTCCTCGGACCGTGTGTAGCCTGCGTCGCCCACCAGAACCACACTCCTCTCCTGCTCCTCTGCTCCCTCTCTGCCGTCGAGCTCTGCCTCCCTTTCTCTGCCTCCGTCCTCTGTGCGGGGTCGGCAGAAGTTCTGTTTGATCTGTAACAACCCCGTCCTTCCTGTGAGGATTGGCCCTGGCTCCCTGGAGACCCTCTGAAGGTCATCCTGGGTCCTTTCCTCTCTTTTCTGGCTCCATCTGCCTTTCTGAGCGTGGCTTCTACAAGCCTGACCTGCTCTGCCATTCCCGTGGGGCAAGGAATGGCCCTGACATTTTTGGTTTGCCACCAGTGTGTTGATGGTCACACCTTCTGCTGCAGGAGGTTTACCTACTATGCTCCCTGACCGGAGTCCCCGCTGAAAGAATTCTCCCCAGACAGGAAAGGGTGCCGGAAGCAGGCGGTAAAGCTATCTGGACATGCCCAGGGTGGCACTGAGAGACCCAGGGCTCCACAGCGGCTGGGCCTGTGGGACCCGTCCTGCTGATGGGCAGTCTGCGTCGTGGGCCAGCTCCTGACCTACGGAGACTGAGGAGGGTCCAGGCTCAGTGACTAAAGCTGTAAGGCAAGAGGCTGAAGGAAGGACAAGGGAGGAACATCCTATGGAACAGTGTGTTCGTGCCCAGGACTGTCGCTTTCACAGCATGGAAAATGCACGTGTATGTGGGTGGAGCATGTTGCCGTGTGACCGAATGCTACCTTATCCTAGGGGGCCGAAACGACTCTTCTCAAAGACGGCTGCCATATTTAGCAAATAAAAACACATGCTACTCGGTTGCATTTGAATGTCAGACAAGCAAGCTTGTGTAAGTGTCTCCCATGGGACTTATTTTATGTGACATTTGAATTTAGTCACACATCCTGTCTTTTCCTGGCAACTCTGTGCTCAAGGATGCTTTGCAGTGGGGCCGGGGCAAGGGTGAGACAACCGAGGCTCTCACCTCTGAAAAACTCAGCAAGCAAAATAAATTATATTTCAATGCAATATTATAAAAAGTCAAATCCACAAACTACAGCCCACGCGTCATTTACAGAAATAAAATGTTACTGGAACTGGAGCCAGGATATGGGTGCGGGGGGTGAGACCAGCTCGTATGAGGATAGGCTCCCACCCTGACTTCATCTGAAATGTTGGTACTTTGTCCATCAGGCAGGGACTTTTAACATTAATTTTGATTTTTAAACAATCACATTAAAATATTATTTATCTTGACTACGGGGCCTTTTGGAGCCCCTTACATGTTGCCCCATGGTGAGTGCCGCCCACCTTGGTGTGCAGGTTGGAAACGGAAGCAAAGGCGTTAGGCAAGTGCATAATGAAGCAGAGACTTATTGTTTGGTGTCCAGATTATCCATAGTTTGATCCCTAAAATATATGTCCTTCTAATTTTCCCTTTTCTGCAAATGCCCCTGCCCTGCCTCATCAGCCTGTGAGCTCCCAGAAAGCTGGGGCCATCGCGTATTCCCGGCACATACCCGGCACGATGCCGGTTCAGACTAGGTGCTCTACACACATTCCTCGAATGACACGGCGCAGAAATGTCTCTTAGGAGCACTGGATGCTGCTGGGAGTAAGTGATCCGGGATCTTGCCCCTATTAGGCAAAACATGTTTCCCCCCCCCCAAAGCATCTGTCAATACGTCCTCCACCTCTCTCTCCACACACTGCTTGCTCTTGTCCTGCTGATGATTAAAACAAGTTTACTTAATTTGATCTGCATTTTGTCAATTCTTTTACATTTGCTCCTCATCGGAGCTGAAGTTCTCTCCTACCCCTGGAGAATCTGGTGCACTCTACCTGGCCGGAAGTGGGAAAAGGGGCTGTGGCATTTAGCCAGGGTCCTGGGTGGTCCATTGTCTTAAATTTGGTCTCAGGGGCCAGAGGAGTGGGCAGAGGGGAGGGGCCCGAAGTAGAGGTAAGAGGTGAAAAGGGTGGAAGATGACTGTCTGACTGTTGCTCCTTTTCTAACCCACTTTCTGGATCATTTCAGTGAGCTCACTGCCGTGAAGGTCCGGCCTAGTGGTTCTCAATCCTGGCATGACAAGCTCCTGGGAAGCTTTATAAAAAGACCAATGACTGCCTCTGGCTCCAGAGATTCTGACTGAATTAGTCCAAATGGGCCTGGGAATTAGTATTTTTATAAGTTTCTGAGTGATTTTTTTTTCTATACTGTGGCAAAAATTTACCATTTTAGCCATTTTTAAGTGTACAGTTCAGTGGTACGAAGTGCATTCACCTTGTTGTGGAACCATCTCTACTATCCATCTCCGGAACTCTTTTCATCTTCCTGAACTGAAACTCTGTACCCAGTAAACAACAACTTCCTTTCCCTCCCTCCCTCCGGCCCCCGGGGAACCTCTGTTCTACTTTCTGTCTCTATTGATTTGCCTATTTTAGCTACATCTTATAAATGGAATCATACAGTATTTGTCCTTTTGCGATTGGCTTATTTCACTCAGCATAATGTCCTCTAGAGTCATCCATATTGTAGCATGCATCAGAATTTCCTTCCCCTTTTGGGGCTGAAGAATATTCCGTTGTATGGAATATACCACATTTGTTCATCCACCCATCCATCCATCCATCAACACTCGGAGATGTTTCTACCATTTGGCTATTGTGAAGAATGCTGCTATGGATAAGGGCATATAAATATGTTTGAGTTCCTGCATTCAAATTTTTGAGTATACCTAGAAGTGGAACTGCTGAATCACATGGTGATTCTATGTGTAACATTCTGAGGAACCTGGAAACTGTTTTCTGCAGCAGCTGCGTGTTTTATACTCCCACCAGCAAGGCACGAGGGTTCCAATTTCTCCATGTCCTCGCCAACATTTACTTTCCATTTTTTTTATTAATACAATAGCTGTCCTAATGGCTGTGAGATGGCATCTCATTGTGGTTTTGATGTGCATCTTTAAATGACTGACCGTGTTGAGCGTATTTTCAATGTGCTTGCCGATTGGCCATTTGTATGTCTTTTTTAGAAAAATGTCTATTCAAGTCTTCGCCCATTTCTAAAGTTGGGTTGTTTTCTATTGTTGTTGAGTTATAGGAGTTCTTTACATATTCTGGATATTCACCCCTTACCAAATATATTATTTGAAAATATTTTCTCCCATTCTGTGGATGGTCTTTTTGCTTTCCCGCTAGTACCCTTTTATGTACAAAAGTTTTAAATTTTGATGAAGTCCAATTTATCTGTTTTTTTTCTTTTGCTGCCTGTGCTTTTGGTGTCAAAGACTTTAGTACGTGACCAAGGTTGAGAGCACCGGATAAGGCAGAGAGGACAGAGGTGAAGCCTTCTCTGGAAACTGACATACCTTGCTGAAGTCCAAATAAAGTGAGCCTTTCACCTGTGCAGCAGTGAGAACTCGGAAATGCTTCCCTAAGAACAGAGGCTACCGATTCTCACCAGTCTCAGTGTAGTCAGTGGGGTGCAGCTGGCCCAGTTTTGTGGTTTTTAAGGGGTGGTCTCCTTGCTGGAGCCTAAGACATGACTTTTCTGGGCTTGTCTGATAAGTTTGTGTAACCAGGGAATAGAAATTGGGGTGAAGTGGGCAGCAGCATCGTATCTGGCCCCACCTGGCTCCATGGACAATGTCTGAGCTGGGTGATAGAAGAGAAGCTACTGACAAAAGCTATTATAGAAGAGCTGTTTCTAGAACACATGCTACTCCCCAGGGACCACTCTGACAGACTCTAACCTAGAAGCCTCCCCAGGAGACTAGCACACAGCATGGGCGTGTCGGGAGCACTGTAGTCCTGCCTGTGGTTGGAATGTGGTGCCTGGGGGAGGCAATGGCACCTGGAACTGAGGGACCTACTGGTGAATCTCCTGGGGATGCTAAGAAGTGCCCAAGGGGCTGAGGTTCTATGTGAGCAGCTGGCAACAGGGGCCAGGGGAGGTTTGGATTATTGTTCTTAAAGAGACCGGTTTCTGCCCCTGAGTTCACATGTCCATGAGGAAGCAGGAACTCAGAGACATGAAATGACTTCCCCAAGGTCTCTAGAGTGGACATCTATTTTGAGAATTCACCCTTCCTATACTTACAGCACCCCAATTTTCTTCTTGGAAACCACACATCTCCCATTCTCAGTCCGTAAAACTTGAGTTGTCCTGACTCCATCCTCAGCTTCAGGGATGGGTGTAAAAATCTGCTTGGCCAAGGAGAGTGCTACGCCCTCCTGGCAGCAGACATCGGGGCAGGGATGAACATGCCACCAATCAGAGGCAGCGAAAAGTGATCCTGACACTTCGGCTGGGACTCTTGACAGAAAAGCATTTTCTGTTTTCCACTGAAATTGGAACTGTGAAGTCAGCCTGGATCTTCTGGTGACCACCTTGCCAGCATGGGGAGGACCCATCTGAGAATGGTGATGACAGCAGAAAGCAGAACCAGGAGATGGAAAAATGAACCCTGAGACATCGTTGGAGCCCCTGGATGAAGCCAGACCTGAAGCTAGCAATACTCCTAGCATTTGAGGTTATGAGAGCCAACCAATTTCTATTTGTGCCATAGCAGTTTGTGCTGGGTGTTCTGTCCTTTGCATCTGGAAGAGTCATGATGACATAGCTTATCATCACCGCGACCGCCTTCTCTTCCCTTCAGCCAAGCGGGGCTTTATGCTGCTTCCTGCGTATTTCCCATGGTGCCATAGAGCTGCACAAACAGGAGGTATAGGACCAGGTGGTCCATCCACCCTAAGCCAACAAAGGAGGTGCTAATTAGGTTATTACTCTTTGGTTCTCCATTGGCTAATAGAGGCTCCAGATACCCCCTTTTTTATGCTTCTCATTGAACCACAGACCAACAAGGACCTTATCATACAGTGTCTGTCCTTTTAGACTCAAGTGACAATGATACCCTGACCTCAGAGAGATGTGAAAAGCCCCCAGCCTCATACCCCAGGCAACCAGATTCACTCATGGAGGGTGGTGCAAATCACTGGCATAAAGCATTGAGCCCTTTGGCTGTGTCCCTAGGCCACTCAGGCTGGACACAAGGTCCTTTTTCTCCCCCGAGCTGGCTCTTGGAAGGCCCACTGTGTCTACACCAGAGGAGTGTCTTGGGCAGGTGATTCTAATAATAGCCCTCCTCCTCCCAGAACCGCTGGACCGGATGCTGTGTAGCCTCCCTCTCCCTTCCAGCCGGGACACTATGCCATCCCAGTGGTCTCTCTTTTGTAGTGTCCAGGTCAAAACTGCCGGGGCAGCCTGGAGCGACTAAGGGGACTCTAGTTTAAGTACAAATCCCACCCTGACTTCCTGGCCTCGGTGTCCCAATCTGTGCCATGGAGATGATAACACCTCCGTGAATGAAATAATGCCACACGGAGTCCAGCGTGATCCCGGCTCGCAGGAGACGCTGTGTGCGTGTTCATGCTCATGTCCGCGCCCCGCAAGGAGGAGCGCTCTCTGGCGGTGGGGATCGTGCCATTGCTGCGGCCACAGCCGGGAGGGGGGATCACCCACGACACCAGCCAGTGGAGGTTGCATACAGGTCAGGCAAGAGTCCAGGGCATCCACCTATTTTTCTGACCTCACCTTGGGACACAAGGCTGGAGTTCCTGGGTGTCCCAGGCCCTGGAGCCGTGAGGAGGTGGGGGAGGGGGGAAAGTGGGCAGCCCTGGCCTGGCCTCTGCTCGTCCGCTGGCTGAGCCTGTGCAAGCTGCTTCCTGTCGCCGAGCCTCCATTTCCTTGTCTCTAAAATGTGGGGCCTCAGGGACGTCAATGGCTGTTCCCTCCACTCACCATACGGGAGCTGAACTCACCACCGTCTGCTGAGATCAGTAATGCTCCCCACGCTTCCCACCCCGGTGGAGGGCGCCGCTATCCACCCAGCGCCCGAGCCACAGCCCTGGCTGCCACCCTGCGCCCTCTCCGCCTGGCCCTGCAGGAAAGCCTCGGGTTGTCCGCCCCCGCCCCCGCCCCCACGGCCCTCCAGCCACCTGGGCTCCTCACAGCCCTGGAACACGTGACGCTCACTCCCGCCCCAGTGCTGTGAGACACGAGACTCCTGCCACGCTCTGTCCGGCCTGAATTTAAATGTCCCTTCATCAGAAAAGTCGTCCCTGATCCCCCCCTGACAAGAGGGCCCCTCCCATTGTCTTCCCACGTGCTCTCCCCGTTTCCATGGTAACCTCGGCCACTGCTGCCGACTCCTTCCAGGTCCATCCTGGACAGTGAGTGCCGTGAGAGCAGGACCGTGCCAGTGTTGTCCTGCACCACAGGCTCAGCACCCTGGCCTAGCCCTGCGGTCGCCACACGTCCCCATCCTTGAGGGCCAGCCGGCGTGACTCGTTTCCTTTTCCAATGGAAGAATGACCAGCCGGCAGCACGCACAGCTCCCCTTGCGTTTATTGGAACCTGCTTACCCTGCACTCCACAAAGGAGCTTACACGGGGGTGGGGGGTTCTTAGGGCTCCTACGACCTAATCCTGGGATTATCACAGGGCCACGCACGGGCTGGGAGGGCAGAGGGAGCAGAGGCCGGTGGGGTGTGGCAGGAGGGACACTAGAGATGGGGAAGAAAGAACTGGTGGATTGCTAAACACGCTTCGGTCTGGCAGGGAGCTGTGCTGTGGGTGTGCAGACCTCTCTTGGCCCTGAGTGTGTGAGTGTGTGTGTGTGTGTGTGTGTGTGCAGTCACAGGTGTCCTGAGAGTGGTGGGCGGAGCTGAGCTGTTGACATCAGGGTTTCTTTTCCTTTAACTTCTCCTTCACTTTTTGAGGCTCAAACTGGATCAGTCGTAGAATCTCCTTATTGGCCAGGGTCCCCTCGATGAATTCTTCCTCTGTGAGTTTATCTGTGCATTGGGAAAAATGCACATAACAGTCAGGACTGGTAGCCTGTCAAGCTGCCGTGAGGCTGACATCCAGCCGGTATCCCCAGTGCGAACGTATTTATTGTGCCTTGCTGGTTATTAAATGTTTACATAATAACTATTACTATTCATAATTATTACATATTCAATATTTGCTCAAGTCTCAAGCCTCAAATTCTAGGGGAACTTTTGAGGGGCTGAGCAAAGCAAACAAGAAGTGGGGAATGCTGCCCCCATTCCCCGCCCCCCCCCGGGGGGCGTAGGGAGCGAGAGGCAGACGAGGGGTCCGGTGGGATTTAAGGGACAGCCTGGCTTGCAGGGAGGTCCCTCTGGCCCCTGCAGCACACGGGCAGCCCCATGATTCCTAGTTGACAACTGCTGACACCTCCTTCCTTCGCATCCATCCGCGCATCCCCCAACCTGATCTGCCTCCTCACTTGGCGTCAGGACGGAGCGAGAGCCTTGCTCCAGCCAGGCTCAGTTTCTCAGTGTTTTCACTAGTGGCTACTGTACTCAGAGCAATTAGGTAAATACGTGTTCCTGAGCCCAGATGCCACCGTGCTTGGGGTTGAGGCTGTTGCAGGGGGCGGAGGCGGGGCGTGCAATAGAAGGGATCAAGTCCCTCCCCAGGTGGGACTGATGGGGAAGTCAGTGACATGTAGAAATAACTCTAGAGTGAGACGGCTGCTCCTCTCTGCTCATGGTTGTGTGCTCATGGTGCCCAGCACATGGTAGGTGCTCAAGAAAGCTCTGCTGAACCGAATTTGATTTCCACTGGTTTATGTACTGGACCTTTTGGGTCTCCTTAATCCCTTCTGGGTTAGGATCCAGGATGGCTCCCTGCACAAATCTGGGTGGGGAAATTTGGGTTTTAAAGTCCCAGCTCCCCCGTCCCCCCGCCCAACCAGCCTCACACAGAGCTTAGAACTCCCATCATCAGGGCCTGACCCTGTGGTGAGGTGATTTTCCAGATGGGTCACGTGGAAACACATACACACGTCACACACACGTCACCCGCAGGAGTAACACGTCAGCTCTCTGACACCATCCCCTCCTGGGATGTTCACTTGGGTCAGTTTTCAGATGAGCAAGTAGCAGAACACAGGACTTAACGCAGACCCAGAGAGAGGCTGCGAAGGGGGTTAGGGAGCCAGTGGGGTGAGGTGCCGAAGGAAGGCCCTTAAGCAGCCAGGACATGTGCAAATGAGAAGCTGCTCAAAGGAGGCGTGCCAGGCAGGGCCGGATGAGGGCAGGGTGCACGGAGCGCCCGGCACAGGATCTCAGGGGGTGCTCACTTTCGGGTGGCGTGAGTGCAGCGTCGGCACGTGCGAGTGAGCTCCCCTGACACCCTGTGCCCCTCGTCGGCTCACCCGCGTCTCCACCCCCACGACCTTCGTGCCTCTCTGACTTCATCATTGGACAGCAGATTAGTAGGAACAGGATCATCTCTCTGTCCTTATTTAGTGTCCCACTCAGGTTTTTCTTCTTGAACCCTGCCAAGAGACTGCCCCCAGAGGTCACCCAAGGGGCCGGTGCTGGCCCCTCAGATATGTTTGAGCAACGCTGTGTTTTACCAGTTGAGGCCCTTCGGATTTTGAAAATCTCACTGGCGAGCTTCTCTTTAAAAATAATCAGATGATGTGGCACCCATAGTCCCACGTGGAATATGCTGGAAGCAATCAGACCAGACATGCATTCTCTGCTATTAGCCAGTGTCCATCACTTGGGGGGCTACTGTCTACATGACTCATTTTCATCATTCCAGCCCCTCTGGCGATAGTCTGTGGCCTGGGAGTCTCTAGCCCCGGCCTGACACCCACTCCTCTGCCGTAGCCTTCCTGTGTTGGCTGTGAGCGTCACGGACCAACGGCTCCAGCTGAGTTCTGGAATCCATCACTGCTTTCAAGGCAAGATCATGCTTTTCATGGTCCGTTTCCAGCCCGGGGCACTAAGACAGCTGAGGACACCCCAGCAGATCTGCCCACACTTTCTTAGAATACGCTGCATCTAAGACGTTTCTTACCCAACCTTCCTTCCTTCCCTCTCTCCCTGTGTGGCAGTTTGGTGGCTTCCTCAGCCCCCCTCTAGACCCCTCTCCACTTTCTCTCACCAGCCTTTCTCCCATAAATTTCTAGCAATCTAGAGTGGTTCTTCTCTGAGGACCCAAATGAACTTCCTAGAGTAAAACCACATAAATTTAGATTCCACATACTTGGGACATGATGTTAAATCAAAGCTAGGCTGAGCTGAAGTTTGCCCTTTTCCTAATCATGCAGAAAGTATTTTAAAAAACAAGTAGAGTAAGCCAAAGTGTTCAAAGAATGGACTCTCCATTTAAAGAGAAAGGGATTTGCAATTCCTCTTAACTCACCATTTGCATGCAAATTGCTACAGAGCTTATTGCCTTTACTTTTTACTATTCCTTAATGTAGGATAACTCTGTTACAACAAGAGATGTTTTTCTTCCAAAGCACTCCGTAATTCAGAGCTTCCTCCCCCACCTGGCTGACCCCAGGACTCCCAGGCAGCAAAGGAGTTGTGTAAGCCACAGGGTTGTGGTGCCACTTCCCTTCTTCCCTTTAGCAGTGTCAGCTCCAGGGTGGCAGAGGAACTGGTGGCAGAAATGACCGTTAGGCCATTCCTCCCTCAGACCCTTTAGACAGCAAGATGGGATGAGGTGTCCCCCATCCTGCCTGGCCACTATGACTCAGAAGAATAAATCTTACTGGAGTCTCCAGGAAACAGCCCGAGACTGTCAAATCAAAGGCAATGAAAGAAAAGGAATTCACCATCATCTTTTTTTCCAAAGAACTTCCAGATCTTCTCAGCTCTCTTTTCTGGTGTGTTTTCATCATCTGGCAGGTGCTTCATATCCTCAGGATTGATCATTTTAAAAATAGCCTGTACCAAATCAAGAGAAAGAACTTGTTAGAAGGAACTGTAAGGGCTGGTAACCGTGGGAAAACCCACGTCTTACACCGTGCACAAAAATCTGCTCAAAATGGATCAAACACTTAGCTCTGATACCTGAAACTGTAAAACTCCAACAAAAACATAAGAGAAAAGCTTCTTGACATTGGTCTTGACGATAACTTTTTGGATATGACACCAAAAGCATAGGAAACAAAAGCAAAAATAAACAAGTGGGATTACATCAAACTAAAAACCTTCTGCATGGCAAAGGAAACAACCAAAAAAAAAAAATGAAAAGGCAATTTACGGAATGGGAAAAACATCTATAGACCATATATCTGATACAGGGTTAATATCAAAAACATATAAGGAACTCCTATAACTCAATAGCAAAAGAACAAATCACCCAGCTGAAAACATGGGCAAAGAACCTGAATAGACATTTCTGCAAAGGAGACATACAAGTGGCCAACAGGTATATGAAAATGTGCTCGACGTCACTAATCATCCAGGAAATGCTAATCAGAACCACAATGAGATAGCCCCTCATACCTGTTAGGACGGCTCTTATCAAAAAGACGAGAGGTAATAGGTGTTGGCAGGGGTGTAGAGAAAAGGGAACCCTGGTACACTGTTGGTGGGAATGTAAATTGGTACAGCCATCATGGAAAACACACTGGGGACCTTGGGTCACTTCCAACACAGTGCCCCTCTCTCAGTGCCCAGACAGGCTGGGGGACCAGGCATCCCCTAAGGCAATGGCTGCAATACAGGTGCCCAAGCCACTGTCTGAGCTACTGAATGCAATTTCCAGTTGTGGGCCTGGGCATTTGTATTTTTGAGATCTCCCCGAGGGACAGGGAAGGGATGAAAAAGGCTTTCACTTCTTATTTTGTATCTTTCTGTTCTTTGAATTTTCTGATCATGTAGACATATTACTTTCATTTATTAAAAAAAGAAAATAAGAATTAAAAAGTTTCCCAGGGAAAAATGCCACAGCAGCCCTGAGGTGGGAGTTTGGGAATCACGATCTCAGACCCTACTGCCCAGAGGTTTTTGGCTGTTCAGTCTTGTGTTACGCCGTAGACTGCTCACGTCCGCGTGGCTGCGATGCCTGGTGGGCACTGGTGAGGCTGGGGAAGGGAGGGGGAGGTGGCAACAAGAACTTCCCAAAGGAAGCCCCCATTTAACCTTCGGCTCCCGGATCCAGAGAAAGACAGGGCTGGGCTCAAGGATGGCTTTTACCTCCCTCCTCGTCTCTGTAACAACGGAGCCGGGTGTGCAAGGCAGGAAGTGCCTCCAGACCTGGGAGACCAGGGAAAGGGACAAGGTGGCTCCATGCACCTTGTTTCAAGCTCCACGTTTCTAGGATTCCACAGACTCAGGAACACCAGAGCTAGCCAGGCCCAGGGAGGACACTCAAGGATCCTTGGATGTTGGGGCAGCCCCAGAGTGTATACAGGTGTGTTGGGTGAGAATTTGGAGGATACTGGCTCTGGCTAGAGCCTTCTGCCTCCCTGGAGACACCTGGGAACAGGTCAGACAAGGGCAGGGATGCCTGTGAAATTAGGTCAGCAGCTTTGAGAAGGTCCCTTTCAGCCCCCTGCTGCTGTAACAAAAGGCACACGGAGACCAAACCCAGCAGCTCCGGGCAGCCCCGAGAGGGATGCAAGTGTAGGTGGCCCCCGTAACTCCCATCTGTCTGTCCTGAGCCACGGGCACCGTGTGCAGGTATGTCAGCTGAACGCGGGAGTGGCTGCCTGCCCACCCCACTTCCAGCACGGAAGGACAGACCGTCAGAGCCTCGGGAAAGGTCGCAAAAAACACGGATTCATCACTCGGGCCCAGGACGGTTGTATAGTTTCCCCATGGCAACACAGCTAGGAGGTATCGGAGCTGGGACTAGAACCCTCTATGTCTGACTCCCAGGCCAGTGCTCTGCCCATGCCCTTGTGATCTGGTGAACAGCAGAGCCTTCTGCCGCCTTGTACAGCCTCGGCCACTGACGCGCCCTCCCTCCCTCCCTCTGCTCTCCCCTTTCTTTCTCTCCTTTCCTTCTCCTCCCTCCCTTCCTTCTTTCCCCCTTCTTCCTTCTCTTTCCTCCCTCCTTTCCTTCTCCTCCCCTTCCTCCTCCTTTTCTTCAAGGAGCACCAACTTGTAGGTTTCTGCTGGGCCCAGCATCCTCACGTAGCTCTGAAGAGTTGGTCCCTGTCCCAGGCCACCCAGAGACCCCACAGCCGATCCAGAGGGACTTGCTCTCTGGGCTGTGCCCAGACGACGATGAGGGGGACACGTGCCTGCCACTAACGGGATCCCTAAGCTGAGCACCGAGGATGAGCCCACTGGCCACAAGCCGCGTGCTTGGCTATTTTATTTATGGTTTCTCCTAATAAGGGCGGCAGAACTCTGCAAATGAAAGTATGATTACAAATGCACAAAAAATTATATAAATCATGAACAACAGTCTCCCTACCAACAGGATGGAATTAGAAAAATAAAGCAAGTGGCATGGGACGAGGGAATTGAAAAAGAGTCAGTAGAAAGATAGGAAATGAAAGAGACTAGAGCTGATATAATAGGAAAGAAATCGAAATGGCTTGATGTCCAAAAACATAGGAGTGCTAGAATCTTACGGCCTTTACGTGAGACGGAATGCTGAGCAGCTACTGAGATGTCTTTGAAGACTCTGTAGTGATACGGACAACTCGTGGTAAAAGAGTAACGGAAAAAGTATGATAAAAATCAAATGTAAATATGTCACAGCTCTAAAATTGTTTCAAATTATATAGATAAAAACTATAAAGGTATACACCAATATGTTAACGGAATTTTTCTCTGGATGTTGGAATTAAAGGCAATTTTTATTTTCTTTTGCACATGGTTTTAAATTCCACGACTGACTTATATATTAGATAAAAACCATTTTTGAGACACCTAAAATATTCCCAAAAAGTGATCTGACACTAGGACAATACAGACAGAGGAGAGTGTGCAATGGGCGCAGGTGGAGGCGTGTGTGCCTCTCAGGGAGCCCCGGGGAGCCCGGGGGGACAGAGAGCAGGTCGAGGACACGGGACAGGTGCCCAGCTCACCGTGCGGTGACCCACCCACGTCAGGGAGAACGTTAGGACCCACACTCAGGGCTCATGGCCCCCAACGCTGACCTCTTTTTACTTTATATTTGAAGCCTATTGTGTGTTTAAAATGAATTGTGACAGAATTTGATTGTGGACTGCTGAGAATTTTGAAGGACATTTTAATGAAAAAACAGGGAAGGAGGGAGGGATGGAAAGGAAGGAGGGAGGAAGACAAAAAATGTAAATGCAGTCATGTGCTGCTAAAGGACAGGGATACATGCTGAGAAAGGCGGTGCAGGTGGTTTTGCGGTTGTGTGAGCAGCGTAGCGTGTACTTCCACAGACCCAGGCGGTCCGGCCACTGCACAGCCAGGCCGCAGGGTGCAGTCTATGCTCCTGGGCTGCGCACCGCTACAGCGTGTTACTCTGCTGAGTTACTGTAGGCAGTTGTAACACAATGGCAAGTATCTGTGTACCTAGACATATTGAAACATAGAAAAGGCACGGTAAAAATACGGTATAAAAGATAAAAATGGTACACCTGTATAGGGAACTTAACATGCACGAATGGAGCTTGCAGGACTGGAAGTTGCTCTGGGGGAGTCAGTGAGTGAGAGGCGAGTGAACGTGAAGGCCTAGGACATTGCTGTCCGCTGCTGTAGACTTTTTAAACACTGGGCACTCAGGCTACACTAAAGTTATTTTAAAAATAAAGTAACTGTGCTACGAGGTTACAATGGC
The DNA here is from genome assembly GCF_041146395.1 of Eulemur rufifrons. Lineage (NCBI taxonomy): Eukaryota > Metazoa > Chordata > Mammalia > Primates > Lemuridae > Eulemur > Eulemur rufifrons. The sequence continues at coordinate 5,694,752 of NC_090991.1, forward strand.
TATGATGTCACTAGGCCATGGGGATTTTTCAGTGCTATTCTCATCTTAGGGGACCACCATCACATATGTGGTCCGCTGTTGACCAAAATGTCATGCGGTGCGTGACTGTATTAGGAAAGACCCGGATTCTTCTTTAAAAAGAAAACGCAGCTGTGGGCAAGTGCCCAGCTCTCTAGTGACATCAGCATCGTGGAGACGCTCCTTTACCGCACTCTCGCAGCCGGTGGCCTGAATCCCCCCATCCCGCCCCCCAGCTCTGGCCCTTCTGCATCGGCACAGCCGGAAGGGCAGAGGGAGACACTGACCATGACAATCTCCAGCACTTCGTTCTTGCTGATGGTGCCGTTGCCGTCCACGTCGTAGAGGGAGAAGGCCCACTCCAGCTTCTGGTTGGTCTTGCCCGCGGTGGTCATGTGCAGGGCGATGACGTACTCCTTGAAGTCCAGGGTGCCATCGCTGTTGGCATCGAAGCTGCGGAACACGTGCTGGGCGTAGGCCTTGGGGTCGGAGTCCGGGAAGAACTTGGCGTAGATGCTCTGGAACTCCTGCTGGGTGATGCGGCCGCTGGGGCACTCCTTCAGGAAGGACTGGTACCAGGCACACAGCTCCTCCTCCGTGAACTTGGTGTTCAGCTGCAGCTCCTCCAGGATCTCCTTGGACAGGGCCCCACTCTTGCTGTTCCCCATGGGTGAAGGAGAGTGGGCAGTGGCTGGGCAGTGGCTGGGTGGGACGTGCGTGGTCCCCTGGCTGCCGGGGCTCAGTGCTGGTGTGAGATGGTGACGGAGATGCTGGCGGATTAGGGGGATTTGCGAGCAGTTCTTCCCAGTCCTTGGAGGGAGGAGGGGCTGGGGAGCTTGAGGGTGGAGAGGCTCCCAGAACCCTCCCGAGATTAAAGTAAAGAGCCGTCAGGCCTCCCCCGCCCCAGCCCCCCCCTCCAAGGGCAACCACGTTCCCTGCTTGTCTTCTGCACTAACTCTGCGTGTCTCAGGGCCACGGCTGGCGCTTCGCCTTGAGCCCTAGACCGCAGTGCTTAGGAGCACAGGCCTGGAGCCAGCCCGGTTCAAACCCCAGCGTGGCCACTGAAACAGCTGTGTGACCCCGGGCACATCTCTTACCCTCTCTCCTCCCGGGACACTCTTTTCCTAATCCTTTGCCTCAGTCACGTCTCAGCCAGGCCTGTACCGACCATTCTAGTTACAAGAGCACACCCCAAACGGTGCCCGCACAGGAATGAAAGCTCCGTGAAGGAAGGGATTTTGTCTGTGCTGTTCCGCATGCATCTCCGTTGCCGGAATAGTGCCTGGCAGGTTCGGGCCCTCAGGAGCTATTTCCTGAATGAATGGGCCTAACAGTGTCTCCCTCTCTGTCGTGGTGAGGCCACAATGGGCTCATATGTGCAACACACTTAGAATAGAAGTTAGCACATAGTGCTGCACACACGTTAGTTTTCAGTGTTCATCAGTAACAGGGATTAAAAGAGAAACTGCCCTCGGCGGGCCAGCAGGTGGACTGAGTGAGGCAGGCGGGCAGGGGACAGCAGGGAGCGGTGAAGCCCGCACCTCACACGGAAGGGGCTGCCAGGGAATGCCGGCTTAAGGATTGTGGCTCAGTGTTGCAAGATTTTTTTTTTAATTATCCAAGAGAAAATCCAGAAATCAGAGTTTTAGATGCAACTGCCACATTTTCAAGCTTTGACAATTAATTCAAAATTTTATAAAACACGGTGTGGGCCAAACACATTGTATCTGCGGCTCAGCGTGAACCTACAGGCTGTCCGTCTGCAGCGGAGTGCGGAGCTGGAAGTACATGCTTGCTGAGTGAGCGAATGGGTGCAGAACGCCGTGGCCGGAGACAGGGAGCCGCGCAAAGCAAAGATTCACCTCCCCGCAGCCAGCTCCGGTAGGAGCACAGAGCGCAAGGAGGAACCTCATGACTGAACTCTTGTCGCCGTGGGGACTGAGCACCGTGCTAGAGGACAACACAGCCAGACCCCAGCACTGCCCCCGAGGATGGAGGGCTGCCTCCTCTTGCCCAGGGGTGGGAACTATGAAGAAAAACCCCACTGTCTCCTGGCTGCTGAGCTGGGGTTTGTACCGTTTCCTAACAGGCTAATGGCAGGGGAATGAGGTCCCCGCTCCTGGGAGAAAGCCACTTGCTGTTGCTCGGGAAGGACTGAGGAGTTTGGACACCGAGGCACTGACCCAGCCCTGCTGGTCACCCTGCCCGCTGCGGTTCTGGTGTTTCCCAGGAACCTCAATGTGAGGGCGTGTGTGTGTGTGTGTGTGTGTGCGTGTGTGCGCGTGTGAACTTTCTAATTTTTCCATCAGTTTGTGAGAATGTTATTTCTTAATAGGAGTCCTTTCTCTTGTAGACTTTTACTCTCCTGTAGCAGGCATTTGTTTTTAAGAACAGTTAGAGACAGGACGGCCACCAAACTTGAAACCAAACCAACCAGGCAAGCCCAGGCCACACGCAGGAATCACATTCTCTGTGGAGCTTCCCTGCGCCCCTGGGGGATGGAAGGAGACTGAGGCCAGAGGCCTTGGCCCCTTGCTCTGAGCCACCAGTGGGAGGTGACCAAAGGGCCCCCTGGGTGCCAGCCTGTCCACATAAGCCCACAGGTGAGGTAAGGCCGACGCTACTACGGGCAGAAACGGAGGCTCCGAAGGCATGTTGCCAGCCGGGCTCACCCGTTGCTAAACGGCAAAGCCAGGAGGAAGGAAGCCCAGGGCTGCAGGGTCTCAGTCCAGGGTGCTTCTCTCCGGCCCTCTCGGGGCCTCCACTGCCGTCGGTGAGGAGCTGGGCTTGCGTGACGACGGAAGAGGCCCTGGGTTAGGCGGAAGGCAGCCAGTGCCTGTCAGTCTTTTCTGTCCTTTCCAGGGGCAAGGAGGAAGGAGCTGGACGCAGGTCGGGAGCAGCCTGGTGCAGTCCACATTCTTCAGGTTGCTGTGCCCAGGAGGGGCCCCGAGGAGGGGACCACAGGCAGCTGTGTTGATGCTTCTGAAAGGGAGGGGTCATGACCTGGAGGTTTGTTTGACAACCTGCATAAACATCTTCTATCAGAGGGAGAGCTTATGTTCCTTAGCCAAACAAGTTGTTGGACATGATGTATTATGAATGGATTTGTTAAGTCTGAGCTGGGGCCATAAACTCTTCTGAACCCCAAAGACTGCCATTGGAGAGAAGGCGTCGTCTCTGGACAGAGAATCTCAGTTTGCTCCATTTGAGCTGTTAGCTGAGCCCAGACCCCACCCCTCCCCATCCCTCTACCTCCCCTGCCATGAGCTGATGGGCGGGAGCCGGCACCTGCAGAGAGGTCTTCATGGGCAGAGAAAAGGGTTTGGGGAAGGTGGGTGGGGGACAGCGTATGGGAAGAACCGTCCTCCCACAACCATCTCCATTGCAGAAAATGGCAATCCATCCTTTGGGTTGCTGGGACCAAAGTCCTTGGCGTTACCCTCAGCGATTCTCTCTCAGTCACACCCTACCCCAATCTGTCCGGATATCGTCTGGAACCTGGCTATGCTCCCCGCCTCCATCACGCCCATCCCTGCAGGCAGCATCGCCTCTGCCTCCTAGCAGGTCTCCCTGCCTCTGCTCTCGTCCCCTTACAGGTGTGCAGCAAGCCCCACGGCCACGACGTCAGGCCTTGCACAGTGGCTGTGGCTTCCCCCAGAGTCAAAGTCAAAGGCAGCCCTGGCCCCGTCTGACCATTTCTCGTAGCTCATCCACTCTCTCCTTCCCACTCCCCCTGCTCCAGCCACACTGGTCTCAGACACCTGGGCACCCTCTCTGCCTGGAACATCCCCCCCCCACCCCCCAGTGACCTGCCTTGTCTTTGATCAAATGCTACTGTCTCAATGAGGCCACTCCAATGACCCTGGTTAATACTGTATCTTACCCGCCCTCACCCTGCCCTGTTGTCCTTTCTCCATGACACTTAGCACCTTTCACACCCCACAGCCCTCGGCAGTTACTAGGGCTACTGTGACTGTCTGTCTCTCCCTGCTAGACTGCAAGCTCCGTGGGAGCAGGGCTGTCGGTTTCGTTCACTGACGTGTTTCCAGTACCCAGAGCAGCGTCTGGCATGTAACAGAGGCTCAGTGATTACTGAACGAATGAATGAGAAAAGAAACGAGAGCCGGCAGCCCCCGAGGCTAGAACCCACAGAGACAGGAAGTCACCAGGAGGAGGGGCTGGGCCAGGGGAGCCAGGCCGGCAGTGTAGTGTTCACCTGCGCATCAATGTCCGAGTGCCCTTTGCCCCTCGGCTAAGTCATCAGGAGTAAAATCGCCACCAATCCCGAGAGCCTGGGAGGAAGGATGAGACTGGTCATACAAAGAAGAACGTGGCAGCCCTCCAGGAAGGAGGGTTGCCCAGCGGGACCCAGTGTCTCTGGACAGTTTATTTTACATGGGATGAATCTAAGCATCTCAAGTGTACACACAGAGCCAAGAAAAAAAACGAGATAGGATTTAACTTCCTGAAAACTCTTTATAATAATGCAGGACAGTTATATATAGCAAACGCCTTCAAAATTTAAACTCTTTAAACATTTAATTCTTCAGCATTAATACACATAAATGCTATTATGGGGTGGGGTGGGGGCGGGGAAGGGTGGGCTACAGCCTCCATGGGGATGGGAGTTTCGACAGTGTTACTTATAAATTATATTACATCAATTTTATTTACGGATCTAGGCAGCCAGGGAATGGAAGGATATACAATGTGGGGTAAACACATTCATACTGGGGTGAGGAATGCTGGCAGGAGACACAGCTTTTTAACATTAAAAATGTATAAAGTATTTAGCAAAAGTTACAGAAAACAGACCAAACAAGCAAGTTTATTTTGTTAGAAAATTCCACTCTCAAAGGGTTTGCTGATGTGCTCTGTCTGCGAAGGGGAAGCCTCTCGTCATCTCCTTCCAAAGGGCAGGGAAGAGATGCAAATTTGGGGCCCCTGTCACCAAGGATGGCTGGTGTGCCTTTGAATGTCTGTCCCTGGGTCCACATGGCCGCCTGGAACCCCCAACGCCCGAGAGCCAGTCTGCGGCAGGTGGTGCTGGAAGGGAAGCAGCCCCACTCCACAGAGGAGCACACAGAAGTCCCGACAGGGATGTGACTTAACCTCAGATTAGGGGACAAAGGAGGCCACAGAGCAGGGCCGGTCCTGTGCTCTTCCCGGGTACAATGAGCTTTCCCTCTCGGTCTGAGTGTCACACTGTCCCCGTGAATGCACCCATGTGCCCTGACCTTTTACGTTCCCCCATTGCAATCCTACGAGGAATTTCACTCAAATGCAAAGGAACCATGTCCTGAACACCACACAGGGAGCCTCCAAAGGTCATTACCCCCACCCCACCCCACCCCACGAGACACCTCCCGACAGCGGCTCCCGACAGAGCCACGTGCCAGCACCTAGAAAGCTGGAGAACGGGAGCACTGGTTTCTGTCCTCTAGCCGTCTAATTCTCACCCTAACCTGCTGCAACTGGAGCTGGTCCCTGACCTTCAGCAAATCCCCACCAGAAATCGTACTCCTATGGGGGAGACACTGACAGTCCCTCCCTGGGAAATCCAGCCCAGAAGAGCCCCGGCAGCCCAGATCCTCAGCTCCCACCCTGGGACCCTGTGGGTTCAGGCTTTCTGCCCTCATCTTCATCTGGCCTGGATCCAGAAATGTCGCTGGTTCGGCTGGAGAAGGTTTACCTTTCACCCAGCAGGGCATGCTCAAGACACGGCTTGGAGCAGTGTTTACCTTGGGGGTCACACCGATGGCCTGCCTGAGCTGGGTTTGGTCCTATCTCTGTCACCCTGTGCCACCACCCAGTGGGGTATAGGCACAGGGTAGGCTCATTGTCACCACCAGTTGAGCAAGGCTCCAGCAATGACAAGGACCAGGTGGGAGGTGGCTCCATCTTCACGCCTATCCTGGCTACTGGGGAGGAGATGCCAGGATATACCAAAGATCAGCAGATGAGACCCAAGAGGTAATGACTTATGCTTTCTTTGTGGGTCCTAGAAGGAACTACCTCATTCTTAACACTCACAGAACTCTTAAGTTTAGCTCCATTTGAGTCTAAACGGAGAAGTGCCAGGGCATCTTTTCCACAAGAATTTTAGGCAACTCTATGCACAGATGTGCAGATGAGACCCAGAGTAGGCATGACCCACAGTAGAGGGGACAAAACCAGAAACGAGAAGGGGAGAAGTGCAGTCACTGGAGGCCTGAGACACCATCTAGAACTACCCTCGGTTTGCAGATGAAGCAACAGATCCAGGAAAGGGTGAGCCCGCGGCCAGCCCCAGACTTCTCATCCACGCTACCTCCATGCGCCTTTCGCAGCCCCCAATGCTCAATATATGCCAAGAATCATATATTGAAGGCCCCAGAAGGAAGGGAGGGCATCTGCTGGCTGAGAAATGGGTGGCAGCGGAGTCCCCACCTGCCCCGTCCCCTCCCCTCCCCAGCTGCTTGTTGCACTGTCAAAAACCTGGCACGAGCCAAAAAGGCGAGTGTGAGCCCCAGGAACCACCTGTGGGCACAGCTGGCATTTGGGGGAGCGAGCTGGCCATGGTCATGCAAACAGGTTGAAGACCCCCCTCCCTGGGCCACCAGGAACTTCCAGGGCAGACAACCCATTGGAAAAGTAAGGAAGCAGCGGGGTGCACCCACGCTATGGAGTACTCCTCAGCAATGAAAAGGGACAGACTGCTGACACAGTGCCACGAGTGGCTCGAGAGTGGGAGAAGCCAGACTCGAAAGGCTACACCAGCGTGACTCCACTTACATGACATTCTAGAAAATGCAAAACTATAGGGTCCACAAATCAGTCAGGGCTGGCAGGGGAAGAGGGTGGGAGGAGGGAATTTTTTGGAGTGATGGAAACGTGTTGATCTTGGTGGTGGTGACATAAGTTTGCCAAAATTCACAGAACTGTATACTTCCAAAGGGTGAGTTTTACTGTAACTGAATCATACCTCAATAAGCCTGGGGACAAGGTAGAGCAGTGGGTCTTACAGGGGCAGGAGAGATTATGGGGATAAGATGATGCCCACTTAACATTTGCAAAGTGTTTTCCTCCATCTACATCAGAACAGCAGACCTTCAGCCTCCTGGTTAAACTCTCCTTGTCAAGGCTCTTCTCAGCTGGAAGTAAATTCACCTACACAAGCCAAGGTCTTTGATGTCCTTGGAATTTTATGGCTTGTTATTTCCAAGAAGGGACTTTGGCTCAGCCAAGACTTTTATGCATGCACCCACTGATCTAGTAATTGATTGGTTTTCACAAAGGGTGTAGACACAAACCCTGGTTCGTGAATTAGCACAGTTTCTGTTTGCTCGGCTAGGAAGCCGCCCTGACAGGCAGAGAGGGCCTCGCACTGCAGAGATTCTCCGTGGTCGACAGGGCGTTGAGTGGAGAGGTAGGAAGGAGGCCCAAGGTGGCCCCAATGACAGAACCTCAGGGCCGCTGTCCGCGTGGCTCACATGGCCTGTGCGTTGTGGCACTGATCTAAAGCACTAGAAAAAATAGAAGGTAACAATTGGGTCTTCCTGGAGGTTGTGGCAACCAACTCACTTTGAACACCACCTGTCTTAGAGTTTTTTTTTTTTTTTTAATCAGGCTTTCACAATCTTGTGCATCAGTATCACCTAGGTGGGGGCAGGTAGAAGGGGCTGACTTGTTCCCAGAAACAGAGCAGTGGATGTTCCCCAAAAAGAGCCCAGACTCGCCCACTCCGAATAAACCCAGCCAAATCCTGCCCTAAGCACCAAACTGTAAATACAAACAAAATCACCACCACCACTCGGATAGTGCACTTGCTACTCCAAGATGTTCTCATCTTCATCTTGATTTCACCTGGGGGTGGGGGGGGGGGTGGCCTGTTAACAGGGACGGTGGCCTGGACTCTTGACTCCAGCCTTGCTTGTCATTCACTGTGTCATTTCAGGGCACTCACTGGCTGTCCTTGGGCTTCATTCTTCCTATGTGGCGAGTGAGGAGAGTTATTTAAAATAGATAAAAGAAATTTCTGGAATTGGAGTTGGATATGGGCTGTGCAGGTCTGGGGACTGCATGGCTAAAATCTGTTGCTGTCCACCTTCCATCCACTAAGCAAATGCCTCACGGCAGTTTAAATTATAATTAAAGGATCCCAGCGGGATAAATGTGGAAAGGGTGCAATGTTCTTAACTCTCCAGAGATGTCTGTACCTGCCTGTCTTACACGCAACTACGGTTCCACTACTCAGCACAACGCCTGGCTTGTCCCAAGCATTTGCCGAATAAATGAATGAGTGCATGAGTGAATGGAGGTTAATCAGCAAATAGGCAGTACCTCAGAAAACCTAAATTCCGCAGAGATGACCTGCATGTGAATGCCAAGTACCGACCTGCAAGGCCCCTGGAGAAAAGATGAGTCTACATAAAATGAGACATTGTGGGCTTCTCTGATGACAGGGCTGTATCTTGTCCTAAGATTAGATTTTAGCACACTGCTTGGCCGTAGCTCGATGCTTGATGAGTGAGTAACAGAGGGAAGGAAGAAGAAAAGAAGTATGTGAAGAGGCTCAAGAGGAGGAGGTGAGGGGATGAGAGGGAAAGAACGACTTCAGAAAAGGGACTGCCTCAGACCGGGTCAACTTGGGCCACCAGGGAAGAGGCCGGAGAGCTCGCTCCATCCCAGGGACGAACAGAGGACTCTGGAATCCCCAGACAGGAATGAGAAGACAAAGTTAGCGAGCCACCCTGCGCTCAAGATATCTGTGTTTGTAACAAGGCTATTGGCTTGGCTTTCAATGTTTGAAAATCATCCACGATTTGTTTGCTAACCCACAAAGCAATTACCACTAGCACCAAGCTTCAATAAAAAAACCAAGAAATCATATTCTAAAATCGGTAGCTGGTGTCATGGCCCAAGCCCAGATCCAGGAGCGGCTCCCCAGCCCACGGACAGATCCTGCCAGGTGGCCCCGATGATGGTGAAGGCCTTCGTGTTGGCCTTTTTGGTCGAGATGTTTCAGTAAGAGAAAAGGGACAAAGTTTGGTTTGCTTTAGTATATTAGGCATCTTTCTAATATGAACTATGAGAAAGCAATTCTGACTCAATGAAAGAGGTACCAAAAGATTCGAGATTAGTTAAGTCACCAGTTACTAGCATGTCAGACTGAGAGAAAGACCAGCGAGTTGTGCTTGTAGAATTGTGCCCTCGCAGGAGATGTGTGGGTCAAATCCCAAGTAATCAATAGGAAAGATTAAGAAAGATGGGTCCCAGGGTGTGGGTTCCCAGCTGCCATCTGTCCCGGCCCTCGGGCTGAAGCTCTAGACTGGCGTGGTGAAGAACCTGTCGGCCATGGCACAGAAAGGGGGAAAGTGATGAGCTGGACCCAACGGCAGCACGCAAAGCTTCCCACGTCACGCTTGAACCAGGCTTTTCCAGGAATTGGAAGATGGAGAGAGGGGAAGGAGGTGCTGGCACCAGTGAGGGCTTGGTGCAGGGCTCTGGAACGTGCCAGAGGAGCTGGACAACCTACTGTGGCCACGAGAGAGTCCGCGGTGCCTGTCCAGTGCCCGCCAGTGAGAGAAAGCCTTTCAAGGGACAGCAGTCCCGACCCCACTGTGTACAAGAAGAAGGAAGCCATCTGGGGGACCACAAAGACTCGTCCTGACCCGTCTCCCGTACGGGACTGACCCAGCCCCACGAAGAGCCCGCGGTGGGCAGCCTGGGAGAGCAGGGGCCGGGTGACCTAACGGTGCAGGCCCCAGATGGTGCCCTGTGCCTGGCTGGCCTCGAAGACGAGCTGGTTCATTTCCATCCCAGAAGCCTTGGGATGAGCCAGATGGGGTCCTGATAGCTGAGAATTTTGGAAAGCTGCCCCTAAGGAGACTGGGCAGGGGCGGCAGGGAGGGGTGGGGGGTTTTCCTGCAGAAGCAGCTGAGGGAGGGGTGGGTTGGGACTTCCAGAGACTTTACAGACGAGGCCTGATCTGATAGGAGACGCGCTTCGACGCTCCGACTCGGGGCTAATTTGCCGAATGAGGTAGTTCCATCCCGACCTCTCCAGGCAGGGCTGGTCTGGGAAGACGGAGCCAGGCCTTCCACCCAAGACCCCCGGTGACGAGAAGTGGACGAGAAAGGCCAGGGGTGGGCTCCCAGGATGCAATGGGGCAGACAGGGAGGGCGGCAAAGGATTCTGGGTGCACCAAGAGCTGACCGGTGCCTTCCATCTGTGATTCTGATCCTGACGCCTGGCATGGAGACAGAGGCCTCCCTCCCCTCATCCTCCAAAGCCCTGCAGACACGGGAGCCGGCTGGAGGAAGGGCCTTGGGGCTTCCAGGGACACGGGCATGTGACGGCAACCCCTACAGTCTGTCCTCAGAGCGGCAAGCACAGCACGGGAGTTGGGGGGCTTCGGCCTCAGAGACAGGGCAGGGCTGTGGGTCTGTGTTCTTGGCCTGGGTATGTTGGGGAACCCCCAGCTGGGCCGTCCAGGTCGCCCTTCTGGAATCACCAGCTCTCTCCCCTCGCCTCAGTGGCCCAGGAGAGTGGGCGGGGGGCAGCTCCACTCAGCAGTGGGCCCCACAGCGGGAGCTGCCACTTCCTCTCCATGGGACCCCCAGCCCCTCTTCTGGGCAGGACCCCCCGGGGCCGCGCGGGCCCATCTAGATCTCCATGTCCACGGGGCGGATGTTGCCCGTTTTGTGCTCTCTGACCCACAGCTCCCTGTCTTTGGCTGGGTCCACTTTTCGAAGCAGTTGGTCCACAGGCTCCACTGTCTGCAAGGGACAGAGAAGAGGGTACGTTGTCAGAGGTGGCGGCCGAGCTGGGGATGTCTCCCCTGAGCCAGGCTGCCTTCGCCTTAGTGCTTCTCAGAGCAGCCTCTCTGGAGGGTTCCGGGCCCCGGGGGAGGCCCTGAGGGACAGAACGTGCAGAGGGCTGTGAGAGAGGGCAGGAGGGCCTGAAAGGCTCATGGTCTATGACCTCTTCCTCCAATTGTCCCCACGTTTATCACCAGAGAACAGGACAGAGGGAACTTTAGCTTTAGGTACTTTGACTATTTCTAGAAGTTGTTCTGTTTTGTTCAAGAAATGGAACATGATTTGCATGGATGTCCCAGGGCACTCCTGACAAGCCATCCCAAGAGGCCACCCTCAGGCTGGAGCTGCTGCCCACTGGCCCCCTTCAGGACACATTCAGTGGCCACATTGCAGTGGCTACTTAGGCTGCCATGGCACAGCACCAGTGGCTCTCCCCGGCCCGTGTCACCCAGGGGCCCTGCTGCGTGGGACACTCACGCTTTGGTTGAACATGTCCGTCTCGTGCCGCAGCTGTGTGTACTGGCACAGATGCTGCCGGATCATCTCCACCCGCTCCACCTCCAGCCGCTCCAGCTCCTGCAGAGGAAGGAAGGACCAGAGACTCTGTGCACGTCCCCTCGACTTGGGGATCTTCCCAGCAGCAGATCCCAGACCCGCCCCCACCCCAACCACCACCAAACACAGGCTACTGGCTGTGTCTATACCCAGCCCACCTGACTCTGGGGACCGATGAAGAACTCGCCTGGTATTTGGGGTGAGGCGGTATCTGGGGTGAGGCGGTATCTGGGGTGAGGGGAAGCTGATGACAGCAGCAGTGACTGTTTTGTTTCCCTAAAAGCCTGCTCTGCCAGGCACCTGCTGTGCGCTCTGCCTGGGTTACTTCAGTGTCCTCATTACAATTTGAAAAGACAGGTTCTGCTATTATCCCTAGTCTACAAGCAAGGGAACTAACCCCTAGAGAGGTAATGCCAATTGCCCAAAGCAACATGCAGTTACGGAAAGAGCAGGATTTAAACCGGGGTCCCCTGGGCTCTTACTCATGACTCTGCACCAGTGCGGCCCCAGCCCTGTACCCTGATGGGGTGGAGCAAGAGGATGCATGTGAAGGCTTCCACGCCTCATGCTCTTGGGGCTTTGTCTTTGGGCCTCTGCTAGACAGGCCCCCTCCTCGGCGCACCCCGCACCCCGGTGCTGTGCCGAGGGACGGAGCAGAGGCCCGGCTGGGGCAGGCAGAGAGGGCGGGGAGTGGAGTGGCCACTGTCCCAGGGAAGAGTGGAAGAGTTTGTCCTTTGATGTCTAGATGGTTCCCCGTCTTTGGAATTTAGGGGATCAGGCTATTCTGTGCACAACTAGGTCACTGCCCAGGTGATTAACCGGGAAGCGGGGTAAAGCAGGGGGCTTAATTAGGAGATTAAACCAGGAGGAAAACTAGGTCAGCGTCGCTGGTGGAGGCTTCTAATCTGCTCTGGTGGGCTGAAGCCTGGGCAGGCAGCTGGTGAGTCCTGAGTTGGGTGGGCAGGGGTGGCTTTGGGTAGTAGGATGATGCAAAGGGCAGCTGGCACGACGTCTCCTGTCCCATCCGCCCCAGTGGCCCATGTGGCACAGCCACACATCACTGTCCCACTCAGGCGGGTGCTGACCAACAGGGAGACGCAGCCCCTTTCCAATAACACTCAGGAGAGCACCACGGGCTCTGCCGCCTGGTCAGAGGCCTCGCGCTCCCCTGTGCAGCCCCCCAACCTCACCCATTCACACGCCTTGCAAGGACCTGCAACTCATGTGTGTGTGTGGGGGGGGGAGGGGGGGTCCCTCTTCCTATAGCTCGGCTATTTGTCCTAAAGGGGCCACTGTCCACTCGGTTGTGGGGGGGAGTCCTCGGTTGACCCTGACCTCTCAGGGGACAGCCCAAAAAGGATACAGCCAGACCCAACCCTTGCCCATGTTCGCACAGCTGGGAAGCAGAGAGCAGGGATTTGTGCACACTTAGACCGGCTCAGACGGAGGTCTTGATCCCAACGCTGCAGTGGATCTAATGATCTCTAGGGTCGCCCCACTTCATCACCCCAGGGCCCACCACCACCTGCCAGGGGCTGCCTATGTGCCAGGCCCTGCACCACCATGTCCATGCCTCCCTGATCACTTACCAGCGTGGTGGTCACCATCTCCTCAAACCACTTGGACTGGGCCTGGTTGTAGAGGTCCACACAGCGCATGAGGTCGTCTCCTGGAAAAGGACAACAGTCACCATCACACTCTACGCTGTCTTCCCCACCTGTGCTCCATGGCCAAGCCCTCTTCTCTCCCTGGGGTCCTGGTGGCCACTGGGAAGTTTTGCGGGGTGGTAGGAAGAAAGAGAAAGCAGAGCAAAGGAAGGAGGGGGGCAACCCAGCAAAATGAAGGGCCAGCTTCAGGGTATCCACCTGAACTTGATCCTGGATGCCAAGAATCCAGGATGGGGGTTCTCACTGTGTGTGTAGGGGAGGGGTATCCTAGGATCCCCAATCCTATCATGAGCCCAAGAAATGCTTCCCTCTCTAAAGATGGCAGTTTTATTTTACATTGGTGAGTTCAGATTGGTTGAAAAGTGTCATGAGCAATTTAGTACTAATAAGAATTACAGGAGAGAAATTTGCTAATCATGTCTGTGTGTTTGCACACGTGTACACACAGCAGGACGTCATTCTGAAACACAAAATAATGTGTCTGATGGTTTATGGCTGGTTCATTTGTGCAGCCACAGTCTAAAACACACACTGGAGAGACACACGCCAACTTCAGGGAGTCGCCAGTCCTTAGGAAACAGAGAAAGGGTGGGCGGCTGGGAGTTAGCTCGTTCTGTAGCATCTTATTTCATCAGAGAAAGATCTGAGGCAAGCATAACTATTAGATCTTTAGGCCTAGTGTATTATTTTCTGTTATCATATGTATGTTACGTCCCATTTTGTAATTAGACAGAAAACAAACTGAGATGTAATTGCAAACATTACTAGCACCTTGGAACTACACAAAACACTGTCCATGGACCAGCGGTACTAGCGTCCCCTGGGCCGGCTAGAAGAGCAGAAACCAAGGATGTACCGAGACCTGCTGAATCAGAAACTGCACTTTCCCAAGATGCTCTCGTGCCGCGTATGCACACCGTGGCTGGAGCAGCACGGCTCTGGTGCACGGCTTCGTCTAACTGTCGCTTCCTGATCATCCCTGGGCTCCGGCAGGCAGACCAGGAAGGCACACCCTGGTCTTTGCTCATGAGCCCACCCAGAAGCTAACTGACTTACTCCAGTAAGTCTACAGTAGACTCTAGCAATTCTAGAGTAGATTCTAGTAGTTCTAGAAGTAGAATTAAGCAAGTAGAATCTAGTAACTCAAACAGATTCCAAATTACTCCTGTAACATCATTGTTGCTCCTGTGCATTCTGATAGGACAACGAAAGAAAATGGGGAGAGTTACGTCCACACACCCAAGGCCTAGCTCAGTGTCCCTGCTCCTCTGACCCCGTGCGCCACACTCCAGGGACATGAGGCTGCACCCCACGAGTGCTGAGCCTTGTATAACAGAGTCTGAAACAAAGCATTTGTTCACTTTGCTCTCGGTCCAGGCCAGTGATCCCAGGGGCACTGGACTGCAAGGAAGAACGTGCATACTGCCCTGCAGACGCCTTTCCACCAAGAGCTCCTGCCTGACCGAGGATCAGGTCAGCACGTTGCCCTGTAAACCTACAATGTCAAAGTCCCAGGGCCCTATCTGTCAATCCTGACTTTGAGAACATGCTTCAGGGACTTCCACAGCATCAGGAAACAGAGTAGGCCAAGAGGGTGTGCCTTCTCTCTGTGGCAGCCCAAGCGTTTGAAACTGGACCCTTCTGAACAGGACTGGTTAAGCACATGGATTCTGGGACCAGAACGTATGAGTTGCCATCCTAGCACCACTACTTATTAGCTGTGTGATCTTGGACAAGTCAATTAACGTGCCTGTGCCTCAGTTTCTCCATATATAAAATGGGAATAATAATTGCGCCTTCACAGAGTTGCTGTAAAGAATAAACATGCTGCTATATGTAGTGCTTAGAACGGGGATTGCTGCAGAGAACAAAATATTAACATGTGCTACGGTGACAATGACAACGATGATGCACTGAAGTAAAACCTCCGAGGATCCAGATGCCCTGCCTTCCAGTAGCGTTGAAAAGATGAGGAAGAGGGAAGAAAGGGAACAGGAAGAAAGAACAGCTGCATTTTCTGAGCAACAGGATGTCCAGCAAAACGGTGACAAGCAGCGTCTTTGGAATAAGAGACTGGATTCTGGTGTTGCCACCATGGGCCTTGGGAGAGTGTCTCGTCCTCTCTGCCACCAGTTTTTTCACTGGTAAAAGGTGCAAAAATACCTCCCTATGGAGAAGACTGTGCAGATCAAGAGAATTCTCTAAATCATGTAGCCTGGTGCCCGGCACACTTGAAGTGCCCAGAAAAGGTGGCCAAACTAGAGGCATAAGAGACCATATCATATGATAACAATGCAATAAGACGAGAAAAAAAATAGCAAGAGTAGAAAACAGCAGTAACAAAGTCCTTGCTCATAAAAACATGAAGATTTTCTTTGAAGTCACTCTTGGCTCAAAGATGAAATCAAACCCAAATAGCAAAATATCTTGAAAATAGCAGAAATGCAAACACTACAAATAAGAACCTGTGGAGCATGGTTCGAGCACCAGTATAAGGAAAAATAAGTGTATGGTGGGTTAAATACTTCATTGTTTAAAAAACAAAAACAGAAATAAACACCTGAAACCAAAAACAGTAAGAAAAAAAAAAAAACCCAGGTTATTTAAAAAAAAAAAAAATCTTAGAAAGGGGACGGGTTAAGGATCACTTGAGCTCAGGAGTTCGAGACCAGCCTCTGCAAGAGCGAGATCCCATCTCTACTAAAAATAGAAAAATTAGCTGGGTGAAGTGGTGAGCACCTGTAGTCCCAGCTACTCGGGAGGCTGAGGCAGGAGGATCTCTTGAGCCCAGGAGTTTGAGGTTGCTGTGAGCTATCATGATGCCACGGCACTCTAGCCCGGGAGACACAGTAAGACTCTATCTCAAAAAAACAAAACAAAACAAAACAAAACAAAAAAAACAAAAAAATAGGGGCGGGGATGAATCTTTCTAAAGACAGTCCCAAGACCTAGACTCCAAAAGGGAAAAGAACACTGAATGGAAAAATAGCCAAAGGGTTGCTCTCCCTAATATATAAACAGTCTATGGTCAGTCACTCAACAAGCAAATGGAGAGAGGATATGAGTTAATCAGTTGACAGAAAAAAGTAAAAAATGATTTATATTTTTGAAATGCTCAACCCTGCTCATGGAGAACTGCAAACTAAAAACAAAATATTATTTTTGACCAGATACCAATGACTTCAGGTATTGGTAACATGCAAAGCTGACAAGCATTTCGGGAACAGGCATTCATAGACACTGTTGGTGGGCACTGTCTCTGGGAAGCAATGTGGAAATATCCATCAGAATGAATAAAACTCTGACCCAGCATCTATGCTCCCTCTATGAGCAGACCTGGTCTTACGCACACACGGAGGTACAGGTCTGCTAACACAGCATCGCTGGCCTGGCCAACACTCTGAAACAATCTTAAAGTCCTAAAAATCAATTAAGAGAATGACGAAATAAATTTGGGTACAATCGCACAACTGGACATCAGTCTACCATTAAAAAGTTTCATGTGCATAAATGATTGGGTAAATGGATTTATAGGTAATGAAATAGAAGCTGTTTCTAAGATACATTCATTAAAAAGTTCAGAAGATAGAGGATATGATCTACTTTATATAAATGTAAATATAAATATTATTTAAAAATTAGAACTAGGAAGTGATGGTGATTATTTCTGGTGAATAACATTTTGCATTTTTGTGTGCCCATTAAAATATTTTTCCATGTACCAATATTGTTTCTGTCACATAACTTGTTTTTAAATAAGTTAATAAATTCAACAAATTTAAATATGCCTCTTCCTTCTGTAGGTAATAATTATGTTTTCTACTTACGGATTCAGTGATTTATTATTCCAGAGGCAATACACATGTGTTACAGACACATGTCCTTGCCTGTAGGAAAACTTCGCTGCTTCTAGAAATAGCTACCGAGTGTTTCACTGGTTCTTCCTGTCTTCTCCCTCTCCTGTGCATTAGCTAATTCTCACCACGAGGTGGAAGCAGAAACCACCTCACTGGGGGAATCTCTCAGTTAGACTGAAATCCTTTCTCTAAATTAAATGTCGGCCTCTGTCCTGGGGCAAAAGCTGGGGTGGGGTGTGCACCTCTGTGGGCTCTGAGCAGAGATAGCGCCCTGGGCTCTCAGCGCACGGAGGAATTGTCCACCTCCTGGTCAGAGATCCAGGGTTTGGGCAAAAAATAAAAAAGCCATCGCTGGGGAGAGAATGAGGAGTCCAGCCCCCATCATGGCCTGAAAACAGCCTGGCCTACTCCCACCCCCCCACCCCCAAGGTTATGCTTTTGAGACCCCCAGGTGGAGAGGAGAGAAGGTGGTGCTAAGCCAGGGCGGCGGGCGCCACACTCACCAGCCTGCGTGGACTTCCTCCGCGCCTTCTTGATGTCCTCCTCCGTCTTGTTGCTCAGCTTGATCTCCAGCTGCTGGGTCTTCATCTCCAGGTCCCTCTGCCGCTCCGTGAGGGCTTTTCGGGCCTGGGGTCCAACGACACGGCAGGGAGACGCTGTTCATAAAGGTCAGAGCCCAGGGGCCTCTCGGGCCACGCAGCCGGGCCTCCCTTTTCTCCGTGTGAGTCCTTTATTTTCCCTGTTTGTGTGGATCATGTCACAGTGGCTCTGAGGGGCCAGGCCTCCAGAGCGGTGCTGCCCAGCTAGTGAGTGACAATGCAGGGCTGCAAGCCGGGTCTTCTGTCTCTTCAGTGACATCTGGACTCGGCCTAAGTCTGCCTCTCAGACCGTGTTTGCGCTGGAGCTTGTACATGGCCTGGGGACCCCGGCAGTCCTAGAGTCTCAGCCTCTCAGGGTTGGATGTGACCACAGGGGTCACCTGTGTCACCTCCCGGCGGTGCTTAACAGGTTGGCAGCACAAGCTGCCCTGTTCCAGAGCAGGTCTCGACTCTGGCCTCCCGCCCCCTCCCGTGCCTGCCTTTCCTCCCGGCCACCTCCCGCAGCTCCGCAGCCCTTCGGAGGGTGCCAGCCGTGGCACCGGCCCCCTTCCCTCGAGGGCTGGCCATCAGCAGCCGCCTCAAGGCATGGCCACCGTGGCCCTGCCCAGTCTCTGAGCAGGAAGGGGAACCCCTGGGCGTCTGGGAGCGGGGTGATTTCGAAAGGAGAGGATCCGCCAGGTGCGGCCACAACACAGGGGCCACATGAAGACCAGCAGCACATCCAGGCTCGGTGCCCACGATGTGCCTGGTGTTCTGTGCCCATGCTGTCCCCCATGGTGGCCACAGACCCTCCTGGCTCCACTGGCCCTCCGGGTGGCCACCTGAACACCTCAGGGAAGCGGCTCCCACCTGCGCTCAGGCGAGGGCGTGAGGCTCGGCCTCCCCGCATTACCCCACCGTGGGGACAGAGGCCCCCTCCCTGCCAGCAGCCCCCGCGTGCCTGCCAGGCCTCTCACCTTCTCCACCGCGGCGTAGCGGCTGGCAAGCTGCTTGCGGAGGTCGGCAATGTGGTGGTCACACTTTTTCATGTCTTTCTTGAAGTTCTCACGAAAGTTCATCAGGGGCTTCTCTACCTCGCTGTGGAGCTGTCGAGGACAGTGGAGCAGCACACTCAGGACCCCGGGCACCCGCTGCGGGCCCGTGGGGGGTCGGGGGCGCCCACTCCCCCTGGCGCGTGGGGATGGGTCTGGGGCAGGGGCCGGCGCCGGGAGCCTCTGACTCCCCCGGCAGCGAACTCCTTCCGCCTCTCAGCTCCCACAGCTACCACTTCTTTTAGTTTTATTTAAAAAGATTCTTATCGTCTCTATTTATGGTGTACAACACGCTGTGATATGTCTACACTGTGCAATGGCTAAATCAAGCCAATTCATTTATCTGTGGCCTCACATTCTTGCAGGGCTTTGCTTGTGTGTCTCTCCCTTCACTTTCCAAACCAGGAGCTTTCTAGGGCTAGAAACCTTGTCACCCACCTGTGTCCCCAAGGACTTAGCACAGTGACTGCTGGAGACAGCTCCACAAATAACTGTCACATGGATGCCATTCGAGGAAGCGATCTCATGTGCATTCCATTCACCGTGTGCCAGGTGCGTAGAATGCAGAGGTGACCCGGACAAGGTCCAAACCTCAAGGAGCTCACAGTGGAAACTCGTCAAGGCCTGTGGGAAACTCACAGGGACACCTCTTCTGAGCTGCACCCACGGGGAGTCTCCCAGCTTCCTGGGCTGGGGGGGGGGGGACAGGTGCACTTCCTGGCCACCGTGTTCCAGGGCCAGAGAAAGAGACTTATGCTTTGAGGGGAGCTGGGTGACATCGGGTTTGTAAGCTTTTTTCTTCTCTTTTATTCCTTTCCTCTTTCCCACCCCACCTCTATTTTTTTAAAAACTTTTTCTTAAAACTTTTTTTTTTTTTGGTTGTGAGCATGAGATTTCTTTTATAAGAAAACAGATTAACGTGGACCTGCTCTGGCCAAAGCCAGGTGGGCAGCCTAGCACCTGTCTCCCCCCGACTCAGCCCGGGCCACCTCACCTTTGGCCTATGGCCCCCCCCCCCCCAACTTAGCCTCCACCTGTCCCAGAGGGGCCTCTGGGGAGACAGCTCAACTTGCATGGACAGACGACATCCCAACTCTAGGATTCTGTGACTTCTCTCCTCGCTCTTCTCACCAGGGTTTTGCTACATTGTCCTTTTCCTAGCAGACCCCCCAGGCTGTAGGTGTCCCTGTGCTAAGCAACCGACACACACAGGACTGTGGGCTCCAAGCGGGCGGGGGCCCGATCTGGCTTGACCACCGCTGCCCAGTGTCTGCCCAGAGCTGGTGTAGCGTGGGTGCCCCTTCTCTATTAGAGAAAATGACAAACTCTTCAGTGTCCAGTTCCCTGGGTGACAAGAGGACAGCTTTGTTGTTGGATGACTAACAGAGAACTGGCCGTCCAAACGCCCCTCTCCTCCTGGTATTAGTTGTAAATGTGTCTTATTATTTTTTTGAGCCCCTAGAACTTTCCTTGTGTAGGAAAACATCCCCATCTGGTGGCAGTTTGTAAGACGCTGCAGAAAACTCAAGAGCTCATGAGAATAAACAAACCCTCGCTCATGTTTGTAGATTAGGCATTTGCTGCCCAGTGGAAGTGGACTTGGCTGCCGGGAACCTGCTGTTGGTTGGAGGCTCTGAGAGCTAACTCAGCCTGCTGAGTAGGTAACCTTGAAGTCTCTTTCTAAGGCCCTGGAAAGCGAGTGACTGTCAGACTTAAATGTGCCCAGGAGGAAGCTGGAGGAGTTTTTCAACATTAAGGTTTCCTGGGCCCCAGCTTCAGGCTCTGTGGTCTGGAGAAGGGGCCATGAAGCTGCCAATACACCCCAAGGCTTTCCCCAAATTCACATGACACTCTGCAAACACAATGCTGCCAGCTGTCAGAAGTGACTCAAGGCCAAAGATGAAGATCCTTGGATCCACAGATAATTAAGCACTTTTTAAAGACATAATTATTTTCTTAAAAAAAAAAGTTAGCTTGGTAGCTTTTAATACTCACTCTTAACTTTATAGCATCTTTGTTTAATTGGGAGTCAGAAGTCCCTCCTGAAAGTGTGTCCTCGAGGACTCTTGGGGTGGCCTGTCCTGTCCCCGATGGCCAGGCCATTGGTGACACTCGGTTTGCCTTTCCAAAACTCCCTGCCTGCTTTTGTTTTCATCTCACACATCAGCAGAGAATAAGAGGCATTCCAAGTTGGAAGGAATTTCAGAGTGTCTAGTCCAGTGTTTTTTACATGGTGGGTGGCCAAGAGTTGTGAAATCAATTTAATGGGTCAGGACCAACTTTTTGGTGAGAACAGACCAGATGTGAATAGAAAATATCAGAGTATGTTTTAGGCAGGAGGATAAATACTGTTTCATGAAACACTGGTTTTGGCTACATATGTGGGTGCATGTCTTTATGCGGACATGGGAGTGCACACATGTAGGTGTGTTCTGAGTGCTCACGTGAAACATACCTCTGCAGGTCACCTTCACATACGTTTAAAGTCACTGATCTAGTCTGAACTCCTCCTTTCACACAGGAAGAAATGGAACCCCAGGGTCCCTAAGTGACTGACTTGCCCAAGGTCACAGAGCTTGTTAGCGATAAAACTCATGTCTCCTAACCACCCCCCACCCCCGGTCCCCTAAAATCTCCTGACTGAATGCACAGTCCCCACTGCATGATTCGATTTTCTCCCAACAGACGGAATTTTGCTATTCTCCCTTCTTCAGCTGGAGCCAGGTACAACTTCCTTTGTAAATCGCAATCCTGTTTCTTTAGCAACCTGTTGCTATGAGCAATGGCTTGAGCTGGGAGACTAAAAAAGCCAGAAAAATTGCTGTAACAAAATTGCATTTCTTAAAGAGCTTTCATGGCAGACACAGAACATTCGGAGCAGAATTTCAATAAGCCTTTTGGAGCAGACATTACAATGGGCTTTGAGCATATGGAGCCATATTGCAGCCCCTTTCTCTGAAGGAATCTCCATAAAACTGCTGGGCTGCTACTGCGACTGCCTAAGTCCATCAGCACTGACCGACTGGGGGCTGCTTTGCATGACCATTCACAAGCCTCCCATCAGCTGCATGGTGAAGTCCGTCCTGTGTCATGAACACTGGCTTAACATGCTCTGGGCATCTGGTGGCTCGGGACCAGCCTGCACCACCCTGTTGGCATCCCCTGGGAGGGCATCGGGCAGAGTGCTCCCCGAGCACAGGGCTCTGTGTTTTAGATGCCACTGGTCTGCCCAAGAGAGGGTGTTGTTGGAAGAAAATGTCTGGGGGCCAATGCCTGGCTGACCATGGCCTGTGACTTCACCTCTCTGCCCCTTCTCACTGTGAAATGGACATTCTGCCTAGCCTGGTAGTTGACAAGTAAGCTGAGAGATGAGCTATGCCTTGCACAGAACCATCCAGAGCACTTATGTCACCACCTGTGTTGCCACCTGTTGAGTCTCCAAACAATCGAGAATCAGGGGCCCTGCTGATGGGGAGTAAATGCCACCGGGATTCCCGGGGATCCAGCAGGCGACCGACCTTTCAGAGTTGGCAGCCCTGGCTCCCGGGCCCGCCCCATAACAGCGGCTGCCTGCCCGTGCATCTCGCCACTCAATGGAGGTTTCTGCCATGGCAGAGAATGGGGCTGTAGGGGGCAGGAGAAGGGAGACCTTGGGGGTGACGCTACTCGTGATCTTAAAATAACTTGCTGCTTTGTATGCAGCACAGGAAAGAGATCAATTCATGGAGTTCCCTTCCCTGCCAGGGCTTGAAGTAGCAATTTTCTTGTGAAGTGCTTGGTGGAATGAGGTTAGTGTGCCTTCGTTAGCCGGGAATTGTCATCCACACCTGGTGTGGGGCACAGACATCCTTTAGACACGGCGGGTGGTAAGAGCATTGTCCCCTCCTCCCGCCCAGCTCCTCATAAGGCCTCTCAGGCCTCAGTCATTGAGTCATTCACTCTGCCTTTCTGTGTGCAGAGTGCTGTCGTGGGCTGAGGACTTGGGTACAATGTCACTCCTGTCCTCCAAGAGTAAATGTCATACAGGACCCCAAAGCAGGGAATTGCAATGGCGGTGGGAACAGCACTGGAAAAGACAGAGGACCAGCGAGTGCTGAATGCATAGGCCCCAGAAAGGAGCAACCAGCTTTGGCGGATGCTCCCCACAAATAATAATGGACAATTGAAGCACTTTTCCTGCTGCGGGTGACTGGTCATGGTGGGAGGTCAGAGGGAAGAGAGGATGGGCCAGGGTCACAGGGATGGGGCCACTGTCAAGGGTCTCCCTTCCTTTAATAGGCAAGCATGCTAATGGTAGCCCTGCTAGTCATACACACTTTAGTGTGAATTATTTCGCCAAAACATGTAGTCTATTTTTTACCTAAAAAGTAGCTGAGAGTCAGAGAGGAAACTTGGAGATATGAGCCAGGGAGTGGGGAGGAGGGGTTCATGTGGAAACATGGAGAAATCCTGAGAGAAAGTAGACCTGAAAGACTGGGGGTGGGGAGGAGACAGCCACAGGGCTCCCCTCATTCACTAGGTCAGAAAGTGTTTATTAAGCATCTGCTATGTGTCAGGCACCATCCTGAGCACTGAGGGTAGAGTGAACATCCCTGTCCTCAAGCAGGTCCTGGTGCTAGTGCTGGAGAACCAAGTGACAGAAGGGTCACTTACTCATTGTTCTGAAATTTCACAACAACAAATAAAACAAAACCAAAACACTTTGTCTCTGGCATGATCTAACATTTCTGGACACTGAGAAGAGACAGAGTGTGCCAATCCACTGCTTTCCAGTCCAGGCAAAGAGAGGGCAGGTTTTCATCGCTCAGGGGTTCACCTGAGAAACTGGGGGGTGTCCACTCTCACTACACGAAGGTGTGCTGGGACCACTCCCAAGGGCTCCCAGGAGGTGACTGTTACATTTTTACGAATTTTTTGCACTGGTTGTTAAACAGCCATTATTAAAAACTAAATTAGGCTGGGGATAGTGATGCGTGCCTGTAGTCCCAGCCACTTGGGAGGCTGAGGCAGGAGGATTGCTTGAGCCTAGGAATTTGAGGCTGCGGTGAGCTATGATCACACCACTGCACTCCAGCCTGGATGACAGAACAAGACCCTGTCTCCTAAAAAAAAACAAACAAAAACTAAAAAACAAACCCAAGCTAAATTATATAAACTTAAAACTAAATAAATTATATTAAAAATAAAGAAATAAAGGTGATAGCACTTTCCTAACTACATTTTACTATTCTCCATGCTCTGGGCGAACACTGATGGTTATTTACACCGCTGTATCTGTCATCACGAGAACACTTCCTCACGATGTGCTACTGTATATCTCCTTGCACATAGCATAGTCTCCTTGCTATATTCGGTGACGTCATGTTGGCAGCTTGAAATTTACACCAGGGAAAGCGGCAGACGTCATAAACCAGAGAGACTGCTGTTAACCATTTCTCAGCACCCCACTGTGCAAGCCCGAGCCAGGGAGGCCGCAGGGAGGCGTTACCTTGGCGGAGAACTTGAGGTGAACTTCCGCCTCGTCTGCAAGGCTCTTCTTCACCTGGGCCCACGCTTCTCCCAGGGAGCTGCAACACGAAGGAGACAGTGAGACTTGGGGAACCCCAGAGAGAGCTGCGCCAACCGCTGGTCAGGAGCCACAGCCCTTCCCGAGGCGGGACGGTGGGACTCAACCCGCTGTCTTGGGGACGTCTATAACACCCGAGACTTTGGACTTGAATGAGGCGGAGGCCAGGCACAAAATAAACATGAGCATCACGCTTCAACCCACAGGGCTTGGCTCACCAAAGCCAAGGTGAGCTACCCTTTCCTCTGGAGTTAAGAGAACAGACTGTAGCGGACAGCCGAGTGACTGGGGAAATTTCCAGGAACCCAGAGGCTCACAAGGACCAGGGGAAGTTCAGGAAGCAGGTGGGGTGTGGTTCTAAAGCCTCAGCTGCTGTGAGGGCCTTGACACCTGGCAGATCACTGTCCCCAGAGCTTTCGAATCACCCCACCCTGGTTTGCTGAAGACAGGTGCAAAATGTCTGCTGGTAAATGAAGGAAGGAAAACAGATTCCTTTCTAAGGAGAAGCCATTTTCAAACAGAAGGTGCTACACAGCCCTGCTTATAGGCAAAACCTCAGCTGCTTGACTTCCACGAGAGGTGAAGCTGGGCCATGTGGGTCTAGAAACCTCCTAGGTACAGCCACACGGCAAACAAGGCTGCCGTCACCAGCCTCAGGGGCGTGTACCCCCCCAGTACTGACTCTCTCGCTCTGAGCCCTAACGCTGCCTGCAGCTTACTAGAGATTGGCTGAGTCCTCTGAGCGAAATCATTTCTCCACTCCAAGGAGATGCTTCCCTAGGACTTTCAAGTGCAGGTCCCGTGCCGCACTCTCCGTGACTTGGAACTCCCTAACCTCCCTCGCTCTCCAAGTGACAGCCCTGCTTCCCTGCTCACCTCCTCTTCAGCCCAGCCGGCAAATCCAGGCTGCACGTGCAACGCACTTAATGTCATCAGAAAGCCACTTCCTCCCGAGAATTCATTAAACTCGAGTGGCAAAAGCTGATTAAAAGACAGCGTGCTGCCAGGCTTCTGGTTTCACGCAGAGCAGCCAGTGGCTAAGAATCACCCAGCGGAACAGAACAGATTCCTCTGATCACAGTCCAGGCTGTCTGGTGGCGGTGCTGGCTCAGGCCGAGGCCGCTGTTTACGGGAAATGACTGGCTGATTTCATCTAGGGCTCCGGTGGCAAAGAAAGGTCCCTTTGGGGGATCCTGCCTGGGGAGCCCACCAGAGAGGAGCGAGAGTGAGAAACGGGCGATCCAACCTGCTAACACTTGTCTTCACCTGGAAGACCTGAGCTCCAGGAAGCTGTGCTGGGACAGCCAACACCCTCAGGGTGGCCTAGGCCCCACCTGATTCAACAGGTGGGTAGGCATGAGGTCCGGGGGTGGTGGGTGGCAGGAGCGATTGCGGCAGTTACAAAGATCAGTCGCACAGACAAGGGTGATTGACCTGCAGCAAAGGCGTCAAGGTATTTCAATGGGACAAACCGATGGTCCTTTTAACAAATGGTGCAGAGACAACTATATACCCATGTCGGGGGAGGAATCTTGACCCTTTCCTGTGCCATATACACAAATCATCTCAAGATGGAACCCACCTCTAAAGTGAAAGCCAACACTACACAAAGCTTACGGAAGCCGCCCTGGGAGCAGCGGGAACCTGATTAAAGGGACATGATAGAGTTCTGCCCCTGCAGCTGAGTGACACACAGCAACTCTCAGAAGGCACAAACAAGAGCCACAGAAGCCAAAAGGCCCCAGGTGGTGCCCAGAGTTGTGTAGTCACACGTGTCCTCCTGCAGAGCTGGAAGTCCACTGTCAGCAGAGCACGTGGTGAGTCACCGGCCCAGGGACAGCCGGGGTGGCCTGAGAATGTCATCTCAGGCTACAGGGAGGAAAGGAAGAGGCATGGTTTCCACCCAAGACAATGTCCTCAGCCCCCCTTCCTGGCGGGACATTCCCAGGTGGGAGGACACCACTCCAAACACTCAGTGGGGCCCTCTGAGCCAACACCCCCCCATGCTCACCTCCCCTCACCCCGATACTCCAGGCGCCTCGCAGCTGCTTCACAATTTATAATACAGCCATTTAAAAATTCTCTCATTTGAAGAGAAATTTTTTTCATCCGGTAAGAGGTTAATTAAAAAACTCACAAAATCTGAGATAGATTTCTGTTCCAACATAGATTTTGAGGCACTCCACATCAAAATGCATGTTATTGTTACAACCACCAACCAGGAAAGACCAAAATACCATTTCCTCTCCACATAGGAGAGAAAAACTGAAGGTAGGATAAATAAGCTAATTCTGTTTATTCGCCAAGGTGCACGCATCTCGGGAAGTCTAGCTTGGACACAGCACTTGAGTGGCAAAAGCAGCTCGATCTCCCTTATCGGCATCTTCTTAGACTGCTCCAAATTCCCAGGCTCCAGCTTTGCACTTTGGAAGCTTTCAAAGTGGACCTGGTTAAACGTCCAAAGCTGTGTGTAAATGCAAAATAGCGCGGCTGCACATATTGTATGGGGGGCGGGGGGCGCCCATGTGCTCACGCCCCGGTGCCTGCTGGCTGGATTGTGCATGTGGTTGCTGTGTGCAAGGGCAATGGGGTGTGTGTACACATCTAGGTGGCGTTGGCATGTGTACGTGAGCTCGTGTTGTGTTTATCCCCGTGTTTATACATATGTGTGCACAGCACGGTGGTGCAGGCCTGACTCGTGGAGCTGGACTGCTCGGGTTAGGAGCATATGCTGTGCGTGTTGGCAGGACACAGTGTCCTTGGCAGCAGCCCAGGCCAAGGAGGTGGAAGCCGGAAGACTCTGTGCGGCACAGTGGTTGCAGAGCACCAGGATGCTTAGGCAAGCCCCTTCCCAGGCAGCAAGGGCCACCCCCCAGATGCTCCCTTCCTGCCCCCATCTCGGGCCCAGTGCCCAGAGCTGAAGGGGGCAAGGAACCAGCTAACCTGCTTTGCATCCGTGGAGAGACGATGGCCTTGTGGGCCGCCCTGCAGTCTCTGGCTGGCAGGATGGGCGAAAACCATCCAAAGGCGGCTGCTTGGCTGCACGGTCAGCCCATGTGGAGGGCTTAATCAAAGCCACATTTAGTTGGCAAAAATCTCTGTCCCCTGAAGGATTTCAAGCCATGAAGGCAGATTTGGACTTGTTTCCCATCACAGCTCTATGACAACCACAGCCATCCCCCGACAGAACGTCTTCCTTCCTTGGGGTTCACTTCCCCTTGTGGGAGGAATTCAAACAGAGACTTGTGCCGGAGGGAGGTTGGAAGAGAAAGAGGAGTCCTGGGGACCCTTTCGACTCTGACCTCCTGAAAGTCTTCATTATTTTAAAAATTGAGATCAGATTCATGTAACATAAAATTAACCATTTAAAAGCGAACAATCCTTTGAAATGAACGCATTTAGTACATTCACAATGTTGTGCAACCACCACCTTTATCTAGTTCCAAAACCTTCTCATCTCCCTGTTATGGACTAAAGGTTTACCGTCCTGCTGAAATTCGTATGTTGAAGCCCTAACCCCCAGTGTGGCTGTATTTGGGGGTGGGGCCTTTAAGGAAATAATTAAGATTAAATGAGGTCATAAAGATGAGGTTCTGATCTGATAGAATTAGAGTCCTTATGAAGATAAACATCAGAGCACTCCTCTCTCTCTCTCTCTCTCTGAGCACAGGCCAGGGCAAGGCCACGGGAGCACACAGCGAGCAGGGGCCTGTCTGCAACCCAGTGGCAGGGTCCTCACCAGACACTGGGGCTCTCAGCCTTCAGAACTAGGAGAGAATAAATTTCGGTTGTTGAAGCCACCCAGTCTGTGGTGTTTTGTTGTAGCGGCCTGAGAAGACAAATACACACCCCAAAACGAAACCTGGTGCCTGTTAAGCAGTCACCCCCTGTTCTCCCAGCCCCCGGCAGCCAACAGTCTGCTTTCTGTCTCTATGCATTTGCCTGTTCTGGACATTTCACAGAAACGGGATCATACACTACGTGACCTCTTGTGCTTGTCTTCTTTCCTCAGCGTGTTTGTTTCTGAGGTCCATCCACACAGTAGCACGTACTGGCATCCTATCCCTTTTTATGGCTGAATGGCAGTCATGGGAGATCCATTCATCCCTGGATGACATTTTTTATTTTTCCACCTTGGGCCGTTGTGAATAGTGCTGCTCTGTATATGTGTATGCACGAATGTGTCTGAGTCCCTGTCTTCAATTATTTTGGGTATAAACCTAGGAATGAAATTGCTGGGTAATACGGTAATTCTATGATTAGCTTTTTGGGGAGCTGCCAGACTCTTTTCCACAGGGGCTGCACCGTTTTACATTCCCACCGAGGGCACACAAGGCTGACACTGTTCCACCCACTAGGGATCCTTCTGTGGACGGAGGGTTGGGCTGAGCCTTCCCCAGCCTGGGTCCCCTCTGCCGAGGTCTGGACGGTCGCAGCTGGAGTGGGGAGGGGAGCCTGGGCCTCAGCCCACAGCAGAAGGATCTAAACAAAGGGGCCCGATACAAAATCCTCTCATACGCAGTTTCCTCCCAGCCTGCCCTCAGAGAAAGGGGAGCTGGGGTGGGGACCTCGAGGCTGCTGCCCGGCCACCAGAGAACAGGCCAGCGGGGGTTCTGACCTACCCCGGCACCTGGCAGGAGGCCCTTGGTCACTAGAGGGAAGACAGTGTAGAAGTGTCCTTCTTGGGCACGGACGCCCACGCCTCGAGTCACGGTGCCCACCTTCTGCCAGGCCTGTGGAGACCTCCCACCCAGGGCGGGCCCACCCCAGCGATCAGCAGCCGGTGAAAAGGGCTCCCCCATTCAGCGTCCCCACGCGCTCCCCACTCCCATCCTCTCCTCCCAACTCACCCTTCCTCCTGCGCGGCCAAGGAGTTCTGAGAGAGCTTAGCTAAGTTCTTCGCGTAGTCTTCTTCAATCTTTATCCTGCAAAGGGAGAAAACCCAACATGTCAGCTCTCTGCCCCCCTGTGGGGCTGCCCCGCTGCCCCGCACGTGTCAGCCGTGTAAAGGAACACATTAGACTATACGCTCTGACAGGGCATGGCTCATCGGTCTGCCCGACACACAGTAGGTGCTTAATAAATATTTGTTGAATAAATGCATGAATAAAATGGTCTGAATCTCTATCTCCTCATCTGCAAAATGGGATGTTTCTGCTTGTCTGCTACGGCTGTGAAGAAGAGAGCTATCGTTTACACAGCTCCTGGCACAGGGCTGGAAACACGGGACCCTTAAATGAATGAATGCAACCCGTGATGGACCACCAGGGATGCCCACTGCTGTCCCCTCTCCCTCCCAGCACCAGAGCTCCCAGATGGCCACAGCCCCTCGGAAGCAGACACAGAGCATCTCCCTACCGTCTCCCACCTTCATGCCTCTAATTGCCAAGCCTGCTGGGCACAAGTATTTCCATGGAAACCAGGCAGTGCCCAGAGCTGCAGCTTGATTCTGTTTCCCTGGAGAGGAAAGTTGCCTTGGATGTAGCTTCCAGCAGGCAGGCCCTTGACACATTTGCAAGGCAACTCCCTGGGGAGAGTTCTGTATCATCCAACACATCCCTGTTAAGTGTGTTGTCAAAGGTACCTTGCCCACTGCCTAAGTGGTCACCTGGGCAGTGGTGGGAGACAGAGAAAGTGGGCTTATGTCAACCAGCGCCGGCTCTGGCTGGGGCGGCCAAGAGCCCCCGGTACATCACGTGATGAACCAAAAAGCCCCAGAGATGCCGGGGCTGCAGCATTTGCTTCCCAGCCGCTCAGACAGCTGGTACCCGAAGGATGGGATGAGGGAGAGAGGGCGACCGACAAAGTCATAATCATTGCATGATGTGGCACAGAGACTCCCAATCTCTCGTTCCTCCTTGCACCGCTTTGCCCTCACCCACCTCCGGCTGGTGTCTAGGTCCTCCCGAGTCTAATCCATGTGCCTTTGTTGCTTCCCCTCTGTTCCCTCTGCCCTCGCCTGCAACCCTCCCTGGGACATGTGGACTGGCAGCCTACACCTCCAGACTACGGCCAAGAGATCGCACTAGAAAGCAGGTCTAACCATGTCGTGCTCCTGGTCCCTCAACGCCAGCTCCTGTGCCAGGCATAGGAGGTGCACACACCCCTGCCTCCTGGGCCTCACTTTCCAAACCAGTGCCGGAGGCACCTGCCCCTCACCCCGCCTCCTGAAGCCGAGGCCACTGCAAACCAGCCGGTGTCTGTCCCTGAGCCAGGCCCGCTCCCATCTGTGCGCCCTCCTGGCTCTGAGAGGACCTCCCTGTGAGATCCCCAGGTGGACTGAGAGAAGTTACAGGCGTCTACATTTTCTGTGGGGAGACCAGAGTGTCCTGAACCGGCAGCTTCCATTCATTTGCTAATGACATGTTGTTATGGAGTATAAACCGCAAGTGTGTTCAAGCTTTGGCTGCCACAGCCATTTTCCTATTTGCCTGCTTGACGCTATTGTTTTCTCACACCTGAGCTATGCAACCTCTCAATTTCCTACCCGTTTTATGGGTCATAAAATAAAGATTTGATTATACAAATTGAAAATAGGTCCCCTAAGGGAAAGGGGTGCTTTAAAACACCAAAGCATTATTACTTGATTATTGTTATAATTAAAAAAGAAATATTTTTTAAAGATATTGCTATTTGCTATAAATACTGCCAGTGCGCCTCCAGATGAAACTCCAGGTGCAAAGCTGGGTCTGTGCATGTGTGTGCGCTCGTGCACGTGTGTGATGGGTGGGTGTGGGCTGGTGCTCTAGCATGTGGGTCTGTGCTGGACAGAGTCTCAGAACTCTTTAAAGAGAGACAGAGAGGCGGAGGGAGATGGAGAAGGAAGGAACTTTTTTCTCGTTGTGGCTTTTCCTGTTTCCATCAGGCTGAATTTACTGTTTCTTCATCTATGTTCCCCAGCTCTTTAGACAAACCACTGTTAGAATCCCTGACAGCAGGGATGCAGGTGGGAAGAGCAAGGAGGGTTCTATATCTCCTGCTCTGGGATGTAGTTTTGGCTAAAGATGAAGCGAAAGGTCACATTCTCCATTCTAGTTATGGTAAAGGACAGTGCTTCAAATGAGGGCCAGGTAGGTAAGTAAAGGAGCGAAACAGCTTGTTGGGGGAACCACAGGGAGTGGTGGAGACTGAGGCAAAATGGGAACAGGAATAGCAGCTACTCAGCTCCAGCTCGTTGCTGCGTGCGGGATGTTGAAGCAATCCTGCCAACCTTCTGCTTTCTCAAGGCCTGCTAAGTCTCCAGATTTTAATGTAAAATCTACCAATTTTTAAAAAATGTTGGTTCAAATCTTTAAAAACACTCTACAGGCCAAAGCTACACATCTGCTGGCCAGATCTGTCCCAGGAAGCATGAGTTGGTGGCTCCAGTCTTACATTCCCCTTAGCACTAACCAGCCCAGTGCTGAGCACGCAGTGCTAGGTCCTGCTGTGGACTCCTCTCAGGCCACGGGGGCAAGGTGGGCGCTGTCGCAAGACCCCCCAGAACCGGGAGGGGCCCAGGTTTCACCTTTCCCGGATGAATTCTGACATTTCCTTCTGCATTTGTTTGCCCTTCAACTGTTTCTGAAGCAGTAGCTCAAAGCCAGCCACCGTGCCATTGCCTTGGGGGTCCTTCTTATCAGCCTGCAAAGCAAACAGAAACACAAGAGTTTAGGTGACATCTGGTGGTATCTGGAGCCAGGGAGAATGCAGTGTAGGGAAGACAGACTCCAGGAAGGTCCCTGGTGCACCTGGCAATGCCGAGCCCAGCACGAGAAGGAGGAAGGAGCTGCCATCTCCGCTGCCCTAACTCGGATCTCTGCCTGGGGCCCCTGCACCCGCGCTGCCTTCCGAGGCTCAGGTCCTCACCCTAAGCTGCTGCCACCCCATGGCCAAGCCCCTTAACTCTTCCAACTTGGGAATCAAGAGCAAGAAGGACAAGTGGCCAAGCACACTGGCTCTGATGCCCAACACCTGAAATTCCAGCTGGGTGACCTCAGGCAAGCTCTTGACTTGCCCCAGGCATGCACTTCTTTATCTGCAAAACTGGGGAAATAAGGGCACCTACCTCATGTGGTTTTTTGGGATAAATGACACAGTAAATACCTTAGCACAGTGCTGACGCATAGTAAGTAGTTGATAAATGGCATTTGTTATCAGTTACTTTTAGGTAAAAGGCAGGACCTGGGGAAGATGGCCAAGTCAACGAAATGGGAACTTAGGACCCAATTGGTTTTGCAAACACATATTCTTAAAATTTCAAAATTAAATGATTTCCTTTGTTTTGTTTCACCTGTACTTCCTGAAGTTCACCCAAATACCCCTTTCCTGCCTAATATTCATCTGGCCACACTGCTAATACCTCTCGTGATGGGGAGATCACTACCACAGGGGGTGAACCATGTCATACCGAGGCTGCTCTTGCAGTTTAAAAGTTTCTCCATGTACATTGAAGATTTGTGCACTTCACTTTATGAATGCTACATCTTGCTGAAAAAGCAAAGGGGAAATTATCTGAATTCTGAGCCCAAATCTGCCTCCCTTCTAGGATGGACAGACCGAGCAATCCAACCACGCTAGAGAAAACCGGCCGGAAGCAACAGGCTTTACAGCTTGTGTCAGCGGAGAGAAATTTCTGTCAGAGGAAAAGGCCCTGATGGCCAGGGAGATAAAAACCCGAGATTAAGTGTCAGAGTCCCCGGAGAGCTTGAGTTAAGATGAGGACTCACAAGTGTCGCTCTGTGGGGCGCTTGACCAGCGGGCAGAATCATACACTCCCTTCAGCCTTTCCAAGGCTCGAGACCCCCACGCACTGACCCCCAGCTCCCAGGGTGCCCAAACCACTCTCCCTCGCGGGCTTCTCCACCGCAGCCCTCTGCAGGGCTCACATGCCCACACCCGGCCACATGCTTCCCTCTCTGCCGCTGCCACGGCTTTT
Organism: Eulemur rufifrons; assembly: GCF_041146395.1. Lineage (NCBI taxonomy): Eukaryota > Metazoa > Chordata > Mammalia > Primates > Lemuridae > Eulemur > Eulemur rufifrons. Next base: position 5,727,764 of record NC_090991.1, read on the forward strand.
CTGGTCTCCCCCGCTTACCCCTCAACTTCCACTCCTGCCGGTGCAATGCACGTGACTCCGATCACAGCACATTCCTGCTCAAGGCCCTCCCACATCCTCCTACAGCAGAGAGAATACAACCTAACGCCCCCACCGGGGCCGCAAAGCCTCGAGTACGCTGGTCCTTGCTCACGCCGCCTCTGAGCTCGCTCACGCCCCGGGTCTGTCTGATGCCAAAGCCTGAGCCCTTTCTGTGCCGCTCTGTGACCTCTGCACAGGTCTCTGCCTGGAAGCAACACAGCCGGGACATGAGGAGCTGTCCCCCTGAGGTGGGTGGGGGGATAGGAATCTCTGCATGTCTCCTAAGGTGCGAGTGATTTGGTAGAAAGAAAAAACACTTCCGTTTGGCATTTGGTTAGCGAATCTAAAAAAGGATCGATAATCCATTCTGCACGGTGGTGAAGACAAGTTTTTATTCAATTTATTTATTGTTCCTCAGGGTCTTTGCAGACTTTTTTTTTTTTTGAAATGCACCATTTGGTGGTTTGTAAAATCTTCACAAGGTTGTGCAACCATCACCATCACCACTGTATGATTCCAGAATGGGGTGATCTAATTTTGAAAGCCATAGCTGTCTTTGTCATCTTGCAAAAAGCAAACATTTTGGAACCACAGGATCATTAAAGCTGAGGCTCTCTACAGATCCGTGTACCCAACCTCCTCCTGATTTGGATGGGACTAGAGAGGCCCAAGGAGGTGAAGCACTTGTCCAAGTTTTCTCACATGGTGACAGCAGGTATGGAGCCCAGATTCAATTACTGGGGCTGACTCTAGGCCCCTGCCCTCACTGAGCATCAGGGAAATGAGCCTCCAGCCGGCCTGCATTCTGGCTGGGATCTCTGTACTGCCGTGAACAGCCCTGCTGGGGGCCTGAGATTTATGGAGTAATCTGGCCCCCAGAAGGGCCTTGAGTTCCTGTCTCAGATGCTAAATCTACCGCCATGTTTTCAGGCTGCAACAAGAAAGGGCCCTCCACTTTGAGCTCCAGGCCTCTCCTACCCACTGGGGCCACTGCATAGGGGAAACTGAGGCACCACTTACCCAGAAGTAGTCACAGTAGCTCCACTCAGTTGGTTTCAGCAGCTGCTGTTCTGGCATCGTGTCTGGGTGAGGGAACGTCACGCAGTTTATCTGTAGGGCACAGAACGAGAAACAAAACGACTCCACTGGAGTCTCAGGAGAAGCAGGGAAGGCCTTGCCCCCGAGACGCAGCACTAACGAGGCCTCCCTGCGGGGCCAGCTTGACAGAACACGCGCAGGGGTCTCTGCACGAGCACAACAGCCACGCGTCCACCCGGGGGGCCCACGCATCACTACGAGCTCTCTGGAAGGCGGTTCAACGGGATCAACATCGCAAACATCCAGCACCTTTGACCCGGCAGCGGCACTACTAAGAGTCTATCCTACAGATATGTCTGCACGTATGTGCAGTGACACACATACGTGGTCTCTCACTACACACTATTTACAGTCGCCAAAGGCTGGGACACAGTTAACGCTGTCCATCAGCAGGGGAATGGGTAAACAAAGTACAGACAGTCAGACACCTACGGCAATCACACAGGACTCAGTGATAAAGTTCTTACGTATTGATGAGGAAAGTGTGTCGGGATGTACTGTTAGGTGGGGGGCAAGAGAAGAGTGCCACAGTGTGCTACCACGTGTGTGTACAAACGGGGGAGGGGGTATACAGCTGACTCCTGAACAACACAGGTTTGAAATGTGTGAATCCGCTTATATGTGGATTTTTTCCTGTCTTCTGACAGCAAGACCAACCCCTCCCCTTCCTCCTCCTCCTCAGCCTACTCAGTGTGAAGACAAGGATGAAGACCTTTGTGATGATGCACTTTCACTTAATCAATAGTAAACATATTTTCTATTCCTTACGCTTTTTAATAGCATTTTTTCTCTAGCTTACTTTATTATAATACAGTATATAATACATATAACATGCAAAATATGCATTAATTGACTTACCGGTGAGATTTCTGGTCGACGGTAGCCTATTAGTTAAGGTTTTGGGGGAGTCAAAAGTTACAAATGAACTTTTGACTGTGCAGAGGGAGTCAGCACCGCTAACCCCCATGTTGTTCAAGGGCCAACTGTGTACACATTTGGTTATTTACATGCAGAATATTTCCAAGGAAAGGAACTGTGTGGGTGAGGGTCGGAGATCAGAGGTTACTTTGCAAATTTTATCTCATGATATGTATTAAATGAACAAATACAGTTTAAAATTATAATCCAGGGTGCATGCTTGGGGCTGGCCCTAGCCAAGAAGAGCGAAGTGCAGAGATTCCTGGGTGGTGTCGGACTTTTCTGCCCGTGTACGGCTGTGATGCTCCCGGCTCTCCCGGCTCTGCGGCAGTGGCTTTGCCGACGCTCCCGCTCCCATGGCGTCAAGCCCCAGATCCTCCCTCTCCTGTGGAGCAGGCTAATTTGTTTCCACTGTGGGAGCAAGGCCTGACTAAGCCTCATGGGCCTTTACCCTCCTCGCAGCCCAAGCACCTGCTCACGTGGGAGATGTCAAACGTTAAAGAAAAGAACAGTGCAGAAAACCCTGAGGTTTTGGGCCCAGGACACAAAGTCCCATGCCAGGCAGGGCATGCAAGCCAGTGAAGCACCTGCACGGCATAGAAACTGCGGCTCCGACGGCCAAAGATGAGCAGCCTCCGCCGCGGGCAGGGCTTGGGGTCCGCAGAAGCTGTCCAGGGGGCAGATTCAGCTCAGCTCCTGCCAACTGTTGTCATGCCAGTATGAGGAGTCCCCTGTTGTCACATAACATGAGACTCGAGAGCAGCTGAAGATGGGCATTTTTTATGTAAAGTGGCTAATTTTTTAAGTGTTGTTCATTAATTTGAGGTTTAAAATGATAATAATAATAAAACAACAACACTGTGTAGGCCCAACAAACTCCTCTGCCAGTGGAGTCGGGCCCATGACCTCCAGTCATGACCTCTGGCTTAGGGGCTCGAGGGTGGCTGGAGGTGAATCTAGCCCCATCCCCTTCCCAACTGCCAGGGGCACAGGCCCCACTTGCAGTGGGGAGAGAAGTCCCAAAGGATGGAGCCCCCCACTCTGGAGGGAAGTGTGACACAATAGAAAGGATTAGAGGCGGGAATGACCCGGGCCCCTGGCGATGAGACAGACAGTGCTGAATTCCGCCAAGGTCACAGTGGGGCGGAGGGCCAGCCTCCCAAGACCAGCATCCAGAGATGGTTTCCCCAAGCCCTTGTTCCCGGTTGACTCCCCAAGGCGTGTCCAGAGGTGAGTCCCCTTCATTGGCTCCCACAGCCCACTGCCAAGCAGGTGTCACTTGTAGCAGTCAAGAAAACAAGGAATGGATTTCAAAGTTTCACATCTTCCCTGTTTTGTGTTCCACCTATTCTTGCTTCAACAAATAACGGTGATCATAGTCCACCTTTATTTGCTTAATAATGCAGTCCAAGACAATTTCAGTCAAACGTAATGATAAATTAACCATGAAATTCAAGTAAACTGGGCATTAATAATCACAGAGCTCGTGGGTTTTAGGCACTCAGAGGGGGTCTAAATGCCTTCTTGAGCCCCGTGCTCTCCAGGCATCCTCCACCCTTTCCCTGGACCTTCCTCCGCCAAGCCGCTCTTGGTCCTGGCCTCTTGTTGGGGAAACATTCTCTGACCGAGAAGGGCTTCGCCGTGATGGGAGGTGGCTGGGCCAAAGGTGGGCAGGACAGGAGGGGAAACAGGTCTTTCCCAGCCTTCTTTTCCAGAATCTTTCTTAAGATCCACCCTGCTCTTAAGGTCCTACATGGCCTCCCAGAGAGATGCCTACTTCGGGGACCAGAAGGGCCTGGGGTCTAGAAGGTGAGGAGGCTGCAGACGGCCCTGTACCACCCCCCAGGGGAGGGCCCGCTGGGCTGGGGAGAGGAGTAAAGGGAACAGGATGGGGGACACATTACGGACTCATTCTTCTGCCACTCTTTGAGGACACCAGTCCTGGGACAACCTGGTCGGGGCCCCAGGTTGCCTGTCACCACCTCTGTCCACTCTGGTTTGGGATTTCTCACGCTCGGCCGGTCCACTGGGATCTCTAAGTCCTCCGTGGGCCCCACGCCCCCTGGTGAGCACCTGGAGAACTGCGCCTTGCCAGCCCCCCGGGAGGCACTTACAGGGCTGGGGTTCCGGGGCGCCCTAGGCTTTGCACGCAGTCTTATTTCTGCTTCCCAGCAACCCCAGGAGCGGGGAACAGCAGCCCCGTTTCATATGAGGAAACCGAGGATCATGGAAGTTAGGTATTTGAGTCCAGATCCAGCCGGCTCCAGAGTCCCAAGCCCTCGGCCACGATGCTGTCTGAGGGACCACTCGCTCGCCCACTTTCCATTCAGACATCGTGGACCGGCTACTCGGCGGCACGCACGATGCTAGACCTGCCCAGCGATCGGCACGCATACGTTCGTCACCGCATTTCTCATGATGGTTTACGGAATGCCTCTCCTTACCAGACAGCCTGCTCTGTGAGGGGAGGGAGACCATTTCCCCGGTAACGGGCACAGTGTCGGGCACGTAGTGGGTACCCAGTGTTGGGCACACAGTGGGTGCTCAGTGGGTGTTTCTTCGTGCGATGACCAGAGGCTGGAGATGTGAGATTTAGCCCCTGCCCCCAGCAGCCGATGAAGAGGTCACTGTGAGTCCTGGGGAGAAATCTGCCACTGGGGGAGCACGGGGTGCTGAGGCTACGAGTGGGGCCAGGGCTTCGGGGCAGGACTCTCACAGGGAGCGAGGTTTCGGTCATGAGCGAGGAAGAGGCAGGCGGCGGGGTGGGAGGTCAAAAGAGTGCTGCAGGGAGGCAGAGGGCCCTGGCTGTGAGGATCGCCCCCTGGGTAGGGACGCGTTGCTCTGTTTGGCTGCGGCTCAGAGCCAGGAAGTAGACAAAACTGAGGGAGGGGGGCCTGGCAGGTGTGCCCAGGCCCTCTCAGGTCTGCCCTGAAGGTAGCGGGATAGTGGCAGCCAGCGAAGGTCCAGCAGGAGAGTGACGGGGTTGGGTTGCTCTTCAGGGTGAGCGGTCCCCCCCCCCAGCACAGAGGTGGCACTGGAGAGGTGACGAGACTAGCCACGGGGGAGGGGGATGTGCGGTGACCTGGAGGGCTCACGATGGGCTCTGAGCAGCGCAGTTGGGAGGGGACAGGTACAACTCTGGGTTATTTTGCAGACAGACTTCACAGCACCATGAAGCTAACTCAGTGACTCTCACCCAGGGGCGATTTTGCCCCCACCCCAGGGGACATCTGGCAGCCTAGAGACATTTTTGGTTGTCACAACCGTGTGGGGGGGTGGGTGGGTGCTACTGGCATCTGGTGGGTAGAGACCAGGGAAGCTGATAAATGTTCTAGAATACACAGGACAAAGAGCCACTTATAAAATGTCAATAGTGCCGGGGCTGTAAAACCCTGAGCCGCTTGGCCTGGGTGGAGAGGAAGAGTGTTCCTACCACTGGGATGACAAATGCGGGGAGACGGTGGCTTCAGAGAGGGAGGTGGTGGCGGTGAAGGAGGACGGCGAGGGCGGGGGGTGTGCTGAGGTCCAGGAGCAGGCAGAGCTGACGTGCGTACCTGCCCCGGCCTGGTGCACGCCCACGCACGGTGACGAGATGGGGCACAGAGCTTAACTCTCCAGCCCACTGTGAGTGGCAGAGCAGGGTCCAGGGCCAGCGTCTACCTCATGGGCCACCACGTTTATCCCTGCTCTTTCTGTGACCTCCAGGCCTCAAAATCAAGGCTCCTGTGTCCCTGGACCAGAAGGGCTGGGAGGACCACACAGCTCCATCCTGCAGGACTCCCAAGCCCAAGGAGGGAGGGGAGGCCTTTCCCTGTGTGGATCCTGCCCCCTCCTGGGTGACGTTTTCCAGGCAGTGACACCAGGGTCCAGCTACACCTCTGAGAAAGAGCTTGTCCTCCTCCCAGGAGGAGCCTCAATTCCACCCTCCACCCTGCAAACACAGAAGACATGCTAAGGAACCACTTCCTGCTCGTTCAACAAGAGCTACAGTGTGCCAGCCACAGTTCTAAGTGCTTTACACATATTAGCTCATTTAATCATCACAACAGCCCTGTAAGGCAGGTGCTATTATTTTCTCCATTTTACAGATAAGGAAACCGAGGCACAGAGAGGTTAAGTAACTTAGGCAAGATCACACAGCTTGTGCGTGGAATGGTGGAGCCAGGGTGTGAGCCCAGGCAGCCTGGCTGCAGAGTGTAGGCTCTTAACCTGTCAGGCTACCTTTCCAACATGCTGAAGTGTAAATAGGCCACATCCCCGCCCAAGGCAGGGGCGCTTCACAGGGAGTAAGAGAGCAGGGGCACCTGGCCAGGGGCAGGTCCAGTAGCCGGGTTACCATTCTCAACCAGCTGCATCTTCATTCTTGCACCGAATGTTTTCTCCAACCCTTAGATACATGGAGTAACACCCCTGTCCCTCCCCAACTGCGGGGGCCGCACCGTGCAGCTAAGGTCCCTGCCAGGGCCCTTCTGCAGGGGGGGAGCCAGAACCACAAAGGCTGCTTCCCAGAAACTCTCTGAGGGGTTCCCAGGGGCCAGCAGTGGCCAGTGAGCCACCTGGCCACAGCATGAGTGTGACCCGCCCAGGGTCTGAAGGGGAGGCTCCCAGGCACGCCCTCCCCCAGTCGGGGCCCGCCTGGCCTGTCTGACCAGCTTGCCAGCAGCTAAGAAGGAAAGATGGTTTGACAACAACTAAGGGCTCGAGCCCAGCAGTCCCTGAATGTTCCCTGGAGGAAAGTTGATCTGGGAGGGTGCAGGAGAGGAGAAGTCAGCGCTGGGGCTCCCGTAACAGAGAAGACAAGACCCCAGGGGCTCATCTCCACCGAGCCAACTCCCACCCAGGCTTCCCTGGCTTCGCGGACAGGCTATGCTGGGAAGCTGGGGACCACAGCATCCCCAAATTTCTCTTTCCAGGAGAGAGTATGGCCGGCTGGCTTTGTTGTCATCTTTTCTGGATCCCTCTAGATTCTGACACGTCATGAGTGTGTGGAGGGCCGCGAGCTGCCATTAGCACCCGTCACTCCCAATCACACGGCACACTCAACCTGCCAGCCCTGTGTGGGTGACAGTGGGGACAAGACCAAGCGACTGCCAGTCCCCGCCCGCTGCTGTCAGGGAGCCCACGTGTCTGCCCCTTCAAAACCAGCCCCGCGCCCCAGGCGGGCAGGAGCTTTAGAATCAAGTTCAATCCTTGCTCCTTGGCCCTGGACGCAATACCCTTTGCTGCCCAGGCCTGGAAATTCCTGCTCTGTGGGGTCAGACAGCCTGGGAAGTGGCCCACCTCGTCCTCACGTGCCAGGGGGAGGAAAGCACACGTCCCAGACTCCCGGGAGTGGGGCCACCTCTGTGCATCTCCTGCTTGGGGAACCGTGAGCTCTGGGGGATCAGAACTGAGGGGGGAGGCTGGGCACGGGACAGCAAGTGCTGTGCGGAGGGAAGGAGCAGCAGGGCAGGAGTCTTCAGCACCAGGGTTTGCAAGGAAGCCCACCAGCCTGGAGATGTGTGGGGCCACGGTGGCGGTCAGAAGACCCGGGTTCAAGTCCCAGGCTCCGTTCCCCACTTGCTCTGTGACCTTTGCCAGTCCTTTCTTTGCTTAATTTCCCCAGCAAACATTCTCCAAGGCATGAGCGTTTATTTAAACCTTTGGGGGGTGTTGGTTCAAATGCAGGTGTTCCAGCCTGGCCCCAGACAGACAATCGCAGGTCTGGGGGACCACAACAAGGATCTCGGGGGCTTTGGATGCTGACTACACTTTGCACATCCTCTCATGAGGAGAGACGATGCAGGTCATCGGGGAGGAGGAGGAAGGCACCGAGGCAGGGGTGGACAAGGTGTGTCACCCCAGGGAGAACCCAGGGCCACACTCGGCCCACTGTGACCAAACCTGAAGCTCGGAGCCCAGCAGGTGCCTCATTCCATGGCCCGGGCGGCCATTGCTGTTAGGGCAATTCCAGGCGCACAACAGTCCGCTTTTGCATTGCTCTTTTTCATCTTTCTTCTAGAATTCTAATACGCCCTCCCCACTTCCCACCACTTTCTTCTCCTCCTTTTCACCTATTTCAAGACACTTTGGGGAGTTCCTGCTTTGCCCCAGCATTTTGGGGCATTCTGTGACCATCTGAAGATGGGGACTGTGCCCTCCAGAAGTCTGCCCCCGGGCCTGCCCACGCCCTGCCCAGCTCTGCCAGCCCCACCCTTAGCAGGGAGGCAGCTGACCCACAGTCCAAGCAGGCCGGGCCCCTCTGCCCAGCCCTCAGGAAGCAAACTCTCCTGGGAGGTTGGAAGGAGTCCGAGGACCAAGTCACCTAAACCAGCTCCAGACGGGGCCCTACCGGAGAGTAAGAGCACAGATTTTGGGCCCTGATGCTTCCTAGCTGGGCGGCCTTGATCGAGGTACCGCTCTGTCCCTCAGTTTCCTGATCTGCAAATAGGGTGATGATAATACTAACGTGTGCCAAGCACTTACTATGTGCCAGGCGCTGTTTTCAGTGCTTTACATATGTGGACCCAATTAGTCCTTACTCTGCCCACCCCCCCATTTCTCCATTTTACAGATGCGGACACTGAGGCAGGAAGAAGTTGAGAAACTTGCCCCAGGCTGCTGCACAGTTAGTCATTAAAGTCATCGACACTCTGGCCTCAGAGTGATGACGCCACTGATTCTATTGCCTACACCTCAGACAGCTAGTGGACAATTAAATGGCCACTGAAGTGGTAGCAATTATTATTGTTGTTGTTACTGTTTGCCTAACCCTCTTTTTCTTCCACAGCAGGATGTTCAGCCTGGATGAACCGGGGAAACACACCCACTCTTGGTTTTATCTGCGTGGGGGTGGTCAGAACTATATGAGATGGCAGCCAAGAGAGCCCGTCCCTGCTCCCTGCTCTCCTGTACCTGTGCCAAAATAGCAGACCTAGGACCACACTTCTCAGGTCTCCACGCTGTGGGCTGTAGGGGCACCAGTGTCCCGCTGCCACCCTCCCTGAGCACAGGGCTGAGGAGGGGAGGTGGGGGTGGGGCTCCCGAGCCCGCACACGGGGACTTGGCGGGCATTTTGAAGAGCCCTGGGAGGCAGGCTGGCCACTCACGCAGAAGCTGCCACCGTTCTGTCAGGAACTCCCAGGAACTCTATTCTTAGGGTGCTTTCTCTTGCTTTTAACTTTGCCTTCTTGCAGAAGTTACTCTGTACAAAAGCAACCCTGCTGTGGCTGTAATTTACACGTCACATCACTTGTGCTGAGCACAGTCCACCCCCTTCAACCCACACCCGCAGGCGCACCTTCCCCTGCCCGCCCTGCAAAAATGGCTTCCTCATCTTCCCAACCACCCTCCTTCCACTTGTTTGCCAGGAGAGAATAAGTGAAATTGACAGAAGAAAGGGAGGTGGTAGTGGGGGGTGGGGGGTGGGATGGGGAATTTCAGCTGATCCGAGCTTTGGAATTTCCCCGTTTCCAGGCTGGGCATCACTTCTGCTTGGTGGTCCACATCGCCATGGCAACAACCCCGCCACTGTGGCCAAATGCCCCAGCTTGCTGCCCAACCTGGGAGCGCCCCAGGAGCCACTTACTGTGATGGTGTTTTCCTTGCTCTGCTTTTTGCTTGGTGACGAGGATCCCAGGTTCTGGAGAGAGAGGCAAGAAACATCGTCAGAGCTGCTCTCCATGTTGGACTTTCTTTTCCCCCATTCAGGTTCCCCGAGGGGGAGGGATTGGTTAAAAGCCCCGTGCTGGGGAAGTTCGGGGATGCTCAGTCTGGCGTTAACTCCTAAGGCACCACATTCTGGGCCAGGGCAGGTGGCAGCGTCCCCGATCCCACGCTGTTCCCATGCCTGGTTCAGGCTGGAAGCAAACTGGAGGATGCCTCCTGCACAGGCTCTGAGAGAACTGCTCCAAACCAGGTCTCCCCTCCTCTCCTCCCTGCCTGCGATTTGGGGAGTTAACCCCTGCGCTGCCCTCTGCTGGAAAACGGTTCCGCACGCTGCCTGCTGCCTGAAGCGCTGGAACCCGCTGGGGAGCAGAGAGTTAAGGCAGATCGCAGGCCACCACCTCCTGGCTCTGAACACTCAGCACATGACATTTTATTCTGAACCCCCAGGTCCAAAACATCAAACCCTAAATACACATCGTGTGCACTGGGGCGCTGCTCAGCCACCTCCCTGCCTTGCCGCTCTCCCCACGCTGGGAGCCAGGAGGGATTTCCCAGCCAGGCTGGGTTTCAGCTTCCGTTCAGTCTCTAGATTGCCTTTTTATGTCTTCCCTGCTGCCAGCAAGAACACCAGAGTCCCACCTGCCCACCCACAGTGCCTCGGGCTAAGCCTGCTTCCCAGGTAGCCCTGAGCCCTCGGGTCCTCAGCAGCCTGCCAGAGTCCTGGGATGGTTCTTGCAGGGACAATTGTTGGTGGACAAACACATTTGTCCCATATATGAGCCTAAAGAGAATGTTCCATTCTGGGTTTTCCTTGTTCTATTAGCAATTATGGTAGCGATTCTATACTAGAAGTCCCTGAGCAGGACCTGGGACGTCTCCTGTCCTGAGCTCCACAGTGACCTGGGAAGCAGGCTTACCCCAAGGCACCATGGGTGGCCGTCACACGTGTGCCCCAGGACTTACATGTTCCTTGGCAGAATGTAAGGAAGTGGCCGTCACTGTATAGATAAAGGTCAGAAGAAGCATGGAAGGGCTTCTCCAACGAGTGTCAGGGGCAGAAGGACCCCCCCCAGAACCCCCCAGGCCAGCACAACCCTGGACACCTGGCAGGGTGAGCACTGGCAGGTGGGGGCCAGCCCCGGCAACAGGAGCCCATCGGTGAATCGGGCCAAAGAGGGAACCTGCCTGAGTCCCTGCTATGGTCTCATTTCCTTACTCCCACACAGCCCTACTTGGGCTGGTAAGTTAACTCACGAAAACCCACATCCTTAGCAAAAAGGGACCTTGTAGAACGTCCCCTTCACAGACAAGACAATGACTACTAGCTTTGAGACCCTGGCAACGAATTTGACTTCTTTGAGCCTCAGCTTCACCATCTGTAAAATGGATTATCACTGGTCCTCCAGCTTTGTGGTGTATCAGAATCAACTGAGGCAAGTGCCCAAAATAGAGACCCAGATGGACCTGGTCCAGCAGGTCCCAGGCGGTGCCAGCGTCTCTGCTGCAGAATCTGCAGACCTCACTTGGAGGCTCACGGATCCACCTTCTGTCCCTTCACTGAGGCACCTCTACTTATGGCCACTCCTCTAGCGACCCCAACAGGCTCTGGGGAAACGTCAAGCTCGTGGCCAGCTATAGCTTCCACAGACACTTCCAGGGCATCAGCTCCTCCAGCTGGCCCACCCAGGTCCCTCCCAAGCTATCGGCTCTGCCCCAGGGCACTTGCCAACACTGCCCAGTGAGGAAGGCAGAGGCTGCGGGGTAGGAGGTGTCAGTCACCAAGGACAAGAGACAAGTACAGGCCTTTCTCCATAGGTTCCTTCAGGAGAGACATTGGCCAAGCAAACGCATGCCAGGAAGGGGGAAGGGTAACCTTGGGGATGGGTTCTGTGGTCTGCAGGAGTCTCCCTGTGATGGACAGACACTGCCGTCACCACCACTGGGCTCCCACTGTAGGGAGGGCGACCAGTGCTCCAGCTGCCTTGGCAACAGCCTTCGAGTCTACAGGTTAACGCTGGTGAGGACAGAGATGAGGAGCCAGAGGAGGAGGAGGAGAATGAAGGGGAAGGAAGCCTTGCAAGAACTACTGTCCACTGAGCGCTTATCATGACAGGCGCCAGGCCAGCCATGTGACATACTTAATCTCCTTTCATCCTCGCAGCCCCAGCAAGTTACATGGCATCAACTTCATTTTGCAGATCATGAAATTGAGGCTTGCAGAACTTAGATTCTCCAGAGTCCCAAGGCCAGGAAAGAGTGCAGTGGAAACTGGAATCTAAGCCTACAGAACTCTTTCCTCTATCTTCTGCCATCTCTCCACTTGGAGACCCAGGGCAGTATCTTGTTTTCCAGATGTCTTTTCAGGGGTGGCAAAAAAGATTTCCATTATCCACAAACATATTTCGGGACCACTGTGTAGCTGGCTCTGTAGAATGAGGCTGGACATGGAGGTCACATTGCCTCCTTATAACCTGGCCAGGACAGAAATACAAGTGATGGCATTGAGGGTGGGTGTTCTGTGTGTGGTGTCAGCACCTTCTCTGGTCTCTGCTCTACTAGCCGTGTACGACGTCAGCTGGTGCAGACCAGGCGGGGCACAGGCAATCTCAGGCTCTGCGTGTGCTGCTGCTAACCTGTGCCTATGACTCTAATTTCATGAACACCTATCATATACATGCATCTTATATACATACACACACACACATACACACACACACACACACACACATACATCACCGCCTCCCACAGCATTCCACGGAAAGGGCCCAGAAGAAATGATGCCTCATCCCAGTTATAACACCTACTAACTAGAAATTGGTTTCTAAATACTATTTGGCATTAAAAGGAACCCAGGCTTCTTGGAGCTAATTCCGCATGCAAAATAGACTTGGAATATCTTGTTGTTCTGAGAAGTAAGAAAGGATTCAAAGAATGATGGAGGGATAATAGAAGGACATAGTCAGCCTATAGGGGCTCCCATAGGCTAAACTTGTGACAATCTGGGCACAAATATGAATAATGACTATAACTAATTAAGGGGAAGGGAGGGAACATTTCTTCACAGAGGAATGCCAGTAAAAATACACAATGCATTAGGAAGTCACCATTTGCAAACCCCCGTGTCAAAAGGGATTCAGGTCGTGATTCTCATGGATGCCCCAAAACACTGAAGGAAAAGATTGTTAGAGAACAGGATATTCACATGGTCTCACACTGGCACCTCGCAGATTACTAACGAGTTAGAAAGGAAAATGCATCCCTGCAAAGGAGAAATCTGGTAGTCACCACATTAACCAAGAGCGCAAACTAAGCCTCACCAGCAGGGTGCTAACCTGGGGAGGTTAAAACTCGATAAAATGCGATAAGTACTCAACATGCCCTGCACAGTATTCTTGCCAAAACTGCTTAACCTGAACCTAAGCATAAGAAAACAATTATACCAAGAATGTACATCATTCTATAAGACAACTGACCTGGACTCCTAAAGAATAGATAGATAAAAAGTCAACATGGGGAAAAGCAAAAGAAAAAATGTGTGAGGGATTGGGTCTAGATGAAAAGAGACCAAAGCAATCACTGTGATGAAATGGTCTATCCATCCAACAAAATATTCAGCCATGAAAAGGGATGGAGGACTACACACTACGACAGGGAGGAACCCTGAACACATTCTAAGTGAAAGAAGCCAGACACGAAGGACCACAAAAGTATGATTCCATTTGTACGAAATTTCAGAATAGGCAACCACATAGAGACAGAAGGTAGACTTAGAATGGTGATTGCCTAAGGCTTGGGGGATTCTTCTCGGGGTGATGAAAATGTTCTAAAATTGACTGTGACGATGGTTGAACAACCGTGAATATAATGAAAACCACTGAATTATACATTTTAACTGGATGAATTGTATAGTTATATGAATTCTAGCTCAATAAAGCAGTTTTAAATAAAAAGAGAGAGACTAAAGAGACACAGTGACCAATGTACCCATGTGTGAACTTGAATGGATCCTGGATTGGGGAGAAAAGCAGCCATAAAATGCATTTTGGGGAAACCTGGGGAATGTGAATCTGGACTATATATGTTGAGTGATGTTATTGAATTAATGTTTCCTTAAGTGTTATAATTGTATTCTGATTCTATCTTCTCCCTTAGAGATACATTCTGAAATACCTGCATTTAAAACAATGTATCAGGAATTCGCTTTAAAATAGTCCAAGGTGGGGGGGCAGTGGGATTAGGGGGAGGGGATGGGAGCAGAAATGAGACAAGACTGGCTGAATGCAGGTAATCACTGGACTGAAATGATACTTTATTATATTAATAGTATTCCCTCTGCTTTTGTAAAGGTTTGCAAATACCTATAATAAAAGTTTTTTTTTTTAAAATCCCCTTTGGCTATGATTCCAGAGAAATCTTTTCCTCCATTTATTTCTTAAAGTCCTGACCCCTCCTGGGCAGCTCTGTTGTCGTCCAGAGGACTGACAGAGGGTGGCACCACCCAGAAGGTACCTGGTAAACTGTGGCGGGTCATTCACAGGTGATTCAGCAAATGCCTGCTCCAAATGTCTTCTCAGCCCATTTCCTCTCCCTGAACATAATCTTCTGGGTCCCCTCCCTTTGGCAGGTGGGATCCTATAAGAAACCCCTCAATGGCTTTCCAGTACTGTCAGGATAAAACCCGAGCTTCCCGTGAAAGACCTGTGCAGACTCCCCCAGCTCATCCCCCGCCATACACCTGCCAGTTTAGTAAGCCACAGTGCCCTCAGCCTCTATGGGTTCTGTGAAAACGCCACACTCCTTCCTGCCTGTAGGCATCCTCATGTCCTGTCCCCTCCACCTGGAATGCTAGTCTTCCCCCACCTCTCTGTCAGGCTAAACCCTTGCTCATGCTCTGGTCTCAGAATAAATATCTCTCTTCAGGGAGTCCATTCCTGACATCTCCCCCACCGGGCTAGATTCTCACAGCATACACTTCCTCCAGCCCTATCACTGCTGAAAGTTCATAATCATTTATCTGATGTCTTTCTCCCACACCAGCTACAAACCTCCATCAAAGCAGGGGCTATGATGCCTGTGTCTCAGTGCCTGGAAAAGACAGAAATGCTCAATAGAACGTGTGTTATTGAATTACAGTGGGGGGGCGGGTAGATGGTAGACATTTAGATCTCATCTCCTCTCTCCACTTTAAACTCCTTTCTCCAGTGGGTCCCTTAAGTTTCCAAGCCCTTAGTCCCATTCTCTTTCCTCTCCCCTATGTCTAGAGGGTCTTCCTGGGGAAGTTCATGGGAAGTCAGAACTTTAAAAGGTAGGTCACCAAAGGGCCTAAGCACTGGTGGGCTTAGAAGGGGATCGGCTAGATTAGGACCTGCTTCTGCAAAGGCCAGCCAGCAAGACTATGAGCCTTTGCTCCCTCTCACCTGGTGGGCTCCATTTACCCCATGCCCAGGCAGCTGGCCTGGGGCTGCAGGACTGAAACCCTCCACTGGGTGGCACCAGACAACCACCACATGCGCCCACCCATGCAGGTCTCCCAGGGCTGGATGACGGAGGGGGCAGGTGCCCTCAGGAACTGTTGGGCACCCAGCCACCACTCCTACCCACGACAGAGCATGGTTTCCATGAGAATTAGGGCTTCCCTCCCTCTCCCCCAGTACTCTAATGCTTCCTCAAGGAGGGGCAGGTAGCAGGTAGCAGGAAGAGAACACAACAGGGCTTTTCAGATCTGGAGTTTTTCAATCTGGATCTGTCACTGTAACCTTGAACAAGCCACTTTATCCACCCCACACTCTGCATCTCAAATGGGCATGTGTTCATTTGCTCATTCATTCATTCATGCTTCAGTTATAATATAATGAAGTATAATTATTATGAGTTACAACAGACAGCCTGGGACGATGTGAGTAAATTACTCCACACGCTGAGTGTACACCAAGTGCTGCATGTACTTAGGGATCCTTTGTTGGTAGTATTAATACTCTCTGTGAATACGTAACTTTTTTCTATGCTTAGCCTTGGCACCTTTTTGGAGAACCAGCTCTGTAGGTTCACAAACCAGGATTAAAAAGTCATAGGATTAAAAAGTCATAGCTTTTGTACCCAAATGTTACCCTTTCACAGCCTAAAAGAGTAACATTCTGCCTTACAGTCCTGGGATCTGGTGCAGGAATCCATGTTCAACCTCTCCATGGACTGCAGTATTTGTTTTGTCACTTTGACAATACCTCAACTCCCAAGGTTATCATCCAACAAGAATATTACTCAAATCCACCTGTCCTTAGGCAGTCACTGCCTACCCCGGCCTGGGGCTCTAGAGCTGGCTTTCCCTGAACCCCCAAGACTAGTACCTTCCTTCTAGCTTTCATTTTTTAAAATAAAAAAAAATTGTATCTGTCTTCTATAAAAGTAAAATGTGCTCATCTTAGGAGATCTGAAAAACAGTGCAAAGTGTAAACAAAATAAAGCTCCCCATGATCTCAGACCAAGGTTCTCAACCTCAGCACAATTCATATTGTGTCTAGTTGGATAATGGTTTGTTGTGGCGTGCTGTGCATGACAGCATATTTAGCAACATCCCCAGCGTCCACCCCCTGGTTGCCAGCAGCAACCCCTTCCCCAGTTGTGATGATGAAAATGTCTCCAGATGTTGCCAAATGTCCCCGGATCGAGAAGCACAGACAGAACCACCACAAACGCTCTAGTTTATTTTTCTTCCAGTCATTTTCCTTCACCTAAGTATAGAGTCCCTTCTCCCAAATAAGGCTGACTACATATGCAGCTTGGGCTCTGCTTTCCCTACTCAATATTATGTTGTGAGCACTTTCCCAAAGCATTACAGCTTCTTCAGAAGAACGCTTTTCAATGGCTGCGCGATGTGTTTGGCTAGCCGGATGTCCAGGGCTGTAATCTGTTTACCCATCCCCTGTTGCTGGACAATTAGGTTGGGTTTGATGTTACGGTGCTGTGAATAATGCTTGAGTGAGCAGCCTTCACACAGATCAGAAACTCCAAGTATATTCCAAGAACAGACATTGGAAGAGAAACTCCCCTGCCAACGGCCTATGATGCACACTTGTTAAATCAGCTCCTGCGATCTAAGTTAGACCGGCACCCATATTTTAAATGGATGAGCAACAACTTCATAGTATTTCTGGGGGTGGGGGAGTCATGGTCTATCAGGCAAGGATGAATGATTTTGAGGGTGGGGAGCTGTCTCCAATATTCTCTTTCTAATAATCCCGAGGGTTAGCACAAGCTTTTTTATTGCTGTTGTTAAACCACAGAAGAACTTAGTCTTCACAAACACTCACAAGTCAGGTGACAAGTTTCACTTCAAACAGACTGATAGAAGCTGTGTTGAGAAGGCCATTTGGGGGCCGAGTAAGAAACACACAAAGCCAGGGTGATGGGGGACATGGGCAGAGGAGAGCGGGGGACAAGCAAACCTGCTGTGTACGTACTGTTGACTGTGCCCAGATCCCTCCTACTCAGCCATGCCCCCAGACAGCTGCACCAGCATCACCTCGGGGCCGGCTGCAAACACACAACCTTGGGCCCCACCCTCCACCTCCTGGATCAGAATCCACATTTTAACAAGAGGCCCAGGTCACTCAGAAGTCCATCAAAATTTAAGAAACCCTGACCTACACTGATGTCCAATTTCTCTTCTAGAATTAATTGAACTGAATCTGAGCCGAATATTCAGCCTCTTAAGAGAACAACTTAATGTTTCCAAAAGTTAACACTCTTGCCTGTATTAACGCTGACTGTCACATTTCAGCGGATTGTCGTCAGAGATCAATGGGGCTTTCTTTCAGCAACTTGTCCTTAGGACCCCCTGCATAAGCAGCTACTGTTACCATCACCATCAGTGATACTATTATCACGATCATCACCAATTAGCATTGATCATGGTCATCGTCGTCATCATCACCCGGGGATCTGGCATTTTTTAATTCCTGGAAATGGCTGGTGGAGTCTGGAGGCCTCAGGAAGAACATCTTCTTGACAGTGTGTGGGTAGACTACCTAAGGCCAGTCCTCAGTCTCGGAGGCACAGCTTAGTGCCACTGGAGAAACCGTGGGACTCGGCATCAAGTTGCTCTGACCACTGAGTAATCACGTGGCCTGCACAAGTCGCTTAACCTGTCTGCGCCTCAGCGACCACATGCATACCACGGGAGTGGTACTGACGCCCCCCACACGTTTGCACAACTGTCAACTGGGATAGAGCCTGAGAAAGCACTTTGGGAATCTGAGGACATATTCCCATTTCTTTCCATCCCATAGCTGTCTCTATGCTAGTTTGTCAAATGAGATTAGCAGATGCTACTAAATTCCATTCTGGGTAAAGTCTGGGGGTGGGACGGGTAGGGTAGAAAAAAAGGAAAATGGCCCGGCACACCCACACTCTGAACGTGGTGGGAAGCCTAGACTCCACGTACCAGGACACGCACCTAGACAGCAGAACGGATCCTTCTGCCCTGGCGGTCACAGCTCCACCACTCCACCACCGTCAGCCCCTTCGCCAAACCACCCTCAACTTCCAGAAAACTGACAAACCACAATCATCCAACCCTCTCCCCATCAGGGAACACTGGAACAACCCACATACACCAACTACTTGCTACTTGGGGGCAGCGCTGGGCTGGAGCCACCTGGACTCCCAGGACAGACGCATCTTTAATGAGACCTTCCTGGGCCTGTGTAAGCAGTTACCCCTGCCTCCCTGAAGGGGGCCCCTTACCTGGGAATCACCGGTGGATTTTCGGAGACTCATGTGGGCAGTCTCTGGAGGGTGCGCTGGGGTCCCTGACGCGTGGTATCCATTCACTGCAGGGACAGAGACACGGCTCAGATGCTGTGTGGGCCCCAGACGGGCACCCCCGACCTTGGGCCACTGCAGCCCCTCCTCCTACCTCCTTCCCTGGTTCTGAGAGAGGACTTGCATGGCTAGGACCATCCCACAGGACACTATCAGTCTCTGCAGAGCTGGAAATGGGGCAAGCATCTCTCTAACCCTCAGCACCCAAATCACTGGACCGTCAAGGGATGGAATTTCTCCTCGAGCCCAAGAGCAAAAGGCATGTTCTTAACAGAAGGTGAAGTCACTACAGTCCAGCTGCCATTGCTGCAAATACCATGTCAGTTATAGTCACAGGGGCCAATCTCTCTCCATACATCCCTGCCACCTTACTACAGTCCCCTCCATCTGTCCCTGAGGAACTTCTCCACTCTCAAACTCAAAGCAGTGTCATGTGGGTGTAATGGAAAGAGGTCTGGATTTATTGGTTGCCATGACATTAGGCACCACTAGTTAACAGTCAAGTGAATACGCACTTCATTCTCGAGTCACAGTTTTCCCAACATTAAAAAAAAAACATTTGATGTTATAATATTCTACCCCAATAACTTTATGTCTCTTGGGGGACACTCATTAATGCTCCTGATGTTTGCTGCTGAACCTGCTCTCCAAGGGCAGGGGGGAGCCCTCATTTGTATAATAGTATCTGCTAATTTCTGTGCCATGTGGCCGGTTTCAAACCCTCAACACCGCTGCACACTCCTGACACCACAAACTCACACTGAGACCACTGTAATCTCGGTTCACAGAGGTGGTGCTGCCTTAGAGGCAATTTAGCAGAGTGGTTTCTGCTTAGTGGGCCTCAGCTTCTGTATCTGTAAAATGGGGATAATCCTACCTGGTCTCTAAGCCTACTTTGTTGGTGTGACAATTCAACAAGGCAATAATTGCAAAAGGGATCTGCAAATTATAAAGTACTTTGTTAAACAAAAGAAGGGAGGGATGGATAAGGGAGGGTCACTGCTCTTGTTCCTGAATTGGGTCCCATGAACCATAAGCCTGCATGGTCTCTGGAGACCAGGAAACACGCCATCCTCACTCCCCAGGCTTGGAGGAAGTGCCAGTGCATACACACAGCAGAGGTCGGACCGAGGGAAGAGAGACAAACTGATGTCCAACTCAGGATTCTTCTGGAAAAAGCTCTGCAGCAGGAAGCAAAGGAGAAAATGGCCAAAAGTTGCCAACACCTACTAAAGTGGAGTGGCCGGGGCTGGCGGCCAGCAATGGGCAATGGAGACCATTCCGTGGAGAACTTTTTCCGTGCTGGGGGATGTGCCCCATTCTCCATGCTTGCAGCAAGAAGTCCTGGGCCACCTGCCGGCAGAGCCACACTCAACAGCGGGCAGCTGGGCTTCTTCCTGACTTATAAGGTTTGCCCCCACTCCAGAAGGTGGGCACACACATATGGAGCAAACAGAAACTCGGGACGGAGCAGGCCCCTAGCGCAGGGGCTGGGGAAGCAACAAGAAACGACAGATTAACCCCGCGGGGATGGCTACAGGCCTGGTCCACACCCACGCCCTGTAGGTCACGGCCAAGTGCTGGTAACATCCACCCATTAAGAAGGCAGCTTAAGAGGAGAGGCCAGGATTCCAACAGCACCAGGGAGAACACTTAGGGGGCCCAGGAGAATCTACTCAGATTGGCATAAAGCTATGCCAAGAAAGGCATTAGACTGACGCACCCTATGCTAAAGGCCTAACACTGGAGAAATTTTAGTTATCAAACAGCACAGCACTGAAATGGATAAAACACAAATGCTACAAAGTCTAAAGACAACAACCAAAAACCTCAGTACCCTGCTTTCAGTTTAGGGCTGATTAACAGGCAAAAGTAAGGATGAAGAAAACCAGAATAATTTAATTTAAAAGGCTGATTAAAATTGGTATTTTAAACATCATGTCCTACAAACAAAGATAACATTTTTTTTTTTTTTGGTCAGGAAGCCATTGAACATTTAAAAAGTTGGTCATATTTAAGCCATAAATAAACACATCAATAAATGGCACTAGGCATATATAACACAGGCCACATTCTTTGACCAGAATGCAATAAAAGCAGATATTAATAATGAAAGAATAAATATACAAGGTCCTCAGCCTCCCAACTCCCAAATACTTGGAAATTTAAGAAAATGCCCTTTAAATCATCTCAGGTCAAAAAGGAATTTTAAACTGTAATTATATAATATTTAGAAAATAATAAAGAAGAACATACCAAAACAAATGGGATAAGACCTGAATTAGACTTGGAGGAAAATCTACAGCCTTAATTATTTCATTACCAAACCCGAAGGGACAAAAAATAGCCTAACCATTCAACTTAAGATATTAGGAAAAAATTTTAAAGGCCAATAAAATAAACCAAAAGAGAACAGGAAAAAGAAATATAACTGTGGCAACGGAACTGATGAGTTAGGAAACAGGATACTATTAGCAACCCAGGGCGGGGCGGGGGGTGGGTAGGAATCACAATCATTAAACAAAACAGACGAGCCCGTGTAATGTGAGAGCGAGAGGGAACACAAATGCTCAGAATTAGGAATTGGAAAGAAAACATAAGCACAACAAATGAAGTAGAGATTTTTTTTTTAATGCAAAAGCATATGATTTATAATTCTATGTTATTAAACACCAAACTTTCCACAAGACTCAAATTATCAAAATGGTTTCAAGGGACACTAGAAATGGTAAAAAGAGTAAAACCATTGAAAAATGACTTCCCCTCAACAAAGGCACCGGACCCTGATGGTTTTATGGGTAAATTCTTTCATACTCTCAAGAAAGACATGCCCATGTGTAGGAATAAGTGGCAGGTTTCCCAGTCTATTTCACAGAGACAGCGTTATCCTGATCCTAAAATTGAACAAAGACAACACAAAACTAAACCTGAAACACACAGGCTTTACCTGGGCAGCTCTTCAGTCTGTCTCCTTGAGGATGCGGAGTCCCTGTAAACCGAGGCTGCCCCAGCTCCTGAGGGCAGCGCTGTCCTTCTGACCCCTACTCACACCTCGCCAGCAGCTCCAGGTGCACACTCAACTCCTGCCCTGCGTCCTGCACCCCCAGGCTCACAGCGGCTTCGCCTGCAGCAGCCTGGAGCTGCCTAACGCAGACAGGCATTTTGCCCCTAATCTGATCCCTTGTTCCTACCTCAGCTCTGGTCTGTCAGCTGTTGGCTAATTACTGCTCATGTCAAAGCAATTACTAAGAAAGAAAAAATAATTTTCCATTCAACCATTTCTCCCCACGCAGCAGCTCTCCTCTGACATCCTTCCTGCTGCGTTCCACTTGAACACTCCCAGGCACGTTCAGAACGCTGATCCGTGAGATGTGTGCAGTTGCGGCCCAGCAGACCCCAGCCACCCTCACCCGCGAGCGTCCCTCAGGGGCACTCCCCTTCCTCCGGGCTCCGGGGTCACCAAGGGTCAGCCACAAACAAATGAGGCCAGAAGTGGGTGCTGTGGGGCCTCCAGGTGCGAGGAAGGGACTAAAACTGGCCAAGATCACTCATAACCAGGAGGGAACATAATTCAGTTTGAAGATACTGGAAACAAAACTTGAAATGCTGAACTCGGCTGTTTCTAATATTTTAAAAAGGAGAACCAAAAGCTCTATCTAGTAACCCGAGTAGCATCAAATATAAACATAGGCACCTGTACATTTCGTTCCCCCATGGGTAGTCAGACAAACAGGGGACCTGGGAGGTGTGCAGTGAGAGCAGGGGGCAGATGTTTGAGTAAAGAGGAGGAGAAGGAGGTCAGGGTCGGGGAAGGTGGGTAAAAACAGAGAAGGAAGAATGAGAAAAGTGACCAAGAGGGACTGAGTCACAAAGAAGAGCCAGCAGCGTCTGCCACCCAGACTGCAGCCCCACCGGGCAGCTCTGTGTCTGCTTCTCTGCCGCAATCGCATCCTCGGAGCCACCATCCACGTTCCTGTTCCCCGAACGAACACAAGAACGTCAGCCCTGGACACTGCCTCGTACCTTCCTCATGTCTGGCCCAGTCTCCCCCGTCTCTGGAATAAACACAGTAACTTCCTTCCTCAAAGTTAAGGAATCTGGGAGCCCCAGGGCTGTGGTTCTTGAAATCCATCCTTCCTTCCCTCCTTCCTCCACCCCTCCGACCCCTTCCCATCTGCCACACAGCACACGGTGCAACGTGACGCTTCCCGAGTGTGTCACACAGAACGCAACTCTGCAGCGTGTTTGTCACCAACGTCAGCAGCGGCAGTAAGGGGTAGGGTGCCATGGTCCAAAGAGTTTGGGACAGATGCCCCCATGATTCAGATTTAAATTTAATTTACAGTGGGCCTTTTAAAATATGCTGAGATGCGCTACGAATCTCAAACAAGGCAACCGTGTGCAGCGCTCCTGCACATACACGGACACAGAACACACGTGGGGCAGGCGAGCAGGACTTCCACGGAACCCACTTTGGGAAACACGGCTGTGCCCATGGGGACGCAGGGTTTGAAGTCAGGCAGTTCTGGGCACAGTCACTGCCTCCTTCCCCTCACGCCACACCTGGAAGGCTTTGCAGCTTCCTCTGTCGTCACATTCACTTTCTCAGGGGTGACCAGTGTCTACCCTGGTCTGTTTAGGGGAGCAGTTTTACATTAATCACCTTCTGTTCCAGAAATTTCTATCTGGCCACCTGGTCCTCACTGTCTCCCCTGGCTGTCTAAGATGTAAACTGTGTTCCCAAAGGCCAGAGCTTATAATACATTGTCCCACACGGTTGTGAGTGGTTCTATACCTGTGGCTGCTCTCCAGGGGCGTCCCAGGCTAACCAGGCCTTTTTAAGGTTCCTGGAGCCTCCGCCAACAAGAACGCTGCTTCTAAAGGACACACGAGCCTCTTAGGCCCGGCCTTCCCCAGAGTCCACAGTGAGGTCCTGCTCAGGGCCGTGGAAGCTGCTCTGGGCCTGGCGACTTGCTAGTTCTGCAATGAGGGAGGGTCCTCCTTTGCTTCTGTATGGCAGAGGGGAGCCGTTAAGAACTTCCTGAACTGGGCAAGAAGGTGTGGGTGAGGGTGAGGCCCTCCGCTCAGGGGAAGCGCAGCTGTCTGCTTGCATGTGCTCCTGGCTGGCTCCTTGGGCTCAAAGGCAGGTCCTCCCTCTCTGGCCCCTGCAAACACACTTGCTCCTCTCCCTTTAATCTGGGTTCCCTGTGGCCACTGGAGGCTGGAGGATGATCTCTCGGTGTACTCAGGCCCCAAGGCTGGGCAAAGTCGGGCTCTGAACCCAGGTTTCCTGAAACACCCAACCCCAACTCCCCACCAGGGCAACCTCAATAAATAATAGATTTCTTCTATCCTTAAGAAAACCACAAACACAAGTTCAAGGCACATCCCAGGCCCAGAGGCTCAGAAAGGAATTCATTCTCCATATTTGCACTGTTGATACAGTAACCACAGGTAGCTACTTAAATTTAAAC
This sequence comes from Eulemur rufifrons, assembly GCF_041146395.1. NCBI lineage: Eukaryota > Metazoa > Chordata > Mammalia > Primates > Lemuridae > Eulemur > Eulemur rufifrons. Next base: position 5,751,781 of record NC_090991.1, read on the forward strand.
AAATCAAATCTAAATAAAATCTAAGTGCAATATGGTTTCCAGGATTGGATCCTGGAGCAGAAAAAACGACCTTAGTGGAAAAACTCATGGAATCCAAATAAAGTCTGACATTTAGTTAACAGTAATTCACAATGTTAATTTCTTAGTTTTGACAAATGTACTGTGGTTATGTAACACATTAACAGGGGAAACTGAGTCAAGGGAACACAGAACCTCTCTACACGGTCTCTACGACTTTTCTGTAAATCTAAAATTATTGCAAAATAAAGAAAAGGTATTAAGTTAAACTAAAGATTTAGTTCCTCAGACACACCAGCCACATTTCAAGTGCTCAACAGCCACGTGTGGCTAGTGGCTACCACACTGGCCAGCACAGACAGAGACCGTTTCCACGGCCACAGAAAGTTCCGTTGGACAACGCTGCTCTATGCTGTCTTCATTCTACCTGACGACTCAGACATGAAATTCCCAGAACCTCATTTTTCACTCATATTTTCCTTCCCTTTGCCTGTTATTTGTTCTCTCTCTATAAATCCACACTGCACAGTAAACCAGCCCAAAGAGGATTTTTAATATTTGCAGCAGTTACTGAATAGTGTCTGAGGTGTTCTGTTTTGGTTTAAAGTCTGCTTCTCACTTATGTGGTCCTCACCCAGGCCTGGCACTCAGTATCTCTATAAAGCTACTGAGTAAACACGGCTCCCGTAGCTCTGCCGACACTGAAGGAGGCGATGCAGGAAAAGGCCCCGGCCCACCGCAGACCCTACATAGCACCCAGCATTCACAGAGTGGAGTCTGATTTGGGGGTGGGGTCTGAGTGTGTTTTTAGATCTCTCTCCCCAGCTGGGAACCCGGCTGGCTGTGCTTCCTGGCACCCAGCAACCCTGCACTAAAGAGAATGAACCAGCTCAGCCCACAGGTAGCCCTTCAAACCCTCCCCAGACGCTCGCAAAGCTACAACACGCAAGTCACGCTGGTCCTCGCCCCTCCGCCTCCGTGAAGGACGGGCTGCCCAGCACGGCTTGGCTAGGTTGCCTTGCGGTTCCCCCAGACATTCTTCCTGACCTGTTTTACCATGTTCTTCTTCAAGAGCGACCATGAGGGATGTGTGTGGTCAAGAAATGTGGCTGAGTTTTCCACCTCGCCCTCAGCCCCACCCACTTTGCAGGTCGCCCCCCACCACTGTCAACCACAGGGAGTCTGAGCAGAGCACAGCGCTGCCTGGAGGCTTCAGGGAAGCACGTCTCATGAAGGCAGCACACCTCCCTGCACTCAGCTGTGCCCCCCAAATATCACACTCAGAATGAAGTCCCAACACCTTCCTCTGGTGCCCCTGTTGATAACCGCCCCTCATCTCATACTACTCTCCAGCTCAGCCTCCACCCTCCAAATGTACTGGCTGGCTCTGCCTTCTGTTCCCAAAGTGCCATGGTTATTCCTGCCTCAGGGCCTTTGCACTAGCTGTTCCCTGGCCTAGAACCAACCCCCCCCCCCAAATCCATCTTCTCACTGTTACTAAATCTTGACCTAAATGTTACTTCCTCACTGAGGCCTCCCTTGACTCCTCTGTCACACGCTCTGATGCTCTGCCCTACTTTAGTGCCTCGTGTTAGAATATCTGAGAAATTCTGTGCGCGCTTATTTGTCCAACTCCCCCACTGTAACATAGGGGAGCAGGAACCGCACGTGTCTGTCTCCTCCGTGGCTACATCCTCAGTACCGAGAACAGCATCTGGCACACTTTTTGGTGAGAAGGTCTGACACTCCGCCACCGCGGCCTGCGCAGTGGCAGGAGCAGAACCAAGGGGGCCGAGAGCCAGGCCCGGAGCGCGGTGGAGTCGACAACCTAGAAGCCCGAGGATGAGGAGGGGCGGGTTATGAAGCAACGTCGTGTCCTCACTGAGTCTATTTCTCTCCTCACAATGAAACTCCATCTCTTGAAAGCTGTTTGTGAAACTGAATGAGGAAAAACGCTGGGAAAAAACCAAGTGCTCCCCTTTACAGAGCAATATCAACGTGACTATGATTTTATTCTTTAGTTATGAGTTTAGGTTCAAAAAGTGGAATAGGAGATGCCAAAATATCCTAAGCTCCTGCTACAGCCTCACTGGTGGGTTCTCCTTCCTGTCCTCCTGGGGGGATGAAGAATCGCCTTCACGCCCCAGGGCTGAGGCACCAGCCAGAAAGCACGAGGGATGGACAGGGCCTCAGCAGTCACCTTCTGGGCCCTGGATTTACGGATGGGGACGTGAGGGCTGGCAGGGAGGGGCCCCTGCCCAAGGCTCCAGTTTAACAAGCTGTAACTTCACAAATCTATGACGCCAGTGACTGCTAGAGGTATCCTTATCTTAAGCACCGCTAAGAAAGGAAAAAAAAAGATGCTTCCAATTAAAAACTAGGGTATACTATTGATTGCAGGATACATCTGATGTTTGAGATATGAAAATGGGGCAGGAGGAGCCGTGAGCTGAACTGATGCTCTGAGTCCCTCTAGAGCAGAGGGTCCCAACCTGGGCACCAGTGACACTTGGGGCCGGATGATTCTTAGTTGTGGGCCCTGTCCTGTGCATTGTGGGATGTTAGCGGCATTCCTGGCCTCCACCCGCTAGATGCTGTAGCCCCTGGCCTCCATGCTGACAGTCGAAAATGGCTCCCGACATTGCCACGTGTCCCCAGTGGGCAAAATCACTGGCGTTGAGAACCACTGTGCTACAGCAGGGAAAACGAACACGTATGTGGCATGTTGCAAACAAACAGAGGACAGACGCACTGAGTTAAATAGGTTTCTTCATTTCAGGCCTTCTGGGAGCCTCCAGAATGCTGAAGTGCACACTGACTCTCCAACGGGGAGCAGAGGAGGCAGGGCTTCCCAGCCATCTCTGACTACAAAGCCCTGCTTCTGCAGAGCACCAGCAGCCCCGAGATTCCAAGGACTCTACGTTAGGAAACACCACCCTAGGACCTGGGGGCGGGGAGAGAAGTACCTGTCTACACACAAGGGCTAGACTGGCCACCTTGGCGATTCTGGTCTCTGGATCCGACCTTCTCCACGCATTTCCCTGCCTTTCTCAGCTCCCCTCAGGGGCCCAGCACCCAGCACCCAGCACCCAGCCCAGGGCTTGTTGGGTGAAGAAGGGAGTCTGCAAGCCCAGGCCTCCGGGCCAGGGGCCGGAGCCAGCTCCTCTGAGCTCTCCTTCCCGGGGACGGCCCACACCAACAACAGAGAGGGGACAGGACGGTGCCAGTAGAGCAGGCTTTGGAGAGGTAACCGGGTGACTCAAAGGGCGAGACTGGACCAGCCCCGCCAACGTGGCAGGCTGCGCAGTCTCACCTGCCGTCTCCACACACCCGAGCCTTCCTCTGCGCGTCAGAGCACCCTGGCCGGAAGGACAGCGGGGTTTCCTTTTCAGTGTCTGGCTGGCCTGAAGCCAGCCAGGAAGGAGGGCCACACCTCACATTATTCAGCCTGGCATTTCTATTGTTAAAGAACCACAGGAACAGCAGTGACAGCAGGCAGCGTGCTCGGAACCGCCTGCTTGCCTGCTGTCATTCGCAGCTACAGTGCCGAACACGCAGGTTTCTGGGGACTTGATCTGAGGACGCAGCACTCACGTCTCCCTAGAAATCAGGAGGAAACGCCCCCTGTCCCTCCCCGCAAGGCGTTTAGGTAAACTACTTGACCTCTGACTACCTTTGTTCTGAGAACTTTACGGAAGCTGAGGATGTTACCGTGCCCTTCTGCCTCTCCACCTCTGCCCAGCTATGACCCTCTGTCACATCCTCAAGCTATTAAGGATTAAAGTCCTATCTGCAACCACAACCTGGACTCTTGTGCTCTGCCACCAGGTGGCCTCCAAAAGTTGGAAACCAACAAATGTGGTTTCCACACCACACGACGGTGGAGACATTGGTGAATCCACTCCATGTGGAAGCCAGGCTCTGTCTGGGGATGGAAGATTCCACAAAAGAAAAAGAGGGACAAAGTCCCCACCCTCAGGGAGCTTACCACCTGGCATGGGACAGTGACCGTCAACTGGGAGCAACAAAACAGCGTGCGGCTGTGGCCTGGAGTGACTGGACAAAGGCTCTTAACTGAGTGGTCAGGAAAGCCTTTTGGAGGAGGTGACATTTAGGAAATTGTCTAAACCACAAGAAATCAGGTGTTGTTCTCTCCTCTAATGTGTCCCGCAGCCTGTCTCCTGGATTCAGAACCAGGTGTCTCCCAAGAGCCCCCTGGACAAACTCCCCGCCTATTACGGGAATGCCTACCTCAGCTGCCTCTGCTTGGTTACCTCTGCAGACAGAGAACTCATACCCTCACAAGGAATCCCATTTCCTCCCCAGACGTCCTGTTTGAAGCTGCCCTGTTTGAAATCTGTCTCCCTTCAGCTTCTACTGCTTGACCTTCTACAACAGCCACGTGGAATATTTCTGTCCCTGCTTCAGGTCCTCCTGCCCCTGACAGACAGGGAAAAGCTGTGGTGTCTCCCCAGCCACCTCCTCTCCCCAGGCACCTGAGAGGGAGAGACCGTGAGGCCACCAGAGCTGCTGTGGGCACTGCCAGCAGGATGCCAACCCACTGGGCAGCAGGCCCTAGGCCCAGCCTCTCCCGGGTTCACGCCATGAGACCCTGGGCCGGGTTTCAGGCCCTGGGACCCAGAGTCCCGGCCTCCCCATTGCAGGTGGGTGTGGGGCCCTCCCAGTTGCCCCGAGTCGGTGAGCGGACAGTACCTGTTGGAGGCAGAGAGCTCCTGTGAGGGCCAGGGCTGGCTGGAATCCCAGGAGAACTGCTGGGACGTTCCCAGGTGGTCTCTGGTCAAAGAAAAAAAGAAACAAAGTTGCTTTGAGAATGTCGCAGGGCAGAACCTCAGAGTCACAGGGCAGAACGAGACGGTGAGGGCTCAGGGAAACAGAGACTTGGCCGGTAGCCTCCTCCCTACCCCTGGCTGGACAGGAGCCTGCTTTCCGCCCCCACGGCCATCTCCGGTCCCACAGCCGCACCCCAGGGCAGCAGAGCTTCTCTTCGCTGGGGGCCCTTCTCGACGCGGCCGGGGCCAGGAGGAGCAGGACTTCCGGCCGGGATCTTCTGAACTGTCTCCCAGGGCGCCCCCCGCCCCCAGGCTGCCAATTCATTCACCTCCACTTCCGTCCCAAGGGCTCCAAACTCCACTCCTGCAACCCAGTTGCCGACTGGACATTCCTCCCTGAATGCCCACTGTCCCCTGAAACTCCAAAGCACAGACGAAGGAGCCCTGGCCCAGGGGTTTGTAAACAGACAGGGGTCCTCTGTCAACTGGGGTGACCTCCAAGGTCCCTCCTGATTCTACAGGTCTACGTCTTGTTTGACCTATGACCTCCACACCTGCCTGGCTGCTGCTCCCCCTTCTAGCGCCCAGTTACATGCTCCAGCGAGAAATGAAACTCATAGCGCAGCTGTTGTACTGTCCCCAGAACACCCCTTTACCCATTTCACTGCCGTGAGCAGAGACGTCTTATAAAATTATCCAGTGATAAAAATAATACTTTCTCGCTAGATACAATGTGATCATGCAGGAAAACACTAAGAAGAAAATAAGTATCGCCCGTCATCCCACCACGCAGAGGTCACCACCACCAACACTGTGGTATCCATATGCCGATTTGTTTTCTAAGCATATGTTCATCTTTAAGACAAAACAAAGTCAAGCTGCACATTCTTTTCATGTATCAACTTTGGTGAATATCTTTCCAAAATCATTAACAGGCTGGACAGCACAGAGGGTGAGCCCTGTCTACAGTGCCCAGTCTAGTGCCAAACTGTCTGGGTTGGAGTCCGGCTCTGCCTCTTGCCCCCGCTATAACCTCCGCACCTTGGTTTCCTCCTGTAAAATGAGTTTGATAATGGAATCACCCGGGGGAGGTGTCATATCAAGGCTAAATGCTCATATATAAGCTTCTAATGTAAAGTTACAGTTAGTCTGACATATGGATATAATATTATTTAATCAAAAATTCTGTTAACTGAAAATTTGATTGTTTCGAACAGTAAAAACGAAATTGGGTTGTTCACACAGCTTTGCTCCTAAACTGCTGTGCAGCCCTGGACAAGTCACATCACCACTCTGGTCCTCTGATTCTTCACCTAAAGAGATTGGGCGAAATGGACTCTTAGGCCCTGTTATTCTAGCCCTCCAGCTTTGACTGGCGGAGATCTTTGATTGGGTTAAAGGAAGTGTGAACCCAGGGCTCCAGGAGCAGGGTTTAGCAGTGGTAATACCATCCCTTCATGTCTTAAGGGACAGAAAACAGAACTGAGGGTGAGTCAGGAAAGCTGTTGGGAGGACGTGAACATAAATAAGAGACTAGTCGGGTCTTTTATGAGGGGCGTCAAGGAGAGAGGGTGCCAGCAGGCTGGGGGCCTCCCTGAAAGACATGCTGGCTGGCAAGAGAGCACCCAGACCTGGAGACCTCACCACGAAGACCTCTCCTCTCTGCGTAGGGCCCAAGGGCCCCGGAAAACATCCCTAACCTGAGTGACCTCTGGAATCACCTAAACTCCGTGTTTTGTTTTTCTCAACTATAAAATGAGGAAGGAAGCCCCGCCCACTGATATGCAGACCCTGCCATCTCACCTGCTGGCTATGGCAGGGCTCTCAACTCGTACACTGACTCCTCTTTCTCCCATTCAAGTACTGACCAGGCCCGACCCCGCTTAGCTTCCGGGATCAGACAAGATCGGGCACATTCAGGGTGGTATGGCCGCATACTGATTCCTCTTTCTATCCTTGCACCTACTTATCCACCGCTGCGTGCTCACCGCCTATAAGCCAGCACTGAGCGCCAGAACACAAGGGCAGAGCCTAACTTCAGGACACACGACAACTAGCAGGGAAGCTGCTGCTGCCTGCCCCTCCCTCCAGCAGCCTCCAGCTCTCCAGGGAGGGCAGCTACCAGCACCAGGGGCCACTACGGCACCAAGCAGGTCAGGGAGCTGCAGGAGGGGACTCTGACACCAGAGGTAGATGCTGGCCTGTAGTCGGAACGCTGTTCTCCATGCCGGGTCCTGGTGGAAGGCCCCTTTTCCTGAACTCACTGGCCTGGGTCGCTCCCAGGCTGCCCAGAAGCTGGAGTCCCTTAGTGCTCTATCTCTCTACTCCAGCCTCCGACCTGGGTCCATGAGGGACGATGCGGCCACCTGAAGGTTCAACCCAGTCCATCCCCTAGTCTCAACCAGATCCGACCAACACAGGGACACTGCCAGCCGGGGGCAGGGATGGTACCGGACCAGGCCAGGCTACTGGGGCTCTGGCTGGGGGACCTCACCAGCAGCAGGACAGATCACCCCAGTTGACCATCCCACCCACAGAGAGGAAGCCGTTTCCAGGTCTTTTCCAATTAAAAACTCCCTAATCTATTTATAGTGCACCAGGCTCCTCGGCTAAGCCAAAGCGAGACTGAAGTGGCAGCTCAGGGCCCAAGTGACCTCAGACTGAGGCCCTTTTGCATTCTCTGGGCTTCAGTCCCTGTGGTCCTGGGTCATCCTAGGTGACCACCCAGACTCACGGCCATGCAGGCTCTGGAGCCTGCAGGAGGCACAGTGAGGTCAGAGCAGAAGTGAGACGCGCTCCAGGGAGCCTCTTCCCCCCAACCCAATGCACACAAAACACATTTCTTCCTGACGCCAACTCCACTGGGACCTCTTTGGCTGAAACCACAGGAGCCAAACACACAGATGAACTGACCATGAATGAAACCGGCCCAAGGGAGGTCACTCTTCTAGTGTCAATGCTGAGAGCCACAGACGCCGAGTTTCTCATCCGTGGTTTACAGTGGCTGCCCCATGTACACTAAAACTTGTACAGAGAGCGGGAGCGGTGGCAGGTGACTGTAGTTCCAGCTACTCAGGAGTATCCCTTGCGCCCAGGAGTTCGTGGCCAGCCTGGGCAACATAGCAAGACCCCCATCTCTAAATAAACAAATAAAAATTTTTAAAAACTTGTAAAGAGATTATAGTTGAAAGGTTGAAAGCTATGTAAATTTGAGTTTCAAAGCACATATGCCCCTCTTTAAAATAATAATAATAATAATTTTTAAAAATGGCGAGCGAGGCAGGAGTTACTTATTTTAAATAGTCACTTTCAGATTTCATTTCCCCTTGTTAAGACCACATCGTGCCTGTGTTAGGGGTACTTGCCTCCAGTGGGAAAGCCACAAGGAGCCCCCAGACCTAGGCCACTGGCTACGTAGGGCAACTGGCTGTGGGCCCACCTGCAAGCCTCGGGCCCCAGGGGCCTCCTGCCTGTCGGCTTAGGTGGTTTTCTTGGCTTGTGCTGGCTCTCTGCTGCCCCCAGTGGCTTTCAGGTAAAATAACCGCAGATACCAGCACCGGCAGAATCAGGCTTTGGGGTCTGGGCTCTGCTCTGAGACGCAACAGTCTTCTCCTCTCTTAGCTCTCCTTATATTCATCCTTCTGTGCTTCTTGCTGTCTCTCCTCCCTGCCATCACCTTCTTTTTCTTCCTTTCCGTGGTTTGGTGGTGGCCCCACCTGTGGCTTCTCTCCTCACCCTGTTGTCCTCACAAGAAGGGTCTTTCTGGGCTGTGGTCAGGCTTTCCTAAGACAGACGGCAGCCCTGCCACCCCGTCCTCAGCCTCTGTCCTTCCCTGCTTGGAAGCTGGTTAGCTCCCAGGCTGACCTGCTCAACTGGGCCCTGTCTTCCAGGTGAGTTCCAGGAGAATAGCGGGCGTCCCAATGCCCTGGGCTGGGTGTTCTGCTGGTGGCAGATGCAGAATCCGCAGCGGGGCCCCATCTTCAGAAGGCCACCTGCGGCACCCCGAGGCCCGGCCGCGTCTGCAGCTCACCTCCCTGGGGAAGCGCAGCGGCAGTTCAGAGAGACCTCGGTCCCCTCCCGTGCACCAGGGTTTCCTAGGTCCCTGGCTTTTCAGTGCCGTCTAGTTATAGGACATTTCCAATCCCCTGTGGAAATTAAATGAAATTTAACCTATAACTGTGGTGTCTCAGCAGGAAAGAAATTACTACTCTGAACAACCACTTATGCCCGGTCCCTGCCAACCCGCTCCGTATTTGCTGTCCCCTTCAGTGGTCACAAAACACCTATGAGACAGGAGTTAGCATTTCTAGTTTTAATGGAGAGAACTGGGCCTCAGTGAGAAGTGACATTTCTGGAACTCAGGCTGTCACAAAGACCACCATTTGCCGGCTGCACGTACCATGTCTGACCTCTCTGCGGGGGCTCTGGAGCTGCAGCAAAACAACGCTGTTTTAATCTATCAACCACTCTGTATTGGAGAAACCCTCAAAATTAATGTTTTATTATTATTCATTCGACACATACTTGAGGGCCTATGCTGGGTCTGGCACTGCTCTGGACACCGGGGATGCTGCGGGAAATATACCAGGTTAAACTCCTCCTCCTTCAGCTTACATTCTAGGGGTCACCATGCCATTATATTTTAAAATAAACATTTGTGTATGTGTATAATTTTCCATAAATGAAAACTTAGAATTTTTCTAATGTGGGTAGGGGAAGGAGCGGTACCAGGAGCCACACACAAAATAAACAAAACATGTCAGGTTGCCTGTTGGTACATGCTAAAGAGAACAAAGCGGGGAAAGGGGGAAGAATTATTAGAAAGAAGCTGTAATTTTGAGGGTGACCAAGGAAGTCCTCACTGAGAAAGGGATATTTGAGTGACGATCTGAAAGAAGTTTATTAGGTATCTGTTGCTGCATCAGAAATTACCCCCAACCTAGCAGCTTAAAACAACAAACATTCATTATCACACCGGGTTCTGGCGGGTCAGGAACCCAGGAGTGGCTTAGCGGGGGCTCTGGCTCAGGGTCTCCCATGAGGTTGCATCAAGATGTCAGCTGGAGCAGCCTCATCTGAAGGCTTGGCTGGGGCTGGAGGAGTCACCTGCAGGAAAGCTCGCTCTACGGGTGCTGGCAAGGGCCAAAGTTCCTTGCCCCAGGGCTCTGCACAATGTGGCAGCCGACTTTCCCCGGAGAGAGTGAGGCAGAAGCCAAACGTCTGTTGTATCCCAGGCTCGGAAGTGACACTCCACCATGACTGCCAGAATCCACCGGCCTCACTGCCCAGTCCTGGCAGAACGTTGGAGGGGACAACACGGGGGCACGAGTGCCAGGAGGTGGGCGCACGGGGGCCATCTTGGGAGTGGCCCAGCACAGAGGGAAGGAGCAGGCCACGCACACATCCAAGGGGACAGAGAGTTAAAAGGCTCTGAGGCAGAAGCATGTGTGTGGTCTTCACGGAGCAGCAAGGAGGAGAACGTGGCCCAAGAGGACATTGGATGAGGGAGGGAGGAAGAGAAGAAGATGAGGTCAGGGGTGTCAGGGGCCACAGTGGTTCATCCAAGGCAGCGGTTCTCAAAGTACAGTCCCTGCACCGGCAGCTGTGGCATTATCTGAAACTTGTTAGAAATGCAAATTCTTGCACCTCGTCCTGGGTCCACCTAGCCGGAAACTGTGGAGGTGGGCGCTCAGGTTTGAGACGGTCAGGTTTGAGACCACTGCTCTACGATCTTAAAGGTCACTGTAAGGACTGTGACTTCCATTCTGAACATGGGGAAGACACTGCACGGTTTTGAGCAGAGGAGTGGCACGGCCCAGTGGCTGCCTCCGAGCAGGCCTCCTGGAGTGGCCTGTGCAGGCCCTCGGCACAGACGGGTCACTGGTGGTCCATCTGGCCCGCAGTCCCACAGAGTAGGGGCGATCTGGGGCTCCTCCCTGACACCCTCCAGAAGGAGCAGCTGGAGCTGAGGCAGCCTATGGCCACGAGTGGGGAAGGGGCCATCCAGGGGCTGCTGCAACTCTGTAGGTGGCCCTGGCAGTGCCACCTCCACCTGAAACAGCCGAGACGCTGCCAGGATCCAGAAGAGTCTCACTCAGGCAGGGTTGGGGAAGGGGGTGCCCAGGCCATGACATTCCCCAACCTCCAGTCCAGGAACCAGACTCTTCCATGCTTGCTGCACACTCTGTGGACACAGAGATGATTCCAGAATGGTCTAGTGACACCCAAGAAGCACAGCTCCATTAAAGAGGTTCTCGCTTGGGAAGATTCATCCTGGTCCACCTCGCACACCAGCTTTGCAACGATCCCCTGGTCCCACTCACACACAGCTCGGGTCCCTCTGGGGACCTCAGATGAGCATCTGCCCGCGGGCCCTGCACACCAGGAAGTGCCGGACCATCCACGTCTGACCACCGGCAGGAGTGGCTGCCGAGCTCCGGCCCAGACCTTTCATTTCAGGCAGCCTGAGAAGAGCTCACCACGGCCACTGTGCCGGTGTCCTGAGCTTCAGCACCCACAGACCCTGGCCCTGGCAACCTGAGGAGGTCTTCAGGGAGAGAGGTCCGGTAGGAGTCGAGCTTGGGGGGCTGGGGAGGGGGAGCAAGGGGAGGCGGTGGCTGTCACCCCTCCAACTCCCAGCGTACGGGAGTCAGCAGGCAGCATACACGGGGCACCCAAGGATGCTCCCCGGAGCAATGAGACTCCCCATGCTTGGGGGAAGAGGAGAGTTTGGAGACACAGGGCTCAGTTGTCGCAAGGAAGGAAAGCTACGGAATGAAGACCTGGCCCTGGTGTTCAAAACACCCCTCAACTACTTGGGGGATTAAGAGCTCAGGCACTGGTGTCTCACAGACAGATGTTACAATCCCAGGTCTACACATGATGACAACGACCGTGTCACTCGGCCTTGGTTTCCTTGTGGTGAAGTGTGGACGAGAATACAGTGGTCCCAGCCTTCCGGTGCGTGGAGGGGGGTTGAGGAGACAGACCATTCTCAGCTCGGGTTCTGACATAGAGTACACCCTCATGGGCCCTAAACAACAGCAATAATAGTAAAAACCATCTCCTTTCCTTCCTTCCTCCTCTTTGCTTCTCAACTTCCACCCCAGAAGCCGACTTCCGGCCTCGCCCCTCCTTTTCATGACCACCCAGAGCACATCTCTCAGAGACAGGGGTAGGGGAGACCCCCTCTCCCAGCACTTGGGGTGAGGAGGGTTACAGTGTCCTCTTTAGCCTTGCTGTGCTGTTGAGGTGTCCCTTGGGTAACCAGGAAGACATCGCTTCAGTGGTCCCCAACTTCCTACTTCACAGCTGCTCACAAGATCCTTAGGACAACCCTGTGAGCCAGGCAGGGCAGGGGCTCTTGTGTCCATTTCACAGATGACACAGAGGCTGGTGACACCGACCAAATGAAGTGGAGGCCCCTTCAGAGCCCTGGCCCTGTGACATCTGCCTGAGCCAAGCTCTGGTCTGGCTCCGCCAGCACAGAGGGCCGGGAAGGAGCAGGGCCGGCGTAGCGAGACCCAGTGGGGGCCGCCTGCCTGGAGCTGGGACTGCCCTTCAGTCCCTATGGGATCCCTGATTTACCCACCTCCTCACAGAGTGCACGCCCTGCAAACACACCAGGAGTCCCTGAGCATTTAAAAGGAGAACACCGACCCGAACTTGGGTTTAGGGGCAATAAGTGTTCACAGAAATGTTGGAAAAACATGTTTCGTCACCGGGCCAACGGGTGTTGGTAACCAACTGCCAGCTCACAGAGGAGACTCCTGTCTTATGGTTGAGAAACTCGGTAGGTGCCGAGAAGGAAACCTTATCGAATCCAAAGCCTGGGCACCCAGGACCAGAATGCAAGCACGGGAGTCTGAAAGCTCTAGTCCTGTTTCCCAAACTCGGTTACTCATCGGGATTACTGGGGCCACACGTTAGAAATACAGATTCTCAGACCTCACACCTGGAGATTCTGGTTTAGTAGGTTTGGGGAGGAACTCAGAAATCACCATTTCTACCAAGCAATCTCAGGGACTAAGCAGATGTGGGAAAAACTGGGATAGTCTCGTCTGTAGCAGGGCAGTCCCAGGACCCAGCCACCCATCAGGGGTCCCGGGTCAGACTCAGGGTCAGGCGAGGCACCTGGCAGCCACGTACAGTAATGTAAGGAAGCCCTCAAATGCCCGTCACCTCCACCCCAACCTCATAAAAGCATCAGGTTCAGAACATGTGTCCCCAGAGAGCCAGTGCTTTGACGTGAGGCTTAGTTATCTGTTTGGGTTCCTGGGGTCCTTTACGAATTAGAGAAGATACAAGCCTGTTAGCTGAGGACTCATGACTGAGTCCTCAGAGTCCTCATGACCGAATCCTCAGAGTCCTCCTTAGAGTAGGTGAGGATGAAGAGGAGAAAACAGAAGGTGCAAAAGCTGTGAGGACCGCATTGCAGGAAGCCGGGGAAAGGTACAGGGGGCAGGTTCCTGGGAGTGGGCACTTGGGGGGGTGGCTGTCACCCCTCCAACTTCCAGCGTACAGGCAGCAGAAGAGGGAGGGCCTGGCAGGGCCTGGCCTCCTTCTCAAAGTCTTATCTTGAAGCCCCTGAGGGCAAAGTCCTGACTCAGAGGACAGGAACAATAGGTTTTAAGCAATCGTGTTCCCAGGGATTTGGCTGGACAGAGCTGATGGGGGGAGGGAAATCACAACTAGTAGGATATTGTCACTGTGCCTCGGGCAAGGGAAGAGTCCAGGTGACCTGCTGGTGTAGTCTGTGTGCTCCCTGTCAACTTCATGGAACCCTCTGAACACGGGAGGGGGACAGGGAGCACACAGCATCGTCCCTACCCCCAGGGAGCTGACAAATCGGTGGGATGAATAATCTCTTCCTACCTCAGCTACAACACCTGCCTTCATACCCATCCCTCCCACCAGATGTATTCCGAGGGCTGGGCCGGTATCAAATAATTGCACGTCTGTCTCCCGGGCACTGAGTTCACTCAGAAGTGTTTGATGGATGAATGAAGACCCGGCTCAAAGCAGCTATCAGTCTACGTTCAGCAACGTGGCTAATGGCTGATTTTAAATAATGCACGTGTGTATGCGTGTAGATAAAAAGAAAGAAAAAGAGACATCGGGTAAGACCAACAAGGGGGTCGGGGAGACAGAGCCCCAATTCCCAGCACATAGTATGAATTACAAATCAGTGAGCAGCTCAACTTACAGAAAGCCAAGAACACATGCAGGTGGTGTGCAGAAAAACAACTGCAAATGATCGATAAACAAGAAAAGATGCTCATCCTCACTCAGAATTGGAGAAAGACAAAGACTACAAGATGCTATGTTTTCATTCATGGGATAAACAAGATTTTTCGTGACTGACAACGCCTAGTTACCGAGGATCTGCAGAAACAGGTGGCATGCCTCTCTCTGAAAGGCAATTTGGAGATATCTACCAAAATCCCAAAGGCACATAGCCTTTGACCTAACAACAGCTCCAGGTATGCAATAAGGTTAAGTATAAAGGTATTTTGTGGAGCATTTTTTGGGAGAGGGGAAACAACTCCTGGGAAACAACTGAAATGTCCACCAGTGGGGACTGACGGGTGTGCCGGCAGGCTGGCGTCCTACACAGCTGTTACAGCCAGGCAAGTGGGTCTGTGAGCGTTGACGTGAGATGGGTCTCCAAACGTGTGTACACTGCCCAGTGTACACCAGGTTCTCACTTTTATAAAAGGGTGTAAATAAAACGTATGTGCTTGTATATACATGCATGGAAAATTGCTAAAAAAAATAAATACACATGAAGCATTTGATGTTGGTTAATTCCTAAAAACGAAACCAAAGAAAGAAGCCTATTATTTTTACAGTATACCCTACTAGAATACATGAAAATTTCCATGATAGACAGACAGACAAAACCGTGCAGTGTTGGTACAGGAATAAAGAGAAAGATGAGTGGACAAAGGCGGACAAGGAACAGACCCAGGCTGACTAGTTCAGCGTGTGGCAAAGGCTGCTTGCTTCTCAAGGCAACGGGGAAGGCTGACTCAGTCAACCAACACTGCGTGAATGACGGGTCAACTATCTGAAAAATATTAAGGGAGGCCCACTTCTCACACGTTTTCTGAAATGAAATTCCTAATGGAGTAACACTTTTAAGGGGGGAAAAGCAGTCCATGAGATGCTAGAAGAAAATATTACCATATTTCATGGGTAAAGACCTTTTTAAGTGTGACCTCAAAGGGTAGACATCATTAAAGGAAAAGACTGGCTAATTTGTCTATTAAAATGGAGTTTAAAAAATCACAATCAGAATTATAAAACACCATAAAAAGTTAAAACCATTTCCCCTGTCTGATGACACAGGAAAAACTAAACTGTCTCTCCCGCTCTCCATTCAAAACCACTCGGCACTTCTGACATCAGATGTGCAGGGGGTCTTCCCTAGAGACCGACCACTCAGTTCTCCAGCGGACACCAGCTGGGTGTCCTGTGATTAATTCAATTCTGACACTGTCTACCTGGAGATGGTGTCAGATCCCACAGGCTGAAGGCTCAATCCCAAAGACTGCCCCCTGCTTCAGACGCCAATCACAAGCAAGAGATTGTCACCTATACTTCTGATCAACCAGCTACAAATTCCAGTTCTCATCGGCCCCTCCTTGGGTTTGATTAACTTGCTAGAGCAGCTCCCAGAACTCAGGGAAACGCTTTACTTTCGTTTACCCATTTGTTACAGAGAATACAGACGCAGAGATGCACAGATGTGAGGAGGGGACACAGCTTCCGTGCCCTCCCCAGGCGCGTCATGCTCCAGAAATCTTCATGTGTGCAGCTGTCCGGAAGCTCTCTGAACCCTGTCCTTTTGGGGTTTTATGGAAGCTTCACTACATAGGTGTGATTGATGACATCACTGGCCACTGGTGATCAAGTCCATCTTTGATCCCTTCCCCCGCCCTGGAGGTTGAAGGGTAGGAATGAAAATTCTAACTCTCTAATCATACCTTGGTCTTTCTGGTGAACGGCCTCCATCCTGAAGCTTTTGAGGGGCCCCCACCCACTAGTCCTGTCATTAACATACAAAAGACATTCTGAAGTCCAAGGTTTATGCCAGGAAACTGGAATGGAAGACCACGTATATGTTTCACAATATCCTACTACTCACGATCAGGACGCTTCTCTGAGGACAGTCCAAACCCCAGGGTCCCTTGACTGCTGCTCTTTGGACCTGCCAAGAGTCGTACAGAACAGGACTTGGGGGCCCTTCCACCAGGAGTGGCTGTTTCTGCTAGACGGTTGCTGAAGAAGAAAGGGCAAGTCTGCAGAGAGCGCTGGCATGGGTGGGCACAGACGTCACAGAGTCCCAGAGGCAGGACAAACCACCTCAGCACCTGCTTTTCCTGTCCTTAAGCCTGCGTTTGTGTGAGATGCCCCCATAACCCTCTAATAAATGCTCTTTTTGCATAAGTTACTGTGAGTGTGTTTCTAGTCCTACAACAAGACAGTCCCTTCCCAAGACACCCACCAACCAACGCTGGCCCAGAGGCTGCCCATTAGACTGACATCTGGAATATTCTCCTGTGACCACGTTGAATTGTGGCTTTTTAACAGGCCCCAAGCAGAACGTCTATCATCTCTCCATGGAAAATCACATCGCACAACTGCTCAGAAACCGTTCCTTCTCCTCCCAGAAAGTGGTATTTTCCACTCATTTTTGTTGTTGTTTTCTGAGAAACTTGGCATTTACTAACTTCAATCACTCTGCATTGCTAATCCATATATAGGAGACTTTTCAGTAAAAGGTGTGACTTTACATTTATAAATAATGCTCAAAATCACTGAGAGTGTTGCTTTTCACAGGACTGGGGAAATGGTCGGAAAGAGCCGAGGTTATTTTGGGAAACAGAAATAAGCAATAATCTCTCCGAGGCGCAACCACAAAGGCACTTGCAAACCGCTCGATTCCCGAGGAAGAGGAGGGCTTGTCAGCTCCTGCAGGCACAGAGGGAAAGTTCTTATCGTGAACCAACACTGCAAAACACGTACAGAGATGCTGGGCAAAAAAAAAAAAAAAATGTTTTCAAATGTCAAAAAGAGCATTTAGGATAGAGA
Source organism: Eulemur rufifrons (assembly GCF_041146395.1). Lineage (NCBI taxonomy): Eukaryota > Metazoa > Chordata > Mammalia > Primates > Lemuridae > Eulemur > Eulemur rufifrons. Next base: position 5,768,685 of record NC_090991.1, read on the forward strand.
AGACCACACAAAATGGGAAAGAAATAAGTAGTATTTTATAGTTGAATGAAATAAGATTCCTTGGGAAACTGCATGAGCAGGTTTAAAAGCCTCTCTGCAAAGAGGATGGAAAACCTCATCCGTTCAGCGAAATGGCAGGATGCGAGGAACAGGGCAGCCTTCAAAGTAGGCTTAAAGGAGTGTTTCTCAGAGCACTCAGAGCACGCCAGAATCACTTGGAGTGCAGGTTAAAGCACAGACTGCAGGATCCGAGCCCTGGAGTTTCTGATTTAGTAGGTCTGGGGTAGGGCCTGAGAGGGTCTAACAAGTTCCTAGGTGACTCCACTTTGAGAACTACTGGTCTAGAGAAGGACAAGGAGGGGCAGAGTTCTCTCTGTGATAGGTGCTTCCTTTATCCGGGGGTTGGACGTAGGGCCATTTCAAGAAAAGGCACAAGAATCAAAATAACCCCCAAATTATTCCTAACTTGAAAACACCGTCTGCCCGCGCTGCATCCACCAAATAGGTGGTGCTGGTGGAAACCGCAGAAACCACGTCAAATTGGTCCAAGAGATCCAGGAAAAGAAGAGTGAACCCAACGGAGCAGATCCTCTGAGAGTCAAGAATCAGCCAGGTCCACAAATATTCAGGTTGTTGTAAAAGCTGCTTGAGATTTTCACTGCTATCTCTAAATTCTGCTAGTTAGGAAAGTTCTGCATTTGTACAACTGATAATGAGAATTCACTCTTCCTCAGCAAGAGCTGAGCCAACTGGAGGGGACACATGGTGTCCAAAAGCATTGTGTGCCCCCAGCCCTTCCTGTCCTTCTGCTTCCCAAGACTTTGCCCTTGCTCTGTCCTCTCCGTACCCTTTCCTGCAGTGGCACCTGCCCCTACCTGTCAATCAACACGTATCGTTGTTATATACCAGAAGCAGAAAGCAAGTGAAGTCTTGATCTGAGATGGGCAGGAGCCATCTCCTTGCCTCCCAGTCTGGCACACTTTTTCTGTGGTGGAGAGAACAATGGGCCGGGCATCGCTGGCTGCTCCTAACACTGTTATCAAAAAGACTTGGGCAGGTCTGTGCAGTATGGCCCCGGAACAAACCTCTGTTGGCCAGAACACAAGACCACTTCTTGAGCTTAGCAGTGACCAGAGATACAACTAGAGGATTCAAGCAGGGGCAAGAGAAGAGCATAGGCATCAAAACAGAAGTCTGAGAAAGACACACAAGGAGGAACAGAGGAGGATGAGATGTGATTCTGGGGAGCAGGAAGCAAAAGAGAGCCTTAGCGCTAAGCTGCTCTCTTCTCCTCTGTTTCTGAGAAATTCTTTTTATCCCACTTATAAAAGTAATACAGGTCCGGGGAACATGTGGTAGAAAACACAGAAAAGTAACAAGAGAAAATAAAAACCTCCCTAATCCCATCCCTGAGAAAGAACCACCGCGAACAAGCAGCTCCCCGGCTGACGTGACGGCACCCGTGGGAGGGGAGGGCACCCGGCCAGCGGGAATCGTCCCCGGCCAGTGGGAATCGTCCCCGGCCAGTGGGAATCGGGACAGAAGGGAGGTGCAGGCGGGAGCCGGGCCTCTGTCCTTCGCGGGGGACACACAGAGCCTGGAAGGTTTTCAGAGCTAGCCTAACTCTCTTTTTTAGAGATGGGGAATTGAGATTTCAGGATCCTGGAGACACACAGAAGAACTCAGTAGGCCAGGAAAGAGCAGAGCTGTAGGCACGACCTCAGCCAAGTCCTCTCTGGTACCACCAAGAGAAGGATCAAAAGTATTTGGAAATCAGTTGTTTTATAAGTGTCTCCTTTCTGCAGCTTGTACCAAAAAACCAAAACACCAAAACAACCCCATTTCTCTTGGAACTACCATAATTCTGGTACCAAGACAGCTCTTTTAAGCAAGAACACACACCCACATTCACGGACAGGCCAGTAGTGCAATGGGAATGTGGCCACTCCTCCCGGGCTAATGCTACCTGAGTCGCCTGCCAGGTTCCCAGGTGCAGGGGACAGGGCACACCCTCTCCACAGCATCACAGAGGACATGATACCACTGGTTTGCCTCTGCAGTACCCAAAGACACCACTAGTGGCTTCTCACACTGGGACGGGGAAACGTATTAGTTTCCTGGGGCTGCCATAACATAAACCAGAATCCGGGTGGCTTAAACAACATAAATTTATTGCTGCCCGGTTTTGGAGACCAGAAGTCTGAAATCAAGGTGCTGGCAGGGTTGGTTTCTTCTACGGGTTGTGAGGGAGCATCTGTTCCAGACCCTTCCCTAGCTTGTGGTGGCCTCAGGCGTTCCATGGCTTGCAGTGGCCTTCTCCCTGTGTTTTCCCATCATCCTCCCTCCACACGTGTCTCAGAGTCCACGTTCCCCCTTGTTATGGGGACCCCGTCATACTGGATTAGGGTCCACCATGCTCCCAGTAAGAGCTCATTTTACCTCGATCATTATTGCCAAATAAGGTCACATTCACAGGCACCAGGATGGGGGTGGGGTTAGGACTTCAACATCTCTTGGGGGACATGACTCAACCAGGAGCAGGAAGCAGAGGGCTGGAGCTGGCTGGGGGCGGTGGGAGGCTGGGATGGAGGTCCAGCTAACACGTGCGAATGGACGTAGGGTGAGGAAGTCTGGAGCAAACAAGAGACAGAGGAGTCCGGGGGCTCCGAAGCAGCGAGTGCAGGTGTCTGGCATGGCCCAGAGAGCCAGCAAGGAAACACCCAGGGAGCAGAGGATAGCTAAGCTCCAGCCACCAGGTGCAGGTCCACGCAGGTATTCACCCAAAGTGCGTGAGTAGTCACGATGGTTATTAAAATAACGAAAATGTTCTGTTCCAGTTGGAAAACTGCTTCTGCTCTGACCTCCTCACCCCAAGTGCCTCCAGTCACCAGGACCTCCCACTAGGCGCCTACTAGTGGCCCCACGATCTGGCCATTATTTAATGCCTGGCCTGGCTTGAGGGAGGGGACAGGACCCTACTCCACCATACTGCTCCCTAATCCCTCCCTGTGGCAGACCACTCAACAGATTCCCATAAATTCCTCAACTCTCAACCCTGTTCCAGGAGCTATTTCTTCTGGGGCTGAGAGTGTCTTTGGCCATGCAGATAGGCATTAACCACAGCCAGCGAGAAAGCAGGAGCTTCATTCAACAGAAATTTCCAGGGTGTCTACTACGGGCATGGCACAGCTCATGATCCATCCAAAGATGACAAGACCCCTGCGGGTCTCAGCGCCCCGCTCCCTGCGCCGATCAACACATGGCCCCCAGGGAGTAGGCACGCGGCAAACACGGGCACCGCGCATGACTCACTTCTCACCCCTTTTTCTTCCTCCCACTCCTCCTGGATGAGCGAGGACTGCCTGCTTTGGAACCCAACTCAGACCGCAACAACAAAAAAGCTGCCACCCCACTCCAAGCTCTTCCTCTAACAGTAAAGATCCCATCGACAGGACATCATGCCAGCTTTACTGATGGAAGCTCAGCCCCAAACAGTTGTGGGTGACCAGCACGTTGGGGCTGCCACTCATGTCTCAGCACTGTGAGAGCCGGAAGGGACTTTCAGAGGCTTATTCAGGCAGGAAAGAAAATTGACTCCAACCTACGAGGAAAGTCTCATTTCACAATCCGTACCCACTCAGGAAGCACATAATGTCTTTGCAAAGTGTGGTCATTTGCATTGTGTTCGCCCACACCACCCCGCAAGAAGCCATCCAAGTGGATAATTAGAGCTGGGTACAGAGAAGGCATTTAGCAAACACTTGTTGCTCGATAATCAATTCACATGGTCCTTGCCCACTCACCTATTAGAGTAAAACCTCCAGATGATTTCCGTTTGTGCTCGGAGTTTCACTGACTCTATGGGACCTAACCCTTTACACAGCTACACTGCTTCTGTCCAGACTGCCCGTCCCTGTAGCCCTCCATGTCCTGCTTCAACCACAGGCTCCCACTGTCCCCCCAACCCCACGCACAAGCCTCACACAAACCCCAGCACAGCAATGCTTCCTGTGCTGACCTGTCAGACTCACACAAAAGCGCCAGCAAAAGGGCAGAGAATGGGATGGGTTTTAAGGTCCCTCTTCAAACTGATGCTTCACAACCATTGACTAACGAATTGTTTCACCCTAGATTTTTTATTCTCTTGCGTGGTCCCCTTTCATAATCTCCCATTTCCAAGTGCATTCATAAAATACCTTCCTGGCTTTGTATCGATGCCACCTCTCGCCTGCCACACCTGATGCAAAACCACAGGGCTCCCTCTGAACAAGAGCCAAGACTTGCCCATGGGACTAGACACAGAAAATACATGCAGGAAGCTCAACTAATTATTAAAAAGTAGCTGAAAGTAGTGGCAACCTCGGCTCCACCCAGGTGTGTTCAGGCAGGAAGGTGGGGCTGTCACAGTTTTTTGAAAGACGACAGGTATCTGGATGTTTATTAGAAAAAAAAACCTTCCAATTTTTTAATGTTGGCAACTAATTGAACATTTTTAAGCACTGTGTACACAGAATACACTGCTTTCGTGAATAGTCTCTGGCTTAAAGACAATCCAGCATGTGGCATCTACTCCACTGTCTTTTTGCAGGGTAGCTCACTCACCAGGGTTCCAGAGGTCCTGATGCTGCCTGACCCTGCCACCTCCCCCATCCTCCCCACCCCAAGACATTATGATGCCATTTCCCTAAGACTTCGATCATCACAGATCAGTAGGTTTTTATTTTTAAATTTTTCTTTAAATTGAGAGGGGGTCTTGCTATGTTGCCCAGGCTGGCCTTGAACTGCAGGACTCAAGCAATCCTCCTGCCTCCACCTCCTGAGTAGCTGAGATTACAGGCACATGCCACCGCAGACCAACAGTTTTTAATGAGAAGGTTTCAAACCAAGCAAATGTCATTCCTATGGGTACAAAATTCACAGTCAACCTGTACTTTCTTTTACCTTTCATTAAAGAATATTAGCTGGGTGTGGTGGCGGGCACCTGTAGGCCCAGCTACTCAGGAGGCTGAGGCGAGAGGATCCCTTGAGCCGGGAGATTGAGACCAGCATGGCCAACATAGCAAAACCCTGTCTCAAAATGATAATAATAATAACAAGTATTGGTTGATCTAATGCCTGGCAGAGATCTGTCTCTTCATACGGAAGCTCCTTTATGTTCTCAGCTCCTACTGGGCTCTGCAGTGTAATAAACGGGAGGGGACCGTGACTACTCGCCGGTACCTGCTTCCCAACTAAAGTAGAGGTGAGTTAGGACACTCCAGCCCTAAAATCTCCAGGGAAGAGAAAAACAAAAGAAGAAATGTTACAACTCCTCCAAATCTCTCCGGCCTGACCTGCTTCACACTAGACTCTCAGTTCCTCGGAGGCCAGGATGTTGTTCACCTTATCCTGATGCCAGAGCTCTGAGCCGGATGTAAAAACGAAAAGTATCAGCCCCAAATTCTTTGACTTAGCCTTACTTAGAAACAATGTTGAAACCAGAGCCCATGAGTGCTTTAAAAAAAAAAATAGCAAAAATGCTGAGATCAAAGCAATTTTTGAGCTATTGACCCAAAAACTCTGAAATGATAAGACCTGCCACTGCATCCTGTTATACAGATAAGAATAAAGGCTGGGATAAAAGCTACCCTGACGATGCTTAAGAACACAAACATCAGCCAGGGGAAGGGCCTTTCTCGGCAGTTTTATATTCATTCTAAATCCTGTCACCATAAAACTGAGTTATTTGTCTTCAAGTATTTCTTCCATGATATTTTACAACAGTTTATGGCTATATAACCTTTAACCTTGAGACTATAGTGCATGTTTACCTGCTTAGAGAAAACTCAACTTTCTCATTGTATTTCTGTAAGAAAATTGCATTTAGATTGTTCTTCAACTTTATAATATTTGATCCATTGACTATGGCTCCACCCATTTTATTGTTACTAAGTGTCCTTCCAAGTAAAAAACGGGTGGTGACTACTGGAAAACACTTAAAAATATAAAGTCAAAATTTTTCCTCTTTCTAAATAGCAGATTCCGATTCTGTAGGTCTGTGGCGGGATCTGTGTATTGGTATTTTTTAACACACCCTGCTCCCTAGGTGTTTCCGATGGTCACCAAAAGTTTGGGAATCAGCGAATCAGGCAGAAGGCCTCCCCAGCCAAGGCGTCTGAAGAACCATTTCTGAAGGGTGCCAGGTCACAAACTCACCCACCATGCCCACACATGCCTGTTTTTAATAACACTTTTATTGCAATATAATATGCATACCATAAACTTCACTCTCTAAAAACATATAATACAATATTTTTTAGTATATTCACAGAGTTGTGTAACCTTCGCCACTATCTAATTTTAGAACATTTTCATGGCCTCAAAAAGAAACCCGGTTCCTATTAGCAGTACTCTGCATTCACCCCTGCCCCCAGCCTGGCAACCACCACTCTATTTTCTGTTTCTGTGGGTTTTCCTACCCTAGGCATTGCTTATAAATGGAATCACACAGCACGTGGCATTTTGTGTCTTAGCTTCTCTGACTTAGCATGATGTTTTCAAGGTTCATCCGTGTTGTAGCAGGTATCAGGCAGTATCGCATTCATTTCTGTGGTTGAATACTATGCCCTGGTATGGACACACCACATTTTGTCCACTCATTCCTCAGCGGACAGACATTTGGGGAGGCCATTATGAAGAATGCTGCCCTGGACAGATACGCATGGGTTTCTGTGTGAACGTGTGTTTTCAGTTCTCCTGGGTGTGTAAGTAGGAGTGGAATCGATGGGTCACATTCCACACGTTCCCTGTTGCTCCACTTCCATATCTGAAGGATGTGCTACTAATCGGTGACTCCACCTAACAGCCAATGAGGGACATTCTCACATTGTTTAACAATAGGCGGTCTTTTGCAAGTAACTCAACTTTCTATTATAGAATAGAGCAAACAATAAAATCTGTCTCTTTTGTCTTTCCACTTTTATAGGTCTTCAACTCACTGGCCGTGTGAATGACTCTCTAACTCACCTGGCATTTACCACAAACGAGAGATTACTGGTCTTAAAAACTGGTGAAAAATGAGGGGTGTGTTATGCACTTAAGTATTACCTAAATATAATGAATTCAAATGGATGCCTTGGAAGAGAAAACAAAACCCACACAGAAGCAGATTAATACTAAGCTTTAAAACCTTCCATTAAGAGTCCATTAAAGAAAAATAATAAAGCCAAAATGAAGCTTTATATAAATTAGGCTGACGCACACACTCTCTCACTCAAACACACACACACACACACACACACATACACACAATACCTAATGTTATCAACCAAATGTGCCAAATACAAACATCTTAGTCTCACATTTGTCTAACACAGATGGACAGAAGAAAATAGATGGGTGTTTTTGGATGTAGAACCTTCTCGGGGCAACGTTTATTAACAGGGAATTATCAAGGCTGTGCTGTTCTACTTGGGGAGTTAGAAAAGGATCCAATTATTTGTAACAAAGACAAGCTCAAAGAATCCTTTGTAAAAGTGTTCTAACTGGAAAACTTATCTAGAAACTCACATTAGTTCCTGGTGTAATAAAGTTAAATGGGAATCCACTCATTTAAAGAAAAATTAAAACAAGAAATCAAGAAAATTGCTATTTGGCAAATGAACCCAAAAGCTCAAATCCCGGTTTAGTGCTCCAAGCTTAACTCACAAACATAATAAAACATTTACAGACATAGATTCTTTGTCAAAAGAGCTTAAGACCAGTTACAGATTCCTTTGTTCCTTTTCCACTCCCACCGTTTCACTTGACTAGCCTTAAAAAAAATAAAAAATCTTAAGAACAATTCCCAGCTCTCCTGGGTTTAGGTTGATGCTCTAACAAAATGAATAGGCTTCCCTTAAACATAATTGTTATTTCAGATGATTTTCTAACCTGTTAACTCAGTTATTCTTATTTCAAAATTAAGCGACTGCCACCCATGCCCATCCTTCTGAATACTGAGGCAGAAAAAGAAAAAGATCAGAAGCCTGGGGGCCGGTCACAGCCCAGCTTTAGTGGCCAGGTAACTCACAGCCAGCTCCTTTCCCGCACGGGGACTCCACCTCCATATGTGTGAAATGAATGGGGTCTATTTCTTAGACCAGAGATCATCAAACTTTCTGTTAAGGGGCAGAGAGCAGCAAATAGTTTTGGTTTTATGGGCCACATGGTCTCTACTGCAACTACACACACTACTCAACTTATGATGGGGTTACATCTTGATAAGCCCGTTGTAAGTTGAAAATATCCTAAGTTGAAAATGCATTTAATACATGGAAGCTACTGAACATCACAGCTTAGCCTAGTCTACCTTAAATGTGCTCAGAACACATCCATTAGCCTACAGTTGGGCAAAATCATCTAACACAAAGCCTATTTTGTAACCAAGTGTTGAATATCTCATGTCATTTATTGAATACTGAAATACAGCTTCTACTGAATGCATATTGCTTTTGTACCATCGTAAAGTTGAAAAAATTGTAAGTCGAACCATTCTAAGTTGGGTACCATCTATATGCAACTCTGCCTTCGCAGTGCAAAACCAGCTGTAGACATATGTAAACAAAAGGGGACAGACAGCCGTGTTCCAACGAAGCTTTAGTTACCAAAATAGGCTCTGAGTTGAATCGGGCCCATGGGCTGTAGTTTGCCAACCCCTGCATTAGATGATTTGGAAGGTTCCCCCTAGGATGACCATCAAGTAAGGGTCTCTGAAACCCACTTTTATGAGTGATCAAGTCATTAGGGTCTGACACTGGAGCCAAACATGCACCACAGCACTCAGTTCTAGAAGAGTCTTTGCATTGGACTCTTCCTCACGTTTCCATCAACGGCAACCTTCTATTAATATTCTGGTTAGTGTCTCGCTCATGTTCTGTTGACCACCCACCTTGGGCTTCGATGAAGCATCACTCTGTTGGGGCTGGAATCAGGCTTTCTGAGAGGCTGCTGGAAGTCAGACTATACAACCCAAAAGTGCAGGGAAATAGCTCTTCAAGAGGAGAAAGCTTGGTCAGTGGGAAACACAAGACAAGAAGGAGGTGGGCAGATAAAACATCTCTGCTTCCCTGTGGACTCCAAGGGACCCCTATGACTCCTCTTTGCGACCTTTCTAGAGAAGTGAACACACCTGCTGAGTGTGTTCAGAGACCTGCCAGGTCTCTCTGCATTTCATGGTCAAACACTAGCCAGCATCACTGGTATCTTCTTTGGCCTCCTTTTCCCTTCATACTCACCCTCACAGCTCTGGGCTGACACCTCCTAAATAAGGTATTAACACTTAACCCTTGCCTCAGGCTCTGCTTTCCATTAAAAAAGGGCTAAGATACCATCACAAATGATCCTTTTTCCTTCAAAATAAAAGATGTAGATAAAATAAATAAAACTACTGGATTTAGAGTATACACAGATAAATAAATACAAGGTGAAATACTGACTCGTACATTAAATGAAACTAATCTTAGACTTCAATACTGGCTTCAAATACTCCTACAATGTCCAAATGGTAAAATGTTTCCTAAACAATATCTAAAAGGTTGGCATCTCTCCAAAAAGAACCTGCGTACCTATGACCATATCACTGTTAAGTGATCAAGCATGCATACCTGGCCTTCTGATTATAAACGGGACAATGTTGTGCTATATCTCTTAAAATGCAATCATCTGTTGTGTAAGTAAGAAGTGACTGCTATGGTCTGAATGTTTGTGTCCTTCCCAAATTCTAATCCCCAATGTTGAAGTCTAATCCCCAATGTGACAGTGCTAAGAGGAAGGGCCTTTAGGGGGTGCTTACGTCATGATAACCCTGGTGGGATCAGTGCCCTTATAAAAGAGATCAAAGGGAGCTTGTTTGCTGTTTCCACCCTGTGAGAATGCAGCAAGAAAACAGCTCTCTACGAATCAGAAAGCACACCCTCGCCAGACACCAAAACTGCTGGCATTGATCCTGGACTTCCCGGATTCCAGAACGGTGAGCAATATATTTCTATTGTTTATAAATCACCTAGCCCATGGTATTGTGTTATAGCAGCTCACACAGACTAAGACAGTCCCCTTAACACTAGAGGCTATTGATAATAGCTCACTATCTATGAACTAAACACAACCCCAACTTTTAGCAACAGAGTCAATGTTTGGTGGGAATGGAGCACTTTCCTAGAGAGTACAAGACAAGCAATTTCCTGATACCAGAACCCCTAGAGTTCCTGGGGCTGAACGGAAGGCCACTTTGCATGATGAAATCCCCTGGAGAGCCACAAGCCGTGGGGGAATAAGTGAGATGGGGACTTCCCAAAGTCTCACGGAGCATGCTCTGGTGGCGTTGGTGAGTTTACATGAAAGCAACGGCGTTACTGCATTAGCTTACCCACCGAAACTTCCTGCTAACCATCTGGCCCAACACTGTTTACTAAATAATCCGTGCTTTCTCCAGTGATTTAAAATATCACCCCAACCATCAATCTGATCTATATTTCAGTCTGGCTCTGGCTTCCCCTCCTTGACAATCTTTTCTCCTTTTCCTTTTATGACACTACCTCCTCCGAGGTTCCTCATGTCTCAGACAATTCCTTTGAAGTCTCCTTGGCCGCTCCCTTAAATCTTGTGCTGCAAGGCTCCCTCCTACAGGCTTGCCCTGGGTGATCTTCTGCATCCTCACGACTTCATCTTTCTGCTGATGAAATGCACATCCTGGACCACCAGGTATGGTTGTGCAGGTTGGTCACTGCACAAGGGGGCAAGGAGGGATGAAATCCACTCTGCTGTCTGCATTCCAGGCCCTGTACCGCGTGGCTCCCCAAGCTCCCATCTCTAGCTCAGATGTCCCCCAAGTCACAAATCCATATATGTGTACATGCCAGCCATCTCTCCCTGAATATCCCCCAAGAACTATACACTCAACATGGACTCATTCTCTCCCTTCAGAACTGTATACCCCATTCTCACTGCATGGCTCCATCACATGAGGCAGAAAACCAGAAGGAATCTGAGCGCTCCCTATCCCTGACTTGCCACATCCTGTCTGACAGATTCTACCTCCTCCACTCCAGCCACTGCTGTAGAATTGGAGTTTGACCTCATTATTTCTCTTCTCATTTAGTCTGTCAGGCTCCATGCTTACTGGCCTTAAAGCCTTCACCGTGCTGCACAGTAACCTGGCCACAATATTCCGATCAAGTCATGCCACTGCTTGGAAACTCTCTGGGCTTCCCACTGCCCACAGGCTAAAGATCCGACCCCTCAAAATGCCTTGGGGGCCTTTTGTACATCAGATCCCTGACTCTCTGTCACCTCTTGTTCCTTACCAATGCCACACGACACATTAGCCTTTCTCTTGCTGCCCTGCCTTTGCTCGTGCTGAAACCTGGGCTTGGGATGCCTGAATTAAAGGCCCCTCCTCAAAGACGTGGTTGATACCCAGATAGAGTTTACCGACCCCTTCCTTGAGCCCCCAGATTTCCATGCTAATATCCATAACACTTATAGGTTTCTATGTTTCTCTGGCCCCATTAGAACTGCAGTCTCTGAAAGCAGAGACGGCATCTTGTTTGATTTTCTATCCCCAGAGCCTGGTACAGTAGCCAGACCGTGACAACCTCATTCATAAAATCCTCAGTGGATGTGGCAATAAGCTGATTAGCTGGGGCAAGGTAATGCGAATGCAAATGAGACTCCCAACCGGTTACGTGGTATGTGGTGTGAAAACGGGGACAGAACACCTATGACGCCCAAGTGGTCGCTGGGAAAGAAGAAATGAGGGATTGAGGGAGGGAAACTGGAACTATCTGGAAGGAAGGCAGACAGACAGGAACGGCCCGCTTTGCACAGGGGCCACGTTTCCTGGGCAGTGGGCCTGGTGTCCCCGGGAACTGCAGCCTGGAGCGGGGAGGAGGGGCGTCCGCAGGGCTTGGGCAGAAGGGTGCCTGCGGCCGGCCCCGCGGTGAGCAGGCACAAACTCGGAAGCCTCCGCGAGTCAGGAGGTAAGAGAAGAATGAGTGGCTATTCCGATAGACACTTTCCTGCAGAAAGGCAGATTCAAAAACCTTAAAAACATCAAATAGAAACAGGCCTGCGAAAGGATTCCAGGGGAGAGGCAGAAAGACAGCAGCCCCCTTCTCCTTAGGCCACAGAGCAAAATCCCAAATATGACGTTCAAGGCCTGCATGAAATACAACTGACTCTTGGCCGTCAGCAGGGCATTTCCCATCCCAACCCCCTCCTCATCCTTCCCATCCAGCTGAAAGGTACCACCTCCTCCTCCTCCAGGAAGCCTCCCCTGACTCCCCAGGGTCTGTCACATGCACTTAAAACACCCTGGACTTCTTCACAGCCCTTCTCATGATTGTAATCAAATAGGTATTCATTTCAAATCTGCTTCCACTGCAATACCAGAAGCACTTCGAGGGTGAGGACTGCTTGGTTGCTCTTCTTACATCTCCAGCATCCAACACTCGGTCTGCCTGGTACATACGTGGGGGTCAATAAGGATGTATTGGATGAATGATTCAGTCAAACAAACAGACAAACAATGAATGAAACAACTAATGAATAAAACTGGCATGTATCCAGAACGAAAGACCAAGGAGCTGGAACTACCCTCAGCGTAAAAGAAAAGGAGAAGGCGGCTAAGTAGGGTCGGTCCTCCTGGGGCTGACAGTTGAGCCAGAGCAGGGTCACACTGTGGCCTGTGGGCCAGCCTGGCCCTCCCCCATCATCACATGGGCAGTGAGCTCGCCAACTAAGATCATCTTTTATATCGTCAAACAATTGAAAAAGAATCAAAAGAAGAATATCACATAACATGTAAAAGTTATCTGAAATTTACATTTCGGTATCCATAAATAAAGTTTTATGGGCTCATGGCGACACTCATTTATTTACCCATTGTCTGTGGCTGCTTTCGTGCGACGACAGTAGAGTTTTTAACTTGAAAGTATGTTATTCTCTAATTTTTAAAAAAGAGATAAAAAAATATTTTGAGAAAAGATGCTGATTTTAGACAGCCACTTTTTCGTTCCCGCACTCCCCTTGGCAATAGAGTAGCTAATTCAGGACAAGAGGGGATCAAAACTCTCGGTGATCTCAGGACCCTGCGGTCCCAATTCTGCATTCTGTGGATTGCAGACGGGGTGCTGTGTGTGAACACACCCTCCTCTGAAACCTCAAGTCTCGGGCAACAGTGCAGAGCTGCTCATGTGTTTGCTCTGAGGAAGTGTAAGGTCAGAACGGTCAGAAACAGCCCCACTTCCCTTTTCCTAGAAACTCTGATCCTTCCTCAACAGGACCCCCTCTTTTGAGCCCAAGGAGGGTCAGGTTGCCAGGGGATATGGATAAGCCAGCAGCCCAGAGTGGCAGCTGTCAGCTGCCTTCTTTGTGTCTCTGCTGACCAGCAGCTGCCACTGTCACCAGGACCCTCCCGCTGCAGGCTCATAATCGTAAGACATGTTAGTGATCCCCTCGGGTGGGCAGAGGTGGCCACGAAGTCAGGTGGACACAGGTGAGAGAAGTGAGAGGCCGAGGCTGAGCCAGCAGGTGGATTTGGGTAGAATTTTACTTTCTGCCTTGGCACGCACATCTATGATTCCTACCAAATCCATCTTTCCTTGCTCTTCATCCTCTCACTTCTCTCATGGTAATTTCCTCGGGGAGTCACGGAGATGAAGAGGCAGGCTATTAGCTGGTTTGCCTGCCCTGCCCGAGACCACAGCCTGCAACGGTGCCCCCTGCTCACCTTGCTGCAGACTCTGCCACACTGTGCACCCCATTTTATAAACCATCCCCAGGTTATTTCTGGGAATTCTGGGGTCGTGCGAGGGCCTGGGAAATCCATCATAATTGTGGGCACTGAGGTGTGGTCCTACTCAGCTGGGACACACACATGGAACCTGTGCTCTCTGATGGGACAAATAATCCACAAGTAGCCCCAGCATTTCCCAAACAACTTTCTGAGAAATATCAGCCCGTGAGATACTTAAGGAAAGAGAAAAAGATGTTGTGCTGAAATTAGGGAAACCTCACATTTGCAATCCCGGTTTCAGAGCTTCAGTATCATTGGTACATTCGAAGTTTCAAGAAATCTGCAGTAGTTTAACCTTGTTGCCTTGATTTAAACCAACTGTTGACCATCGAACCTTTTGAGATCCCACTGCCCCAGACAGTGAGACTCTGTTCAACAAAGATGCCCAGGGCGGGCGTGAGGTTCTGGGGATGACCAAACCCCGAAGAGCATCCTTCCCTCTGAAGATGACTCCCAGGACCACAGACCCAGACTGGGACCCCTACCACTCAGCACTGTGGGGACAGCCAGACTCTACTGAAGCCTCTGGGCACAGACTTACGAAGACAGATCCCCAAAGCAAATGGGTGGAGGAGGGAGGAGAAAACTGCCCCTCCAGAGAGACAGAGGCCCGGGGGCTGTGCAGGATGCTCCCCCGAGTGGGACTCACCATTGGTGGTCGTGTTGACATAGTAGCGCCGGCCCTGAGGGGACAGGTAGCTTTGCCAGCCAGGTGGGAGGACGACAGTCTGGCTTTCTTCTCCTGGCGGAGGGGGTACCATTCCAGGCTTCTGTTGGGGAGGAAACAGAAGGTCACATCCATCTGGCATTTTTGCAAGTGTTTTTAAATCAGGAAGTCAGGGGCTGGTGAAGTCACCCTAGCGCAGCCGGATGTTGGAGAGTGCATGGCCCACAGACCCCCTGGGGGGAGGTCACAGGCAGCACATGTGTGATCTCAGGGGCTGCATGTGCATGAGGGGTGACAAGCACCTGTGCTTTCAGGGCCACTGCACAGGGACAGCTTCCCCAGGAGCACAGAAGGAAACGCCAGTCAGTTAACAGAGCTGCACTTTCTCCTTGTCAGCCCCCTAGAAAATCACTCACAGGGGTGCTGCACTTCCCAGGGGCCCTGCCACTTCCACCAGCTCCTGCTGTGGAATCTGAGGACTGAAATTCCCGGGACCACAGAGCGCAGCAGCAGGCAAGACCCTGGGCCTGCTGTGCAAACCTAGCACAGGTAATCCAGCAAGTTGCTGCGGAGCAAGACGCAAAGTGTTCTATCATAATTCCCGAGGAGCCAGGAAGAGCTACAAGCAGCTCTTCTCATCAAGTGTCCAAATCCCTCTGGCACAAAGACCTAGCACTCGGGGACAGAACAGACACTGACTTTCCATTGTATGTACTTACATGCAGTTTAATTCTTTTAACCATGTACAACATTACTTTTCATTTTAAAAAATCAGAGAAAAATACATATGACATATAGAGAAATTAGAAATAGAGATGCAAAAACAGTGGCTCTCCCCAGGCAGTGGGGGTATGGGCAATTTTTATTCTTTCCTTTCTACTTATCTGTTCCCTCTAAATTTTCCCCAATAAACCCCAAAATAAAACTTATTAGCTAAAGAACATTTAAAAATAAGGACAGAGGGTCCAAATTAGCCCACACGATCGCTTGTGCCTTTTGAAGACAGTAAATTGACTCAGATCAAAATCTGAGCCTCATGGAGAAAGTGGCCGTGAATTTCTCAGCACAGCCAGGGCCTGTTCAGAAGCATCACAGGTAATCAGCTCCCAAACGTCCTCAGCATCCCCAGCCACGTGCGCTGGTGACTCCTGCTTTGGAAGACAAGACAATAGATGGAGAGGGAACAGCAGACACAGCTCCCAGGCTGCTGTCGGGCTGGGAAGGCTGCAAAACCACGTGGTGCCCCGAATGTCAGCGGGGAGAGCAAGTAAATCCGAGCGAGGCGCTCCTGGGATTCTGAGTAAACACGGCCCCGCTCTGGCCCACTGTGTAGCCGAAGTGTATGTTTCATTATGAATTTTCACAACTTCATTGAAAGCTTTCCCCTATGCCCTGGATGTGTCTGTCTCCTGCTAACCCACAGCGCCTCTTTCATTCTGTAGGGAAGCCTGTCTTCTAGGCAAGCAGGTGACGGTGAGGTGGACAGCAGCCAGGCCGTGTCCCGCTAGGCTCCCAAGCTGCCATTTCCTTGGCAGACCAGGTCCACTGAGCACAAGTACATACCTGAGCAGGTTTACCTGGGCCTCACACACTGCTCTGGCCTTTGCTGGATTGGAAGAGAGCCCAAATCCACACAAGGCAAATAGCCTTATAATGAGTACAGTGTGCGCGTGCGTGTGTCGTATGTATGCGTGTGGTGTATCCTACGTACAGGAGATGCACGTTTTGGCCAGTGGGGTTAGGGGTGGGCGTGGGGGGGCAAGAGGGCTGAGAATGAGTATTTGGTTGAATAGAGAAGTATCCCAGAACCAGAGGGGTAAGATGCCAGGTATCTTCTCCTCGAGTGAAATATTTTAGTTTCTTCTTCAATCAAATATGGTTAGACTAGACTGGTGCTTGTCCAAATAATCCGGGAGGAAATGAGAAGTTGTAAAAGGGTATTAAGAAGGGTCAGAGACTGACATGGCTGGAAATGGGCTGCAGAGAGGGGGACCCGGAGGCACAGCAAAAACAGGCTTCAGTGCCAGTCCCGACTCGGCCACTTGGCAGCCACGTGACCACAGGCAAATGACTCACCAAGGCTGTTGCCACAAAGCGGAGGATAATTATATTAGCCAGGATGTGGAAGACGTCTGGGAGATCAACAATAACAGACCTGGCCCCGAGGAGAGTGCCTGTCCCCAGGAATGCTCCATGGGTGGGGGTTCCTGATGGAGGGCGCGGTGCTTCCCAGCCTCTGTCCACAGCTGCGACATTCAGGAGAGTGCGCCGACCTCTGCCCCAGCCTCACCATCGCTGGGTCTGAAATGTCACCATCAACAGCCACTTCTCTGAGGTTTCTGTCTCCAAGACTACCAGGACTTGCAATGCCAACCCCTGCTGGGGAGGTTAACACCTTGAGATGGTGGCTAAGGTGCTCTGGTGAGGAGGCTGGCAGTGAGGAGGCCGCTCATCACAGGACTGGAGACCGAGTGAGCCGAACCCTCGGACCCTCGGAGCCCAGCTATGAGAGAGTGATCACGGTGCCCGCCCCCTGGCAGATGCAAGGCGCTTTTCTCTTTAGAATCACTCCGGTCAGTTTATCTAAATAACCCTGTTGGGTCAGAACATGTGAGGATACTGACAGTCCAGGAGATGCAGTAACTGCTCTGAGGTCTCCCCCAACTAGGAAATGCGGGGACCTACAGAAGGTGGGAGGCACCCTGGTACCGAGCTAGGAAGGGCCACGAGGTGCCGAAGAGGGGAGAGGGAGGGCGCCCGGGCCAACCAGGCCTATTTTGTTACTCGGCCAATGTGGCAAAGGCGTTCTCCCCGTCCCTCCCCCATGGCCACGGGTCTGGCTCTCGGCCGCCGGCTCCCCAGGTGGCCCCAGTCCCTCTGCCTGTCTCTTCTCAGAAAGACGTGCCTCCTGGTGGCTTCCCTGAAACAAGTCAGGAGTCAGAAGATGTGGAGAAAACTGGGTCTAGACTCAAGCCTGGAAACAAATGTTCAACAAAATCTGGAATATGATGTTCATCATTCATTATAGCCAAAAAGGTGAAAACAGCCTGAATGCCCATCAACGCACGAACAAAACGTAGCACGGCCATACAGTGGAACAGTATTCCAGAAATAAAAGGAAATGGATGCGGACACTTGCTGCAGCACAGACACACCTTGAAAACATTGTGCTGAGTGAAAGATGCCGAACACAAAACGTCCCAGAGTGTAGGATTCCACTGACATGAAGTGCCCACAATGGACAAAGCCATTGAGACAGAAATAGATCACTGGTTGCCAGGGGCCCGGGGGAGGGAAAATGGTAGAAGTTTTCCTTTTGGGGGGATGACAATGTTCTGGAACTAGACAGCGGTAACGGCTACACAATATTGTGAATGCATAAATGTCACTGATGGTAAATTTTTATGTTCTATGTATTTTACCAGAACATGAAATTTTTTTTTTAAAAAAGATGTGGTAAAGGCAGAAGTTAGACCTCCCCACCTTCAAGCCCTCATTTAGACAACAAAAGCACCAGCATTACCTCACCCTTTGTGGCCATGGAGGGGCAGGAGCAGTCGGCCTCCTGCAGAGCTGCTCCCCACCCCAGGCACCAAGGGGACACCGTGGGAATAGCTACCCAGTAATTAAGGTCTCTCCCAAACTTATTCTTCTGATTAGTTTCCTTCCAAATTAAATCCTTCCCTTCCCTTCTTTAGTCCTGGGGCTTCTTTCCTTCAATTCTGTCAGCTCTTTCCCATGGGAATAAGAAGGAAAAGCAGAGGTGACACAAGCCCAGGGGGTTGGGGACCCCACCTAGAGGGAGTAAGACCAGAGGGAGTAAGATCAGCAGGGGTTGGGGGAGGAAATGAAAGTGATTTCTTCCAACTCAGAAATCCTTCACCTAATGCACAGGGTGTCTTTGCGAGAATTACAAAACACTGCCTCTTCCTCTGGAAGGGGCCATCCCTCAGCAAGAGTGCAAGGCCGGCTTTCCATCCCTTTCCTTCCTCCCTCATCTGGGCCCCCTTGCTCAGTAGACAACCTGCTCAACTATATATGGAAGCCCTACCTCCAGGGAATCTAAACTATGGATCTTGTGCTTCCCAAAAAAGGTGCATGTGTGTGCACACACACACTCACCCTATTTCATATGTAGTATTAAGAGGTTTCTAGACCACTTCAGAACCCTAGTCTAATAGGTACTCAAGAAATATCTGAATCAGATCCCACTTGCGCTCATCAATTGTAACTTTTACCAGTTACCAAACGTCTACAGTGCACCAAGGACTGGGCCAGGTGCTTTAGACAATTAGCTAATCTTTACAACACGCCTGCCTCACAGATGGTGTTCCCATTTTAAAATCAGAAATCTAAGATTCAGAGGGTTTAATAACTCTCCCCATGTCGCACAGCTAGTTACATGGTAAAAACAAACTACTTGAAAATATTAGCTTTGTTCCAGACACTTTTGTCCAGTCACCTAAAGCCAGGCTACATCTCTCCCCAGCCACACATAATCAGCTCCATTTCTTCACTGGGACCACCCAGCATCTCAGCTTCCACCTAAGGAGGATGACAACTCACGCCTGATGCTCCTGCCTGTGTCACAGTCCCCAAGTGAGCATATATGCCTTCCCAGGAGATGTATAAAAATATCACCACCCGCGTCCAAGCCGTCACGTTCCCTAGCTGTAGGCTGACTTCCTTGTCTCCTTATTTAAAACAACACAACCAAAAAAAATTTTCCTCTTAATGGTGGCCACTGATTCCTCAATTAAAACAAACAAACAAACAAACAAAAAAACAAAACAGGCAAGCAAAGTCACCTAGAGATTAAAAACAAATCCCCCTACAGCAGTGTTGCTCAAGATGTGGCCACCCTGGGACACCTATCAGTCACCTGGATGTGAGCTAAGCTGCACACTCCTAGGTCCTGATCCAACCGCTAAATCAACCTGCAGCCTGGGAGTCTGCATTTTAACAGATATCCTGGGTGAGTCCTATGCTCAGTGTACTCTGGAACCATTTCGATGCAGCTTTAGAGGCAGCAACTGAGAGGAAACATCACTTCTGAAATGAAAACCAAGGTCATACAATTTTTATAAGCACGATTTGTAAAAAAAGGACAGTGTTGAGCTGCATGGTTACTTATTAAAGAACAGGATCCTGTCCCCTAGCCCCAAACCCTTCAAATAGACTATTTTAGAGAGACTCGGCGCTGTTTCTGCAGCCTCCAGGCAGTCCCAGCCCCTCTACTCTGCTTCCCACAGGCTTCATCATTCTAAGTTCAAGTTCAACGCGGTGCCACCTCCACCTACGGGAGCGACTCTTTCCCTGCTCCGGAGGCTTCCAGGAGCACCTGACTCTTACCTTCTCCTAAAGCTGTGAGCAAACACGACTTGCCGGGGTTAACGGGTGGTCTCCAGACACTCACGTTAGCAGGCAGATCAGACAGTTTTAAGGTCTCCTACTCCGCGTCTTCTCACACCCAAGACCCAGAAGCAATAGGAGCTCTAAAGAAAGGCATATCCACAGGGCCCCACACCCCCACTCCCCCCACACCCAGATCTATATATAACCTCTCTGAAGTTGTCAGCCTAACGAGCCACTTTCTGGCAGACCCGTTGCCATGGCAATGCCTGCTAATGAGCCCAGTGCCGTGATTGGCACTGCTTGAAGGCTCCTCCACAAAGGACTCTCCAGCAAGTTCTCCCTTCCCCAACCAAGTAGACAGATGGACACCCCAAAGCAGCCAGGGCATAGGGCTGTGCCTGGAAGCCCTCAGTCCCCGGGAGCCACTTCATTACTTCTGCATCCCGAGTGGTCCTGCAGTGGCCCCCACTGCCAGCTCCGCACTCAACAGGGAGTCAACCAGCTACGGACAGGGCTGCACGGGAGACCAAGACCTGGCCGGGCTGCAGACCGGCAGTTCGCTTCTACCTCACGCCCTTCTGCTGGACATGTGTTCAGGGTGGGCAGAGTCCTACACGGAGCTGGGAACAGCTACCCGAGGCGTGATAATCTCCTCTGACTATGGGTTAAGACACAAATCAAGAACGAGGGCCCCACAGCCCACAGTGATGTCACCAGCCTCAGAGTCTGTGTCTGTAAGAATACCGGGCATCTCTCCTGTCTCACAGGTGAAGTGCTATTCTCCCCAGCCCTGGCAGCCTTTCTGTCCGTACTCAGACAATAGTATGCATAGAAGATAGCTGGGGAGGAAGCAGGGGACCCTGGCAATGGCACAGTGCATTCTGGGAGTGTAGTTTTCACAAGCTGTTTTTATAGGAGACGGGCTGGACCCCGGCAGCATCTTTGTGTTCTTCTCAAGGTCAGAGATCTGGAGACTTGGCCTGGAGGAGGAGGAGGAGGAGGAGGAGGAGGAGGAGGAGGAGGGAGACCCATCACATCAACAGAGAAATAAGCCGTAAGATTCAGGAAGCCAGGCCGGGCCACGTCCCTCTTGTTCACCACCTCAGTCTCAGCACAGAGCTGTGCCCAGAACACTGAATGAATGCATGAAAACTGAGAACTACAGTAGGAACTGGGCTACAGATTTGAGGGTATTTCCCTCAACAAGTAGACAGGAAAGAGCAGTGTGGGGAGAGGAGGGGTGCGTGCCCCCCTGCGAACAAATCCCAACGCTCAGTGGATCTGCTGAACGAACTCTGCCACGGTTTGAACGTGTCCCCTCCAAGACTCAGGTGCTGTCAGTGTGGCAGGAGCCTTTAAGGGGCGATCGGGTCATGAGGGCTCCTCTTTCGTGAATGTGACGAAGACCCTTATAAAAGGGGCTTCCTGCGGCGTTCGCTAGCTCGCCCTCTGCCTTCTGCCGTGTGAGGACACGTCACGGCAAGGTGCCACCTTGGAACCAGAGAAGGAACCTGCCAGTACCTCGACCTTGGACTTGCCCGTCTCCAGAACTGTGAGAAATAAATTTCTGTTCTTTACAAATTGTCCAGTCTCAGGTACTTTGTTACAGCAGCAAACACTGGGGGAGACAAGGTAATACACAGTGTTTCTTTAACTGCACAAAACAGATTGAGGGACAGTATCCAGAAAGCTCAAGAGAAACACAAACTTCTAATCATGATCTCCCACAGCATCTAGAAGAAACATTTCAGGAAACCGTTTCGCAATCTCAATAAATGGAAGGAAGATACGGCATCTGTGTTACAAGAGCAAAAATATCATAAGGAGAGAACAAAATGAATGCGAAGAAAAAGACAAGTTGGTTTGAAAAACAAAATCATATTAAAAAGGAACAGGAAATGATAACAATTGTAGGCAAGTTTGCAAGGTTGTAACAGAAGGAAAATGCACATTGGTTGCCATAAAACATAGAATTAGTATTGCAAAAAAAAAAAAAAAAAAAAAACCACCCCATGAATTAGTTATGTACAAAACAAACAAGAATTTTTTATTCCCAGAGCGCAAAGGGATTGGGGAAAAATGCAAACAAGAGGACAAAACAGCAAGCCAAGATATAGATAGTGGGCGTTGCTGAAGAGACCAGAAGAAAAGAAACTATAAACAGAGGCTGATATGAGGGAAAAATGTCCCTGAGCTGCGCAGCATGGGAAGTCCTACACTGCTCAGGCCAGACAGAGTTCCAAAGACCAGCAAGCAGACGCGCCCTAGCAATATATTTGCACAGCAAAGGTGAGGACAGAAGCCCTGTAGTTGTCTAAGTGGGAAGACCAGTGAAAGAATAAAAGTGAGGCTTGTCTCAAACTTCTCTGGAACCACATCTCAAAAGACGCCTCCGGTGTATTATGCGGAAAATACCAAGACCTTCATCGGTAGCCAAGAAGTCTTCCACGAGTGAAGGCGACAGAAATACATTCTTCTACAGACAAGGACCCAGAAAATACCACTCATATGTCATCCTTAGTAAAAGCACTTGAAGGATGGGCTCCAACTGCCTGAAGGATGAAGACAAAGGAAGGGGAAGAATGAAGGAATCAGGGTGCTGAGGACCAAGTCCAAACGCTGAAAGCACTGCAAGGAAACACATATATAATTATAAATCGAGTTATAGAGTCCTGTGTACATGCTGCTATTCTTAATGTATGTTGTCTTTAAAAAATGAAATAATAACCTATGTCACGAATTCCAGATACTGCGAGAAAAGATCGAGAGGTACTGAGACCGTGTGTGAGGACGCCGAGAGAGATGTGAGCAGGATACTGCTCCGGCCCCCCATCCCCACGAAGGAACGTCCTCTGTGTCCTCTCGTCCCTCCCACGGAAGCTATCAGGTACCCACCCAGGTGTCTCCCATCCTCAGTCCTCTGGCATCTGGCGTGCATTCTTGTCTCTTCCCTGGAGACTGACAGGTTCCCAAATAGAAGGAACACAACAGAAGGGAAGAGTCGTTGGAGGCCATTTGCTCCTATCAGACGACCTCGTCCAAGCCCCTGGCACTGTGCGTCCCGCCTCCACCACCTGTCACTGGGCAATCAGCTTCCACAGGGAATCTCGAGCCCTGGAATCCATGATGTTGGATAAATTGGGACCAAAGCACTTTGTGGGTTGAGAGAAAACTCAGCAGAAAGCTGGTCCTTTCCAAAGACCTCATTTGCACCACTGCTTGGCTTTGTAAGCCCTCGAAGGGTTCCCAGCGCCAAAGCTCAGAAAAGGACTCAAAGAAGCATGTGTGGATGCTCCTGGCCTGTGTCCGAGCATGTCCATGTCCCCTGAGCCACTCTGTCTGGACCCCTGTGTGAGGGCATCAGGCTCACCTCCAGCTCTCACCATCACAAAGCCAAAGGGAGCCATGAGGGTCACCTCTACTTCTTCCATTTTTCTGTTTGCAAAATTTGTCAGAGGTTTTGGCAGAACCCTCTATGTGTACCCTCAAACCCTTCTTATTAGAAATCACCTGGTTAGCAGGGCTGCCTCTTTGAGTCCACAACAGAAACTTCCCAAATGAGGCTTTAATCACTTACATGCAAATGTCTCCAGCACTCTTTCAAACCGGGCACGATCCAAGTGTCCTCGGGCTTCACTGCTCAGCATAGATGGATGGGGTCACAGTGGATGACAGCAATAATCCACATCTCACTGGAGTGAACCCCCATTTGCTCCTGTCAGGTGGCCTCCTCCATGCCTCCCTGGATGAGAGCTAGGGATGCCCAGAGGGTGACTCACGTGGGCTCAACTCCAGTCCCCACGGAGTCTCTGCCATGTTATTCCTGACCTGCATCAGTTACTTGCCCCCACACCCAGCCCATCACTGTCTTCTGTCCACAAGTGGCAGAAAGAAGCCTCACACTGGACTGTCACTGGCACCCACCACGAGAGGTAGACATTAGGGCCAAGAGAGTTTTCTCCCAGCTGCCAGCCGTGGGCCTGGGGGCTGAACCACTTGGGACACTCCAGACCTGCCTAGCTTGTGGTAGACCACCCTGGATATCCATCTGCAAGCCCCCAGTGCCTCCCTGAGGGCCAGTCAACTCACTGGGTATGTTTCTCAGGACCGGGCAGAGAGAGGACACAGAACAATAGCCTCTGTATTTTCTGACCCTATCAAGAAATGCAGTGATTTGGTTAACCAGGAATTCTGATGACCGTAATTACAATGTAGTCTATGCAGCAAGGATTACAGGAAGTCAACCCTCAAAGGGAAACTTGCTAAGCTGGAAAAACATGGGGTCTCCATGTTTCCACGATGAAAAGATTTGCAAATGGTCTTGCAAACTGCAAGGATGAGCTGGACGGCCCCTCCTGGCTCAGGCACCATTTCGCAGCCTTGAAGCGTCTGGGGGAGGAAGCAGGGGAGGGTAGGAAAGAAACGCCTAGTGTGGGCCTCGCAGATCTTCCTGCATGAGCCCTTACTTCTCCAACCCTGGAGGACGAGATTTTTATGGTGGTTGGATCTGCTGTGCAAATGTAAGGCGGAAAGGCCAATTAACAGGGTTCTAGAGGAGAAAATGCAGAAACGAGGAACACTGTGGATGTGAGCACATGCCGCGTTTCTGAGCTGGCTGGCCCTTTTTGCTGGCAGCCTCTGCTCCGTGACCCCATGCAGCACGACAAGGATCTGAGAGATGCCCACTCTTCAGCATCTGTTGGGAGAATCCCAGCACTGATCAACCAGCATAACTGTGCCACTGAATGCCACTGCTCTGGCCTCAGACAGAGATTTGGAATAGGTGTCGAAAGGCCCTGCGGCTGTGTCTTGGGGCCACGGGACTGGAGTCGGGGAAGTCCCACAGCTGCTCCTGAAATACAGAGAACCGCTCCAGAAGCAGGAAGGGGAAGCAGGCGCTTCCTCCCCCACTTGACGCCAGGAGGGGACTGGGGAACCCCAGAGAAAGTCCCCACATTTTGTCCCATTTCAAGGTCTCTCTGGTCCTAATTTAACACAATTAAAAAGGGCCAGGTAGTCTGTTCCTGAGAGCTGGTTCCAGCTTCTGGCTTCCAAGCCAGAAAACCTGAGTGACTCTGCTCACCAGATTTTGATTAACAGAGACATTGTATCCAAACTGTACACTTCCTGATGGGCTGTTGAGGAATGTTGCTTCGTTCCCTCCTCCCGCTTCGCCAGCAGCATAAAAATAGCGTGGGCTGCTTTGATATTCCACCTCCAACCCGGGACAACACGGCATCGATAGAAACACCCAGGCCTAGGCGTAAAGGGACGCTGTGTTTCCAGGCAACAGCTGTAATGTGTGCAATTCCTTTAGCCTCTCGGGCCTATGTTTCCTCATCTGTAAAATGAGGGGGTTGCCAGCTCTCAAACGCTGAGGTTCTATGACCCATGCACGGGACGTCTTTTGTAACAGAGCCGAAAACCACCACAAGGGAAGTTTCAAAGCATTTAAATGTCCAGCTCAGCTTGCAAAAGCACCAGCCATACAAACAAAAGAGATGACAGAGACCTCCTGACAGAAAAAAAAACAAAACTCACAAATCTTCATGAAATATTGCCTTTTTGCTGCATTTTTTCCCCCAACTGCTTTTGGGCTCTAGAGAGGAAAAGGTCTCAAACTCTTTGGGTCTAGATATGTTTTCGTCTACTTGACCAAATCCAACTGGGACTTGGTGGGAAAGAAATGCTGTCTGAGACACCGAGAAAGTGAAGTGATCTAACAAAAACTGGAAATGAAATACGTGCCCAGAGCAGGATATGAGACTCTGGGCAACAGCTCCGGGCTGTGTGCAGCAGCCGAACACTGGGGATCCTCCCCCCCTGCCACAGGTCACTGTTACAGCCAATTAGTGTGCAAATGTCCCTGTTTGTGAAAGGAAGGAGTTGGGCTACTTCTCTTAGTCCTAAAGGTTAATGATCTTGAAATACACCGTAGATTTTCTCTGCTAGTTTATATCTATAATGATATCAATTATCCTACGCTAGAAGGCACTTTTGAAGGACACGCTCTGGATCGTTCACCTACAACACTCTTCCTCCGGGGCTTCTGGTAGGGTGAGAGCCACCCTAGATGATTTCCTGGCCAATTTCCCTTTGCAGAGGCGGAAGTCTGGAAACAAGAGAGTTTTGCCAACACTTGGTGTTGCCAAAAAGAGAGAGAGAGAGAGAGAGAGAGAGAAAGTGAGAGATAGAATAAATACTATATAATACCCTCCCTAGCCTTCCTTTAGTATTAAGCTGCAAAGAACCTAAATGCCTCATGCCATTGTTCTTGGCACTTTCCAAAGTTATTACGCCTCTGAAGAAAACCTCATAACCAAATTTACCAAGCATTCTCTTGTGTTCAAAGTGGATGAAGAAGTTCTGAAGTGAGCTGAAAGCTGCCAGCTCTGTCAGTAATAGGCTCAGTATCTCGCACAAAGCAGCCTGCCGACCAGAAAGAGCTTCACGCCCCAGTCGCTACCTGCAGATGCACCAGAGGCAAAAGCAGGCTTCCTCGGGGAGTTGGTGCTGTTTTAAAGGAAGACGGACCGGAGCTCGTTAGGGCATGAAGGTGGATGCCGCTGACGGCCCACCCGTGCCTGCCATCCAGCTGGCCTTTGTGGGCGCTAGCTGCTGCCTGGAGTGGCTTGCGGGCACCAGAAGAAAACGCAAGTCTTCTCACCATGGAGACTCATTCCAGCTACTCTGCACAGCTAACGGCCTGTGCTCCAAGCGGCTCTAATCAAAGACCTCTGACTCTGAGAGACGGCTCCTAATTGGTTCTGAACTCTGAGCACTGGAGGGAAATGATGCCTGATAGAGGATGGAACACTTTCCAAATGTCAGTAAGGGGTGCAGTCTGACCACCCCAACTCAGCTGACAGGTCTGGAGCTGCTGCTACTGATGCACATAAAGTAGACAAACGGTGACAGCTTGCTATCGAGGTTTGGGACCTGCCACTACTCCGTGGCACCGTGCAAAGAATGCAGGATGGGAATTAGGGCCTGAGGACCAGGCCCAAAGTGGCTGCGGTCTTGAGCAACCCCCTTCATCTCTGCTGGGAGGCCTCAATTTCCTCATCTCTGAAATACGGAAGTTGGACCAGATGGTCTCTGAGGACTTAAATTAAAAAAAAAAAAAAAAAAAAAAAATATATATATATATATATATATAGCCTAATACTGAATAATTCTAAATGATAGTATTAGTATATATGTTTTAAAGACACGATATTTTTGTAGGAAAAAAAGGCACATTCGAGTGTAGACATGGGATTTGGAGGCACCTGACCACTCCTGAAATGCTGCCCAAGCCCCAAACACCTGGGATCCTGCCTCGCCCACCATGAGTGTTCTATGTGCCCAGCAACTCGATTTCTGCCCTGGCATCCTGGGCTTCCATCTCTGTGTCACCAGGCACGCACCTAAAGGGGGGTTCCAGTGGAATTTTTCTAGGCTTGCTAGCAGTTCGCTTCTGGCTGGCCACTCACAGTGTGCCCCAAACACACAGTCCACTTCAGCTTGGGCATGTCCCACTAAGAGTCCCTGTACCCCACGTTCCCCTTTCCCAAGAGCTTGACTTGGGCTCTTCCCAGCTCCTTGCATGCCCTTCAGTGTTCATCTTTGCTGATCCCTCCGTTCCCGTGATCCAGCCCCGCCACGATCCACAGCCAGACCTGCCAGAACTGCGCGCACTCTGCAGTCTGAACCTGGACAGCCGTAACTTGGTCAGAACTTGACCGATTGGTCTGGGCTCCTTACTGCGGTAATTCTCCAAGCCATACCAGCAGCAGGAAGTCCCCTGCAAGCTGGCTAGAAATGCAGAGTCCCAGGCCCTGTCCCAGCACCAGGTGATCTGCCTTTTAAAGGTCCTCGGGCAATTCGGATGCACGTTGATCTTCCAGCTGTGGACTTTCCTGGGAGGTCAACTGGCCTGTTAGAGGCTGTGCCTGGGTGACAAGTGCCTTCTCCCTTCCCTGGCACTGGGTCAGGACTCAAACGGAAGCCACACCAAAATCACAGGTGCTGACTGGCCCAGGGAGGTGGGAGAGTGTGTTTTGGAGGAAGATCATGTGCAGAAACAGACTGGCCTTTCCATACAAACTGGACCTCTCTCAGCTGTACAGAGCCTGGAGAAAGTCATCAAAATTCTAGGCTGACGAGAGGTCCCACTTTCCCAAGAAAGGTGCCGTCTAAGTCCCAGAGGTAGAAAAACTGGCCAAACCAGGCTGAGACCCCTAAGTCTCAGAAACGCTGCCACAATCATTGTTGCAGCTGCCACCACCAGTGTGGGAAGGAAGCCTAGCCTCGGTGCGCCACTGGGCAGATACTCAATGACCTTCTGTGAGCTAAGCCCCCCGGTGGCTCCCCATACCTTCCTTGGGGCTTTGTGGTCCCCAAAGGGCTTCCTTCCACCTCACAGTGTCCCAGCTAGAACTGGGCCATGGGGTAGACGCCAGACGGGCAGGTAGAAACCAAGTTTCTTATTTGGGAAAAGTTAAACGGAAGAAGCCAGGTTCGGACTCCATATAAATCCACACCACCACTCTGCTTCTGCGTCACACCCCTCCAGCCAAACTGCTGCCCAGGTCACCAGGGGAGCTGAGACTCCCTCTCTCTCCACAAACTTCCCTCTGTGAGACTTTCTCCTCCCATCGCTTCTCTGATTTCTCACACCACAGCCTACGTCTTCTTTCCTCCACGCTCACGCCTTGGGTCTGTGAAAAGTGGCCCCGGCACACAGGGTCCCCAGGCCTTCTAAGCTTGGCAGTCCAAGGCAGCCCAAATCCCCAAGAGTTTTCCAAGCTGCCTCTTTAAAATGTCGAAGTCATTTTAGAAACATGCAGAGAAAAGCAAGCTGAGCACACATCTGCAGCAAGAAAAACCGATTCTTACCATCAGAGCGCAGCTAATCTTCTTTGGGGGCTGCTACCTCAGAGGAGTGTCTCGGGTCCTGCCTGGAGCCCCCAGACCCAGGGCCAGCGCCCCCTCCGTGGCAGCCTCTGCGGGAAGTGGGGCCGAGGCAAGCCGCTAGCCCGGGGCCAGTGCTCTGGGCACCCCGGAGGATGTTCCTGTGGCTTTTCTCACTGCTGCTCTTTCACAAAGAACCCACTACATTGCACAGTTCCTTCCAAATTGGCTCCAGTGCTTGTTGGGAAATCAACAACTCATTCTGGACTTTCCAGATGCAAAGTTTCTGGAGGCCTTCATTTTTTTTTTTTTTTTTTCACTCTCTCTCTTTTTCCCCTTTCTCAGCTAAAAAAAGTTGGCTGAGGTCATGACAAACAATGGCCAAGCTTGTGTCACTGACCAGATGCCTCCCACCCCCAGGCCTGGGGACAAGGGCGGCTTTGTCCACTGTATTTTAGGCGGGACTCCCTGGGCCTGCCCAAGCCCTGCTGGGGAATGTTTTGGCCAACTTCTTTCCAACCCTAAGTCACGGCTCTGGCCCCAGCCCTGGCCCCAGCTGTGTGAACCCAAGGCCAGAAAAAACCCAACTTAAAGAGAATGGAAAATGCTCCCCCAAAGAATCACTGTGTGAGACCCGTCCAGGGCTGGAAAGCTGGTGTCCCCAAAGGGGCAAGAGTGGGTCTCCGGCCTTCACTCTGTTCTCACCACCACCAAACCTGGACAGACAGGGGCCAAAGAAGGGTCATGAGACGTGTCAGATGGAGGAGGACTGAAGATCACAAAGTCGTTAGTTACAAGTGAAGAAGGGATTGGACCCCGAGAGCAACACTGCATCCACCGACCAAATGAGTGTAGGCAGAGACTTGGATCCTTGGTGAATATATCATGTCATTCCCTTTAGAAAGCTTTTTGGAGCAGCTGAATATTTAGCACTTAAAATGCCACATATTTCTGTGTTTGCTTTCAGCTGCAAACCTTTAGGATTTTAGGAACCAATTCTTCATATAGAACTAAATATGGTTTTCTGGAGAGACCAAGATCCTGAAGCCTGGAGGTGGTTTCCTATAAAATATCATTTCTTTTTATAAGCATATGGATAAACTGTTATTTATAAAGAGGTTTTGATGTCAGCTGCTTAGGCGGGGGCTAAGAAATCAGTACTATCACCCGATGATGGAGTCAGACCAGGGGTAAGCTGTTGTCGTTTCACTGCTTAGTAGCTGTGAGACCCGGGGCAAGGCCTGCAGGCTTCGGTTTCTTCAAATGGAAAATGGAGACGATCACAGTCTCCTTCTCAAAAGGTTGTGGTGATGATTAAAGGGGGGGAAATCCACGTAAACATTCTGCACAGTGGATGATGGAAATGCGAGATAGAGGCTGGTATCAGTGCTGTCACTGTCAGCAATGGCTGAAAGGGCAGGTGCTGCAGTAACCTTGGGTCCAAAAAAAAAAGTCTAGACTGAATAATAAAAAGCAAACAACCCAATTCAAACTTGAGCAAAAGACATTTCTCCAAAGAAGAGAGAAAAATGGCTAAGATGCACATGAAAACATGGCCAACATCACACTAATCATTAGGGACATGCAAATCAAAACCACCACGCGGCGATATCACCTCACACTGGCCAGGACGGCTACCATGAAAAAACCAGACAAGTGTGTTGGTGAGGATGTAGAAATATTGGAATCCTTGTGCGCTGCTTGCAGGCATGCGAAGTGGTGTAGCCCCTGTGGAAAACAGCGCGGCGGGTCTTCAAAAAAATCAAACACAGAATTACCATGTGGTCCAACAATTCCATTTCTGGGTATTTACCCCAAAACACTGAAAGCAAGGTCTTAAAGAGATATATATACACCCCTGTCAAAAGGTAGAAACAATGCAAGTGTCTAACCACTGACGAATAGATTAACAACATGTGTTATAATAAACACAACGGAATATTATTCAGCCTTAAGAAGGAAGGAAATTCTAACACCTGCTACAATGTGGAGGAACCTCGAGGACACTATGCTAAGTAAAATAGCCAGACATCAAAGGACAAATACTGTATGATTCCACTTACACGAGGTACCTAGAGCAATCAGATTCGTAGAGATGGAAAGTAGAATGGAGGTTGCCAGGGGCTGGAGGAGCGGGTACTGTGCAATGAGTAGAGAGTTTCGGTTTGGGAAGATGAAAAGGTTCTGGAGATAGATGGTGGTGACGGTTGATGCTGCACCTCACACTTAAAAATGGTGAAGATGGTAGATTTCATATTATGTATATTTTGCCAGGAGAAAAAAAAGTCTGAGACCCACAGAGATAGTTTAGATGAAGGGCCCCGGTGACAGGTAAGCCACATCATGACAAATGCAAGGGCAGACTCTCCAGGGAAGGTGAAATGTACACCCAGAGGGAAGCCACCCACCCTCCTGGAAAGCACGGCTACTAGACCAGGCTGGGAATCTAGACCAGGACTCCCCATGGTCGGCTCCGTGTTCAGCCTTGGGGAAACCGAGGCAACACAGCCAGCACCCTAATGTCAATCACGGGATTTTCTGTTGAGGGCTGTGGCACGCTCAGGGGCTCCTGGAGGGAGGTGACAATGTGCCTCTTCCTCAGATATATCAATTCCCTTCTGTGTCCGCATCCCACCTTTCTTGTCTTTCCTCTCCCACGCCTGGTGGCAGGGCTCATCTCTTGCTTCTCAAAGCCATCGACGTGGCTGTTTGGGGGACTCTACCTCCCCTCTCTGATTCCTGGGCTCCGATCTGCTGCAGCAATGGCCACGAGGATCCCACATTGAGCACTCACTCTGGGCCAGGTGCCGTTCTGTGCTTCACGTGTCCCGAGCCACTGGATCTGCCTAACAGATCAAGGAGGAAATTCTATAATTGTCTTTAACAGAGGAGAAGACAGAGGCTCTCAATGCAGATCAGGCAGGATGGGTCGGAGGAACAAGCTAAGGGAGCGACACTCCGGGCCACGTGGCCAGTGTGAACAAAGGCCCAGAGGGAAACAGCGTGAGCAGAGGGTGTGAGAAAAAGTGGATGAATCTGTTCATTAGAGTTCAGAAGACACAGAAGGTGGGAGAAACAGAAGCAAAGGATGGAGTCAGGTCACCGAGGTCGTGCGAGCACCAAGAACTAAGAAATTCAGACTCTCTGTAAGCAAAAAGAAACCAACCATGGGTTTTGAGCTGGGGAGAAGATACAATCAGGGCTGTACTTTGTAGAAATCATCACGACACCAGGGTATTAAACGTCAAATGTGAGGGATAGACTGGGGAAGGGCAGTGGTTATAAGATCACCCTCCCCTTCACTCTCTCTCCCCACTCCATCATAAAGAAAAGGGAAATGCAATGCTTAGATCTACGAGGTACGTCTCACATTCAGAGATGGGGTGTCCTTGTTGTTAGCAGCTGAGTTATTTTCACCTACTTTCCCGGATGTGGGAGGAGAGGCCCGGTGGGTAATCCACATGCCTACTTTTGAGGTCAGACACTGGCCGCAGAAACACATAGATAGGAACAAGATACTTCCCTGCTCTTGCAAACAGGCCCCCACCCACGAGAAGATAAAAGCAAAACTTCATCTGCGCCTACATGGCCAAGACCTCCACCTTCAGTTCTTCCAGTTTTGAGGAATTAAAACAGCCCTGAAAGCTTTCAGAGTCCATGACTTCTTGGCTTTATAATAGCAAAGAGGGGACAATTTTAAGGCCGTTAAGCATTAACTGCTGTCACTGACACCACTTTGACACTGCATCACACAGATGGACAGATACAATCACAGACAACAATGCGGTGCTCCAGGCAACACACAGACATCACTGTCATTTCAAATCCCAGTATGGCCCCGGCCAATGGCAAGGGACCTTTCTGGGCCATTATAAACCAGGAGGCTAATCTGCTCTGACCTGAGCTGAGCAGAACACACTGGTCCTGCAGACCTTTTATTCCATAGGAGTCCCCAAACTTAACATCGCAGGGTGTGTAAGACTCACGAATACATTCTAATGGGTTTACTGTTTGGGTTCATCCTAGCGTCTTAATCCAGAAGTCACTTTAGTTTTGCTTTACTAATTGTCTTTTATAATTAGAGTTGGCTGTGAAAAGCACGCTCTTGGCCTCTCCATTTGGCTTTTGCAAATAGATAGGTTTCTACATACAGTGCCACACGTACACACGAGAGATAGCGGAAAACCTGTGGTCCGAAAGCAAAAACACTGACAATCTTTCCCACCAAGCTGAATTTTCCTGAGTTTAATGGCGTCAGATGAGCCCAGCCCTCCTGTGATTATTTTTTGTTTCAGTTGAGTTGAAAACTGTCAACCAAATTAGGCCACATTTGCTGTAGGCCCTGTCTTCCTTAGCATGAATCGTGTTGTCTTATAATGATAATTAATAAGAAAGAACATCTGGGTATGCTGATGACTCACTTTTCCTAAATGCTTCCTAGTCATGAAGGGAAAAATTATTCATCAGCCAGAGCAGACTCTAGGGCACAGGGTCCCAAGGACCCCCGCCCGCCCCCCACATGTGACCCCTTGGCTACAAGATCCATTAACCAATTAACAGTTATTAACGACCCTTTCCTGAATGCTGTGGAAGACGCAGGCCAGTACCGTACCCAGCACCTGACTTTTAACATTTGAAGACAAGTGGCGAACACGGCGAGAAAAGGACCGACTGTCGGGGGAGTGTGTAACGGGGCCAAATGCTACAGCAGACAAAAGAGCTTTCAGTACCCAGGGGGGCGAGGTCACTTGCGGCTGAGATGGGCACGGGAGGCTTCTCAGAAGATACAGAACCTGCCTCACAGCAGGGACGGAGGAAATGGCTTGACCAGCGGGCAGGGGACAGGACGTAGCAGCAGAAGGAGGCTTGGGAACAGAGGAGGAGCCCTGGGGAAACGGGAGAAAGTAATTCAGAAGGGAGGGAGAGAAGTTCGAAGCAGGAACCCGAAGAGATCGGGCCGCCGTGGTAGGAGCCGGCCGGGGGATGTGGCCGAGTGTGCTGGCTGCAGACCCAGGTCCCTGTGTTCAGTGGCAGCGCGGCTGGAGACACCTGTACAGAGACGGTGGCGAAACCCCACTGATTTATGAACTCAGAGTTCATAAAGCTGAACCCTGAGGCAGCTGTCACCTAAGCAGTGGGAGAACGAACTCCCGGGGCCCAGTCCCTGTCTCTCCTGCGCCTCCCATTAGTGCCTGCAGCCCCCAGGGCCCTCCCACGACTCCTAAAGGCAAGAACCAGGTCTTCATCCTTCCCCCTCTAGCTGAGCCGGTGCCGACTCAGGGCTACGTGGGGAATGAACGAATGAGTGTCCTGAGAATCAGTCACAGAAACCAGACGAGCAGGGATTACAAGAAAGAAACAAACGCAGCTGAGCCTTGAACAACACGCGTGTTGGGGCTGCCGACCCCGCCACTCCTTCTTCACGGGCGTAGTTGAAAATCCACATATAACTTTTGACTCCCCCAGAAATTAACTACTAATAGCCTACTGATAACATAAACCGTCCATTAACACATGTCTTGTATTATATGTATTATATACTGTATTTTAACAACAAAGCAAGCTAGAGAAAAGAAAATGTGTTAGAAAATCATAAGGAAGAGAAAATACATTTACAGTACTGCACTGTATTCATCAATACCCTAAGTTTATGTTGTCTGTTTATAGGATGAATCGTCTGTCTGCAGTGCCGAGCTACCGAGGCTGCAGACCGCAATCTACACAAGCAATTCGACTTTTTCTTGTAATGTCACTACTTTTTTCTGCTTCTTGGGAGCACTGCCAGCATCACTAGTGGCACTTCATATGGGTCCCACGGTGTTATTCAAGGTTTACAGTATCGCACTAAATACGATGAAAAATATTTGAGAACCGAGAGATGGCTTTTTCCTGCAATCCACAATTTACTGGAGAGACGAACTGTTCACTTGGAGATGACGAGTGTCACACAGCGATTTCAGCGGGTACTCGCCATGCGTGAGCTCCCCGCAACAGCAAGAGGAGGTGGCTAAGAAATTACTGCAGTAATGCAGTAGGGACTACAGTTAATTATATGCAGCTATGATTTAATACTGCATTTTTATGTTTGCTTACATTTTTCTTGACAGCAAATGGTGCCATGTACGTACAGACTGTGAGGGTTTGTGTAAGTTTTGATAAATTTTAACTTTTTCTTTCTTTTTTTTGAGAGTCTCATCTATTGCCTGGGCTAGAGTGCCGTGGCATCAGCCTAGCTCACAGCAACCTCAAACTCCTGGGCTCAAGTGATCCTCCTGCCTCAGCCTCCCGAGTAGCTGGGACTATAGGCATGCACCACTACGCCTGGCTAATTTTTTCTATTTTTAGTAGAGACAAGATCTCACTCTTGCTCAGGCTGGTCTCGAACTCCTGAGCTCAAGCAATCCTCCCATCTTGGCCTCCCCAGAGTGCTAGGATTACAGGTGTGAGCCACCAAGCCCAGCCTGATAAATTTTAACTTTTTATAATAGATTTGTGCATGTTTTATGGTAGTAAATAAAAGAAACTAATACCTACATATATTTTATGCACTCATGACATATCTGACATTTTCTTAATGTTTTCAATAAATCTAGGCTAGGTGGTTTATCTGTAAGTTTTTTAAAATTGTCACAAATCTCTAACAAACTTTTCCAATATATTTATTGAAAAGAATTCACACATAAGTGGACCCATACAGTTCAAACCCATGTTGTTTAAGGCTCAACTGTAATTAACAGTGCTCAAGTGAGATACTGGAAGAAAATGCTCACTGAACACGGAGAGGGTGTGCCCCCTGCTTATCTTGGAAAGAAGAATAAGATAGAGAGAGGAGCCCCTGGAGATTGATCTCAGCACAAAGGAGCTGTGAGGACACAAGGGAAGTAAGATCTTAAGATAAGATGCCATGCTGTTACTAGAGAAAACAAGAGCTACAGGCAGTGGCTGGCCCCAGGCCAGGTGTGCTGGGCGCCTGGCTCCCATCAGGTGACTGCAGCCAGTTTCTTGTGCCCTGCCTGGTAAAAGTTTCTGTGTCCCACACCATAAAAGATTCTCAGTCTCAAGTAGACATATCAGAAATGTTGCCCAGTTTTAAAAGGCCTCCTAACATCCTGTCTAGGGGATTCTGTAGCTTGGTGTCCCCCCGACTGCAGTCACTCACACCCGGCTGTCACAGCCTGCCCTGCCACTATGGATCAGCTGCACTGTTACTGTTTCAGTGTTTTTTTGAACTGACTTATAGACAACTTAAATTTAGCCTGGCCCCAAGCAATAATATCTATGAAATCATTGATTTGATTTGGTTGGGTTTTTTCTTTCTATTATACACTAGAATAAATATAACTTTAAAACTGTCATTTCAACACGATCTAAAATTATCTTACAGATCCTTGGTTGTAAACTCATCCTTGGAGAAACACTGTTTCAGGCTACATATAAGAGCACCACGCAGCAGCCACAAAATGGTTTTGGAGGTTCTGACAGCCACCCCAGGATGCCTCTGTCCACTATCTACCAAACTAGCAATAAGAGGAAAAGAAAAAAAGAAAAAACTCACTCAAGCTTAAAAAGAGAGAGAGAGAGAGAGAGAGAGAGAGAAAAGATAATCAGAATCAGAGGGAAAAGACCTTGAGAACAATTAGGCCAGTGAGGCGAATAGAGAAAATCTTACAGACCAGGCCCTGGCTGTAAAAGGGGAAACAGCACTTCACACCTTCACTCTCTCTGTCTGTAATTTGAGATGCACTTCACGCCTTCACCCTTCTCTGTCTCTAATTCGAGCTACAGGATTTGCACTGATCTGAACACCGAGCAAGCAGCCAGCCCTCTGGACGCAGATGCTGTCTAAGGACACCCCTCCCTCCCCATCATCCATCTGGGCACAGCAATTCCCAGAAAACAAGGGAGCTGAGCAGGACGTGCACCATGGCGCAAGCGGCGTGGGAGGGGTGTTCGCCATTCTGAGAGGTACGGCCCCCACAGGTGAAGCACGGACAACGCCCTGGCAGCGGTGTATGGGGAAAGGTCTGCAGGAACTGTGAGTGTTCACGTACTCCATCAACTCAGAGTATCAGAAAACCAGGTAGTAAAATAATTTGCTGGGTGAAAGCCAATTTGAAAACAGGAATTGGTCTGAGGAATGTGTGCATCATCAAACCTACATGTAAGTAACTGTGGGGGGGAGTGTCAACCTTCCCGCAAGGGGACGGAATGGCAAGGCCAGTGACAGTCCGTACGTTCTGGCTGTTGGTGTATGCTAAGTTTGCATAGATCCTGCCTTGTTCAAGAATGAGCAAAAAAATGGTGGTGGCCGGAGGCTGTAGAATCAGGGTGAGGAAACACCATCCTGAAGCTCAAAGGAAAAGCACAGCTCAGAAAGTCACTCAGGAAAAACTCAGGAAACTGTCACAATGCAAGAAATTGTGACCTCTTTGAAAGGGGAACAGAAAATCATAATGGAAAAAAACCCAAACAACCAAAATAAAGAAGAAAATGGATGAGGTTAGGATTATATAAAAATTGCTAATTTAAATCTGTATTAGTAGTTATGGATAACTGCAAATATAAAAAATTATATCTGTAGCTTGCAGGGCAAACGTTAAAAGTGCCCCCAAATTGCAAAGAAAAAGAAGCAAGGAAAATAGAGTCAATATGTATTTAAGAAGTGTTCCAGGCCAGCGCTGTGGCTCACGCCTGTAATCCTAGCACTCTAGGAGGCCGAGGCGGGCGGACAGTTTGAGCTCAGGAGTTCAAGACCTGAGCAAGAGCAAGACCCCGTCTCTACTAAAAACAGAAAGAAATTATATAGACAGCTAAAAATATATATAGAAAAATTAGCCAGGCATGGTGGCGCATGCCTGTAGACCCAGCTACTCAGGAGGCTGAGGCAGGAGGATCGCTTGAGCCCAGGAGTTTGAGGTTGCTGTGAGCTAGGCTGACACCACAGCACTCTAAGCCCGGGCAACAGAGTGAGACTCTGTCTCAAAAAACAAAAAAAAAACAACAAAAAAAAGAAGTGTTCCATTAGAAAATATTAGAACAAATAGCTTAAAATTAATAACCAATGGCAAAGATAATGAACAATTAAAAATCATGTACATAAACAGGCAAAGAGAAAAGGTTACCTAGGAAATCAGATCCTCCTCAGACTTCTCCTCTACCCTACTTGGCTAGAGAGCACATCCCACTAGAATCAAAAGCTCCATGTGGCAGGGTCTTTGTTTTCCTCAGTGCGTATCACAGTGACTATGGCAGGGCCTGGCATCACCCCTTGGAAAGTGCGAAAAGACAAATCCCGCCAGGGTTAAAGCTTCACAGGGTGCGGTTGTTGTTTTGCCCATTGCAGTGGGTGTTCAATAAACTCTTGTTGAAGCTAAGCTGCAAGGATGCGCTTGTGATCTAAGACATACATATACACCAAGTTGTATTAGTATTTCATACATGAAAGAAACACAAAGGTCCTCTTAGAGGTATGTGAGTGAAGATATCACCCACTTGCCCTCCAGGCACTGAGAGGTAAATCAAAATTTGGAAAACGACAATGGGAAGGTAACGATATAAATGCATCTGTGACTCCCACTCCCAACTCAGAGGCCCCCTGAGCTGTGTGCTGTCTGGGGGATTTTCCAGCTCCCGGGAGGTGAAGGTTGGTGTCCCGGTAATTTCATCCACCTTCTCCTCTGCTCCCATCCATCCCAAACCAGTATACATGTTTCCCCTGCACCATGGTCAAAGGCCGGTGCAGATGCAGCCTTGGCCATGTGTGAGGCACACACATAACTGATGTTCCCTTTCTGCCCAGGCATGTGCCAACAATGAGGGACTATTCAAGCTTTGGGGACACTCTGCTAGGAGAATCAACAAACAAAAAGCCTTTGTTTCCTGCCTCCACCAGACAGCACTGTGCTATGTCCAGCACCACAGTGACCATTTTCTTTGCTGTGGAACTTAAGTAATGATTTTCTGCATGTTAAAAACTCAAATTGAATGGACCAAGTCTTTTTTTGTTATTTTTTTTTTTTTTAAAGTCAGGACAGACCAATAAGCCACCCTATGGCTGATGCTTTCTGTCATCAAAACCCTCTTTATATCATCCTTCCTCCAAGAGCTGTTCCTGCTTTAGAAATTAGCATGCAGTATGATCTCCATATGGAAACTAGCGCGCTCCTCACTCCAAATGCAGTTCTAAGGAAAGAAAGAAAATGTTAACAAAGGTTATCTTTGTATTGCGGGATTCCTCTCCTTGTTTTAATTATATTTATTTTACATTTAAAATTTTTCTTTATTTAAAATGCATTTTAAAAGTTAATTTTATAGTCAGGACTCCCTCCCACCAAAATCAGCATATACAATTCTAAACATACCATATAATACCAATTATGCAGAAAAATATACACAGCTAAAAAAGAGAAAAAAAGAATCCTCCCAATTTTTTTCTTATTTCTGCTTTCCTGTATTATCCAAGTTTGCTATAATGAGCATATTAATTTTAATGGATTTTAAAATATTAAAACTTATTTTCTATTACATGCTAATGAATGAATATAGCCTTATTAAAAATATTTAAATAATGCTAATAAACCCCTCAAACATATCCCATCTCTCTTGCAATCCCCTAAAGGGACCCTTATTTATCAGATTAGGGTTCATGGCATTATCTTTCAAATACAATGAAATATACGGCAGGGAGACGGAGGGGGCTTTATCTTTAAGAAAATAAAGACAAAATGAGGAAAGGTAAAGAACTTTTTCAACCAATGAAAGGCTGACACAAACATTTGGGATGGTTGGGACCTCAGCCATCATTTATATGATCACCTTGCCATTTTACAGATGGGAAAACCGAGGCCCAGAGAGAGGGACTGGGCACTGAGTCTCCCCAGTCCCAACACAGAGTCCCCTCCTTCTCCTTCGGCTGCCCTAAGCCTTGGTGTGGACTTGAGGACTGGCTCGCAGCCAGGTGGCACGGCAGAAGCCAAACCCCCACTCAGGACTGCTCCCCGGGTCGACCCCAACACTGATATGAGAGGTGACCTCTCCCTCGGCCCAGCTCTCTTCTGCTCAACCTCCAGCCACTTCCCATCTGTCTGCAGCCCGTGAGCGCTCACGAGGGAAGGGCCCAGGGAGGAAACATCTGTGTACACAAGAGGAGTGAAGTCATAAACCCATTGGATTTGATTTTCCCTTTTGGCAACTTCTCTTCTGCCTATTTTTTTCTCACTCATTGAGATGCAAAGCTCCATTCAAACAAGGGGGCCTGGAAGATTCCAGCAGCTTCTAGAAAGCACAACCCAATTCTGCTACACAGATTCCCAAAACAAGCTGTGCGTAGCTGTCCTGGAGTGAGGGGAGGGCTGAGAAGAGAAGACACACTCCCCGCAAACACTCGGCTGAC
The DNA here is from genome assembly GCF_041146395.1 of Eulemur rufifrons. Taxonomy (NCBI): domain Eukaryota; kingdom Metazoa; phylum Chordata; class Mammalia; order Primates; family Lemuridae; genus Eulemur; species Eulemur rufifrons. The sequence continues at coordinate 5,808,807 of NC_090991.1, forward strand.
CACAGGCACCCATCTGCTTATGCCCAGACCCAGCCTCTGCCCTGCAGGCAGGCAGAGGGGGAGTTCACACCTCGCCTCTAGGAACCTCATATAAAAACGGAAATACCACCAACTACTTCATGGAATTTTTGTAAAGATGAAACAAAAGGGCAGAAGCAATGGTAGATGTGCATTAGCTTTGCTCCACACCTTCACGTCCCTTTCAGAAAAGCCGGGGGTCATCAGCGGAGGTAACCAATGCTGAGTCACTTGCGTTGCATGGGCTTTCCCAATAACCGGTGCTAAACTCTCCAGAATTACTGTGTCTAAACTTTCTGACATAGACGGAGCTGACTGAAGGAGCAAGAGGAAGGATATGTGATAACAAGTCTAGAATTCCGAGAACCATCAGAAGCAGCCAGTAAGGCCCAGGGGGCTGGGAACACCCAGGTGCACTGGGGCTGCAGCCATTGAAAGCTGTCAGGCTGGAAGAAACACAGCAAGAAACAAACGCGGTCCTTGATCAAGAGCTGCCAGTCACCCAACGCAAGACCCCGGCAGCCTTCCTGAAGAGGCCCTCAGATGCCGCCCTCGGAACTCTCTCGCCAGGGGCAAAAATACCCCAGGAGAACACTCCCCTTCACTTACTCAAGCTCCTAAAGATGAGACAGGCTGGATAACAGGGGGGAAAGGGTTAGGTTTGTCTTTTTCCCCACCATTAGATACCCTCAAAGTCAATTTCACTGCCGCTTCTCACTATTAGATCTCATCTTTTTGTTGTTCTTAACTGCTGCAGTACTGTCTGTCTGCTGTGGGCCAGTAACTTGATATACGGTGGCTTATTTGACCCTTACAAAACCACTGGGAGGGATTTCTTATTTTCGTTTTATAATGAGGCTAGTTTGAACCCGACCAAGGCTGGTGCCAATGACACCTCACCTCAGGGATCCCACCCCGATTCCACCATCCTACCTGAGGCTCCTCTGCGGTGTCCAGGAATCCGCTATCCAAAGGCAAATACTCCAGGATGGAAGTGACAGTCGAAGCCATGATGGGCCAAGCCCCTAAGTGTCAATCTGACCCGGTAGAAGGTGACCACCATGGCAGTGGGGAGCCTTGTCCACTGGCAGGAGGGGTCCCGGGGGAGAAACGGGTCTAAGAGGGTGGGTAGACAAGTGCTAAGAAAAGCATTTCCACAGCAAAGAGCCCTGACCAGCACCCCCGGGTGAAATGACACCCTCGAAGGACGTCGACTGAGCGCTACACACTGAGTAGCTGCGAGCAACTTGGGGTTTGAGCTGGCAGAGCCAGCGCCCCGGCAGGCAGCCCCTGCCCACCATGCAAAGCAAGCGGCAGAGGCTCAGCGCTCACGCTGATCTGCTGGGGCTCGGTCGCCAGGAAGCCCCTCCCAGCTAGGCCGAATTCTGAGAGCCTGGCTTCAACCCTGCAGCCTAGAAGGGGACCCACTGCTCTGTCTGGTGGGCCAGGGGCTGTCTCCCAGACAATGCGGCCTCACCCCGGCCCACCTTCTCCTCCCTGCTGGGCACCTTCACGGCTGTTCTCGTTGGGGTGCCCTCTAATGAGTGGTCCATTGTCCCTTACTCATCGGAGCTCCCTGGGAACAAGAATGTCCTACTCAAATCTGTCCCCAGACACAGAAAAGGTACACAATAAATACATGTTGACTTGAAGTTCTTCCCGGTCCCTGAGTAGGACCTGTCAGCTTACCTAGAAAGCGGGTTTCTTACTTTTCTGGGGTCACCCTGGCACCAAGGGGGAGAGCGGAGAGAAGGAGGGAGACCAGCAGGCAGAGACAAAGGCACTGCCATACGCTTATCTAGTTCACACTGGGAGGGGACTTAGCAACTCCAAAGCTGTCAGGGGTCCCCAAATCACCAAATAACAAATGCACAAAATGTGCCAAGCGGAATGGCTTGGTCGGGGTCTGGGAAACAAGTTTCTCAAGGGCCTAAGGCCCTCCAAGTAAACACATTCGGAAAAGACTTAGCTCGTGTAGACTGCCCACTAATTAAAGCCTTTAGCTGGAGGGAAAGCCGGAGGCCAGTGATCCTCTACGACACAGCAGTCTGAGTTACCGACGCTGGATGTGAGGTGGTCGGCTCTTGCCTGTATGTTCTTAAAGAACTGGCATAATATTTTCACCAAAGGATTCCGAGCCCCTGAATGCCTGGTCACTCTTGACGAGCTTGAGCAGCCAACCTGGTCCCTCTACACATGATTCAGTGCCCTGGCCTTGTGTGTAAGGCCACATGCTGCCGGTCCCAGGGGGAGGCAGCCCAGAGACCCTCTTTCCAGGACAGTGGAAGGCACCAGGTTTATTTATCCATGTCGCATCCGTAGGACCTACACATGGAAGTGCTGCATAGTCTGGTGTCTACACACGGAGGGACTGGGGTCTGCTGAAATCTCAGAGCTGGAGGGACTCCTCCAGCCCTCTCAGCAGGGACAGAATTCCACCTGGAGGGGAGTGGGTGGAACTCCTTGTCTTTGGCTAGGAATCTTCGCCTCTCTTCCCCTTTGGTCTTAAAAGGAAGGACAGTGACAATAACAGGTGCTGGCATCCTGTCTATACTCTGAGCATCAGGGCAGTGGTTCTCCAACTTCGCTGTGCATCAGAAGGGCTGTCAGAACACAGACTGCTGGGCCCACCCTCTGAGTTTCTGGATCTGTAGGTCTGGGTGACAATTCGCATTTCTCACAAGTTCCCAAGTGATGCAGCCACTGCAAGTTTAGGCACCACACTTTGAGAACCGCTGAATTCAAGAGAAAAAAAAAAAAGTCTGTTCTAAATCTACCTCTGGACCCAGAAAAGTAATCTTTCGAAGACTGATAAATTTGGTTTCAGAAAGAAATAGACTCTTTAACATTTCTTTGAAAAGCATGACCCTCTTACTTTCCTACTTTTCATACACGTAGATACAGGGAATATTTCACATTCTCCCTAACCTTAAGAAAAAGTACCCAAATGAAAGGAATAATGGCAACTGTTGCCCTATTGGCCTCAGTGCCGGTGATCAGCAGAGATGGGTGGGGACTGTGGCAAGCTGGAAAACCACGCTACTCATCATCAGCATGTTGTTGCCATGCAGGATGGCAGGCTTGGTATCGCCAGAGCACTCACTTTTGCATGAGTAGCTGGAAATCTGAATTTTTAATGTAAAATCTGCAAATTTTAAGATGCTGGCCACCAACTCAAAAATTTTTAAATGAAACCATGGGCAAAAAAACAAAAGCAAAACAACAATCAAGAAAACCCCATAGTTCTGTGTTTGATTTTGCCCACTGGCCATCAGTATGCAACCCCTGATCATAACTATTGGGTGTCTGCATGAGCAGTCATTTGAAGAGGGGGTCCCCAATTCTAAAGAACTGGATACCACTGCCCTAGACTAAATCAGCACATCCACCCCACACCATCTGTCATTTTAGCAGGGACTGTTCGTGCACTGGCGGGGGCAGCTGGATGGCAGCTTCCAGGGGATTTGTGCACACCTTGCAAGGGCTGCAAACACATGGCAAGCTCCCTCCTGCCCCACAGTCGCGCTCCCCCAGCCTGAGCCAACCTTCCTTGGAGGAAGGCACAAGACATGGTTTCTGGGGCAAAAGGGCCCCTGGCAAGTCTGTCCTACTCAGTGTCTGGAAACAGTGGTATCCCATCAGCTGAGAAGGTTCAGAAGGGCAGGAGGTATGTGAGGAAGCTGAAACAGGGTAAGGAATGAGGCATGCACCATCTGCAGAAAGTGGGCAGGTGCAAAGCCACACAGGAATTTGGGAACCAAGGAGAAAGTGAGCCAGGAGCCAGGCACAGTAGCCTGGGGGAGGACAGATGCATGTCCACAGGTCTGAAGGTGAGACGACAGAGTTGTCACGGTGAGCAGAGAGATTCCCATGGGTAGCAAGACCAGGCAGCTGGAAGCCAGCACCCTGGAAAAAGAGAAGCTTGAGAGAGGAGGGCTGGATCTGTCCTCTGACAGACTTCAGGCCCTGGAAGCTGGGGCTGCCACCTCCCTGCCCCAGACCTCCCGCTTCCCAGCGGGCTTGCTTGTCCCTGACTATGCTACACCACATCAGATTCTCAAAAGGATGTTGCATCTTGACTCTCCTGCACTGAAAACCCACCCCCTTCCCTTTCCAGGTGGGTCAGGTTTTCCTGGAAAGGAAATGTACAGCCACCCCCAGGACAGAGTCCAGGCCCACTCGGCCACCAACTGCGACCAGCAGCTTTCAAACTTGTTATGAAAGCCTGACTCACAGTGAAAAGCTCATTTTACTTCACAACCCAATATACATACAAGTTTCACGTAACAACGCTTGCCCTTGCCACATGCAACGCACTCTGGTATTTTCCCATTGCATTTTTTGTGCTCGTTAACACTGATGACATGCATGGTGTGGCCCATGACTCACAGTTCCAAAAACACTGCTTCACCTAATCTCTTTTTTTAGTATTCCCTTCTCTACCTCTATCTCGACCAAAAATTCCTATAACAAATTCCTTCATTACACTTTCCTTGACCCACCCAGGTAGAAGTGAATCCTCCCAATTCTCGATCTCCCAGCCCCTGTGGACCGCACACCACTCACGGGCCCTTAGATTATAATCATACAAATCTTCTCTTTTCAAGAACAAGGTCCAGGTCTTCTCTGGCTACAACACACTTAAAATGTTTGCCAAATGTTGGATGTTATAGGAGAGAAAGCCCGAATGAGACATTCTGACGACAACAGAACTGTGCTGCATTTCACACCAGACCAAGAAACCCAACCTTCAAGAGAATGACTCAGGCTCAGCCAGCGTCCCTGACGTTGGTGCCGCCCTCTCCCAGCTCAGGGAGAACAGAGCTCTGGCCTGGCACGTGGGACGCCTTATGGTTTGCGATCCACTCTGCCCTCGGACACTTCATTTCCCCACTGCAGTCCTCAACAGGTTCACGCTGGCCGTGACACTGACTCACCACAAAGCCAGGGGAAGATACTTAGCATACCCCGACTTTAGGTGAGGAAATCGAGCCTCAGAAAAGTTGACAAAATTGCCACACAGACGGAGAGTGGCAGAATCCACATGAATCCAAGTTTTCTAGATTTGAACTTCCATGCTCTTTCCAGGAGCTTGTCGGAATCCCGTTATATAATCCTGTGTTCATTACACGCCCCCAGCTTGCAACAACAGAAAGGAACCTCCCTGAGCATGCCGCCCTCTCTGCGCCTCCTTTAACTGATGTGCACAGCCACACGCTGCCCTGAGCCCACATGAGAATGTGCACAAACACGGCACAGGTGAGTGAGTCAGAAGACTGGTGTGAACCTGGTTTCCTGTCCCACTTTCTCCCGGAGTGGCTGTGTGCCGTTTGCAAGAGCATGTCACCTCTCTGGGCTTCTCCTGCATCTAGAGCCTGAGGGCGCTTTCTAGGCTTCTCCTGAGAACTCTACCACACCATGTGGAGCCATTTGGCCCCTCCAAGGTCAGACCACACTTAAGAAAAGGCAAAGTCAAGGTAGGGAAGATCCAAAACAGGAAACTGGGGTAAGTCCCAGGAAACCAAGAGAAACTCACTTCCCACTGAGCTCATCTCAGATACTGCCCCTGCCCAAGTGGCTTCCTCTTCTTTCCAGAGCCTTGGGTCACAGTGTGACCCAGACTCACTGGAGGCATGAGGAGATCAGACACACCAGGAAACAGGAGAAGTCCCTCCAAAGCAGAGCCAACACCGAGCCTAGCCCAGCAAGAGGGACCCAAGGAAGGCTTCTCCCCCGACAGGAGTGGCCAACCGCCTGGCACTCAGCTGGCTCCAATCAGCTTCGAGCATCTGCACCAAAGATAACCAGGCAGTGCCCCGGGTTCCAACTCACCTCAGCCCCACAGTCGGTCCTCATGCAAATCTGACACACTGGTCATTTTCTGCCACCGTCTCCACATCTGCTGCTTCCCCGAGGCATTGGCTAATTCACTGTGCAAAGCAGCATTTATATATAGAAAGTTGCAGCCACGCAGGTTAGCATTAAAATAGAGACTTGACGTTGCCGTGGCAACCAAACAAATGATATTCAAAATGAAAGAGAAGTATTCTGCAATCGAGAAAGCATGTCCACAGCCTTCCAGGGCAGCTGGGCCCCTTCCTCTTGAGGGTGGGTGGGATGGCCTCTGGAGAAGTGCCTGGTGGTGACGAACGTCCTCTTCCCCGTTAAGCCACCGGCTCTGCTCTCAGCTGCAGCCATCACCCCTGCACACGCTCCTTCCTGCCTGGAGCGGACCCGAGGCCAAGACACTCAGGGAGTGTGATGATCCTAATCAGGTATATCAATCTGCAAAAGTTCCTTAAGCACCAAGGGGCAGCAGCCTGTGGCCCTGGCATTTTTAGTAAGGATGCTTCTGGAAATAAAGGTGGCCTTCTGCCACTGCTTGCCATAGCAAATCGTCAAGTGGCCACCAGTTAGCTGAGGGACATCACGCAGGCTACTTTATCTCTCCGAGCCTCAACCTTAACATATAAGTAGCAGGGGGTTGGGGGAGAAGCAGTCTAGGGTCTTCTACCTCTGTGACCCTAGGATATGCATCTTTTCCCCATGGCCACCTCCTTTGCTACGTTCCTCTTGGATACTGCTGAAGCCCCAGTGCTACACAGAAGCTACAGGTTCCTAGAATCACTTGAATAAAAACAACTCATAGTATCGCAATCCGGCAAGGACGCGGAGCAACTGGAACTCTCATACATTGCGGGCGGCAACGCAAAATGGTACAGCCACTCTGCAGAGCAGTTTGGCGGTTTCCTATAACATTAAACATACACTCACCACACATGGCCCATTTTCCCAAACAGGGTGATCTGGTCCCCCAGGGCACATCTGGCAGTGTGTGGAGACATCTACTGGTTGTCACAGCAGGGGTGGGAGGGGTTGGGTGGGTGTATTAGTTTCCTGTGGAGCTGCCTATTGTTTCCACAGAGACTATTGGGGACCTAAGCTGAGGACCAGAGAGGGGTCCACGGCTGTGCAAATCTACCATTGGCTTTGCAAATTCTCTCCCTTCTGACCCAGCCCAGCTTCCTGGGCCAGGACCAAAACCAACTGGGCCAGTCCACGGCCCTCTCCCCACTCTTGGTGCAGTTCTCGAATCAAATGTGAACCTCATGGTTGTCCCACTGAACCCTGGAAGAACACAACTTCCTACTTACCCCAGAACAACAACTTCAAAGCCGCTTTGCATGGTTGTTGGCTCTGAAGCCCCACAGAGATGACGGATTACAAGGAAGAAATCAGAACCATATGGATTTCATATTCAGCAAAATAAACTGAATTACAGCATCAGGGTTAGGCCCAAGAAACCAGAGGGCTGTGTGTTTGGCCCAGAGCCCGGGCTTGGTGGCCCCCAGCATGGGCTGGAATCTCCACCCACGACTCCCACAAACAGTGCCAGGGGGCACCCAGCCTGCTGTCTGCCCCTCCTTGTCAAGGTCTCAGCGAGCAATCCTGCTTCGGCTGACATTTCAGTGTTTTATTGAGTTTTTTATATCTTCTTTTATGGTGCAGTTGAAGACAGTTCAGCTTCTTTTCTAGTTTCATCCAAAGATGCACAAGCACCGACAGGAATACTGTGTCATTAATGACAGGGTGACAGCTCCAGGAGCCTCTGGGGGACAGCCGGGGTGGGGCAGCTCTGGCACCCACCCCCTGTAGGGCCACTGGTTCCTTTCTCCCACAGCAAACCAAGCTGGGTGTTCCCACTCCCAGCCTCACTCTCATCCCAGAACAGAGGAACTCTTTCCTCTCCCAGTTTCTAGGGAAACAATACGGCACTCGATGTGCAGCCTGTGTTTTTGAATCAGGGACGATTTTGCGCCCCCAGGGGACATGTGGCAATATTTGGAGACACTGACTGGCCACGGATGCTGCTAAACATCCTACAATGCACAGGACCAGCTGCCCCCAACAGAGACTCATTGGCCCCAAATGTCAGTGCCAAGGCTGAGAAACCCTGGTACAGACCGACTGACTAGGCCTCAGCTGGTTCCCAGTGGCCCTGACTCGAGTCCCCTCCCACAGAGAGGGCAACCCTAGGACTTTTGGAGACCCCAGAGAAGCTCTGACCCACATGAAGGAGGAATGCTTACCACCCTGGTAAGTACTTCAAAGTAGACTCTGTAACTAACCAGGATATCATTTGATCCTCAACTGATTCTCTGTTGATACACAGAAAATAGAAACAAACGTTACAAACGTATATTAAATAGAATGCACTTTGCCTATAGAGAAGCCACACAAACACAATGGATGTAGATCATTGAAATCTCTTGATGTGAATAACTTCAAATAACATAGCTAATTCTGCTTTGCTGTTGGGTTGCTTTTTGGTCTCAGAAATCCCTGAGCCAGCAAGTCAGGGCTGCTCACATCCCATTCTCTCTCTTCCCTTTCCTCTCTCCCCAGCAGTGCTGAGCCACCACTAGCTGATGGTAAAATTCCTAATGACCCCGCAGATCTCAGTTCTCTCCCCAAATGCCCTCTTGCCCCCCGGGATCCTGTGGGTCCCTGGGGGCCGTGCACAACATAGGTGAGGCCTGCAGTAGACCCCAGAAAAGGGCAGGGGTGCTCAGCGGGCCCTGTCCATCCAGTGCAGATATCAGGGGCCACAGAGAATGATGGAGCCCCCAGCAAAGACAGCCCTTGCCTCCACTCTGTGCTCTGCTTGCTGGCTGGGTTTCCCAGAGTGGATCAAGAAGGGCCAGCGGAAGGTGACTCTATAGTGGTTTCACGGGATTTCTCCTAAAGGAGCAGACAGGCAGAGCCTGCTAATGCCACTTCTCTGCCATTCTTACAAAGGGAGTCCCTGCTCCTTCCCACCCACCTCCATCAAAATGATGGGCACAGGCATGGTGGCACCTGGCACTTGTGTGCACGCCTTCACACACATGTCCCCATGTCCTACAGCCTGAGAGCACCCCCGCCATCCTGCTCTCTCTGCTCAGTGCAACGAGGCATTTGTTTATCTTCTCCGGTGCAATGATCCACCATTTTCTGCCAAAACCACCATCTCTGCTCCAAAGCATGGAAGTGATGGCTCCAGCAAAGACCCAACAAATCATCAGGTTCTGTGATTGTGCCCAGTTTACAGAGGAAAGAACCAAGGTTCAAACAGTTCAGTGGCTCGTGCCAGGGGTTTCTGTGCACTTCGTGCTACTAACAGTAGGACTGGGATTGGAACCTGGTAGTCTTGAGACTTTGCTGGGGTGAGGATCTTGTCCAAGGCCACGTCGGTAACAAGGCATGACACTGGGGCTGAACCCTGCAGAGCTGGCTCTAGAACTCACAGCGCATCACCTCTACTCTAACCTGTTCACCCTGGCAGCGTCCTGACCACCACCTAGCATGGGTCAACCATGGGTCACCCTCCCTGGCCCGATGCCTCTTTCAGGAGACCCAGGCCCAGGGCTCCCACTTGCAAGGGCAGTGAAGGGGCAGAGGAAGTGCCTGTTTTTTTTCATCCAGCTACAGAAGTTCCTTTGTTGCCTCAATGCCCCTAGTGAGTCACTGCCCCCAAGACCGTTGCCAAAGAGAGCCTCGCTGCAGCACGAGCTCTCGTCCCCACTTCCCTTTTTCATTTCCAGCTCAGCCTTCACCAGATCGAACATTAGTCACGTAAATGCCAACAGAAGTTCAAAGATGCTCTGATAATGTGATTTTCAAATGTAAGGTCCCAGCGGTGGCAGCTGCTACAGCTTCTCAGCTCTACACTCAATCTCCTACCTTCTGGGACCTCCCAGATCAGCTTCTTCATCTCCTGGGCCCCCCAACACGTGGGGGCTGTGAGTCTGGTTCTCACACTTGGGAGTCTTGCGCCAGAGGCTGGGGCAGAGGGAAAGCTGAACCACGCGATCCGGCATTTCCAAGCACACCCTAGGGGATCTCGTGGCCTAGAAACCACAGTGGGTTCCAAAGGCGTCGTATCAGCTTCTGGAACCACCAGACCAGAAGCAACTTGCGGTATCTATGTACTCTGTGCACCTGCCCAGCAGCCATACGTACCCCCGCTTCTGGAGAAAGCACCCTGATTTTCCTTTGGGGAACCACCTCTCCCCATTCTCAGCCCTCATGATTTGTGAAGGCAAGTGGCCTAAGCCTGGCCGATCTCCCCGGTCACAGTACTAGTTCAGGTAGGCATATGGCCCAAGTCAGTCATCTGGAGCTGAATCCCTGGAATGTGATTTTGGAACTAATGGGGAAAGTATTATCATGATAGGATGCAAGCCTGAAGCTACTGATGGTTGTGTTGACACCTCGCAGGAAACCTCACTGAGAATGGAACCAGTGCAGAAGGAACGGGGCTGCTGAAGGAGAGAGGGAAGCAGGGACAGACAGACATCAGACTGCTCATATTTTTTAAGCCACGTGATCAAACCATGCCTGAAGCTGAACTCCCTGGGAATGTTTCAGTTTGTATGTTTAGTTCAGTTGGTGTGTTTCACCAACCCATAAACTCCTTTCTCATTTGAAGCCAAGCTGAGTGGCATTTCTATAACATGTAAGTGAAAGAGTCCTGGCTAATATTCCCTTGGCAAGGGCCGAGGTATTATACAGACAGCAACACTCAAAGCTTAAAGAACATAGAGCAGGGAGAATTTAGAGATTCAGCTTTCTTCAGCCTGCATTTGTGGGTAAGCTCCTCTCCTAAAGATATCTGCATTTCTAAATACCTTCCTTTGGGAACTATAACAAATTTCCACAAACCTGGGGGTTTAAAGCAACACAAATGCATTCTTTCACAGTTATAGAAGCCAGAAGTCCAAATCAGTGTCACAGAGCTGACATCAAGGTATTGGTAGGGTCACACTCCCTCCCAGTCTCCAGGGGAGAGTTCTTTCCTTGCCTCTCCCAGCTCCTGGCAACTGCCAGCATTCCTTGGCTTACAGCTACATCACTCCAATCTCTGCTGCCTTGGTCATATGCCTTCTCTTCTATCTGTAGTCAAATCTCCCTCGGCCTCTCTCTTACAAGGATGCTTGTGATTGCATTTAGGGCTTACCCAGACAATCCAGGACAACCTTGTCATCTCAAGATCACCAACTTAATTATACCTGCAAAGACCCCTTTCCAAATGCAATAACATCCCCAGGTTCTGGGACTTAGCAGATGACATGTCTTTGAGAGCTGTGATCAGTGACTCTCCATCAGACCAAGTCAGACCATTACACGGATGTGGATGAGACATGTCGTTGTCAACACCTAATTCCTCTTAAGGTCTGCCTGGCTGGGGCTCCACAGAACCACTTGGACCAATTGTGCAAGTCTCGTGGCACCGAGAGAAGAAATAGCCAGGGTGTTGGATTTGGGCTCTGAGTGGAAGATGCACAAGAGTTCAGAGCGCCAGGCAGACTGTGCAGGCCTGGGAGTCCCAGGAGGAGGCCTGTCCAGAGACATTTGGGGGAGCTGCTTAGGGTAAATGTAACTTGACCTTGGACCCTAATTTCCCCAGTGAGCAGATTGCTGTTGGGGAGCTAGGGGGTAGGAAGGCTCCATCTGTGTTGGAAATGGAGGGGAAAGTAGGGATTGAGGGAGAGCAGGAGAGAGGGGATCATGAACAGCCAAGTCCAGCTGAGACTGTTTCTTACAACTTAATTGAGTCTCACCTGCACCTGTGGTAGAAGGGTGCTCTTGCCTCTCAAGGCTGGTCCACACTGGAGGCAGCAGAGAGTAGAAAGGGGAATAACCACCTCCCAGGATGACCACCTCGAGAGAACACAAATCTGCTGATGCAGGTGCTCAACACAGGTGGCCTGGGCCAGGCCACTGGTCCAGGAACAGTTTCCCCTCACCCAGCCCAGCCTGTCTCATTGTCATGTTGTATTACATGTAAGGATGGGGAGACCGGGGGCTGGCTGTGCCTACCAATGTGTCAGGGTAGACCCGGTCTAAGCCAGGTGTCTCCAGTGAGCATGGCCTTTATCAAAAAGTCCCAAAACAGTAAATGTTGGCGTGGATGCAGAGAGATGGGAACACTCATACACTGCTGGTGGAACTGCAAACTAGTGCAACCTCTATGGAAAGTAATATGGAGATACCTCAAAGAGATACCAGTAGAACTACCATTTGATCCAGCAATACCATTACTGGGCATCTACCCAAATGAAAAAAAGACATTCTATAAAAAAGACATCTGCACTGGAATATTTATGGCAGCATAATTCATAATTGCAAAGATGTGGAAACAACCCAATATAACAAGCCATCAATACATAAGTGGATTAATAAAATGTGGTATATGTATACCATGGAGCTCTACTCAGCCACAAAAACAGTGGTCATCTAGCACCTCTTGCATTATCCTGGATAGAGCCAGAGCCCATTCTACTAAGTGAAGTATCCCAAGAATGGAAAAACAAGCACCACATGTACTCACCATCAAATTGGTATTAACTGATCAACACGTGCACATATAGCAGTAACATTCAGCAGGTGTCGGGCAGATGAGAGAGGGGAGGAGGGGATGGGTATGTTCACACTTAATGGGTGCAGTGCGCACCATCTGGGGGATGGACATGCTTAAGCTCTGACCCAGGTGGGGCAAAGGCAATATATGTAACCTAAACATTTGTACCCCTGTAATATGCTGAAAAATAAACAAACAAGCAAGCAAGCAGCAAGCAAGCCAGGTGTCTGCCCCGTCACCCCCAGAGAGGACTCTTGCAGCTGGGAGCGAGACGCTCAGCTGTGACCACAACCTGGAGGCCAGGCGTGGAAGGGCTTTGTCAGGACATGCACACTACGCAGAGCAGAATCAGCTTCCAGGCATCAAAACCAGACTTCCAGCTTCCTCGCGGGGTCTGCAGACCTGGCTCTGGAAGCCAGGCAATAACCTAGGTTTCCCAAAGCACAGAGCTTCCCATAACACTTGCAGCACCCAAGTGAGCCCTTTAGATGGTGCACAGATGATGTGAGTGATCACTTTTCTAGATAGTTACCTATTTATATCAAGGTCTACTAGGGAAAAAAGCACGTAACTAGTCCATAAAGCCTGCACTGTCACCGCCATTCTGTAGGACCTCATGGCGGCCACAATCTCCTCGGACTGGTTCCTGGAGTCACTGAATCGTGGAGTCAGAAAGGAGCACTTCTGGTTCACCAAGTCCCCACAGTGTCACGGTGAAGAGGGTAGACTTGGGAGCCAGACTGCCTGGGCTCAGACCCACACTCTGCCTGGGCAAGTCATTTGATCTCTTGGGACAACCTCTGAAATCAGCGACTCCCATGAAAATGAAAATAATGACATTATTATTACGAAGACCTCTCACAAGGATTAAATAAGTTAGTGTCCATAAAACATTTAAAATTGGCCTGCCTTTGCTGACTGAAGAAGCGACAGCTCCTCCCAACTTCACGGTTCTGCTACTCTGTATAAAATGTTCTGGCGAAATCTGGGTGGGTTCAAGCCGCCAGTCCATGTAGCTGAGTCTCCTCTGCCTCCCATTTTACTCCAGCTCCCTTCACACCTCCGCACAGAGAGGTGCGGCACTCAGACAGCAGTCCTGCCCCCACCCACTCTGCCGGGGGACAGTCAGACAGGAAGCCCAACAGGACCGACGGCCAAACACCGCGCTGTGATCCGCACAGAACCACCAGCCCGCAAACACCTCTCCTTTCACCAGCACAGCCAGACACTGCAGGCGCTGCCCGCCCCACCCTGCCTGGGGGTGGGTGTGATCGGAGATCATACACCGTCTCCCGGGAGTTTGCACAGAGACTCAAGTTCATAGAAACAGATTCCGTAGCTGAGTCAGATACCTCAGAAGGAAGCTGATATCAACATTCCTTCATCTTGACACTAACCACCGAGGTGTGGTCACTGCTACATTTTTGTCAAAAAAAAAAAAAAAAAAAACAGCGTGTGGCATCTTTGACATTATTGGTACCAAACCAATGGTCTCTACCTTGGTCGCTTCTGAGAAAACTATTTTGGGGTTGTGCTCTGTCCTTCAGAGATTCAACAGGAGTCAAAGCTGAGACTTAAGCCACACATAAAAATACCCCTACACCTCCTCCCAAACCCCGTAAGCTGCTTTGTAAGATGTGCGACTTCACACCAGCACCCCAAGGAGGGGTGGGCCCCGGTTTGCTCTTCCCAGGAGCAATCCTGACTCCTTCACGCTGTGTCCCTCGGCCTGACTCCAGACCTTTGTTTTGCTGGATGGAGCCCTGAGTCTTCGTCCGTGACCTGAAGCCAGAGACAGGCTCTGTGGTCTCCCCCAGACCACCCCCAGGTTTGATAATTCACAAGGACTCCCAGGACTCAGAGTATATTTGCATTCCTTGTTAAGACTTATTATAGTAAAAGGGTACACAGCAAAACCAGTGGGGGACACAGAGCCTGGGGTGAGGGCCTGAGGACACGAGGGGCAAGTTCCAAGAGTCCTCTCCTTGCGGGCTTCTCTCCCAGAGGAGTCACACAGGATGTGCTTAGCTCCTCCAGCAGTGAGCTTTGACAGCACCTGTGAAATGCTCTCTACCAGGGAAGCTCATTCGAGACCCCGTGCCCAGGGTTTCTGTTAGGTGCTGGTCACGTAGGACACCCGCCCGGTCCAGCACCCACCCAACTGCAGACTCCCGGAAGGAAGGCAGGTGTTCAGCATTAACAATACTGATGGCACGGACAGTTTGAAGAAGCACCACCTTGACATTTCGGGCACAGTGAGACACTTCCTGAGTACAAGTCCCCAGACACCAGCCAAGGGCTGGCGACACAGCGGCCTGTCGAAGGAGAGCAGTCCCAGCCTGCCATGTCAACTCTTCCTGCACTTTGGCTGTAGCACGTTCATTGGCAGGGATCTCCCCTGCCTGTTCCATGGTGCACAGTTTGAAGTTACAGGGCACCAGCCAGGGGCAGAATCCTGACACCAAACCCTCCCAGGTGACAAGCCTCTAAAACACTTGTGCTGACAGAGAGCTCACAGAGTGTCCTGTTGCACGTTGGCCTGTGCTCACCGTTAGCCCAGAAACACCGGCCTCTGAGTTCACCATTCCATGTCAGTGAACACTTCACATAACAGCCGCCGGCAATGACTGTGACCCGGGGTCAGCATCGGGCCAAGCACGTGACGTGCACGAGCTCATTTCACATTGATGTTAATGGTTTACAATGGAGTCAGTTATGCCTTAGAAACGTGAAATGACTTGCCCAAGGTCACACTGTTAATGGGTTTGAACTCTGGTCCATTTGAGTCTACAACTAAATTCCTCGAACCCCCACACCCAGCATCTTCTGGGAGCCTGTCTTGGACTAAACACCATTATAATTTTAAGCATAATCTCATACTACTTTTTCTCACTTACTAATATTTTTAGTTGATTCACTTTTTCCTTTAAAAAAAAAAAGTGTCAAACAGACAATTTATATTAGTCCCTGAATGGAAAACTAGTAACATTTGCCAGAAATCTATAGTAACCGTAAAAATAACCATGACGAAAACCAAGCAATGTCATTCAGTCCTAGCTGGGTCCTGCTCCCTGCTCTGGCCTGCTCTCACCCGGCACCACCTGCATCTTCTCTCAGCATAATCAGAAGCAGGAGAGAGAAATGCAAAAGAAATACCTTTCTCTTTGTGTGCTTCACTGGTACTAAACGTCTTGCCCAATAAATTCATCTCGGCAGAGCGTCTTGGGAAACACTACACCGCACAACAGGCTCCACACAGCCGGCCCCGTCTGCCTCACTGGTCCCAGCAGGGACTCCCGGCTTCTGCGTACCCGACTCCTCCGGCGTGTTCCAGCTCCTTCCTCTCCCATTTGCTCTCATTTGCTCTCCACCTTTTGAGGCAGTTGAGCCCTAAGAATCACACTGCCACGTGTGACTGGCCTGGCTCAGCTGCCCCAGCCTCCCAGCCCGGCTCCTGCTCTGCCTTCATCCCTACTTTCTGCCTCCACGGGCTCTGCTCAGCTCACCGGCCTACTGGCCTGGCCTCGCAAAGAGAAAATACCAGCAAAGATGCCGTCCCTCCTGCCCTGTTCCAAACTGCAGAGGAGGCGAGGGAGAGCGGGGCAGAGGCAGGATGGGCACGTCACAATCCAGGGGTGGTGGTGGGGGTTGGGGGTGGGGGAAGAGCGTACAGCGAAGGCACAAGTCAGAAATGAACCATTTCTCTAACAACAGGAGGTCTACATTCTGGGTTCCTACTTCCCCATCCCTACCCAAGCCCCTGGCACCGGGAATACCTGCTCAGCCCAAGAAGAACTCCAAGGAGTCACCTGACTGTGTCAGAGGGTCCCACACAGAAGCCATCTGGTGGGGTGTTCCCAGCCAGCAGGACCCCAGAGAACTCCAAGCAGAGAAAGCCAGTGAGGTGACTGGGAGCTTGGGCTCCTCGGGCAAACAGACCTGCCTCTAGGTCCTGGCTCCACCATCCCCTGGGCCAAGCGACTTTGCACATCTGAGAAATGGGACCAAACACAATATGTACCACATAGGGTTGCTGTGGGAGAATGTGACTTACCCAGGGTCTGTGCCTGGTAAATTTTTTTTTTTTTTTTTATAGAGCTGACTATGAGTCTGGGGACAAGAATAGGAAATGGGTCAACAGCAGGGTATAAGCGTAGGTACCCACGTGTTGCAGAGAATGGCCAGACACAGGGAACCCAGTGCATCCGGAACCAGCCTCAGACAGACAAGGGCTCACGCTGCAGACCAGAGGCCGCCAACCAGACCATGGGCTGAATCCAGCCCCCTTGCTTTGTTGGCCTGCAGACCTTGTGAAAAATATTTGACTTAGTTGACAACATATAAAAACCAGGACAATTCCCACAGGAAAAAAAAAAAATTTCAATTGTCTCTTGAAAAAAATCAAGAAAGCTCTATTGAATGCTACTGAGAGGATGAAGAGAAATCTTGCCACCTTCTCCAGCATTCTCTAACACAGTGATCTGCATCTGTGGCTGCCTGAGAGACTCACCTAAGAGCTTATAAATGCCCTGATGCCTGGGAGTCCCCTGACCCAGTAAACCAGGATCTCTGGGTGGGGGGCTGCTCTGATGTGGCCTCGGCCTTGAGGAAGCACCTCCACCTGCATCACTCAGCACTGCCACCTGCCTGGCTCAGATAATACCTGGCTCAGCTGCTCATTCAGCTGAGGTGCAGGAATAAGGAAAGGGTGGGACCCTAGAACACAAATCCAGTACACAGACCCCTGCTTGTGGCCCTGGCTTTAACTATAGTTCATTCCACAGCATCTTTGCTGGAGGGGACACGGACCTGGCCTGGCATCCTTGTCCCCCTCCCTTAGCTGCATCACCTCTGTCCACCCTGAGACAAGCAAAGCTACCGAGAGTGCACGCAGAGAAGACCCGGCCCAAACAGCACGCCAGGTTTTCCTGATGCGTGAGAGGTGCTTCTGGTTTCAAATACTCTTTCTGCAAAACCCTGGAGCCAAACCATAGCCTTAGAAACCCCAGGTTCCATCACTGACTGATGGAAGCATCTTTCTGTCCACAAGCCTTCCCTGGTCCACAGCAGTCGATACCAAGGTAAGGTGAAGAGGAGATGGGACCGCTTGCCAGCTCTGTTTCCCAGACGTCACGGGGAGATCTGTCTGGCCCCAGGATTGGTGTATTAGTGGCTTATCTGTAATTTCGGGCATTTCCCACTGGTTTTGTGCCATTTCTCTAAAAACAAGAGACTAGAAAGAAAGCAGGTGTCATCATTCCCAGGCCCATGCCATCATTTCAAATGTAAGCCCAGGGCAGGCGGCACAATGGAAACAGAAGCGGTGGCCTTCCCCACAAGGGCCCAGAGTGACAGCAAGGTGAAGGCTCCCCAGAATGGGTTAAGGAAAGGGGATTTTGATTGCACAGATCAAGGGTGGCGGGGCCACAGCACAGTGACAAGTGACATGTGAATCACAAAGATGAAGGCTTCCCAAGATTCGACATGTCCCAACAGGCTGTGTGGCTCAGCCTGAGAAACAGGAAAATGAGGACGAGTGCGATCACTATGCAGGAACCTCAGGAAAGTAATTCCACCTGGGGGCCCTGGGCAGCGCTGGAAACGGCCTGTTCCATGGTGCACAGTTTGAGGTCATAGGGCACCCCTCTCCAGCCAGTGCAGGCTTGAATCCTTCGTGTTCACTGGTAACAATCCTAGAGGTCAGAACAGTTTTTATTTGAGCTTATTCTCCAAGTACAGGACCATTTTGTTATCTCCAGCACCCGGGGAGAGCCTTGGTGTAGGTGACAGCCTATACCTTGCTATGCAAAGCCTTGCTTTGTATAAAACATGGTCCATAGACCAGCAGCACCAAACTTGTTAGAAACGCAGCAACCAGACCTCTCCCCAGGCTTCCTACAGCACATGCCGCATTCTAACAATGCCCCGGGTGAACTGTGCGCACATTAATGTTTGAGAAGCACTAATTTAAAGCTTACAGGCTATTTTACCAATGCGCAAGGGAATCTCTAGGTACCACTAGGTACTACTGATCAAGTATGTAATAGCTACACAGACACTTGAGGAATTTAGAGGAGGTTTCAGTTGAGACATCTCACAGTGACTTTTTTCCCCAATCGAATTCAAGGCTGCAGCTACTTCCTCAGCTCCCTAACTCACTGATCGACCAAGGCAATCTCCGATTAAAATGTTTTCTCATAGCCATTGAGCCTGGCAGAGTAATGTTTCAGGATTTATTTATTCATCTGTTCACTTATTTGTTTATTTGTGCATGATGCTGAATTTATTGGGTACCTATTATATGCCAGACACTGAGAATACACAGGTAAATGACCCAGCCTGGTCCCAGGAAGAGTTTGCTTTCTGGTAAGAGAGAAAGATGCAAGCAGGTAGTCATGCTGGAGTTTGTTGGACGTGTGCAATAATAGTGGGCAAAAAAGCAAGGTGTCTAGAAAGCAGAGGGGGTCCAGAAAGGACTTCTGGGCACAGTGCTGCCTGAAGGTCATCACACAGACATGCTTTCTCTTCACCAGGCTCCTCTCTGCCTTTCCGGCCCCCTCCTGCCTCACTTTCCACTGGATTGATTGCATTTTCTGTATTCCCCCCTTCCCACAAACCTGGCCTTTACAGAGTCTATTTATACTACTTAGGTGGTTACATTGACATTTTTAACATGCACACTTGACTTCAAGCATAAAGCTAATCAATAGCTCTTTTTTCCTTCTGAGTAATACAAAACCCTGGGATGCTTTAACCTCTATCTCCTCCCTTCTCGGTGTTGGTAGCATGAATCAGCTGAAAATGCTATTTTCCCACAAATCCTGGAACTGCCTGGTTATTTGCTATCTCCTGCCACTGGCAATTTTTCCGAAAAATAAAAATTTCCAAATTGACTCAAGAGGAAATAGAAAACCTGAAAAAATCTATAACCTTCAAAAGAATTGATTCCACGGTCTAAAACCTACCTTAAAAACTGTAAGAGGTCTACGTGGTTTTTAAAAATCATTAAGGAAAAGAAAACACTGACACAATCTCCTGCAGAAACAGAGAGGAAAACACTCAGCTCCTCTTAAGATACCCTGAGACAGACTTCAAAGAACAATACAAGAAAGGAATTAAAAGCCTACCTCCTAACCTCACTTAGGGCACAGGTGTCAAAATGCTAAATAAATGCAAACAAATCCTGGAAATGCAGGGCTATTAAAACATCAGAAAACTCATTAGTTAAATGCACCACATGAAAAGGTTACAAGAAAAAAACAGGATAATTCAGATGCAGGAAAAGTACCTGACAAAACCCAGTACCCATTTGTGATTACAATTCATAAACTAGGACTAGAAGGGAATTTTCTTAGTCTGATAAATTGTATTAATAACTATCAAAAATTAAAATAAAGTTCATACTTAATGGAAAACACTGAAAGCTTTTCTGTGAAAGTCAGGAATAAGACAAAGCTATTCAACCACAGCTGTTTCTTTTCAATACTATACCGAAGATCCCACAACACAGTAAGGCAACAAAAATAAGTAAGGAAGAAACTGCTGACATCCTCATACAATATAATCGCCTACCCCCCAAATTCAAGAAATTCTACAAACTATCAGAACTAATAAGACAGTTCAAGACCTATTGATAAAAACTAACAGTATTCTGCAGTAACTAACCACAGTAAATAACAACAATCAGAAAATGTATAGCCAGATGTGGTGGCGCGCACCTGTAGCCCCACCTACTCAGCAGGCTGAGGCAGGAGCATTGCTGAGCCCAGGAGTTTAAGGTTGCAGTGAGCTATGATGATGCCACTGCACTCCAGCCTGGGTGACAGAGTGAGACCCTGTCTCTAAAAAAACAAACAGAAAAGGAAAATATAATAAAATTTAGGGTTAAAATGGTTGATTGAAAACAGCTTGTTTATATCCATGCTCTCCTGAACCCCATTAAATATGTCTGGAAACAAAGCCACAGAGATAAAAAAAAAAAAAAGTGAAATAAGAGCTGGCAACAAATTGAGACACATCAACAGAAATGTGGATAATGCACAAAGCACAGAGGAGAAAATGGAAACCTATATGCCTTAGGGGAGAGGTAGTGACAAGAAATAAGCCAGTTTATATTGCAGAACCTGAGAAAGGCCCAGGAAGGCTCATAGGCACAAAGTTATCCATGAGGTGGAGGCTTAAAATGGAGGCAGGAAGAGAGCTCCCTAGATACCTCTTTCTACTCTTGGCAGCCAAGTGACTGCCCCAGTCCAATGGCAGAAACCAGTAGGTGGACTCTCGAGGCCACCAAGTCCAGGGCTCCTGGACTCAGGGACACCTAGAGGACAGGTGGCAAGTCATACATACAGAAAACAGGGCAATGAGGCTAATGTTTACATTCTACAGATTAAGATTGGACCCACTTCCTTTTCAGGAAGGTACTGGAGGATGTGTTCCAACAAAACAAGGGCGAAAACCAAGAAAGAAAAAGACGTGAGATCCAAGAAATGACTATAAAGCAGAAGAGAAGCAAAGAGATGTAATAGGATGATGGTGAAGGAAGATCTCAACATGACAACTCTTCATCAGACTTGAAGAGCAACAGACCAGACCAGAGCAAACAGATTCTTCCATTGAAGAGAAAAAACAGACCTGACAGATTACTTCATATGTTGACAGTATATGAGGAAGTGTTTAAAGGTCTGGGGAACAGTCTTGGTGCAAGGAACAGAGAAAACCAGGCAAATACAAAAGAATTAATTTTGTTTTTGTTCCACCAAAGAAGCAGAAACTGATAAGTAGCTTGGCTGTAATTTACACAGGCATAATAACATGAAGAGCCCAGAAACAGACTACATATTTACGAAAACATATGGGAAAGGTGGCCATCAAATCAGTGAGGAAAGGATAGAGTTTTTTAAAATAAATAACAATGGGACGGAGGGCTACTCAGTCAGAAAAAGAGTATAACTGAGCTCCAGCCTCACAGCAAGCAATAAAAGGAAATTACAGATGGATCAAAAATCTAAATGTCAACACAAAACTTTAAAACTTAGAAAATAGGTTAAACTATCTATGACCTTGTGTAAGAAAAGATTTCTTAAATAAGACATAAAAGGCAAAATTCATGAAGTAGCTGATTAATCAGTTCGACTAGATTACAATAAAAAACTTCTACATGACAAAGTATACAATGAAAACATGAAAAGATAAAGCAGTGATTAAAAGATAGCATGATAGAAAAATGAGCAGAGTATGCATAGGAAACTTACAAGAGAGGAAACCCAAGTGGTAAATAAACATAGGAAAACACACACAACCTCACTTAGCAATGAAGGAAATGCAAATGCAAGTTAATCCAAGGTGCAGTATTTCACATCCTCAGAGGACAAAAATAAGAAGTCTGATGTGTTGGCACAGCAAATGGAAATTCTGATACTCAGTGGGTGGCAGTATATATTTGCAAAACCTCTTTGAAAAACACTGAATTTGGCACTATTTTAGCAAAGTCCAGATGTGTATTCTCAGACCCAGTTATCCTCCTTCTAGGTATCTAGCCCCAAAGGAACACTCACACAAGTACACAAGGATAAACATTGCAACATTGCTTAGAATGACCTCAACTGTCTGCCAGTAGGGATAAATGTGGAATATGCACATGCTAGAACACTATACAACAGTTAACATGAACTAGGTCTACATGTGTCAACATGAAAAATCCTCAAGAACATAATGTGTGAAAAAAGCAAATTGCAAAAGGATAAATACAGCATGGCACATTTCATGTACGTTTCAAAACACACAAAACATCACTGAATAGTACTGTGAATATATACATGTTAATAAAATTTAAAACATGCTCATGGAAAATGCATAGCAACCACACAGAGCAGTGGTTACCCCCAGGGAAAGAAGGGGAAAGAAAGAGAACAGAATTGGAGGAACACACGGGGATTTTTAATGCCAAGAAATGTGTTATTTCTGACTGACATTTGGCAAATGTTAATACTTGTCAAACCCAGAAAAGGTGATAAGCACATGAAAAATGCTCACCATCATCAACCTTCAGGAAAATACGAGATAAAAACACAGTTGGAAACTACTTCATACTCACTAGAATGGTTACAATTAAAAAAAGAAATATTGACAGGAGGTAGAACAATTGGAAGCTCATACATTGCCACGGATAATGAGTCAACTGAATCAACTACTTTGGAAAATGGTTTTGCCATGTCTTATAAACATATACTCACCATACGATCCAGCAATTTCACTCCTAGGTATTTTGTGACAGAGAGATGAAAACACGTCCGAAAGACTTGTACACAAATGTTCACGGCAGATTTATTTGGGATAATGGAAACAACCCAAATGTCCATCAGTTGACAAATGGATAAGCAAACTGCGGTAATTGCAACTCATGGCATTCCATTTCGCAACTCGAAGGAGTAAACCATTGGTACAGCAATGCGGATGAATCTTACACCTGCCCTACACAAACAAGCTGGATTCAAGAGTAGACACTACATGTCCCATTTCTGTGAAATTCTAGAACAGGCAAAACTAATCTACAAGATAGAATCAGAACAGAGGTGACCTGGGGAGATGGTGGGTGCAAAGGAGAGAAAGTGACTACAAAGGGACAAGGGAGAACTTTCTGGGAAGATGTCTTACACACTGATTGGCTGGAGTGGCAGTTACAAGGGTGTATATATTTGTTAAGTCACTGATCTGCACATGTAAAATAAATTTTATTTTATGGTAAATCATAGCACAGTGAAGTTCATTTTAAAATGTAGATGGATGATACATTTGTTATCATCTCTGTAATTTTCTGTAGACTTATTTTGTTAAAAATTAATAGACTTTCAAAACTTTGGTTATTAATGACCTATATTGGGGGGGGGAGCAGAAAGTATTAGCAGGAGAATAAAAATCTAAGGTGGCTAATAATGTTAATTCCCATTTCTTCCCAGTGGCAGAGTTGTCTGTTTAACAATGAGAGCAGTCAGTCCTACCAGAAACCGGAGGCTCCTTTGAGGTCATCTGCTTTGACTCTCCCTCTCTTTCGGAGAAGAAGGCCAAAGCGAGATTTGTCCCAGGTCGCCGCAGCAGACGTTTGCTGTTTCAGCTGCCCAGGGTCCTTTCCCAGTACCTTACTAGCACCCCACTCCTTTTCTGGGGAATTCTCTCCCCCCACTGGGTACTTTCTCTGTGAGGCTATTCATCCAGGTGCCAGCCCTCCCACGACAAACACACCGGGGTCCCGGGTTCCCTCCTCTTTCACAGGGCGCAGGTAAGTGACTGACGCCTGCCTCTGGCGCTTCGTGCTGATACTCTGAATCGTGGGAAAGGTAAGCAAGGAAAGAGGTGCATGGAGCTCTTCTGTCCAAACTAACAAACCTGCTGTGATTTTTGCTGTCAGATTGTTCCTGTGATTCCTAACTCCTGGCTTCACCCAGCTGAGCTCCTTGGTTTCTATCTGTTTTCAGGAGGTTTCCCCACTCTCTTGCCCATTGTACGAGCCTCTGGCATCTTTGCAATGAATTCCACTTTGCTGACGTCAGCCAGAGCCAGTTGCCAATGTTTATAACTGAGGGACTTTGTGTGACACATGGCCCAACCAGTTCAAGGGTAGATCAAGCCCACGGCCCAGAGTTCTAGATGGTAGACAGCTGTCCCTGGGCATGTCAGCCACCCAGCCAACTTCTCAGGATCTCAACTTCCCCACCTCAATCCCCCAGGGCTGCTGGGAGACAGAATGAAAGAGAACCATTCCTACTAAGTGACTTGCTGAGCACTCGGGCACATTTTAATTTAGTCCTCACAATAGCCTGGTAAAGTAGGGATTACCCCAATTAACCTACAAGGACACTGAAGCTGAGGAAGACAAATATTTCCCCAAGGTTGCGAGCTCATGAGTGACAGAGCCAGAAGTCGAGCCAAACCTGTCTAGCTTTAGAAGCCCAGCTCTTGTCCCCTCGTCATACGAGGCATCACACGGCCTTGCCTCAAGAAAATAATCGGTCACCGAGACTTCAAATGAGGCATCACGGGCATGACCGGGTGTTGGCCGCACCTGCAAGGTAGCAAGGAGGGGGGTCAACCGTGCACAGTGGCCAGGACACCCACTCGGGCCAGAGTGACTGCAGATGGGGGCAGAGGGTGGGGTGAGGAGCAGACTTAGGGAGAACACACGGGCCTGAGGAACGGTGTGGGGAACATCCTCACCCCAGAGGAGCCAGAGGAGTGCAAGTGAATTCCTTCTGCTCTGAATGAATAAACGTGCGTGTCTCCATGGCAACGGAGCATGCTTGCTGTTGTCCATACCTGTACCCGGGTGACTCACATTTTGGCAGTGCGCTAGTTCAGTCCAAAGTCATTAGCTAATCCGCCTGGAATGTGTGCATGACAGCAGCGATCGTATCTGGGGAGATAAGCAGGGTCTACGTGTGTCCTGCAAGACTCTGCGGGCCGGAGTGCGCCTCCTTCGTTTTCACACGGCATTCCCGACACTTGGCATGGTCCCTGTTACCGGACCGTTGTGAAGAAACTCGGCCTGTTCTAGGCTTTCTCAATAGGTAGAGAGAATAGAACAGAGCTTGAGCTGGAACCAGAGGTAGGGCAGGGAGTTAAACATGGCACGAAAAGGGAAAAAAGTGGGGTTGCATAGGCCGATAAAATCAATAAAAACTGCTGGGAGGTGCAGAATTCTGATTTCAGACCAAAGCTCATCAAGAAATCTTGAAGAAATAATCCTGGCAGACCCTGCTGAGGGTCAGGTATAATGGCAGACTGACTCGGGTTGAGTCACACGCATTTCCAGAGAGGAGGAAGCGGAGTCTCGGAAGAGACACCACAGAGCCACTAGCTCATGGGAACACACTACGGTTATTTGAAGACCCATGAGCGCCGAGGTGGGGGCAGGAGAGCTGTGACAGATGCCAAAGCGACCAGGTGTCCCCTACAAACAGAGGAGGCCCAGATGCTGCTGCAACGAGCCCACCAGACCCACGTGGAGCACCTTGAGTGTGTCCCCAGGTACCGAACGATTCTATCAGTCTAAGAAAGCAGCTCTGCTAGGCCCCAGCAGAGACCGTTAAAGGCCTGGGGAAACCCGTGCTTCCCACTCAGGTTCTTGAGAATTGCTACAGCTCTGGCCGGCATGGGGAAGACCCAAACGGAAAATCCATCAGACAAGGACAGTCAAAGTGGAGAGACTGCCCAGACTGCAGAGTGAGTTCAGCCCCGCCTCCCCTGGAGAGCTCTGCACACAAACTTACAAGAGAACCACGTGAGTTCAGCTACCCCGACTTCTGCTAAGCAGGCGTTCCTCTCCCCAAAGACTGGACCTCTGATGAAGAATTGGACCAGCATGTTTTTTGAGGCACACTCGTGATCAACACACCTCAAGAACACTCATCATATCAATAAAAGGGCTTACTCAGCGGGAGTATGGCATGTGCTTGTCCCATGTTGGTGACCAGCTCGTAAGCTCCTGGGATGCAGACAGCCAAGTCTTTGGGTGTCTGCCTCGCCCAGAGCACCCGGCAGACGGGCCTGCACTCTGCGGACAGTCAATAAAGGTTCACTGAATCACTGCTGAATGAAGGCGGGCGGGTGGGGAGGTGGGCTAGACGGGGGAGGAAAGATTTCTGAACTGTTTCCTCAAGGGGTTTGCAAGCCTTCATCACTACAGAGGCCGGAGCAGGTAGCCTTAAGGTCCCAGCACACAGCCTGTGTGTCACCTCTGCACTCCGAAAAGAAGACCGCAATGGGGTCCCGGGGGAGAGTGAACATTTCTGACCTGTCAAGGAGGAGGGGAAGCAGTGCTGGATTCTAAGGCCCTTCTCAGTCCTAAAAATCCACAGGTCTTTCTAAGGATCCCCTACAAAGAAAGTAATTGAAAATAAGGGACTCGTCTGTCTGTCTATTAAGTGGCACATGGGGAAGTGAGGGAGAGAGGGAGCCCCGAGAGGGCTGTGCGCCAAGAGCAGGGGAGTGGGCAGCAGGGCCGCCAGAGACCCCAACCTCGCTCCTCCCGGGGCAGACCCACTGCACCTCGAATGTACGCTGGGGCACTGCACAATTTCAGCATGTGAAAGGAGAGAAAAGGGCTTTTCCTGCTTGTAAAAATAAGTGGATGACTAAATGAGTGAGCGAGCACAGCTGTGGTGCTGTCAGGGGTACCCATGAGCCGGGCTGTGGGGTGCCCTTAGGGAGGATGGAGGAGGGGGTTCAGGACCCCAGGCAGCCCGGTTGCCACCCTCCTTGGCTCCAACATTCCTATATACTGAGCCCCTTGGCTGCGGCGATGAGGGGCTCAGGGAAAGGGGGCCCTAGCGTCCCGG
Source organism: Eulemur rufifrons (assembly GCF_041146395.1). Taxonomy (NCBI): domain Eukaryota; kingdom Metazoa; phylum Chordata; class Mammalia; order Primates; family Lemuridae; genus Eulemur; species Eulemur rufifrons. The sequence continues at coordinate 5,835,558 of NC_090991.1, forward strand.
CATGAATTTCCTCGGCCAGTCTCTGAGTCTCGTTAAACTTGTGCAGGCCCGGGCGGGAGGGGCGGCTCCACGAGGCACTAATGGCAGAGCATCTTTTTACCAGGCCCAGCCCTGCGATCTGAATGGAATCAAGGTAAATCCTCACATGGCCTGGTGTCTTTAACAGGGACATAAATCACCCCTAATTACACAGGGCAAGTTGCCACACTGTCCTATTTCTGGAGTGGTTCTTCCCATGCCAGAGGGGAAGGGTAAGTGCAATGTGGACACAAAACCCCGGGAAGTGGGGGTCAAGTTCACAGGTCCTATTTCAGAACTGGGAGAGGCTGGGAGGATGGGGAGGGCTCAAAGCGAACCACAGCTTCTCTGAGACTGTCCGGATCAGAAAAGAGAATTAGTGAAAGTTTCCATGCCTTGTCTTCCCTAATCCAGCCACCCAGAGTGCAAAATTAGATGAAGAGAAAACAGTAGAAAAAAATTAGATGAGGCCTGGGTGAGTTGGGGACCTTTGCGGTCTGATCCTCCCGCACAAGAGGGGGGCCCTTGCAGATTCCGGCACGGAGCTGCGCGGCCTGTGCAGAAAGAGAGATGTGCTTGGTTTCTTGGTCTTCAGCCCCCTCAAGATAAAATAAGCCACCTGCTAGGGAGAAGCACAACCATTCCTGCCCTAAAACTGAAAGAAATGCCTCCTAAGGGCTCACAGAAAGAGAACACACAGTGGGGGGGAGGGGGGGGGCGGAGGGGGGGAAGGCCTTTAAAGACCATGAGTTTCATAGGACTGTTTTTTAACCCTTGGTTTGAACTATGTCCTTAAGATGGGTTCCCTGGTACCAGTTTCTGGCTACAGTTCCTACGACCCAGATGCCAGTAAGGCCGCACTCACAGGGTAAGTACAAACAAGAAGAGAACTATCACATTTAGGGAGAGAGGTAAGGAGGGGAGGTGGAGCTTAGGGGAAATAATGAACTCATTTGTCATAGCAGGGACCTGACAGACAGTGGCAAAGTTAATAAATCGAGAAACAACAGGCAGCATTTTATTTTAAATTCTGGAGGTAAATACCAAGAGGACTAAAAACAAACGCTTAGAAGTGCGGCTATAAGGGGAGGGGAGGAGGGTGAGTGTGTTGTTTTGTATTCTAAGCCCTGTAGTATGACTTGATTTTGGTTTTAACCGTGGGCACGTTATCCCTTTTGCTTAAAACAAAAACAAACGCTTTGGAGTTTGTAGCACAGAAAATGGAGAACACACCGGAATGCAATGCAAATGAGTGTGTGTGTCGTTACAGGATAACCTTGAGTTTGCTCTGATTTATATGCGATAGTAAATCTCTTGCAAACTTCAGAGTGATTAAGAACAGATCTCTGCAACACACCTCACAGCCAACAGAGACAGAGCGCACTATATCATCACAGCTGAGAGCCTCGAGTTTAAGCAGTCGCTTCAATCCCAGATGAGGGCAATGAGGTACGTTTCCTACACTTGACTCTTCTAGAAAACCCCCAAATGAGCTAACTTGCATGGGCATTCACTTTGCCTAAGAATTCAGGTTCACTTTCAAACTCGATCACGCTAGCCCTCTCCACAGCTGATTCCTGCCTCGCAGGCCCTAGTGAGGGTGAAAACTCCAGGTTCTGCTGACACAGAGGCACCCACTTTTCCCAGATGCCAGGAAAGGACATCTTCACAAATGACAGCAATTTATCCTAGCACGGGAAATCACTGAAGCCAGTTAAGGTCCTCAGTTTTGGGATGAGGATGGGGAGGGCCCAGATTTGCAGTGACTGCCCCAGAGTCTCAAAACTATGAAGTGGCAACCTAAGAACTCCACCCCCTGAGTTCCCATCCGGTACCGTTTCTGCCACATCGGTGTGTGGTCTGGAACACAGCGCCAAGTTGCAGAGCTGCTTGAAAAAAGGGGCTCCACTGTCAGATATGGACCAAACCAGGCCAAACAGGCCTGCTTGCGGCAGGACTTCTCAGAGGTGACGCGGGAGCACACCCTGACTTCAAGCCCTTCCTCCGCCACCTCTACCGATGGCCACGCCCGGCCCAGCCCTCCTTCTCCCCTGCAGCAGCAAGACTCTAACTTTTCCCCTTGCTTTCATGGCGGCTGCCGGCTCCCATTCATTTTCCACCCAGCAGCCAGAGTAATTCTTCCAAGAAGATCCATCAAAAATCTAGTACAACAGGTAAATCCAGAGACAGAAAGCAGATGGGGGGCTTCCAGGGGCTAGGAGGCTGGGGAGTGACTGCTTAGTGGGTGTGGGGTCTCCTTCGGGGGTGATGAAAATGCTTTGGAACTAGACGGAGGTAACGGCCACACACACTGTGAATGTACTAAATGCCAGTGAACTGCACACTTTACAGCGGCTACTTTCATGTTATGTGGATTTTTATCTCAATTAACAAAAAAACCATCATGTCAAGCCCCAGCTCAAACCTCCCCAATGGACATCACCTTCCTCACAGTAAAATCTCATGTCTACAGTGGCCTGAAAGGTCTCCCCCATCTCGCCCCACCAATTCCAGACACAGTGGCCTCCTCCTCATCCTCAAACAGGCCAAGGACATATGCACCTCTCTGTCCTGGCACATTTCCTCTGCCCTCCCCTGGAAGGCACCTGCAAGGCTGCCCAGAACCTGGAACAGCGCCTGATAACACAATAGGTGTTCAATAAAAATGTCTTGAATGAACGAATGAATATCCATGCAAATGTCTGTTTGTTCAAGGGTCAGAGTTGTTTGTCCAGGGATCACCATTTCCCCCAAGGGGCATCTAGACCGGCAAGCACTCGGCAGGCTGACCCTGACAAATGCTCATTGGACTCATTTCTTAGGGCTGCTGTAACAAATGACCACAAACCTGGTGGCTTAAGACAACTCACATTTTTTCTCTTACAAATTCTGAGGTCAGAAGTCTGAAATTAGTTTCACTAAGTCAAAATCAAGATGTCAGCGGGGCCATGCTCCCTCAGCAGCTCTTGGGGAAAATCATTCCTCACCTATTCCAGATTCTCTGGTGGCTGCCAGCATTCCCGGCGTGTGGCTGCATCACTCTAATCTGTCCCATGGTCACACTGGGTTCTCTGTGTATGTGTAAAACCTCCCTCGGCCTCTCTTCTAAGGACAGTTGTGGTTGCATTTGGGACCCACCCAGATAATCCAGGATCATCTCCCACTCTCAACATCTGCCTTGCCATGTAAGGTAACACTCACAGGGATGAGGACCTGAGTACTCTTGGGGGCCATTCTTTAGTCCTCCCTACTCTCTAAATGCGCCGCTGCTCCCCTGCCTCCGTGCTGTGGCTGGGCTGTGGGAACGGGTTTGGGAGACAGTGCTCCTGTCCTGACCCTACATGACCCTGGACAAGGCCACCCCCTCACCAAACCCCCATTATCTCACCTTTATAAGGAAGCTGTCACTTTCAAGATTCCATTCTTATCTAATATTCTGAGTCTTTGTACGGTGTTTTCACAAAGGCTAAAGGACTCCCCCAGGGCTTTAAAGAAGAATCAAAGTCAGGAGCTGCCGTGGACAGAGGTGCTTCCCTCCCCCCACCTGCAATCCTAGAAGTGTTTTTTACAGGGGAAAAAAAGCAAAAAGTAAAAAATCAAACATCCATAATCCCACTGTTAGTATTTCATTGAATTTCTTCTTAAACAATATAATTGATGTTAGACCATTCAATCGATGCCCCATTTTTCACTGAACACTATTACATAGTTCATCATGTTATTAAACCTCTCATTTTAAATCCATTTTAAATTCAGCCACTCCCCTGGAAACAGATGTGGATCAGTGCTCTCTTCGAAGAAGGTGCCTCAAGGTCCCCTTCTGGCACAGGAGGCAAAGCAGCAGGAACATCCTTAACCCCTGGGCTAAACGATAGGCACGTGGGCTCATCGAACCACTCTGCAAATGTGGGACGGCTCTCTGCTGCCATCCCTCCTCCAAGGCATATACCTATGACAGCAGCCATGAACCTGAGGAGAATGTAACCCATAGTCCACAGGCTACAGGCAGTTAAACGCTAACCTAAGGCGATGACCCCAAGATCAGCAGCTTGCAGTCCCCAGACACTCAGCAAGCCATGGCAGGCAGCCGAGCAGCTGTGTCCTGTATAGGACCCACTTACCTAGCAGAGAGGACACACCTCGTATCTCCCTGAATGCACAGCCGGGCCATTCCTGAAGGATACAGGCTCAGCTGCCAGATGTCAGGAGCCTCAAGGTCACAGCATCAGCACAAGAGTTGAAAGAGATAGGTCTTGCAAGCATAAGGCCAGAGCTCCAGGTCCCTCCACAGCCTCTGGCCCTGCCCTTGGGCAAACCAAAGGCGCTCTCTAGTCTTTAAAATGGTGATGCTGAACACCTGCCTCACGTGGGCATCAACAGAGTTCGATAATACAGCCAGTTGAAGGACTTTCTAAGTGCCATTCAGGCAGAGTGAGAAATGGTTTATCTTCCCATCTTTTAATGACCTTCCCACCGCCGCACTCTTCCTCCATTTCACTTTCTGTCAATTGCAATATGACTCCCAGCCCTCACCACTCAGCTGATCCTGGCCTCGGGGCTCACCTGGGGCCTCTGACTGCCACATGCGACCTTACCGCGCAGTGGCTAACAGCAGGGCCTCTGCTCTGGAACCAGACTGCCTGGGTTCAAGGCTCAGCTGTACTACTTTCTGACTCTATGACTTTGGGCCAACTACTTAATGTCTCTGTGCCTCAGTTTCCTCATCCACTGCTGATCATAATAGTGCCTGCCTTGTAGGACTTTTGTGGAGACTGAATGTGCCAACAGGTGTACGGAACTTAGAATTACACTTGGCACACCGGAAGCTGCTTACACGTATTAGTATTCCCTGCTGTTTCCTAAATTTTTATTAATATAATATACATCCAAAAATTGCATAAAATAATGAACAATTATACAGTAAACTCCACGAAGCTTCCTGAGTGTCCCTTCCTGATGTGGCTCTTCTTTACTCCAGAAGTAACTGCTATCCCAACTTTTCCAGAAATCACTTCCTCGCTTTTCCTAACAGTTTTACCACCAACGTACACATCCCTAAACAGAGAACTTTAATTTTACAATTTTTTTCCCTTAAGCCCCGATGTGATGGTGAAATTTTGCATGTTTTTGAACTTTATTTTCATTTAACCCTCCTGGAGTTTTTGAGTTTTGCTTCTTTCTTTTTTTTTGAGACAGAGTCTCACTCTGTTGCCCAGGCTAGAGTGAGTGCCGTGGCGTCAGCCTAGCTCACAGCAACCTCAAACTCCTGGGCTCAAGGGATCCTCCTGTCTCAGCCTCCCGAGTAGCTGGGACTACAGGCATGCGCCACCATGCCCGGCTAATTTTTTCTATATATTTTTTTAGCTGTCTATATAATTTCTTTCTATTTTTAGTAGAGATAGGGTCTTGCTCTTGCTCAGGCTGGTCTCGAACTCCTGAGCTCAAACGATCCGCCCACCTCGGCCTCCCAGAGTGCTAGGATTACAGGCGTGAGCCACCGCGCCGGGCCAGTTTTGCTTGTTTCATTAAACTTTCTCTTTTTAAGATTGATCTGTGTGGATACATGTATCTCTGATTCCTTTGTGGTTTTTTTTTTTCTCTTCTCTGAATAGTATCTCATCGAGAGCAGAGTATTAATACAATGTATTTGTCCATTATGTTGCTGATGGATGGCTGGGTTGTTTCCATTTTGTTGCTATTATGAACTATCCTGCCATGAAGATTATTGTAAGTCAGGTTTATAGGGGTAGAATTTATAGATAATAAAATTCATCCTTTGAATGTCCAGTTCGATGACTCTGACAAGGGTATTGTCATGGACCGGGATTCTCAGTAGATCTGACGCCTCTGACTATGTGCTCCAGCTCCTCTACACAACACAAATCTCTGCCTGTCCCCTTCCCTCCTCTACAGGAGAAGGTGTTCTCTGAAGTCCCTTCCTACCTCCCCTTCCTGCTCCTCCTCGGTCCTCACCCTGCTTGTGCCCGCAGGGCGCGTTCCTTGAGGCTGCATCCCCAGTGCTGCTTCCTCCCGGTTGCATTCTCTCTTGCCGCCATCTTCCTCATCTGCTCCCTCGGTGGCATCCCTGCGGGTCACTCCCTGTATGCACGAGGGCCCTGACTTGTCTAATAAACCACATTCAGTCTGAGAATCACAGGCCACTGACACCTCAAATTACGCATGTCCTAAACCAAATTCTATTTGCCCCAATCGCTCCCTGCCATATATGTAGTCCCTACCTGATAGCCCCTAGAAGCTCAAACCAAAAATCAGATCTTTGATTTTTCCACTTATCAAATTCCCAACTGTCAACCACTTCCCAGGTCTTATCTGACCAACTGCCAAAATCTCTCCAAGTTTTCTCTTTCCCCACTAGTCCCTCTAGTCTTCTGAATGCCTCTCTTCCGTTTGCCAGGGGAGTGTCCCCCACTATGAATAACCTCTGACGGGCCCTGCGTGGCACGCATGACACAATCCCACATCCTTCAAGGATCTTCAACATTGTGGTGAGCCAGCGGGGAAGCTGTTGATTTTGCCTACCCACCCCCCAAAGTCCCCTTCTTTCAGGGATGGCACCCATTTTTCCTGTGGGGAGTCACACCTTTCCATTCCCAGGTGTGGACAACGCTACTCACCTCCCAGACCCAAGGCTGGGGCCACCACCCAGCCAAGAAGCACATTCCTGGTTCCCAAAGGTCACTCAGTTGCATGGGATTTACTTAATCCCATGGAAAAAGCAGAGCTCTTTTGCTGATAGCCTCAAAGCAGGGAGGATGCCAGAGTCTTCAATATGAAGCCCAAGTGACAAAGAACATCCTGACACCTTTAGAACCTATAGATCCTAGAGCCATGCAGCCTATGGATTCTACACTGGAGTCCAAAACATTCTCTTCTTTGCTTAAGCCATATCGATCTGGTTTCCTAACACTGCAATAGAAAGGGTCCCATCAGAGGCTGCAATTTCCTTCCTTCCTCATCAACTCCTCCCACCCCCATCCTACTTCACGCCACCCCTCAGCCACACCAGACATTTTCTAAGTCAAAAACAAAGCAAATACTAACAAAAACTATTCAAGCAGGTTGTCTTAATTCCCAAGCATTCCTTTGATGCCTCTGTGCCTTTGTCCACGCTGATTCTGAGCCTGGAGACCTACCCCCCCCTCCACCGGACCCCCACCCCTGGCCTCTGGGAATCCTCCTCCTCCTCTGGGAGTCCTCCTCCTCCTCTGGGAGTCCTACTCCTCCTCTGGAAGGCCCGCTCACTCCTCCCCGTTCTCCGAGCCCCCATAACATTCTGAATACATTTACTACAGTTAGGTGCTCACGACTGGCCTCCCCTAGCAGAACCGCAAGCCACGATGGCAGTGGTCAGGGCACAGTCACTGTCACATCTGCATCTTACCCAGGAGGCGGCTCCATAAATACTTTCTTAAGGGAATGGGAGCACGGTGGCAGAGCAGAAGAGAGGCCCTCCCATGTGGGGTTGCTCAGGGCTCTGCCGGGTGTAGGCCTTACACATGGCCATGTTTCCAGGGTGAGGACAGGACCTGGGGCACACAGCTCGCCCCTGAAAAGCAGGGCAACTAGAACATGTCAGGTATGTAAATCAGGTGAAGCTGGTGGGGTGTTTGCCCTCTCTCCAGGCTAGGGGCAGGGGGTAATAAATGTATGTTGGAATTTACTTCTTTTTCCCCAAGGGACCCTGGGGTGCCCCCACATCCTGGGCACCGATGCCCCCATCTGCCTTATACCACCCCCCCTTCTCCCCAGGGAACCCTTGAGCAGTAAGAGCTCGTGGAAGGAAAAGCCAGCTAGGGAACAAGGCATGCATGGGCGGGGCAGCCACCTAGACCTCCCGCAGGGGACTAGCCTGGCCAGGAAAGCAGGAGTGGCTGCACAGCTGATGCCAAAACATGCTTCCAACCACAACCCCCACCCCGTGCAGGTGGGCTGCCCTTTGCCCTCTTCCACACTGCCCTGTAGTGACTCCTTTTGCCCAGAGATTGACTCTGCGTTCACACATAGAATGAACCTACCAGGAGGAACAGGGGGATGGGTGGCTCAGGCTCCAAGCAGGAAAGCAGCCTTCGTTTGCCAAAGGTGAGCCAGGCCTTCTAGTCCCAGTGGCCGAGATGGCAGAGAAAGAGTGTACAGTGGGATTAGACCTTATAACAGATCTAAAAGGAGGTACGAGGGTCAGCTCAGGGCTGTGGGAGCCGCACACATCTCCCAGCCAGGCACGCTCCTCCTTCTGAATGTAGATAATCACAACAGGTTAGCTGAGGGCCAGAGCTGCAGCCGTGGACGTGAGGGATGGGACCTGATGTTCGCCACCCTATGAACTAGAGCCAGGACCTTCTCCAAGCCCGGTTTCCTCGCACTTGTGAAATAGGCCTCCTGCATGCGATGACCTATCTCCGAGCCACTTCCAGCAATGCAGCTTGTGCATCATCAGAAAATGCCAGTCCCAGCCCTCCCTCTGCCACGCCCCTGTTTACCAAGCAGCGCGGGCTCCCCAGCCCACCGCAAAGCTCCAGACGCATTCCTAGGAGTCAGAAACAGGTTCCGAGCAGCCCTGCTTCCACCACGGACGCTGAAGCAGGCAGATTTGCTGCAGCAGGGTGCAGCCCGAGTAGGCAGGGACTTTGCAAACCCTTCTGGACAGTGAAAAGTCTAAACCTGGTCATGGTGTAAAGTGATCTGAGAGAGGCGTCTTTCCACTGCCCTCGGCTGGTTTTGGCAGGGCACCCTGCACGGAGGGTGCAGAAAGTGAGGAATGAATTATGTTTCTTAATTTCTCTTTCAATGTATGTGTGTGTGTATATATATATATATATATATTTTTTTTTTTTTTGGAGACACCCAATACAATAGATGGAGACACTCAATACAATAGGAAAGGGACCCAGCCCAGGCAGGGCACGGCCAGTTACGACACTGCAAACGTGTCCACACACAATGCTTCATTTTGGAAAGGAAGTTGAATCTCCATGACTTTCACAAGGTTAGTCACCCTGGGTGCACCACCTATGTGTGCCTGTCCTTAGGGCCAGTCCTTCTCCACAAAGCTAAACTCTCGCCAACCTAACATACCCCAAATTTAAGAGCACAATTAGTTATCCTCCTTCTAAACTCTCTGAAGCCTGTGTCAGCCTCCATTTCCCACCTGAAGGCATATAATAGAGACAGCGATGGCCCAGAACTTTCTTCTTCCCTCCCGCTGCATCTGAAGAATATTCTTATTATAGCTTCTTAGACCAGCTCCTTCTCCCCTGCACAGGAGACCAGGAAGGGAGAGAGAGACAAGAACAGAGGAGGCTGAGCTCTACCTATTCCCCTCCTGGTTAGCAATTCTAAAGGCTCAGAGGGAAGAGATGGAAACTTTTGGCTCAAAGAACATTTAGTGGGGTTATTCGGGTGTAACAGGCAGTTGAGATGAACAATTTATATATGGTTCTTTGCATCCTTAACTCTTTGTGATTGATTTCATTATATTTCTAGCCCAACTTGCAAACTTGTCTCCTATTTAGCACAGATGATCAAAAGCTTGTGTCTGGACACTCAAAAAAATGGTCTATATTTGCCCATCTTGATTTCTTCACCATCTTCCTCCCTTGTATGGACATGGGCGTGTACTCTCACACACAGTTCAACCCAGGACGCCACTTCCCATAGGCCTGCTCTCTGCCCTCATTCCTACTGGTCTCCTTGCAGCTTCTGCCTTCACACCTTGAGACTTCTCCATCTACTCCCATGACACTAACCACTCTGCTTCCTTCTCTGCCTGAGAGCTAGATCCAAGCTCTCAAAGCCCACACGTGCAAACATTGAGGATTCCGTCACTTCCATCCCTCGCCAGTTACCACGGTTGGTAGACATCCACTCTCCTCTCTCTGGTATCAGCCGACTTGGATGTTCCTTTGGGTTCCACCACTGCTCCTTTCTCAGCCTACGTGGCAAAGATGAGGTTGACCCCATCTCCCAACTGTGTCACCCCAGCCTCCATTTGAAAGCTGCCCAGTGATTTTCCTGTCTTGTTTTTTTGGAATTACTGAGTGTTTTTAGAATCTTTCTGAGAAGGATGCTAAGCTAGAAAATGAAACCAATACAGAGGAAAGCAAAGCCTACAGAAGGAGACTTCAGATGACACTGCCCTTACCTCTTCTATTAGTTATTTATAGGGTAAAACAAATTAGCCCAAAACTTAGTGGCTCAAAACAAGAATCATTTATCATCTCAGTTTCTGGAGACCAGATATCTGGGCACACCCTTCCCAGACCCGGAACTTTATTCTGGGTCTACCCCAAGGCTGCAACCAAGACATCAGGGTTACAGTCATCTCAAGGCTCAGGTGGAGGAGAATCTGCTTCCAAGCCCATTCAAAGACCTCAGGTCCTTGCTGGCTATTGAGGCATTAGTTCCTTGCCACGTGAGCCTCTCCCTAGGACCACCCACAAGGTGCAGCTAGGAACCAGCCAGGAAGAGGGCAAGAGAGAGTGAGCAGAAGCCACAGCCATTCTGTGACCTAGTCTCAGATGTGGCATCCACCACTTCTGCAGTCAGAAGCATCACTAAGTCCCACACACACTCAAAGTGCAAGGATTACACAGGGAGTGAACACCAGGAGGCAGGGGATCATTGGGGCCTTCTCAGAGGCCACCTCACACATCTCTAGAAGGGGCCGTGTGGACAGCCATGTGCCTGTGGGCTTTTCTCCTATGAGGGCCAATAAATCCCTTTGCCCCACACTTTGTTGTAGTGAAGCAGGTTTGACTTGGGCTGCTGCTACGTAAAACCAAGGGTCCATCAGACTTGGCCACAATTTCTCCTTGTAGCGGTCATCGCTGACTCTTCCAGACACGCCCTTTCATTTGCTGGAGAGCAGCTTTAGCCTCTGACTTCCATCCCTTCTCCTGCCATGAGTTGCCACAACCGGACGACAGGATCCACCTCCTAAGTTGAGCTCTCAGTTTTCCAACCTCCTTGTCCCTCTACCCTCGTTCCTAACCAGGCTGCATGGCGCATGGGGCCCACCCTTGGATTGCCTTCCTTGAAGTTTTCCAAGGAGCCTAGGACCAGTGGGGGCTGGAGCACCATCTGAGCAACCCCCTCCCCAAGCCTGGATGCTCCCCTCCCCCGTGGATCCCACACACAGGTAGACCAGACGTCCCAAGCAGCTGGACAGGGTGCCTATGGGCTTATTTCAGGACCTGTGAAGGTTCCAGAAGGGCAGCCCGGTGAGCAAACTGCTCCTGCTAACTGAAATGGTATTTCTTTGGTGGGACTATGTTAAGACCGACCAGCTGGAATGGCCAAGGCATGCTGATTTCGAGTGACTCAAGTTGTTTATCTAGACAGGGGCCCACGCACCCTAGGGGCAGCCCAGTCTCCACCCTCTCTCTGCTACTGTCCCCTTGACCTGCTATTTTATTTTATTTTTTTTATTTTTTAATTTTTTTTTTTTGAGACAGAGTCTTGCTTTGTTGCCCGGGCTAGAGTGAGTGCCGTGGCATCAGTCTAGCTCACAGCAACCTCAAACTCCTGGGCTTAAGCGATCCTACTGCCTCAGCCTCCCGAGTAGCTGGGACTACAGGCATGCGCCACCATGCCCGGCTAATTTTTTTTTATATATATTTTAGTTGTCCATATAATTTCTTTCTATTTTTAGTAGAGACGGGGTCTCGCTCTTGCTCAGGCTGGTCTCAAACTCCTGACCTCGAGCGATCCACCCGCCTCGACCTCCCAGAGTCCTAGGATTACAAGCGTGAGCCACCGCGCCCGGCCTTGACCTGCTATTTTAAATCAGTGTTTCTCAAGCCTTGATGAATGCCAGAATCACCAGAAGAGTTCTGAAAAAGTATGGTACCTGGGACTCACCCCATACCAATTAACTCACACTCTCAATCAAAATAAAACTACCTAGGGCTTGGATTTTTGCTTTTGGTATCCAGGGTTTTTTTTTTAAGTTCCTCAGATAATTGCAACATTGAAAAGACTTACTTTCAGTGGATGGCCACAAATCTTAAATAAGCACTCAACTCTTGCTATTCTACCCTACATGTAAATTCAGTGGGCAAGTAATGGGACATACCCTGGACATCGTATTAGGAAATTGTATGTCTTCCGAAGCTTCCCGGCGAAGAAGTGCTGTGCAGCCCTGCTGATCAAAGCGGGATGCAGGCACCAACAGCATCGCCGTCATCCGGGAGCTTGTTAGAAATGCAGGCTCTGCACGTTACCAAACCCCAGGTGATTCATTTGCACAGGCAAGTTTGAGAAGCACAGTTCAAGCCACTCAACAACCCTACCACAGTTACCCAGTGGGTTTGCTTTCCATTTTCCAAAATAATTATTCCATTTCTCAGATGACGGCCTTGCCTCACACTTCACTTGCAAAGACAGGAGCAACCCGGCAGGAACTGCTCGTCCATCCACCACCCAAATCCCACCCTACCCACAGCAGTGCCCACCTCTCAGCCTTTCCTCCCCGTGACAGTGCCTCAAGTGCCCTCCTCCTACCAAACTTACCTATTAGCACATCATACCTATCTTTAAAAAAAAAAGGAATTAGAGACACATATGTCCTTTGACCCCAGCCCTCCGATCCCTTATTCCCCTCATGGCAAAAATTTTCACCAAAAGTGTTAACTGTAGCCACGGCTTCAACTTTCTTACCTCTAATTCTCTCCTATCCACTCCACTGAGCCTGCTCCCCTCAATGTCACCAATGGTCTCCATGTTGTCACCACATCCAAGGGCATCTGTCTCTTCTACAGTCCTTGGCCAGCCAGCAGAATTCAATGTCCCCTCCTTCCAGGAACTATGGCTTCTCTGGGCTTCCATGGCATCTCACAAGTTTTCTCAAGGTCTCCTTTCTGGATCTTCTTCCTACATTCAATCTGAAATGTCACAGTGCCCCAGGGCTCTCTCCTGTCCCTCCCTGCTTTTCTGTTTACTCTCTTTAGTGGCGTCACCCTGTCCCATAGCGTTAGGCATCCTCTACTTTCTGATGACCTTAATTTCACATCTCCAGGCCTCACCTTTCCCAGCTCTCTGGACCCACAGCCACCAGCTACTCATCATCGCTACCCTGATGGCTCAGGACAAGTCTAACAAATCCAACAAAGAACTCATTTCCAAAAGCAAAACCAAACCTGTTCTCCATGCCCTGTTTTAATGTGTGGCACCCCGCTCCATGCTGTTGCTTACTCCTCGAGTCTAGGTTCACCTTCCACATCCCAGCCCTCTCACCTCCCATCAATTCTACCTCTAAGACTCATCCCAATCCATCCACTTTGCTCCTTCTCCACTGTGGCCCTGCTGTTCCCAAGGCATCATCGTCACTCCCCATATTATTATGATGATCACCCTGTTTCACTTTTCATAAAGCCCAAAGCATTTACCCTAACTCACAAAGCAATCGAGTCTGCCTCTGTCTACCGCATCTTATGCCGTGTTCTGCTCGCCCCCTTCAGCCATGCTGACCTCCTCGCTCTGTGCTGTCCAATGCAGGAGATGCTGGACACATGCAGCTATGTAAAGGGAAATTAATTCAAACTCAAATCAAATGTAAAATTCAGTTCCTCAGTTTTACTGGCCACAGTGCCAGTGCTCAGTTGTCCCATGTGGCTAGTGGCTAGCATGTTATAGAACATTCCCGTCACTGCAGAATGTTCTGTTGGACAGTGCTGCTCTATCTGCTCTGGGACGAGCAAGTTCCATCCTGCCTTGCGCCTCTGCACTTGCTGTGCCTTCTGCCTGGAGTGCTGCTCCCCCACCTCTTCCCAGGGCCAGCTCCTTGTCACCCAGGCATCAGCTTGAATGCCACCTCCTCAGACAGGCCTTCCCTAAGCACCTTCTAAAGCAACCCGGTTCCTCCTGACGATCACATGAGCCTGAGTAATTCTCCGGAGCAGTGTTTAGCACCAGCTCATGCCTTTCTTGTTTGTTTGTTTATCTGCTTATTGCCCAACGCTACCTGCCATCCCTCCCGCACTGTACTTACACGATCGCGGACTAGCCGCTCTTCCTCTCCACCGCATTCCAGCTCCTCGTCCTGTGCCTGCCTCGGGGACTGCCCAGCACACTCTGCTCGGTAAGCATTAGTGCATCACCAGACCACGTCCTGTTCTCGGATCGCTCACAATCATCACCTTTCCCCTATTTTCCCTGCCACTGCCCCGTTCAGCCTTCCTCCGCTGCACCTTGCAAACACCAGCAGGTTATTCCTGTTAACATTTCTCTCGTCAAATCAAGTCCCTGTCCTTACACTTTCTGGTCCCAAATGGCCTCCATGTCCCCAAATGTGCCATGCTTATTCCTACCTCAATGCTGCTGGTAAGGCCTTTCCTCTGCTTAGAGCACTTGCCCTGCTTCTCAGGGGAAGCCACACCTTCTCTTGCCTTCTAGGTGTGGCTCCGATGGCAGCTCCTCCACAGACACTGGCCCCTCCTCTGACCTTCTCCAGCACTTCCTGTTTGCAGCCTGACTTTGCCACTTACTCACAAAGTCTGACCTCGTGCAGGCACACAGATCGTCCCTGAGGTCACACCTGAGGCAGTTCTCAGACTTTGCTAAGGATCAGAACTATCTGGAGAGCCAAAAAAGCCCACACACAGGTGCAGGCTCATAGAAGAGGATAGAGTCTGGGCCTCTGAACTTTTTCCACATTCCCTAGATGATTCTAACACCCACCAAATTTGAGATCCGTGGCTTTAGAACATTAGACCTTCGACACGAGTGGCTCAGGTTCTGCCCATTTCCACCAACTCAGAACACCTAGGAAGTGACTGAACTTGGCTAATAACCTTCTCCCGCACAAACTTGCTCTTCTTCTAGTAGTAAAAGGTACTCTCAGTGGTAGGTTGAAAAACATTCCCCCCTCCCAACATATTCACATCTTAATAACCAGAACGTGCAAATGTTACCTTACGTGGCAAAAGGGACTTGCAGGGTGTGACTGAGTTAAGGATTTTGAGATGGGGAGTTACCCTGGATTACCTGGGTAGGCTCGAAATGCAATCACCAGGGTCTTTCTAAAAGAAAGAAAAGATCAAAGAGGGAAGAAGCCACTGTGACAATGAAAACGGGGAGAAAAGGCAATGGCCTTGGTGTGGAGACAGGAGACAAGGAAGAAGCCTCTAGACGACGCAAAAGGAAAGGAATCCTTTCTCCCCGAAGCCTCCAGAAGGAGCCGGCTCTGCCGACACCTTGATTTTTAGACTCATAAGACTCATTTCGGACTTAGACCCTTAGAACTGTGTGTGAATAAATGTGTTGTTTGAAGCCACTAAGTTGGTGGCATTTGTTACAGCAGCAGTAGGAAACGAATACACCTCCTCTTAAATAAGGTGAAGTTCTGTATGTCCAAGGATCATGGTTTTCTATTTAACCCATGTACAGGCTGAGTATCCTTTATCCTAAGGGATAAAGGATATCCTGAGTGTCCTTTATCCTTTATCTGCTTAGGACTAGAAGTGTTTTGGATTTTGAAATATTCACATTATATGTACTGGTTGAACACCTCAAATCTGAAAATCTGAAATCCAAAATGCTCCAATGAGCATTTCCTTTGAGTGCCGTATGAGTGCTGAAATAGTTTCGGATTTTGGAAGATTTTGGGTTTCAGATTTGGGATGCTCAACCTATATTTGTATTTAATGCAGGTATTAAAAATTAGCACTATATAGTAACTCAAACAGAATAGTATTAGTATAAAAAACAGATACATAAATCAATGGAACAGAATAGAGAATTCGGAAATAAATCCATGTATTTACAGCCAACTGGTTTTTGACAAAGGCACCAAGAACATACTTTGTGGAACGGACACCCTCTTCAATAAATGGTGCTGGGAAAATTGGATATCCATACACAGAAGAATAAAACATCTCTCTCACCATATACAAAAATCAACTCAAGATGGATTAAAGACTTAAACATAAGACATGAAACTACAAAACTACTAGAAGAAAACACAGGGAAATCACTTTAGGACATTGGTCTAGGGGGCAAAGATTTTATGACTACAACTTCAAAAGCACAGACAACAAAAACAAAAATAGACAAATGGGACTAAAACTAAAAAGTTTCTGCACAGCAAAGGAAACAATCAACAGAGTAAAGAGACAACCTGCTTAATGGGAGAAAATATCTGCACACTATTCACCCAACAAAGGACTAATATCCAGAATATACAGGGAATTGAAACAATTCAACAGTAAAAAAACAAAAGACATGAATAGACATTTCTCAAAAGAAGACATACACATGGCCAACAGGTTTATTATAAAACACTCAACATCACTAATCCTTATGGAAATGAAAATCAAAACCACAATGAGATATCATCTTACCCCAGTTAGAACGGCTATTACTAAAAAGACAAAAAATAACAGATGCTGGCAAGGATGTAGAGAAAAGGGAACTCATACACACTGTTGGTGGGAATGTAAATTAGCACAGCCACTATGGAAAACAGTATGGAGATTTCTCCATAAACTAAAAATAGAACTCCCATATGATCCAGCAATCCCACTACTGGGTACTTATTCAAAGGAAAAGAAATTCACATATCAAAGTGATCCCTGAACCCTCATGTTTATTGCAGCACTATTCACAGTAACTAACATATGGAATCAAGCCAAGTGTCCATCCATGGATGAATGAATAAATAAAATGTGGTGTATATATACCCAATGGAATATTATTTGGCCATAAAAAAGAATGAAATCATGTCATTTGCAGCAACATGGGTGGAACTGGAGGTCCTTATGTTAAATGAAATAGGCCAGATACAGAAAGACATTTTGCATGTTCTCATATGTGGGAGCTGAAAGAGCTGATCGCGTCAGGGGACAGAGTAGAATGACTGATAGCAGAGGCTGGGAAGGGTAGGTGGGTGGGAATGGGAGACAAAGAGAGGTGGGTTAGTGGGTACAAACATACAGTTAGATAGAAGGTATAAGTTCTAAGGTTAGATAGCAGAGTAGGGTGACTACAGTTAGCAACTAACTATAGTTAGTATTGTAGATTTCAAAGTAGCTAGAAGGAGGACCTGAAATGTTCCCAACCCATAGAAATGATAAATACTCAAGGTGATGGATACCCCAAATACCCCGACTTGATCATTACACATTCTATGCAAGTAACAAAATATCACACGTACCCCATAAATATGTAAAATACTATGTATCAATAAAAAAATAGCACTAGATGCTCCATTTGGACAGGGCTAGATTACTTTGTTCACTTGTGTTCACAACAGGTAGCTCAGTACCTGCCATGTACATCTGTGGATATCAAGATAGCTCAAGAGAGGCCTGCACTCCAAGTTGAAATCTGGCACATTCCTCGCCCCAACTGTGTTTCCAATAGGGAAAACACAGGAGTTTCAAAATCCGCCAGGTCACCGAGCTCGGCTGCCCTGATAAAGAACTGCGGCTGTATTTTGACTGGAAGAAACCTCGGCCGGATATACTCTGCTTCTTAGACCCTCATTCTCACCCTAAAAGTGCGCAGCTCGGAGATGCGCTGTCCAACATGGCAGTTACTAGGCCTATATGGCTATTTAAATATAAATTAACTAAAATTAAACAAAATCAAAGACCCAGTTCCTCAGTCACACCAGGCACATCTCAAGTGCGCACCAGCCACGGGCCAGTGGCTGCTGTACCAGGCAACACAACATTTCCATCATCATAGAAAGTTCTGTCAGACCGTGCTGGCTTAGGGCACCTCTCCAGGCATTCTTAGCTCCAGCTCCACCTCCAGCCCCCTGACTAGAACAACTTAGGAGAAGAAAAATGCTGCGACCACACCCAGTTCCCCTCTGGAATTCATTCTGGAGCATGAGTCCTAAGACACACAGCTAGGAATGAGATCCAGTGATGTTTGCCCAGGACTGGCTTGTTACTGAAAAGACCCTATCTATGGAAAGTGAGCAGCAGAAGACACAGGGTGAGAACGCTAGAAAATGAGAGAGAAGCCTCATGCAGGGGCGAGGTGGGGGCAGATGGAAATTAGAGAGAGGAGGACGTAGGAAAAGATAATGGGCGTGGCATGTAGGAAATGCAGTCTAGTAGTGTTATCCCAAGCAGAAAATGCAACTGTCGACAAGCAGCCCTCCCTTGAGACTGGGAAGTGTGGAAAATCACCCACAGAGGGGCTGCACCAAGCCCACAGAGGGATCTGCAGGACAGAGGGTGCTGGGAAGCCAGGAGAGACCCCATCTGCTTACTGCCCCCACGGGAGGCAACAACAGCTTGGGGACCATGGGGACAGGAATTCAACAGAAAGCAAAGACAAACTTTTCCATGCAGAAATTTTTAAAATCTGAAAATACACCGTGCTGGTGAGGCTGTGGGAAAATGGGCAGTCCTTTGCGCTGCCGGTAGAAGTGTGAGCTAGAACGGCCTCGCTGGAGGCAATCTGGCCCTTTCTGTGAAAGCTACGAACACGCATACTCTTTGCTCCAGCCCTGCAACCTCAGGAACTTACCCTTGAGAGACACGCACCCACGTGAGGAATGACGGTACACAAGGTTACCCACAGAAGCAACAGGTAAAGGTGACAGGAAAAGATTAGAAGCAACTTTTATGCCCACCAGTGAAATGTGTTAGGCAGGCGTTAAAAAGAAGGAAGAAGCTTTTTTTATGGACTGAACTCCAAGATACCTTCTACGGATTTAAAAAAAAACCCAGCAGCAGCACAGTGCAAACGTGGAGAGGGAGCACCTGTTGGAAGGAAAGTAACACCTGGGCTAGGGAAAATGGAGGGACATGTATATTCGTGAATGCCTGGACTATTTTTGGAAGTACCCACACGAAACTGGTAACTTGTTTGCCTCTGGGGAAGGGAACTGACAGGCAGGGGAGAGAGACCAGCTTTTCACTCTGTAGTCTTTTGTCCCTTTCAAGTACCAGACCTGACCATTTATTACCTATTCAGTAAGTATAAAATAAAGACATAATTTTGTGTATGTATATTGAACAAAAAATGTAAAACCCAGCCCCAAACACACTTCTTGATGAATGCCACCATCTCCCCGGGAAGGAAGGCAGAGCCTGCCAGGGGAGTGGGCCCCCCTAACTGTGCACGGTGGCCACAGGCCCCCAGCTCCCTCTCTCTGCTGAGGGTGTGCCTGTCCCTGTGGTCCACCCAGGGCCTCGGAAGAGGGGTCCCCAGATGCCTGGCCCTCAGCGAATCGGGGCTGTAATCCAGCTGGGAGTGACCAGGGAACGAGCTCCCCCTACCTAAATCCCAGCTTTGGGGGCCGTCTCTGACCAGGGTGCGGTGGCAGAAGGCAGGACATCTGCAGCCACCACCAGTGATCCCCTGCTGGCTTCTCCCTCTAGGGACGAAAATCAAAGTGAGCCCCATGGCTGCCGTCTGATAGTCACTATGGACACAAGACACCAGCCTGCATCGGGGCTGCATCCAATGAACCACCCCCATAACAACACCATGGCAACAAAGGTAATATTATTGTTCTTCCGAAAAAGAAAAAGAGAAAACCACACACACACTGTGTTGTGTGACAGCTTTTAAAGGCACAGCGACAGCATTTTTCCACACCCTACAACTTGTGCCTGACATGTCCCAACAGACTTCTTCAGTGGGAAGTCGCAGGCGTGGGGCAATTTCCTCTTCACACCGTCCCGAGACGTGTGCCCTTCACAGGAAACTGGCATGAGAGTGCGTCCCTGGCAAGGCACACCGGGAGCAGGGGCTGCCTCCTCGCTCCGCCTCTGCCTCGAAGGCCGGCGGGGCTGGGCCAGCTGCAGGCCAGCAGGCCGGGGCTGCCACTCCAAGCTGTCCTCTGTCTGTCTGTCTGTCTGTCTGCCTCTCTGTGCCAGACCCAAGCTGGGCACTGGGGTTTTGGTGGTTGCAGCAATGAGCCGCATACTAATCTCCAGACCTAAATGTGGAAAGCATTAACCCAAATGAAAAGACATAAATCAGGAGAGGCGCTTGTGGCACCGAGGAAAACAACTCTTCTTGGAGAGCGAGAGCCTGGGCTGTTGCACAAGAGCTGAGTGAGTCACCAGCCAGCCGAGGGAAGGACCAGGGAGGGAAGGAAGGCGGGGAGCCCCCAGCGGGACTGGCGGGTGTACAGGCAGGGGGAGCGGTGCAAAAACACAGCTGTAGGTTCCTAACTAACCACACTTCATCAGCAGCCTGAAGGCGGGGGGGGGGGGGGGGGGGGGGGGGGGGGGGCGGGGAGAGTGTCACCTCCCCCCAACTCAGGAAGTGTTTCAAAACCTGTCCTCCCCAGAGAAGACAGCAGAAAGGAGGCTTCCTAACAGCCAACTGGTCACCCCTGACAGCCTGCAGCTGTGCCCCGGGGATCTCAACCCCTCCTCGGCCATGTGCCATACTCTCTTGGGGCCCCCAAGCCTGAGGTGCCGGTCATGGGCACACAACTCTTGCTCCATCTTCCCACCCATCCTCACTACCATTTCTTATCTTTCCTTCTTCCAAACACCCCCTCGTCCACACAAGCTGCTATTGATGACAAATCTCTCAGCCTCCCAGTCCCTAGTCTGTGGGGAGAACCTCATACCTTCCCTTAAAACCTTTCCCCACCCACCAACTTCCTCCCCGACACTGGACTCCAAACGTTTGGTCCAACATCTGTGCATGTTCTAAGTACCTGCTACGAGCCAGGCACACCGTCCCTGGCATGGCGGTGGGAGAAGGGGCCCCCCAGACAGATAATTCAGCTGGGAGTGGAAGCACCAGGATTCTGAGAGCTGGTGGCTCTAGAAATCAGCTCCACAACCTTCAGACTTGGGTGGGACCCCTCACCTCTCCAGGTCATCTTCAAGATGAGGTTGGGTTCAGAGATCAGCTGGGTCCCTTGGACCCTGACAATGCTCATGTGTAGAAAGACACACAACACAAAATCAGTACTCCCTAGAGTACCTGGCTGCTGCGGGGCTTACCCCAGAGAACTCACGCCACGTGGGAGTGCCCTGGGCAGAGTGGGTCTCGGTAACTGGCCGGGCCGCTCACGGTCACTGGGCGCTCAGTAAGCATGATCAGCAGAAAGCGAGTCTGTGTCCTGCGAGGGAAGTCACTTGCAGGAGAGATCTGGGGGAAAAGGGGGAAGGCTGAAAGGGACTTAGAGGCCAGTAGGCAGAGAGGATGGGAAGAGTGGGCATTCCAGGCCCAGGAACCATTCATTCAATTATTCATTCATTGGACACATATTTACTGAATGCTGCTTATCCACCAGATGCAGGTTTAGGTGCTGGGATGTGTCAGTCAGCAAGACAAAGGCCCACGCCCTAGGGGGGCTCACATTCGAGTGAGGGGAGACAGGCCACAGCAAGCCGGGCAGACAGGTAAATGATCCAGTTTTGTTGGAAAGTAATAAATGTTGGAGGAAAAAAAAAGAACAAATAGAGCAGAGCAAAGGCGTGGGCCTGCCAGGGTGACTGGGAAACATAAAGGAGATGGAGGAGCACATTCATTTCCTGCGGCTGCTGTACCGAAATACCACAAACTAGGGGCCTAAAACAACACAAATTTATTCTCTTACAGTTCTGGAGGTCAGAATCTGAAATTGGTCACACCCCCCTGGCAGGTGCTGCTAACCTTCCCACGGAGACGGTCGCAAGGATGCAGAAGTGTGTTTATACTTATCGTTCAGTGTACATACACGAAAGTGTATCTTTATTTGTTAACTTTATACTTAGTGAGTAGGCCATATAAGCTCAGTTCTGGTATCTGAAAGGTACAAAAGACTACAGTCTGTTGTGTCAAGGTGTTGCTGAGGCTGGTTCCTCCTGGAGGCTCCATTTCTTTGCCTTTCTCAACTTCTAGAAGCCGCCCGCATTCCCTGGTTTGCGGGCCCTTCCTCACACCACTCAACCCCTTGCTCCCATCCTCACATCCCCTCCTACCGACTCTGCCCCCTCCCCCCGCCTCCTTCTTACAAGGACCCTTGTCTTACACTGGGCCACCGATGATCCAGGACCATCTCCCCATCTCCAGATCCTCTACTTAATCTGAAAGTCTGAAAAGTCTACTTACATCTGAAAAGTCCCCTTTGCCAGGGAAGGTAACATATCCACAGGTTCTAGGGATTAGGACGTGGACGTGCTTGGGGGACCATCACTTAGCCCCCCATGGAGAGCCAGCCACGCGGGCTGCGACGGCCGTGATGAGGAGGCGTGCCTGATGAAGAAACGCCATGGAGGGCAGAGGCTGGGGCGCAGGAGCGGGAGGTGCTACGGCCTGGGTGGCCGTGGGGCCTGGTTCCGTAGCACCCTGAGGGCCACCGCAGGGCTTCCTCAGCCTCTCTCGGTCGATTCAGGGCACCATCGGAGTGTGGTGAGAGGTGTCACAAGATCAGGCTTCTCATGTGAAAAAAAACAGACTGCGGTGGGCAGAGCCACCTGGACGTGCCTGGCGTGGTCCAGGGATCACAATGGCGGCGTGGCTCAGGCCGAGGTGACAGCCGTGGGGTGGGGAGAAGTGGTTGGATTTTTAAAGATCTGTTTTGCAGGAAGAGCCAACCTGCTTTCCCAACATGCTGAACGTGGGGCGTGAGCGAGAAGGAGGAGTCAAGTCTTTGCTGTTTTTAACTCGAGCAGCCAGGAAGGCCCACAGTGGCCCAGCCCTGGGGGAGACCGTGCGAGAGTGCTGTGCACAGGTGAGTGCAGACGTCAGTCTGCAGCTGGAGACAGTCAGATCTGCACTTCACCCCGAGGGTGACAGGAAGCACCAGGGCCCCGTGGCTCTCCAGGGTGTGGAGACAGCCATGACCACCCTGGATTAAATTTCTGAGTCGAGCACTCACTGCAAGATAAGACGACAGAGACAGAGTAAACAGGGATTTCGCCTGAGCCCTCAATTGCTCAACCAGGCATTTTTCCACTTCTCACAGCCCATGGGGTGAGAACCGAGTCGTGGGAGCAGGGCGGGACTCAGGAATGCGGTCTGCCCACAGGCCCCCACTGCTCAGCCACGGACAGCGCCACTCGCTGCCTGGTCAGCCTCGCGGGCCTGCCAGTCAATTCTGGAAAGCCCCTGTGGCTCTGAGCTGTCGTGAGGTATCAGGGGTGCTCCTACTTCAGGGGCCCAGGAACCGTGAGGACGGAGCAGGGCCACGGGCAGGCGGCCGGACTGCAGGCCCCTCCCAGGGGGAGCCGGTCGTCCCCTCCCACTGGACACTGGCACAGTGTGCACCATCCACGCTCAGACGGCGACACGTGCTGTGAGGGGGTTCCCAGGGACACATGGCACAAGCTGAGTGCTTCCCGGGCATTTTCACATTTGTTCAATTGGCAAATATTTACAGAGCACGTATCAAGTGCCAGACACTATTTCTAGGCACTGGGGGCATGTCAGTGAACCTTCGCCCGCACGGAGCCCTGGTTCCAGCATGAGGTGGGAGTGGGCTGCGGGGAGCAGACGATAAACACAATAAATAAGTAAATGATAAAGAATATTAGAAGGTCATGGGGTGGGGAATCAGGAGTTCAGTATAGACTGGGGGGTGGGTGGCGACTTTAAATAGTTCAAGATGTTACAATTGCTTCCAGGTCACAGGTGAAGAACTTTCTAGCTCTTCTGCCCACTTCATTCATTCATTTATCAAGTAGTTACTGAGTGCTCACCAAGGGCCTGCCCCAGGCCCTCAACACCGGCAGGAAGCTGACATTTTATTCAGGGAGACAGAAGTTACGACAACTAATTATAGAAGGGTTACGAGGGAGCAGGAGCTCACTGTCTCAGGGGACGCCTGCAAACATGCCACTCAGAGTGACACGCGAAGCATGCTAGAACATGCTGTCGGACCCTCCCAAGCATGTCCCTGATTCTTGGTCAAAGTTCCAGGTCCACTTCTCTCCCCCCACCCCCCAACACCACCGTGACCTCGGGTTAGTTAGAACTGCTGTTTCTCAGCTACCGGAAACCACAACTCGGTGGTTTGTCTGGAAGCTGCCCACCGTCTTTACACCTTGCCTGGCTGCCATCCCAAAGCATCTGCTGGTGTCAGGCCTCAACTACCTTGACGTTCCTCGCTTCAGAACCAACCTGTCTGCACTAGAAGTGCCAGCCCCAGTACCCAGGGGGCCCTTCATGCTGCCGTCTCCTGGTCGTCCTGCCCTGGGCACCTGCTGGGCAGGTTCTGATTTCTCTTGCCTGACTGTGCTCACACCCAGAGCCACAGCCTGGCAGCCGGTGACGGTGACGGTGACAGAGGATGAGCAGGGGAGGATGTCACACCCAAGAGCACCAGGAGGCCAAACCTGTTTGGCAGCTCAAGACTCTGAGCACAAGTAGGGACTCTCTTTTCAGAAGCGCTGACCACAGGCAGAACTGCTGCTGAGACCTTGGTGCCAGTCCTTGGTGATCTCCTGGCTCTGGACCCTCCCGTCTCTTCCCATTCGTCCCTTCCCAGTGCTGGTCCCAGCCCCAGGTGGAGACATGGCCAGCAACGGAAGGAGCTGCCACCAGGAGCTGGGCCAGGCGCGAGCCACCTCCCTCTGCCCTTGCGGAAACTCCTCCGTGCTCATCTCTCCCCAGAGCTGTGGGGACCTGAGAGCGGCCAGAATGCCAGCTGTAGAAGACAGGGGGCCACTGCGTTTCTTTCCCACCCCACTACTGAGTCTCCCCCAGGTGGTTTTGCTAGGACAGGACGCAATCCTAAGATCACGAGGAGAAGGTCTGTTCTCAAAAGCACAGGAGTATCCTCAGGAGAGCAGCTGGGGAGCCTCCGCACGTCAGGCTTTCCAGACAGGCAGCTGGGGGCTGGGGAGGGAGGGCACCTACAGGAGGGACCTCCCTACCCCTCCTCCCACTCTCACCTGTCTCATGATTTCCTCCCTTCACAACCACCACATGAAAACAAAGGCCCACGAGGACCCCAAACTGGGTGTGCAGAGGAGTTGAGGACGGGAGTGGCGACAGAGCAGCGGGGGGCAGAGGGGGCTCCTCCAGTCATCCGCCTAAGATGGGATGCAGAAGGATGGGGTTTAGGTGCAGCAGCTGGTGGTTAAGAACTTGGGCTCTGGAGAAAGATGGCCAGGGTGACACTGTGGAAGTCATTAAACGCCTCTGTGACTCAGTTTCCCCACATGTAAAATGGGCATGGTAATACTTAGAGTTCTGTTGTGAGGACTAAATGAGTGAATAAAAGGTCAAGTGTCTAGGCTAATGCCTAGAAAAACAGTAAGTATTATGTAAATGCTATCTACGATTATCAGATATTTCTGAACCCACAGATCTGTTTTTAAATACTCTATCCACCCATGAGGCCACAAGCCCACTTGCTGGTTGAGAAAATATGGTAAGTACAGGCTGAAGACCTAACCTCGGAGCACTGAGAGGGCTTCCGTGCTCCTCGTCCACCTCTCCCATGGGCTTCCCTGGGTGCCACCAGCACCCCTGCAAAGAATGTGGTACCCCCCACCCCGCAGTCATCTCAGAAACCACTAAGGCCAGTTCCCAAAGCATGTTTCCTCACCTGCAGGCAGGCGTGGTACCATCACGTCACTCTCCCAGAGCCACCCGGGAGTCTCACTCAGAAACTCCTTAAGTTGCAAAATCGGGCAGTCACTGTTTTCCTTCATCCTTCCCTCCCACTGAAGACTTGCAGACAGTGCCTTGTCCTGAGCCAGTGCCCAAGCCAGCACCTTCTAGAAACCCTGACCCTCCTCTTCCTCCCTCCAAGGCACACGCACACTGAGATAGGGACCCAGATACCCTTCACCCAAGGCAATTTCCCAAACACTTGGGTGTATGTGTATGGCCCTATTCAAATTCTCAGAAACACACCCCGTTTCTCAGGCCAGGTGAGAAAGACCACCTAGGATCTGACTCACCAAGAACTCCCCACCAGAAGGGGCAGCCTCACTCCCAGCCTTGGGGCTGATGGAACCTTAGTTTTTAACCTATAAACTTGAAACACTACCTTGGTTGTAGAATGAACTGAAATACGTAGAAAAGGAAAAGTACGGGCTGAAGTTTTTTTTTTTTTTTTTAAAGCCACTGGGAGAGCCCATGTTCAAACAAAATTTTTTTTTTATCTACGGATGCCTTGAGGTAGGGCATATGCCCTCCAGATTGCTGCGGTGCCCAACACTCAGTGGATTGGAGTCACCTGTCAGACTCAGGCAAGCACGGAAGGCTGTTTTCCAACATCTTACTTAGAGCAGTGGTCCCAGAACTTCCTCCCTCGTGCATCAGCATCCCCCCGGGAGCATGCGAAACACAAATTGCTGGGCCCCACTCCCAGGCTCTGAGTCAGCGGGTCTGGGCTGGGACCTGAGAATGTGTAGCCCCACCCAGCAAGTCCCCAGTGGTGCTGGTGATGATACTGCTGGTCCAGGGACCACACTCTGAAACGCCCTGCCTTTAAATCGAGAACCAGAACATGCATTAGAGATCACCCAAAATCATCCCAAGAAGAGCCAGGGAACGCTCCTTGCCTGTGGCCTGGTCAGCGGTGCCTGGTCAAGTCCTGCTGTTGGACAGAACCTCCGCTGTTCCCTCTTGCACCTCAGACACAGGCAGAGCTGAGGGCAGAAGCCCCAGAGTCTGCTCATCACTCACACAATCTGTGGCTCCCGCTGGGTCCTGTGTATTATCGCTTAGGGTTACAGGAAAAAGGCCCTGTGGTCCCCAGGCTCTGCCTTCAACACCCAGCCACCAGCTCTCTCCTAGAGCTTGCTTCCCCCTCCCAGAGTGGGCTCTATCCCTCCGTCCAGGAATAGACACCAGTGGCTAACCCTCAGAGGTGTGAAGGCCAGGAGGGTCCTGCAGGTAAGGGGAGGGGCCCAGCAGAGCCCTGAAACAGCTGATTCGAGGACAAGCCCCTCCATCCTGAGTAGAGCCTGGAGATGGTGGGTTTCCTGAGGGCCCAGGCAGGACACACACTGTGCCCAGTGTCCCGGCCACACAATGCACAAGAGGCCGGCAGGGCAGGCGGCCAGGGCCCACTCATGCCAGTACCATCTGGGAGCCCTTGCCAGGCTGCACAGGGCCGGCTGAAGAAGCTGGACTCTGTCCTGGGGCACAGTCGGGCTCTATTCTTATCTCAAGGGGGAATGCGTGACTCTCCTTCCCGTGAATGGGGGCCCCTGGCAAGGCGGAGGGGGAACAGAGCCGTCACTGTGCCCGAGATGGCTCCCCACGCGGCTCCCGGCTCCAGCCAGCCCCTCGTGGCGGGGCCTTGCACAAGCCTCCAACAAGGAGAGGCCAAGCTGAAGGCAAAAACCGAAATAAACGGTCCAGAGCTCAGTGTAGACTGCCCCTCCCTCCCTCTGCAAGACCCCAGGCTGGGGAGGCCTGACCAGAACTTGCACACTTACTGCCCAGTGAGATCCAATGGGACAGGCCTCT
This sequence comes from Eulemur rufifrons, assembly GCF_041146395.1. NCBI lineage: Eukaryota > Metazoa > Chordata > Mammalia > Primates > Lemuridae > Eulemur > Eulemur rufifrons. The sequence continues at coordinate 5,862,933 of NC_090991.1, forward strand.
AAAGCAAAACACAGGCCCCACGACACCGTCCAAATCCCAAAGGAAGGAGCCCAGATAGCCTACGCATCCCACACATGCAAACAAGTCCCTGCGGCAGGTACGGGCCTCTAGCCCGCCTAGCTCCTGCAGCACACCGTTTGCAGGTGGCAACAGACCTCATTCAGCGCTCTCTTCAGGCCCGCAGATCCCAGTCCTGGCCAGCAAATGGGGCACCAGACTTTCTCAAGGACTGTGCACTCGTACCACCTCACTAAAGAGCCATGAAACAGCATCAGTCAAAACATATGCCACTCAAATGCCATTCAAATGCACCAACTCTCCCGTGCTGAAAAGTAATCTCCATGCAGAAAGATATCCTCACAAGGAATGTTACCCTCCATGATTTTAATAATAGAAAAAAAAAAAAAAAATTGGTGGGGAGCAACCTCAGTGTCTATCCCTAGGGGATTACAAATCATTAGTTCATCCAAACTATGAACAGCAAGCACTAAAAATAATGCTGTAGGTGGGCGGTGGGACGGTGGGGCGGTGGGGAAGGAGGAGGTCAGGGTGGTGATGGGAATGAGGCCAGGGCGTGGGGGTCAGCTGTGGGTGGGAGCCACTGGAGGAATTAGACTAAGTCTCGTTTAGCCTTCCTCTGGATCAGCCTTAAAGGACTATGAAAACATCCGGAAAATATTTAGCTAGTAAATCTTTTGGAAGCCCCTCCACCCTGCTTTATTTATTAACACTTCCCTTCTACTCCCCTCCAGCCTCACAGCCCCAGCCCCCTCTACAAGCCCAGCCACAGACTCTGAGACTCGGCAGAGCCAGGAAGAGAGCTGGACGAGGCCGACCCCGTGCGCTGTGTGTTCTGACTGCGGGGGGTGCTGCCCATCAGTGGCCTGTTCTCATGTGTGCCCAGGCCACCACCACACAGCAGCCCCCCTGACCTGCAGGGGACCCACACCAGGGGCTGGGGGTGACAACCACACTATTCAGGTTCCCTGGCCACCAAATCACTAGCAGTGACTGACCCAGGGACTTGAGGAAGGGCGAGAGTTAAATAGGCCTTTCTTGCAAGGGGGGAGCTGCTTCTCAGACAGGGAAAAGTATTTGTTCCAACTCTCCCTTCTCCTGGGACTCCTTGGAGTTCTCAGGGAGGAAACCCTTAAATAATGAAAGGGTGTGAGGGAGAAGCAGAGGGGGAGGGAACTCGCATGCAGGCGAGTGTGCACACGCGCACACACGCACAACCTCACGGTCCTCCTCCGGCCCCTGAGAAGCCCCCAGAATTCAGAGAAGCCTCTCACTCGTTAAGTAACAGGCCTCTTTTGAGGGTTAGGAGCGTAGGCCAGTGTGCGCCACTGGGAAGAGTACATGCTCCAGAATCAAGCAGACTCTGATTACTCTGATTCTAGTCTCAACGAGAACAGAGCAGGCCAAGTGACCAGTTCTGGGTTCAAACCCCAGCTCTGCCACTTAGGCTGTGTGACCTTCCTTAACCTCTTTGGGTCTCTGTTTCCTCACCTAGTGATGGGATGGTTGAAGGGAGACAATAGCAGAGACTGGGAGTCTAGAAACCTGGGTGTGTGCATGCCGGCTACTTACGGGATTTGCAGTCTTGAGCAAGTGATTGGTGACTAGCGCCTAGGACTCAATTTCCTGTGCATTGAGAGGGCTGCAACCTGAAGGCTGGGTCCAGCCCACTGCTAGACTTTGGCCTGCATCCTGCTTTGTTGGCTGCTGATTTTTATTTAAATGAATTGGCAGTATTACAAGATTGGGAGATTACAAATTTCTAGCTAGGCATGCCTTCCCCAATGATTGGCTGATGCTGCCTGTTTCCAGCGCCACATACAATTCCTCGGATCTCAGTGACCTGTATGTCCCCTGACATCTGCATCTGTGAGCCCCAACTCGAGATGGTTCAAGCTTCCGTGATCACGGACATCGGCTTTGCTCTGAACAGTGGGGTTAACTAAGCAGTGACTCAGGGAGCTCTGGAAAGAAGGCAGCAGTGCCTCCATGAGCCCCTCCTCAGACCCGGCCCTGGCTTGCATCAGGGGGACCCCTGGCTTCCAGGGGACACTGTGGGCCCTTTCACTTTTGCACAGCCTAAAGTGTGAAGTTGGGCCACACAGCACCAGGGAGGTAAGTCTGCAAGCTGGGCAGGTCAGGGGATGGGGGCTTTTGCACACTGGCTCCATGGCCTGGAGGAGACCTGGGCTTGAGTCACAGTGGGGAATCCTCCATTATTCTTTGTTCCAGAACCCTGTCAACAGTCCCATCCAGCAGCCCAGCAAGTATTTCAGCTGTGCACTTACACAGGGACGGACTCGAGCAGAACCAGGGCTGGGAGGACACAATTCTTACTCAAGAACTTTTATTTTAAAGATGCTAACCGGAACCAGGGAAATGCTGGACTTGCAGAGAATCCCCCAAATGCCAGGGCTCTGCTTGGAAAGCAGAGGCAGAGGGCCCCCCTCCAAGGTGCGCACCAACCCCAGTGTCTGTCCTCTTCAACCCCCCAGACTTGGCAAGCTCCAACTAGGCCAAGCGGACCAGGAGAGAAGGTTCTGAGTAAATCCTGGAACTCTAAGCGTCTCCCTGGAAATGCTGATTAAACACCAGATCCCGAGCAAAGATCTGAGCAAATTCCAGGACCACCTCTCAGGCCATATAAGCGCTCGACAGAGCACACACAAACACTGAGTCAGACTCTGAAACATCTGGGGCTTAGCGAATCCCCTACTCTCAGGCGTTCAGCTTGGGTGGACCTCGAGAAGAGTCAGCACCAGGGAGGGATTCGGGTCCGGTTTCCAGGGAGCCCGGCCAGGCCTGGGAGCCCAGCGCCAGGCCCCGCCCAGCTGGGGCCCAAATCGCACAGGAGGCCCTGCGTGCACCCTCCGCAGCCCACACCAGCAGTTCCGGGGCGGCTCCTCCGCCCAGCCCACCCGTGGGAGGCGGAGGCCAGAGTGCTCCAGGCGGCTTGGAGCGGAAACAATTCCCTAATCCCCTTCCTAAATCAAGGCCAAGAAACAATTTGTGGAGCATCCACAGACGGCGGCTCCCTCTGCCTGGCTGTCCCTGCCCTGACCTCCTGCTGCTGAGAAGCTCTCAGGAGCCATCAGAGGGAGTGGACGGGAGAGAAGACACAGGGGTTCCTCGTGTTTCCAGACCCACAGCCCGGGCTCCCACGCGTGATGCAATCAGCTCTGATCTTCAGTCCACAGGTCACGGAATTCCAGACCGAGCTGAGGCAAGGCATCCCCCTCTCCCCCTTAACTGGGGCAGAATATAAAACTCAGTGTTTTCTTACTTACATTTATACAACATTGTTCATTGCCTGCTTTCATTTTCAGTAAAAAATTTATATGATCATTTTGCTTGGAATTCTTTTTCAAAAAATATTTTTTTAAAGAGATGGGGTCCCACCCTGCTGTCCACACTGGAGTGCAGAGGTGTAGTCACAGCTCACTGCAGGCCTCGAACTCCTGGGCTCAAGCCATCCTCCTGCCTCAGCCTCCCGAATCGCTGGGACTACAGGTGCACGCCGGGCTAATTTTTCTATTTTTTGTAGAGAGGGGGTCTCGCTATGTTGCTCAGGCTGGTCTCGAATTCTTGGCCTCAAGAGATCCTCCTGCCTTGGCCTCCCAAAGTGCTGAGATTACAGGCGTGAGCCATCACACCTAGCCTTTTTTCAAATTCTGAACAAAATGATCTTTTAACCTAAATGATCCTTGATTGATTTGACTTCTCCCTGTGGGTTGGTAGACAGATATGAAAAGAAGTTTCCTCACCCTCTGACTTAAATAAATAACACAAGTAAAAGGAGTCTTGATGGCAAGAGTGCCAAGACCCTTCAAAGGGGGAAAGAACAGGGTTTTCAACAAGTGGTGCTGGAACAAGAAGTATCCACACGCAAAAGAATGAAGCTGGAGCCCTTGCTTATGCAGTGGACAATAAATAATTCAAAATGGACCAAACACCTAAACAGAAGAGCTAAAACTATAAAACTTAGAAAGCATGGGTATAGACCTTCATGACCTTGGATTAGGCAGTGGCTTCACAGACATGACACCAAAAGCACAAGCAATAAAGGAAAAAAACTGATAGACTGGCCTTCATCAAAAGTAGTAACTTTTGTGCTCCAAAGGACACCATCAAGAAAGTGAAAAGACAACCCACAGAATGGGAGAAAATTTTTGCAAACCACATATCTGATAAGGGACTTTTATCTAGACTATATAAAGAATACTTACAACTCAATAATTAAAAGACATTTGTAATTGAACTCAATTACAAAAGGGGCAAAACTCTCCAAAGAAGATACAAGGACGGTGAATAAGCACATGAAAAGACGGCCGACACGATTAGTCTTCAGGGAAATGTAAATCAAAACCACAATAAGATACTGCTTCACACCCACTAAAATAGCTATGATAAAAAAAAAACACAGATAGTAACAAATGCTGGCAAGGATACGGAGGAATTGGAACGCTCATACGATCCTGGAGGTAACGTAAAATGGTGCAGCGGCTTTGGAGAACGGTCTGGCAGTTCCTGCAAAGGTTAAACATAGTTCCCATATGACCCAGCAATTTCATTCTTAGGTGTATGGCCATGGAGAATTAGAAACATATGTCCACACAAAAATAGGTACACGAATGTTCACAGCAGTATCATTCCTAAAGAAAAGTAGAAACAACGCCAACGCCCACCAAATGATGAAAGGATACACAAGATGTGACTTATCCATACCGATGGAATATTATTCAGAAAGAAAAAGAAATGAAGTCCTGAGATACACTACAACATGGGACAACCTCGAAAACATTCTGCTAAGTGGAAGAAGCCAGACACAAATGGACACGGATTGTATCACTCTATTTATACACAGTCCCCAGAATAAGCAAGTCCAGAGACAGAAATAGCGATAAATGTTGCCTAAGGAAGGGGTGGGTGGGGGGAACAGGGAGTGACTACTAATGGGGATGCAGTTTCTTGTTGAGGTGACGAAAATGTTCTAAAATTGATTATGGTAATGATTGCACAACCCCATAAATATACTAAACACCACTGAATTATACACTTTAAATGGGTCAATTGTATGATGTGTGAGTTATATCTCAATAAACTGTTATCAAAAAATCTAAGGTATCTTTCTGGGTGTGATAGCTCACGCCTGTAGTCCCAGCTACTCAGGGGGCTGAGGCAGGAGGATTGCTTGAGCCCAGGAGTTCGAGACCAGCAACATAGTGAGACCACATTCAAAAATAATTTTTTAAAAATACATAAGTAAGTAAAAGGTACCTTGCTGAGTTCGCTATTACTTCTCTACCCAAACCAGTAGAGAAGTAACAGATGCTGAAACTCTCCTTTCCTGGCCCCTCCAGGTTACTCAGAACTTTTCTGCCTCCCGCAGTGCCTCTCACCCCAGCTACAGCCAGGCCTATACCAGCAGAGCTTACCTGTTCTCTGGTTACCCGTGACAGCTGAGTTTTGCTTTCCACCTAAACCTGAAGTTTCTGAACCCCAGGTACCTGATAATTAAAGCAACGAGAACCCTGAAGTCATGTACTCCTGTATTCCTGCATGTATGAAATCATGTGCTCATGAATGCATGCACTCGTGAATGTATGAAAACATGTACTTGCGAATGTATGAATACTTTTACTCATGAACATATGAAAACATGCACTCATGAATGTATGCAATCATGCCCTCGTGAATGTATGAACACATTGCTCACGTACTCACAATTCCTTCTTTCTTGCCCCTTTCATTTCGGAAACATCTGGTGCCCACAACTAAATACTTCTCACTCAGATTTACCTGAGTCTTTGCTCAGGGGCCGACACTGGTGCCCTCTCCCTCTGAAGAATGTCTCTTCCTTTTAAACCTGGTCCCCAGCCCCACCCCGCCACCCACGTGTACCCATCATCTCAGTGTTTGTCTACACGACTACGGCGCAGTCTCCACATGGTATCGCATTCAAAGAAACATCCCTCAAGCATCCAAAAATTATTTTAAAAGCAGTTTAATCTTTAACTGAAATCTCTTTTAAAAGGGTGGGTGTAGGGAGGCTTCATGGAGCAAAACTTAAAACCTTGTCCCCCTGTTTCAGTCTGACCCACAGGCTCAGCAGGTCCCCCCATACCTTTCCTCCCTTTCTCCAAAGGACTTCAAATTCCTCCCAAGCCCCCACGACTTGCGTCTTTTTCCCCTGCAAGCATCCTTCTCCAAAACAGACAGACAGATTCCCACACGGACAAACCTCCCTCCAAAATCAGTCCTTTTTAAAAAAAAATTTATGATTGTATTTTTTAATTGACAAGTAAAAACTGTCAATATTTATTGTATACAACATGATGTTTTGAAATATGCGTACATTGTGGAATGGCTCAATCCAGTTAATTAACATATGCATTACCTCAGATGTTTGTAGTGAGAATACTTAAAATCTACTCTGTAAGCAATTTTTAAAAAACACTGTTATTAACTAAAGTCACTATGTTGTACAACATATTTATTGAACTTATTCCTCCTAACTGAAATTTTGTGTCCTCTGACCAGTATCTCCCCACCCCACCCCAACCCCAGCCCCTGGTAACCTCCACTCTACTCTCTGTTTCTACTGAGTTCAACATTTTTAGATTCCACATATGAGTGAGATCACGTGGTATTTGTCTGTCTGTGTCCGGCTTATTTCACTTTGCATAATGTCCTTGAGATTCATCCATGTTGTCACAAATGAAAAGATTTTCACCTTTTTCAAGGCTGAATAGTATGCCATTATGTATATATACAGGTTGAACATCCCAAATCCCAAATCCCAAATGCTCCACTGAGCATTTCCTTTGAGTGTCACATAAGCGTTCAAAAAGTTTCAGATTTTGGATTTCAGATTTTCAGACCCAACACGCTCCACCTGTATCACGTTTTCTTTATCCGTCCATCCGCTGGTGGACACCGAGGTTGACTCCGTGTCTCGGAGTGACTCGGAGTTACTGTGAAGAGTGCTGCAATGCACACGAGCGTGCAGAGAGCGCGTCAACACACTGATTTCATTTCCTTTGGACACACACCCCGTAGTGGGGCTGCTGGATCAAACGGCAGTTCTATTTTTAAATTTCTGAGGAACCTCCGTACTGTTTTCCATAGGGCTATACTGCTTTACATTCCCAGCAACTGTGCCAGGGCTCTCTTTTCTCCTCAGCCATCAGCCCTTTCTCTGCTCTTCCGGAACTCGCCTTCCATACCTCTCCGGTGTTGTCCTCTGCCCACTGCTCAGATTGGCTCCCTACCACACAGGCCGGGGACGGAACTGGCCTGAGAGATTTCTCTGTTATCAAGGGGGTGAACAGCTATAAATGCCCCATCATGCTCTCCTGGTTTACTTTGTTTAAGTTCCCGATGTCCTTGTTTAAAATTGTTTCTAATGTGTGCTCGCCCACCCCCACGTGGCAGGGGGGCACAATGCCTTCTTTTTCTTCCCTATCCTCCCCCAGCCTTGGCGCCACCCCTGAGCCCCACGGCCCGAAGCTCGGGAGACCCGGCGCAGACACCCACAGGCCTCAGAGCTGGGGGGGCGGCGCCCACCAGCCAAGCGGGGTGTCTCCATTCTCGGGCCTGCGTGTCTACACTCTGGGAAGGAAATAAATTGTCGGCAGAAGATCAAAGGGGAGAACTCAAGTTAGCAGAACTCAGGAGGGGGAGACTTGAGGTTGTAATCCTAGGGAGAGATGAGACTTTTTCTGAGTTGAGTTGGGGATAGAGTTAAAGAGCAAGGGCATAAATCAGCGAGCCGGCTCTGCGGGAGCAGGGCTGGGTTCGCCCGTAACAGCACAAAGGGCTGTCTGAAGGGGACCAGACACCCTGAATAAACGCGAATGCCTCCCAAATGCCGTGTCTGCCTGCTATTAATTAATCGCCATGTCCCCGTGGCGCAGTGTCCTCTGACTAATGCAGACTGTAACTGTGCGGCGCGAGGCCAGCTCGCTCCTCTTCCTTGCAGAACAAACCTCCCATGACCCACGGGGAGCTGGGCACGCGGGGAGCCACTTCCTCCGGGTGGCGTTTCTGGGCTCGGCCTCAGAACAGAATTTCTCCTGGGGACATCCAGACCCTTTCGTTATTTGCATCCCTCAGTCCAGCCAGAAATTTGGAGAGTCACTGGGGGTCCTCGGGGTTTCTCCTGACTCAGCACAGCGGTGCTGTGGAAAATGCAGGCCAGATTTCCCTGGCCGGGAAAAGGCAGAGCGGCGGACACATTTTCTCCTCCCACGGGAAGTTGTCTCTAAGATGAGGCCTTCGACTCACGGCAAATTCAGGCAGCACCTCCTGCAAAATGGACCCAAATCCTGTACTCCACACCACCTCCACTGCCATCCGTCATCCCAGACTGCGCTGCCGCTCGGCTCTGTCCCAACTCATAACCAGCTTCAGTCTACTCTCCACAGGGCAGCCAGAGTGATCCTTCACGACTGTGGTCCCCAACCCCTGAACCGCATACCAGTGCCAACCTGTGGCCAGTTAGGAACCGGCCACACGGCAGGGGGTGAGTGACGCTTTGTCTGTATTTACAGCCGCTCCCCATCACTCACATCGCTGCATAAGCTCCGCCTCCTGTCAGATCATTAGACTCTCACAGGAGCACGGACCCTACTGTAAACTGCACATACGAGGGATCTAGGCTGTGGCTCCTTATGAGAATCTGATGCCTGAGGATCTGAGGTGGAGCTGAGGCGGTGATGCTAGCGCTGGGGAGTGGCTGCAAATACAGATTATCATTAGCAAGTTTGACTGCACAATAAATGTAACGTGCTTGAATCATTCCGAAACCACCTCTCCACTGGTCCATGGAAAAATTATCTTCCATGAAACCAGTCCCTGGTGCCACAAAGGTTGGGGACCGCTGCTTTAAGACAGGAAGCCTAAACGCATCACCCACAGCTCACAGCCCTCCATCAGCTTCCCTTCACACTTAAAACAGCAGAGTCCCTGGGGGACCCACCAGGTCGTGCATAGTCTGACCCTCCTTGACCTCTCAGACTTCAAATCCTCTCTCTCTTCCACCTGCTCACCCAATCCAAGCTACATGGGCATCACTACTGTTCCTCAGGGCCTTTGCACTTGCTGTCCCCTCCGCCTGGGACATTCTTCCCCCAGATCTCCATATGGCTCATGCCTTCTCTTAATTAGGTTCTCTGCTCACATGTCATCCCAGAGAGACTCTTTCTGACCACCCCATTTAAAGTAAACCTCCCCCACAACCTGCCTCACTTTCCATCCCCCTCCTGTTTTATTTATCTTCATAGTATTTGTCACTTAGCTGACATACATATGAAAGTGTTTATTGGAATGTAAGCGCCACTGTGCAGGGAATTTGTCTGCTTTGCCACTGCTGCCTTCCCTGTGTCTACGACAATTCCTTGCACTCGCAGTTGCTCAGTAAAGACTGACTGGATGAATGAACGAACAAGAGTTCTCGAGTGACTAAGGAACAATAAATGAGATCATGCCCCTTCATTCTATTCTTTTTTCATGGTTCTTTTATAGATGTGAAAGCACTTACATAAATATAACGGAAGGAACTGCGGATCCATCTTTATCCCTCTAACTCACTAGTAAGGAAGGGGGGGCATGCGTAACTACCCCCATCCCACAGATAAGGAAATATGAATGTGGACCACCCACTTGTTAAAGGGGATAATGAAACATACTGGCTTGTCCAAGGTCAAATTTGTGATTGAGAACCACACTAGAACTAGAATTCAGGTTGACAGATACTCTGTCCTATGCTATTTCCATCGAGTTGCCTCTGATTTCAACATTCTGTCCTGCTGGAAAGTCTGTTATTAATAAAATTAATTATATTAATATTTCAAAAGTGGAAAAATATATGATCTGGAGATATGCCAACAGGGTGTCATTTGATAAAATTCCACATCTATTTGCGGCTTTAAAAATACCTCTTCTTGGTAGAGGGCCAGCCTAATCTTATATTTTCCACGAAGACACAGAAAAATAGACATAAAAAGGATATTAAAATGCTAAATAGAAAATATAAATGCTATCTAAAACCAACAGCCAGTACCAGAGTTATGAGGAAACTTCAGAGGAATTCCCATTAAAGAGAGGAACATGACTATTTATTAGCATCCTTCTGGAACCATATATCATCAATAACCAATTTTAAAACATAACTAAATTTCACTCACAATAATAAGAGGAAATATCATCATCCTAGGAATAAACTTAACGTAAGGCACACACAAGCCCTATGTGAAGAAACCATTTCTCCAGGGGACAGAGTCAAACTTAATTATGTGGAGATATTATGTTCCTGTTAGTATCAAGAACTATGAGAGGTCTGAGATTTCTTACCCCAGGTCCAGAAGCAAAGCAAGACACTTGATATTCTTAATTCCATTTAATCCTGCTGATTAATAACTCTCTGCAAAGAGGATATTTGTATTATTATTCCCCTCTAATGGAAGAGGCATAGATCAGATAATTTCCCTAAAGCCACACAGCAAGGAAGTCAGGACTGAAATTTAGATCATTCGGACTCCTAAGCTGTCTTTTCACCAGTTTACCCCATCTGCTGGAGGCGTGACGGCTTTCTGATGTGTCAACGTGGCTAGGCTGAACTTCAGTTCCCAGAATTCCTTTTCTTGCACGTTCTGTTTGGGATAGACCAAAGGAAGATTCTTGGGAGATTTGGTGGGTGGAAGGGAAACAGTAGCGATTTCGCAGCTCATGCACATTGCTGCTGATCTGCTGACTTGCCTCATTGGTGTGAAGCAGCACTGGGCCTGCAAATGCTCCACCCTCCCTTGGGTCCTCCTTCAGCTTTCCCAACCTCTGGGCCAGGGGCATGTGGTTAGCTCTGTGACAAAGGGCCCCAGCTTCTGTAGGACAGCCATACCATCAAGGACAAAGGCAATTTTAGTCCATTATTAAGGAGTTCCAGCTCATACCCACAGGTTCTAGCCTGCTCATGATCTTCCCTTCCTGACTCTGCCTGCCCCATGAACTTCAATGTACAGCATCAAATGTGGAGATGACAGCTTAACAGACAGCTTAGCCAGGCTCCCAATGGTTAAGACCAATGCCCTACAAAGACTCTCTTTAGGCCGGGCGCGGTGGCTCACGCCTGTAATCCTAGCACTCTGGGAGGCCGAGGTGGGCGGATCGTTTGAGCTCAGGAGTTCGAGACCAGCCTGAGCAAGAGCGAGACCCCACCTCTACTAAAAATAGAAAGAAATTATATGGACAGCTAAAAATATATATAGAAAAAATTAGCCGGGCATGGTGGCGCATGCCTGTAGTCCCAGCTACTCGGGAGGCTGAGACAGGAGGATCGCTTGAGCTCAGGAGTTTGAGGTTGCTGTGAGCTAGGCTGACGCCATGGCACTCACTCTAGCCTGGGCAACAGAGTGAGACTCTGTCTCAAAAAAAAAAAAAAAAAAAAAAAAGACTCTCTTTAAAAATTTATATATTCATGTGTCTATGTCTGTGTATGTTTGTGTCTCTGTGTGTATATGTGTATGTCAATGTGTCTGTGTGTATGTCTATGTCTACATGCATGTCTGTGTCCATGCATATCTATGTCTGTGTGTAAGTCTATGTTTATGTATGTGTCTAGTGTCTCTGTGTATGTCTATGTCTACACGTGTGTTTGTATACATGTGTATGTCTACATCTATGTCTGCATATGTTGCTCCTACTCATTCTGCTTCTCTGGGTGAGCCCTGACTAATACAAGTGCTCAGGTGCTCCTTACCAGAAGTCCCCCAGAGGACAGGTGGTTGTGGAGTGGGACTGTCCCTAGAAAAATGGGAGACGGAATGTTGAAGGCTATGGTGGTGGAAAGCAGTAGAGACCCAGTCTGCCATTCTGCCTCTCTATGCTACCGGATCAAAGTAAAAAGAATTACTGAGTCCCTTCTGTGCACACAGCGCTGCACACACAAATGCTAAAGATCAAGGACCCCACGCCGGTCACCACCCATTGTACCTCAATGGCTCCACCAAGCAGGGCTGCAGAGATGGTTAAACTTTTAAATATTTAAAAAACTAAAGTTAATTTTGTTGAGATGAACACTCCTTACAATGATTTTGTCACTGTTCATAGTGGTGAGTCAGTTAAGTACTGTCTAAAGAAATAGAGTATATTGCAAAGTTATATAGTAGTTACAAAGATAACTACTAGAACTATGAGCAGATTATAAATCTTTCAAGTTATACAAAGAAACATACCCACAAAATAAAGTCAATAAAACATACCATACAGTAAGTAATGTATTCTTAAAGGTTTAAGAAACAGAAAATATAACATAAAAAGAGGGCACTAAAACGAATCTATAATTTTTATAGAAACAGATTCTGAGATGCCCTCAATAAATTTCAAGCTTATATAATTTTTTTCCAATTCCAGGCAACCTTGATCAAGCCACAGAGCTCTACATGGAGGCCCAGGCTGAACTCAGGGGGGTTCAGACATGAAGACACAGAGTGTGTCATGAGCAGAATTGTGTCCTTTCCCCTCCCAAAAAATCTATATGTCAAAGTCCTAATCCCCAGTACCTCAGGTGACTGTATTTGGAGATGGAGTCCTTATAAAGGTCATTAGGTTAAAATGAGGTCACTAGGGTGGGTCCAAATCTAATATGTCTGGTGTCCTTACAAGAAGAGGAAATTGGGTGGGACACAGACAGGTACAGAGGGAAGACGCAGGGAGAAGACAAGCCAAGGAGAGAGGCCTCAGAAGAAACCAACCCTGCTTACCTCTTGATCTTGGACTTCTAGTCTCTAGAAGTCTAAGACAGTGAACTCTGTTGTTTAAGCCCTGCGGTCAGTGGCACTTTGTTACGGCAGCTCTAGCAAACTCGTACGTGTCTGCTGGGCTGCACATGGGCAAGAGGGTGTCGCGGGTGGTGCTGAGTAGGTGAGCGTGCAGGAAGATGGAGCTGACAAGGAGGTGGCTCAGGTGGGCCTGTCCCCACCCCTGTCCCCACCTGGCCCACAGCTGCAGGGCTGTCAGCAGGAAGGGCTGAGAACTGTTGGGGTCCCGCCAGGCAGTGGGCTCCACATGCCAGCAGCTTGGAGGAAAGGGACCAGGGTGCTCAGAGGGGTATGACAGCAGGGCCTCCAGGCAGAATGTGCCCACAGAAGACTCTAATAGCTCCAAAGACTCTAGGGGCAGGGGAAGCTGGTGGCTAGTTCCCTTTTGGGGTCCTGTTCAAAACTGAAGACTCTGCAGCTGTGCCCACCTGCATGCCTCATTCTCCCTGAAACAGGGCAGGAGTGGGTTCCAACAACGGCTGCCAAAGGGTGCCCAGGAGGACAGGTGAGCCTCTCTCTGTCTCTATGGACAATGCTGGGCCAGAGTCACCATCCCAAAGGGAAAGAGAAGGACTCTGACCAGAGCACGACAGGCCCCAGGATGTACTTTGGGGGACCCTGAATTCTGTGCAAAGTTGTGAGATGAACCCAAAGTGAGTGGCCAATCTCTGCAGATCCCAGTATCAGATAAGAAAGGGTCTGGCCCATTACTATGTAAATCCTTATCTGTGGGTGCTAAATTTCTAAGAAAAAGTCCAGTCTTTCTTTAAACTAGATGAGAATGGTGTGGCAGACCTAACTGGACAGACCAACAGCATCTGCCTGCTTCTAACCAGAATCCCCTGGAAACCAAACCGGTAATCAGAGACAGGCAAGTGGGTGAGGAAGGAGGGAAAAGCACATGACAGTAGCCACTTGGGACCAAAGACCATGGATGTTTTCCAAAGATGCACAGGCGGTTCCCAAAAAGGAGTCCTAAACTGTGGCTGGATCACGGTATAGGAAAGGCTGGCACCCCCAGGCAGAGGGGACAGGTCCAGCAGAAAGTCCACACCCCAGGCTGGCAGAGAGCCTTGCTTGGCTCATGCTGCAAACGCTCTGGTGTCTGGGGCTGGCAGCCAGCAGCACCGGGACAGGTAAGGAACGGAGCCGCAGTGATGCCCATGTTCCACGCTCAAATGCACATCAAAAGGAAAGAAAACAACCTCCCTACATCAGAGAACCACTGGGAAAGGTACACAGAAAGAACAATAGAACTCCAGGGAGGTTCCTCTGCAGGCAGGTCATGCCCTGGTTAACCTAAGTAAAAGGGGATGGGGGAAGCTCAGGCAGTGTATAAGCCTGGAAGAGTCCCCCAAGCTCATTGTTACAAAAGTTAGCTCCAGGGAGGAGGCAGTAGAGGCTGGAATGAAACCTTATGAGGCCACAGAACCGGGCCCTAGTGGCTTGTCCTATGCAGCACGGAGGACAAAAAGCACTCGGGGGCCCCCAGGACCTAGTTCCAAATTCCCACAGCTGCAGCAGCCCAAACCATGCACCGACCCTGGCGTGGGGACAGTGTGCACCAGCAGGTCCACTTTTCCTGCTGGGGACACCACCACACCTGCTGCTGAACAGATGGTGTGGCTGGGCCAACAGAGGACAGTGGGCGTTAGTGGTCAGGATGGACAGCCAGAGAGCTATCATTTTGGGGGGTGGACTAGTACAGTGATGTTTTCTAAGACCCCCAGAACTGAACAGTAATGCTTTCTAAGACCTCCCAGGCCTCAAAGGGAAGTAACCCTGCTTCTCAGTGAAGTGGAATGGGTTATTATTTTGTTGTTGTGGGAGCAAGAACCACCTCATCAACAATGAGAACTTGGCCCTGAGAGTCCCAAAGCCACGGTCTTCCAGGGAAGGGTTGGGAGTGAGAGCCTACAGGCCCTTGGAAGCAGCAGGCCCTTGTCACAGATCAGGTCGTGCACCTATGGACCCTGGGAACATGGTGACTGCAGAGGACAGATTCAGAAACAGAAACTGCACACACACCAGGACGACAAAGGAAGCACCTGCTACCCCTCCAAACTCAGGAAGTGCAGCGCTTTGTAAAACAACCCACACAGAGCTCCTACAAAATGCCAAGACACCCCAAACTCCCAAGGAACCGAGTTAGACAATCCCCGAACCTTAAAATATCTGGGACCAAAACTAGTATTAAACCAAAGGTATGGATAAGAAATGCAATGTTTTCAACTCTTCATAGCCTAGTGTGCCCACACCAGTCCACCAAACCCACCCTCCAGGGGCAGCCCTAGAAAAGATGCCCCAAAGAGAGCCTTGGGGAGCAGGCCCAACCATGTCTTCCAAATTATGACTGTTTTTCACATTTCTTTACAAGACAAAATCGTCTCAAAAGTCAGAGAGCAAATTCTCTGGAGACTTGCCACTCAAAAAGTGGACCACAGACCAGCAGCATCAGTATCACCTGGGAACTTGCTAGAAGTGCAGATTCTCAGGCCCCACCCCAGGCCTGCTGAATCAGAAACTCTGGGTGAGACCCAGCCATCTGCATTTTAACACCCACTCCCGGAGACTGCGCGCTCAGCTGTGAAGGAACATGGCTGGAAACTGACCACCTCAGTATGAAACAGGCTAAGTCACACTCAAGGGTTAACAGCTTCCAGATCTCAAGCCTTCCTGTAGTTAGACAATAAAAATTCCTTCATTTAGGACCTACTATTTCAGAATCTGTGCTCCTTTGGGAATACTAACATTGAGATTTACCTATTAAGTCAAGAATTACAGTGAGCAAGAAAGAAGCCAAAAGCCCTCTTCAACATGCTTAGTCATCTAGTTCACTTTTTTTTTTAAAAAAAAGTGTCAGTTATAAAATACTAATCCATACCTACCCAATCGGCTTTAAAGCACTGTAAAGTATTTTGCTCCTTAGACCTGCACACGTTCCACTGGGTGCCTGGTTCATGGCTTGCGAATAACGGATAGGTGTTTTCACACTTCCAGGCAAAGCCCCAGCAGCGGGCTCTGGTGGGGGTGCAGGGTGGCGTGAACATGTCTGTGTGTTTAATCACAGCAAAGTATAAACACATAACTTCTCTGAAACTTGCAAAAACCCTCAGACAACCTCAATTAAGCTGATTTCTAAAATACTCAGACAAAAGGAAACATCCCCAAAGTTCCTGTAAATAGTTTTCAATTCCATCGCAGAGCCTATCCAAGAGTTTGTTTGAAATTACTAGCTATTTAAAGTAACAGGAACACCCTAATATTTCCTCTTATAGCTCAAAAGTCAGACTTTTAGATCAGCCAAGGGGGCTGAGAAACCCCACACACATAAACATTGAAAACACACTTGTAAAAATATGCCGCGTAACTAGGTTTGTACACATGGGTTGGGATCGGGGGTACACACAGCCATTCCTCTCTCTCATGCCAAAGACCCAACCATGATGTTTACTGAAGCTTCCCAAAGCCAAGTTCAAACCCTTACTAACGTGATTCCTGGAAAAAAAAAAAAATCAAAGCACCTCTATCTAGATTTTAAAACAAGTGTGAACACTGCCAAGGGCTCATAATAAAAAGAGTACAGAACTCAGAGTTGAAAGGTCTGAATGCTAAGTCTGTCCTTCACTAACGGCCACTTCCTAACCTGGCCGCAAATCACAAGTTCTGAATCTCTCATGTCCTCGGTCAAAAAATCAAGATGATGGAAAGAGTAAGCGCTCGTCCAAGCCTATGAAGCTGATGTTAGGGCATATCGTCTATCTCCTGTGAGAGCCCTGGATAAACCAGAGAGCACACACAGACCTTAACGACTGCCCAGCACAGGCATTTGTGATTTAGGAGCTTGGGGAAGAGGGAGTCAAAATAACCTGGGTTTTTTTTGTTTTTTCATTTTTAAATTTCTTGGTTGTGTTTTGGTGTTGGGCATTATTTTTGTGGGGTGAGCTGATTTGTTGTTGGTTTTGGTTAACACAGACCTTTCTCTACCTGCATCCCTTGGTTAACCCTTTACTGCTGGTCAGGAATCCTCTCTTGGAATGTCATATCCCCCAAATATTTATGCAAAGTAACTGCGATTTTAGCATTGTTGAAATTTGCCATTTGATATTGGAATACATTCTTAAATAAATGTGGTTACATTATATATCATTTTAATGCACATTTCTCGCCTTATTTTTTTTTTTTTTGCTAATGACTTACTACTTGCTGTTTATTTTATATTTATTTTAGACTGGAAATGATGTTAGACGAAAAGCAAATTTGAGCGATTTTCTTATTTTTTTATTCGAGTTCAAAATGGGTCGTAAAGCAGCGGAAACAACTCGCAGCATCAACAACACATTTGGCCCAGGAACTGCTAACGAACGTACAGTGCAGTGGTGGTTCCAGAAGTTTTGCAAAGGACATGAGAGCCTGGAAGATGAGGAGCACAGTGGCAGCCATCAGAAGTTGACAACGGCCAATTGAGAGCAATCATCGAAGCCGATCCTCTTAAAACTACACGAGAAGTTGCCGAAGAACTCAACATCGACCATTCTACGGTCATTCGGCATTTGAAGTACATTGGAAAGGAGAAAAAGCTCTATAAGTGGGTGCCTCATGAGCTGACCGAAAATCAAAAAAATCGTCATTTTGGAGTGTCGTCTTCTCTTCTTGTATGCAACAATAATGAACCATTTCTCAATCGGATTGTGACATGCAAAGAAAAGTGGATTTTAGACAAAAACCGGTGATGACCAGCTCAGTGGCTGGATCGAGAAGCAGCTCCAAAGCACTTTCCAAAGCCAAACTTGTACCAAAAAAGGTCACGGTCACTGCTGGGTGGTCTGCTGCCGGTCTGATCCACTACAGCTTTTGGAATCCCAGCAAAACCATCCCATCTGAGAAGTCTGCTCAGCAAATCGATGAGATGCACTGAAAACTGCAACGCCTGCAGCCGGCGTTGGTCAACAGAAAGGGCCCAATTCTTCTCCACCACAATGCCCAATCGCATGTCGCACAACCAATGCTTCAAAAGTTGAACAAATTGGGCTATGAAATTTTGCCTCAGCTGCCATATTCACCTGACCTCTCGCCAACCCACTACCACTTCTTCAAGCATCTCCACAACTTTTTGCAGGGCAAACACTTCCACAACCAGCAGGATGCAGAAAATGCTTTCCAACAGTTCACAGAATCCCGAAGCATGGATTTTTACACTATAGGAATAAACAAACTTATTTCTTGTTGAAAAAAATGTGTTGATTGTAATGGTTACTATTTTGATTAATAAAGATGTGTTTGAGCCTGGTTATAATGATTTAAAATTCATGGTCTGGGCCAGGTGCGGTGGCTCACGCCTGTAATCCTAGCACTCTGGGAGGCCGAGGCGGGTGGATCACTCAAGGTCAGGAGTTCGAGACCAGCCTGACCAAGAGCGAGAACCTGTCTCTACTAAAAAAATAGAAAGCAATTAGCTGGACAACAAAAATATATATACAAAAAATTAGCTAGGCATGGTGGTGCATGCCTGTAGTCCCAGCTACTCGGGAGGCTGAGGCAGGAGGATCACTTGAGCCCAGGAGTTTGAGGTTGCTGTGAGCTAGGCTGACGCCACGGCACTCACTCTAGCCAGGGCAACAAAGCGACACTCTGTCTCAGAAAAAAAAAAAAAAAGAAAAGAAAAAAAAAATTCATGGTCTGACACCACAATTACTTTTGCACCAACCTAATACAATCCCCCAAGTGCAAAAGGGCTGGGAAACCCTAGCCCGTAGGAACCAAGAGGCCATCTCCCTGCTCCCGAAGGCTGCTGCATAGCATGTCAGCTTAAACAGAAGACCACCCATTTCAAAGGACATAACATGCCCCATCTCAGAGAAGTTTAGGAAACTGTAGCCAAGGAACATAAAAATCAAGTTATATTTTTTGCAACTTTCCATAAATTCACATTTGAGGATTAGAGATTGAAGAGGCAGGAACAGTCTGGCAGTTCCTCAAAAAGTTAAGCCCAGAGTCACCATTTGAATCAGCAATTCTATGCGTAGGTTTGGACCCAAAGGAATTGAAAACACAGGTCCACACAAAAAAACTCGTACACAAATGTTTGTAGCAGCATTATTCACACTAGCCAGAAAGTGTAAAGGATCCAAATGTCCACCAACTGATGAACAGATAAATAAAATGTGGATATGTAGATAAATGAAGGTGTCCCTGCAATGGAATATGATTCAGCCATGAAAAGGAGTGAATAGATCCCACGCTGCAGCACGGATGATCCTTGAAAACATCATGCTAAGTGAAAGCAGCCAGACGCGAAAGGCCACATATGCTATGATTCTACTTGTAAGAAATGCACAGACAAGGCACATCCACAGAGACAGAAACAGATTAGTGGTGGTCAGGGTGAGGGGAGGGTGAATGGGGATTGAACCCTACTGGGGAAGGGGTTTCTTTCTGAGGGGATGGAAAATGTTTCAGAGTTAGTGAATAGACCAGACAGTGAATATCTATAAACCACTGAATTGTATACTTCAAAAGGATGAATTTTATGTTATGTGAATTACATCTCAATAAAGAAAAACATATTAACTATTTTTTAAAAAGAGCTAGGAATAGTGGCTAACCAACTAATTAGGAATTAAAAGGGCAGCCCTAACAGGTGATGACCTATTAAAAGGCCCACTTTACTTCTGTGCCTCAGTGTCCTCACCTGTAAAATGGGGGTAACAGTAGAATTTAACTCGTGAAGTTGTTGTTAGGATGCCTGACCCACAGCAAGTGTTCTACAACTGCAGTCCCCAACCCCCAGGTTGAGGACTGGTACCAGTCCGTGGCCTGTTAGGAACCGGGCAGCACGGCAGGCAGGTGAGTGAGGTGAGTGAAGTTTCATCTGTATTTACAGCCGCTCCCTATCACTTGCATCACGGGCAGCTCCGGCTCCACCCCTACTCCCACCCCTGATCCATAGAAAAATTGTCTTCCATGAAACTAGTCCCTGGTGCTAAAAGGTTGGGGACTGCTGCTCTATAAGAAAAAAGAAACCTGTGGATCCAGGCTAGTTTTGAGGTTCCGGACCTGACTTACAAGCATGCTTCCTGAAAACTTCCTTTTTCTCTTTTTAGTTTTTTTTTTTTTTTTTTTTTAAGAGATGGGGTCTTGCTATCTTGCCCATGCTGGACTCGAATGCCTGGGCTCAAGCAATCCTCCTGCCTCAGCCTTGGAATAGCTGGGTCTACAAGCATGTGCCCAGCTAAAACTTCTTTTAAGTATTGTTTTCTAATTGCAAAACTAACACATGCTCATTGTTCTTGGTGATATTTTGCCTACGAAATGTTCTTCTACATCATTTAAAGGCAACATAAGATGTGATTATAAGAAGGTACTGTACATACATTTTAAATAAAGTCTTCCAGTTTTGACTTTTTACTTGCAATATCCTTTCTCTTTCTCTTTTGTTAATAGAAAAAGAGAGGCTCATTGCTGCTTTCCAAAATGGAAGGAAGAGAGAGCCAGGACTTTCAGTTGCAAGTGGCAGAAATCCAATCCACAAGTTTAAGCCAAAAGAAAGGAGGGTGTAGGGAGGGATTTATAAGTTTGTATCACTGGGTGGAATGCAGTGACGACTGGTCCCAGGGGCTCACCCAATGTCAACAGGGTACCCTCTCTGACTCTGGTTGGCTGTCCCCTGCAGGTTGACTCTTCCCAACTGGGAGACAACTGGAAACTTCCTCCCAGCTTAGCAACCTACCTCGGTTGGCAAGCCCCACCAGGACCACGTGGTGGGGTGGGAGTAGGGGAGTTCCCCCAAAAGATGGGGCTAGAACATCACGATAAGGCAGATCAAAGCAAAAGCAACAGCAATTCACTTTAGAAAGCAATCAATTCCCCGAGAGAATTTTTTGGAGAAACTATTATGTGTTCAGCATTGGCTAAGGCACACAGGTAGGAATCATAATACCCTGACTTTGTATAACATCACTTCCCAGTGAAGGATTGATTTTGTGTGCATTATCTTTTCATCCTTACAACCCCCAGTATTTATTAGCTTAGCTTTACCCAGGACAAAGAAGCCCCACCTAGACTGAGTGACTCATTCAAGGTCGAGAAGCTGAGATGTGAACCCAAGTATACATTCCCCAAATCCAGTGCTCTGTGCATCACTACACAGGGTACAAGGGACCGTGTTAAACCACGGTGGAGAGCAAGACGGCAGAGTAGAAAATCCCAGCCTTCAAGGGCCTCTCTGTCTTAACATAAACGCTCCCAAACTGCCAATTCAGGGTGGTATATGGCAGGTGTCACTTAGGTGCTCCGACCCAAGGAAGGAGAGGCCCAAGAGCTGATGCTCAGTAAGAGTTCCTGGAAGAGGACCTCACAGGACGCAGGGGGACAGAGAGGAGGGCCAGATCGGCCATGCCAGGGTACATGACTGGCCATTTGTCAGACATCTTCAGGAATCGGGGAGAGACCTGGCTGGCTGGAACAGAAGGAACCCATAAGAAATCAGTAGAAGAAAAATGTAATAAACTTTTAAAAAATCTATGAATCACTCTTTTAAATTACTTACATGAAGGAAATCATTTATTTAATTCTCTCAAATCTTTTATGAACTAAGTCCCATTATCGTGCCCAAGTTACGGACGAGGAGATGGATGCATCGAAAGATGTGAGGAGCTTGCCACAGGTCAGAGCGGCTGGGCAGAGATTCCGACCCAGGTGGAACTCACCAGGGCCCCTGTGCTCTTAACACCTGTATTATGCTGCCCATGGGTGATGCGCCACAACCAGCTAGAAGACACCTTCATTACAGGTAAAAAGATGTGTTCTAGGAAACACCGTGTTCTAGGAAAACCACACCCTGGAGAAATGCTTCATAAAGATGGAGCTACCATCAACCAGGCAGCTTACACACACACACACCCAGAAACCATGTCCACAATCTTTACGGAAAACTCCACCCCGAGGTCTACCCCTACTACACCACTAACTTTTCAAGATGAGAAACATTTAAGTAAAAAGTGTTCCTCTCCCTCCACCTCCCTTCCCCCAATACACTTCCTTCTGCCACCCATGTATTCATGCTCTCCCCCAACCTCGCCCCATTTGGAACCCAAAGGTCCTAATAAACTTATTCATACTAATGTGTGAATGAATGGCAAGCTTCAAATAACTGCCTCTGTGACAAATGGCCAGCCTCCAGATAGAAACTAGCTCAAGCCAATTTCCTTGGCCCGCTTCCCACCGCTATGTCAGGAATCAATTTGGATCATGGCTTCCCTCCCATTTTCTCTCCCCTGGTGGTGCCACTCTTCCCGTCCTCCCACCCCCATCCCAAAACCAGCCCACTCGGTCCTTTCCAGTTCAGAGGCAGCCTTTGTGACAGTGTCAGTTTTAGGTGTGTTTACTCATTTGATCCTCAAAACAACCCTAAGAGACAGGTACTGTAATGGTGCCATTTCCAGATGAGACATCTGAGACACAGAGAAGTTAAGTAATCTGCTCGCAGTCTCACAGCTTATAAGCAGCAGAGCCAGAATTCAAACCCAACACTCTGTGAACCACTCTCCCACGCAGGCATGGGTGAGCACCCACCACCAAGGGGCAAGTTCCAGGGGAATAACCTCCCCCCCACCATGCAGCTGACCTACACTCCGCCCACTCAACAGCCTCCTGCTCTCGCCCACTCTACTTCCTTACTTGTTCCGTGACCCAGCCTAGGAACTGGGTTCCCGAACTCTGCATTGACTTTTCCTTCGTGATCCACACATCCTTAGCTTCAGCACAATCACCCTCTTTCCATCTCTTTTTGTTCCTTGATAATATTTCCTTAGTAAGCAGACTTCTTTTGTGCCTCCACTCTGGGGAGCTCAGTCTGGCCCCCCTCCCTTCTGGACCCACAGTTCCTCCAAAGTGCCTCTGTCTCTCCTCGCCCTTGGTGGCACAGCCCATGAGTGCCCCTTCCCTGTTTCCTAACTGACGCCAAGCAGGGGAAGGATCTTTATGTTCAAGATCTTCCACCCGACGTGTCTGCATTTGATTTCAGATCAGCTGCCCAGGCCAAAGCTCCCTTCCAAACTCACCAAGAGAATTTTTACAAATATTCTCTCAGAGCAAATGTTCTTTTGCATTTTAACATGGGAAAAAGGTCTAGAAACATCTCTGGGCTGGTTACTGTCTGCTGGCCTGCGGAGATCTACCCTCAGCCCTTCTGCCCCTCCGCGCACCAGGAGGTGACCACACTGCCTCCACCTGAGGACCCCTCGCCCTCCGGCTGCCAGGAGGGTCGGGCCAACGGGAGACACAGGGAGGAGACGAGGGTTCAGGAGGAGAGTGAGGTCGGGGTATTTTGACCAGCTCCCTCCCCTTGCTGTCAGTTGGCATCGGCTGTGACTTCTTCAGAGCAGACTTTCCTCTTGTTGCCCTCCCTAGATGTCTTTCCCATCCCCCCCCACAACTGTCCCTTCTTCAAACTCCCCGCCACCTTCAAGCATGGTTCCCCTCCAGACCCTTACTGACAGATACACCCTCAGTGGTGGAATTCACACACGACTGCCACTGCTCTTTCGGAGCCCTGGGCATCACGACATTTTGGTGACCACCTCCTCGTAACCAAGGCTTGGTCAGTGACTCCTTCACAAAATGACATATGAGAAGAAACAGAAAGCAAGATGAGGACATGGCTGAGCCTCCTCCTCCCCCACCCAGCCCACTCTTCGTGGTGAGGACACACATGCCCAGTCACAGGGTTAGACAGACGTGACCCCCGGGAGAAGGAGGAAATACCGCTGCTTACAAACTCGCAGCAAACCCAGAGTCCTCGGCCTAGGAAGGGGCTGGGGACAGGACCTGAAGCCCTGAAATGCAAGACCTGCCAACCTTGGAGCTGGCAAGGAGAGTAATTTTTTAAAAGATCCATTTCTGTCAACTGCCCCGAGAACATCCTTCTTTCCACCAACACCCTCGACTTTCAATACGAAGACAAGTCTGATGCCGACATGGGGAACTCAGAGTCACACTTCCTCTGGCAGCTGTTGGTCAAATCTCTTTATAAACCTGCTAATGATTTTGAGTTCTCCCGCTAGATTGACACTCATCAGGGAAAAAAGTTATATAACTGGAAATGATTAGAAGATAAGGCTTCAAGCAGCATGCCTAGACATTTCACTGCTCTACCCAGTTCTTGGATGAGTTTTAACAAATCAGCATCTCCTTGCTCTGACGCTGGGAAGCCTTGGAGGCATGAGAATTCACCTTCAGTTAACAGCAGACACCTTGGAACGAGGTTTGTCACAGGAATATGCTGTTGGTCCTCCCATCAGTCAGCTAGACTCTTCCCCTCACTCCCCACCCCCAAAAAATTTTTAAAGCCGTCCTCAGACATATCACAAGAGAGGAAACCCAAATGGCCAGTAAGCATATTAAAAGGTACTCAGCATCATTAGTCATCAGGAAGATGTGAATTAAAACCATACAGTGATTCTAAAGTATAAAAAAAAAAAAATCAGAGCAATGGTTGATTCTGGTGGGACGCCAGGGAGGGGTGGGTGGAACTTCCTGGGGTGATGGTCCTGTTCTACGTCTTGACAGGGTTTGGGCTGCACAGGTGTACACATTTGTCCAACTCGGCAAATGACCCTTAAGATAGGTGCATTTGACTGTATGTAAACTATGCCCCCAAAACAACTATAAAGCTGAAGTGCTTAAGATCACGTACACTGCTGTTCTCAACCTACTTTGAAATACCTCAGAAAAAATAAGATTGATGGATGACAGATAGAAGGTTAGATATGCAATAAAGAAAGGATAATAAAATGTTAATGACAGAACCCAGATGATGGGCATATAAACATGTACACTATAAAATTCTTGCAACTTTTCAAAGTTTTCATAATAAAATCTTGAAAACAATTTTAATTTAAAGGTATAAATAAAATACATACACACATAATGTGAGACCACTACACACTCAACCAAATGACTATAATTTTAAAAGCCAACAATACCACACACAGACAAGGATGTAGAACTATGGGAACTCACAGACATGGCCAGTGGGAGCGGAAAACTATTTGGTAGCATTTGCCAAAACCGAAT
The DNA here is from genome assembly GCF_041146395.1 of Eulemur rufifrons. NCBI lineage: Eukaryota > Metazoa > Chordata > Mammalia > Primates > Lemuridae > Eulemur > Eulemur rufifrons. The sequence continues at coordinate 5,887,841 of NC_090991.1, forward strand.
GAATGTATGATTCGCATGCTCTCTGACTCAGCAACCCTTCTCCTAGATGTATGCCCCACACAGATGAGCGCTTTCGTCCACCGAAAACATGTACAAGAATGTTCAAGGTAGCACTATTCCTAATCATGTGAAGAAACCCAAATGTCCACCAGGAGTAGAATAAATAATCAGTGGTATGTTCATTCACGTGGTGACATGCTACAGGTAGCACTGGGAATGAACTACCGCCACCCACGATATGGGCGAATCTCACAAACTTCATGTTGAGTGAAAGACACCAGATCCCCACCACTGCCACCAAAAAGAGTACCTCCTCTGTGTTCTGTCTACATAAAACTCAAAAACAAGCACAATTAATATATGGTATAGAAGCCAAGATCATGGGTGCCTTTGGAAGAGAGTCCTAACTTGGGGAGAAGATTCCTGGTAAGGTCCTATGTCCTGGTGTGGATGGTCATTCTATGAGAGTTCTCAGCTTGTGAAAATGCATCCAATTCTACATTTACAGTGTGAGCATTCCTCTATAGGTAGTTTGTACGTCAATTTTTTAAAAAAGGATGGATCTTCAAACAATTTGTACAGATCAGGAATTGGGGGGGTATGTTTAATTGTTTACTCTTTGGTTTCATGCCTATTCCTACCGCCTATTTAAAACATGGACATTAAGTAAAACTGTTATAGGATCACACAGAACTAAAAGCGACTTCAAAGACCACCTAATTTAATTGCCTTGTTTTATAGATGCTGAGAGCTGGGGCTTAGAAAGGTTAAGAGACTTGCACAGGCCAGGCGAGGTGGCTCACGCCTGTAATCCTAGCACTCTGGGAGGCCCAGGCGGGCGGATTGTTTGAGCTCAGGAGTTCGAGACCAGCCTGAGCAAGAGCGAGACCCCACCTCTACTAAAAAAATAGAAATTATATGGACAGCTAAAAATATATATAGAAAAAATTAGCCGGGCATGGTGGTGCATGCCTGTAGTCCCAGCTACTCGGGAGGCTGAGGCAGGAGGATCACCTGAGCCCAGGAGTTTGAGGTTGCTGTGAGCTAGGCTGATGCCACAGCACTCTAGGCAGTGCAACAGAGTGAGACTCTGTCTCAAAAAAAAAAATAAAAGAGACTTGCACAAGTTACCTAGCCAATGAGGACAATGGCACCCTAGAGCCTGTGAACCCCAACTTCTTGTCTAGCAGTCTCCATGGCATACCAAGCCTCTGTCGTCTCACTGTGACTGCCTGGGTTCATCCTTGCCACCTGGCAAGTCACATCACGGTTCACAATATGGCACTTTCCTCTAACTACCATATAGAACGTTCATAATGTGGGGGTTTTGTAATTCATTAATTTTTCTCCTTTTTTTTTTTTTTTTTGGAACAGGGTCTCACTATGCTACCCAGGCTGGAGAGCAGTGGGCTGTTCACAGGCACCATCACAGGGCACTAGAGCCTCCAACTCCTGGCCTCGAGTGATCCTCCTACCTCAGCCCCTGGAGTAGCTAGGACTAAAGGTGACTGCCCCTACACCCGGCCATGATATGGTAGTTTTTGCAAGCCCCAGAAATCTAAACCATACATACACACACACAAATGAAGGAGTGGCAGTATTTATTGGCTCATATAACTTGGAAGTTCAAGAGTATATGGCCTTCAGGTACACAGAGATCCGAATGCTCAAATAATATTATCTCAGCTCTGTTTTCTTTTTTGTTCACTTCATTCTCAGGTGCTCTCGAAGTATTATCAAAGATAGTCTTAGCAGCTCCAAGTTTATAACCTTCCTAGCTTTAAACCACCCCAGGGGGAAAAGTATCTCTTTCCCAAATTGTACAGCGAAGGTCCTACAGAGGGAGGAACGCACTGAACCAGTTTGGGTCACTGTAGCTAGTGGGGTTCCAGTCAAGCCCAAGCCAACCAAACCAAAACCAGCTCCAATTCATTTTCTGTGAATCCACTGCCATCTTTGGTCCCCCAAAGAAAAACTGAGGTGTCACCCAGAAGAAGGTGACTAAGAGACAACAACCAACAATTACCTACCATCGTAGGTGTCCTCTGGTTCCCTGACTCAAGCATTTCCACAGAATGCTACCGTGCCAATGGAAAAAGAAGGTCACCAACTTTGAACTTGAGCTTCCTGCAGGCTCATGTTCCCACACGTTTCAGCTCAACAGTTAATCTTGACAGAGCTCAGTTGTTCCACTCCGTCACTAAGTATTACATTTAAATCAAATGTGCCTTGCCGTCCAAGCCAAACCCATCCAATGACAGATGAGGAAGCCAAACACAAATGTCAATTTGCCAATCTGCCCCATAAAAACGCCTTCCCAGCATTCTGGCAGAGCCCTCCTGTGGGCTCTCACGCTGAAGGTGCTAATATCCCCCGGCACAGGCTGGGTCCCTCTCGAGCTGCACTGAGAGCAGTGACTTGGCTTAGGGTCGTTCCTGCTCTGGCAGCTGGGCCCAAGGAAGCAGGAGCTGCCCAGTGTTCAAATCAACAGCCTGTGTTCAGAGGGCCAGGCGGGCTTATTTCAGGGGGGAGAAAAAAATCACCCTGAATCCTCTCTCCCTCTCTCTCTTCCCAGCGGGAGCTGCACATTTTATGCATGGTGTGAACCACTCCTGCCTGTTACTTCCTGAGCTCATTTAAAAAATTTATCCTTCAAGTTTCCCGGGAAGCCCCCCCTCCACCCGCACTCATTCTAGACAAGCACATGGGAGAGCTCGGACCTTCTGATTTTTTTTTTTTTTTTTACATGCTAACTTATATATTTGTTATTTTTATTTTATTTTATTTTATTTTTTTTTCAATTTAGTTTTACAGAATCAAAGAGTCTAACAGTATATCTTGTTAGATACAGTATGTCCTCAAAATGTATACATTATTTCTTGTACAATGATATGAAATAATATGGGAAATATTCATGATAAATTATTAAGTGAACAGTGCAAGTTAAAAACAATAGTTTCATATTTTTTTCCCCACCCCCCCTTTCCCGAGTCAGCACCTTCAAGTGTTGCCACTCCCCAAACGGTGTGCAATGCACTCATTGTGTCCCTGATCATCACCTAAACACAAATCTGGGAATGACACCAATTGGACATCAGACTGAGGTGGGGGGTGGGGGAGGGGATGGGGGTATGCCTTCTGATTTTTTTTAAAGAAAAAAAAAAAAATCAAAGGATTGCAGAGGTCCCAGTTTGAATCATTTTTGTTAAAGTTTGATCTTTCTTGTCATTGATCATTTGTCATGTTGCTTTTCCAGAGACGTACAGAATGAGAAAAAACAGAGCCACACCTGACCAAGCCAGATTTTTCCATGAGTCCCTAACTCGTTATAAAAGACTAGCCTCAATTACTTGCCTATTGAGAATGTGTTAGACTGCTAAGCTGAATAAGCCCATCACAACAGGACAAATATTATATGACTCCATTTGTATGAGGTGCCTAGAGTAGTCAAATTCACGGAGACAGAAAGTAGAATGGTAGTTGCCAGGGGCTGGGGGGTGGGGAGGGAATGGGAAGTTCATGGTCAATGAGTGCAGAGTTTTGGTTCTGCGTGATGAAAACAGTTCTGGAGACGGATGTGGCAATGGTTGCACAACAGTGTGAATGTACTTAACAGTGCACTGGACATCTAACGGTTAAGATGGTAAATTTTGCTCTGTGTGCTTAAAAAATAAATAAAAGTGGACAAGGGAAAAAATGCCTTAGAAAGGGAAACATAGATTAGAACAAGATATAAAGAAATAAAAATATCTAGGTATAAAAATGCTGTAGGCTGGGCGCAGTGGCTCAAGCCTATAATCCTAGCATTCTGGGAGGCCAAGGCTGGAGGACGGCTTCAGGTCAGGAGTTCAAGACCAACCTCAGCAAGAGTGAGATCCTGTCTCTACAAAAAAAAAAAAAAAATAGAAAAATTAGCTGGGCATGGTGGTATGCACCTGTAGTCCCAGCTACTCAGGAGGCTGAGGCAGGAGGATCACTCGAGCCCAGGAGTTTGAGGTTGTTGTGAGCTTGGCTGACGTCACTGCACTCTAGCCCAGGCAACACAGCAAGACTCTGTCTCAAAAAAAAAAAAAAAAGCTTTAGAGAAGAATACACAGATACACAGATTAAAGTTAAAAGAAATAAAAACATCTAACATATTTTTAATTAGCACCTGCCAAACATTTATTGTTCTTTATCAATCACTTCTGCATCTTAGCTCAGTCCTTCCACATCAGTTTGGGGACAGGGCTGTGCTCTGAGTGCTGACAAGCCCTTGGTTCTGATCCATCCTTGGCATTGCCATCCTCCCAGCAAGACTCTGACACTGTCCCTGACGTGGCTGCTTTGCACTGAGGGCATGAGCCTGTGGAGTCACAGAGGCCTGGGACACCACTTTTCAGCTGAATGCCCTCAGGTAGGTTACTCCAGCCCTCATCTGCTGAATGAGCCCATCCTAACCTCATAGGGGGTGGATTAAACTAGAGAATGCAGATTAAGTGCTCACTTAGCACACTGTCTGGTGCAAAGGAAGCATCTAAGACATGACAGATGTCATTAACAATTCCCCCCTTCTGTGATGCCCAGCTCAGCTTTCTCAGTTTCTCACCTTCAGCTGCTCACTGCAATCACCTGGGAGCTTCACCTGGTCTGACTTCATTGGCCTGGGTGTGGCCAGGGCGTCCCTGCCCAGTTGTGGTTCCCAATGTGCAGCAGGATTAGAAATATGGCCCTGAGTGGTCTTTCTCTTGGGAGAAAACTGCCCTAGAAAAGGCTTAACTCTTCTTGCCCTAGAGATGTACCGTGACTTCATCTTGCTGCTTCTAAAACACAAAGAGCCGACTGCACATGCTGCCCATGGGAGCCTTTGTTCTAACCCCACTGAAGGGTCTTGTGGCACCAACTTGATTCCCTCATCGATTTCCACCTCCTCTTCCTTACTTAGCAACGCCATTTATGCATCAAGTTCTATAGATTGCTCGCTAGGTAGGGAGCTTCATCCAGTGGTTTAAAAACATTAGCTTTTTGCCAAGAGTGCCTTTGAAAGGTCAAACCTGCCTTTTCCCTCTGGACATCTAAAATAAAGCCATGCCACCAAAGTGCATGCAAGCAGAGGCTCCACTGCACTCACCCCTCGGCTCCAGCCCCGCCCCAGGCAGCCCTCACGGGGGAGGGGGGGGGAGGGGGGGTGAGACTTCAGCCTCCTCTGGAAGAAGAGCCACTAGCTCTCAGGGTCTGGAAACAGGACTCACATGGGGGGTGGGCTGGTTCAGACATCCTGTCACCTTGCCCCACCCAGAGGCAATATCCAGAGGGCCCCACCTGGGCCTTGAGACCACTATTACACAGCAACATCATTCTGCCCTCGCCAGCCTAGCAGAGCTCTCGGAGCGAAAGGTACCAGGACCACTGGCTCCTCTCCAGTGGGGCTGGGGGTGTCCTAAGGGAGTTCCTTCATCTCCCTCGCAAGGAGAACTCAAATTTTACACACGGGCATCAGAGCTTGCCCATACCAAGTTATCAAAATATCTCTTCTCTTTCCTAGTTTCCTCCTTTTTACTCTCTAATGAAATATTTATGGATATTTCTCTTTTATAATGTATTATGTTTTTCTAATTACAATATTCATACATGTTATCTGAAGGAAATTGGAGAAACGGGCTCACCGGAGAAAGCCCCAAAGAGGAACCAAACATTCCTTTATCCCTTCTCCCAGCAAGAACTGTCATTAGCACTTTGATGACTCTTCTTCCAGACTTTCTTTTATACTCACGTGTACACACACATGCTTTTTCCCCGCAAATTTGGAATGTTATCGTACATGGTATTTTGTAGCCTTTACTTAATATATTGCGAACTGATCTCTTTTAAAGAATAATTTTGTCTATTCTGCTTAGTAAGTGAAAACACAAGATAATAAAAACAATTTTCAGCACTCTAATGTTTGAAAAATAAGGGACTCTTCACTGAATAAAAATGATCAGCATATTGATAACGCCAGGACCCGGCCTACTATGAGCCAGGCCCTGGGACAGCCAGCACATTCGATCAGAGACCCCAGGGACCCCCAAGACCCTCTCTCACCTGCCATCTGACGAGCTTCTGGGCAGACCCTGCTCTGGGTCCTTCACTCTGCCACTACCTGCTGTGTGGCCTTCATGTTGTCTCTAACCTGTCTAAACAAGCGTATTGTCCAGACCTGTCTATTTCTCACTTGTTTAAAGTTGTACCTTCAAATTTCAGTCTTCTCATAGCTAGAGTAGGACATGGGGAAAAAAATCAATCTCCTGTGGGTGTCAGAAAGATTAAGGAGAGAATATGACCCCAGGGCTGGTTAGGGAGACTGAGGCGAGATGAGCGTTTAACCCCCGTCCCCTTGGTAGGAGTTCAGCCTGTTTGGAGAACCAGTGGCCCTAGAGCTCAGCATCTTCTTCTGCCACCCTCAAGAGAGTCATCAAACACGGGCACTTGTGCAAAAATACTGCAATGGTATTTTGAATAGCAAAAAGAAAAAAAAAAGAAAAAAATTAGAAACACTTAACTATCCATTAACTAAGGCATAGAAAATAAACTATGCTACATGTATACTATAGAATACCATACAGTTTTTATGAACACCCACTGATGGACATGTGCTAACAAGAAAATATCTTCAAGATATATTACTGAGTGGGGAAAAAAAAAAGAAGAAATAACATCTTATTTTATTTATTTAAAAGAAGAACAAAACCCACCAATCATCAAAGTGTATTTCCATAGGGGCTGGGAGGTAGTTAAAAGGGCCTTAGAATAATTCTGGGTTTCTCAACCTTTTTTTCGTTATCACCTTCTCGAAGGAGCCTTTTAAGATATCTCTCTGCTAATCACTCCCCCACTACCATGAAATTTTAATCCCATAGACACTCTGCCTATCTGTTGAGTACTGTGGCCATTGGAGGGCCACAGACCACTGTGAGACCTAGGACGCTTTTGCCATCCAAGAACGACTTTCCTCTCCCTTTGGGGCTGTATCACCCCTACTGAGGATGCATGAGCTAATTTGTATATTACTTGTGTGATTAAGAATTAATAATTTAAAAAAAATCACAGCTACACTCAGCACAATGTGAAACCTCATGGACAGTATCTCATTCCCTAGAACTATCTGTGGGCTGAGCCTGCCAGTGAGGCCTGGAGGGGGCTGAGGGAAATGCAAACGTTGACTTTAGCCATGCTAAAGCTTATGTTTATGTTTGTACTAAAAAGGATGCTGACGACACCAGAGAATGTGCCCTGTCCCTGTGGCTGCAACCTCATCTCAGATATTGTCTGGGGTGTGCTTAGTGTCCCTCAGTGTTTTACAGTCCTGAGAGCTCTGATGACTCCATGGCTGCCTTCGCTGAACCCAGGGAGGGAGGGAGGGACTGTCTGGTTTTCCTCCCACCCTGTGGCTGCTCTTGCTCCTTTGTGGCTGGTCTCCTCCACCCAGTCCTCTTACTTTAGGTGCCTCTAGGCCCTGTCTCTGGACCCTTTCTCCATCTGTCCCACTCCCCAGGTGATCTCATCCAGTATGGCAGCTTGAAGACCCCCTACATTATAATGATTTCAATTTTTTTTTTTTTTGAGACAGGGTCTCGCTCTGTCTGTCACCCAGGCTGGAGTGCAGTGGCATCATCATAGCTCACTGCAGCCTCAAACTCCTCAGCTCAAGTGATCTTCCTGCTTCAGTCTCCCAAGTGGTTGGGATGACAGGCACACACTACCATGCCCAGCTAATTTTTCTATTTTTTGTAAAGATGAGATTTTGCTCTTGCTCAGGCTGGTCTCCAACTCTGGGCCTCAAGCGATCCTCCCGCCTTGGCCTCTCAAATTGCTTGGATTACAGGCATGAGTCACTGAGCCTGGCCATGACTTCAAATTTGTATCTCCTTGAACTAAAGAGTCCTCTTCCCAAATGCCTACTCAACAGCATTACTTGAACATATTAACATATAGGAATCTCAAACTCAGCCTGTCTAAAACATACTCTTGATCTTCTCCCCAAACCGGCTTCTTCAGTCTTTAGCTTCTCATTTAAAACTGGCTCCTTCCTTCCACTTGCTCATGCCAAAATCTTTGAAACCATCTTCAAGTTATCTCTCAAACTTTATACATTCAATTTATCACCAAATCCCATTGGCCTTACCTTGAAAATACCTCCAAAATCCAGTGGAGTCAGCCATCCCACATCTAATACTCTGGTCAAAGTCAACGTCATCTCTCATGAGTATCACTGCAATAACCCCTTCACTTGTCTCCCTCCTTTCACCCTTTGCTCCCCATGATTCATTCTCAGCAAAGCACCAGAGTGATCCTTGTAAACATCAGGCCAGGTCAAGCCGTGCACTGCTGAATGCCTCCTCTAAGGGCTCCCCTAGCACTCAGGTCCTCACAGGAGTCTCCAAGGCCCTGGGCCCTGCCCACCCCTCAGTCCAGTCACCTTCCTGTCCCCATCTTTAATAGTCCCCATGCCACACACTCCCTCTGCCCCAGCCACACTGTCCTCCCTGCTATTTCCTGACCTCTCCAGGAATGCTCAGGCCTCAGGGCCTCTGCACATGCTGTTCTTTCTGCCTTCTGGCTGGAATGCTCTTCTCCCAGAAACACACTCTCTCATCTTCCGGGGCTTTGCTCAGATGTCCCCTCCTAATGAGACCTTCTCTGAGAATTCCATTTTAAATTACAAACTTTCTAAATCACCACACAGTTTACTTAGTTTTGTTTGCTGTCTGTCACCCCCAACTACAATGTAAACTCTACAAAGGCAAGGATGCCTGTCAGTTTTGCTCACTACTGTACCTCCAGCTTCTCAGGTTGTGCCCTGCACACAATGGGCGTTAGACGCGTTTGTTCAGTGAATGAACCCCTTATCTTGTTAATGTGCCAAAGGTTCCAATAAGAAAGAAGTGGTCTTTTAACCTTACATCTTATGCCCTGCAGCTCTGTTACCTCCTTTGAGCTCAGGAGGTCTCTGAGCTTAAAAGTATCCCTCTGCCACACAGACACACATAATACCACCGCAGATCCCTGGACAACTCAAAGGCCAGCTGGCACTTTCTGTGGCTGAGCCAGCAAACCACTGGGATCAATTGTATTTTAAGCTCAGCAATTTGCCTATGGCCCAGTTAAGGGCAAAAGTCCTTCTAACTCCCAGGCCCCATTTCTCTCTCTCTGTAGTTTCACCTGAGCCACAAAGAATCCATGATCCACCAGGCTCTGAGTTCCATTCATGGAAAACCCTAAAACTTTCTTCCCTTAAGTCAGAATCTTTTCCTCTTCTGGCTTGGAAGAAAACCAGAGGTGTTAAAACTGAACATCTTGACCGAATTTCCTCTAGGCGAGCTTTCCCTGGGCTTACTCACTCCAACACACCAGCCCTGCTGCCAGACCCAGTCGGAGCCAGACTTCTCAGTAACTTGGTCCAAGCAGGGCTCCAACAGCGAACCCGGAACCCAACTCACAGCTGGCTCTGTGCCTGTCACCAAGAATCGTTGACAACAGTTCCTTAAATCAGGCCCTCTGGTAGCAAATGAGGGACACACCAATTTAGCAGGAAATCGATTTTCCTTGAAGTGTCTCTGAAGTTTGTTAAGACAAGAGGAATCTATAGCGCTTGAGTAATAAGGCCACCTGCAATTTTTATAGAACTTCTTCTGGACTTGAAAATTTTAAGATGTTAGGGGGAAAAAATCTCCAAAATGAACAAGGTCCAACTGCATAAGGATTCATTTCCCATCTCCTTAAATAAGTGCGGCCACATGGTTCCTATCTGCCATAAAAACCACAGTCCCTGCAAGGGAGGGGTGAACAGTGGAGAGGTACCAAGCAGTGTGTTGGAACCTCTGGATGGCTGTGTGTCCTGACCAAGTTCCTCAACCTCTCTGAGCCTTAACTTTCTTTATCTAAGAAATGGAATCCCAGCAAGAAAAAATCAAGCAACCCTATCAAAAAGTGGGCAAAGGACATGAATAGAAATTTTTCAAAAGAAGATATAAAAATGGCTAACAAAATTATGAAAAAGTGTTCAACATCTCTAATCATCAGGGAAATGCAAATCAAAACCACAATGAGATATCACTTAACCCCAGTGAGAATGGCCTTTATCAAAAAAACCCAAAACAACACATGTTGGCGTGGGTGTGGAGAGACAGGAACACTAATACACTGCTGGTGGGACTGCAAACTAGTGCAACCCCTGTGGAAAGCATTATGGAGGTATCTTAAACAGATTCAAGTAGACCTGCCATTTGACCCAGCAATCCCATTACTGGGGATATACCCAAAGGAAAAAAGGTCATTCTGTAACAAAGGCATATGTACCCAAATGTTTATAGCAGCACAATTCACAATAGCAAAGATGTGGAAACAACCCAAATGCCCATCAATACATGATTGGATTAGTAAACTGTGGTATATGTATACCATGGAATACTACTCAGCTATAAGGAATGATGAAGATACGACATCTCTATGGTTCTCCTGGAGAGAGTTGGAACCCATTATATTAAGTGAAGTATCCCAAGAATGGAAAAACATGCATCACATGTACTCACCAGAAAATTGGTTTCCCTGATCATCACCTAAATACAAATCTGGGAACGACACCAATTGGACATCAGACTGAGGTGGGGGGTGGGGGAGGGGATGGGGGTATGCCTACACAATGAGTGCATTGCGCACTGTTTGGGGAGTGGTAACACTTGAAGGTGCTGACTCGGGAAAGGGGGGGTGGGGAAAAAATATGAAACTATTGTTTTTAACTTGCACTGTTCACTTAATAATTTATCATGAATAAAAAAAAAAAAGTGTGGAAAAAAAAATAAATAAAATAAAAAAAAAAAAATAAAAAAAAAAAAGAAATGGAATCCACCCTGCCAGCCTGTTGAAATGATAAACTGAGAAATTCTGCATAAAAGCCCTCTGTAACCATTATAGGACTAAATAATATATTTAGTCCTATATTAAATGTCACTTATGTTCAGAACTCTATGAGGGGCACCACGAACAAGCACAATAAGGAGAAATAAAAGACAGTCATCACCTTTGCCTTCAAGAAGCTTCAACTTCAGCTGGGAAAACAACAGGCACAGGGCGGCATGAGATTTGGCATTCGCAAAAGCAACACAGCAAGGAAAGCACACACCTCCATCTGCAGCTTTCCCCTACGTGTCCCTCAGGTCTGCTTGTTTGGATTCTAATATCTGCCTAAGTATCCATCAATCTGGCTACTTCCTGGACTGCAAAAGGCCTCAAAGCTGTCTGTAAACTAAGTCTGTATATCCAAGCCAGATGGGATGACACACCAACGTAGCCTGTGCTTCCCCTCCTTGGTCCAGTCCTGGCAGACTTCACCCCATCACCCACAGCTAGTGCCACCAAGCCCCTCCCTCTGCAGCTTGCCCCACCGTGCTCAAGGATGCCCCGTGCGATGGCCAATCATCTTGCTCACCTCCAGCACGACACTGTACAGAACACTCTCTTCCACGCTCTGCTATGTCCCTGAAGAAAGAGGAAGGAAGAAAGGAAAAGGGAATCTAAATGCAGCAATTAGATAAAGGAGAAAAGAGGAAGCCAAAAAATGGAGAAAATCAAAGGAAAAATGAGGAACATAAATAACTAACATCTGACTTTCCAGCGTAGGAAGGGGTTAAACTCACATTCCATGATTTGTGCCTCTTGCAACACTGCAGGGCTGGGTGAACAAGGCAGGGAATTTTATACCCATTTAGGAAATGAGCAAACTGAGGCTTCAGAAAATCTCAGGAACGGACCCACAGCCGGGCTGGGTGTGCCTGCCTCGTCATCTCACAGCAAGCGCTTCCTCCACTACCAGTAACCTGGGCAGCTTCGACACAGCACAAAGAGGCAGCAGCTGGAGGCAGAACGGGAGCTGGAAGGAGAAGTGGACGGTGCTCCTCACAATGGCCAAAACGTGCAAACAACCCAAGCGTCCGTCGACTGACACGTGGATAAAAAACTGTGGAGAATCGGACAGTGGAACATTACTCAGACATAAAAAGGAATGAATACAGGTCACTCCATGGATGAACCCTGAAGACATCATGCCAACTGAAAGAAACCAGACACAGAAGGCCACATTTTCTGATTCCATTTGCATGAAACACCTAGAATATGCAAATCCATAGAGATGGAAGACAGATGAGCGGTAGCCAGAGGCTGGGGACTAGGGCAGGGAGGAGCACGGGGAGTGACCGCTTAATGGGGATGGGGTTCCTTTCTTGGGGTGACGGAAATCTGCAACTGGACTGTGGTGACGATTGCACAACACTGTGAATGTACTAAATGCCACTGAACTGTATACTTTAAAGGGGTGGATTTTATGTTTTATGAGTTTTAGCACAATTTTTTAAAAAGCAGGGGTCGGGGGAAGAGGGAGAGAAACATGAAAAGAAAATTGGACACAGAGCAGTAGGCACGGGGGAGTCACCAGAGACTCCTAGGCAAGGCACGAGCTTCCTGAAGTCAGGGGCACTCGGAGGTATAAAAGGAGACCCTCCTTTCTCTTACACTATGGAGGTAACAGGACGCCAGGTCTGCTCTGCATCGGGGCTGCAGACCCAAAGAAAGGACCAGCCTGGGAAGGAAAACGGAGGCGCGAGCCCAGGGGAAGGACGCTGGAAGGACGGGGCTGGCACCAAAGACCACCTGATCCAACTGGGAAATGCTTGGCATGGACTTAGCTGTCCTTTCTTCAGACGGTCTCATTCATTCCCCAAATACGAATAAGTGAATACAATGGGTAAGGGCCCACCCTGGGGTGTTCCGGTTGCTGCAGCAACAGAACCCCTGGCCTCGTCGAGTGCACCTCTGGAGGGGGGCGACGTTCAAACTCGTTGGCTGCTGCAACTTAGTTTAATATCATCTATGGCTCAGTCCACCAAGTGTAAACAAAAACTAATAAAGGGAGCTTTCTTCTCTGATTTTTAACACATTAATCACATTTGGTGACTGGGCAGAGATTAGAGAGATATCTAGGACGCAGTCTGCAGAACCAACAGTGAGTCGCCTGGCAGGGTGAGCTTGAAGCAGAAACCCAGACGCGGAAAACCAGCTATTTTAATTAAAAACCCTAAATTGAGGCCCTGAGTGAGGAATTTGACTTCAGGCCCTTGTTTCAGACAGAATTCTTCCAAAAGACGTACACCCAGTGCCTCTGGGGGCTTGCACCTGACACACAGCCCTACCCTCCTGGAGCTCACATTCTAGCGAAAGAGACACGTGATCAACAAGGTAAATAGGTGGGATATTAAATACGGGGCGTGTTAGGTAGGAATATGTGTTAGGAAGAAAAATGGGATGCACAGAGCGTCCCTGGGTTTTTTCAAGGTTTTGATGTCACGCAGAACTATGTGGGTGGGTGGCCGGACCCCTCAGGGTGGGGCCTGCGCCACAGTGCTTGGCTGGCACAACAAAGCACCACAGTCTGGGGCCTTAAACAACAGAAACTTACTTCCTCGCAGCTCTGGAGGCCGAATGTCCAAGATCAAGGTTTCTTCCGAGGATTCTCTCTGTGTCTGCACAAGGTCTTCCCTCCGTGTGTGTCTTGTCCTAATTTCCCTTTCTTATAAGGACAGCAGTCCTACTGGATTAGGGCCCACCCTAATGACTGCATTTTAACTTACCTCTTTAAGGACCTTGTCCCCAAATACAGTCACATTCTGAGGTTCTGGGTGTTAAGACGTCGACATATGAATTGGAGGGGGCCTGACTCGGCCCATCACAGGCCTTGGGTGCTCCCATAGCCCTGGGCCATGCTGGGCGCATCTCCCGGACCACTTGCCTGGGTCCCTATGGACCACAAGCCCTCTGGCCACCGGGACCCCTGAGTCCTGTCCACTCCGTCTCAATCTCAGCTGCATCCCAGGCCTGAGAACACACCTGGAGCCTCAGAGAGGCTCAGTCAAAGGCAGCGGGAAAGGCTGAAGGAGACCACGAGGCTGATGAAGCTCCCACTGCAAACGGTTAAAGCTGGTCTGCGCCGAGGATTCCAGCAGCTTTTCTAATCGCCTGAGCAGGGGCCGGAGGAGGAGGCCTCAGAAGCAACTTCAGAGGGGCCAGTGGAGAAAGGACGACCACAGCAGAGGCTTGAGGGGTTGGGCCCAGCGCCCTGGGAGAGTCGGGACAGCTGGGCCCTCGAGCACCAGACTCTTCACTCCCCTCCCAGCATGGGCCCCCGGAACAGCACTTGCTTTCATCACCTGTTCACCTGTGGACTTCAAATCCCGTTCACGTCCACCATCACCTTCAAAATCCTTCCAGTTACCCCGAGAGGCAGCAGAATGGGTGCTGCTGCCCCTCTGACAGATGAAGAAACTGAAGCTCAGAGACCTTACATGACTTCTGCGAAGTCAAAGGGCCAATAACAATGTGTGTGGAGTGGGTGTGGGGGACCCAGAGCCCCCAGTTGAGCCCCCCATCCCTGCAGCAGCCCCCCGGAGCAGCAGGTCCCGTTCCCAGCACTGCCTGCTCCTCTTTCGCCTGCCCTCCTGCGTGTCCTGACCCAGGCTCCAAGGGCCTTACTCTCTAGGACCCAGTGGCCTTTCCTTGATGTGTGGTGCTCTGAGCTGACCTGGATACAGCCCTTCCAACCGTAGCCTTCCGTGACCTCAAGCTTCACCTCACGACAAGGCTACTCATCACTTTTCAGAGAAAGGCTGGTTAGGCCATGAGCCAAATCAGACAAAATGTACCCGTTCGCTAAGGCAAGCTCTCCCTGTATCCTCTTTGATCCATCCATCTATTCCATCCAGCCATCCAGCCATCAAATACTTCCCAAGCCAGACTTCGGAGGCACCATGCACGTGCCAGGCCAGAGCAGTTACAGAAGCTTACGCAGCATCTGTCCTGGCCCCATGCAGAGCTCTGAGTAGAGTGGGGGGAGCAGTCAAATACATAAGTCATTGCAGTCCCATGTGGAAGGTGCCATCCCAGCAGGTGGTCCTATGGAAGCCAAAGGAAGAAAGGACTCTGCCTGGGGAGAGATTTAAGGCCACACAGAGGAGGGTGTCCCTGGGCTGGGTCTCAACGAGGATTATCATTCCCTAGGCAGGGATGAGAGGAAGGGCCTGCAGACAGAGGCAGCGGAAGTGTGCAAGGGCACGAAGGTGTCAAGGTGTGTGGGGTCCGTGGCTCAGTGGACACACAAGAGTTACCAAGGACCAGGTTAATGGCGAACATGTCCTCTCCTATGTGGGTGTCAGTTACCTTCGAATCGCAGCCCTCCAGCTTTCCTAGATGGAGCACAGCCTCTAAGCACGGCTGCTGCTCTTCCTCCCTGGCCCCCACAAACCACAGAAGGCAAGTACAGGTGACCGTGTGATTATCAGTCATGTCAGCTGCCTGTCTGCACCGTAACCCTTGCCAACTTGGCCACGTCGCACATCGGTCCTCATTTGCAAGAGACTTGCAGCTGTAGCTGAATATATATATAGTCTTGATGATTTGCAGTGAAGCATAATTTACACCTTCTACTGCTTCTCAGAGAAATCATTTCCCCAAGACTAATAATAAAGCAGAGCAGCAGCCAGAGTAACAAAGCACCCCAACCACCCCTGGCACGCGATTCAGAAACAAACCACAACAGCACTGGCGGCCCTGGGCAGAGAGGAATGTCAGCATTTAGCATCACAGAATACTGGGTTTTCAAACTAGGTTCCACAGAGCCCAAGGGATTCCTGGAGAGAGTGACCCAGAACCCACGTCCCAGTCCCCTGGGGGTGTATGTAGCAGGAAGGGCAGCTGCTGTATCCAGCCCCCCTGAAGCTAGCACCGGTGCACACCAGGACTGGGAGATGGGAGACTCCAGGCAAGCTCCGCTCCCCGCCTCCCACGCACGTCCCAACATCACCGGCTTCTTGCGCCAGGGGCAAAGGGCTCCAGCCAGAGCTGGCTCTGTGGCCCCGCAGATGCCCGCCAATGCCTGGGCAAGCCCCATTCCCAATATCTCCCCCACCAGGAGGGCTCTTCCTCCCCAACATGCTCAAAACGTCTCTACGCAGGACTTCCTGCATAGATGAGGAAGGAGCCTGGCTTCATTTTCACTCTGGCTATTTTTCTCCCGGTGGGGCACAGGAAGCCCATCTGAAATTCTAAACCCCATCAGGATCTCCAACGGCCACAACCACCGCAGGGCTCCTTCAGGGCGTATACAGAGCCTGCCTCCTACAGCTCTGCGAACATGGCTGAACCCCAGCTCACTGCCTCTGGACCCCACACTCCTAATCAGCATGCATTAGGAACCTATTAATAGCTAGAGGGACAGCAGATCTTTGAAAGAGACTCAACATCACCACCCTTTTTTTCCTGCTGAACACCAAAAACTGCCTCTTCTTTTCAAAGTAAGGAATCAGAAACAGGAAGACCTTCTCTGCCCTGTTTCAGGGGTGGCTGTCCTGAGTCCAGTGTGGAGACTTTTCTGTGTTCCTGGTTAACAGAGGGAACTGGAGGGAAAGGATGAGCTGAGGGCCCTGCAAGTGCCACCTTGAGGGACCAGAATACAGGGCCAGGGCAGACGGGTCCCAAGGCACACGTGGGGCTTTGAAAACTGCAGCTGGCTGGCCGAAAGAATCAATGTCCCTCTGCCATCTTGCAGAGCGCATCGTGTCACCTTGAAAACATCCACAGGTCCAGTGGTCCCAAATAAGAGGAGAGCATTTTCCCCTATACTGAGCAGGGACACATTTCAGGAGTCCCTAGGTGCAATCTGCTGCAGAAAAATCTGTGTTGACAGGCTGGTTTATCTGTCACCTGTTCTAAGATAAGAGTCCCCTTAACTGTTGTTAAGATTCTAATCTTGGTCACATTTTATCAAACACAGGGAAGATCTGGATAAGAGGAGACTGAGAGAGTGAAAAGGAATTTCTGGTCTAAGTTTATAGTCCAAATATACCATGACAAACTTGAAGATCCACAGAGGGGCCGAGACTTCCCTGGGCAAACATATTTCCAATGATTATGCCAAAACCAGACAAAAAGGGGCTTGGAAGAACTAGGATTGAAACTGACTTAAGGTGAAGTGGCCAGGGGTCAGAACAACAAGGTCACCACCAAAAACGGTGACCAAGAGGTCTGGAAGGACTCTCAAGGAAGCAGGTGTCGTTTACTAAGAAAAAGCACATAGCAATGCCCAGCATTCTGAGTGGTGAGCGGGGAACAAGGAATAATACGGCAGCGGCTATCGGCACATGTTGAGCACTGATGCCAAGCTCTCTGCGGAGCATCTGTATTAAAGGAGACAATCCTAACTTTCACAGCAATCCTCTGACGTGGGCCTTATTACTCCCATTTAAAGACATGGAAACTGAGGTCCAAGGAGAGGTAAGCTATGTCTCACACAACCGGCACCCAACCCCAGGTCTGGTCAACCCTAAGCACCACGCCTCACCGTTGCACCAGACTTCCTCCCTCAAGATGCCCATCCTAGGAGTTGCCCTCATAATCAAATCGGCCCCAAGGGAGGCTGATGTCCTCAATGCCTATTTTTCTCTCCAGCAGGAAATAATAATGTTTTGATGCCCTATATACACAAGGTGACTTCATGGAATCTGAGTTATTTGCCCCGCAGCGAGAATGTTCTGCTTTGAGTCATGCACGCTCTCTTCCCTAATCCATCTTGGTGCCCATAGTATGCATGTGTGAGATGCCTGGCCGAGGAACACAGATTCTGTAAGAGTGTTTCTCTGCAAACTCTTTATTGTTATTTTTTTTTCCATGTGAAGCCAAATAACTATCATGAGTAGCAAACTCAGAATCTTGACTGCATCAGCATGGTAGTCAAGGTGACTAAAGTACAGTCCTTTTTTTATCCAGCGCCTATATCTGGCTCTGCACTAAGGGCTGAGCCTATGAAGATCAGAGACACGATTCTTGACCTCATGGAATCCACAATGTACAACAGAATTCCACCCCAGCACAGTGAGGGTTAAGGGGTCTAGAGGAAGAATGTAGGGAGATGTACGAGCAGAGTCTTCCCAAGAGATTAACACTCAAAGTCAAGAAATGAGAACAAGTTAACCTGGCCAAAAAGGAAAAGAAAAGTGACAATAGCCAAAAAAATAAATAATCCGGTTTAAAATGGTCAAAGCACCTGAACAGATATTTCTCCAAAGAAGATATACAACCAGCCAATAAGCACATGAAAAGATGCTGAACATGATTAATTATCAGGGAAATGCATCAAAACCACAATAAGCTGCCCTTTCATATAAGCTAGCATGGCTATAATTAAAAAGACAGGTAATAACAAGTGTTGGTGACGATAGAAACTAAAACCTTCATACGTAGCTGATAGGATTGTAAAATAGTGTCACCACTTCAGAAAACAGTCCAGCAGTTTCCCAAATTGTTAAACATAGAGTTACCATATGCTGCAAATATATACCCAAGAGAACTGAAAACATTTATCCACCCAAAATCTTGGTAGATAAGTGTTCATAGGAGCAATATTCACACTGGGCAAAAAGGAGAAACAACCCAGATGTTCACCAACTGATGGATGGGTAAGTCTAACATGCTCTATATGTACAGTGGTTTATTATTCAGGCATGAAAAGGAATGAAGTGCTGACATGCTACAACAGGCATGAGCCTTGAGGACATCATGCTAAGTAAAAGAAGCCCGACACAAAAGGCCATACATTACATAATTCCATTTATGTGAAATGCCCAGAATAGGCAAATCCAGAGAGACAGAAGGCAGGTTAGTGACTTCCTTGGGCTGGGGTGGTTGGGGGAACACGAGTGACGCTAATGAGTATGGGTTGCTTTGGGGGTAATGAAAATGTTCTAAAATTAATCATGGTAACAGTTGCACAACTCCATGAATATCCTAAAACACTGATTTGCACACTCTCAATGGCAAGTGTACTGTATCTCCAGAGAGTTGTCAAAAAGAAAAAGAAAAGGGAGTGGTTAAGAGAGGACGGGGAGGAAGGTCCCTTCAGGGAGCAGAATCACACGCGCAAGGACACGGAAGCAAGAGAAAGCAAAGTCGACTATGAGAATTCGGTCGTTCCACGTGGGTCTGATGACATTATACACGTGAAGAAATGGCTAAAAAGGCAGCTGGGCAGCTGGGCAGGGGCCGGGTCCCGAAGGGCCTTGTAAACAGAGCTAAGGCCTGTTATATCGTAGAGGTGATGAAAAATCTTAAACAGGAGAGTTCTGTGATCACACTGGCTAGAAGAAAATCACTGCTATGTCACTATGGAGGATGGATGTCACTAGGGGATAAGAGAGACGGCCACTCCTGTTAGGGCCACAGCAGAAACCCAGGCAGCAGAGGAGAGAGACTAAGTCTTGGACAGCAAAGACCTGCGGGCTCCACCGAAGGGCTGCAAGAGATGCCGCCTCTGGCACCGCCACCATTGGCAGTGGAGAGCCCTAGAGCACAGGCCCAGGGTTAGATTTTGGGCCCCCACTACGATACTTTAAAAAGGGATTTTCCATCCAGGCCCTTGAAACAAACCTTTCCTTCACCCCAGGAACAGACAAAAAGGAATGCTTAAGTCCTTCAGCGGCCTCTTGAATTTCACCTCTCCCAATAAACAGCCTTTTCCTTATTATAAGAAGAGCCTCTTCTGGGGGTGTCCAGGCAGCCAGAGGCCCATCAGACCCAGGTAAGAAGCAATTAAGACTAATTAGCCCAGCCTGAGCAGCAGCAACCATTACATTGCAGTTTCAAACAAACCGGCAATGGCCAGACATGGCAGCTTTGCTTGCTTTAGCTTGTAGGATCTACGCCCTGAAGTTCCCCAAGAAAGTGCTGTACCTTCTTACGTGCAGCTCCAAGTGCTGTCCCAGTATCAGCAGCTGCTGCACCCCCTGGGAGCTTGTTAGGAATGCAGAATCTCAGGTCCCACCCCAGACCTACTGAATCCAAATCAGCATTTAATAAGATGCCCAGGTGACCTCTGCCCTGACCACAAGGCTGCAACCAGACAGTCTTGCACTATGACCTCAGAGGGGCCTGTGGAAAAGGGTCTCCCTCCCCCAGCAGCCCCCAAAGGGAAGCTCCAATTGACAGGTAGCCTTTGCATTCATCTATGATCTCTAGAGCATGCGGGAATGTAAACTCCATGTACAGAGTGCGTACAAGGACTCTCACGGAGCCCTGTGAAACTTAGAAAGATTCTGCAACTTGCCTCGGGTCATACAGGCAGCAGGGGCTGATTTGGGATATGAACCCAGACCTGCCACTCTCTTGCCCCATTCTCCAACATGGTCTAAGCAGTCCACACTGGGGGTAGCGGTGGGGCTCACAGTCCAGCTCACAAACCAAACCACATGAAACGTCCAGCAACCCCTTGGACCTGACAAACTGCTCCAGGTGCAGAGACCACATGCCAGCTGCACATCTTTCCCAACACTGTTGGTGTCTGGCAAGACCATCCAGGGCTCTCTCTCTGCCGAGGTCCAGACCCTGCCCCCAGCCTTGCTACTGGTCGAATACTGCAGAGCCAGACTCCTGGCCCTGGCTGTGGCCCCAGGAAAGCCTTCTCAAGCTCCACCTCCACTTTGTGATCAAGGGACTCCCTCTGGTCAAACAGGAACACCAGCCACCGTATCTCTGTCCTCAGATTAAATGTACTCAAAGAAAGGTCTAATTCCAAAACCTGTGCTCTTTCTATGACCCCGTGCAGCCTCATATAATCCACTTAAAAAAAAAAAAAAAAAAAAAAAGAAGAAGAAGAAGAAAGAAAACTAAATCTAATCTAATTCTAGGATTTAACACATCTTGCAGACAAACTTAAAAACCCCTAAGGGTACTCAAATGCCTTGCTACTCAAACTGTGGCCCTCAAACCAGCGGCAGCGGGGGTGTCATTTGGGAGCTAGCTAGAAACGCAGAATCTCAGTGTGGTATAATATGAGATACATTTGGTCTTTGTCCCCAGTTCCTGGCACATAACTCCTAAAACCCTTGGAATTTCCTGAGTAATAGGAGTGTCTTTTGTTCTTCATAATGAGCCCCTCTGATTACACCTGAGTTTATGCCGATGTGGTGACTTGGGGTGGGTCCCCTAGGTAGCCCAGGTTGGGGCTGCCAACCACCAAGAAGAGCAAGTATTAGAGGATGAGAGGGTTGGAACTTTGAGCCCCACCCGCCAACCTCCAGGGGGCCCGGCAGAGGCTGCAGATAAAGCTCTAGAACTCTTGAACAACCAGACTTGATGAGCTTCTGGGTTGCTGAACATGTGAGGTACTGGGGGCGTGGCACGGTCAGCGAGGGCACGGAATCGGCACGCCCCTTCCCCATACCTCCCCTACACATCCCCTCATCTGGCTGTTAGCCTGTACACTTTATGATATCCCTTATAATAAACTGGTAAACGTAGCAAGTGTTTTCCTGAGTTCTATGAGCCATCCTAGCAAATTAATCAAACCCAAGGAGTGGGCATTGGGAATCCCAATTTATAGCTGGCCAATCAGAAGTATAGGTGACACTACTTGGCATTAGAAGTGGGGGCCAGTCCTGTGGGACTGAGCCCTTAACCTATGGGATCTGACTCCAACTGCAGAAGACTGTGTCACACTGAATTGAACTGTAAGAGACCCAGCCGTGTCCACCTGCTGGCGAACTGGCTTGGTGTGCGGGGAAACCGCCCCACCTATCAAGCCCAGGCAGCGTTCTGTGCTGTGTGCGTGTAGAGAAACAGTGTGGAGTGTGAGTAGAGAGTCTGTTTTTTCCTTCAGACTCAGGCTCCAGCCAGACCTGCTAACTCAGAATCTGCATTTTAACAGAAGTCCCACGTGCCGGGCCAGCCCATCAGTGTTGAGGAGGCAGTGGTCTGACCCTGCACGTACGGCCGACGTGCCCACACCAGAAGACAGGCCCCACGTGTTTGGAACCCTCCTTATAATATGAAAATGTTGGTCTGAGTCAGATTAGACTTTGTTTTGAGCATGTCCTTGATTATCAACTGCTCCTCAACGGGGGGTTGTATTTTCACTTCAAGCACAACAAATGCTCGTAGCGATGTATCAATAAACACTTCGTAAATGAGAACGGTAGACTCGAACTAAATTCAAAGTTTTCCTACTTCTATTCCTGAATTATGCTACAAATCAGAAACAAATGGCTCAATGACACTCTTCCATGAGCCACTGCTAAAATAAGGATCCTCTCTCATGATTGAATTAGGACAAGGACTCATTTCTGTAGAATTTTTAAAATAGCATCTCTAAATAATTTTTACAACTTAATTAGTTTTTTGTTGTTGTTGTTGACTAACCTGGGAGTTCTCTGTGCATCTGACAAGCAAATGAGAAGGGAGGAGGAATTAAGGCATCTGAGAAAGAGAAAAGGATGCTAAATGCCTAGAAAGTTTCAACAGAAAACATGAAGTGTGAACCTGATTCTCTGGAAAGAGGTCACCTGGCAGAGTACCCTGGAGGGGAGAGCCGTCCCCATGGGCTCCCCAAGGAAGAGCTCCATGCCTGGGCTGTATCCACTGAACCCTGCAGAAAGCATGGCACACAGTAAGTGCTCACATATAAAAATTTATTTTTGTTGAACCCAAGGTTGTGACAGATGTACTTATCAGGCAGGAAAAAAAAATCGCAGGGCATCAGGTATAAAATGACCACATTTGTTCAAAAATGTAGATCAAGTATCTACTAGTGTGCCCAGCAGTGTGCTAGACGCTAAAATAGCGTAAGGGAGGCAGGAAGCCAGTTTGGAAGAATAAGCTAACGATGGCTCTCGGGAGCTAAGGGACCTGCTGAAGTCTGCACCATGGACTCTTCGCAGCATCCATCCAGGAAATTCGTTTTGAGAAGCTTGTTCTAGAAGCATTAAATTCAGCTTGAAAGGCACTGCTCTAGGTGTGACAATAGAAGACTGAAACTGAAACACGCTAGAAATGGGGCATCCCATGAGCGACTGTCCATGTGGGGGACAATGGAGCTGTCCCCTCAGATTCCTTTTCTCCTTCCAAGCACATTAGGATTGCATTTTCTCACCCTCTTGAAGTTAGGTGTGGCTGGGCTTTAGAAAATGAAATACAAACACAAGTGTCATGTGTCATTCCTCGGCAAAAGCTTTAAGAACCACGTGCTGTTTAACATGGTCCCCGGCAAGATTCTGGGTAGCGGTTGCTCTGTCATCCTGGGTCCTGAAGGGTCTCGCAGCCCCAAACCAACTCACGAAACACTTGCAGTGTGAGCAAGAAAGAGACCATGTTCTTTTAACCACTGAGGTTTCGGGGTTGCTTGTTACGACAGCATATCCTCACCCATCCTGACTGATACAGCGTACGTACCCCCAATGTCACTGTTTTCAGAACATTCTGTTACTCATTCAGAACTGCTCAAGTTCATGATTACCTGAGGGTGGGTCTTCTTTTTTTTTAACCCTGAACAGCATTGCTTAACTCAATTACCATGTTCGCTCATCAAACTTCACTCCCAATAGTCATCTGATTTTTTCCCTTCCCTTATTTCCTCCGTTCTGCAGATTTCCTCATGTATTTACGCTGTTATCTTTTCCCACCGTATGCTTTTTGGTAAGCTGCCTTAAAACCTATTTGCGACAAGGTGATAGACAGATAGTCACGTGAACAGACACACCAGACTTGGCTTTCGAATGAATTTTGGCTGTTTCCAAAAAAAATCAAATCCACCCCTCAAAAGATAAAGATTTGCTGTTACTGAGGATGTTTAAAAGAATGTGGCCCTGAGCCAGCATGTATTCCTTCATCCTATTCTTTCCACAAAAGGATACTTAAGGAATGCTTGGTACACACAGTCCCTGCTTTTAAAAAAGCAATCCATTTCTGGACACGCCATCTCTTTCTGCCTCGTCGTAAGGAGAAATTCGTATCCTGCTAACTCCACGAAAACATTTAGCATCACTGACCAACATTTCTACTGTTAAAATTCAGTTTCAATATAATTATTCAGCCCTTTCTGTTTGTGAGACCTTGTGCTAAGCACAGGTGAGCCTGATTTTAACCAGTTCCTCCTGGTGGACATTCAGATGGTGGCCAGTCTCGTGGTATTAGAGGCTGTGCTGCTGCAGCCACTCTGATGTTTATAGCTTACCTCTCAGATGCTTCCTAATTAGAAATTTCTAGAAGAGGAACTGCTAAGTCAGAGGATACTTGCGAGGTACAGTGCCAAACTGCACTCCAGGGAGCACAAGACCATTTTCCTACCCCCTGCCAATATCTATTCTTTTTTTTTTTTTTTGACACTTTTCTTTAAAGCTATCTTTCATATTAAATTTGTATTACTTTGATTACTAAATATGAGAGACTAAATATGTTGAGGACTTTGCATGTCTTTTATTATGAAGTATCTATACATGTTCTTTGCCCATTCTTATAAGTGATGTGTTCCTCTTTGTTTTGGGGGCGGGGGGGTTAAAAATAATTTACAAAAAGCACTTTCTGCATTAAGGATGTGAACTTTTTCCAAACTTTTATTCTACCTCACTGTTTAAAGGAAGAGGTCTCTAGCGGCAGAATGAAGGCTCAACAGATGGGAAAAATACAACAGGGAAAGTGCATCGCAACTGACCTGCAAGAGGTGAGATCCCTCGAGCCCCCCCACCTCCACCCCAGTCAACCCAGCGGCATGACCTGCTGCCTCTACCTGCAAAATACATTCCAAATCCATCCACCTCTCACCATCTCCCTCCCACCACCCTGCTCCGAGCTTCCTAACTGGTCTCCTCACTTCCTTCCCTGCCCTCTTCAAATCCACCCTCCACCCTACAGGTCAGATGAGCTTTCCAGAACAAATCAGAACATGCCACCTCCTTCAATCAAATCCAGGGCTTTTCCACTGCTGCATCTAGAAAACGATCCAGCTCCTCAGGTCCTGTCACCTGTCCCCCTCTCGGGCACAGCCCCAACCTCTCATGCCCTTGCTCACCACTCCCTAACCATCCTGGAATATTCTCGTCCTTTCAAACATAGCAAGCACACTTCCCTATTCAGGGTTACGTGCGTCTGCAGTCCCCTGTCTCAAATTATTTTCCCGCAAATACTCACACGGCTGTCTTCTTTTGCATCCTTAGGTCTCTAGTCACATATCACCTCCTTAGAGGAGCCTTCCCTAACTGCCTATTGGAACACCCAACATCCCACTCTATCACAGTATCCTGTTTTAGGGGCCCCATACCACCTTGAAATTATCTAATTTTTTGCTAGTTTACCAGCTCCCCAACTGGAAGAACTAGAAGGTTGGCTTCTTTTCTGTGTCGGTCACTAGTTTACCTCTAGCACTTGCCACAGGGCTCACAGCTCATCGCAGGCACTCAGTGAGTGACTGGGGAATGAATGGATAAATGAACGACCCTCATTGGAACCAGGGAGTGGCAAACTCCATTTGGCCCATGAGCTAGGGATGCTTTTTACGTCTTGAAATGGTTGAAAGCAAAATCAAAGGAAGAATAATGCTTCATAGCACATGAAAATTACAACAAATTCAAAAATTTCAGTATCCATAAATAAAGTTTTATCGGAACACAGGCATGCCCGTTGGTTTTCGGATTATCTGTGGCTGCTTTGGCACTACAGCAGCAGAGCTGAGGAGCTGTGACAGAGACCATATGGGGTGCTCTCACCGCTTCTCGCTGCCGCTGGCGCGCCACAAATCACAGCGAGGCAGCTATAACTCAGTTGTGCCTCGTGGCCTGCAAAGCCTAAAATGTTTCCTGGCCTCTTACAGAAACGATTTGCCAATGCAAGTTAAGTAGGAGAAGGCTTTGAGAGATGTTTTTATGAGAGAAGGGACAAGGCTTGCTCACCTACTGCATAATGGGAGAGGAAAGGTACGGAGGGAGGTGTCAGGCAGATGGTGGTGACATTCACTAAGATTTGGAGGGTGGAGGGGGAAGGCAGCGGAGAGAGAAGAGAGGTGGTAAGTTTAGTTTTGACATGTGAAATTTGAGTACCTGGGGGCTGCATCCGGATCCCAGTTTGTCGCTTGAGAACCAGGAAGTTAAACTAATAAAACGACTTTTTATCAGATGGGAAAGAAGACACTAAATGTGAAAAAAGGAGGTGGGTGGGTCTTCTTAAGACTCCACAAAAACTTCTCACAATTCATCCGCCTATTGGGACTAAACTTTCACAATGTCACCCCATGCTCTGGGTCTGCCAAAGGAAAAGCCAGACAGACCCACTAGCCACCATTTCCACTTCTCACCAGAGGTCTAAACACCACCCCAGACGCCTTGCCTTGCCTTGCCTTGCCTTGCTTGCAGGGAGGGAAAGGAACACACTCATTTTGCATTTAACTTCAGAGGAATCACAGTCCGGACATTCTGTTAGAAAGCTCGTCAGGCGCCTTGCTGCTGTGAGTAATAAGGGAGCAAGCTGCAGGAACAATGTCCCCTGCGGTGGCCCGATAATAGTCATAATACCTGACGTGTGTACCAGGCTTCCTGGTTTACCAAACATTTTCTCTCCCAAGCAAAGTGGGGACCAGCATCCGTGCTCACAGATAAGGTCTACCTCACAACTAGATAAAAGCTGGGCTTTTGCAGGCTGGGAAGAGTACAAGAAGGGCAGCCTCTCCTTCGTGTTTCTAGGTGGTAACAGACTTCAGAGCTTCACACGGTGGCGAAGGGATGTCAAGGATTCCTGCCGACTTGTTGCTAAGGGAACTTTTGTGAAGATGCCCTGAAGCCGCAGAATCCATAAGCCCTGCCCATTGCTTTAAAGTCCTGTGAGGTGGCCACTTGACAAGTCCAGCACACAGGCCTGGGGGTGGGGGGTGCCTCCTTCTGAGTAGAAGCCTACAGAGTGTGGGGGGGGGGGGCAAAGGTCAGTTTTCAAACAGCAGGAGCTGCAAATACAGGCCACAGCCCCCAGATCAAAAAAGCAGGATGACTTAGTGAAGATGTCAGAAAGCACCTTGTTCTTCTCGGTCACAATTACATACCCCATGAGCCACCAGCTCTAATTACACCTTTTGTGAACAAAGCTGATGACCGCCTGAAAAACACTGGCATGAGGGACAAGGTCATACCCATTTTAGGTGATTTTCATGTTACAGAAAGAAAAGCCCTGTATTAAAATCAATTTGTGTAACGTAGCAAGCATCTACTAGATGTCAGGCAGCTCAGATACACTGTGTCTATTAATCACCAGCCCTGAACAGCCCTGGCCTGAAAAAGGCTGGGCGAGTATGTCAACGGCTTAGTGGACAGGCCCAGGGCCAGGCAAATCTGATTTCAAATTCCAGCTGCATTATTTATTGTGTGGCCTTTATAAAGAAATCTCTGGCGTCTTAAAAAAAAAAATCCTCCCAGGATTGCAATAGAGACTCTTCGAACAGAACGGCCAAGTCTCTGCATTTTACGTCCTTCTGGGAGCTCTCTCTCTCATCAGTCTGTCCTGGCACTACCTCCCCTCTAATGGATCCTCTGTCCCATGTGTGTTCTCCCTGCCATTCTGAGGCAGCTAGTCTGCAAAATGGCCCTGAAAGAACCACGCCTCCCTTGTATCCACACCTGTATCCACCTCACGCTGGACTGGTCCTGTGACTCACTTTGCCAGTAGAGTGTGGCAGAAGTGATATGCCAGTTCTGGGCGTAAGCCTTAAGAATGCCCGGCAGTTTGTACCTGTGTGTTCTTGGAAGCCAGCTACCACGTAAGAACTCCAATTAAGCTGCTGAACAGAAAGGCCGAAAGGCCGTGGAAGATGAGACACCACATGAAGAGAGAGGCTACATGGAAGAACACCAAGGCACAAGGCAGGTAAATGAAGATGCCAGGTTGAAGGCCGCAGCCCCTCATCGAGCCTCCAGGACTCCAGCCCCAGCCACCATCGGACTCCAACCGCATGGGAGACGCCAAGACAGACCAGCAGAAGAACTGCACAGCTGAGCCCTGTCAACCCACAGAATCATGTCAGATAATCAATTGTTGTTTTGAGACACTAAGTTTTAGGGTGGCTTGTTACATAGCAATAGATAAAACATTCCTTAATTATCCATAGCGCAGCCCACTCTCTCTCACAGCCATTCCTTGTAAACTCCTGAAGCACAATCACATGAACCCAAAATGGGAGAGCAGAGGGTAGAGAGGAACTCAAGTTCAAGGATGATCCTTTGAAGCCATCCTAGTTTCTCTAGCAAATAGCATCATATTCTACTAGTACCTCTGAGGTCCAGACTTTCCAGCCAGATCCTGGATTTTAAGAACAGCACCTAGTTCAAGAAAATCTCTATTTTGCTTACATTCCAATCTTATTACCTCCACACCACCCCCCCACGAATTTTTCCTATCCAGTCAAGGTGATAGCAGACTACAAAGAATTCCTGGGCCCTGTTAGGCCCTCCAGCTATTGGACCTGTCTAGCCATTGGGTCTGTCCTTGTACCAAGTCTGACTTTTCTTTTCTAGCTGCTCTTGTCTAAGGGTCCTTACATCTCATAGCCAGCTGTGGGCCTTGGCTATTAGGCCTTATAGCTTTTTGAGGGAAAAGGGATGGTTCCCTCCTCCTGGCACCCTTTAAAGGGCTGCACCACCCCTTGAGTAGGCAGGATCCTGTGGCCAGTGTCCCTGGGCCTACCAGAGCTCTCCACACTTCTCTGCTATGCTGAGGTTTTCTTGTAAACCAGGTGTGTGCTGCACCTTTCCACCATTTCGTTAAAGTCTTGATCAAAGAGATTTCCCAGATAACAAGGACCTCCACTGAGCTAGCCTCCTTCCAGGGGCTGGCTGGCCACCAGGGCAGATCTAGAGGCCCTCTCAAAGTCAGCTTCCACTCCCCTCCATGGCGTATGCTTCCTGCAAAGCCAGGATCTCTCAGTTCCCCTTTCTTCATCTGAACAAGAAAGAAATCCGTGGGGAGTGTCCATTTTGCACAGTTCTTGATATTACTCTTTTCATCAGAGGACAAAAGGTCCACTTGCATAGGAACTATGTTGGAGGTGCCATTCTCAGCCGCGTACCCACAATCCTATCTCTCCCCAAGGGGGCTGGTGTAGTCCACTGGTCTGTACTTGTCCCAACAGCTGCCCTGGCCTTCTAGACTCCATGGCCCCCAGCAAGCTTGGAGCCAGGCACCCCACTGGCTGGTCTCCTATGAGCTTTACCCCCTCCAGCACCCATGGGCCCCTTCTCCAGTCTCATGATTCCATATGCTGGCCAGTCTACCCACCCGCTGGGGAGCTGTGCATTCTCTAACTAACCGAGTCTGTGTCTGAGGACTCACCCTCTCCCAAGGGGCTCTACCTTGGGAGAGCCTCTTGCATATCCTCTATCCCTTCCCAGCCCTCAGCCTTAATGTCTTGCTCATGTAGAAGGTTCCCAGACACCAAGCACCTGACCCACCATCCTCCTTGTTGAAATCCCATCTGCTTTTGGCCCTAAGAAAATCCTCATTAATTACTTAGGTCACAGGACTCAGGCCCACCCCAGCTGGCTCAGAATGAAAACAAACTTCAGGGTTAGCAGAGATGCTCCAAGTGACTCCCGGATGCAAGTGCCCTCATTCTAGCCTCCCTAATGGATGCTGTCACCAACATGCGACCTCAGGGGCAGCACCTGCCCTCTTCCACATGGATATGGCCCCTACCCTCACTTGCCTTTTAGCACAATTGAGCCCAGGCTATCATGTTTACAAGAGGCCCAGGCACAGGGGTTGCTATTCAGCCATCTGAGCCGCTAACCAAATATGCAAGCATTACTCACTGGGTACCTGACTTCACCTCTCGTATTCTGTTTGCTTGTCTGTCAAGTGGGGAAAGTACCTCATCCTGCACAGAGCTGTCAGGGGAACTGGTGACAATGTATGTACTATGCCCAGTGCCTAGTAGGTCCTCAACCAAAGGTGGTCCCATCTCAAGGGTACTGCTCATCTTGACGGGCACGTCTGTTGCAAGTTACTAGTCAGGAGTGGTGTGAGAGGCCCTTAGGCAGCAGAGATTTCCTAAGCATGTATATGCCAGGGGATGTGACTGGCACGCCAAGACTGTCCCAGCTGTTGCTCCTGCTTGTCCCCTGGGCCTGGTCCATCCTCCTTTTCCCCAAAGAAAAGGCAAAGCCACTCAACTCTGGCCTGCACCCACCCAGCCTCACCCCCACCCGAAACACAGCCAGCTGAGTCCAGCCAGAGGTGGTCCTCACCGGACAGACATCTGCCAGCCAAATTTCCACATTAGTATTTCTTGGAAAAATGTGGCCACCAAAAGAACTCCCACAATATGTATCTCTCCCAGGGTTTCTGAGCTAGAAACAAGGAGGCTCCGGGTCTTCCTATAAATAACACGTTCTGTTTCTTTTACTTGTGAATCTCAGGCAAGGTGTGGGGACAGCCAAGCCAGGGAGCACATGTGAGCCTCTCCTACAGGCTCTCCAGGTTCCGAACCAGAAGGGTTCCAGGGACACAATCTGCTGACAGCCCATGAAAGCTCATTCTAGCAGCCACTAAACTTTGCTCAAAGGCTACTCATCCGTTCGGGAGGGATTTTGTTGTTCTCCGCTGGACCTGAAAGAAATGCAATGTACCTTCACAAGGCTTAGGCTCTATTTCTGACCATGGTGCCACATGTTGTCGCCTTATAACCATTTCACCCTTCTCTTTCTTCCTCTCCTGATGAGTTGCATAAAGCATTTTCAGTCAAAATTTGCTACTTTGTTCTTTGTGAAGTAGGTCAGGGATTAAATTATAAATAAATTCAGTCTCCATGATTTGGGCAGTGTTTTACCAGAGTATTTATGTATACTTACACAACTGAGGGTAACTGCTAATTTAGTCATTACAAAAATCCTAGGGTCAGACAGTCATTTTGTAAAGAGGATGGCCTGTAAGGTCACCTCCTCTCCCCCCACCCACCCCACCAAAGGACTTCAGAAACTTCCCATCTCGCCTCTCAGGCTGTGATCACGAGCTCAGTGATCAGAGGACAGCGAGGCCTCACACCGTCACCCAGACAATAAACAGCCAGCCGACCTGGCTCAGCAGGTCCTGTGCAGCCCTGGGGCCAGGCCAGAACCCCCGAGAACAGGCCACTTTCAGGTTCTGAGCTTCAGCCTGGGGAAGCTGGACCAGGGGAGGGGGCGATGGCTGGGGCTGCGGGATCCCCGGGATCAAGCCTGCCGAAGGGGCTCAGGCTGCTGGCCAGCAGGCTCGGCTGACCAGCAAGTGGGCGGCTCCGAGGCGGCCAGGCAGCCTGACCCGGGGCAGCACGACCGTCCAAGGATCGGCAGGCTCTGGGCTCCCGGGTGGAGACGCGGGGCCGAGTCGGTGGCACTTCTCAGACCCGATCCCCCTTGCATCTTCCCAAGCCCGCTGGACTTCGGGAGCCCTTCGCTGGCCCCTGCCACTGCCGGGAAAGCGCCGCCCGCTCCAGAACTCTCACAGGCAACAAGTTCTCGCTTCCTCAAAGCGGCCACGATGTGCTCGGGAGGCCCGGCGCGAGGGAGGCGCTCCCGGCGAGCTCGCGCTGCCCACGCCCCGAGGGCGCCCGCTGCCTTCGCTGCCCCCAGGAGCGCGGAGCTACAGGTCGCACCGGCAGCGCTGTCCTCGGGGCGCTCCTCGCACAGGGACGCTGCGGCATCCCCGGTGTGGGCAACAGGTATGAGAGCGCAGGGAGGACCGCAGCCCCGGGTCTTCCAGCCCCAGCCCTCGCCCCTTACCTCCAGCAACTGCACGTAGCTCGCCGGGAACCAGCCGCGGAGCCCGTCCTCCTTCTCGCCTTCCCACCAGCCGCCGTCCGGGACCTGCAGCAGCGTGATCAGCTCGCCCGCGGCGAAGCGCAGCCCCTGGCCGTGCCGCTCCCCGGAGAAGGGGTACAGGGTCCGGCAGCGGGCGCCGGACATGGCCTTGGCGCCCGGGTTCACAGCGCAGCCTGCATCCCTGCCGAGCCCCGCGTGCTGGGCAGCGGCCCCGCGGGCTCCCAGGCGCCCGGCGCTCCGGGCTCCCGCGCTGTGGGCGCGCGCCGTCTCGGGGGTGCGCGGGGGTCCCCGGGCAGGCGAGGGACGCGCGCCCCGCTCAGGGAAGCGGAGACTCGCTGGCTTCGGAGAGCGAGTGGCGACGCCCCCGGGCCGGGCAGCTCGCAGATCCCGGCTCGAGGCGGGGGGGCGGGGCTCAGGGGGAGGAGACCGAGGCGCCGCGGGCTCCGGAGACAACTTCCCGGGGACGCGGAACGCGGGCTGCCGCCGCGAGGGCTGGCCGGGGCCGGGGCCGGGGCGGCCCTGGCGCGCGGAAATGCGCAGCTCCCTCGGGAGGGGGGACCCGGAGCATCCCCTCGGCAGGACTCCGCGGCGAGCAGGGAGGGGCCGGGCGTCCGCGGAGAGGGGCTGGCGGCCGGGCGGCCGGGCGGGGGCTCTCGCGGAGGGCGGGGGCGGGGCTCGGGCGGCCACGCCCGCCGAGGGCTGGGCGCTCCCTCGCAGAGGCGGCAGGTCACTGGGGAGAGGGGCTCCCACTCGCACCCCCGCCACCGGGGGCCGCGGGAATGGAAACGCCCCTCTGTGCCGGCTTTGTAGGCCGGGTGGCTGGGGGCGGACGGGCGCCTCCTTCGCGGTGTCTGTGAGAGAATGTGTTCGTGGCCGTCATTGTAGTTGTTGAACCTGGGGTTGAACTTGACTCACCGGAAACCGAACAACGGGTGAAAGACAGGTTTGGAGCCTGTCGCCTGAGCCGGCCAGCCGGGTGCGCAGCGTGTCCCAGCCGAGGAACTGAGCCTGGAGGAGACAGAGAGAGTCGGAGTTGTAGAATCGGTAGCAGTCAATGGGAACAAATGGTGGAAAGGCGAACTGTGAGAGCAACAGTCTCCGCCGCTTTGCATGCAAAGGAAAGGCCAACCCAGGGTAGCAGACCTCCTGAAATAGAGATTGGCCAGCTGAGGAGGCTACACTCATTTAGTCAGTCAACAAACAGTAGGAGGCTGCCATGTTCCATGCAATGTGCCAGGTGCTACAAAGATCATTTGGACAAGTCCCTTCTCTCTAGGGACCAGCGGACCTGTGTGCTGAAGAAAGTTGACCTTGAACTGATGGTACACAAGTAAAAGAAAGCTTGGTTTCTTTGCTATTCCACTCCATAGGAAAAATTAAAATATAATACATTTCCTAAACTGTAAACAGCTGGACCCTTTAATTTCGCTGTATACCTCTAACTGCCCATTCATGGCCCTTGCTCAGTAACATTTTATGGCTCCCTTATTGCCTGTTAAATTTGGGACAAACTTCTCAGCCTGTGCATTTTAGCCTTCTTTAGCCTCCTCTCTCACTGTGCCTGCCTAGATACCCAGTACAAAACCAGTCAGGTGGGCTACAAGAGCCTTAAGATCTTGCACACCTGTTTATGCTTTGAATCAGACCTTGGCATGAGGCCTTTCACCTAGTTCAGTGGTTGTCAACCCTGGCTGCACATTGAAATCACCTAAGTAAGTTTTTAAAAATACTCATGCCCAGGCCCACCCCAGCTTTGAGAGTCACTGTTGAGCGGTAGTCTGCATTTAAGTCATTTCACCTGAGCAGCCTCAGCCTGGTCTCTGGCCATGGGCAAGGTGACAAACCCAGATTGTTTATGATTTTCCATCAATTGCAAACTTGCAAACATTTGCTAGACCAGAAACATGGGGAAACAAACCCTTTATCACAGCCACCACTAAGAGTCCCTTAGAGCAGAGCTGCATAATTTGATGTTGAAAACAGTCACTAAAAGTAACTGGCCTAATCCAGTTTTAGAAGGGCTACAATTCACTGTATCAGGGACATACGAGGCTTTCAGCAGGCTGTCCTCAGGCATCGTACCTGATGATGTGGCCTGCATCAGGGCAGGACAGCTGATCTAGAGCCATCCTGTAACCCAGAATCCTCTGTAGTGCCTGTGAGCAACTTATGCTCCAGTTTGGACTTGAGAAATCTTAGCCTACACAGCATGCCATATGCTTGAGCTGCAAACGACCCACCTCAAACATTCCTGCAACACCAAAATGGATAATGGCTGTCAATTTCTTCAATTATTTCATTTCATTCCTGGTGTCCTGGGGGCTAATGAGGTGATTATTGCCTCCAGTTTATAGATGAAGAAACTGGGTTCAGAGGGTGTGACTTGCGCACCATCATACAGCCAGTCAACAGCAGAACCAGGTTTGAACTCAGGTCTGGCTTATACATTGCGTGCTACTTCCTGTAGTCCACCGGAGTCAGGAAACGTGTATCCTTGGCTAACTCACAAGCAGCATCTTAAGAAAAGGCTCTCTGGTGGTACCCAATGTCAGTCTTGATAGAAACTACACTGGACTGGCAGTTAGTGGAACACCTATTTGTGATCTTTTAGCAATCAAGTAATCTCAGACAAGTCCCCCAATACCTTTGGGTTTATTTTTCCTTCTGCAATTGGTGATTGAGTCCAATAACTGGAATATGGGACTAGAGACAGTTAAATGTAGTTAGCGGTTAAATGTATTTGCTCTGGACTGCCTATATTCAAACCCCAGTTCTACCACTTTCTAGCTGTGTGCCCTTAGGCAATGTACTTTACCCCTCTGAGATTCATTTTCTACAGCATTAAAAGAAGATTATAATCTACACATCTATAGTGAACTTATGTTTGACAAAGGTGCCAGGAACATGCAGTGGGGAAAGGGCAGTCTCTTCAATAAATGGTGCTGAGAAAACTGGATATCCATATGCAGAAGACTGAACTAAACCTGTATCTTTTGCCATATGCAAAAATCAAATCAAAATGGATTAAAGACTTAAATCTGAGACCTGAAACTATGAAACTACTAAAAGAAAACATTGGGGAAACGCTTCAGGACATTGGTCTGGTCAAGGACTTCTTGAGTAATACCCCCAAAGCACAGGCAACCAAAGCAAAATTGGACAAATAGGATCATGTCAAGCTAAAAAGCTGTTGCATAGCAAAGGGAGCAATCAACAAAGTGAAGAGACAACCCACAGAATGGAAGAATATATTTGCAAATTACTCATCTGACAAGGGACTAATAACTAGGATATTAGTTTTACATATATATATGTGTATATGGAGCTCCAACAACTCAATAGGAAAAAAAATAAAAAATCCAATTAAAGAATGGGCAAAGGATCTGAATAGACATTTCTCAAAAGATATAAAAATGGCCTCCAGGTATATGAAAAAATGCTCAACATCATTAGTCATCAGAGAAATGCAAATCAAAGCTACAATCGGATCTCTCACTCCAGTTAAAATGGCTCTTATCAAAAAGACAGCAATAATAAATGCTGGTGAGGATGAGGAAAAAGGGGAACCCTCGTATACTGTTGGTGGGAATGTAAATTAGTGCAGCCACTGCAGAGAACAGTATACAGGTTCCTCAAAAACCTAAAATTAGAACTACCATATGACCCAGCAATCCCACTGCTGGATATATATCTAAAGGAGGGGAATTCAGTATATTGAAAAGATATCTGCATTCTCATGTTTATTGCAGTACAATAACTAAATTTTGGAATCAACCTAAGTGTCCATCAATGAGTGAATGGACAAAGAAATTGTGGTACATATACACAATGGAATATTATATGGCCGCAAAAAAGAATGAAATCCTGACATTTGCAACAACGTGGATGGAACTGTAGAAAATTATGTTAAGTGAAATAAGCCAAGCACAGAAAAACAAATATTACACATGTGGGAGCTAATTATTAAAAATAATTTATCTCATGGAGACAGAGAGTGGAATGGTGGTTACCAGAGGCTGGGAAGGGTAGCGGAGAGGGGGGATAAAGTGAGGATGGTTAATGGGTGCAAAAATAGTTAGATAGAATGAACAATATTTGGTAACACAACCAAGTGATCATAATCAACAATAAGTTAGGGTATATTCTAAAATAACTAAAAGTGAAATTGGAATTTTCTTAATACAAAGAAATGATAAATGCCTGAAGTGATGGATACCCCCCCATTACCCTAATTTGATTAATTCACATTGTATGCCTGTATCAAAACATCACTTGCACCCAATAAAGATATACAACCATTATATACTCATGATAATTAAAAATAAAAAAGAAAAATCAATCAATCAATAATGGTTACCAGGAAATTTTTTAAAAAGATGATAGTATTTATACCATAGAATTTTTAAGAAGATGAAATAAGGCTGGGTGTGGTGGCTCATGCCTGTAATCCTAGCACTTTGGGAGACTGAGGCAGGAGGATTGCTTGAGGCCAGGAGTCTGAGACCAGCCTGAGCAACAGGGAGACCCCCATCTCTACAAAAAATAGAAAAACTACCCGGGAATGGTGGCACGCACCTGTAGTCCCAGGTACTCAGTAGGCTGAGGCAGGAGGATTCCTTGAGCCCAGGAGTCTGAGGTTGCAGTGAGCTATGATGGGGCCACTGTACTCTAGCCCAGGTGACAGAGCAACACTCTGTCTCAAAAAAAAAAAAAAAAAGATTAAATAAGTAAATATGTAAACTATTTAGAGCAATGCCTGAAACATTAAGTACTCAAATATTAGCAATTATTATCTAGTTTGATGGTCCTGGTGAT
The DNA here is from genome assembly GCF_041146395.1 of Eulemur rufifrons. NCBI lineage: Eukaryota > Metazoa > Chordata > Mammalia > Primates > Lemuridae > Eulemur > Eulemur rufifrons. The sequence goes on from NC_090991.1 coordinate 5,924,308, forward strand.
TTATTATTTAACATTTTTTTTTTGAACTAAGATTTCCAGGGCAATAATAGAAGTGGAAACTCTTTCATCTTTTGAATGCTAACAATGTTAAAAGCACACACTCTGGGTTTCTGTTTTCTCCCAGGATCTGGCAGGAAAGATGAGCTCCTCCCTTATCAGTTTTCCCCCTCGCCTTCCCCCGCCCCTAATCTTCCATCACTATCTTGAACTTTTTTATTTGAATCTTTAATTTTTACCTTTTTTTGATAAATGAGTTATTTTACCATTAGACTCTTAGTAACTCAGGAGAGGAATAGTATCTTTGTTTTAAATTTCAGTCTATCCTTCTTAAAGCCTAGCATTGAGTCTTGCAAAAAGCAGGATTCAGTACTTCCTGAACTCATTTTGCATAGATCATTTGGACCCCTGTTCACATTCAGATTTTCCATATTCCAAGTTATTCTGTCCACATGCATGAGAACATCAGATGGTCTAACGAGAGCAGGCCTCAGTCCTTCTTTCTTAGCTTTCTCTTGACACCATGCATTGGATAATTATGTGGTGGCAGAGATTTCATTTCTACCCAAGACAGCCTTATACATCTAACCATCAGCCTATGGATGGCAGAGACGTATAATGGTTTTAGTTTCTTAAACAGCTAAACATAAATTTACTGCATTTCCTCCTAGGTACCTAGCTAAGGGACATGAAAATATTTGTCTACACAAAAACACGTAGTGAATATTGATAGCAATACTATTCTCAGTGGCCAAAAAGTGGAAATATTAATAATCCAAATGTCCATCAGCTGACGAATAGATAGACAAGATGTGGTATACCCACACAATGGAATATTTCCTCAGCCATGAAAAGGAATGAACTGCATGCTACAACATGGATGAACCTCAAAGATATCATGCTAAGTGAAAGAAACTGGACACAAAAGGCCACATTTTCTAGCATTCTGTTTCTATGTCCAGAGAATGCAAATCTATAGAGACAGCAAATACATTAGCGGCTGTGTGGGGCTGAGAGTGAAGAGTAAGCAAAGAAACACGAAGTTTCTTTCTGAGTTGATGAAAATGTTCTAAAATTAGATTGGGTAATAATTGCGCAACTTGGTAAATCACTGAATTGTACACTTTAAAACAAGTAAATGTTTTGGAATATAAATTATACCTCAATAAAACTGTTAACATTGAACAAAGATAAAAATACGTAAAGGCCTCTTTTACCTAACAGGGGTATTTTCCTTTACTGTGTGTGCTAGTTCATTCAGTGACAGCCCAAAGAGCTATTAAACATACGTTACAAAACAGACAGTGTGCTGGGCCTAGGATAGAGAGAGATGTGGTAGCTTCTATAAAGAATGCCTGTAAATCAATAAAGAAAAAAGGGACAGCCCAGTAGAAAAATGGGCAAAGGACTCGAGCGGGTGTTTCACAAAAGGAGATATCCAAATGGCAAATCAGAATTACAAGGAGGTACTAATATACACTCAGCAGGTGGTGAAGACAAAAACAGAACAGAAAATGCTACATATTGGAGAGGACATGGTACACCTGGAGCTCTCACACACTGCTGGTGAGAGCCTGTTGAAAAGCTGGGAGCATTCAGCAAAGCTGAACACAGCATCCTCTATAACCCATCTAATCCCCTCCTCGGCGCATACCCAGCTGAGCTGTGTTCACGTGTCCACCAGAAGACATGTACACCAGTAGCCAGATCACACGTATAGTCCCAGCTATTTGAGAGACTGAGGCAGGAGGATCCCATTAGGCCAGGAGTTTGAGTCCAGCCTGGACAACACAGCAAGACTCTGTTCCTCCCTCCCCCCCAAAAGAGACATGTACAACTATGTTCGTATCAGCACTATTCATGATATCCCCAAACTGGAAACAACACAATGTCCATCAACAGTAAAATGGATAAATTGTGAAATATTCATACAAAGAAAAACTCTACACTTAGGAAATGAACAAACTATTGCTACATATAAGTGAGCAAAAGAAGCCAAATGCTAAAGTATCCTTACAGCAGGATTCCACTTGTGTGAAATTCCTAGAAGTCAGGACGGTGGCTACTTGGGGGCAGGGTAGTGAGTGTGCATGGGGTGTCTAGGGTGCTGGTAATAACCTACCCCTTGATCTGGGTGCTAGTGACACATAGCTGTTCTCCAGTCTGTGTATTTATTTATGTGCTTCTCTGTATGGATGCTGTATTTCAGTACAATTTGTTTTAAAATAACATGATTCCTGACCTCAGAGAAATTATAGTCTAGATTCTAGAGTGATGCCTTCTAAACTTTTTTGACTGTGCATCTCTATCAGTAAAACTCCCGAATATATGTATTTGTATTGCCTATAAATTAAATGCATGAATCACTAAACTAATAAGCCTATTATAACAAAATTAAAAATTTTAAAGGTGATATTAAAATATATATTATACACAAGTAAATGTTCTACTTTTGTCTTCTGCACCATCGTGGATGTTTTGTGTATTTCTTGGGGACCAGTGATCTTTAGAATCAGTTTCAAGAAGATATTGGGAAGGAAAAGAAAGTTAACGTGGTGCAAATAAGCATTTTGGAATTATGACTTTGGAGAAATAAATGGGTCCAGTTCTCCCCTTGGAGTCAGGAAGAACCCTGGCATTGGGCCTCCATGGAAGAGGATGTGTGAAGAGTTCTAGCCATTCCTTCCTCAATTCTCTCACCTGGAACCTCAGCCAAAGATTCTGAAACTTACATGTCTATAAGAGTCGCAGGAGGAGCATGTTAGACATGATACCTATTCCTGGGCCTCACTCCCAGAGATGCTGATGGAGTGGGTCTGAGATGGGGCCCAGAAATCTGTGTTTCCAACAAAAACACCAGAGTATTCTGGGGTATTCCTTGGACCGTACTTGGAAGGTCGTCATACCATTTTTAGATATGATTGGTACCATCTGAGCATCGTCATTTATAGGTAAGAAGGGTTGACCCTGGCACCTTGTTTGGCCAGGCCCACCATTTGAAAAGAAGGAAGAGGAAGCCAAAGCTAGGGGCAGACAGAACCCAGTGATAGATCAATGAGGAAAGAAAAATATTGTGGGGAACAGGGAATACAGAACAAGAAACAGGGAGTGGGATGGAAGAGGGAAGGGAAGGGGCAGAGGTAGGAGATGCCACAGCCCAACCTTCTCCCAGGTCTTCCAAGGACCCCTCCCCCTCACTCACGCACCTCTCCCCTTCCCTAGCAAAAGCGAAAGGTTTCATTTGCAGAAGAAGCTTGAAGAAAGGAAAAGAGAAAGGAAGAAGGGGAAGAAAGGGCCTCAGAGAAATAAGCTGTGGGACCAGAAATAACACTTAGAAATTGAAGTCTGCTTTGTCACTGCTCTTGCCTGGTGGGTGTGGGAGGGAGTTTCCGCCATACTCCCACTCTTTCCTAACTGCACAGGGAAGTGTGGAAATGAGATTGCCCTTGGGAGTAAATAACAGCAAAATATCCACGAGGAGTGGCTGAGCAGAGATATGGGAAGCCACATAAAGAGACAGAAAGTCTCCAGGGCCAAGACCCAACTCCCACTTGATGGCCACTATTAACATATCTAAAGCGTGGAAACATCCACCCTAGGAGGGCTGGAATCTCTTAGAAAAGCTTAAAAAGGAGGTTTAAGAAGTTTTTTGAGAACTGATATCTTTCCTGGGCTCTGTATCCCTGGGGCTCCTTTGCCCAGGGCCACATGGTCCTCAGATCCTTGAAACACACACGTACACATGTGCACACACATGCACATACACACACGCACACACACAGAACTGCCCCTGATTATTTATCCCCGCCTGCTTTTCTTTCCCCAAAGATGAGCCAGATCCCTAATTTCTTTCCCCTGCGGCGTGACAGAGGCTGGGGTTTTCATTTGTGGGTGATGCCCCGCTATCAAGGTGTGAAAATAGTTCTCCAGTGTTCATTAAAAGGAGCTTAGGTTGACACAAATCCCTGGGGAATCTGGAGCTTTGAAAAAAATGCACACAAATAGCCATCGGTTCTTGGCTTTCTTACGGGAAAGGAGGCTGGCAAGGAAGACTCTCAGGAATAGTCCTTTTCTTTCTCAGAACAAATCCCCACCACGAGTCTCCATTCTTTTGAAGACTAAAAATAAATTCAGAATTAATCACAACAGAAAAGGAACAGTCTCTTCAATGACTATAATTAGTTCTCCGTTTATTAATGAAGACTCGAATGATTAGGCTCATCCGAGTCCCAACTGTTTTGCTTACTAATTACACACCTCGTGTTACAGCCCGACCAGGTTCACTGCGTGCCGCACAGAGAAGACCCATGAGACAGCCAGGGTTGCAGTGGAGAAAGAGTCTAATGTCACAGGTGCCAAGGGAGGAGATGGGAGGAATGTCTCAAATCTGTTTCCTTGAGAATTTGGGAGAAAGGGTTTTTAAAGATAGTTTGGTGGGCAAAGGGCTAGGCAATTGGGTGTGCTGATTGGCTGGGGTGCGGCATGGAACCATAGGGGTGTAGAAATTGTCTGCTTGTGCTGAGTCAGTTCCTGGGTGGGGGTCTCAAGAGTTGAGTCAGTTTCTTGGTAGGGGCCACTGGTCTGGGTGGGTCAGCTGATCCACCAGAATGCAGGACCCGGAAGATATCTCAGAAACTAGCCTTAGGTTTCACGAGGGTGATGATACCTATGGAGAAAGGTAAGAATATTTATGGCCATCAGCTATGTGACTGCTGAGTAGCAACTATAGGGAAGCAAACTAGGGAGGATGGCTGGTTATTATAACTATTTTTAATTATGCCTGTGCCTTTGCAGAATTTAGGTCCCTATCACAGTTCTTGCCTTGCACCCCTTTATTATTAATAATTTACAAAGGGCAGTTTCACTAGGACAACTGGCCTCACCTCTCTAAACCTCAGTGTCCTCCTCTGCAGGATGGGGTGGTGCCACCTGTCTCCCCAGGCCGTGGAAGGATTGTAGGAGGCGTCTGGGGAATGGGTGTGGCCAAGGGTCCAGCTCTATTGCATGTACATTTCCTTGTGTACAGAGCTGGCTTCAGACCAGAAGAAACTTCACTCTCTGGATTGAGAAGCCAGCAGGTCCTATGGAAACTTCCAGGCCTGTATCATAGGGAGGTAGAGGTAATGTGTGTTTACAGTCTAGACTAATAAACATTCCTTCCAGAGCCTTTGGGTACAAGCTTGGTGAGGAAATACACAGCAGGTTTACATTCCTCTGGACTTCACGAACAGGATCTCCTTGTCACACAAAGGAGGGTTTCCCAAGCCCTTCCCACGGTCACCTGAAGGTCAGAGCCTGAGAAGCAGGAATTAGTCCATGTGGGCTTGTGGGGCAGCCTGGAGAAGGGGCAGAATGAGCTTCCTAACAACCATCTTGGAGACTGAAGGGCACATGGCAGGGGCCTCTCTGGGCATTCAAAGTCAATGATGACAGTACAGGGACGCCCTGCACTCCCAGAGGCCACTATCCTGATGCTTCAGCGACCCCGAATTCAGCCACAACTGAGCAAAAGGAATTTTGAGCAAGCAAGGCAAGAAATGTATACAATGTTGTTAGCCGTTGAAGTGGGCAGTAGGTACATGGCGACTCAGTATCCTCTTCTCTCTACTTTTCTATAGGTTTGAAATTTTCTACAATATGAAAAAAATGAAAAAGGAAATATTTTAATATAAGCACCTGAGCTTACTCCACGTACCTGACTCTTCTGCAAGACCTTCAGCATCTCAGTTAGAGTCTATTCACTCACAGTTTTCAAACAATTCTAACCAATTAATTTTTTTTAAATCCAGTTTTTCCGTTCATAATGTATGGAACAAGGTATCTTGACCACGGGAAAGAGCTCCAGCTGACAGATTGACAGTAGGCGCAGACAGAGGGGCAGGATGGGGATCACAGAAAATCATTAAAAAGACTCAGGAAAATAAAACGTATCTTAGCCAGAACTGTGTAGCACCCATCAAGGGCCCCTGAAGATGTTGGTAATAGATATTCATTAACATACAGAGCAGCATTATTCAGATATGAACATTATTCACATATAAAGTACTATAAGAATGACAATGACCCTGAACCATCCCATTTTAAAAGTCAAGGCAGTGTGTAATACCTTTTTGAATAATCTTCACCCGCAGTGACGAAATGACTTCCAGTTGTTTAAAGTGTTTGTAAGTGTCAAAAGACAAAACCACGACAAATTTAGTTTTTAAAATTTCAGTTGGTTTTTATTTGTGATCCTAGAAGCCAGCCCCTCATTCTATGAAACAGAATGAGCGTGCTCGTGAGCTGAGCAGAGGAGGTCGGTTTTCTAGACAGAAAAGGGCTGAGGAAAGCAGAAACAAAAAGCAGATTGGTTATTTCAAAGTTGAAGGTTAAAGCAGAGGGCTCTTCCTTATCACGCCGGCTAAGACTGGCCTGTTCGGGGATTTGCTGTTATCTCTCCCTCCCTCCTTATTTCTCACCAGGTCAGATAAACAGCTTGGCTTTGGTTTGCTATCACAGAACTTTAGCACGAGTGACTCCATTTTCGCCTGTTCTGTTGGGCCTAGGTCCAAACCAATGGCCTCCTATAAAGTTTATGTGACGTAAGTGAATGGGACAGTTTTGACTACTGAGCGAATTCACTTGTGTGGAATAACTCATTCCTCAACTGAACTTAAACGAGATGGGTGTTCACGCTGGCCACCAGGGTAAAAGGCTGGCAATGGGGCGGGGGTAGGAGGAGGATTAACTTTTCCTTATAAATCCTGGCGTTGCTTCATTAGCTAAAATGAGCTCATATTATTTTTGTAATATAAAAAAGATTAAAAAGAAAATTAAGTATTTCTAATGAGTAAGGAAATAATGAATATAGACTTTGTACCTGTGGCCCTTCACTAGGTTAGTTAGCAGGTCAAGACACCTTAGACTATGGTGAGTTCCACCTTCCACCTGCGCTCTCTTTGTAGGGGCTGAACCTGCTGGCTTCCTGTTATCACTGTGGGGGGACCTTAGGACCTTGAACTCTGACCCCTGGCCTTGGTGAAAATCTTACAGAAGCCTCTTCAAACAATTATCTCCCAGTGAGTTGGTATTAGATCAAACCATGCAAAAATACTGATGACAGATCATTTGTGGACTATGCAAATAATAATTTTAACTTAATAGTATTAGTACAACATCTCCATCCACAGCTAACCCGAAGCGGGTAAAGCCCGTCCTATGGAAGCCTCTAGTTCACCCAGCTCCTGCCGCATCCTTCACTGACCACCCACTCTACGAACTTTGCCTTATGTCATACGGGATGAACGGCACCCCACCCCACGGCTCACCAGCCTCTCTGAAAGTCTGTGAAAGATTCAGATCCCTGGGACCAACTCACGAGGTTTTGAAACAAGGAGGCCTGGAGTGTCTGCATTCTTCTCTTAAATTACCCAGGTGATTTTCATGCACAGACCTGGCTGAGAACATTGCAGTGGTGCGAGGCTTCCCACCCTTTGCTACACATCAGAGTCACCTGGAGACTGCAGTGTGTCTGGGGTGGGAGCCAGGTAGCAACGCTTTTGGAAGATCTCCAGGTGATGTCCATGTGAGGCCAAGGTTGACCACCGTCACAGTGAATGACAGAGTCTGTTGACCTTCATTTCCAGAGTCAGGAGCCACCTGCCATCCAGACCTGCCCACATCATCGGGGAGTAAAAACTGTGCAGCAAGGACAAAGATCTGCCCATGCATATGATTCTGGATACGTATATCCTGGGTCAAGCTTACCCTGTTCTCTGGCACTGGACGTGCTGGCTTTGCCCACCTGGCTGGCTGCCTCCAGAGATGAGACACCTGCTAAGCTCACTGCCTCGGCCCCCCCCTCTGTTTTCTGGGCAGCCCCGACTCCTGCTGCCCACTCCGTGAGGGACACACACTTGGGAGCTGCTTTCTCTGCCTGGGAGTGCAGCCCAGGCCCCACCAGGGAGCATGTTGCCATGACGATGGTGACACACTGCTCCCAGCCCCCTTCTGCCATTGCAAAAGCCCTGTGGAAAATCAGAACTCACAGGGCTCTTTTGATGCCTGGACTTCTCCCCAGGAAAGGGATGTGGGAGATTTTCTCCCCTCTGTGCTTTGGGAAGATGGAGCAAACGAGGGAACAACAGCCTCAAAACAAAAACAGAATTTTCCCAGTTTATTGAGATACCTCAAGCAACCTATTTTCTTGTAGCAGGGATTATCCACTGTATTTGTTGTCGTAATGTTTGTCAAGAGGAAAAAGATTGGGGAACATACGAAGGAGAAAGAGCCATTTCTTCAGGTGGAGGAGGAAGACAGGAGCAGGGACAAAGGAGAGAAAGCTTGGTGGTGGCTTCAAAGGGCGAGTCTTAGAAGAAAGAGGATGACAAGGAGGCTGCCTGGAGCGGGGCTGGGCAGCCTAATAAGGGAGCCCGGGAGGAGGCCAGGAGGAGGACAAGATGGAGAAGACTGACAAAAGTACACTAGCTACCTCCTGCTGTGGAGCACATTATTCCAAAATGCAGTGACTTAAAACAATGGTAATGGCCGGGCGCGGTGGCTCACGCCTGTAATCCTAGCACTCTGGGAGGCCGAGGTGGGCGGATCGTTTGAGCTCAGGAGTTCGAGACCAGCCTGAGCAAGAGCGAGACCCCATCTCTACTAAAAATAGAAAGAAATTATATGGACAGCTAAAAATATATATAGAAAAAATTAGCCGGGCATGGTGGTGCATGCCTGTAGTCCCAGCTACTCGGGAGGCTGAGACAGGAGGATCACTTGAGCTCAGGAGTGTGAGGTTGCTGTGAGCTAGGCTGACGCCACGGCACTCACTCTAGCCTGGGCAACAGAGTGAGACTCTGTCTCAAAAAAAAAAAAAAAAAAAAAAACAATGGTAACTATTTCGTACACTTTCTTTGGGTCTCTTGAGTTAGCTGGATGCTTCTGGCCTGGGGTCCCTCAGGAGGTTCTACTCAGCCTGTCAGTCAGGGCTGCAGTGATCTGAAGGCTTGACTGGGGCTGGGGCAGCTGCTTCCAAGAAGGCGCTTGTGTGTGAGTGCACACACACACACACACACACTGCTTCCAAGAAGGCACACACACACCCACACACACTGCTTCCAAGAAGGCACACACACACACTACTTCCAAGAAGGTGTGCACATACACACACGCACACTGCTTCCAAAAAGGTATGCACATACACACACACTGCTTCCAAGAAGGCGTGCACACACACACACACACTGCTTCCAAGAAGGCACACACACATGCACACACACTGCTTCCAAGAAGGTACACACACACACACACACACCCCCCCCCCGCTTCCAAGAAGGCGTGCACACACACACACACTGCTTCCAAGAAGGCACACACACACACACACACACACACACGCTGGCTAGCTAGTGGTGGCCGTTGACAGGAGGCCTCAGTTCCTTAACGTGTGGAGCTCTCCACAGAACTGCTTGAGTGTCCTTGCGACATGGTGACTGGCTTCCTTCAGGAGCAATCCCAGAGCCAGTAAGACGGAGCTGCAATAACCTTTATGGCCTTGCTTTGGGAATTGCACAGCTTATTTCTACAATGTCTTACTGGCTCCGCAGGTCAGCCCCGCACAGGGCTGGGAGGGAATACACAGGGGTGAATACCGCAAGGTGAGCATCATTTAGCACCATCTTAGGGGCTGGCTACTTCAAGGAGAAAACCATTTCTCAGTCATGGAACTGCCAAGTACAGCTGTGCAGGTTATTGCCGGTACAAAGAAGCAATCCAGGCTGAACTTGACAGCCTGGCTGTGTCCCCAGCCAAAGCAGGTAGGCACACCTTTCTACAATATGCCTCTCTAGAGGAGGTACATGCACTGTTCCTACAAAGGTGCAGTCTGTGCCTCAGCCCTAATTTACCAGGATACTTTCAAATATATGTAACAGAAGACCCAACTTTGAAAAAAGAAAATATAATGATGTATTGATTCGTATACACGAAGGGTACAAAAGGCTGAGGCTTCAGGTGTGGCTGAATCTAGAGTCTCAAACAACGTTGTTACCTCTTTCTGTCTTGTACCTCTGCTCTCCTGTGGTTTTCTGTAACTCTGTGTCAACCTTACTCTCTTACTCCCATGGCCTCCAGCAGCTCCAGTGCTGCTGGCTCTTGGGTTCTGTCCAGCACAGAGAGTCTTCCTTGAGGTGCTTGGAATAAAACGTCCTGAGCCGGATTCCCTTTACCTGTCCCTTGTACGCTCGTTGTGGCCGAGGAGATGACATATGCTGTGTGGCTTAGTTTGCAGTGTGTGGCCGCCCCTAGAAAGGAGGGCGGTTCAGTTCTAATCCAACAATTTTGGAGAAAACTCCCCCCAAAGGAATGTCTTAGATACTGTCACCAAAAGCAGGAGGAATGACAATGGGAAGGCAAAAATCACAGTGGTTCATCACAGCCCCGAGTCAGCATTGGACTGACCCTGAAGGGAGAAGGGCTGTCCTTGCTGTGGTTGGAATGTTCCCTCCAAAACATTTAATTGCCAATTAAATGTTGAAATTTAATTGCCAGTGTAATGGTATTGGGAGGTGAGGCCTTCAGGAGGTGATTAGGTCCTGAGGGCTCTGCCCTCACGGATGGATTAAGGCCATTATCCTGGGAGTGGCTAGTTATGGGTCAGTGATCGCAGGAGGGGGTCCTGAGAAAAGGATACAGTTGGGCCCCTTTTTCTCTCTGCCTCGCGTGTGCTCACTTGCCCTGTGCTATGTTAGGAGGCTGTGTGAGGGTCCCTGCCTGCTGCTGGCCCTGTGCTCTTGGACTTCTCAGCCTCTAGAATTGCCAGCCAAATAAACTTCTGTTGTTTACAAATTGTCCAGGCTGCGGTATTTTTTTGTTGTTGCAGGAGGCAGACTGAGACGGTCCTAGAACTTGGGTGGATGCTGGCCGTCAGAGGATGGGCCGGACCTGTGCCTGGGCGCTGAGGCCAAGGAGGACTCCTGGGACTGCCGCTGTAAGTGTGCTCGGAGGCCTTGATTTGCCCCAGGAGTGGCCGGTGGAGCCTCAGATCACAGGCCTGTGATCCAAGCTAGGAGCGTGATATGGTTTGGATGTTTGGCTCCTTCAAATCTCACACTGAACGTGGGAGGGGTTTGGGTCCTGGGGGTGGATCCCTCGTGAAAGGCTTGGTGCCCTCCCCCGATACTGAGGGGTTCTCACCTGATTAGTTCACACGAGAGCTGCTTATTTGGAAGAGTCTGGCACCCCTCTTGCTCCTACTCCCACCGTGTGACACGCCTGCCCCCCTTCCCCTTCTGCCTGGACTGGAAGCTCCCTGAAGCCCTCGCCAGAAGCAGATGCTGGCACCATGCTTCGTGTACAGCCTGCAGAACCGTGAGCCAAATAAACCGCTTCTCTTGATAAGCTACCCAGCCCAGGTATTTTCTTTATAGCAACGCAGATGGACCCATACACAGCCTTTTTGCAAGTAGATTTTTTTTTTTTCAAGACACTTTTAGTATAAACTGAACAAGGCAGTCTAGGCACTTATCAGTCATTCCATCAAATATGTTTGACGCACTTCCCACGTCCCATTAGGATGCCTCGTGATGACACAGTGTGTAGGGAGATGGGGAAATGTAGGTGCAAATCCAGGACTGACTCCCTTTGGAAGTTAACTCCCAGTAACCACTGCTTGTCAATATCTTCTCCCAGGCTTCAGCAGGGCTAGTCTGATCTTTCTGGAGCTGAGGCTCTCCCTGGCTTTGCCTATTTCAGCAGTTCCAATTCTTGGGGTGAAGATTATTCCCCTGCTTCAACCCTGGAAGACTTTTGAACAATCGGCATGGTCTTCTTCAGTCAAGGGCCTTATCAATCCCACCGCCTCACCACGCTTCAGCATGAAAAATCTGTGTATCTTCCCTCACACAGTAATTCCTGCTTTATGCAGCCCACTGTCCTGAAGCAAAGAAGAGGGAGAAAAATGCAGGGCCCTGAAATTCTGCTTCAGGCTGGGAAAACAAGGCTCCTGTTAGCTGGATTCTGCCACCAGACATAGCCCCCTGCTAGCACACTCTATGGCTCCCTCCTTCTCCTTTAAGGGTTCTTAACTGTATGGTAGTAACCCTACCAAAAATGATTTAAGATTCTGCTCATTTCTGCATTTTAAAATCTGGCTCGGTGAAATTTTGCAGGAGAAACGGCTTCTATTTTTAAAGGGGCTGATTCTTTCTTTCTTCTGATCATTTTCAAGTGAAATTTGAACTTAATAGAGCAGTTTTGAAATCTCAGCTGCACCATAGATTCTTCCCAAGCTATGTGGAGCTGGGTCGGGGTTTCAGAAAGTGTGGGTCACATCTGTTGTGGGTCTGGTGGTTCATTAGACATTTGTAAGGGACATAGCCTGAGCATGTAAAATGGTGTGAAATTGAATATTTGCTTTATGTGTTTCAGACTTGTGTGATGTCATGAATAGCATTGCTAGGACAAGGTGAAATTAAACAGCTATCAGCTCAGAATTGATTGAAAGAAACATGTTGGTAAACAAAAATGCTATTGGTATGCAGATATGGCAGAAATCATGACGAAAGGTGGTTTTGTTCCCTGTGGCTGTTGTAATTGCTACAAAACAATGCACATTTATTCTCTTACAGTTCTGGAGGCCAGAAATCCAAAATCGGTTTCACTGGGCTGAAATGATGGTGCGGGCAGGTCTGTGCTCTGTTCAAAGGCTGTCGGGAAGAATCCAGTCCTTGCCTCTTCCAGCTCCTCTGGATGCTGCTGGCAGGCCTTGGCTTGTGGCCCCATCACCCCAATCACTGCCTCCAGGGTCACATTGCCACATTGCCTCCCTACTTCTGTGTGTAGTAAAATCTCCCTCTTTCCCTTTTATAAGGATACCTTTGATGGCATTAGGACCAAGCCAAACAATTCAGGAGACTCTCCCCATCTCAAGAGTCTTAACTCGATCACATCTCCAAAGCTTTTTTTTTTTTTTTATAATTTTTATTTTTATTTTTTTGCTAAACAAGGTAACATATTCACAGCCTCCAGAGAGCAGGACACGAGCATCTTTTAGGCGGCCATTATTCAGACTCCCACAGTGGCAGAGATGTTTGGAAAGCACAGAGCAGGTGAAGAAATAAGACTCTGCTGCCAGAATTCGCATCCCTGCGGGTCTCCACTGAGGGCTGCAGACTGGAGTGGCCCTCTGCCCCTCTTCCACCTCACTGACAACGCTGGAGGGCTGGGATGGGGGGCGGGATGGAGGGAGGACAATGAGCTCCAGCCTCCTGTTGTCTCTGGAGGAGAAATGCCTGTGGGAGTGACCCTGGACCCATCCACCAGATCCTGGGATTCTTGGAGATGATTTGATTCACTGGTATGTAAGTTGGTGAAAGACAGCCACCTTTAAGGACATGAATTTCAAATTGCCCAGGTTCAAATGAATGTTGTTTCACCCCTTCAGATCACTACCTTGGGGCCCCACCTCAGATCCACACTGTGTTTATTTAAATTGCTTTTGAAATGTTAATCACTGAATGTTAATAAACAAAGTAATTATTCTTGATTTTCTTTAGGGGTTCCACTTATTAAAGGGAACCGATATTATTCATGATTTCGCAAGGAAACATGAGATCTATAAGTAGGTTAATGTGCTTTGCACATGAAATTAACGAAGACGTTTTCTTATTGCATAATCAGTAAATTAGAAACGGGATTATCGCGTTTTAGGGGACGGTGCTGCAACTTCTCGCTGGATCTGATTAGTGCATTCACAGTGAGCGCTTTCCCTTGGAAGCCTGTCTGGAGGGGCGTTTATCAGCTGAACTCATGTAATTCAGCAAGTTGTGTTAAAGGGTGCAAATGAAGCGAGTGGAGAGAGGAACTGCATCACGAATCTCGATCAGCTTTGGTGAGACCTGCTCCCACACCCATGCACAGCGCCCACCCTCTGCACATCTGCACGGGCCTGTTGTTGCTCTGACTCCGGTGGCACCAGCGGGTGACGTCTCCTTTGGCCAAGCAGACAAGGACAGACCAAGAGACGAGAGGCACGCCTGTCTGCAGCTGGCGGGGAGAGGAAGCCAGGCGAGTGGCTTGCTCTTTCTCAGAGCCACGTCCTCAGAACCTTGGCAGGGAGGCAAGTTCAAAGTGCCCCAAAGTTATGGTCTGACAACCTTTCTTTGACATGCTCTTCCTGGGCCTCACTAGGTCAGGGAGAGATGCTGGCTCTGATCCACAACAAAGGACTTTCATAATTTTTGCTCCTGTCTCCTGCTTCCTACAGATTCTTGATTCAAATCCCAGTGTAGGGTCTTTTTGCTAAATGGGATCCTTTTAAATAAAAGACGCATTGTGAGAGAAGCCAGGAGGGCTTCATTCCTGTGATGGGGTCTTTAGTCAAACACAGCAGACCTCTTCAAGGAGAGAGGACAGAGTCACTAGGCCGGGCCCACAGGCTGGGGAGAGACAAAGGTTCTAGTCTGAGTTGGCGAGAGACATGAGGGCAGGGAGACCTTGCTGCTTTTAGTCACGAGAGCTTTTGCTGGTGGTCTCAAGTCCAACGGGGAATGGGACTCTGACTTTAAAGTTCCCTTGCAGCTCCATGGGTGGCTTCTGTGCTTTCAGGATCCACTTAGGCATTCTCTCCTGGGCAGCACTGTGGGGAGGACAGAACACGGCTCCTGTATCAGACAGCCCTGCGTGCCAGTCAGTCCCTTCACCACAGCTGTGTGGCCTTGGGGACTGTCATTTCCCCAAGTCTGTATTCCTTATCTAAAAAAATGGAGACACTACCTCCCTCCTGAGGTTGTTAAACAGAAGGAGACTGGGCCATGTCTTGGTCTGCTCAGGCTGCCATAACAAAATGCTGAGTAATTTATACAAAACAGAAATTTACTTCTCGCAGTTCTGGAGGCTGGGATGTGCCAGCAGATTCGGAGTCTGGTGAGAGCCTGTTCCTCATAGATGGCACCTTCTATGTGTCTTGGCGAAAGGGGCCACATCTTTTTTTTATAGGGGCACTAATCCCATCCATGAGGGAGTGGCCCTCACAGCCTAATCACCTCCTAAGGCCTCACCTCTTAATAGCAACACTTGGGGATTAGATTTCAACACCAGCAGGGGCACTAAGGTCAGACCACAGCAGGCCAGGTTCCCAAGTGCCCCTGTCTCCACAAGCTGCCTGTCCTTCGATGTTCGTTCATGGAAAAGATATTCAGTCCCCTCCAGTGCATGCCCCAGGCTTCTGGTCATGATTCCAGCTGGGACTCCCTGCTCCCGTCCTCCCCTCCTGGCCTTGCCCTGTTCCTGCTTGGCTTTTGCAGGTGGACACTGCCCGAGTGCACCTGTGCACCAAGGGTTTGAGAGGCAGGAATCCAATTAGAGGGCCCAGGACAATTCCAGTCCAGTGAGGTCCCCAGAGAAATCCCAAGAGAAGGCCAAAGAGAAACTGCCACATGGACTTGAGAGCCCTGGCCCACTCTGCTGTTCACACCTGATGTGCCTCCCCTTGGCCCTGCAGGGGGACAGCGTTGCTGGCTTTGGCTCTGCGGGGTGGGGTGCCCAGGTGTGCTCCGAGGGGAGGAAGCCTGGAGCTCCGCCTAGTGGTGGTGGCCAAGCCTGTAAACAAGTGGCCCAGTAGGGCAGTCACCGCCCCCATCAGAGATTTGTGGCTACTAATTTATTTGACCAGCTCAATGTTAAAGGAGAACTTTCCTACTTGCCAATGCTTGGACATCAGATTTGACAGGAAAATCCAGATATGTGATTTCTCTTGAAAAATCAGAAGCTCTGGCAACACCGAGCTTGGGCTCCTGCTTGGCAACGATTGGCTAACAAAGTGCAAAACAAGCAGCAGTCTCTGTCCTTACGGCGTGTGTGGTCTGACGGAAGAAACAGGTGCTGACAGGGACCCACGGCGCCTGTGGAGGCTGGGCAGGTTGGACTCACAGGGGAGGTCGGGTCACGTAGGGATTATAGACCACTGGAAGGACATCAGCTTTTACTCCGAGTGAAGAGAAGCCACCACAGGTTTTTGGGGACACTAGGGACATAATCTTATTTACTGTGTGGCTTGTAGAGGGCAAGGGCAGATGTAGGGAGTCCATTCATGAGGCTGTTGTTCTAATGCGAGCGAGAGATGAGAGCACTTTGGACCAGGATGGTGTTAGCAGAGATGACTAGAAGTGGTTGTTCCACAGAGAATTAAACCCTCTCTGGTATGGACAAGGCATCTTCCTTTCCTCATGTCTCCTCATTTCTGTTCCGACCCAGGCGGAGGATCTGTGGTTGCAGGCCCTGTGTCCATGGCTGTAGCCTGAGCCATTGTTCACGGAACTAATGGTCCCTTTCAGCTTCTCCGCAGAAGGGTCGTGGTTAGCCCAGGGGGTCACTCGCCAGGACCCAGAAGAATACCAGCTCTGTACCCACAATATTTAGAACACACAAGCTCGTGCTAGACCCAGTGTGACTGACAGAAGAGCTCAGGATCTTGCTAAAAGAACTTCTCTCATTCGGTCCTGCTCATGGGCCAGGCTCCTGCAGGTCTCTGGGATTTTCTGTGTACTGTCCTCTTTTCTTGTGTACTTCTTCCCTCCGCCTGGCTAACGCCGTTCTCCGCTAAGACATGGCTCCATGTCTCCAGAGAGCCTTCCTCCACCCAGAGGCCTTGGCTGGGGGCTGCCATTCCAGACCGGAGGCGGCTCCAAACCCATCGCACACGGGTCAGGGACGAGGG
Source organism: Eulemur rufifrons (assembly GCF_041146395.1). Classification (NCBI taxonomy): domain Eukaryota; kingdom Metazoa; phylum Chordata; class Mammalia; order Primates; family Lemuridae; genus Eulemur; species Eulemur rufifrons. The sequence goes on from NC_090991.1 coordinate 5,941,001, forward strand.
TGCAAACTTTGGGGAGGCGCTTGCTGTCAGGGTCACACACGTGCAGGGGCAGCCTGGGAGCGGCTCCTTAAATTCCGCACTGCAGGAGCGTCCCTTACCTCACTCTGGTCCCAGCCCTGGCCATGGTCTAAGACACGTGGGAATACCAAGCCCGGGGGCCTCACGTCCCCAGGTCCCCTGCCAGTGTGGTGCTGGGTCAGACTGCATGTGGAGAGGCGCTGGCGTGAGAGTTGGGAGAGAGAAGCGCAGAAGAGGCCGTCACTACCCAGCGGCACTGAACTCCCCCAATGGCAACATTCATCATTCCCGAGTCACTTCCTGAGTTCACCCACGTCACCGGTGCTGCCGCCTCCCAGTGATGCTGTTGAGACTGTTCCTTGTGGTGCCAGGATGCCACACGCCGTCACTGCCCAAAGCAGCCTTCCTGACCCTCACTCTCCAAGCCTCTATTTCCCTCTAATAAACATTTGGGTCCCTAAATACCTGGAGTGGCTTTTAATTTCCAGACTAAGTCCTGACCAACACAGTCCCCCAATCCCCCATGAGAAAGAGTAAAACTCCCGTGAGTCAAGATTTTAGCATCTTCACAAGCCCACGACATCTGCCCGTCAGCCACCCCCGTGTGCTCCGTCCACCTGTGCCCAGGCCTCCCTAGCCACGCTTTAGTGCCTCTGCGTGGCGCATGGCTTTTAATTGGCCTCCTCGCGTGGGTTCCCCAGGAAAGCCATCTCTGGCCCTGCCCATCTCTCTAACTGTGACCAGCTCTCTGCCCTGCTAAGTACTCAGCTCATAACTCCATGGTTTTTTCCTTCATACAATGTGTCCCGATGGATTTCTTTGATTATTGATTAATTAATAATCACTGGCCTCTGTTGCAGTAGATGATAGCATTGATGAGGGCAGACAGACTTGTCCACTCTGGTATCCTCCCAGTGCCTGGCACCAGTCTGTGCTCAATGAGCATTTTGCAAAATGAATCAATAAACAATTTGTTGCATTGAATTGCATCAAGCAGTCAGCACCCACTGAGCAATTCTGGTAATGGTAGCTAAGTGATAGGGACCATGGGAGAGGTAAAAAATGAATAATCAATGAACAGGTGGGAAGAGTAGGCATTGTGAAGGCACATATTCCAGTATGGTCACCAAAGGCTCTCCCATCCCTGGAGCTCTTGTTACAATGTAACTTTGACATTCTTCCTGTTAAGAGGTGGAGTCTATGTCCCCTTCCTTTGAAACTAGGTGAGCATTTGCACCTGCTTTGACCAAAAGAGTGTAGTAGAATGGGCATAACAATACAGCTGCCACTGACTCCGGAAACCCCACTTCTGAAGTTTTCAGCCCTGGGAACAGCCTGGCTATCCCTGAGGCCGCCATGCTGTCAGGAAGCCCACGCTCCCCTGCATGGAGAGGCCCAGGAACTACCTGAAGAAAGATGCCCAGCCAGCCCCCAGCTGCTCCAGCCACTGTCCGATTGCCATTACAGGCAACCACTGGCCAGAACTGCCCAGCTGAGACTGACCCAAACAAATGACGAGAAATAATAAAAGGGACTTTTGCTGTTTTAGCCACTGAATTTTGGGGTGATTTGTTACACAGTGAGAGATAACCAGGATAGCTTTTTAATACAAAGAACTCAAAATCTAGTTGGAAAGCCAAGAAGTGAGGAAACTTAACCAAGTTTATTACACAGTATGAGCAGTCTCTGGGTGGCAGAGTCCCAAGCTGTCAGGTCCCACCTGTGTGGATACAGTAAATGCACTTCCCCACGCTTCCCCACCCTCCCTTGACCACTCATCCCTATTCCTGCCTTCCTACCTCTGCCCCTAACCCTTCTGTGGCCCTTCAAATCCTTGGTTCTCATCATATATCTGCAATTCACAGCAGAGCTGACACTTTTTCAAACTCTCAACCTGATAGAGCCTTAAATTAACAAGCTACCTGGTCTCCCTGACTTCACTTTGGATGTACCGTGGACAGTGGAGTCAAGGGTGTTTAGGACCACAAATCCCTGGTCCTGGCTCCTGGATCTTGGCAACAGTCATCCCATAAATTTTCTAACAAGAGACACATCCACATAATTAAACCACAGATATCACAGACTCAGACACATGCAAAGAGGGCAGGGCTGCAAGAAGGGAACCATTCATCAAAACCTCATCATAAATTCAAGTTGAAGGCCTGAAAAGAAACAAAACATGGATACTTCCCAAACCCAGCAGCTGGACCTCTCACTGAAATCCTCAAATCACTGCAGCTCAACTCAACATCTGGGAGACAATAAAAAATTATAAAGATTTAAAAAGAACAGACGCTGGGCAATTACCAGTTGAAGTGCGATCAGGAATATAAATTCTCTGGGAGCCTAAAGACAGAAATATACATTGGCACATGGGTCTTAGGACTGTGAATTTCATCCAGCTGTAGACACCATCCTTTTTCATTATGACTAATATTTAGTTAGCAAATGCGCTTTCTAAGCAATGAACATAATTATGTTCAGGTTGACATGACCCGAATTAGGGTTGCTGAATTCTTATTTATTCAGCCTCAGCAGTGGCAGAAAATGTCCAAAAGGATCATGATGATGAGAAATAGCACCAAAGAACATTGGGAAGAACACTGTTTTTAGAGTTGGGAGACCTGGGTTCAAGTCCTGTCTCTTCCATGTAGGAATTGTGTGAGTCTGGGCATTATTTAATCTACCATGCTTGTGCAGCAATCTGTAAATGGAGATCAAACCCACCTCACAGAGTTTTTATGAGGATTGAATTACGTAATATGTCTTCAAAGCTCCTGCCATGTTGCCTTCAGCTTATTCACCTGTGAAATGATAACAATACTTGTGTCACAGGGTTATGTTGTAAAGCTTATGGTATTTATTACTTAAGATACTCTCAGTTGTAAGTAACAGAAAGTGAAATTTATAGTAGCTTTAAAATGAAAGGTATTGAACTGTCCTAGTTAATGAGAAGGCAGGAGGTAGGAGTTTCCAGGGTAGGAGCAATGATATCAGTGATCAGAAATATTAAGGCATTAAGTCTAAGTGTCTGCAATCCATGTGGCTCTTCCCTCGTGGTGGCAAGATGGCTGCTTCAGCTCCAGGCATCACGTCTTCACACCACAGTACTCAAAGCATGAAAGGAAAAGAGTTGTTTTTCACACATCTCTTCATTAAGGAGAAAATATTTCTCAGACACCTCCCACAGATTTCCCTTCTCATCTCATTGGTCAGCACAGAACCGTGACTATCTTTTGCTGGAAGGGAGCATGGGGAAATGAATATCCAGCATTTCCAAAAGCTAACGTGGAGAGCTACCTTTAGCAGCAGAGATGAGGGAAGAGAAGAAAGACTTTTGGGGTCTGGTACTATGGTGTACGTGGGAGTGTCTACCAGGAAGGGCCCCATTAGTCCATGGAGGTGACATTCCTTGGGCACCCACTGTGTGCCAGGCACTGTTCCTAGTCCTTTACGTGCATCACCTCGTTTCATTCTGTCAGGAATCCTATGAGCAAGCATCACTATTATCCTTGTTCCATAGATGAGGGAATTGGGGCACAGAGAAGTTAATAAACTTGCCCAAGGCTATGTGAGTGAGTAGTGAGTTGGGGCAAAGATATTTGAACCCGAGTCAGAGCAGGTTGAGTCTTCAAACTAGGATGAAGGTGGATGCTCATCGCACTTCTAAGGTCTTATTTATCCTGATTCTCACCTCACGTTCAAGCTGGTTTGACTCTCTCCTTATCTGTCTTAGTGATGAGTATGTTCATGAGACATTACCTTCAAGTAATGAGACGTCTTAAATTGTGCCAGAATTTACATGTTTAAACTGGTGTCGTTGGGGAGTGGGGGCCTCATGGTCAGAGTCACCCGGGCTGTGAGGGCAGCGAGCTGGTCCCATCCCAGGATTGGTTTGCGCCCATCAGTCCTTACGGGCTGAGAGATCATCTCTCGAGAGGGAGCTGACGAGCTGTGGTCACAGCTGGGACTAACTATGCCCAGGTGTGTCTTGTTAGCTGAGCGGGGAGGCTGCTGGAAGGCAGGCCCCCCAACACAGACCGTGGGGCCCTGGGGAGAGAGTTTGAGCCTGGCACAGGAGCTGGGTTCAGCCACAGGGCCCAGAGGTTTTGGGTACGGCTCCTGGACCTCACTTGAGCCCGTCCCTGAGGAACAGAAGCTCTCTGACTCTGCATGGCCCCAGAACAGGGAAGCCCTTTCCAGACCACGCTGGAGAACTAAAGCAACCCCGGCATTCCAGGGCAGCACAGAACAGACCTGCGGGGATGCCTGGAGTGGGGCAGCCACTGGTACCGACTGCCTTTTCCTGGAGCCTGGGAGAAACAGCCCAAGGTACACAACCAGTTAAGGACAAAGGTCTTTTCTTGTCTTCCTGTTGTGTGCCAGGCACTGTGCTGGGGTGGTCTGGGCCCTCAACAGATTTTTCTGAAAAGTGAGAAGGAAATTAGAAAATGGGCTAAGCTCCATAATGGGGGAGTGCAGGGTACCACGAGCACCCCCAGGAGGGGTAGACTCTTAACTGGGCTTGGGGAATATTCCAGAAGCTTCTTGTTAGCTCACACCTAACCTCTTGCACTAGCTTTCTCTGATGCGTCCACCATCTCCTTCTTCCTTCCGGCATCCTACCTGCATGGGCAGCCAGGTGTGTCAACCGGAAACAGGATTTTCCCAACCTTTTTTTTGTGATCGCTACCTGCCCCCGAACACCAGTGAAATTTGAATACCACACAGATATTGTTTACATAATGTACATACATCTGTGCTTTATACACAATAAGAGTAGGATTTTTCACCTCCCAAGAATCCATTTCTGCCCCTTTGTTGGCAATATTGTCCCCCACTGAGAATGTACTTCCTAAAAGAATCAGGCCATTTTCCACTGATGGGCCATTTAATTGTCCTTGGCTATCGTCTTAGTCTGTTCAAATACCACAGACTGGGTAATTTATAAATAATAGCAATTTGATTTCTCACAGTTCTGGAGGCTGAGAAGTCCGAGATCAAGGTGCCGGCAGATTCGGTCTGGGGAGGGCTGCTCTCTGCTTCCAAGTCAGTGCCTTGTGCGTCCTCACATGCCAGAAGGGCAAAAAGGGGACAGTTGGGCTCTCAATCCCTCTTAAAAGGGTGCTAATCCCACTCAGGAGGGTGGAGACCTAATCACCTCCTGTACGCCTCTTAATGCCATCACCTGAGGGGTTAAGTTCCAACATACAAATTTTGCTGGGGGACACCCACGTTCAGACCATAGAAGCTTTGCTCTGACGCATCTTTGTGTAAAGCCGTGAAGTCATTTCTGGGGAGTGTTTAGTTGATCCCTCTAATCCGGTGGCTCTGGTGGTGCAGCAGTGAGGTGGCTGGCTGAAGGTTAAGGCACAGATGAAGGGTACACCTAGGGAAGCCCCGTAAGTCACTGGTTGGATCAACTGTCTGTTTTCCCGTAACAATTACCCTGAAACTTAGTGGCACACATATTATCTCACAGTTTCTGAGGGTCGAGGATCTCAGTAAGGGTTAGCTGGGTCTCAGGCTCAGGGTCTCTCACAGGCTGCAATCAGCTCAACTAAGGAGGGTCTGCTTCCAAGCTCACCCCGTGGTTGTTGGCAGGACTCAGGCGAGTGGATGACAGAGCCTCAGTTCCTCACTGGCTGTTGTCTGTGCTCCACCTTTGGCTCCTTGCCATGTGAACATTTCCATAGGGCAGTTGGCAACATGGCAGTTTCCTTCATCAGTGTGAGTGAGAGAGAGAGGGGAAGGGAATGGGAAGAGAAGCAGAGGGAGAGAAGGACAGAGAGTATGTGAGTGTAACAGAAGTTGCAGTCTTTAAGAAGAGAGACCCTTGGGGGAAGGGATTACACGAGGGCACGAATGCAGGAGGCAGGACCATTGGGAGCCATTTCAGAAGCTGCTTTCCATGGTGCAAGCTGAGATCAGGGACATACAGGTCATAAGACAAGCCATCAGTGGCCTGGGGGGTCAGGTGGGTGGCTGGTCAAAAGTCAGGCAAGCAGCAGGGATCTGTCATTAAGGCAAAAGGCCAGGACCAGGAAGGCAGCATGGAATCAAGGATCTGTAGGATCAGAATTCCAAGCAAGGTGTTAGATCAGGTCAAGAAGGATGTCCCAGACCCTGGGAGCCACCCCTGGCCACGCAGCACAGGTAGCAGAGATGAGTTAGGGCAGCAGGAAGACTCTGAAACTAGGCAATGGCTGCCTCAGACAGGAAGCCTCTTACACACCATCTCCCTGATAAAAACTTCCCCCAGACCCTGGGGGAGCCTCTTTAAGAGGCTGTGGGATTTGAGATAGTTCAGAGCAGGTGGGAAAGCAGCTCAGGGAAAGATCTAGAAACAGGCAAGTGGGCTTTGCATCCCAGCCCAGCTATTTGCCAGCTGTGTGAGTAAATTGATCTCAAATTTGAGTTTTCTCCTCTCTAGAATGATTCTCAATTCATAATGAGGTTGAGAAAGATGAAATAGGATACTAAAATCTCTTAGAACAGTGTCTGCTACAGAGCAGCTCTCAATAAATGTTTATTATTGTTATGATTCTCGTTACATCAAAGTGACATATTTAGAAAAAAATGAGTGCATTCCTTAAAATCAAAACAACACCAACGCCAGGAGGCTAATCTTTTATGATTGAGGAGATGCCAATTCAACATCTAACCCACTTTCATGTGTACTAATAAAGAGTGGCAGACTGGGTGGGAACACAGTTGTTGAAAGGCTATTTCACGTCAGACATCCAGCTAGGTGCTTTATAAAGCTAACTTCATGCCATTCTGTCAACCAACATATGAGATAGGAGTTGTTATTCCTATGTTGAAGCAACAGATGGAGCAACAGAGAGTGAGAAAGGTTGAGTATGTTGCTAAAGGTCATGTAGTTAATAAGAGATAGAACCAGGAATTGAACCCAGGCCAGTGGATTCCAAGCCCACTCCTTGTAAAGACCATTGATCCTGGGTTGGGGGTGAGATGACGGACCAGGAGCAGGCTGCCCACAGCACTGTCACAGAGAGGGTCAGAAGTGAAGAGTAGATATTCACCTTTGGATCAATCGTCTAAGAGAGGAAATTTGAAATCCACAGAGGCAATAGGAGGCTCCCAAAGTAGTGAAGCAGAGGGAAATGGGGTTACCCGCGCCACAGGATTGGAGGTACCTGGGGAAGATGCCCTCACAGGGAAGGAACAGAGGAGAGAACACAGGGGCTCTACCCTCCCCACATAGACATTGCGATCGGAGCTGCAGGAGCGTTCCCTCCACTCCCACTGCCGCAGGCCTCCGAACTGATACAGGGAGCTGACTGGAGGCTGCAGTGGCATTGCTCTGGAGAGGAGGCACAACAGGGGTCTGCTGGCTTCTGCCCCCTGGACATTACAGCTGGTGCCATTCTGAGGTTCCAGCCCCAGAGCGCTGCATCTATGTTGTGTCAGATCTATTGCTGCCACCTCCTCATTGTCCCTGCCAGACTGGGGAGGAAGCAGGGAGGCAGAGCACTCTCACACATCCAGTGGGGTATGTGGGAGCCACATACCCCACTGCCACCCGGGGACCCAGGCAGAACAAGTGCCCATGGACCCAGAGCCCACTGATGCTGCCTGGGTAGCTCTGTCCAACCACAGGTGCTGCAGGACCCGGGTGGAACAGGCACCCACAGCCCTAGTGTGCACCCCCACCATTTGGATAGCACAGCTGCCACCGCTGCTGCCTGGATAGTGCTGCCACCAATGGACCTGGGCAGGGCAAGTGCCCATATTGCCACTGCTGCCGCCACTTGACCTGGGCAGGAAAAATGCCCACAGCCACATGGCCCCAGGGAGAGGAACCTGCTCTGCCCCCACCTGAGTTTTCAGCGGTAGTCTAAGGACAAGCCCACCCTGCCACACAAATGTTCCTTAGCACCTGCTTGAACTATGGCAACCACAGGGAAATGGGGAGACACAAGAGAGCAGAGTGTTACAGCCTCACAGTGCATTCACCCCTCTCCCACCTGGTCAGTCTTCTGGAGCAGGACTCAAGCATGCCACCCAGGGACCTCTCCTTCTCGTCACTGAGCAACAAAGTTCCCAGTAGAGGAGAACAGGTGTACTGCAAAGCTATCTATTTTGAGCTGAGAGAAGAGATTCCAGATTAGAAGGAATTGGCATAAAAACTCTGGCAATATGAAAAAAACATGGAATTTTGACACCCACAAAGGATCACACTAGCTTTCCAGCAATGGACTCCAACCAAAAGAAAATTATTGAAATGTCAGATATGGAATTTAGAATATGGTTTAAAAGTAAGGTTAATGGAATCAATGAGAAAGTTGAAAACCAGCACAAGAAAACCAAAAAAAAATAATTCAGAACATGAATGAAAAATTCACTGAGGAGATAGATAATATAAGAGAAAATATAACAGAACTTCTGGAAATGAAAGTAATTTAGGGAATTTTAAAATATAGTGGAAAATTTTAACAACAGACTAGAACAAACAGAAGAAAGAATTTCAGAGTTTGAAAACAAGGCTTTCAAATTAACCCAGTCAGTCAAATATAAAGAACAAAGAATAAAAAAGAATGATCAATTTCTCTGAGAAATATGAGATTATGCAAAGTGAACAAATATAAGAATTGTAGGTATCCCTGAGGGAGAAGAAGAAAAATCAAAAAGTATGGAAAATCTATTTGAGGGAATAATGGAAATAAACTTCCCTGGTGTTGCTAGAGATTTAGACATCCAGATATAAGAAGGTCATTGAAGACCTGGAAGAATCAGGCAAACAGGACATCACCAAGGCACATAGTCATCAATCTGGCCAAAGTCAAAGTGAAGGAGAAAATCCTACAAGCTACTAGATGATAGCATCAAGAAATTCACAAAGGAAACCCTATCAGACTAATGGCAGACTTCTCAGCAGAACCTTACAAGCCAGAAGGGATTGGGGTCTCACTTTTAGTCTTCTTAAACAGAATAACTGCCAACCAAGAATTTCGTATCCTGCAAAACTAAGTTCCATAAATGAAGGAGAAATAAAGTCTTTCCCAGACAAGCAAACACTAAGGGAATTTGTCACCACTAGACCTGCCCTACAAGAAATGCTTAAAAGTGCTCTATACATGAAACAAAACAATTGATACCCACCAGTGTAAAAACACTCAAAAGTTAAAACTCACAAATCTTATAAGATGGTAATACAAGGAAGAAAACAAAGCAACTAGGTAACAATCACCATCATGACCAGAACAGTATCTCACATGAATACTAACATTGAATGTAAATGGTCTTAATGCCCCACTTAAAAGATATAGATTGGCTGAAAGTATAAAAGAAACCCTATCCCCAAATATATGCTGTCTTCAAGAAATCCTTTTAATTCACAAAGATTCTCATAAACTTAAGATAATAGGGTGAGATAAATATTCCACACAAATGGAAACCAAAAGTAAGAAGGAGTAGCTATTCTCATATCAGATAAAATAGACTTTAATCAACAATGGTAAGAAAAAGACAAAGATGGTCATTATATAATGATAAAGGGATCAATTCAACAAGAAGATGTAACAATCCTAAATATCTATGCACCTAACACAAGAGCTCCCAGATTCATAAAACAAATTCTGCTAGATCTAAGAAAAGAAATAAAAAATAACATCATAGTAGCCAGGGACTTCAACACTGCACTGATAGAACTGAACAGATCATCAAGGCAGAAAATCAACAAAGGAACACAAGACTTAAACAGGACTCTAGAACAAATGGAACTAACAGACATTTATAGAACATTCTACCTCCAAACTGCAAAATATACATTCTCCTCATCATCACATGGGACATTTTCCAAGAAAGGTCATATGTTAGGACACAAAACAAGTCTCAGCAAATTTAGAAAAATTAAAATCATACCATGTATCTTCTCAGACCACAGTAGAATAAAACTAAAAATCAATTACAAGAGGAATTCTCAAAACTACACAAATACATTGAATTTAAACAACCTGCTGCTGAACCATCCTTGGAGTCAATGACAAAATCACGATGGAAATTTAAAAAATTTTCAAATTGAATGAGAATGGCAACACAAGCTTCCAAAATCTCTGAGATACAGTTAAAGTAGTGCTAATAGGGAAGTTCATACCACTAAATGCCTTCATTAAAAAGAAAGATATCAAATTAAAAACCTATGGTCACACCTAAAGGAACTATAAAAAGAACAAACCAAACCCAAAGCTACGAGAAGAAAAGAAATAACAAAGATCAGAGCAGACCTAAATAAGATGAAAACCAATAAATAATACAACAGACCAACAAAACAAAAAGTTGTTTCTTTGAAAAGATAAACAAAATCTATAGACCACTAGCTAGATTAACCAGAAACAGAAGAAGAAGGATTCTGATAAGCTCAATCAGAAATGAAAAAGGAGACATTACAACTGATATCACAGAAATACAGAATATCATCCAAGACTAATATGAAAACCTCTATGCACATAAACTAAAAAATCTAGAGGAAATGGATAAATTTTTGGAAACATACAATCTCCCAAGCTTGAATTGGTAAGAAATAGAAATCCTGAATAAACTAACAACAAGTAGCAATGTTGAAACAGTAAAAAAAATCTCCCAATAAATAAAGCCCAGGACCAGACAGATTCACAGCTGAATTCTACCACACCTACAAAGAAGAACTGGTACCTATCCTACTGAAATTGTTCCATAACATCAAGAAGGAACGAATCACCCCTAACTCATTCTATGAAGCCAGTGTCACCATGATATCATAGCCAGGAAAGGACACAACAAAAAAAGACAACTACAGACCAATATCCCTCATGAACATAGATGCAAAAATCCTCAAGAAAATACTAGCAAACTGAATCCAACAGCACATCAAAAGGATAATTCACCATGACCAGGTGGATTTCTTCCCATGGATGCAAGACTGGTTCAACATACACAAGTTACACTACTTAAATAGAAGTAAAAACAAAAACTATGTGATCATCTCAATAGATACAGAAAAACCATTCAATAAAATCTAGCACCCTTCGTGATAAAAACCCTCAACAAACTAGGCATAGAGGGAACATACCACAAAATAATAAAAGCCATATATGACAAACCACAGCTGACATCATACTGAATGGTGAAAAGTTAAAAGCATTCCCCCTAAGAACTGGAAAAAGACAAGGATGACCACTGTCACGACTTCTATTCAACATAGTACTTGAGGCTGGGTGCAGTGGCTCACGCCTGTAATCCTACCACTCTGGGAGGCCAAGGCGGGAGGATCACTCAAGGTCAAAAGTTCAAGACCAGCCTGAACAAGAGCGAGACCCTGTCTCTACTAAAAATAGAGAGAAATTATCTGGATAACTAAAAATATATATAGAAAAAATTAGCCGGGCATGGTGGCACATGCCTATAGTCCCAGCTACTCGGGAGGCTGAGGCAGTAGGATTGCTTGAGACTGGGAGTTTGAGGTTGCTGTGAGCTAGGCTGACACCACGGCACTCTAGCCTGGGCAACAGAGCAAGGCTCTGTCTCAAAACAAACAAACAAACAAACAAACAAAAAAACCGTAGTACTCAAAGTCCTACTCAGAGCAATGAGGCAAGAGAATGAAATAAAGGGCATTCAAATTGGGAAAGAGGAGGTCAAACTATCACTGTTTGCTGCTGACATGGTCTTATATTTAGAAAACCCTAAAGACTCCACCAAAAGACTCCTAGAATTGATGAATAAATTCAGCGAAGTCTCAGGTTACAAAATTAATGTACACAAATCAGTAGCATTTCTATATAGTAATAACAGTCAAGCTAAGAGTCAAATCAAGGACTCAGTACCATTTACATAGGTGCAAAGAAAATAAAATGCCTAGGAATATACTTAACCAAGGAGGTAAAAGATCTCTACAAGGAGAACTATAAAACACTGATGAAAGAAATCATAGATGACACAAACAAATGGAAAACCATCCCATGTTCATGGATTGGAAGAATCAACATTGTCAAAATGTCCATACTGCCCAAAGTGATTCACAGATTCAACACAATTCTCATTGAAATACCAATGTCATTTTTCGAGACCTAGAAAAAACAATCCTAAACTTCATATGGAACCAAAAAAGAGACCAAATAGCCAAAGCAATTTTAAGCAAAAAGAGCAAATCTGAATGCATCACATTACCTGACTTCAAATTATACTACAACCAAAACAGCATGTACTGGTATAAAGGTAGACACATAGACCAATGGAACAGAATAGAGGCCCCAGAAATAAAGCCATATAGCTACAACCGATTTTCAACAAAGCAGACAAAAACATACACTGGGGAAACAATGCCCTACTCAGTAAATGGTGCTGGGAAAATGGGATAGCAACTTGCAGAAGAATAAAACTGGATCCCTATCTCTCACTGTATACAAAATTTAACTCAAGATGGATTAAATACCTAAATGAAAGATCTGAAATCATAAAAATTCTAGATGAAAATGTAGGAAAAACTCTTCTGGACATTGGCCTAGGCAAAGGATTTATGACTAAGATCCCAAAAGCAAATATAACACTAATAGAAATAAATAAATGAGACATAATTAAGCTAAAAAGTTTCTGCACAGCAAAGGAAATAATCAACAGAGTAAATAGACAACCTACAGAATGGGAAAAATATTCACAAACTATACATTTGATAAAGGACTGATATGCAGAATTGACAAAGAACTCAAACAAACCAGCAAGAAAAAAACAACCTCATAAAAAGTGGGTGAAAGACATGAACAGATTTTTTTTTCTAAAGAAGGTAGACAAATGGACAACAAATACATGAAAATATGCTCAACATCACTAATCATCAGGGAAATGCAAATTAAAACTACAATGAAATACCACCTTACACCTGTGAGAATGGCCATTGTTAAAAAAATCAATAAATAATAGATGTTGGCCTGGATGCAGTTAAAAGGGAATGCTTACACACTGCTGATAGGAATGTAAACTAGTACATCCTCTATGTAAAAAAGTATGAAGATTCCTCAAAGAACTAAAAGTAGACCTACCATTCAATCCATCAATCCCACTATTGGGTATCTATCTATAGCACTACTACCCAAGTACTACTGGGTATCTACCCAAGTGCTACTCAGCCATAAAATGGAATAAAATAATGTCTTTTGCAGCAATTTGGATGAAACTGGAGACCATTACCCTAAGTGAAGTATCTCAGGAATGGAAAAACAAATATTAATACCACATATCCTCACTTATAAATGGAAGCTAAATGAGGGGTATATACAGTCATAAAGTGATGTGATGGACATTGAAAATTAAGAAGCAGGGAGGGTGGGAAGGTGGTGAGGGATAAAAAGCTACATGTTGGGTACAATGTACACTATTCTGGTGACAGGTACTCTAAAACCCTGACTTCAGCATTATACAATTCATCCATGTAACAAAAAATACTTGTGCCCCCTAAATCTATTGAAGTAAAAAAAAACAATGAAGAAAAAAAGACCCTTCATTCTATTTTACATTAAAAACATGGTTGGGTGGAAATGTTAAGCAGAGCCTGCCTAGCTTACTCATGATATAGGGAGGAGCTGAGGGGGAAGTCCAGGTTTTAGAGGATATGACAAGAGAAGTCAATGATGCCAACTACCAAGGGCAAGGGAATAGTGATTTCATCCATCACCTTTCAGGAAAGGAGGCAGATTTTTCCTTATGGAATCAGAGTCAGAATCCAAGATGGTAGAGAACCAGTGCAATAATATGTTTGACCTTATTCATAGACATCAGTTCTTTATTATTGGGGTTTCTCCTGGGAAAGAATGATCCCTCCTCCAATCCATTATCACCCATGAACAGACCTAGTTTTACATGTGGACCCAGAAGGCTTCTGGGCTTCCAAGAAGGTTTTCATTATGGATGGACAATACTCTAACATTGTTTTTTAGGCACCACAGCGCCATCAAAACACCCTCTGTGGATGAATGTGTACTAAAGGTCAATGTCAATTGTGGCTACAATAATCAAGGTTCTTAGTTACAGAAAAGTTTAAGCAGAAAGAGATTTACTACCAGGTATTGCATCATTTGCAATTTTCCACGAAGGCTGGGGAGCCAAGCTTGGACGTCACACCGCCAGGAACTATGCAGCCAGCCAACTGTGCTGTAGGACTTTTCTGGTTTTAAATTCTGTATTGCAAGATGTCTGATATTTGCTTCAAAATAATATGAGAGTGTGGAGTGGGGGTATAGATGAAAAGAGGTTGACCACAAGTTAATAATTATTGAAGCTGGAATAGGTGTATGAGGGTTCATTTTACTAGTCAATTTTATTAAAACAGATTTATTGAGACATAATTTGTCTCAATCATATCATAAAATTCACCCATATAAAACAATTCAATGATTTTTAGTGTATTTATAGGGTTGAGTAATCATCACCACAATCTAAACTTAGAATATTTTCATCACTCCGAAAAGAAATCTCCTACCCATTAGCAGAACTGTTCATTCTTCCTCTTCCTTGCAATGGCAACCAGTAATCTACTTTCTGTCTATAGATTTGCCTATTATGGGCATTTCATGTAAATGAAATCATACAATAGGTGGTCTTTAATGACTGGCTTCTTTTGCTTAGCATATTTTCTAGTTGCATCCATGTGGTAGCATGTATCAGTACTTCATTCTTTTTAAACATTGAATAATATTCAGTTGTATGTATATCACATTTTGTTTATCCACTCATTAGTTGTAGGCATTTAAGTTGTTTCCACGTTTTGGCTATTATGAATGATGGTGCTATGAACAGTCATATGCAAATTTTTGTGTGGACATATATTTTTGTTTTTCTTGGGTATTCCTAAGAGTGGAATTGCTGGATCATATATAACTGTATGTTTAACATTTGGGGGAACTATCAGATTGTTTTCCAAAGTGGCTGGACCATTTTATATTCCTACGTGTAATGTATTGAGGGTTCCAATTTCTCCACATTCTTACCAACACTTGTTATAATGGCTTTTAAAATTTATTTATATTGTGATAAAATATGCATAACATAACATGTACCACTTTAGCCATTTTAGGTGCACAATTTAGTGGCATTAAGTACATTCACAATATTGTGTAACAAGTACCACTATTTATTTTTAGAACTTTTTCATCATCCCAAATAGAAATGCTGTACCCTTTAAACAAGAACTTCTCATCCGCTCTCTCCTTAGTCCTTCTACTTTCTGTGCCTATGAATTTGTCTATTCTAGGTACCTCATATAAGTAGAATCATATAATCTTTATTTTTTTGTGTCTGGCTTATTTCACATAGCATAATGTTTTCAAGGCTCATCCATGTTGTAGCATATATCAAGATTTCATCCTTTTTATGATTGAATAATATTCCATGCTGGATATATACCACATTTTATCCATTCATCTGTTGAGGGATACTTGGGTTATTATCACCTTTTGGCTATGATGAATAATGCTGTTATGAACACTGATGTAAAATTATATGTTCGAGTCCCTGCTTTGCATTCTTTTGAGTACATAACCAGAAGTGGAATTGCTGGATCATATGGCAATTCTATACTTAACTTTTTCAGGAACAGCCAAACTGTTTCCCACAGCTGGTGCACCATTTTGCATTCCCACCAGCAATGCACAAGAGTTCCAATATCTCCATATCTTTGCCAACACTTGTTATTTTTGACTCTAGCCATCCTAGTGGGTGTGAAGTGGTATCTCATTGTGGTTTTGATTTACATTTCCCTGATGGCTAATGATGTTGAGCATCTTTTCATGTGCTTATTGGCCATTTGTATATCTTCTTTGGGGAAATGTCTACTCAAATCCTTTGCACATCTTAAAATTGTTTTTTAAAAATCTTTTTAATTGAGTTCTAATACTTCTTTATATACTTTAAATGCCAGTCCCTTGTCAGTATATGATTTTCAAATATTGTCCTCATTCTGTGAGATATCTTTTTACTTTCTTAATAGTGTTGTTTGAAGCATAAAAAGTTTTTAATTTCGATGAAGGCCAATTTATTTTTTCTTCTATCACTTATGCTTTCGGTGTTCTATCTAAGAAATCACTATTGGCCTGGCATAGTGGGTCATGCCTATCATCCTAGCACATTGAGAGGCAGAGGCGAAAGGATCACGTGAGGTCAGGAGCTCGAGACCAGCTGACCAACCTAGCAAGACCCCATCTCTGCAAAAAAAAAAAAAAAAAATGGAAAAATCAGCCAGATATGGTGGTGCACACTCATAGTCTCAGCTACTCAGGAGGCTGAGGCAGGAGGATGGCTTGAGTTCAGGAGTTTGAGGCTGTTGGGCAACAGAGCGATGCCCTGTCTCAAAAAAAAAAAAAAAAAAATAGAAAGAAATCATTGTCTACACCAACATTATGAAGATATACTCTTATGTTTTCTTCTAAGAATTTTATAGTTTTCACTCTTCTATAGAGCTCTATGATCTAGTTTGTGTTCATTTTGTGTATGATATGAGGTAAGGGTCCCAACTAATTATTTTGCGTACAGATATAGTCTGTCTATGTTTGTACATGTTGAGACTTTTTCCTAATAAAAATTTAATTTATGAAAAGACAATGACAGGCCGGGCGCGGTGGCTCACGCCTGTAATCCTAGCACTCTGGGAGGCCGAGGCGGGTGGATCGCTCGAGGTCAGGAGTTCGAGACCAGCCTGAGCAAGAGTGAGACCCTGTCTCTACTAAAAATAGAAAGAAATTATATGGACAACTAAAATATATATATATACAAAAAATTAGCCGGGCATGGTGGCGCATGCCTGTAGTCCCAGCTACTCGGGAGGCTGAGGCAGTAGGATCGCTTGAGCCCAGGAGTTTGAGGTTGCTGTGAGCTAGGCTGATGCCACGGCACTCACTCTAGCCCGGGCAACAGAGTGAGACTCTGTCTCAAAAAAAAAAAAAAAAAAAGAAAAGACAATGACAAAAAAAATTATATACCAGGTAGAAACTGCTTTCAGTTGCTAATAACAACTATCTAAAATAAGAGTGGCTTAAGCATGATATATTTGGCTTTCTTTCTTTTTCCTATTTATTTTCAGTAAAAGAAGTTCAGAGGTAGGTAGAGCTGATATAGCAATTCTAGAATCTATTGACTTGGGATCCTACTGTCTGTTTGTTTCAATGTTCCTACACGTGGCTTTCATCCTAGAGATTGTCATGGTCTCAATGTAGTTGCTGGAGTGCCAGCCAACACCTCTGCATTCTGAGCAAGAAGAAGAAAAGGTCAAAAGGGGAGTCCCTAATTGAATAACTCTCCCCTGAAGCCGATTTAAAGGCTGGGTACGTTAACATGTTCACCAGTATAAGGGTTCTGACATTGAGTTAAATGAGTACGTGTGGATATCGAGTGGCTGGAGCAGCAGGCTGTGGTGGAAAGGGGCAGTTGCACACCCAATACCCATTTTTTACTGTTGTTAGTAGCAAGTAGGATGGTGGGATTATGAGGCCAGTATTGCCAGAGCTTCCAAGTTTTAGAGGCTTGAATTCTATATTTATATGAACTCTCCAGATTTTTCAATGTTGGTAACCCATCCAAAAAAAAAAAAAAAAAAAAAAAAAAAAGGGTTTAACTTTGCCTGGGCCAAACACAATAAATCTGTGGCCCATGTTCCACTTCTGCTGCTCCGTTGGCATCCGCTGCTTTCCGGTGAACATTAGCGCTCCTTAGACGCCTGAAGGGCCCAGCAGCGGTATTGCAATTCCCCTGCGTGGCTCTGAGCCAGTGGGGGGAAGTCACGAGGAAGTAGATTTTGGCTCAATGTGAGGAAGAACTCCATCCGCAGAGCTGTCAGAAACAGAAGGAGCTGCCTGGGGAGGTAGGAAGCTCCTTGTCGCTGGAGGTGTTTGAGCAGATGCTGGAGGACTGCCTGGCAACAATTCCTAAGGTCTTCACAACCCCGAGAGTCTCTGAGACTGTAGGAAAATTACTATGATGATGACTGCTTCTTCGATGACTCGCTACAAGAAGGACCCTGTAGGAGGCAGGAGGAAGGCAAGACGCCACATTTCTGAATTATTAAGGAGCTAGCAGCCACCAGCTATGGTGTTCCACCCTGCCTGACAAGGCAGTGCGAAATGGGAAATGCCCTCACTGTTGGGATGCCCTCTATTAAGTTTAGCCTGTAGGACAGTGAAGATTTACTCCCCAAATATTTACAAGCATGATTTGATTCATCTTCACTCATTGCATGCATACACAGCAGATATGTTGTTTTTCTTATGGAGGATAATTCAGGTTATTAAACATAACTCATTTATTTACTCATACTTCCAGGGCTGGCTTCATGTGTGTGTGACTTGTGCAGGTGCACAAGCCCTGCACTCTGAAGGACCCCATGCTTGGGTTCATGCTCTGCTTTCACCAGCTTAAAATTCTCATTTTTGAACAAGGGCCCCTGCATTTTCATTCTGCAAATTAGTATGTGGCCAGTCCTCCGTACTTTTACTCAACATGTATTCAATGTCTAGTAAATGCCAAGCACTGAGGGAATAGAGCTACACCCAATGTGCTCCCACTCTAGTCAGAGCAGGGAATGTATGAAGCTGGGGAAATAAGCAACTCCTGAGATAGCTGATATGTAGTCTACTAAGTGCTTGCAAGAGGGACATCTAACCCAGACATAGAGGTCAGAGGTAGAGAAGGCTATTCAAAGGAATCAAGGCCTGAGCTTCAATTGTTTGTTGAAATTCATTTTTCCATTATAATAGAACAGCAGGCAGGCAGATGGCTGCCTAGCTAAGGACTATATTTCCCAGCATCCCCAGCAGTCAGGTGTGATCATGTGACTAAGTTCTCACCAATAGGATGAGTGGAAACCATGTGGGCCTCTTCCAGGTCTGGACCTCAAAACATCCTAGTATGCCCCCTAACCTCTCTTCCTCATTTCTGCAGGCTGCAATCCACATGGGGTGGTGAGCCAGCTTCAATCATGCAAGTGACCCTGAGAACCTACAGGTTGGCAGCAGTGACTGGAAGGAAACTGGATTTCTGTATGCCCACGAGGAGCAGAGCTTCCCACTCACCTGGGCTGCACCTCTCAGAACGGCTACATCAGAGAGCAAGAAACTTACATTCTTTAAGCCACTGCATTATGGGATCTTTTTGTTAACCTGCTTGATCAAATACAATGAGTAAAGAGGAGTTAGCTATGTGAAAAAAGGGGAAAGAAGATAGACTCCAAAGTACCCAGACCAAGGAGAGCATGGCTCGTTCAGGAAACTGGCAAAGAGGTTCAAGATGCCTGAAGTGACGGCTGTGGGAAAGAGAGTGGTGTCTTAGCTCAGGCTGTCAGAGCTGCCATAACAAAGCACCATAGACTGGGCAGCTTAAACAACAGACATTTCTGGAAGTCCAAAATCAAGGTCCAGACAGATTTCATTCCTGGTGAGGGTTCTCCTCTTGGCTTGCAGATGGCTGCCTTTTTGTTGAGTCCTCCTCACATGGTGGAGGGAGGAAAAGAGGGAGAATGAGAGAGAGAGAGAGAGAGGGCTCTGCTGTCTCCTGCTCTTATAAGGGCACTAATCCCATCATGAGGACCTTCATCGTGTCTTCTTCTAGACCAAATTATCTCCCAAAGGCCCCACATCCAAGTACAATCACATTGTGGTGTAGGGTTTCAACATATGAATTTTGGGAGGACACAGACATTTAGTCCATGACATGTGGGAAGAAGGAAGACTGGGCCACATCACAAAGAACTTTGTGTGTGACAAGGAGCTTGGATGTCATCATTTGGGCTATGGGAAACCAAGCTGGGGACTGACACGATCAGATTAGCCCTTTGCTTTTTTCAGCTTGGGTTGTATCCTGTGCTATGGTTTGGATATTTCTCCCCTCCAAATCTCACATTGAACTTTAATCCCCAGTGTTGGAGGTGGGGCCTTATGGGAGGTGTTTGTGTCATGGGTCCCTGATGAATGGCTTGGTGCTAGTCTGGAGGTAATGAGTGAGTTCTCACTCTCATGAGACTGGATTGGTTCGGGAGAAAGGATTAGTTGTCTCGAGAGTGGGTTGTTATAAAGCCAGGATGCCCCTCAGAGTTGGTCCCTCTTTTTATGTGTCTGTTTCCCCTTTGACCTTGTCTGCCATGTTTGACACAGCACAGAAGCCCTCACCAGAAGGAGAAAAGATGCTGGTATAATGCTTCTTGTACATCTTGCAGAACTGTTAGCCAAATTAACCTCTTTTCTTTACAAATTACCCAGCCTCAGGTATTCTTTTACAACAACACAAAATGGACTAAGACAACCTGCAACTTATGGAGTATTTCAGAAGGCTAGTTAATAATACCATGAGCACTCATGCTTCCACCACCTAGCTTGAAAAATATGTTACAGAAAAAGTCCCCAGTGTTCCCTTCCTGATCTCATCTTCAGCTTAGTTTTTTTGTTTTTTCTTAAATTTGGGGATTTTTTTGTTTTTTAAGAGCACTTGAAAAGGGCAAAGTGGAAAGAGGACATGTATCACTGAACATCTAGTGTGTCCTCAGCACCACGCCAGGTATTATCATGTACACTTAATGAAGAAGCAGCCACAGACAAGTGGGAAAAACCAAACCAAATCCTTGTGCATTTCCAGAATGCAGTGACTCCTTCCTGAGGCCAGGTGTGGCATGCTTGGAGAATCACCGTGTTTCTGGATGGGATGGGGTGGAGTCTCCAGCCATTACCCACGTCTGCTGACTCACGTGCAGGTAAATGGTGCAGTCAAAAGAAATCTGAAATATGTCTCTGGAAGTTTTGAAGTTCTGGGAAAGACACTGGAGGATTTGGTGACACGGGTGGTGTTCCATCTTTTCATCCAGATGATGGCTGTGACTTTGGAGGGGAAAAGAGGATATTGGGTGCGAGCAGCTGGCACTGTTGATGGTGTTGAAGAGGATTTCATTTCCTGGGCCACAGCCCAAGATACTAAAATATGAGACTATTGACAAAGGACAGAGAGTGCCACCAAGTCAGAGAAGAAAAGAATATGTGAGGCAGGAGATTTCCCAATAGCAGCAGAAGACATTTTAAAAGATTTTTATGGGTTACACAATGGATAGCTATTGTTTTTGTCTGCTTAGCATTCATTTGTCATCTTCTTTTAACAGCCTCTTTATTTTTGAAGGGAAAGCATCTATCTTCTACTCAGAAGAGAGAGAGAAATTCTTGAAAACATTAGAGCACTTGGATTTAACCATGTCTGAAACTAACCCTACCTCTTAAACTTTTTAGTTATGTGAGTCTATCTACCTACCTACCTACCTACCTACCTATCATGTACATTGTTTAGTGTAGTTTCAGTTTGATTACTATCATGCACACTAATAGTTGAGAAGAAAATGCAAAACATTCTTTGTGATATAGAAACAGGATGATAGAGATAGTGCCCGGTTATTCTCAGGAAAAAATAGAGGCAACTGGACCAGAACCTTATTTATGGCTTTACATGTCCATCTCCCACTGCAAAGGCTGTGGGGGATAAGGGAAGATGTTCATGTTACTGGGGGAAGAAAACTATAATTTCATAAGCATCATTGCTACTTGGGAGGGGAGTCATAAATGGAAAGTGACAATGGAAGGATATATTTTATTTAAAAGATACAAATCTAACAGAAAGGCAAAACTGTGTAGCATTCTCTGCACGAAAGGTACTAAGTGGTCTGTCCATCAGTATGGAGGGCTTTTAGGTCAGAAATAATGAGCATAACCACAGATTCAAGACCGCAGTCCATGCTCCATGCCAGAGGAAGTGTGTGGACGATGCTTTCCTAATACATATTCCAAAAGACACAAAACAGTTTCGTGGGGAATTCCAAGTACCCAGAATTAAGCTGGAATTCTTGCTGTGGTAAAGTTTAGAACATCTGATAAATTATTAACTTGCTTTGCTAACAGTTTCTTAGAACACAGCAGTAGCCATGGAATAAGCTATTCTTTTTTCTTTTTCTTTCTTTTTAAAATCATTTTCCCCTTCGAATATAAAAGGAAGGCACACTTTTGGTGGAAAATTGGAGAATAGGGTAGTGCCAGACCAACCACTCATAAATCTATTTTCCGAAGATAAGTGATTGGATTCGTAGTGTGTGCCAGATGCTGGCTAAGTATTTCATAAATAGGCTCATTTAATCTCTACAGCAATGTAAGAGGTGCTTTCCAGTATGATCCTTATTTTGTAGATAAGAAGACAAGTTTAGTAAAGCTAAAAAAGTCCCTGAGATCCTATAGCCAAGCTGGTATTAGAGCCAGGATTTGAACTCAGCCATCTGGGCTCCCACCACTATACCACTCTCTGCATTTCCTTCCACTTACATGAATTCATCAGTGTAGTGTATATTATTATTTTGTAGCTTTTTTCCTTTCACTTAATTTTATAACGTGAGCACTTTCCCATTTTGTTAAAAACTCTTAACTTTTTAAAATTAAAACATTTATGCTCATGTAAAGGAGACTAGTCTAAGGGACGTCCATGAACCCATCCTACGACTTCAACCACATTAGGCAATCTTGTTTCCTTTATCCCCACTCCATTATCTAAAGCAAATTGCAGACATCGTATCATTTTATCTGTAACTACTATAGTTTATCTGTAGCTACTTCAGTATGTAATTTTAGTAATTCATTAGTATTAAAAGATATCCAATCTGTGCTCAAATTTTCCTGATTTTGCAAATGTCAGTCTGAATTTGGTCCTGAGGACACTTAGGGAAGAATTGGTGGGTGCTGTGGAAGGGCCAGAAAGCTTGAGCCAAGGAGATCCTGTCATTTGGAGTTTGCAGTAACAAACAGGAAAAGATGCACGCCACAATTAGGAGCCCAGATTTCCAAAAATGCAGCAGAAGGAACAATGTAAAATTCCATCCAGAATCGCTCTGTCCAATGTGGTAGCACTAGTCATATGTGTCTATTTACATATAAATGCATTAAAATCAAATAAACTTTAAAATTCAGTTTCTCAGTAGGCGCGTGTGGCTAATGGCTATAGTACTGGACAGCACAGATACAGGACATTTCCATCATCACAGAAAGTTCCACTGGGTATAGGTGGTCTAGAGTCTAAGGAGGAATAGTATTTTCAAGGGTAGGAGATTCTTAAACAATTAAAAAATTTAATATCTGCCTTTATAATTGGGAAAGGTCTTGAAGCGCGTAACTGGCTGTATGGGGGACTCTGGTCAGCTTCCACTCCAGAGGAGGTAGAGTACGCAGCTCAGGACTCATTGCTTATTTATTTAACAGCCTTAATTGTATCAGCCCCATTTAGCCATGAGCCGAAAAGAAGGTTGCTTTATTTTTGTAACTCACTTCCTTTTCACTAAAAAATCCCTCTTTGTGCTGAACAGCGGAAAAACCGAAGTTAGCCCAATCTTATAAATATCTGCCCTGTCCATTCACTTCCAATTTAAAATAGATTCATTTCGAGTAAACATTTCATGACATTCAGATATTTTTATCCTTCATCACCGTCTGATTGAGAACCCCTACTCTGAGCTTGGGCATCAGAGGACAGCCTTGTCCCTTGGGCCCCTTCTCTTCCTCCTCGCAGCCCCTCCTGCCTGCTCCAAGAGTCCCCAGTGGGAAGTGGACTAGGAAGGCCTCTCCCTTCTTTGTCAGGCCGTTTCTCTGCCTCACTAGGTCCTCAGGGCTATTTGATTGCTTCGCACTTGTCTGGCTCTACCTGGGTGATGTCCCACATAGGATTCTGCTGTGATTTGGTGCTTGGCATAGGTGATGGCTCAGGTGGTGTGTCTCTGCCCGAGGTCCTAGGCCTCTGGACTCTCAAAGGCTAGTAGCCGAGTTTTCAGAGCTGCAGCCATTCTAACCGCCAGCAAGAGACTCCCCTCTTTGTTCAACAGGCATGGCTCTCCAGGGCCAGCCCACCTTTACGTAGGATATCCCAGGGGATGGACTGTACTGCTCATTGTGCTCAGAGGGGCCAGCCCACAACTGCTTACACAAGCTTCATGCTGGGCCCCTTTGTGAGTTGACAACTGTCACTATGTAATTCCAGAACAGCAGAGGATCTGTGCCCCAGGTTCCATAGTCACTCTTTTACTTTACAGGCACTTCCCTTAGGGTCCCCCAACCTTGAGGCACAGGCCAAGAGTCCTCATATTGCATGGAATAGAGGGATGATTGAAGAAATAATCACTTGATAAGGATCTCTGCTCCCTCTCAAAGATGACCTCCTCATCCCTTTTGTCCTCCCCTCTTTTTCCTTACCTCCTCCTGGTGCTAAAAAGCAACTAACTCAGTTTAGATGGTTATGTATTTTTGGTAGATCAAATTACCCCAAGATTTAGCAGCTAAAGCAATACATTTTTATTATCTCATATAGATTTTGAGGGTCTGGAATCCAGGTATGGCCAAACAGGTTGGTTCTGGCTCAAGGTCACAGTCAGGATCTGAGCTGAGGCTGCGTCACCTGAAAGTGTAACTGGGGCTGGAAGATTCATTCCAAGATGGCGCACGCATGGCTGTTGGCAGGAGGCTTCAGCTCCTTGCTCCAGGGGCCTCTCCGTAGGCCTGTCACAGCATAGCAACTGGCTTCCCCCCAGAACAACTTATGGGAGAGAGACAAGGTAACCAAGATTTGTCTTTTATAACTCAGTCTCAGAAGTGGCATACCATCACTTCTGCCATATTCTCGTAGTCTCACAGACCCTCCCCGTTATGGTGTGGAAGGGGATTACACAAGGGCATGGATAACTGGAGGTGGAGATGCTGAGGAGCCAGGGGCGCTGGCTACTAGTGAGGTCCAGATTGTGAGAATCTAGCCTGGGCGTAGAAGTCCTTTTCAGCTTCGTCTTTTAGAATTTAGCCAACCTGTTTTCACTGAGCGTGAGCTTTTCCAGGGAAGACCCAGAAAGGGTCTTTAGGGTTTGCTACAATTACTCCTGATATTGTATTTATAAAATCACATTTTGTTTCTGCTATCACATAAGTAACATGTATTAATTGTAGAAAAGGAAAATAATACAGAGAAGTAAAAAAAAAAAGCAGAAAAAACTAATCTTTTGTTTAGTCTGCCATCCAAAGGTGAGCTCTGACAACACTGTGGTATGTACTTTTACAGAATTTTCTACGTTCATTCATGCACTTAACAATTATTTATGGAACATCTATTATGTGTTAGTAATTCTACTTCCAAGAATTTACCTAAGGAAATATTCAAGACCACGAGCAAAGAGTTAGCTACAACCACTTTACGCCAACACACTTACCCAATAACCTTAATGTTGTTTTACTTTTGTTTGTAGTTCAGTCTTAGCAGTATATTTCTTTATGATGTCTGGCTCACAAAGTTTTTTTTTTTTTTTTTTTTGAGACAGAGTCTCACTCTGTTGCCCTGGCTAGAGTGCCATGGTGTCAGCCTAGCTCACAGCAACCTCAAACTCCTGGGTTAAAGCAATCCTCCTGCCTCAGCCTCCTGAGTAGCTGGGACTACAGGCATGCGCCACCATGCCCAGCTAATTTTTCTATATATATTTTTAGTTGTCCAGCTAATTTCTTTCTATTTTTAGTAGAGACAGGGTCTCGCTCTTCCTTGGGCTGTCACAAAGTTTTTACCTACATTTCAGATTACATACATTTTTTTAGAGGTGGGAATTTTAAAATGTGGGTTTTTTCCATTGTAATCAGGGTATGTAAATCATAGGCATTCTTTGTTCTCCATAGCTATACTTTTCTTTCTTTCTTTTTCCTTTTTCTTTGGATATTGGAAAAATTTTTCAAGTAGGTCTCTATGCATGAATCTTCACCTTTTTAAACTTTTAAAATCCTTTTTTCAATGTTTAGTTAGATAATTAAAATAGGCAATATTTACAACACATATATCTAAGGTATAAGCTACCACCATCAATTTAAGAAATCAAACAACACTAGCATCTTAGAAGCCCCCTCCTCCTCAATGGCAGTCACCATCTTCAGTTTCATGGTTATCATTCCTTTGCATTTCTTTTTAGTGTACCAACAAATATATGATGTAGGTACCATTATACAATGTATTGTTTATCTATTTATTTTTTCCTTTTAGTGTTAGTTAACATGTAATAATTGGACATATTATGGGATACAGAGGATATACAATATGTTAAGGATCAAATCAGAGTAATTCACATATCCATCACCTCAAATATTTATATCATTTCTTTGTGTTGTGAACATTCAAAATCTTCTCTTCTAGCTTTTTGAAAATATACAATAAATTACACTTAACTATAGTCATTCTACAGTGCTGCAGAACACCAGAAGTCATTCTTCTTATCTAGTTGTAATTTTGTATCAATTAACCAACCTCTCCCTATCGTCCCCTCCCACTACCCTTCTCAGCCTCTCATACCCACAGTTCTACACTTTACTTCCATGATCTCAATTTTTTTTACTTCCCATATGTGAGTGAGAACATGTGATATTTGCCTTTCTGTGCCTGATTTATTTTCCTTAACATAGTATCCTCCAGGATCATCCATGTTGCCAAAAATGACAGGATTTCCTTCTTTTTTAAGTTTATATACTATTCCATTGTGCATATATACCACATTTATCTATTCATCTGTTTTTTCCCTTTTTTCTTAGAGATAGGGTCTTGCTCTGTCATCCAGGCTAGATATAGCTCACTGCAGGCTCCTCAAGGGATTCTCCTTCCTCAGCCTCTGGAGTAGCTGGGACTTACAGGCATGAGCCACCACACCCAACTCCATTCATTTGTTGATGGACACTTAGGTTGATTCTATATTTTACCTGTTGTGAATAGTGCTGCTATAAACATGGGGGTGTCTTTGATATATTAATTTCCTTTCTTCTGGATAAATACCCAATGGTGCGATTGCTTGATCATATAGTAGTTCTATTTTTAGTTTTTTGAGGAACCTCCATACTGTTTTCCATATGGCTCTACTACTTTGCATTCCTAGCAACAGTGTATAAGAGCTCCCTTTTCTCCATATCCTCACCAGCATTTGTTATTTTTTGTCTTTTTTTTTTGTACTTTTTATTGATATAGTATAGTTCATATTTTGGGGGTACATTTGATATTTTGATATATGTATACAATGTGTAATGATCAAGTCCGGGTAATTAGAATATCCATTACCTCAAACATCTATTTTTTCTTTGTGTTAGAAACATTATAATTCTTCTCTTCTAGCTAATTTGAAATATATAGTAAGTTATTGTTAGCTATAATTTCCCTACTGTACTGTCGAATGCTAGAACTTTTCCTTCGGTCTAACTGTATGTTTGTTCTCTTTAACCAACTTCTCTTCCTTCCCTTCCTTGTTCCCTTCTCAGTCTCTGGTAACCACCATTCTACTCTCTCCCTCCATGGGATCCATTTTTTAGCTCCCACACGGGTGAGAACATGCGATATTTGTCTTTCTGTGACTGGCTTATTTCACTTAACATAATGTTCTCCAGTTCCATCCCTGCTGCTGCAAATGACAGGCTTTCATCCTTTTCTATGGCTGAATAATATTCCATTGTGTATATATGTCACATTTTGTTTATCCAACTCTCCATGGACGGACACTTAGGTTGATTCCATATCTTTGCTATTGTGAATAGCACTGCAATAAACATGGGAGTGCAGATATCACTTCAATGTACTAACTTTCTTTCTTTTTGATATATACCCAGTAGTAGAATTGCTGGATTGTATGGTATTTCTATTTTCAGTATTTTGAAAAACCTCCATACTGTTTTGCATAGTGGCTGTACTACTTTTTATTCCCACCAACAGTGTATGAGAGTTGCTCTTTCTCTGCATCCTTGCCAGCATTTGTTTTTGTTTTTTGTTTTGTTTTTTTGTCTTTTTAAAAATAGCCATTTGAACTGAGGTAAGATGACATCTCATTGTGGTTTTGATTTGCATTTCCCTCATGATTAGTGATGTTTAGTTGTACAAAATGTGCCCTTATGTGAATGAAATCAAATTGTACATGCTCCCTGTGAATTGCCTCCACCCCATTTATGTTTATGAGATTCATCCTTGTTGATGGGGATGCCTGCAGTTAATTCCTTTTCACTGTGGTTTGATATTTCATTGTATGAATGCACCATGCTGTATCAATTCTGCCCATGGACATTGGGAAATATCTGGTTTCTTGCAATTACAAACAATGCTGCTGTAAACATTCTAGCAGACATTATCTGGTGTACACATGCAAAGATTTCTCTAGAGCAGCCATTCCCGAACATGGTTACACATGTGGGGGTCTTTAAAAATTTTGATACATGGCTCATACCCCCTGAGACATGCTGATTTAATTGGTTCAGGGTCCAACTTGGGCATCTGGATTCTAAAAAGCATGAAATTCTAATGTTCAATAAAGTTTGAAATCATTGCCCTAGCGTATCTGGCTGGGAGTGGAATTGCCGGGTCATAGGGTATGTGTATCTTCAGTTGGGGTGGATATTGTTAAATTGTTTCCCATAAGGAATGTGCGAGAGTTGCAGTTGTTCCAGGTCTTCACTGATATGTGATATTGTCTGATTCTATCTTATTTTTGGTAGCATCAGTTCTACCCTATGTGAGGGAATTATGAATTTTACTCTGCTTTTGTTTTTAGTTTCCTTAGAATCCTTCTTCATCACCCTTTTAATGCAATTTCATTTCTCTCAGTTTGTTGCCTTTTTCTCTGGGTCTGTTTTCTCCCAAAGATTTCATGTTTCAGAAAGGCCTTGGCTTCTTATACCCTATGGTGGATGCTAAAACGTTTCCTGACATCTCCCTGCTGATCTGGCAGTGGATGCTTTTCAGTGGTTTGCTCTTCCTCGGGGTCCCAATCATGGATTCTTTTCCTTCTGTATTTTTTTATGGACCTCATGCTGGTTTTCTTCTCTT
The DNA here is from genome assembly GCF_041146395.1 of Eulemur rufifrons. NCBI lineage: Eukaryota > Metazoa > Chordata > Mammalia > Primates > Lemuridae > Eulemur > Eulemur rufifrons. Next base: position 5,969,876 of record NC_090991.1, read on the forward strand.
AATTCACTTGTGGACAAAATATGATCTGATATTTGTCAACAAGTAGGAGGAAAATTGCCTGTGGTCCCATCGGAGCAGTGCTCCCATTCCTTCTCAGTCTACGGCCAAAACAAAGCTTGATAAACACAGATCTATCCTGCTTCACTTCCCTCAGTAATACAGACCCTCACTTGGGATTCCACTGTTCTAGGAAGTGGCATCTTCCTCTTGCGCCCACCAGTTAAATCACAGGCTTTGGGGAAGAGTCAGATCTAATTGGTTCAACACCAGGTCTGCCTGAACCAGTGGTGGGGTAGGCGTAAGTTAAAGTATCGGTGGTCTTTCCTGAAAAACAAAGGTGACAATAGGGTCTGAGGTTAACTGCACGGAAAGGGCTTAGCATAATGTCTGGCTCATGGCAACCATTTAGTAAGTGGCAGCTGCTGGCATTATTATTTTATTAGTAGTATATTATTAGTATGTGGCATGTCTGTGTGTATTTATTGACATGTAGTGTTATTACTATTCACCGCACTGGCATGTCAGCTACAATGAAGGTAGCAGTTCTTATCTATTTTGTTCATTTCTTTATCCTTAGCAATTAGAACAGTACATGACACATGATAGACACTCAAGAAATACTTGTTGAATGAAGGAATTTTTGAGAATTTGGAGAGGCTATAGTAGGAATCGCTAACCAATTCCAAATGTGCCATTTTGAATCAGATGTTGATGGTGTTATTTATAATAGTGAGCAATTTGAATCTACCTGCATGTCAAATATCAGGGGTTAGTTGAATAAATTCCAGCACTTCATTTGCTGGAAGCTATGTCCCTACTGCAAACCACATTTTGGAATACATTTTGACAGGGGGAAATGTTTACTTCTATTGTTGGAATGAAAAAAATGGGGGGAGTTATAAAACAGCATGTACAGCAAGATCCAAATATATAAAAAACGTATGTGTACATATAGGAAAAAACTGAAAGTCGTGTAAAAAACAATTATAATGGTTTTCTCTGGTGGTGGGTTTAAAGATGATTTTAAATTTGCTTCTTTGAGCTACTCTATTTTCCAAATATGTTTATAGTAAGCATATATTATTCTTGAAGTAAGAAAAAATAATATATGTTTTTAACAGACATGTATCAAAGGTGAATTAATTGGCATAAATCTAAAGCACGCAAAACAACAGTGCAAATCTGGAAGAGTAAAGTCAGAGAGACTGAAGTTTACAATGGTTTAGGTCTCAAGGGAAGTTTTAGAAGACAACAAAATGGGATCTGGATCAGCCAGCATCCTTAGTTGTAAGCAACAGAAGCTAACTTTGGCTTCTTTAAGCAACAAGAGACTCTATTTAGAGAATTCAGGGTAGCTCACAGAATTGCCAGGAGGGCTGGAGGACCAATGCCAGTGGCTACCCAGATAGAAATATGCACCAAATCCCACCATGGAACTGGCCCCGCTTCCCCTGCTGACACTGGATACAGCAGTAACTCTGTGTCCTGGGAACCTAATCTCTCCCCCGCCACAAGCATCACCAGAGAGGTTGCTCTACTCAAAGTGTACTCCTCCACCCAGCAGCGTTGACATCACCTGGGGGCGTGTTAGACCAGCACATTCTCACGCCCCACCCCAGACCTACTGAATCAGACTGTGGGTGGCACCCAGCAATCTGACTTGAACAAGAAGTGCACTTTCACTGTAAGGGGCTTCGTATGGGCGCTAGGGTTTGGGAAGCACTGCTCCACGACTGATGATGATTCTGTCCATCATTAGGTGTCACTTTGCATTATTCAAAGTCCAAGAAGAGTGCGTCTTGATTGGCAGGTCACAGATCATGTGTCTACATCCTTGCTGCCAGAGAGGCTGGGAAAATGGGTAGCCGCGATGAAAAGCTTCTAGAGTGGGAGGCAGGCTCTGCTTTGTACTGAGCCTTATGGGGATGAGGGATTCTTGAGACACAGAGAATGAGTTCAGATGCTGATCCACAAAAAGAAAATGACTAGTGGATCATAGAAATGAATATTCCAGTGTTTTAAACAAATAAAGGAATAAGGATTTTGGCCAAATCAATTCAACAGCCATTTCCAACCTGATTAAAGAATTAAAAGAACAAAGATAACTTTGAAAACATTTAAGGGAAAAGAGAAGACTATCTTTTTAATATAGAGGTAGTGAAGGATTTTGTAAATCAGATGCAAAGAGCATAAACTATTAAGAAAAAACGGATACATTTCATTATATTAAATCTTAAATCATTATATCAAAAAGCAGCATAAATAAAGTAAAAAGACAAGCCAAAGATTGGGAGAATATATTTGTATCCCTTATAACTAACAAAATATTAGTGTCTAGAATATTTTTTTTAATTCTGTAACTATAAGAAGGAGAAAAACACCACCATAGAAAAATGTCCAAAGATATTTTAGTTATTTGTTGCTGAATGAAAAATTATCTCAAAACTTAGCAGCTTATAACTAATATTTGTCTTGTTATCTCACAGTGGGTCCAGAACTTGGCAGTATCTTATCTGGGTAGTTCTAGGGTCTGTCATAAAGTTGCCCCAAGATGTCGGCTGGGGCTACAAGTCATCTGTTTTCAAATCATTCACAATATTTCACTTATCTTAAACTCAGTTACTACTATAGGATGGGGAGCACCTGGCTTGGGAAGATCTCATGTGAAAATTCAAGGAATCTTAGACCTGGTGATAGGAGCATAAACTGGTTTCTTGGGGGCAATTTGGTGATATATAATTAAAAGCTACATAAGGCAACATATCTTTTGACTCAATAATTCCATTTCTAGGCTACTAAGAAATCATCAGACAAGTATACAAAGACATATGTATAAAATGTTTATCAAAGCATTGCTTATAATAGCAAAAACAAAATAAAACATGCAAAAAACTGTAAATGACTCAAATGTCTATCCAGAGGGTGCTAATGAAATACATGACATGCACTGTGTCACCTGGAGGAATGATGAGGTTCACACATTTGGAAAGGAGAGCTTTATTTTTCTCCTAAAGGGTTACAACCTGCAGTGCGGCCATTCTGACAGGCTGGGAAACGTAGCCTCAGGGCAGAAGCCGAACTTGCACTTCTAGGGAGGGACAAGGGGAATAGGAGTTTATGCTGAGCAGGGTGGCTGAATAAACATTTAACAAGCTATGGGAGGAGTCATGAATATTTATGAAAGGAGAAACATGAGCCTGTGCAACTGAGCTTCATGCCCCTTCATAGGTGGCATGTACAAAAAATGGCAGCATTGGCATGATCCAACGGTGGAGTTCTGGGCCCTCTGATGTTGAAAGGTGAAGCAGAGAACCCTTATTGTGCATACTCCGTGGTCTAGTTAGAACCACTCCATGGTTGGTGGCCCCTTATCAGGAAAGAATGCTCCTCAGTGGTTGTGCCGAAACCACACAAAGGGAGGAGCAGCATTCAGTGGTTGACTGAAGCCAGCAGTGGGGCAAGTCTCCCAAAGGCTGGTTCTGCTTAACCCTTAGGGAAGAAGCCCAATGGTGGTTACAAGGGAGGGGGTAGGATAAGGTGTGTCTGACCTCCCACCCCGTCATGGCTGGGAACTCAGTTTTAAGGTTTCTCTGGGGTCCCCTTGGCCAAGCGGGGGTCTGTTCAGTTGAGGAGGGGAGGCTTAGGATTTAATTTTGTTCACAACTGGAATATTATACTATGAATAGAAATGAATATAATAAGCATAGAAAATAGTATGGAATAGTAATTATCACTGGAGGTGGGTTGTAAGAGTTTTTAATTTATATTTTGTTTATTTGTATTTTCTAATTTTCTACAAAAATTATGTGTTGTTTATATAATGAAGCAATATGTTGTAAAAATTAGTTTTAGTTGATAATACATATAATCCAAGAATGTAATGTCGATGCTATAAAAGTGATCATTTATGAAATTAGAAGACTGCGAGCAATAATGACCCCATCGTACAGTTCATGTGCTCCTGATGGTTACATTGGAAGGATCCAAGGGAGGGACACCAGGAGGTTGCTGGATTTGGAAACTACGTTCTACAAGTAACTGTTGAGAAATCATGGCTATTTATTTCCAAAAAAGAGGTAACTAAGAAAAAACATGTTTTCTTGAAATGTCTGCATAGCTGTCATATGGATAATATTGACTAAGAATTGCTTTAGCAGACAGTCCCAGAACAAAATAGTGAAAATTATGTGAAGGAAGAGTTCAGTCTGATTTATGGAAGAACTTTCTATCAATTAGACATTGTTACTATTGCCATTGTGTGTTAAATCAGTTAGAGTTCTTTGGTTGCAAACCATAAAAACAGAATCCAGTTAACATATACAGGAAAAAATTTGTTCAAGCACTTGGAGCGGTTCAGGGAGGCAATTTCAGTATGGAAAATGACAGAGGCAAAAGATGTCTAGGATTCTAGACAGAAGGAACAGTTCATTGGGGTGCTACTGTTGCTGTAAGTTAACCCCACCTCCCCTTTAAAGGTCTTAGCACTGCGCCACTCAAGAGCCAAAGTTCATGCAGTAAGAGTTTGGTGAACCTGGCTTGAACCGAGGGAAGTCAGGACAACTTCATTGACTGTCCGCCTAAGATCGTATATGGTGGGAAAGAGATCATCTCAGAGAAAGAGCAAGAGCTGGTGAGAAAGCTGCTTCCATAAGAGGGGAGAATGAACTCTGCGGAGGACAGAAACGACGTATGCCAACACATCACCACGCCATTCTGCTGGGCCAACCGTTTGCTTCCCCACTGAAGGATGTGACCAGAGGCAGAATGGCCAAGGACTGGTAAGCATTTGCTCAGGCTGCTGTGGAGAGATCCCTGCACTGACGCAGGGGGTGGGGGCTGTGGACTAAATGAGTTCTGTGTCCCATAGTAACCCAGTCGGCCCAATATTCTACCTCTGAGTCATACTGAGGATGTTTTGTGAAAGCCAGTGGCAATTTTCATCCAAGTATATTAAGGGTGTGCTCCCTAAAACTCCCCAGTGTCCTCTCTACCTCCTGAAGTGGTTCCATTACCTGTGAATTAAACAAACTTTTCATGAACCCATGTATATTTTTATACTCTACCTCTTCTGGGTAGTTAATTAGGTCTGTCGGTTTATGAAATCTAAAAGACTGTTACCATGTAAATGAGTCATTTTGTTTCCTAGTCTCCCCCCACCCTCAAATCTGCTTCTAAACATTCACAGATGTCCCATGGCTGTCACGTTTGGGGCTCTGGTGAACAAGTGTATGTTTGCCCTCAAAACTACAATTTTTTGAAAATCATCTTGCTGCTCAATCCCTCCACCTCAGGTTTATTAGCCTGTGGAATGATCTTTCACGGGAAACAGTGCGCAAATGATTATGGCGTGCAGTGACTCCGTGCTTTCTTTGCAAGGGAGAGGTTTTCCTTCCACTGATCATCGTACCAGCACCATGTTGTTAGAAAGAAACTTGGGTGGAAGGAAAAAAACCGAGAGCAAGGAGCCAATAGAGGAAAGGAACCAATGTTAAACCCCCAGCACGTGGCAGGCATTATGCTAGGCACTGGTAGTCAGCATGCCTGGTTACAAGCTCAGAAAATTACTGAAGCTGATTAAAGCAGAAACCCGCCTCCTCCCCCCCACCCCCCATTTTAAGGCTACTGGGGTGGTTCAAAGATTCTCAGAAAGATCAGACAAGCAGATGGAACAAATAGGCAGGAACAAAGTGGCACTTTGCAGTCAGAGAAAAGCAAAAATTCCGCCACTGAACTGGTTCAGTAAAACACCCACTGTCAGCACCATTGAATTGCAGAGGCCGGAGTGTGCGCGACTGACCCCTCTGGCCTGGACACTGAGGCTGGCACCACGGCCACTCTGGCCCCTGCAACTGCACGTTACCATCACTGCCAACACCACCTTGTTCCTCTGTCCTTGCTCCAATTCCCCTTCCCACCCTCATTCAAAGCTTGGGAGCATGTACCTCTGATTGACTCAGTCTAGGTCACCAGCGGTGCCTCAGCTTCAAGGGAGGCTGAGAGAGGATTTCCAGGATTTTCTGCTTCTCTGGAGGAATGCTCTGCCTCTATCATGTGGACAGCCAGAAAACACCAAAGTTCCACGTTAGCACTTGCCATATTTTTCTAATCCAATTTTCTCAGCAACCCCATGAGTAGGCATTTCCCCATTTTACAGATGAGCACATTGAGACTCAGCGGGCTGAAGGAATTGGGATAAGATCACAGTGAGTAAGGGACTGAACTACGGCTAGAACCCTGGTCTCTTCCCTTATCATCCCATGGTGTCTCTTCTATGCTAGGCATGATGCTTAGCCCTTGACACACAACCTGTGAGCTAGGTATTAGCAAACCCACTTCACAAATGAGGAAATAGAAATTGACTCAAGATTCTCAGCTCATAAGTGATGGGAGGCAGGTGGCACAACACCAGAGTCACCCTTCAACCACTGCATTATACTGTTTCTTGGGGAAAGGGGGATGTTGGGGGAACTTTCCTTCTCAGTCTTTGTTGGGCAGGTCTTGAGGGCCAGACAGCCATCTCAGGCAACAGAACAGTAATCATTCTGTCAGCCAAGGTTGGAAGCTTGGAGCATTCCCATTTCCTGGCTTCTCTTCCATGAGGATGAGCTGCAAGTTCCTTCTGCCTCCTTCATGCCCACAGCCATGACCCTGGTCCAGGTCTGACTATGTCAGTAACCTGCACTGTCTTCTCCATCAGTCTCCCTGTCTCCTGTCTCCTTTTGGAGATTAACTATAGCAAATGCCTCTGTCTTGTCCCAGGGCTAAGTGGCCTAATGAGACATGGTGGGGATGGGAGAGAGGTGTCTGCTGCAGGGATGCTTTGGAATTTTGTTGTGCCTGGATCTGTTACTCAAACTACCATTTTGCAACCGCCCAGGAATAAAGCGAATAACGAGTGTTTACAGAGTGGAGACGTGAAAAGAACATGGGTTTCTGAGGGGTTGATTACACTGTGCCTGCAGCCTGCCCACTCCTGAACTTCCACTTAGGTGAGGAATACACATCCCTAATGTTTACACCAGTTGTACTTGGGTTTCAGCTATTCACAACGGAAAGCATTGTCACTGATGGTCATTTAGTTGAAACACAAATCTAATCATTTACCTCTTCTGTGGGTTTGTATTGTCTTTAGAATCAAGCTCGTACTCCTTAATATGGCCCACAAAACTCCCGATGGGCTCATTTTATCGGACAACCCCTGGTTCTCAGTATCTGCCTTCCACCTCTTTTCCCTGGGTACCTTAGGTTGCCATCAGACAATCTGCCTTCCTTTCCGCTAAACACACCCTGAATTTTCTTGTTGTTTATTTCCTAGGACAGGGGTGGGGAACCTTTTTATGTTGGAAGGCCACACTAATTTAGCTGTAATCAAAAAAGGCTGCATTCAAGAAACTTAAATTAATATACTTAAAAATGTACATTATTTTGTAAAAATCTACTATGTACTTAATGATTTCAAAAAATGAAAACTATTTGTTAGTTGTAAAGTTAACAAATCTTTTAATGACTTTGTTGTGTCTACTTCTTGTTGGAAAGCATTTGAATGTTTGGTTGCAGCATGGAGGTCCACAGTTTCAGTTGATCCTCTAGATGGGTCTCAGTTATTTGTGACCTTGAGGGCATCTTGATTTGGGTCAGGTAGGAGAATGTAGATTCGCAGCAATAAGTAGTCAAAAAGCAAGAAAGCATTTTTTGGGCATGTTGCCGAAGGTGTGGGTATTCTACTGCACTTTTCCATATTTCAATAGGATCTTTCTTAGCATCAAACAATGACTTTAAAATGTTGTCTACTGAGAGCTCAATCAATTTCATCTGTAGTTCTTTAGGTGCCTTGGTGATATCAACTAGGTGAGGCTGAAATGTTAATTTGAGTGTGATGTCATGATTCTCAAAGTCAGTGAAACTTTCATTGTATTCTCCAATTAATAGGTCTATAACAGCTGCATATTATTCAAATGATTCACATGTATCATCCCACTCATCAATGACCTTGCTAACGGGGGAAAATGTTCATCTGAAATTTCCTTTAGAAGAAGTGTTTTGAAAAAAGATAGCCTTTAGCCTAAAGAGTCTTAACACACACAAAAAAAAAAAAAAAAAAAGAAAGAAAGAAAAAAAAAGAAAAAAGAAAAAAAAGAAAAAGAAAAAAAAGAACAGAAAGGAAAGAAAAAAGATAGCTTTTTTTTTTAATACTTGGATTTTTTTTCTGCGCATCATATGTAGACTTAGTTTTACCTTGTAAGGAAATATTCAATACTTTTTGATTTGACATGATAGCACACAGAAATGCTACATTCCTATAGAAATCTGTTTTTCAATAATTCACACTGCTGATTCTGTTTTTCATAAAATTTAACTATCTGTTCTCACGGAGAGGAAATTTTGGCTAACATCTGTCCCTGTGATTGCCAATGCACTTTAGAATGATATGGCAAATACACACTGAATACCTCAACTTTAGCATGCTATGAAACTGATGATGCTGTGTTGCATTTGCACAAATATAGTTAAAAGTATTTATAACTTGTTGCAAGGAGGTTGAGGCAGGAGGATAGCTTGAGCTCAGGAGTTCGATATCAGCCCAAGCAAGAGGGAGACCCTGTCTCTACTAAAAAAAGAAAAAATTAGCGGGGTGTTGTGGCACACACCTGTAGTCCCAGCTACTCAGGAGGCTGAGGCAGGAGGATCACTTGAGCCCAGGAGTCTGAGGTTGCAGTTAGCTGTGATGACGCCACTGCACTCTACCTTGGGCAACAGAGAGAGACTTTGTCTCAAAACAAAAAAACAAAAACCAAAACAAAACAAAAAAACATAGCTGTAGCACAGAGATTTTGCTGATGCAAGATACAATGAAAAGAAATGAGAGCATCTGGATCTGTTAATAATTTTTTTTTATCTGTGCTATAAACCCTTCATATTTTCCTGTCGTGGAAGGTGCACCATCTGTACATACACTCACTAAATTTACCAAATTCAGTCCAACTTCATGACATTTTTCTTGAAAGTTGTTGAAGATATCCGTTCTCTGTGTTCTGTTTGCAAGAGTGCCCAAAGCAAGCAACTCTTTGTAGCAAAGAAAATCTTCTGTTATGACCCAAATGAAGTATAAAACCTGTGCCAAGTCAGTAGTATCAGTTGATTCACCTAAAGCAGTTGAATAATATATATTTTCCTTTTGAAGTATTGCATGAAGTTGTTCTGTTAAGTTGAAGGCTAATTCATGCTGCTGATCAGTTATGGTTCTCCTTGAAAGAGGCAGTTGTTTGTACTCTGAAACGTTATCAGGGTGTAACCATCCTACAACTTCGACAACACATTCTTTCACAATTTCTACATCACTGAATGGCTTCCCTCTTTTTCCCCAAGTATATAAGCTACTTTATAAGTTGCTTCAGTGGCATTATTTCTAGTTTTTATTGCTGCTTGAAAGAATTGTCTTTGCTTTTGCTTTTTATCTTTTAATTTCTGCAATGGAACCTTTCACACCTCTCCCTCTAATTTAAAATCTTTGTAGTCCTTATGAGTGCTATAATGACGATGAGCAGTGAATTTCTTTAATGTTGATATTGCAGTGTCACAAAGCAAGCCAATCATCTTATCTTTAGCAGAAACAAGATAATATTGCAATTCCCAATCCTCATTAAAAAAAATCTGTTTTCTTCCTTCAGCATTCTCTTGGTCTTCTTTGACATAATGGGCTGTTAAGCAGACAGAAAGCATTAAAAAATACTTTGTAGCTGTGCAACTGTTTACAAATTCCACTTCAAACAGAAACACAGTGCACCGTTGACAAAAGCTGGTAACAGACTGGCATACTTGACCCCATAAATTCTCGCCAACCAGCCTCATGCTGTAGTGGCGCCTGTTAGGCAAGCAGTAATGCAGAATATTTCAATCACTAGAGACAAAAGCAATGCAACAAAACAGTGAAGAGAGGTTGAAGGCAGCAACTTATTACATAATGAGAAAGGACTATAAGACATAAGTTCCATAAGAATTAAGATGACAGGTAGCACTGTGATCTCACAGTGGAGGTCCATGAAGGACCTTCAAAAAGAGAGTTGACGGCCGGGCGTGGTGGCTCACGCCTGTAATCCTAGCACTCTGGGAGGCCGAGGTGGGCGGATCGTTTGAGCTCAGGAGTTTGAGACCAGCCTGAGCAAGAGCGAGACCCCATCTCTACTAAAAATAGAAAGAAATTATATGGACAGCTAAAAAAATATATATAGAAAAAATTAGCCGGGCATGGTGGCACATGCCTGTAGTCCCAGCTACTCGGGAGGCTGAGACAGGAGGATCCCTTGAGCTCAGGAGTTTGAGGTTGCTGTGAGCTAGGCTGACGCCACGGCACTCACTCTAGCCTGGGCAACAGAGTGAGACTCTGTCTCAAAAGAAAAAAAAAAAAAAAAAAAAGAGAGTTGAACCTGTATTTTAAGGGTCAGTGGGATTTCACAAAATGTAGAAGGGAGAAAGTCATTCCATGTAAAAAGTGAAGTCTTAGCAGGGTGAAAGTGCATCTCTGCTGTGCAAGGAAGAAGAGAGGACAGTGAAAGCCTCAAAGAAATGAATGGATATTTGTGGCATGTATAGAAGGACAGATAGGTGGGTAAATGAGTGGATAAGTCAATGGATGAATGGATGGATGGATGGATGATGGCTTGACAGAAGAGTGGGTAGGTGAATGGATGGATGAAATGATGATTGGAAGGATGGGTGGAAAGATAGGCAGATAGGAGGATGAATAGATGGATGGATGGGTGGAATAGAAGGATAAATCTATAGTTTGCAGATGCTGGGGCTCATTTTACCAAGATTGTCTTCAAACACAGAAACACGATGATGAATTGTATTCTCTTTGCAGAACAACTTGGTTTAACTCGTCCAGATGAAAGAAAGGCATGTGGAAATCCAAAATTGCTTGTGAACTAAAACATTTGATGTGGTCAGAGCTACAATAACAGGCCTGGGCTTAGGATGTAATCAGGCCGGTGTGGCCTTTCACATTATGTGTGGGTGTGTTTTCTCCCAAACACATGTGCAGAGACATACACAAAACTTTGGGGTTTTTCTCTTCCTTTTTACTGGATGATGCCAAACTTCTGTTTTGACTGGGTTGTCACTTTCCCATGTGTGGGAGCCCAAAGCCTCATAAGTTGGCACAAATGAAACACTTTGACTCATAATAATGGTGGTAGCAAGCGTTTATGTAACTTGTGTAGAGGACACATTCAGCTGGTTAGGGAAAAGTTTATAGGTGATGGAAAAGTGGACTTTGCTCCTCAGCCCCATCCTCATTCCTGACAAAAATCGTGTCCTAGGTCGATGTTCTTATGTGATCAACATGAGAGGGGAGTTGCTGCTCCTCCTCTAGCTTTCTTTCTTTTTCTCTTTTTTTTTGAGACAGGGTCTCACTCTGTTGTCTGAGCTAGAGTGCAGTGACTCACAGTGCTCACTGCAACCTCAAACTCCTGGGCCCAAGCTATCCTTCTGCCTCAATCTCCCGAGTAGCAGGGACTACAGGTGAATGCCATGATGCTTGCCTAATTTTTCTATTTTTTGTACAGATGAGGGTCTCACTATGTTGCCCAGGCTTGCCTTGAACTTCTGGCCTCAAGCAATCCTCCTGACTTGGCCTTCCAGAGTTCTGGGATTATTGGTGTGAGCCATCATGCCCAGATACCTCTTCTAGCTTTTAATCCGTAACAACTGATAAAGTCACATTATTAACATATACCCTCCATGTCTGCCTTATTCACAATATAGCACATCATCTGGGTTCCTGATACCGAATGTTTCTGGCTGTGCTGCAGAGACTGGAGCCATGCATCTGAACAGAGTCTTTTCCTGCAGCAGGGGGGTTTCCAGCCTGGGATTTATCCAAAGATGAGCCTAGCTCTGGTCTAACTCACAATGTTTGGACTCAGTCTGGAATGTACTTTTTTTTTTTTTTTTTTTTTTTTTTTTAAACTTCCCAACCTAAGATGTCTTGAGCAACCTTCAGCCTGATGTCTTGTGGTTTCTCTGTGAAGGTTTTTCTGGCAGACACTGTTGTTTGTCTACACAAGCCATTTCTGGCCCCCTTCTTTCTCTTGCTGCCTCCGATTATGGAAACTGGAAATCCAAATACAGAATTTCCCAATCTCCCTTGGGCTGGAGGTGGTCATGTGACCTGACTTGGGCCAATGAGAGAGGAGGAAGTTTACTTGGGGCTCCTGGGAAAAATGTTCTTCCTTACGTAGGAGAAAGGTTGAGATGCTACCTTTCCCTCCTTTTTCCCATCTTGAATACAGACGTGATGTCCAGAGCTGTGCAGCCACGCTGGGGCCATGATGCTGAAAGCATGTGGAAGAAAAGCCAACATACCAAGAATGGAGAAGTAGAAAAGTAAAAAGAGCCAGATGACACAGTGAAACTGCCAGAGGATCGCTGAGATCGCTTCCAATAAATGTCCGCATTGTTTAAAAATATGCTTTTGAGTTCTCTGATATTTGCAGCTGAACACCTTCCTGACTGGTTCGGTCTGCCAGTGTTTGGCTGAAGGATGCTGGTGAGGAACAAGAAGGTCACAATATGGATCTTAGAGACTGACTTTGGGTAGACCAAGAGTCTGGGAAGCTGGAAATGGAGAAATGGGTTGATGAAAGGATTTGCCTGGTCATCTTCCTGCTTAAGTTTTCCTAATTCTTCCTACCCCAAATACTTCTTTTTTTTTTTTCCCAAATACCTCTTGGCTTGAGTTTTAATGTATTAAATCCCTCCATAAGAGATCCAAGATATTATGGCAAAACCCCCATATATACCTATATCAATAGTAAGTTAAAAATTATTTTCTCCTGAAATCAAGCTCTACAAGGGCATGGATTTCTGGTTGTTTTGTTCAGTGTTTTAGTCCCAAAGCCCAGAACAGTGCTTAGCACATAGTAGGTGTTCATTGAATATTTGTTGAATGAGTGAATTATGGAGACTTTGTCTCAAGAGGCTGTTTTTAGTTTGAAAGGCAGAAGGTTTGGCAAATTAAAAACTATGTGGCTTATGATCTGGTCATATTGCTTTGATTGTGGACTGGACTCTGCTTTGTCTAAGGTCTTTTTCTATAATAGCCTTAAGTTCTATCACATTGATGTATACCTTTAAAAAAGTTGAAAAACACAAGTTTTGGAGAATGGGCTTGGAAAAAGTGACTATTCCCTTGTCATGACTATTGCAGCCATATTTTTTGAAAAGAGGAAATTCTACTGGACCTTGAGATTAGTCCAGGAAAGGGAGAGTCTAATTTAGGAATATTTTGAGGACAGAGTCCTTAATAGCCCACGTGGATAGCTTCTTTGATTTTATTTTAATCATACACTCAGTGTAATGTGCTTAGTGTTTAACAGTCGGGTCAGAAAGTACCCTCCAAGGCTTTCCTCAGTCCCCCTCTCTGCACTCGGCCCCGTGTCTGAAATGCCCTTTCCCACTCCCCATCTGACCACCTCCTGGTCAACCCTCAGGGCCCAGCCTGGCCTCTCCCAATTCCCCCAAGTGGGGATAGTTGCTCTGATCCCAGGAATCCCACAAGCCCCCATTCCTGCCCCTCCAAGGCAGCTTGCCAGGCTGCCTCACATGCCAGGATTATATCCTTCCTGTCTTTTTGCCCCTAGTACACACTGGATTTGCAGAGTGAATAATGATGGCTGTAGCTGACATTTACAGAAAACTCACTTCACGCCAGACACAGTTCTAGGCGTTCTACATGTATTGACTCATTGACTCTTCCCAATAACCCCGAGGTAGGTACTACTGGTAACCCCATTTTACAGATGAAGATTTCAAACATTCTGCAAATATTTATTGAGCCGCTACTTTATGCTTGGTGCTGTCCCAGGTACTAGGGATGTAATATTGAGCGTGACAGGCGGGGTGCCTGTCCTCACAGAGCCAACAGTCGGGTCCCAAGGAGGGTAAAGTCAACAAAGAAGCAAACCCATTGATGGATCAAAATTTCTAGAAATTGGGCATGCCTGATGCATCAGAAGGAACGGACCAGGTCTGGGGAGTGCGGGGGAATGGGTCCTCCCACAGGAGATCTGTTAAAACACAGCAGATAAGGCAGGCTGAAGATGAAAGACTCATGCCGGGAAATTTGACAAAACCCTGTGGGCAGAGATCAAGCTTACCCTGGACGGAAGGCCGAGAGACGGAAGCAGAGAAGAGCAAGGGGAATTGGGCTGCACAGGTCCCAGCTGCAGGGGGAGAACACAGTGGTTAAAGGAAAGCCCTGCGACAAGGCCAGAGCAGAAAGAGGAGCCGCAGGTAATGAAAGGGATTCGTACAAGTGCCTGGAAATAGGCTGGCGCTGATAGTGCAGGCTGAGGCTTAAAAAGGCTTTGTTCTTCTGTCAGATGAGGAGAGCCACTGCGGTCGCAGGAAATAAGTTCTCGAGTGGTGTGTGTGTGTGTGTGTGTGTGTGATTGAGCGGGAGGGGCACACTGATGGTCAGCGTCTCGTCTCTTCTGCACCTTGAGCCTGTCTGAGCGGAGGAGCTGGGGCTGCCCCCCTAGGGATCTGTGTGAGGAAGCCAGGCCCTGGGATCTGTCTGGGCCTTCGTCACAGCCCATGGCTTTCTGTGAGCCAGCACCCCTGCTTGGGGTCCCAGAGCCCACCAGGTGGGAATGTGGGCACGACAGGGAGAAGCCCCAAGAACCCGCCCCAGGGGCCTCTGGGTGAGCGAACGAGTGGACTCTGGACCACAGCTGGCCTGAGGGAGTCCCTTGTGGGCCCTAAGGTCTGGCTCAGGAAGACTCCGGAGAGTGACCAAGGGCCCCTGGGGGTGCTGCATGCAGAGAACCCCAGGCTGGGGTTTCTCGCTGGTATTGGAGAGGCAGCCCCATCCCCAGGGTCAGTGTGGCTTTGGACACATTTTAACCTCTGTTTCTGCATCTGCAAAATGGATACAATAGTATCTACCTCATGGGGTTGTAGGGGTAGAGAAAAACTTAGAAAGGTGTGGAGAACATAGAAGACTTCAATAAATATAAATAGTAGCAGCTGTTATTTTTATTATTTTTTATTTTTACCCTTGGGGATTGTTTTGCCAGGGAAGGGCACACATTCTTTGGAATAGACCATTTCCCCGTTATCCTTTAGTTTCAAGGGCAACCAAAATTTTTCAGTACGGATGAAGCCCAGGGACAAACCTTAAAGTCCCAGACCTCTTATTTGCCGCTTCCTTCCTGCTTTGTTCTGGGTGATGGTAAGCTGGGTGGGGTGGTGTAATCCTGGGTTAGTGCCTGCCAGGGGTCGTCCCTGAAAACAAACAAGCCCACTCAGACATCCCTCTCCAGAAACTCCTGAAATAGTTGAGTGACATTAGCTGGGTGATCTGGGCATCAGCTGCCCACCTCCCCCAAGTTGTACGTTATTAGGGGGACACCTTGTCAAAGTTAATTGAACCCTTGTCCCCCCGTGACATGCTTGCAGCCTCCCAGATTCTGCTTAGCCAGGGAAGCCTCCCCTCCCCTCCCTCTTTCTCTGCCCCCTGCTCAGTTTCTCCCTCCAGGGGAGGCAGGGGTGGGGGCTGATTTGCATACACTTGAAACAGGATTTTGGCAGTGTTTGTTAGATGCCAGGGGTCTTAGGAAGGGCACGGGATGCTAAAGAGGAAAAAACAAAAGGAAATATTCTGGGAATTCCCAGTTTGTTCTTGGCACCAGACAGGGATTCTAATTCACTAGGAAGATTTTCTCTTCATTCCCACTCCCTTCGCCCCAGCCTCCCTCTTTCCCCCTGAAACCTTCCAGAGCTTTGTGAAAGCCTGGGGCTAATTTGAACCTGAAACAGGCTCAAATTATGGGTCCCAGTGGTTCCCTTGGGTTCACCTCAGGAGAGAGAACCTTTACAGAGCAGGTGAGCTCAAGGTGTGTCCAAATCCTTTCCGCAGTGTGTTGGCAGCTAGAGCCCTCTGGGGACCAGACCAGGGCTGGAGGGATTTCACGTAGACCTCGCCTTGGCATTGTTCTCACTGGTACTCCTTGGCCTTGACTTCTGCTACCCAGTGATGTAAAGGAATGCTATAGTTTTGGCTTTGAAGGTTTCTTCATTTATTCATTTGTAAGTTCATTCATTCATCTTTTTACCCTAAAGTAATCACATGCAAAATGTTTTGTGTGTGTTTGCTTATGTGCACAAAGGCTTATGGGGCAAGTGTCTACAGCTTCGTTAGATTCACAAAGGTGTCCCTGACCCCTCGAAGTAAAAACATGCCAGCATGGAGGGGTAAGGAGATTGAATTAGCATTTTTGAGGCCATTCTGTGCTAATTTTTTTTTTTTTTTGGTGGGGTAGTGTAAATTTTTAAAATGAAGGAAAATGAAAAAATCACTGTAGGAAATTTGGAAAACTAATGAGAATAATATAGAAAAAACTAATCTGTAATCCAACCATACAAAGAGCTCTATAGCCATTGTGGGTCTGTTATCTTCAAATCGTCTTCCCATGAAACCGGACACTTTTACATTCCTACAGCTACCACACGCCAGGTCATAAAGGACTGTGAGGCTGAGGGGCCAAGCCATTTACCCCTAAAGGCACACAGCCTCAGCTATCAGGGACAGCTTGCAGCAGGCGGGAAGTGCACTTAGCTACAAGGGTGAGCTGAGCTCTGGGACTGAGAAGTACAGCACTGAGGTGCCTACAGGGACAGGAGGGAGTCTTGAAGGGACCTCTCAGAGAAGGTACCGTTCAACAGGTCTTGGAGAACTACTGAGTTGGCCGATGGGGAAGAGGGTGTTACTGAGATGCGGCTAAAGTACAGGGGGATGAGGGGCAGGGCAGGCACTGTGTTGTGTGGTAGCTTGATCCCACCCTGAAGCCGAGACTCTAGTCTCCCACCATGGAATAGCCATGAGCTCTTGGAGGATTTTTTTTTACCACCATAATTCCCAGTCTTATGTTTGTTGCTTCTACTTCTGGATGTGTCAGCTTTAGATGGTATCAAATTAACTTTTCCCTGTAAGTGAGGAAGCATTTGGCTTGCCTCTCTTGCTTCCTCTTTATTTTATTTTATTTTTTTTCCGTTTTGTGTTTGCTTTGGTCCCACTTTTAGCTACCTTTACAACTTTAAATAATACATTTACCTACCCTCTGTTGCGTGTGTTATCTAACTTTAGATCGCATCAGTCGACTTACTATTGTGTAAGATGAGAAGACCAGTGTGGGCCCGGCACAGTGGCTCACACCTGTAATCCTAGCACTCTGGGAGGCTGAGGCGGGAGGAATGCTTGAGGTCAGGAGTTTGAGACCAGCCTGAGCAAGAGCGAGACCCATCTCTACTAAAAATAGAAAAAATTAGCTGGGCATGGTGGCACACGCCTGTATTCCCAGCTACTCGGGAAGTTGAGGTAGGAGGATTGCTTTAGCCTGGGAGTTTGAGGTTGCTGTGAGCTAGGCTGACTTCACGGCACTCTAGCTGGGGCGAGAGAGTGAAACTCTGTCTCAAAAAAACAAAACAAAACAAAACAAAACAAAACAAAACAGTGTGGTCGCCTCTCCTTCACCTCCTCCCCTACCCCTCCACCCCATCTCCTGACATTTGTCCACTGGCCGATCAGTTTCAGCCGGTCTGAGTCTGCAATACTTGTGTTCTGTAATTGAAATTAAGAATTCTTTTTTAAAAAAATTGTGATCAAATACACATAACGGTATTCTCACTTTTGTGCAGACATCACCACCATCCATCTCCAGAACTCTTCATCTTGTAAAACTGAAGCTCTGTACCCATTAAACAACTCCCCGTGTCCTCCTCCTCCCCACAGTCCCTGGCAACCAGCATTCTACTTTTTGTCTCTATGATTTTGACTACTCTAAGTACTTCATGTAAGTGGAATCATATCGTTTTTGGGTTTTTTGTGACTGGCTTATTTCACTTAGCAAAATGCCCTCAGGGTTCATCCATGTTCATCCATGTTGTAGCATATTGCAGAATTTCCTTCCTTTTTCAAAGGTTGAATAATATTTTGTTGAATAGATATACCATGTTTTGCTTATCCATTTATTCCTCAGCGGACACTTAGGTTGCTTTTACCTCTTGACTACTGTGAATAATGCTGCTATGAATATGAGTGTACACATGTCTTTTCAAGACTCTGCCTTCAATTCTTTTGTGAATATACCCAGAAGTGAAACTGCTGGATCATATGGTAATTCGATTTTTAATTTTTTGAGGAACCACCATACTGCTTTCTGTAGAAGTTACACAGTTTTACATTCTCACCAAAAATGCACAAAGATCCCAATTTTCTCTCATCCTTGCCAATTCTCGTTCTCTTCTGGTTTTTTTTAGTAGTTGCCATCATGATGGATCTAAGATGGTGTATCATTGTGGTTTTGATTTGCATTTCCCTAATGATGAGTGATGTTGAGCATTTTTTCATGTGCTTGTTGGCCATTTGTATATATTCTTTGAAGAAATGTCTATTCAAGTCCTTTGCCCATTTTAAAATCAGGTTATTTGTTTTTTTGTTGTTGTTGTCAAGTTATAGGAGTTGTTTATATATTCTGGATATTAACCCTGTATCAGATATATGATTTGCAAATATGTTCTCCCATTCTGTATGTTGCTTTTTCACACGGCTGATTGTATTCTTGGAAGCATAACATTTTTATTTTTATGTAGTCCAATTTTTCTATGTTTATTTTTGTTGCCTGAGCTTTTGGTATCACGTCCAAAGAATCATTGCCAAAGCCAATGTCATGAAGGTTTTCCCCTGTGTGTTCTAAGAGATTTTTAGTTTTAGATCTTATATTTTGGTCTGTGATCTACTTTGAGTTAATTTTTGTGTGTATACGGTATAACGTAAAGGTGCAACTTCATTCTTTTGAATGTGGATGTCTAGTTTTCCCAGCACCATTTGTTGACAAATTCATCATTTCCCCATTGAATGATCTTGGGAACTTTGTTGAAAATCATTGACATCTATGCAAGAGTTGATCTCTAGGCTCTCTATTCTATTTCATTGGTCTATTTGTCTGCCTTTATGTCAGTACCACACTATTTTGATCACTGTGGCTTTGCAGTAAGTCTCAAAATCAGGATGTTTGAGACCTGCAACTTTGTTCTCTTTCCAGATTGTTTTAGTTGTTTGAGGTCCCTTGAGAATCCATATGAATGCAGTTAAGTTTTCTCTGCCTTGTCTATGGATTGACTCTAAGAAGTGAAAACCAGCAAAAGGCATTACCCAATTATTTTTCATTGCTGAATCAAGCAGTGTGATCAGACCTGTAGAGAAATATACTAGTTTGTTAAAGCTGTGCTAACAAAGTACCATAAACTGAGTGACTTAAGCAACAGAAACACATTACCTCACAGTTCTGGAGGCAAGAAGTCCACAGTCAGGGTGCTGGCAGGGCCATCCTTCCCTAGGGCAGGCCATAGGCAAGGATCTGTTCGGGCCTCTCCCCTGGCTTCTGGCTACTGCAGCACAAGTCCAATCTTAACAAGAGCTTCTCCCTGTGTGCATCTCTGAGTCCAACTCTCCCCCGTTTTTAGGACACTGGTCATATTGGAATAGGGCCCACCCCAATAACTCTGATTAAATTACCCTTGTAGAGACCCTAAATAAGGTCGTATTCTGAAGTATTGGGGGTCAGGACACCAATACATCTTTTGGGGGCAACACCGTTCAACCCATGACAAGAGGAAATGTAGTCTTATCTCACCAAGTCTGTGTCATTTGGTGGAAAGTTCCTAAGTATCAAAGTCAAATAGATGCTCTTTCCTTACCCTCGATCAAAATCATGCCATGTCTTCGTTTGCTTCATTTTTAATAGAAATTTTCTAGTTCAGATTTTAGTTTCGGTTTGCATTTCCTTTTTTCTTGATAAACAAATCAAAAACCATTATGTTTCACCTTACCAGTAAGTTCATTGATGTTCTTAATCATGCCGTTGTAGTTAAATGTGGGACTCACACATTTAGATGTGGGTCTATCACTAGCTATTTGGCCATGTTACTTAAACTCTCTATATTTCAATTTTCTCATGTTGTTAGTGGGGTAAGAACGTCTCTATCTTGTTGGAATGCTATGAGGATTGAATGAGTTTATATACAAAATGATTCAGAGCAGTGCCTGGCATGAAACAGGCTCTCTCAATAAACATTCACTATTTCCTGTAGCATCCTATTTTTTGAAATTAAGCTGCTTTTTCTTAAAAAAGATGGTCTTCCTAGTGCCCCATGAGTCCCTGTATAGCAAACATTACTACCTTCTTCTTCTTAAAGAATGTCTTAGTTATTCTTTGCATTTCCTTATAAAATCTAAAATTATCTTATTAAATTCTATTAAAAGAAAGAAAGAGATAGAAAAAGAGAGACGGACAGAGACAGAGTAAGAGATGGAAAGAGAGCAGAGGAGTGAGGGAAAAAAGAGAAAAAAGAAAAGTCTGCAGAGATTTTTTTATTTGTATTTCACTGAATCTATAAATCAGTTTGGAAGGAATTGATATATGTATACTATTGAGTCTTCTAATCAGTGAATATGGTATAGCTTAGGTCTTTTTATTATGTAGCTCTTAATGAGAGTGTTTTATAATTTTCTCATAGAGGTCTTATACATGTTTGTTTGATTTACTGCTAGGAACTTGATTCTTTTCATTCCGTTATTAACAGCATAGTTTAAAAAAATCATTTTAAACCTGTTCGATGCTGATATAATACAAGTACAATTTACTTTTGTATTTTGATTTTTTTTTTTTATTTTTCGAAACAGAATCTTGCTCTGTCACCAGGGCTAGGGTGCAGTGGTGTCATCATAGCTCACAGCAACCTCAAACTCCTGAGCTCAAGGGATCCTCCTGCCTCAGCCTCCTGAGTAGCTGGGACTACAGGTGCACACCACCACACGTGGCTAATTTTTCTATTGTTTGTAGAGATGGGGTCTCGCTCTTACTCAGGCTGGCCTTGAACTCCTGATCTCAAGTGATCCTCCTGCCTTGGCCTCCCAAAGTGTTAGGATTACAGGAGTGAGCCACTGTGCCCAGCTGCATATTTTGATCTTGAAAATTTTTATAAATAAACTTTTTACTTGGGAATAATTTAAGATTTACAGAAAAGTTGCAAAGATGGTACAAAGTACCAGTATTCCCTAATGTTGACATCTTATGTAACCATGGCACATTTGTCAAAACTGAGAAATCAACACTGGTACATCACTAACAAGTGAACTCCAGACTTTACTTGGATTTCACCTGTTTTCACACTAATGTTTTTTGTTTTTGTTCTGGGAACCAATCTAGTATATTTCATTGCATTTAGTGTATTTCGACTTTTGAAAACAGCTACCTTGCTAAACTCTTTTATTAATTCTAGTATTTCATATATTGATTCTTTGGAAATTTCTAGGTATACAATCAGAAAATAACGAAGATTTTTTTTTTCCCATTCCTTGTATTTTTTTCTTTTTCCTGTTGTATTGTATTAGGTAGGACTTCCAGTACCTTGATGAATAGAAATAACGACGATTTGCACCTATGTCTTATTCCTGATTTCAGAGGGAAAGCTTTCAACATCTCACATTAAGTCCGATGTTTTTGTAAGACTTTTTTGCAGAGACTCTTTATCAAATCATGGAATTTCCCTTTTATTCCCAGTTTAAGAGGGTACATTTTAAAAAATCATCAATAGCTGTTGAATTTTATTAAACATTTTTTCCTGTATCTCTTGAAATGATCATATAAATTTTCTCCTTTCATTCGTTTATGTGGTGTATTAACACTAATTGATTTTCTAACATTAAATCAAACTTATAATCCTGGAATAAACCCAACCTTATAGCAGGATATATTAGCTTTCTTGTATATTGTTGAATTCAGTTTGCTAATAGTTTTTTAGACTTTTATTGTATTCATGTTCATGCGTGAAATGGACCTATAATTTTTGTTTTGATATCGAGATTATACTAACCATAAAATGAGCTGAGCCAAGTCCTTCCCCCCCAACCCCCAGAGAAGTTTGGGTAAGATTGAAATTACTCTTTCCTTAAACATTTCACTCTCATGAGCGTTTAAAGCCAAGAAATACAGAAATCCTGGCATGAGGTTGGCACCGCCATCTTTACTGCCCTGCGTTTCTGCAGAGCCCTGAGCGTCCTCCGTGGATCACACCGGCCGTTTGTGGCAATGAGCGCAGCGCAGGCATGGCTGATCCTCTTGGGCTCCATCCCGCTGGAAGCAACAGGGACACGGCAGACCATTTACACCAGTCTTTCCTTAAGTTGGGCAGATAACGAGTTTTTGTAAACTTGGAGGATATGTGATTGGGGGGCTGGGTGTGCCCCATGTGCCTGCTTTTTGGAGGGGCAGGAGAACGTGGGGAATTATGAAAAGCCAAAGTGTAGAGTCTCAGCAACCTAGTGGTGCTGCTGATTCACGTTCACTCCAAAGCTGTTCGTCTTCGGCTGGGAGCAGGGTCAGCGTAGTAGTGTGGGTACAAGAAGCAGTTCTTGTTCTCTAATTTCACGGACCTCCCTCCACCCTACTCTTCTCCCTACTGGCCCAGACATTCAGCACCTTCAGTGTTGGGGAAACCTCCACAGCCATTCATTTGGGAGGAGAGGATGTGACACCTCTGGCACTCTAGGGAGGCTGCCCAGGGCACATTCCAGGAAAGGAAGTGAGAGCAGGCTTCCTTTTCCCTTTTCCTACGCTGCACCCTTGGGATGTTTGCCTCACTGGGCGTGGGTTGAGTTTGTACTGGGAGAGAAGTGAAAGGAGGTATCTACATTCCTTTCCAAGGCTCTGGCCACAACCGGCGTTTTCAAGGTTTAGCTAAAGTTCTATGTCAGTGGTTCTCAAAAGTTTTGGTCTTTGCAGCCCTTCACACTCTTAAAAAAAGTATTGAGGACTCCAAAGAAATTTTGTCTATGTGGGTCCTACCTATTGAAATTTACTGTACTAGAAAACAAAACTGAGAACTTAAAAAAAATTATTAATGCATTAAAAATAGCAAGAATTAATGCATTACAATTAACATAAATAATTCATTTTGTGAAAAATAACTCTATTTTCCAAAACAAAAAAATTAGTGAGAAGAGTGGCATTGTCTTACAGTTTTGCAAATCATTTTAATTTCTGACTGAATAGAAGATAGCTGATTCTCATGTTTGCTTCTGTACTGAATCTAGTGCAACAAGTTTTTTTTTTTTTTGTTTGGTTGTTTGTTTGTTTTGGCTAAAGTAGAAGAGAATTCAGTCTCACATACATATGTAGTTAGAATAGGAGGAATATTTTAATGGCTTTTCAGATAATTATGGATATTCTTTGATTGTACTCCAAAATTTGAAAATTGGTAGTTTCTTAAAGGATACTTGCAGTGTGAAATCCAAAACCATATCACTAAACTTTTCATACTCTGCTACATTAAAATTCATTGGTCTGTCTTTTGCTTTGAATGGATATTTTAGCCATGTATAATTTTGTAACACCGTGCATTGGTCATTGGGAAAATGTTGGTTCTCTGAGTTAGGCAGATATTCCAAACGTTGAGACATTTCCCTGTACAATGAATGGATCTGCCTGAGCTCCAGTGAAGACAACTGGATGGAATTCTTGGTGAAAGAGGCTCAGATTCTTCAATGGGGGAAGGGCCTTAAAACCATGTGAACCAAAGTCCCAGCCAATGCCAGAATCCCTTCGGCATCATCCAAAGGGAGGCTCCTTTGGCTCCGTCTGTCTGAAACACCAGGCAACCGGCTTTGCCATTGGCCCTTGGGCAAGTCAGTTTCCTCATCTCTAAAACAGGAATTATAACAACTTATCTCACAGGGTTAGAAAGCGAAGCAGTGTTAAAGCGTTTTATAAACAGTGAGCTCACCCAATTGCATAGCTAATTATCTATGTTAATTGCAATTGCATCGTTGACTGTCAGAACATTCTTTATATTAAGCTAGAATCTGGGTCCCGTAACTCTTGCCCACTGGTCTGGACCTGCCTTCTACCTTGAGCAGTGCTGCTCCCTGTGCGGTTACAGCACCGCAGCATCAGCACCACCTAGGAGCTCATTAGAAACGCAAATTCTCAGGCCTTACTGAGAACTAGTGAATCAGAAACTCTGGGGTGGGGCTTAGCAGTCTGCAGTTTAGCAAGTCCTCCTGGTGATCATGAGACTGAGATGGGCTGAACTTTCAGAACCACCGACCTGAACGCTGCTACTCAAACTGTCAGTGGTGAAGGGTATTCGTTCCCCCCAACCCACCTGAACCTACCAGGAATAACCAGTCCTGCGACACTGAAGAGGCACTCTACTAAATGGGATGAGTCTGCTCACCATGAACTTGGATGTCAACCCAGCATTCAATTGTTTTAAAAGCTTCCAAACACTGTCAAATTCTGCACTTATCCCAAGGGAGAACATTAACCATTCAGAGATGGGCACTGGTCTCTGGACCGCAACTTAGGTAGAGTTGCCCCAGATCTGTGCTTCCCAAGCTTGATCACCTGGGGATCTTGTTAAGGTGCACATTTGTATTCACTACACCTGGGAGGGGCCTGAGACGCTGGTTTTCTAAGCATCCAGGGGAGATGGATGCTGCAGGTCTGTGGACCACACTTAGAATAGCAAGGCGCTAGACTAATGCAGAACATGTTCTCTTTCCTCATGAGTGTCTACCTCAATATTTGAAGCAGGCCGTCATGCTCCCATCCCCCAGGCTTCCTCTCTGGGCTGAATATGACCAGTTACCTTAACTGCTCCACATCCCCCAGTTGCCAGATCTACAGCACCCCACTTCACCCCCCGACAGGCTGCCCCTGTGATGCTATCCACCCCAGTGCCTCCTCTTCTCTCCTCTCCTGATCTGTCCCCTGCTACATCCACCCCAGCATTTGGAGCTACTTCTTCAGTATTTCCTGGGCTGGCTCCGGCCCTGGGGGATTTTCAGATGGCTCATGTTTCTGGAAAGCTCCTGCTGCTGGAGAAAGGAAATCACCCCAGCGCTGGACAGTGCACTGTGCATCTGCCGCACCCAGACTCCCGGACTCCCGCCCCAGCGCACCTCCTGCTCCCGCTCCCTCCCCGGGGACTCCTGCCTGCCCCGTCCAGAGTCACCTCAGTTCAGCACTAGTTGCCTGGATTTTCCGTCCTCCACTCACCCCATCACACTCACTGGGGCACTTGGGGGATGGGGAGGATAGCAGAGAGTGGCAAGAGGGGTCCTTTCTTTGCTGAGGAGAGGGGCTTTGGGACGATCAAGACCCTTTTGTCACACCCTCTCCAAGGGTCGCCCATCCCCAGTACACCAACCTCTCCTCCTCCCTCTCGGGACCGTTCAGAGCAATCTCACTCCCCAAAGCCCGGCTGGAGCGGAGCCAAAGCTTCATTTTTCAGAAGTTCCCACAAAACACACTTTCTGGGAAGGACCAGAGGGACTGAGCCAGTCTCACTCCGTAACACCTCAGCAAGAACTCATCAAATTAGTGAATAATTTGCCTCGCCCCAAGGGCATAAAACTCACAGGTAGATAACTTTAAAAAAATTATGCACAGCTTTACAGAGAAATGAAGACTCAACTCGATTAGAAATTCTATTTCATTCCCCTGAATGTGGGCTTTTCTGACACATCCATACATTTTCACATGGCTGTGATCAGTGTGTGTGCATGAGCTTAGACTTCTTTCGTTTTACTTCTTTCCGTAAGTACACTAATGTAGACATCTCGACGTGGCCAAATGTCCTCTGTGCTTTTGCCCTGTAAAGTACACAGAGCCCTCAAGTGGTCCTAGAGTAGCACGGCCATTGTAAGCTCAGGCCCTATCACTTACTAGCTGTGTGACACTGGGCAGATTTCTTAATGTCTCTGGGCCTTTACACCTGTAAAATGAGGATAAAATAAGAACACACAGCATAGAGGTTTTGTGAGAATTAAATAAGATGCTGCAGGTAAAGCTCCTAAAATAGCTCCTAGCGTGTAAGCAGCACTCAGTTAGCTTTAGCTGCCGTGATTACAATTCTTACCACTGTGTATTTGGGCAGTGCTCTGTTACGCAGCATGTTAGGTTATTTGCAATTGTTTTATTATTATAAAAATGCTGATATATGAATGTTTATTCTCTCTGGCGACCTGGAAGGAAGTGCTGTGTGTCTGCAGACGGGTGGGGGAGAGCAAGTGAGGCAGGTGAGAGTCAGGAGGCACTCAGCCGACCTTGATTGATGCATGCGATGAATTTGGGGTATCTTTAAGAGGCAGACATTTCGAATTTTTGTCATTTATTTCACTACTGTGTCCCGCATTCGTGTAACAGCTCCTGGCCCGTTGTAGGCCCTCACTTAATTCGCTGGTAAATGGGTGAGCTGCTGCTCGCTCTCCAGCAGGAGCAACAGCCGAGCCACCAGCCTGCCGTGGGTGGCTCTGGGTCAGGATCCCAGCGACGTCCTGATTTGGGTCCAGATGTTCTGTCTGGCCGCACCCAGATCTCTCCTTCCTGACTCAGGGGACAGGAAGCTCCTGGCTGGGGGCAGCAGCTCTGAGCAATGGGCTCTTCCTCCTGCTGTCAGCAGTGAGAGGCCCTGCGTGGAATTCAGGTCATGGAGATGGGGGCGGGGAATGATGTTCTGTTACGAGAAGTTGGACTCAGCAGGAGTTAAAGGACGAGAGGCGTCTGCCGGGTCTGAGTGCCAGCTGGTTAGAATCTTAGAACCTGTGTCTTAGAATCTCTTTCATGGGAAAGACACAAGTGAGGATAAGTAAGGAAGAAAGGGAGATGCCAATGGACATTCCCAGGTAGCCTTCTTTGTGCATCATACAGCGTTGCTCACACCATGATCCTACGGGAGGGCATGGTCAGCTCAAGTTTAAACGTGAGAAACAGACTCAGCGCTGTCCATGGCCACAATGCTAATACGCCCTCCTAGTGGACATCAGTGTTTCCACACAGATTCTTCTGGGAATAGGAACTTGACCCAGCAGGAGGGGTTAGGAACACCCCTCCTGACTCTGAGTTCATGCAGTCTGGGTGGGGCTGGCCCCACCCAAAGCTTCAGGGCTGTGCCCATGACTCAGATCTGGCTGAGCAAACCTCCACAGCCTCTGACCACCTCCTGACCAGGGGCGCATGGCCATGCTGGGCAATTGGAGCCAATGAGAATCAGTCCTGGGTTTTTTGCCAGAACTTTCTTTAGGCTGCTAGCATAAGATTTTAAAGTATAGGATAGAAGCTTGGCAAATTTGTCATCCCAAAGGGGCAGCCTTCTTGGGAATAAAATTAATTTAGAGGAAAGCAGAACTGAGAGATGGAAAGGGAGAGAGAAATAAGAAATCACCTGAAAACCTGGATCCAACCATGAATTTATGGATCAGGTCAGCTTGAAGATTGACTACGGTTGGAATTTTCATTTAGGTGAACCAATAAATTTTCTTTTTGTTGCTGAGACACTTGTAGCTGACTTTCTGTTACAGCTCAATGAATTCTTATGACTAGAGGACAGTGGAGTTGAAGCTTGGACAGTGCAGTTCATACTTTCCCTTCCGCCTTCCCTCCCTGCCGCACACTGTGCAGGATGTAAATGCCTGGTCCTGGGAAGATTCCTCAGTTTGCTGCCTTGTTTAAGCTTACTTAGCAGGGCTGGCAGGAGGGTGTGTGGGGCTGTGACCCTGCATACTCCGGTATCTTTATATACAGATTTGCGATTTTGTTTTTACTTGGGTTTTACTGGTTCCACTCAGTGGTGTGCTGGTAAATGTTTAACAAAGGAAGAAAAACACCCTGCTTTGTAGTGTTTGCCAATTTCTGTGGTGTAAATATTCCCACCATAGCCAATTCCAAGCTAGCAGCACATCACTGAACGCAGGGACGGGAAGAGATGCCCTTGCACACTGTTCGATGGTGTCTCCACCGCACAGGTTTAATAGTTGCAGGTGACCTAAAGAGATTGTAGATAATAACAAAATGTAGTAAATAATTAAGAAGTTATAAGTTTTGAATATTTAATACCTTTTTAATAGAAAAATCCATTTAATTATGTTTACATAATTTAATTTTTAATATTGTCTGTGTTTGACAGCTGGCTTTCAAAATTCCTGAAAATGTTATAAGTGGCATGTGTGAATTGGTACGAACTGGTTGAAGGACACCACTGATCCCACTTAGATCCCAGATGGAAACGACTGCTTCTTCATGGGTTCACAAGCAATGAGTGTGAGCTCTGGTTTGAATTGAAAAAGGAGCCAGATAGCAATCCTAAAAGCTTGACTTTGGCGAAGGCTGGTGCCAGGTTGACGTGTGCAGCGAAGCTGAATGCATTATTGTCTATCTGAGTATGAACAGAGAGATTCACAAACGGCTGTGAGGTGGCTCTTACTTCACACGGGCAGACGGTGCTGCTCTGTGGGAGGGGCCCTAAGCCAGTAAAAGAGAGATGCAGGGCAGGGGTCCTGTGTCCGTCAAGGTTTCTGTAGCAAATAGCTAGCACATCCAAATTAGCATAATGGGAAGAGTGTTTGAGGAAGACACTCTTTACAAAGGTGTGGACAGGGATCAGGATGCCGCAGGGATATAGTGGAATTCCAGGTCTGACTGTCAGGGCTCTGTTGTTCTCCCTAGGCCTGGAGGTGGTGCAAGCAGAGGACAAGGGGGCCATTTACCAGAGCCTGGGGACAGAAGGGCTGGGGGGCTGGGATGCCCGATAGGGACCTTTGACTGGAGGGACCTCTGACTGCAGGAAGGGACACAGGAAATAAATACTGATCTCAATCTCCTTCTTCCCTCTGATCTTCTATCCCAGCTCCGTATTGGCTAGACCCACTCCAAAACCAGAAGGCAAGGGAACCTACTGGAGTCAACCTCCGGGGGGCACTGAGCAGGGTGGAAAAAGGTAGAAAGGGCCCCAAAGGTCAAATGGCACAGTCCTGACTTTGAGTATCTTGCTGTGGAATAGATACCCTGGTCCTTTGTCTTGGGTCTAGGAAAAGAGCCAGGAACTTTGCTTTTGGAACTGCTACAGGCCACCTTCATCCCAGAAATGTTCAGGGTCTGGTCACCCGCCCCTGCTAGGGACAGGAGGCAGTTCGTGTAGGTATACTGCTTCCCCCCGTGGGACCAACACTTGTCTTCCAGCCTGGAGGTTCCTGGGGTGAAGAGCACGAGGTCTGTGGAGCAGCCCCTTGGCCATGGTCCCACCCTCTCCTGCCAGGGTCACCTCTAGGGACCACTCTCTGCTCAGACAGTCCTAGACCTCTATCTTGAGATCCCAGTCCTTTCTATGGATACTCAGCTAGGGAAGCCCTGGTCTGGGAGTCGAGACACCTAGGGTGCCTGACTCTGGCTCTGTATCCTGAGGGGTTACCAGATCCTATCACCAGTCTGAATTCTCTCATCTACAAAACCAGGACTCTGAACCAGATGGTCATGATTCCCAAGGACACCTCTGACTCTGAACATGTAATCCAAGGCGTTATGAGTTTAATCTCTGGGTCATTTGTATAATGGAAAGCAGCCTTTCCACAGCCAGGAGGTGGCAGCAAAGCTCTGTTTTGAAGGGGGCTTTCGGCCAGGGCAGGTTCCGCTCTTCAGGAGCCCTAGAGCTCAAACTCCGGATCTGGAGGCAAGTCTGTACTGCAGAACAACAACAACAACAATAATAACAGCAATAACAAAGCTATTATAAGTGAGACAGCACCAGCACCACCACCTTCAATCTGGGCAGTGCTGCATAGCTGAGGAAACATTTTTTCACAGCAACACATGGGAAGCTTCTACAGCCCCACTGTGTAGGTAGGTCATGCCAGGATTCGCAGTCCCATCTTAAGGCTCAGAAACATTTCTTGACTTGCCCAGGGCCCTCTGGAAAGTATGGGTGTGCCAGGACAGGAATCCAAGCTTCCTCACTTTCATCCTGTGCACTCCCTGTCTCACAGTGCAGAAGACCCATGGCAAGGTCCCCTCTGCCCCACTTTCTCATTTTGCAGAGGGTCCAGAAGTACCCAACTCAGTCAGAGGCTTCAGACTGGTTTCCAGAAGCCATCTGGAATTTGACATATAGATGCTGCGGAAGAAAGCTCAGCACATGAAGTCTGGTCTTCACGACCTTCTCTTTCTTCCAGTCTCCAGAAAAGAAAAAAACTATCTTTAGGTATTTAATTCTCATCAGGGCATACCTGGTGTCTAGGCATGAAAGACTCTCATTCATTCCTTCATCCTTTTATTCAATAATCAGAATTCTGATGAAGTATGAGACACTGCTATGCACTGTGAAGGATACAGGAGTATTCTATATCTTCTAACTCAGAAATCTGGGGGCCAAGAGCTGGATATAGGGGCCAGGTAAGTGCAGAGTTACTTGGGGGTGGCTTCCTCTTAGGGACCTCAGCTGAACTGGGGAGTACTTGAGAAGATAGAATCCAGATCTGGTTTGTTGGGGTGTCAGGGAGCAGTGATTCCATAGGATTTTTTGGGGTGAACTCTAACTGCCTGGTGTGTTAACTCCTCAAACTAGAGGAGACCCTTTAGAGACACAGCCAAAGCCCCGGACTGTTGTCCATCAGGATCTCTGTCTTGTACTCCAGGTGGCCCTCCTGGGGCCATGTCCCAACCCTCTCCATCATGATAACAGGTTATCAGAGTGCTCACTATGTGCCAGGCTCTAGACCAAGTGCACTTCTTACATGTTCTTATTTGCTTCCCTAAACAACCCTATAAAGTAAATTATTAACAACCTATTTTGCATGTGAGAAACTAAGGCTTAAAGACACGAAGTAACTTGCCCAAAGTCACAAAGCTTATGAGTGGAAAGGCAGGACTGGGACCCTGGCAGGGTGGGACCCAGGGCTCCAATCACTACAGCACACACCCATGCAGAGAGAAAACACACCACTGTGTGACTGTATGTGCCATACAAGGAGTCTGAAGAGCTGCAATCTCATCTCCTTTTCAAAGCATTGGACAAGTCATAACTTGCCTGTAAGACATCCAGAAACTGAAGGCATCTTCTGACAGGCTTGTTGGAAGGCTGGGATGGAAAATAGGAAAATGGGCACATGAACACTTAGCATCACACAGAGTTGTTCTGTGTATTTGAAATAATATTATTGCTCTTATTGGGAGAGCGATGGGGGTGGCGGGGGTGCTGGACTAGGGACTGGTATCCGGGGGACTTTGAGAATGTTGTCTCTCCCTCCTGGCCTCAGATTCCTTGACTGTAATGATGAGGAGATTGAAAAGATCATTTCTAATGGACTCTTTCAGCAATGATCATGATGATCATAATGGTGATGATGATGATGATGATGGTAGTGATGATGGTGATTATGATGGTGATGATGATGGTGATATGGTGATGATAATGATAGTGATGATGGTGCTGATGGTGATGATGATGATGGTGATATGGTGCTGATGGTGATGATGATGGTAATGATGGTGATAATGGTGATGGTGCAGATAGTGATGATGATGGTAATGATGGTGATAATGGTGATGATGATGGTGATGATGGTGATGATGGTGGTGGTGGTAGAGTTAGAGGCAGGTAGCATCAGAATCATTCTCTGCTACCAGCACTGCCAGTCCTCAACTTCCATCCCCACTGTGTCAGAGGCATTGGGGTGGGCTGGTGATGAGATGGAAAGGAGGATCTAGAAGGCCAGAGGGAAGGGATGGACCAACATATTAGAGAATAGAGTACTTATCTCTGTGCTGGTGTATATATAGTAAGCCAATACTTACCAACAGGTAATGGAAAATGTGAATTTTTAAAACAGTTTTATTGAGATGTCATTCACATACCATAGAATTCATCCATTTAAAGTATAAATTTCAATGGTTTTTAATATAGTCACAGAGTTGTATATCCATCACCACAGTCAATTTTAGAACACGTGCATTACCCCAAGAAACACTGTACCCTCACCACAACCCCCTCATCTCTCCCACCAAAGCTGTGATTTTTATTGTTATCTCCACCTTGCAGAATAAGGAAATAGAGGCTAAGAGAGAAGAATAAATCGCCCAAGGCCACACAGTTGATACATGACAGCATCGGGATTCCATCCAGGTTTGCCAGGATCCAAAGCCTGTGCTCCTGACCACACAGGTCAGTTTGCCCAACGAGGAAACTCAGGTGCACAGAATATATGTGACCAGCCCAAGGCCACACAGCTGCAGCCATTCAGTGATCAGTGCGGCTCACATTTGGTCTTGGCTCCTACTCCATCCTAATGGTCCTTACTCTATCTCACCACGCCCCTTCAGGGTAAGCAAATCAACATATCAGAATCAGTGGGATCCCTGAGATCCCAGA
Organism: Eulemur rufifrons; assembly: GCF_041146395.1. NCBI lineage: Eukaryota > Metazoa > Chordata > Mammalia > Primates > Lemuridae > Eulemur > Eulemur rufifrons. The sequence continues at coordinate 6,002,138 of NC_090991.1, forward strand.
GAGACCCGAAACTTGCAGTAGCTTCTTTTTTGGTGGGGAGAGAGGATGGTGCCTGGGCTCAGTTGCACCTAGCTTTGAAAGTTAGTGGCTCTCTGGGCTCTCCTTCTGGCCCTGGCACCCTGAGGAGGGTCCACGCAGGTGCAGGGGAGTTACCCTAGCTGGCAGGAGGAGCGGGCTGGTGCGTGGGCTCCTGTCCAGTCTTTTCCAAAGCATCTGTCTTGTTAGGAGTGAATGAGTTTGACAGCACCTTCCACCTGCCCGGTTGTCATGGGGAACTGTGGGTGGGCATGAGAGAACTGTAGGACACGGTCCCTAAAAGGGATGGGATGGAAAAGCAGAGCCGCTTAGTGGCCTGAGAGTCTGTGATCCCCAGGGTTTCATTTCCACTCTGCCCTGGACAACTATAGTCAGAGTGCTTAGCCTTTCTGGGCCCCAGTGTCCCTCTCTGTAAACTTAGGGGAAAATGGGCAACAGAATTTACAAGAATTATGAGTTCCTAGGAAGGAAATGTGCTATAGTTATCTGAAAAGGTCTTCTCTTCTCTTCTCCTCCTCTCCTTTGCCCACCCTTCCCCTCACCTCCTTACTTCCTTCCTCTCTCATCTGAGCATTTTTTTCAGCTTTATTGAGGTATCATTGACAAATAGGAATTGTATATATCTAAGGCATACAACTTGTTTTAATATATGTTTATGTTATTAACTGTAGTCCCTGTACTGTGCATTAGGTCTCCAGAACTTATTCCTCTTGTATAACTGAAACTTTGTACCCTTTGACACCATCTCCCCAACTCCCAGTCCCTGGCAACCACCATTCTACTCTCTGATTCTAAAAGTTTGACTATTTTAGATTCCACGTATAGGTGAGCTCATGCAGTGTTTGTCTTGCTGTGTCTGGCTTATTTCACTTAGCGTGATTTCCCCCAGGTTCATCCATGTTGTCACAGACGGCAGTATCTCCTTATCTTGAAAGGCTGAATAGTATTCCATTGTGTACATACACCACGTATTCTTTATCCATTTGTCTGTCAGTGGACATCTAGGCTGTGTCCACATCTTGGCTATTGTGAATGATGCTGCAATGAACACGGGAGCGCGGAGATCTCTTCTGATTTCATTCCCTTTATATGTGTATACCCAGTAGCAAGATCGCTGGATCAGATGGTAGCTCTAATTTTGGGGGAACCTCCATACTGTTTTCCATGATGGCTGTACCAATTTACATTCCCACCAACAGTGTACAAAGGTTCCCTTTTCTCCACATTCTCACCAACACTTGTTATCTTTTGTCTTTCTGATAGTAGCTATTCTGACAGGTGTGGGGGATACAATGTCTTTATTTTTAAATGTCTATGGAAGCTGGTGATTTACCTGGCAATGGGTTAGATTTTCATCTTTTCAACTTGGAGCAAGGAGGCTCGACTTTCACATTCCTTGCTTTATACTTACAATAGAGCAGGCAGAAATCTAAACATCAGCTTCATGGAAGAGGAATGTACCACGATAATAAATAGAGCAGAGCCGGGAATCTGAGTATTAGGAGAATTTATTTCTCACACATTTCCCTCCACTCTCCCGGAGGTGTCCTTTGGCAACGAACATCAGGACGGCCTCATTCTTCCATCTTCTGTGGGAGAAAAAAATCGTACACAGAGGTGAGTCAAACCAAATGGGAGGCTGGGCATCGCCTTCGAGTGGAGCGGCTGGAAAGCCCGGAAGTTCGTAAGAATAGCAAGGATTGGCATCGCTTCCTGTGCACGTTGTGAAACCAAACCAATGGAGATACCAAAGAGTGGACAAATTCCCAGAGAGGCAGGGGCTTCTTGGGTAGCATTTCCAGCGACAGGGAGAGACAGGGACTACAAAGACGGTTTCCCTGTGCCTCCTGCTGCCTCACCACAGGAGTCTAAATTAGTAGCATGTGTGAGTGCGTGAGCCGCAGCAGGAGAGAGGGGACCAACAGGCACCCTCCAATCCCTCCCAGGATGGCCCGTTGTCCCCCCTCCCGGGACTCAGCTCCTTGAGGACAAGCCACACTCAGGTACCCCCTCTCACCTGGGTCCCCCACACTCAGGTACCTGCTCTCACCTGGTCCCCCAGGCTCAGCTATCCGCCCTCACCTGGCCCCCTCATGCTCAGGTACCTGATCTCACCTGGTCCCCCACATATAGGTATCTGCCCTTACCTGGCCCGCCATGCTCAGGTACCTGCCCTTACCTGGCCCCCCCACTCAAGCACCCACTGTTACCTGCCCCCCCATGCTCAGGTACCTGTTCTTACCTGGCCCCCCATGCTCAGGTACCTGTTCTTACCTGGCCCCCCATGCTCAGGTACCTGTTCTTACCTGGCCCCCCATGCTCAGGTACCTGCCCTTACCTGGCCCCCCCCACGTTCAGGTACCCACACTTACCTGGCCCCCACACTCAGGTACCTTTCTTACCTGGCCTCCCACGTCTCTGCTCTTGGCCCTCAGCTTGTTGACTTGGGACTCAGCGATATCTGCCCTCTCTGCGGCCTCCTCCAGCTCGTGCTGGACTCTGCGGCAGCGGGACAGCTGTGTGTTGGCCTGCTCCTCCTGTGCGGGAAGATGGAAGAGTATGAGCCTCTGGAGCCCTCAGTCTGACTCGGAGGTGCCCAGTGCCTGAAGGCTGCTGAGGGAACCAGGACAGTGTGGGCCCTGGATTCCCTGATGGCAGAGAGGGAGGTGGCTGAGTTCTCCAGAGTGTCGGGACAAGGCTCCCAGCCCTTGACTGTGTATCCTGCCTGGACCACCTTGCATGTGCTGCTGCCCCTCCAGGACCACCTCATGTTCCCCTGCTCCCCTCCTCTGCGCTGTCTCTCCCCTAGAGCTCTGTGGAGGACATCCGAGTCTGGAGCTCTCCTGAGCCACCTGACAGTATCTGAGACCAACGGCTAAGCCCCCCTGTCCTGTGCCTCCACCCTGCCTCCCCTGTCAGGGGCCAGGCCACTGAGCTGGTCTATTTGAGGCATTCCAAGGGTTCCTGAATAAGGGGGCCCCCTGGGTGCCCTCTAGCCTGGCTGATCCTGCCGGGCCTGTACTGATCCCATGTGCACAAATTGGTCCCCGCATCGACCCAGTTCAAATCTGCCTCCCTGAGGTCAGGACAGAACCAACCAGGTTCCTGGGCAGGGAGGAGAAAGGGCAGTGGGAGAAGCCATGTGCCCAGTCATTTTCCCAGGGCAGGGGCCCCCAATTTTGTTCCTTGGAACAGTAGTCCTGGGAGATGCTCTGCAGACAATAAGAAGGTTCCAAAGTCAAAAGTGTGGGAAATGCTACATTCTAGAATGCTTCTTCCACTGTGAAGAGTTAATTACATTTTACTTACAAAAATGTGAGAGACATTCTTGAAGTAAAGCAACCAGTTTCCCAAACTCTTTCTTCTCTATAAAAGAAAAAGCTCCCCCCTACCCTGGCACCAGCTTCCTGCTATTAACATCCTTCAGACTCAGTGTCCCCAGAAGATACTTCAGGAAACACTGGTTTCAGCCCATTCCATGTCTTTCCTGTTAATTTCACTTGTTTGATCAAGGGATGAATCAAAGAGGATGGAGTACAGTGGCTGGGGCAGGGTGGGCTGGGGAGAATCAGGTGGTCTGAGGCCAGCAGGGTGGGCTAGGATGCTCTGGGGTGGGTCGAGAGATTTAGGGTGGGGGTAGAGTGCAGGGGGGTGGCTGGGCTGAAGGGGGTGAGGCCACAGGGCACGGACATGATGGAGGTGGGGAAGGTTTAGCACAGACTACGGGAAAGAAGAAGGCAGGTGTCCATGTCCCCGTGTCTACAGCCTGCAAGGCTCAGTGGACCCCACTAACCAGCAGCCCACCCCGCTCAGGGCCAGCGGGGACAGCAGGCCACAGTGGGTGCTCCCGGGGACCTCCTGTGCTCACCGCCTCCTCCGCCTGCCTCTTGTAAGACTTCACTTTGGCCTGCAGCTTGTCCACCAGGTCCTGGAGCCGGAGGATGTTCTTGCGGTCCTCCTCAGCCTGCAAACAGAGCATTTGTGACAGGGGCCCGCACACTCATGGCCGCTTCTCATGGGGCTTTGTCGACATAGCATGCGTGGAGGTGTGTGAGACCTCTACCTGGTACGTCATCTCCTTGACTTTGCGTTCGTATTTGTGGGCCCCCTTCAGAGCTTCAGCTCCCCTTTTCTGCTCAGCGTCAAGTTCACTTTCCAGCTCCCGCACCTGGGTGGGGCAAAGAGAGTGCAGAAGTCGAGTCAGTTCCTCTGCCCCAGGCTTCTCTCACTGACTCACGTGCCAGTCATTTTAGGGTAAACTCGAGATCCCCTGATAATGTTTTGCAAAGGTGTCTCCTCCTAGGGCTCAGGAGCCACATTTTATTCACAAGGCCTCCACTAGTCCCTGTAGTGGCTTTATGAAAATTAGAACAAGATGCCCTCTTTGGGCAGAGGCAGCCCCAGGTGCACAGAGCTAGGCTGCTGGCTCAGGCTTTGCAAAGATGCCCTTGCTGTGGAGCCAGGAAGCTTGTCAGCAGGGGCAGCACAGGCTGGACTTTAGCCCCGACTTGTCCTGGCAGGTGAAACCGCTCGTGGTGGCCCTGACTCCTGATAAAGTAAGGCAGTGGGAGTCGTGGAGGGAACTTGGGCCAGGAGCAGTCAAAGTAGGCCAGGCCCAAGCAAGTCAGTTGCCATCACTGCGTGTGAGTTTCTGTATATTTAGAGTAGAGATGATGATTTCTGCCCAGCCTACCTCAAATGTGGGGATCGAATTAGATAGAGTACATGAAAGCATTTTTAGAACTGCAAAGCACTACACAGGTGCTGTTAATTTCATAGTTTCTCCTGCCTTTCCGGAAGTCTTGAGGGGAGAGGGTAGTCACTGAGGACGCAGTTCACCAACCGTGGTCCCAACTCCACAAGCCAGAGAGATCCAGGCAGGGGTTGGGGACGGCTAGCCAAAGGCCCCACTTCAACAGGAATCCTGGTGGGGGGTCACTCTGGGCTTGGAGACTCACTAGATCAACCTTGAAAGCTACTAGTGGAACAGGTTTACTCTGGGCACTGTTCCAAAAACACCCCTTCCCCCCAGCTCCTGGACCCCGGAAACTGTCTTCCATCAGTTCTACAAAACATCTGGTTTCCTGGGAATGCTTTCCAAGCCCCTGTAAGGTCTGTGGAACTCAGATCATCAGACAGCTGGGGATTGAAGGACAAAGTGTCTCCCCCTGTGAGGTGGAGGGTAGTCCAGGGCTCCCTGTCAAGCCAGGAATCAAGGAATCCAGAGGGTGGCACGAGACCTAATCCTTCCCTAATGGCAGAGACCCATGAGAAGGACAGGCCTAAGCTCGTTTTAATGGACTAGGACTGGGAATAATTGAAAATAAACATTAAAAGAATTTTTCTGGAAGCTCTGACTTCCCCAGTGTTTACTTTTGCTATTCACATGTCTATGGCTTTGTTGTTTTTAGTGGAAAAAAAATCTTTTCACATTTAAAGGGACTCGTGTGCCTAGTGACTGACATTCCAGGGAGGCTGGCATAAAGAGTGACTGTGTTTCGAGATATTCCTGCTGGGAAAAGTTGTTTCCATCTCTTCTCCTCCTCCTCATCTTCCTTTCCTCCTACTCTCATTTCCTAACTCGCTGGGACAACAGAGACTCTCTAACAGTCGCCTCCGCAGAGCCCTCCAAAATGTCAACGCTAGCGCAGCCCATTTAAAAAATGATTGAAATAAACCATCGCAGGTCTACAGGGAAAAGCAAGGGGTACAGGAAACGGAGGGAACAATCAGGAAAGAAACTGAACAACTACAAAATACGCTTCCAGATAAAGAGAAAGCAGGACTGTCCAGTCGAACTTGAACTTTTCTGGTGCATCAACCTTTTGGGATGGGGCGAGGAATATACCTGTCCCAGCACTGCAGCCTGCGCTGAGATTAGAACCGGGGAGGGACTGAGAGCTGACAGTGGGAGACAGAAGAAAACTACCGCCTTTACGTAGGATGGGCCACGGTTGATCAAGGTGAAGCTTGGTCCAACTGTAAACTACACCGAAACGTGTAATTTTATGACTGTAAAGTATGTCTTTTTCCATTTATGTGTATAGATACGAATCTACACAGAAAACAGAATGTGAACATTGAACATTATTCTGACACTACCCTCGCTGAGGCGCAAGCGTGCCAGAGTGCACGCATGTGTGCTGGGGTGTATGGACAGGTACCAGAGAAAGAGAAAGGGGGGGATGTTTGGCTCATGGGGGGGAGGCGGTTTGCAAGGAGTCCTCAAACTAAACCTGCAGTCTACTCAATCAGTGGCCGCTTTGTCACCACCTAAATTTCTGGATCGTGGCTCTGCCCAGGGTGGCTGAGCCCACGGTCACTTTAAGAGTAAGAGTTCTCTTAAATCACTCTACCCGGTTCTCCAGCTTCTGGATCTGCTTCTTCCCGCCCTTCAGTGCCAGCTGCTCGGCCTCATCCAGACGGTGCTGCAGGTCCTTCACCGTCTGCTCCAGGTTCTTCTTCATCCGCTCCAGGTGGGCGCTGGTGTCCTGCTCCTTCTTCAGCTCCTCGGCCATCATGGCGGCCTGGTGGAGTGCACAGGACACATCAGTGGGCCGTCCGCCTGGCCCTGCCCGGAGCCCACGGAGGATGCTAAGGTTAGTACCGTGTGTCCTGAGCCTCCCCTGCCTTACTCAGGCTGGCCATCGCCGATTACTCACAGCATCCCTTCCCACTCTGCCTCTGCGGAGATGGCACCTCATTACATCTGTCCAAGAAGCCACCACTAACTGACCATAGTCATGAGGGGATGAAACCTATTTGCCATGCCCTGGCTCAGAGGTCCCCTTTCTCAGCTCCAAACACCCCCTCTGAAAGGGCAGAACAGAGCTCACGTCCGTGATGGCCTTCTTGGCCTTCTCCTCTGCATTCCTGGACTCCTGGATGGAGTTCTCCACCTCCGCCTGGCACTGAGCTATGTCAGCCTCCAGCTTTTTCTTGGTGTTTATCAGGCTCGTGTTCTATAGGAAAAGTTAGATATCAGGGGTGTAGCTTCTTTGGGGGCACTTAAAGCAATTGGAAAGGAGGGGGTTGGGTGGAAGAGGCAATAAATCATGTTCATGTTCCATTTCTTATTTTTCCCATAGGTGACCTGTCAGGTACAGTAGTACTGTCTTATTCTTGACCAAAAGAAAAGTCCTAAAACAGATCCAAGGACTGTACATCAAAGAATTGACTCAATGATAAAGGTAGAATGACAAATGTTTAAGGAAGAATAGATTATTCAATAAAAGGTGTTGAAACAAGGAAATGATTGATAGATATACTGTATAAAATGAAAAATAATTCTAATAATCAAAATATATACCATATATAGAATTATAAGGATGATAACAGACTGGAAAACATTTGCAATGTCTATTACAAAAAAAAAAAAATTCCCTTCCTTAACGTATCAGTAAAGCAAATCAATAGGAAAAGAGGACAAAAGTACAAGTAGGTAAAGCACACCAGAAAAAAAAAAATACACACATGGCCAACAAACATGGTAAAATGTTTCACCTCATTAGTAATAAAAAAAATAATAAAAACCCAGTGAGGTAGACTTCAACAATAAAATTGGCAAAGATTAAGAACTAGTATATTTGAGAATTTATAGAAAAGAGCTCTCACATATTTTCCTAATGGAAATAAAAGTTGGGACAATGTTGTTAAGGAACAATTTACAATGTATCACAGATGTCTTTACTGTTTTGACCCTGAACTTTTACTTATAGAAATTTATTTATGTCTAAAATATTACGATAATAGTAATCATAGATGTGTGTAAAAATTTAGTTATGAGGAAGTTCATCACAGCAGTCTTTCTAATAGTAAAAATTTTTATCGGGAACAATCTAACATAACCAACCACACAGGATGGATTAAATGTGACTTAATGTCCAACTATAATAGTCTGCTCTTCTGCCATTAAAAACCACATCATGGAAGACTATTTAAAGATGTAGAAATACGATCATGACAACATTGTTAAATGAAAACAATAGGTTGCAAAACGCTGATCACATTTTTACAAAAGATATAAAATTGATAAAATTCACAAGGGCCTAAAAATGAAAGATCCCAAGATGTTAATAATATGGTTGACTTTTTTATGTGTTTGCTTGGCTTTTCTATTTTTTTAAACAAGGGACTTTTAAAAACTTTTATAAAAATAATTATCTTGAAATAATAACCGGATGTTCTAAGATTTCAGTTTAAACGGTACTTTGTCTGTGAAGCCTTCCCCAGGTGCTTTATGCAAAAATTAATTCTTTTTTGCTCTGACTTTTCCCCACAACATGCAATGTGTTTTATTTTAGTCTTTGATTAAAAGAGAGCTCAGAAGTCTGCCAATCAAAAGTCAATGTTGTTCCAAGAACCAAGCTTAAGGCAAGTTGGTCTTGACCGCTGGTCTGGGAGGAACCTGGTGCTCCTCTCTATGGAGGGGTCCCTGAGAGGAGGGAGAGCTGAGGCACCTAGGGGTGCAGGAGGCCCTACCTGCCCCCAGGGTGGACCCAGAGCAGAGCCAGGGCAGACGCACCTGGGAGTGCAGGAGCTGCACGCGGTCGCTGGCGTCCAGCAGCTCCTGCTCCGACAGCCTGCGCGTCCGCTCCGTCTGCTCCAGCGCCACCTTCATCTCCTCCAGCTCCTCCAGCAGGAGGCCGTTCCTGCGCTCCACGATGGCCAGCTGCTCCTTGAGGTCCTCATTGCTCCTCAGGGCATCGTCCAGGTGCAGCTGGGAATCCTTCAGGGGAGACCAGGGGTGAGGCCAGAGCTGTGGGGGTGGGCGGAGGGCCCGTCCAGGTGTGCGGAGGCTGCCATGCTCACCTTGAGCTGGCCCTGGACTGTGCGCAGGTGCTTCTGGGTCTCTGCCACCTGCCGGTTGGAATGGCCCAGCTGAATCTCCAGCTCGTTGAGGTCTCCCTCCATCTTCTTCTTCAGCCTCAGGGCATCATTGCGGCTGCGGATTTCGGCATCCAGCACGCTCTGCATGGCCTCTGCAGCGCGCTGGCTGTTCCTTTTTAGCTGCTCGATTTCTTCATCCTTCTCGGTGACCTTGTGGTCAAGCTCAGATTTCGCCTGGCTCAGCTCTAGCTGGACACGCAAGATTTTGGTCTCCTCATGCTCCAAGGTACCCTGACAAAAGCAAGAGAGCGATTGGGAATGCCATGGGTGGCCGCCTTTTTGCACAGGTATTCTTGCGTCCATGTTACAGACGAAGAGAGCAATTCTCAGAGAGGTCTGAGTATTTGACTTGCTCCCAAATATCCCTGACAGTGGTGAAACTGGGACTAAAACTCTGTATCTGTTATTAACAAATAATCACGTCTTGAGAGAGAGCATCTTTTAGAATTAGTGAAAATTGTATGGAGGGTGTCTATTGTAACAGTGACCACAAATCAGGAGTCAACCTGCTCTCTTAAACGACAGGGCAGTTGCTCTCCTGTTATCCTGCATTTGTTCGAATTTCCCTAGAAACATCTCAACCGATCGTCCTGCCCGGGCCACAACTGATGACCACGTCAGGAGACGCTGGGCCTGTTTTGGTTACACAGGATTCCTGACAGCCAGAGACGATGGTGTGCAACTGTGTTAAACATACGCTGAGGAATTCTGAGCTATAATAGCTCTCAGAATATTAGGTGATTGTTTTCTGCTTCCTGAGAGGGAGACATTGAGGATGTAATGAACACATGTATTTATTTTTAAAAAGGGAAGTGTGCCAGAGGACACCCAGGAGAGAAAGTAGCAGAGCGTAGATGTTTCAGCCCCAGGGTGGCCGGGTGCTCTTCCCGGTGGACACTCGGTGTCTCCTGGCAGGAAGGGCCCCCTGGGGTGGTCAAGAAAACCTCTTTCAGTTTTCCGTGCTCCCAAGTTTCCAAATGTCACAGCGTATCCCAGGCACTTGCCTCAATTTCTTCTAAGGCAACCTGGAGATCTGACTTTTCTTGCTCCACTTGTTTCTTGGTCTTTTCCACTTCCTGGAGATGCTTGCCAGTTTCTGCAATCTGCTCGGTTAAGTCGGAAATCTCTTCTGCAAAGAACAGGCTCGAGTTAGGCTGCTTCAGCAGGCTCCAGTTTACAGCATAGGCATTTGCCGGGCAGTGCAGGGACTGGGAGACCCATTCACGACATTCATATAGGAGACAATGCAGTGAAGCCGCTTGGAGGAGGTGTCGGCAAGACATGAATGGATGTGTTACCTCACCTGAGCTACGCAGAGACAGGAGTGACAAGTGAAGAGCACTTTATACACCTAAAACCTCACAAAGTGCTGTACACAAAACAATCACAGAGAAGACCAGAGGACACAATTGTGGGGAAAATGCACAGAATTATAGTCTTTCAGAACCAGAAGGGGCTTTATGGAAAGTATCAGGCCTGGGACTACAGTTAACAACAATTTATTGAATATTTTAAAATAATTAAAAGAGTGGAATCGGAATGTTCCTAACACAAAGAAATGGTAAATTCTTAAGGTCGGTGGATGCCCCAATTACTCTGATTTGGTCATTATGCGCTGTCTGCCTGTATCAAAGCATCTCATGTGCCCCATAAATATGCACAACTATAATCTATCCATAACAATTAAAAATAAAACATTTATTTTAAAAATTGAAAGCACTGGGTCTTGTCGTCTAATTTTGTAGGTCTGGAGTCTGAGGTCCTAAGGAATCTAGTGACATGCCCAAGAATACAAAGCCACGTGGAGACAGAGTCTCTGCAGGGTCTTCCCTAACAGAGCAGTGGGCTTAGCAACCCACGGGCCTTCATCTCTCGCAGACGGGGCTCGGCTATTGCTTTGCTTCACCTTAGGTTTGGGCCTTGGGGAAAACCGAGCAAAGGTGAGGCGTGGGGGGTGAGTGAGGTTTTGTGGGGCAGCGGGAAGGAGGCGCGTCTGGAGATGCTGTGGCCACAGGGGGAGGGCGCTGTTGGTGGGAGTGGAGGCTGCTACATGGCGAGCTCACCTTGCAGATTTTTGTTCTCCCGCCGCAGCGTCTCTAATTGATCCACCACCTCCTCGTAGGCGTTCCTCATCTTGAAGATCTCGGTACTGAGTGACCTGGACTCTTTCTGAGCTGCTTCCAGCTCAGCTTGACTTTCATCCAGCTTCTGCTTCCACTCTGCAAGGACCTAGGGGATGACAAAGGGACGTGTGGCAGGTAGAAAGGGCTGGGGGACTTGGAAGAGTCCAAACCAGCGTCCCCAGTAACGCCGAGGCTTTACCATCCATCCTTAGGGACCAAAGACAGCGGAGGGGCCCCGGTCTAGATCAGGGGCTCCAAACTCTGATACCACTACTGGGGCTCTGCTGGATGTTTAAAGGTATCGCGATCACGACATCATTTGAATTAGCTTTAACTGAAAATGAAATGCCCTTTGGAGGGATGGTCCCAAAAGTAAAGAAACACACCAAATCCCCCAAACTGGGAACTGATGCTCCAGGGGGGGACCCTCTAGAATGTGCCTGCGTCTCACACCGTCACTATTAGGCAGTCGGGGGAGGACCTTATCGAAGTTCCTCTGCTTCTTGTCCAGGCCGGCGCAGGCCGTGTTGGACCTCTCCAAATCCAGCATCAGATCGTCCACTTCTCCCTGCAGCCTCTGCTTGGTTTTCTCCAAGGAAGCGCACTTGGAGTTCGCCGCCTCCGTGTTTTCCTCGGCTTCCTGGAGCCTCTGGGCCAGTTTTTTCCTAAGAGAACCAGATTTTTTCTTTCTTGGCAAAGGTGTAATACTTCAGAAGGTAACTGTCAGATGGTAAGAGAAATAAACAGTCTAGAAGGCACTGGGATTCGATAAGGACCAAAAGCTAGAATTTGATAAGTGAAGAGGATCCAAGATCACCTGAAGAGGATCCCAAAATGCTTGGGGGCAAAGTAGGTCCCTGGGAAGACCCCAAAGGAGCCAGGTGGAGTGGACAGTTCCCCAGGGTAAGGACAGGGAAACCCCCAGAGGGTGAGGGGCACAATCTGGATGCTTAAGAAACCACGAAGCCCTGGGGAGGGAAGAGAGATTCTCTCCAGGTATGAAGATGTCCCTGCCCCTTGGCTTGTGTCCTGGGCTACCACTTGGAGCCCTTACTTGGCCTCCTCCAGCTCCTCTGTGCGCTGGATGGCGTCCGTCTCGTACTTGGTCCTCCACTGGGCAACCTCACTGTTGGCCTTGGACATTGCCCTCTGCAGCTCAGCCTTGGCTTCCTGCTCCTCCTCATACTGTTCCCGCAGCAGGTCACAGTCGTGGCGGGAGGACTGCAGGGCGTGCGCCAGGGCGTTCTTGGCCTGGAAATTATAGTGGTGATGAATTGCAAAAACATTTGACTCTTTTCCAAATTCAGGTATTTTTATTTAAATAGCTTTTCCCCAGCTTGAATCATTCCCATGCTGCCTCTGTAAATTTGGCCATATCAGTATATCGCCTGTTTTAATTTTTTTAAGTGGACACCTTAATTATATTGAAATATATTTAATAAAAAATAAGCTGTTACAGGACAGTAAATCGAACCACACTGACATTTGCATAAACAGAAGGTAAGCATAGAATAAATGCAAAAGAAATAAAGCAATGTCATTACCATCTAGCTAGGCACTGTGGCCCGCTGTGGCTCAGTGCCTGAGGCCACCCTTCTATTTCCTAATAAGATAAATAAGCAAATGCTAGAGAGGTGTTATCCAAATTGAGACCCCCTTCCTTGATGTAATCAGAAGGGTTGAAACAGAATTAAAAAGGAAATAATTTTCTCTCTGCTTGATGCAATGTTACAGAGTGCTGTGACCAGGGGAAATCTAAAAGCATCTTTTGGTGTCACTGGTGGGCTGTGTCCCCCGCTGGGTACTAGTGATATGAGCTGCACTGTTTCCACAGCTCCATCTCCTGTCCCCAAGCTGGGTAGGACACGCCCAGAGGCCTCTGTCACTCATTCACTTCCATCTGGACAGGGCAACAGTGTAGCTCTGACTATAACGGTCACAAAACACCCTCTGGTGCCACCGTCAAAGACAGAGTTCTGTTGACCCAGTGCAGTAATTTGCACATTTTCATCCTTTTAATAGTGCAAATAAACAACAAGACTTTGCCCAAGAAGGAAAACTCAGCTGCTGCTGCACCCTGGCCGAAGGACAGCCTCGCTCCTTGTAGTGGGTGTTCTGACGGCTTGTTCCGGCCCTGGTTCTCACCTCCCCTGCCCTCAGTCCACCAAAGACCCTTACCATGGACCGGAAAGATGGGAGACAACTACAGCACTTATTATTTTTCAGAAGAGAAAGAGAAAGAGAAAGACAAAGATGGAGCTTGGGGAAATTCCAAAAGATTGCACTGCAAGTCTTAGCCGGTGGACGGAAGGCTCAGAATTCCATTTACGTAGTTTTGTGGACACCCAGATTCCTATTCTAATGCTTGAACACACATGGGCAGCATTTACTAAGCATCTCCTGTGTACGTCATTCTACTGTGCACTGTACCTACTGTGTGCTACTATGCACCTAGTGGGTGCAGGGGGGAAAATTATTCTTGTCCTCCAGAAGTTTACAGATCAGAGGGGAGACATGTATTATAAACACAAATATCTAGATACTGAAGTCAAGGACAATGTTTTTTTTTTTTTTTTGACACAGGGCCTCACTTTGTCACCTGGGCTAGAGTGTAGTTGTGTGATCATGGCACATTGCAACCGCAAACTCCTGGACTCAAGCAATCCTCCTGCCTCAGCCACCCAAGTAGCTGGGATTATAGGCACACACCACCATGCTCAGCTAATTTTTCTGTTTTTTTTTTTTGTTGTTGTTTGTTTGTTTGTTTGTTTTTTATCATTGTTTAGACGGGGTCTTGTTCTTGTTCACACTGGTCTCGAACTCCTGGCCCCAAGCGACTCTCCCGCCTTGGCTTCCCAGAGTGCTAGGATAACATCATGAGCCACGACGCCCGACCAAGATGATGCTCATGTTTATGCAAATGTCCCAAGGGTACACCCCAAACCATGCAGCCTTCTGGGAGGAGGGGAGCTTAAAATCAGGTGTTATAGGAGATGACACACGAGAGTAATGAAGAAGGAAGAAGAGGGCACTTCAGGTGGCCAGGATGAGTCACTGGGCAGAATGTTCAAGCGGGTGCAGTAGCGGGGAGGAGACGCCCCTGGCTGCAGAGTTCAGCAGACCACCCTGTGGGGGTCAGAGGAGCCCAGGGGCTGGAGCACCCTGGTGGGGCTTTCTGGCCCTAGGGAAGGAGATCCAGTGCCAGTGTCATCTAACCTTAAAAACAGGTTCCTACGATGCTACGGGGCAGAGAGAAGCATCAGACTTGACAGCGCGGCCTCCCACCAGCTTTGTGGGAGAAGCCATCGCACTGCTGGCTTCTCCAGTTCTGTCCCACTCTGCCATCCCCCAAGGAGGCATCCTTACCTTAGTTTCTTCCTCCAGTTGCCTCTTAACCTCCTCCAGCTGCTGGGTGAGGGCCTGCTTGCTTTTGGTGAGCTGTGAAATCAGAGACTCCTTCTCTTCGACTTGGTGGCTCAACTCCCCTACCAAGCAGAGGTGGCCCCACGTCAGTGCTGCCCGCTGCCCTCGCCCCTGCCCCGGCCGGACCCCCGAGCCCTGCCCGTGCTCACCATTGTGGGTCTGCAGTCTTGCCTTCTGCATGTTCAGATCGTGGATTAACTGTGTCTGTTGGTCATCCTTGGCTTTGATTTCATTAAATTGGTCTTCCACAGTCCGGCACATTCTCTCTATGTTACTCTTTAAAATACAAAATGTCAACATGAATGGGGAAAAAAATGAATTCCTAGTGTCCAGTATTGAACTGGACAGTTTGATAGGTTAGCTTCTTGGCAGGTAAAATAAAAATAAAAATACAGAACATATAGAGGTTGGTTTAAAAAAATCATAGTCATTTCGGATTTGCTTTTTCTTTTTTATTTGTGATTGCTGCTCAATCACCAATAGTTTGGAACATCAGCTTTTCGTAGATAAGTATTTAATGATTTGTAAACAAACCTTTGAGAAGATGCTACTCAAAGGAACCCTGGGATCCTCCTATAATATAATCATTTCGGTGGCTGTGTGAGTAACATGTGCAGGCGTGTGTTCAGATGACGGTGTTGAGAGTTTCATCCAATAAAATGAAGGGCTCCCCATGGCGGAGATGGTGTGGAGGGACTCACCTTCCCTCCCGGCCTCTAGGTGGCCTGTGTTTTTGTGACGTTTGTTCAAAAACCTTGTGTGTGCTGTAGACCTCTCCCTCCTCCTCCCACCCCGCAAAACAGAAAATGAAATGTCTCCAGCATGTGTTTCTCCTTAGACTGGGAAGTGTGAGATAGCAGCAGGCGAGGTGGGGATGTTGATTCCAGGGAGGTCCTGCAGGGGCTTAGGATCTCTTTGAGGAGATGACAAACAAACACGAGAGGATCAAAGCAGGTGCCGTTGAAAAGGGATGGCCACTCACTAGGAGAAAAATCAAAGGGAACAACAACCGACGAAGCATAAAGAAATAAAATATGAAGTGCTTCTTCCCCCTGGATTTTAAAATTGAGAGCAGAGAGCATGAAGCCATTCTGGAGACAATGAGGCTGTCAGGAGGGGCTGGTCATAGGCACAGCTTCTGGGTGATGCTGGAGGTTCCCCTAGCCCAGCCAAGCCTGTGACCTGGGCTGGCTTGGAAGAGAGGGAGAGAGAGAGGGAGAGAGGGGGAGAGGGAGAGAGAGAGGGAGAGAGGGGGAGAGGAGGAGAGAGGGAAAGGAGAGAGGGAGAGGGGGAGAGAGAGAATGCATGCAGATCCAGCTTCTTAGAGAAAAAGAAAAAACCAAGAAAGGGAGAAAGGGCAGAAAAATGGGGAAACAGGAAAGAAAGGGAAAGGAGTCACCAGCCGGAGCCAGGGGCTGCCGTCAGGGAGTGAGGAAGAAATCAAGAGAAAGCACAGGGCAGTGTGAACTCAGACCCTAAACAAGGACAAGTCAAGGTGCCACAGAGACCACCCTAATTCTCAGATCCACATCTCCCTCCCTTTTCCCGACAGACTCCGTGGCCTTCTGGGGAACCCTCCGTGGGAGGCCCACAGCCCCACACTGGGGTCACCACCGCTTCTTCCAGCCCAGCGGAACCGCTCCCAGCACAGCTCAGAGCACCCTGCAACAGGGGCAGCTGTTAAATCTGGGAGCACGTGGTCGCTCTCTGAGGAAAGCTTTGCTTTGAGGTTATGTGCAGAGGCGGGTTTGCTATGAAGCTGGTGAAGTTTAAGCTTCAGGGACCTCATTTGTGTGAGCCCCAAAGAGTTTGGGGAGCTGTAGAGGTCCCAGGCGGGGAGAGGGAGCCATCGCAAGCAGAGTATATTTCTAGGTAGGCACTTCTGGCAAACAGCCTAAAGAGGCCTCAGAAGAAGGGAATCTGAGTCATTAAGGCGCCGGGAACTTATTTTTCTCATTCTAAATAAATATTGACTTTCATACCTAATTTTCATAAGTTTGTATACTTTTTCTTAAAGAGCCCAACCCTCCCAAGTTGTATATGTTTCAAATACTGCAAAACCTTCATGTCCCCGACTGACATGCGTGACTTCACGCTGGCCGTGCCTCCTGGGGACTAACACTGTGGGCTAAGGAGGTGGTAGGAAGAAGACCATACCCCAGAAGGCCCTTTGATGCAGTCCACCCACAGGTTTAGTTCTAGAACATGCCGGATGGATTGGAAGCTTTTGTAAGACTCTGGAAGGATGCTGCCACCTTGAGTGGGGGCAGCTCATTTGACCATGCTTGAATGAGGCCATGATCTGAATATCTGTGTCCCTCTGAAATTTACAAGTTGAAATTTAATTCCTAGTGCAGTGGTGATGGGAGGTGGGGTCTTTGGGAGGTGATTGGGTCACAAGGGTGGGTCCCTTATGAATGGGATTCGTGTCATTATGTAAAAGTCCTGAGAGAGCTTGTTCGCCCTTTCTGCCCCGTGAGGATGCAGCAAGAAGGAGGCATCTATGAAGCAGAGAGCAGCCCTCACCAGACCTCAACTCTGCTGGCACCTTGATCTTGGAATTCCCAACCTCCAGAACTGTGAGCGATACAATTTCTGTTGCTTATAAATTACCCAGTCTAAGGTATCTATTGCAGCAGCCCAAATGGATAAGATGCATGACGTGAATAATTTGAGACACTGAAAGCCGGCAGAAGCGGGGAGGAGGGTTGCAGTGTAGCACATGCAGTGGTTTGGGGGCACCAAACTACACGTGCCCCACAGCTCCCTCGAATTGGCCGAGAGCAGGAGGACCAGTCGGGTACCTTCGACTTGGAGACAGTCTCAATGTTGCTGGCCAGGTCGTCGATCTCCATCTTTAGCTCACTCTTCTCCTTCTCCAGCTTCTGTTTGACCCGCTGCAGGTTGTCGATCTGCTCCCCGAGCTCGGCCACACTATCCACGTGCTTCTTCCTCAGGGTGGCCGCCGTGGCTTCGTGCTGCAGGGTGGCCTCCTCCAGGTCCCGGCGCAGTTTCTGGAACTCAGCCTCGCGCTTCTTGTTCATCTCGATCTGCACAGACGTGGCCCCACTGGCTTCTTCCAGCCGCTCGCTGATCTCCTCCAGCTCCCTGGCTAGATCCGAGCGCTGCTTCTCAACCTTGGCTCTGAATGTGTGTTCTGCTTCAATTTCTTCCTCCAGCTCTTCCGTGCGGGCCTAAAATGGTCACTGTATTAGGAATGTTGTTGCAGGGGGCGGGGGTGTGGGGGGCGGCCCACTTTGGGAGGGGCTGGGTGGTGAGGAATAGTGCGTGGGCAGCACGGAGTAAAGAATATGTTATAACATTAAGTTGGTGAAGAAAACTTGGAAAAAACCTAAGGGTCCGTTAATAGGGGACGGTCTAATCAGTTGTGATGGAGACACGCTCTAGAGGTCTGTGAAGCAGGGAGACGCCCACTCATATCTACCACGGATTGCGGTAGAACATGTTGCTAAATATCAGGAACAAGTTGCACATTGACGCTCTCCCTATGATAATATTTATGCTAAAAGTATGAAGAAACAGAAGAATTTTTTGCATATGTATTACATATTTTCTTTGGATCTTAACTGTGTACACAAACACATAGCAAAAGACCCAGAGGGATGCACGTCCAACTGATGCGGGCAGCTCTTCTGAGCAGACGGGGAGGGCCCTGGGCTCAGGGGTGGTGATCAAAGCACCCTCATCAGTAATATTGCGTCTTTTCAAGGAGATATGTCTATGTGTGACTTAGATTATTAAAATATCAATTTCAAAAAATAAAGGAACGGACAGAACATTCAGGAACGAAGAAGCCTGAGAAACAAGAGGGAAAGTGTGCAGAGTGGTGCTTGCAAAGGGACTCTCGGTTGGGAGGGGTTTGACACTTTTACCTGCAGTTCTTTAATCTTCTTTTGCAACTGCAAACTGTGAACTTGTTCATCGTCGATTTTGGCTTGCAATTGACTGATTTCAAACTCCTTCCTGCAAATAGATTTTAAAAAAAAAAAGGACATGCATTATAAGCCTTTTAAGTTTGGGAAGGAAGTTGCCTTTCAGGCTTAAACACAGAGGTAGAAAATGAAATATCTACTTCTTCAATTTCTCTTCCACTTGCTGCTTGTCATTTTCTAGATCCATGATGGATTCCTGGGACATTTTCAGGTCTCCTTCCAGCTTCCTCTTCACTCTTTCCAGGTCTGCCCTTAGTTTCTTCTCCTGCTCTAAGCAGCCCTCGAGCTGGGGAGGCACAAGGGGAGAGGTTGAGGCCCTACTGGGAAAATGAGCTTGCCCCTTTCAGCCAGTGCAGCTGCGCAGGTGGCTGTGTCCGGTGGCTTCCTTGGCTGCCGTGGGGTGTGGCTGCAAGCCTCTGGCTCTAACAGGAAGCAAGTCTGTCCCTCCCTCCCCTCTCTTCTCTCCTCCAGAAAAGGCCACCCCAGGGGGCTGGATTCCCCAGGGACCTGCTGGGGCCTCTGTCAGCCATCTCGGCCACCCCCACGGGGCCCGGATCACGTCCCCTGTAGGAGTCCGGTGCCTGCCCTTGCACAGACAGGAACAAATGGCTTTGCTGGTGGCACTGTGCAGGGCCAGGGTGCACCATCACTCTCCCCTCCTTGCCCTGTACAACCGTG
Source organism: Eulemur rufifrons (assembly GCF_041146395.1). Lineage (NCBI taxonomy): Eukaryota > Metazoa > Chordata > Mammalia > Primates > Lemuridae > Eulemur > Eulemur rufifrons. Next base: position 6,021,240 of record NC_090991.1, read on the forward strand.
GGAAGATTGAAGAAGAAATTCTAGTGTGTGCGTGTGTGCGCACTTGCGTGTGTACACATACGTGGGCGCAGGGAAAGAGGGCGTAGAGGAGGGGCACGCCTACTCTGGCCTCAGAAAAAAATCACACAATCTGGAAGAGTTCTAGCCACAACAATGAGTAAAAACCTGAAAACGTCAAACCTCGCTCTTCCATCAAGAACAATACTGTACTGCCACGGAGGGCGGGAAGTAGTAATTTTCATGGCCAGAAACGGAACTTTTACAAATAATGTTAGAACAAGATTAGAGGTTTGGGAATTCAAATGACCTCAAGTGGATGCCAATAATAATGATAATATATTAGCAGCCTGTGCCTTACTGAAAACTTTCTACATGCTGGGCTTTCCATGGAAACCCCCTGAGATGGAGCTATTCATAGCCCCATTTCACAAGGGAGAAACTGAGGCTTCCCGAGGCTTGCTCAGCATCCCAGACTCATCCCGGGTCGGCGTAGGCTAAGGACTGAATTCTGGGACTCTGATTCCTGACTCGGAACTCAGGCCCTATGTCCTGATCAGACCCTCCCTTGCCTGAGCTTTCACAGTAACACGTGCTGAAGCACAGTAGTGAAATATCCTCACATCATCTGTTTGCTGTTCAAGCTTGGCATTGATTTTGATTAGACCATTGACTTTATCTTCTTCAACCTGAAGATCATCCAGTGTTTGCTGATGGGCTTCCTGGAGAGATTTCTTTTCTTTGGTCAATTTGGAAATGTTTTCTTCAAGTGCGGTCATTTCTTCAGAAAGATTCTTTACCTAGAAGAATATCAACACCAATTGATACAGAAACAATTAAACCAGAAGTTTCCAACAACAAAAGCTATTGCTTCTTTTCCTTTTTTTTTTTTTTTGGCTCCTGCATTTCTACCTCCTGGGATGGACAGCCTCTCAGTTCTTTATGTTCCTCAGTGTCTATCACGGTGCCTCAAATTCGCCTGTGAGGATTATTCCTTAAAAAAGAGGGTATTATATTTTTCAAGGAAGGACACAGTTAAAATGCAAACGTGCTACTTCTGAAGGGTAACACGTCAATCTATATTTACTCGTAATACATGTGTGGAAATTTGTTTGTTAGGTTGGCCGACTGGGGTTTAGAATGAGGCGGGAAGGGGAGGGCAGGCACAGGGTGCTATGTGAGAAAATTCAGAATGGGTGTGCCGTGTTGTCAAGCCGTGGGATGAGAGCACCAAACACGGAACTTTAAGGCATTACATGGAATCTTCTTCCATGCACAACCATCTTCCAGAGCAGAGGTTGCTATGATAACTCCAGACCTGTGGGCTGAATCTGGCAAGAGACACATTGTCTTTAGTCCCACATAGTGGTTTATAGTTTTTGAAAATGTTACCAACATTGGAAAAAATGAGAGTTCACATAAAATCTGGATTTCTGGCTTCTCCTGGGAAATCGGAGCCTCTGGCAATGCTGGAATCACATTCTCACGAGACAACATTTGGCTAGGGCTGAGTCTTGGTCCCACCCACGGACAGGGCAAGAACTCTCCAGTTTGCCACAGTCCCCACCCCTCCCTAGTGTCTCTTTCCATCACTCCCAGTTGTCTATCCAACACTGCCTCTGAGTGTCAACTGCCATTGTCACCTTATGCTCGGCAGTCCTCATCCCTTACCCTACCTCATGGGCTACCATTAGGGCATGAATCATGTCACGTGTTTTTGCATATTTTTGTTAAATGTATGTTATTGTGTTGCATGTATGTGATTTTTGTCTACATAAATGCTATCATGCTGTATATTTTGTTTTATTATATTTCTCCCCCACTCAGTGCTAGGTGTTTAATACCCATCCTTGTTGCCCGGTGTGCACAAGCCTGCTGCTCCTCATGGCTGCGTGGTATCCATGGTGTACACCTAGCACATTTTACTCTCCATTTCCGCAGCGGTGGACCCTAGACCCTGCCTCCAGCCCGTCCCTACAAGCAGTGCTGCTACAAACATCCTTGTGCACATCCCCTTACGGTCTGGTGGGAGAATTTCTTGGTTTATACACCAAGGAGCAGAATTGCTGGGTCACAGAGTATCTGGTGGATTCTTAATTTGACTAAGTAATTCCACATGACTTGGCTCCATTAGTCTATACCTTGCCGAAAATGCATGGGGGTCCCTGCACCCCCACCTCCCTGGCAATCCTTGGTGGTACCTGGTTTTCTGCCTCCTTCCTTATCTGCCCGGCCCCTGCAGGCATTTCTGTTTGCTATCCCTGTGCCATGAGAAACAAAGATGAATATGAAACAGTCCTTCTCAGGAAAAACACTAGAAGTCTGTGGTACAACCATGGGCGATTGAGAAGAGCCTGTGGGAGCGAAACCAAGGCAGAGGGCAGAATGCAGTGGGACCTAACTGTGCCTCTCCTCGCTTCCTGCCGCCCCCTTGCAGGCAGTGCTGGGCTGAGGGACTGCTGCCCCAGCCTTTCCTCCCCTTACCGAGAGGGAGTGGGGACTGGCCCAGAGACCGGGGGACCCTGGGTTTGCCCACCTTGTTCTCTGTGGCATGCTTCTCCTTCTCAACCTTGGTCAGGGTCAGCTCCAGGTCGTCAATGTCTCTTTTGAGAGAGGAGCATTTATCTTCCAGATTCCTTTTTTTGGCAACCAGATCAGCATTCGTTTCTTCCTCTTCTTCCAATCTCTCAGTCAGCTCCTTGACTTTTGCTTCTAGCAGGATCTTGCTTTTGATGAGTCCCTCGCACCGTTCCTCGGCGTCCATGAGATTTTCTGTTTCCTGCAAGAACCAGGTCATTGTAAGTTTGATCAGGCTCTTGGAAAAGCCTAGAAGGAAAGGGCCTTAACCTCTAAAATCCCATTTTCTAGACCTAAGCCGAGAAATGATTCATGAACACACACACTGCACACGTGTGCACATACACTTACATATCACCCGTATGCTCTTTTATTTTTAGCCACCAAAGACATCATTCACTTAATAGGAATTCCCTTAAAATAATTTCATACAAAGGAGTTCATGAAGTTGCAAGCTCACTTTAAAGAACAAAGCCTCTAGAAATTTGCCAAATGTGGGCATCTTGGCATCTCACTCTTCCCGCCACCACCAGCTGAAAAACGACCCATCTACCATCCCAAGCTGACTAATATTTTCAACACACGCTACTTTTTGACTTGCAGCAGCAAAGTGCTGCCGATGTCTTCTTAGCTGTGCCTCCTCGAGTCACAAAACAGAAAATTAAAAATACACAAGAATCAGTGATTGAATAAGTGCATGTACCAGAAGACTCTATTGTAGTGAGTCTCTTGAACAGACCAAGATTAGCATATTCTGTTTTTAGACTAAATCTGGCTCTATCTTCCCATAAAAGAGCACTTTAAGCACCGGATGCACATTGCATGGATGGAGAGACACTGACAAGAGTAAGCGCCAATGTTAATTGAGCATCTGTAAACCTGCGCTATGTGCTAGACACGTCACACGCACCTAGTCTCCCAGATTCCGCAACAACCATACGAGGTGAGTACTGTTACTATGCCCATTTTACAGATGAGAAAACTGAGGCACAGAGAGGATTAGAAACTTGTCCAGCTGCCAAAGGGAGGATCTGAGATATAAACCCAGTTATCTGGATCCAAAGCTTATTCTCTTGCCCACTATGCCTGGGAAAGTTCTCCTAATAACTGCCCTATACTGATTGGGAAAATGAAAAGGAGAGTAGAAAATGCTTTGCACACAAAGCAAAAGGTAAAAGTATTTAGGAACTTATTAAAAAGGGAAAATTACAAATGCCTTAACTCTGTGAAACGGGACAATTACACTGCCAGAGTGTTGCATACTAACCCTAACCCTATTTCTTTGATAAAAAATGCACCTCTTTAAAGCATTTTTTATTATAACCATATTATTGTAAGTCATTTATGGAAAATTACTCTTTCTATTTCAACTTGGGTTATTTAATTTGAACGAATCATTTTTATTTTTATTGACACAACTTTTAGAAGACCTGGTACATTCCTGACAGGTTTTAATTGGGATGACACACACACAGCCTCATACCCACAGCAAAATATACCCACCCCGCTGTGGAAGACGGGGAGGATTCAGGGACAGCCCAGACCCTCACCGCAGGCGTGTCTTCTGCACGCACCGCTCTGGCTACGGCAGAGCCCGTCCTCCCTTCGCTTGCCGGGCAATGCTGCAATACTCGACAAGACCACTGGGTGGCACCACTGTCTCTTGAATAGACACCTGCTGGGGGCCTCAGTGTTCCTCCTCCTCTTCTGTCCTCCAGAGTGTTTTGCACTCTCGGGTAGACGGTTACTTACAGACTGGACCTGCAACTGGAGGTCATTCTTTTCCTGCAGCAGGGAGACCATTTTCTCCTCCAGCTCCTTCCGGCGGGCCTCGGATCTGGCCAGTTCCTCCTTGGCTCTCTCGAAGTCTTCCTTCATGGTGGCCATCTCCTTCTCAGCCTCAGCGCTCTTCAGCAAGGGCTTGATCTTGAAGAACAGGTTCATCCAGGGCCAGTGCTTGACGTTCATGAAAGAGCGGATGTTGTACTGGATGCAGAAGATGGAGTCCCTGCACACCCATTGAGACTCAGGTTAACAAACGACAGCAAGCTCTGGTCTCTGTCCTCCCAGCCCTCCCCCACCCCTATGGCCCGGGAACCTCCATCCTTCCCCGCTGGGGGGAGGGAGGCTCAGCCAAGCGTTGCAGGTCCTGTGGCTCTAGAGCAGGTCTGCAAACCAGGGGCAGAGGAATCGGCACGCACAGAGGTGGAGGGGCTAGAGAGGGCCTGGGGGCATCTGAGGACCTCCTAGCCCTGCCTTCCCCTCCACCACCCTGCAGAGAGTGCTCTGCCTGAGGCACCAGTGGCCTCCTAATGCTCGGTGCAATGAGCATCTTGCATTCCTACTGGGTTTTTCTCCCACATTTGAATTGTTCATCAACTCTTGCCTTGTTTTTCTTTTCTTTCTTTCTTTTTTTTTTTTTTTTTAGAGATAGAGTCTTGCTCTGTTCCCCGGGAGGAAATGCAGTGACATGATCATAGCTCACTGCAGCCTCCAACTCCTGGACTCAAGCGATCCTCCTGCCTCCCCAGTAGCTGGGACTACAGGCACCAGCCACTATGACTGGCTCAACTCTTGCCTTTTTTAAACTTTCCTCTGCCTTTGATTCTATGGTATGTTTCCCGTTTCGTTGGGTTTTGCCATTAGGGGCTCCCTCTTCCTGCTGAGGTGTTGGTGGAAACCTAGGCCGTGTCCTTGGTCATCTCCCAATCTCCTGCTCTGGCAGGTTGATCTATCTTCCTGATTCCAACTGCTGCCTACACCCCCGCGTCACCCACATGCTCTCCTCCCCTTCGCCCGCCACAGCTTTGTGTCCACAGAGCTCGCAGGTGCCTGAAAACTCGCTTCTCTCTCCCTTGTTGGGATGTTTTCAATTTCTGTTTTGCTGGTTGCCATTTGTTCAGCCGAGTTGGACACCTGGGAGTTACTCCTGACTGATACACGATGACCCATGGTGGCCCGGACAACGTGAGAGCCACACAGGGGACCGGGGAGCAGAGGATCCACCCAAACCCCCCTCCCCGAAATCCTCACAATAAGCAGTCATCAAAGCTGCTACTCCTTCTCTGAATTATTGAGGGAACAGGACCCCTAAACATTCCGCAGTCCGTGCCCTCCTCTCACCCATTGCCCATGTCCTAATTCAGGTCCTTATCGCCTCCTATTTGGACTTCGGCCACAGCAAGGTCTTGCCCTCTCTTGTCCCCCAAGTTCACCTCCTCCTAGCAGCCAGAGTGACCCCATCCCATCCCTCATCTCTCCACTCGCCTTCCTCAGCACCCCGTCAATCAGAGGATGCAGTCTGGGCTTCTGAACGTGACACCTGGGGACCTCCCCGCCTGCCTCTTGCCCTGTGCACCAGTGACAGCAGCCCCGGCCGTCCTTCCTCAGGTCACACAAAGCTCCCTTCAGAAAGGGCTTTCTTCTCGCTGGCCCCTTCACGCCCGCCCCAACCCCCACCAGGCTGGGGCCTATTCTTGCCCATCCCCCGCTCCCCGGAATGTAACCCTAACATTGCACTTGGCACAGGCGTTCGCACTCGCCACGCATGTGTCTGCTGCCACTGCCCCAGGGGCTCCGTGACGGCAGAGTTCACCTCTGTGTCCGCAGTGCCATGCAGAGCACCCAGCCCAGGAAGCTGCTCAGCAGATGTTGGTTAAAAGAATGAATGAATGAAAGAATGAACAAGTATGTGGATATCCCAAGACTACAAGCAGAGAGTGACCACCGGCTGCCAAGTTGGGGCGGGGGGCAGGCAGGATAAGGTGAGGTGAGGGTCTGCTTCACCTCCTCTCCATCATCTTCTTGAACTCCACCCGCATCAGGTAGCCCCTGCACAAGGCCTGCGTGCGCGTCATCAGCGTCACCAGCTTCTCATCTCTCATCTCCTCCAGAAGCCCCAGGAGCCCAGCTTTAAAGAACACCTGCATTAAAGGAGAGACAGGCCCTGCTTTATCGTCAGCAGGTGTTCACCTGGGCCCTCGGGGCCTGCTCCTGCCCCACCCCCGCCCTGGGCCCTCAGCGCCAGGCGGGAACGGCAGCAATCTGGCTCCTAGGGCTCGCTTCTCGGTGGTTCTGGTCTCTGCGGTGGCCCGTCCTGGCCAGTGAGGTGGCCTGTTCTAACGTCTGTGCCAAGCCCCACCAAGCCACGTGGAATGGCTCTGACAGAGCTCCTGCGCACGCAGCAAAGACAAGTCCAGAAAGTAGCCACAGAGCACAACTGTGAGCAGATTAGGAGAAGTTCCCAGGTGTGTCTGCCTCACCCTCCTTCCCCACTGATTGCTTCTACTGCTCCGTGGGTTAAGCTCCCAGCCACATACACACCGGCACAGAGAGAGCTCGCTGTGCCTGGACGCAGGGCTCCCTTTCTCTGGCTACGGGGCACGGGTGGCCAGGTTGACCGGAAGAGGAAAGAGGCCTTTTCTCCAGCCAGCCAACAAGCAGCCCAGGCTGTGGGATACGTGGGAGGTCCCAGCTGCACCTGTTCGCACCTTGGTGTGGCCGAACTTGAACTGTTCCCGGTCCACGTCGATGGAGTTCAGGAGCTTCTCGGAAGCGTTCTTGCTATCGATGAACTGCCCTTCTGGGATGGCACTGGCATTGAGGATCCGGTACCTGAGGAGAGAAGAGCTTCTTGAATGGATACAACCCCCCAGAAAGACCCTGTGCCTGAGACCAGCCTTCTAGAATGTTCTCCTGCTCTGTCGGTGGTGGAAGTAGGATATTACACAGCTGGTCTGGGAGAGAGGGACAGCTAGGGCTTGATTCTGGGGGCCATGGTGGGAGGGAGAGAAGCGTGAAAGGAGGAGGCCCAGCCAAGTGCACAACTGGAATTTTGCTTTCAGAGGAAATGGCTCTTGTCCGACTTAAAAGAGCTTTGAAACCAACTGTGACCTCAGACCTTGGTTCTTCTGCCTCTGGAGGGTCCTCTGCTCTCCTCCACTCTGGACGAGGCCTGGACTTGTGGGCCCAGATGGTGGCTGGGAGGAGAGATTTGACCTACACCCTTGGGTCTCAACTAGGGGTGATTTAGCAACGTTTGGAGACAGTTTTGATTGTCACAGCTTGGCATGGAGGGGTATGGTTTGCTACTCTTGTCTCTGGGTGGAGGCCAGGGATGCTGCTAAAATCCTACAATGCATGGGACAGCCCCCGCAATAAAGGACGAGCTAGCCCCAGATGTCCATAGTGGGGAGGCTGAGGCATCCTGTCCTAGAGCAGAGTCTGGCTCTGGCCTTGGAGCCACTTGGGGCTGCCCAGCACTCGCTCTGGGCATGAGGCCAGCCCCCCAGCAAAAGATGAGGTCCACAGAACCCCCGCGGCCCTGCGAGCTCCCCAGACGCCCAGCCCGAGGAGCACCTTCGCCGCCCTCGCAGGAGAGAGTGCAAAGGAGAGCGGTGACCTACCGCTGTTTGAAGTCGGCGTAGAGGATCCGGCTGGGGAATCCTTTCCTGCAAATCCGGATGCCCTCGAGGACGCCGTTACAGCGCAGCTGGTGCATCACCAGGTAGTGATCCATGACACCTGGGGACAGACAGAATGTTCCGCGAGTGTGTCTGTGGCTTTTTCACTGTTTGTCTTTGATGGTCTGAGGCACCGTGACACACTCCAACCCACCCAGACTAGAGCGGGAAGAGCCAGTGCCAGCTCCAAGGTGGAGGGGTCTCCGATAGGCTGGGCCTGCCCACAGGTCCCGCAGTGGTCAAGCTATTGACCCCGTCTGTGGCCCTTGGCTCTGTCGCGAGGCTGCGAGGGTGGCAGAGGGAGTGTGGGGTGCCCCCTTGTGCTTCCCATGAGATGGCTCGAGTTGCCTTCCTGCCTCTACTCAGGATGGGGACGCAAAGCCCACTGTGCCCTCAGTGGGGGCAGAGGAGCCCAGTAGAGGAAGGAGGGCTGTGGCAGGGGACAGGGAGGGTGGACGGCTGGGCAGGGTCATCTGCTGGCTGTTGGAGGAGGACACAGCTTGGGTGGAGGAGGAGAAGCCGGGGAAAAGCCCTCGTGGGGAGGGAACACGGGCACTCTCGGTAATCGGGCACAAGTCAAACTGGGACGGAGACAAGGGCTGTGTGAGGGGTTAGAGGAAGGCACCCTGGTGATGTGATGCGTCTCCTTATGGACTAAGTTGCTGGGGAGGGCTGTGTCTAAAGCTGGCTTTGACTTAACCTTTTGGAAACTTCTGGAATGCTCTCAAGCTTCCCTGGTTGCTGTGGGGAGTGATCACTGTACAATTAGACAATTTCCAAGGCTTTGCCAGGGCTGCACTGTCTGATACAGCAGTGATTGGCCACCTGGGGCTGTTTCCATTTAAAGGTATTGAAATGAAAAATGCATTTTCTTAGTTGCATCGGCTACGTTTTATGTAACCAGCGGCTGCCACACCGGACAGTGCAGATATAGGTCATTTCCTTCATCCCAGAAAGCTCTATCGGGCAGTGATTCTCTAGAGAAAAAGTGGTTAAGACCAAGGAGAAAAGGTATCAGAAATTCAGAGAATGGCCAATGGGGAGAGAACCCGGGCAGTTATCTAGTTATTTCTCAGGTGATGTTCTGAGTGGTTCTGCTGTGCACTTAGATGTTCTCTGCCTCTATTTATTTTATTTGTAAAATAAGGATAATAATACAGGTGGAGCATCCCCAATCCGAACATTCAAACTCTGAAACGTTTTGAGTGCCAGATGACACAAGTGGAAAATTCCATACCTCACCTCATGGGATGGATCACAGTCAAAACGCAGCTCTGAACTTCGTTTCATGCACACAATTATTAAAAATATTGTGTAAAATTACCTTCAGGCTATGTGCATAAGGGGTATACGAAACATAAATGAATCTGGTGTTTAGACTTGGGTCCCAAGCCCAAGATATTATGTATATATGTAAATTTTCCAAAATCTGAAGCAATCTAAAATCCAAAACACTTCCGGTCCCAAGCGTTTCAGAAAAGGGATATTCAGTCTGTGGTATCTGCTTGGTAAGGCTGTTGTGAGGAGTGAGTGAGTTAGGATGAGTAACGAGGTTAAATAGTCCCTGACACGTGGCAGGGGGCTCGGGAGATACAACAGTTACTGTTGTCGTTTGGTGCAACGAGGGCTGGTTAAAGACTGGGCTGAGGCCTCCATCTCCACAAGAGCCAGGGGCAGGGAGAAGAGGCATTATTATAGCACCATTAACCTTTCAGAGTCAGAAGAAAACTTAAAGACCATCATTTTCTGTCGGGGAGACCAGAGCTGCCACTCTGTGTGCCCAGCTGTGCACCCTGTGGGACGTCAGGGCCCCAGGGGAGACTGAGGCCCAGGGAGGTGAAGGGCTTGGCAAGGTGGTGGCAGAGCCCAGCCAGGACTCTCTCCCCTCCCAGGGCCCTCCAGTTTGTGCAGACACAGCATTCTGAGCTGGGGTCTCTGAGGGCTCTCTCTGTGTCCTTCCTTCCAACCCAGGCTGGGATGCTCTCCAGCAGGTCCATGGGAAGGGGCCTCCTTCGCCTTTGTGCCAACGTGCAAAACTTCTAAAATGTTCCCTGCACCTTTTCCTCATCCTTCTCCTCTGACAGCCGTGGCGGGATTTTTTTTCTTTCTTACCCCTTGGTTGATCACTTCCATCCCCTCCTTTCTCCAACCACCTCAGTCTTCCCGGGCAGTTGTATTAACCATGTTTTTTCAATATTCTGTATTTTATGACGCTTTGACATCTTGGGCCTTGCCGACCTGGAGAGACTGCCCCTCCCAGGACTAGCGCATTCTAAGAGATAGCAGAGGACTCGCCTGCAAGCACACCTTTCCCATGCAAACCAAACCCAAAGCTCTTACTCCCGCAGCCCCACCTCTGTCAGCTCTAACAGCCTCTTACACCCTGGGACAATATTCCCCTGCCCTGGTCACCCCAGCGCCAGGAACCAGACAATCCAGGGCAGCTCCTGCACCTTGAAGTCTGCCAAAACTATTCAAACCTGCCGATCCCAAACCGCTTGGCCTGCTCCCCACCCCGCCTCGCCCGTCCCTTCCCGTGAAAACTGCAGTGAAGGCTGTGGCCTGTGATATCCTGTGCTCCCCGGCCCCCTGGCCCAGCCTTCGTGCTCCCCCACGTGGCCCTCCCTGGCGGGCGCCCTCCTGCTAGGCACTGTGAGTGACTTTCTTTTCAATGGCAGGTGTCTCCTGGTCTCTTGGACTCACCACGTCTGAACAATAATAAAACCTGCATTGCGAAACAGCAGCGAGTGAGCCTTTGGACAGTCAGCAGCACATTCAGCAGAGCCCAGGCTTGCCACAAGAGGACAGTGACAGGGTAGAGGCTGGAGCCCTGTGGCAGAGCAGAGAGCCCGGGCTGGTGAAGCCCTGGAGGTTGGGGAGAGCAGCTAGCCAGCCCCGTCGGCGCCTGGGGGCGGGGAAGGGGTTTGAGGTTTGATGGTGGAATGTGACTTCCAGTCCCGGCTCTGGGTGCCCTGGGGGGAGGCACTGAAGTCTGCCCAGTCTCCAGTCTTCTAGAAAATGGAGAGGTCACACAACCGGTGCTTTCTAAGGTGTCACCTGCATTTCTGTGTGATAATGTGTTCCCAGAAATGGGAACGAAAACAGAGAGGTAGGTGCCAGAGCAAAGGAGAAGCCAAATAAAAAGGAAAGGACTGAAATGTCACCAAAATGTACCTTCCATAAGGAAAAGTAAACCAGTGGCTGCCCAAAAGCCCTGGGGGATCCTAGGGAGACCACTTGAGCCCACGTGGTTCAGCCCACCCTCCCACTATCTGATGCTTGCAAGCCACTTGCTCGGACAGGAGTCAGGCCACGTGCACGTTTGATTTGTGCAAACGGGCTCAGCGACAACAATGCAAACTGACTTCTTCCTACACCTGCATCCAAGCCAACGGTTTCATTTGATGCTTAACCAAAGAAGCAACTCTGTTCCAACACCGGAGGAGAAGCCGGCTCGCTGGGAGGAAGCACAGCATGCCCCAAACAGCCTGTATCAGAAATGGTGCCGCTGCTTTTTGCCTCTGACTTAGACTTTAAATGTTTGAACCCAACTTCCACGGAAGATGCAATTCCACTAACTATAATAGACCAGGTTATGGGGGAGTTAACGTTTCTGGTTCTGAGTCATAATAATCATAATGATAATAACAACAACAATAACAGTTGACATCCAGTGTCTACTGGGACTGGGTGTTCGCAATGTGCCCAGCGCTGCTTTAAATGTTTTACTTGCGTGTGCTCATTTAATCCTTGTAACAACCTGCCAAGGTGGGTTAAATCAGTTAATATTTACAATGTGAGCAACCATTTTATAGGCACTTATTAAAGAAATAAATAATAAACGAAAGTGCCATTTTTATCCTCGTTTTATAGACCAGAAAGCTGAGGCAGAAAGAGCTCAAGTGCTTGGTTTAGGTGAGTAACAGGTAGAGCTGGGATCTGGTTGCTCAACAATCTACACCTCTGTTCACCTGTAAAGCTGCAGAGGCAGGGCGTTTAATCATGAGCCGGGAGACCCGTGTTCGGCAGAGAACAACTCCGCTGGCGAGTGAGCTACCCCAGAGCCACAGCTCTGTGCGACAGTTTATTTTCCTCTTTGTGACAAATGGCCCTGAAAAACAGCTGTCCTGCAAGAATATTTGCACATCAGCATCGGGTGACAGTTAAAGGTCTGCTCTGCTGCTCGGTGTTCTGTATCTATAAATACGGTCTCTGATTCTCATTTTTCTCATCTATAAAATGGAGATCATTACACGTATCTTGCAGAGAACTGTTGCAAGGATTAGAGATGATAAAAAAAGTTAACTGACATATAGTTTGGACTCAAAAAATCCATTGCTATTGATGCTGTTTTATTATGGGATACCTAAGATGATTATTTGCCAAATGCAGTGGCTCGTAACTTTGGGGTAAAGCGGGCCAACAGAGCCCTGTGAGAGCCTCACGAAGCCAAGGATCTGACGTGCCCACATTTGTACATGCGATATTTTGGATATGATTTCATAGTAGGGGTGCCAGATATAAGATGGGATGCCAAGTTGAATTTGAATTTCAGATAAATAATGGATAATTTTTTAGTGTAATTATATCTCATATACTGCATGGGTCATACTCATACCAAGAAATTTTTCATTGTTTATCTGAAAGTAGAATTTAATGACATCTGTTTTTTTTTCCTTATTTTTAATTTTCATGGACAGAATAATTGTACGTATTTTTGGTGCACATGTAATATTTTGATACAAACATACAATGTGTAATGATCATGTCTGGGTAATTGGGATATCTGTCACCACAAACAGTTATCATTTCTTTGTGTTGGGTCCATCTAGTATTTTTATTTGCTAAATCTGGCAGCCCTATTTCTAGACTACTCTGAGAAGCGACAACGACGATGACCCTTTCCGTGAGCACACCCACAGAATTTTGCATTCATCTCAGGGCGTCCTGTTCTGTTCAAGTAATTGGCAAGATTGGATTGGTGCTCACCAGGAGTCTTGGTTTCGTTGGGAATCAGACACCGTACAAAGTGAGGGTGCGTGCTCCTGAGGTTGGTCATCAATTTGTTTAAATTTTCCTGGGACACGAATAAAAACAAGCACATTTAATAAATGCCATCTCACTGGGCAGAAAAACAGCTGAATGTGGGAGCTGCCAAAACACGCACCCTGAACACGGCTGACACGGTCTGGAAGGAGGAGCCCTTCTTCTTGCCGCCCTTCTTGCTTCCCCCGGCGTCACCTGGAGACAGACGCAAGGACAGACAGGTGTCAGACGCAACCCCGGGCGCGCCGCGTGGGCTTCCTACACACCCGCTTCCAGAAACGGGAGTTCTGGTTTCCTTTTGACATAAGAGATCTTGAGGTTTTGCCTGTGTGTGTTAACACGCCTCCAAACTACCTCACCTGGATCCCTGTGGGAATGGGGTGTGTGGGCTATGGGTGGCGTTTCCCTGGGAGTGTAACTTAGACTCTCAGCATGAAAGGAGAGTCCTTTCCTTTAGAAATCAGACCTTGGTAAGACTGAGACGTTCCTCTTAAGGATCATCGTTTCTTTCATGAGTTTACGCCCTTTTATCCTTGAGTCCCTGTCTGTCACTTAATGAGGAAGTAACTGAAAGCAATAAAACGGAATTTTCTCAAGAATATTCCACACATTGATTTTTTTTTTCTTTTCTAAATGAAACAACCCAATTTGCCATCTTAATTTGGAGTCGGTGATATTTGGTCTACTTTTTCTGCATGGCTTAATTTTCAGATTTAGCCTCTGATACCTAATCAAGATTCAGCCGTGGGGAAAATGTTAATGTCTCACTTTCCCCTCTCTTCCTTTCATCTCACCCTCCTCGTTCCCTGGGTGCCGCATGAATCTGTGTTCGGAGAGGAGAGGCTGGAAGGCCCCTTCCCCAGATCCACGCCCACACGGGGTCTGAAATGTTAGCATCTCGGTGTTCTAAGTGAGGTTGTGCGGTGCAGTGACAGAGACACCCTGATCAGATGGAAAGAAAATGATTTTCTTCATCGAAGTTTACACTTATGCCCATTGATTGCATTCCTCTGCCCGAATCAATTTTTTAAATGATCTAATTCCATAACAAATCATTATATTGCATATATTTTCAAACTAAAAGCATTAACTTATTTAATGTATGCATTTAAAATAGCACATAATTTAAAAACTCAATTTTGGCAACTATTTAAAAAATGTATATATTGGTAGCCTTAAAGAACGGTAGTGGCTTGTATAGCCACTTTTGAAAAGAGTTCAGTAGTTCCTCAAAAAGTTAAACATAATTATCATATAACCTAGTAATTCCACTTGTAGGTACTATATATACCCAAGGGAACGGCCAGCGTATGCCACATGGAAACTGGTATACAGATGTTCATGGCAGCATTACTCACAATAGCCTAGAAGTGGAGACAACCCAAATGCCTGTCGACTGGTAATTGGTTAAACCAAATGTGGTTGATTCATACCGTGGAATGTTATTTGTCTATAGAAAGAACGAAGTCCTGATACCTGCTACAACATGGACAGACCTTGGAAACGTTAGCCCTAGTAAAAGAAACCAGACACACAAGTGCACATAGTGCATAATTCAATTTATAGGAAATGTCCGGAATAGGCACATCCATAGAGACAGAAAGTAGATGAACGCGTGGTTGCCGGAGGCTGGGGATGGGAATGCAGAGTGACTACTCGTGGGTTACAGGGGTGACAGGAATGTTCTCGAATTAGCGGTGATGGTCACACAACCTTGTGAATATACTAAAAACCACTAAAGGTTTTAAAGGGTGAATTTTACCATATGTGAATTATATCTCAATGAAACGCTATCCAACAATGTGATGTTGGCTATCTCGTCCACTGAGGGGTCCGGTGTACCACCGTAGAACCCAATCTCTTAAGAAGGAGGAGGAGGAAGAAAAATGGAGAGCAAAGACAGATACATACATCAAGCTCAACCTGTGTTAATATGGTTCTTCACGAGCAGCTCTGGGTTATGAGTAATTACCCAGGGCTTTTCACAGGAAGGAAAATGACGAAATTTTACCTGCTTCTGCACCAGCATAGTTGGAGAAAAGGAAGGAGAGCAGCTTCAGTGAAGACTTCTGGTACAGCCCGACCACAGTCTCGTTCAGGGGGTCCTTGTTCTTGTCAAGCCAGCCAGTGATGTTGTAGTCCACAGTGCCGGCGTAGTGCACCAGGGAGAAGTGGGCCTCAGCCTTGCCTTTGGCAGGCTTGGGCTTCTGGAAGTTGTTGGACTTTCCAAGATGCTGGTCATACAGCTTGTTCTTGAAGGAGGTGTCTGTTGCCTTGGGGAACATACACTCCTCTTCCAGGATGGAGAAGATGCCCATCGGCTGGAAAGAGGATAACAGAGACTCTGCTTCCACGCTTAATAGTACCTATCAAGGGCTCCACAGTCTGGAGGAACCGAAAAAGAACTTCCTAGGTGCTCTCACTCTGGTATTGGCAGCGCTGGGATGTAGGCTCTGTGAGAGCAAGGCTCTTGTTCCTTTTGGTGGATGACCAAACAGTGCTGGACATATAGTACGTGCTTAAGTAATATTTTTTGAATAAAAGAACATAGAATGAAAGTATCTGTATATAAATGAAGCTCACTTTTAGCACTAGATTTACCCAAAAAGTAAAGTTACTTATCATAGCCGTAAAGTTACTTACATAGCCGTAAAGTAATATGAGTAATATTTTGAACAATAATGTCTGGATTTTTCAGTAGTTACCTTAGGAAGATAGACTCATTCCAATATGAGCTGTGCTCGAAAGGTCATGGGAATTCCTTTTTCAAAAAGTTAACGTTATCTCCTGTTTTCATAGCAACATCCTTCCAAGAACTGCACTCATTGTCCCGTGATCCCTTCTCCTTGGATCTTTGGGCAAATAGGTAAGAAATTCCACTGTCCTTGCTGGGGTTCCACCCACATTCTTGGGGATAACTGAGCCCTTGGATTTTAACTACTTCTGCACCTCTCTAGGTGTTAGAAGAGAGCTGGGGCACTCACCCTCTCTGCACAATGGGACCAGCTATCTACCTGAAGGCTCACAGCCTGGGGGCAGAGCACCAGGAGCACCAAGATCTTAGCAGAGAAAGGTCAGAGCAACAAGATGAGGGTCCCAACCCAGGAAGAGCTGTCCCTGGGGAGTAGCATTTCTCTACCTTCTCGATGAGCTCGATGCAGGCAGCCAGGTCCATGCCGAAGTCGATGAACTCCCACTCGATGCCTTCCTTCTTGTACTCCTCCTGCTCCAGCACGAACATGTGGTGGTTGAAAAACTGTTGCAGTTTCTCATTGGTGAAGTTGATGCACAGCTGCTCCAGGCTGTTGAACTGGGCGTTTCAAATACCAAAGAGTTTGAGTGAGTTAGGAAACCACATTGGGGATTCAGCAAAGCAGGAGACAAAGTAGAAGGATCTTTTCCTTCCAGTTGTTTTACCCAAACCACTCACATCAAAGATCTCAAAGCCAGCGATGTCCAGGACCCCGATGAAGTACTGCCTGGGCTGCTTGGTGTCCAGCTGCTGGTTGATGCGGGTGACCATCCACAGGAACATCTTCTCGTAGATGGCTTTGGCCAGAGCACCCACCGAGTTGGTCACCTTAAAGAAAGATCACCCACTCAGCACTCCAATTAGTGGTTTTATGGCTGCGTGAAGTTGAAACAAGAAATTGACATCTTGAAGGTCAAAAGCAGTCGATAAATTGGCAATTTCATATAGTTCAACATAGTATTAAATATTTCTTGAGATGTGTGCTCAGCTCATGATGTTCCCCTTTCTCTGAGAACTATCTCATTTGTAAAGACAGTTTTCTAATGTCCATGGTTATAACATAGGACTCCAGCCCCTGGCCACACTTAATCAGCCCAGAGATGAACTTGATCCAGGCTGGGGTAATTGGAGTGTCTTTCTTGAGAATCTGGAATTGGGATCAAAAGACACTGGTTTCAGTCTCAGGGTGAGGCTGGAAACACAGAGACATAAACTTGGAAGCTATGGGGTAGCTGTGAGCAGGAGAGGTGGAGAAAGTTTATCTGCCCAGCAAGGGTACAACAGAGCAAGGAGAGGACAGCCACAAGCCCCGGAGAAGGGGCTGGAGGGCAGCTGCCCGGCTCGGAGGGTTTTGCATTGCCTGGCTCCAGGCCCTCATGCTGTCCAATGGGCACTCTTTGATTTGTATGCCTTGATTTACCCCTGAGGCCTAAAATGAATCCCCCCTTAATGCTGAAGCTAGTTTCATATGCATTTCTGATACCTGCAACAGAAAGAACTTTAACATGATGGGTGATGACAATTACAAAATGCCTCAATCAACTGGATTGAGAGCACCACCATTACCTGCTGGACATTTTGCCCTTTAGTGACATATTCGTTCCCAACCTTCACCCGTGGACAGCACAGGCCTTTCAGCATTTCCGCAGAATTCAGACCCATGAGGTATCCAGCTTTGTCAGCCACTGAAGGAAGAGGAGAAATGGTATCATGCAAAAACAGCAGCTGCAAAGGTGTCCACTCGAGCCCTGGCTCCTCCCAGAAACATTTTCTGTAATTCTTTTTGATGTTTTCATGTTCTCCTATGTGTACCAGGCCTGGGCTTTTCCAACAAAGCTTCAGTCCCATAGTCCAGGGGCTTCTGGTTCTCATGTACTTCCGATTAGCCTCCTAGATACAACCTTGAACAATGATAGGTTTCTTGGTTGATCTTGATCTACTGATATTTCAGTTTCATAAAAAAGATATTAATTACATAGCAACATTGGAGTTTGATAATACATTCAAATGGTATATGAGTAAAGGAGGCATCATTTGGGCAGCTGACAATATACATTAGGCACCTTCCAAATTTATGCAAAGTGCCGTGCTAATAGCTGAGACAGAAGTATGAAACCTTGACCCTGCTTTCAAGTGTTTGCAGATGGTCACAAGCAGTTGAATGTTGGCAGTTTCATGTAGTTCACAGGCTACATCATTTTGTATCTCTCAGTGGACATTCATTGACTTTGGGATGGACCTGGCTGCCTGCATTGAGCTCATCAACAAGGTAGAGAAATATTCCTCCCCAGGGACAGCTCCTCCTTGGTTTGGACCCTCACCTCATTTCCATCTGGGGAGATAAGTTAATAAAAATCCAGGATGGTATTTGTTCAGTACTTAAGCAGAGGTCAAATGTGTGCTTTACTCTTAGTTCAAACTATCTCCTCTTCCTGCTTTGCCCATTTAGGTGAATGGTACCGTTATTCTTCTACTAGTCACTTCAACTTGACAGCTTGAGATGATATATCCTCCTGTCCTAACCCTGACATGCCTGTGTTCAGACAGGCACCAAGTCCTGCTCATCTCACTCTCAAAATAGCTGGCCTCGCCACTGTTCCCGACAGTCGCAGCACAGTATCGCGGCAAAGAGCCTGGGCTCTCAAGTCAGACTGCCTGGATTCAGATCTAGGTTTTGCTTCTTTGGGCCTCAGTTTTGTCATCTATAAAATGGGGGACCTTGACAGTACCCATGTTATAGGGCTGTCGTGAAGCATGCCTGGTGCAAATGTTAACTTGGATTGGTATCATTGCTCATGTACTGGAGCTCAGGCCCTGATTAGAGCCCTCCACTTTCTCTCCTAAACACTGAAAACACGGCTGCTGGGGCTGGAAGAGGGTCTGGGACACCTCGCCCCCACCCCCTGGGGAGGTGTGTCAATACAGCCCCCCCTTGCTGAGGAGTCTGGTGGCACTTTTTTCTAAGGTTCCCTACTCTGGTGAGCCTGGCTGCTGACAGATTAATTCTGGGTTGTCCACATTATTTCCCTGCTACTTGGAGTCTCAGTGGCTTCTGTGGCCTACCATGGACATTCTGAACCATTCATCCTGGCACTTAAGGCCTTCCCGAACATCTCTTACCAATCCACTGCACATATCCTCTTTTATAGTAAAAGTAGACCTCTCTCTGTCCCTTGGTCCCCATCACATTCCTTCCTCTGCCCCCTTGCTCATGACATTTCTTCTGCCTGGACTGGTCTCTCCCCCAGGTCACTCAGAATCCTACTCATCCTTCAAAGTCCAAGTCAGTGCCCCTTCCTCTAGGAAGACTTCCCTGATTATCCCAGTCAGAAGCATTTCCTGAGTGAACACTTGGAGTCTCGCCCTTGTTGGTTAGCGCCCCCTAGTGTACATGCCATGTATAATCTCCTTCCCTGGAGTGTGGGAGGGGCCTGTGACTGTCATGGGATATCACTCCCATAATGAGGTTACTGCTCAACTGACTCTGAATTAATGAGAAGGGAGATTATCCCAGGCAGAGCTAACCTAATCAGAGGAGCCTTCATAGGATAATGATAAGGTCATGTAGATTTTCCTGGCCTTTAATTCATGGCTATAGTTTCCTTTTATTGCCTGAGGTTTTAAAACACACTGCTTCACATACTGTGGGGATGTAATCAAAAGGTAGAACTACCAGGGACTACCCATGTTGCCAGCCTTTTATTCAAGGAGCTTGTAAGATGCATTGTGAGGGACAAGAAGTCCAGCACGTAGGACATACAGGGGGTGGGTCTGTCCCCCTCCCACTGCCCTCTGCTCTATTTCCAGGCCTCCTAGGGAGGAGGCCCAGGGCAATGGTGGGACCAGCAGGTGAGAGTTACGGGAAGGAAGTTTGTTCACCAGATCTTGGTTCAGGGTCAAGTTCAACAGATCTCAGGGGTGGAGGTGATGAGAGGAAGAAAACTTGGCCCTCACTTTACCAAGGCCCTCATTTTAGGCCTGAAGGATTAGGACTGCACTCTGGACATTAATAATGATATGCGCAGAGAGAAAGTGAAGTTCACTTAACAATATCCTCTCATTGAAGTTCACCTTAAAGAAACAGGTAAACTGCGATGGTGAAAGATGGAGTGGATGGTGATTACTCATTTATGAGAATGATGCTTTTTATTTTTCAAGGATTCCCCACTGTAGAAGCCCTTGACTGAGTGAGTGGACTTCCCCAGAGCATGTACAATGAGCTTCAGGCAACCCAAATTCAGTTTATATAATTTTGGAAGAGCAGCTCTTGAAATGAATGCAGTTTATCTCACGTGGCCCAGTCCACACATGAACTCAGGTGGACAGTCCAATCCCAGCCCCCTTCCCAGATGCGGTTACCTTCGGTGCCGTCTGGCTCTGCCTGCTCCTCTCGCTGCTTCTGCTTGAACTTCATGTTTCCATAGTGCATCACGGCTCCCGTCAGCTTGTAGATGCCAACTTTCTCTTCTGAGCTGAAGCCCAGGATGTCAATGGCGCTCTGAGAGAGAAAGGACAGCCATCACAGTAGGGATCGGGGATCCATGTGCAGCTGGTTCCTGGCCTTACCTTTTCTTTTGTTTAGTACATGAGACAGCATGTTAGGGGTTGAAGATCATTTGTTTAACACGTTTGTGTGGTTGGATGGAAATTATGGGAAGAAAATGTGAATTATTGGTCTTATCCCATAAAATAAGAACTGACTATAATCTTTTCCCACTGTGCATGGATTTGGGGGCTTTTTTTTGGAGGAGGCTATTGGGAACCATCGCATGGTACTGAGAGAAGGAAATGTCATGGGTAGTGACTGAGAAATAGTGCCCAACAGCTGGAGAGTTTGCTTTTGTGGTCCAGGAATTCCGGTATTGTTCAGACTCAAGACAATATGCATTATAGAATATTAGATCGGGAAGGGAAGACCATCGAAGATAGTAACATAATTTTTCAAATGAGAAAGGGGCAAACATTTGCAGAGCCCTTTCTATGTGCTAGGCACGGGATAGGCACCATCTGTATGTTATCTCATTACATCTCCATTAGGACCCTCTAGGTGTACAGATTTTTCCGAATTTCTAGGTGAAGAACTGAGGTTCTATGAGGGTAAATAACCTGCCCCAAGTCACACAGGGAGGATGTGGTAAGCCTGGGGACTGGAGATATAAAGGGCTGAGTCACTTCAAATGCTACAGCAGTTGCTGCTTTGGTTTTGTAACCACTTTGCTCATCTTCTACTATAAAAGTTTCAGCTAAAAACATCCTTCTCTGGGGTATATGTATTGATTATGCAGCAGGGTTTGCAGCCCATTGAAACATGTCTGGACATGTCTGGTGAGCTGGTAGGATAGACCTAGTACATCAGCGGGATGGTATGGAAGAGTGAGGCACCCCCAGAGTAGCGCCTCCCTTGGGGAGGAAGAGCCACGTCAAGAGCTGACTGATGGGGGAGAGATTCTGAGCCCATCATGGCCATCACTTGAATCCAGATCCCATCTCAGAGAGGCATATCTTTGTCCTAGGGAGGCGTCGCTGTAGATTGAAGGAGAAAGAATTCTTTCACTAAACACTGAGAGGAGCCAGGTGAGAGCTTTACTGCCTGGGGAGCCTCTTGGAGAACGTCATCCTTGGGGGAGGAGAGCGTTCTCCCTCTGCTTGGCCACAAACCATCACCCAGGAGCAGCTCTGCGAGAGGTAGGAGCAATGCCAGCACCTGGCAGCAAAGCATCTACAGTGAGGACATGAGACCCCTCTGGTGATGTAGAATTCCTTAGAAGGACCTTTCTTGGGGGCCGGAGGCCTTGCATCAGCCATTAGCCTGGCTCTTTCTGTGTTCACAAATTAGTGAAGACTGGGGAAACACGTTTAAAAATATATAACAACTGTTAAATCAAATTTGGTCTAAGTCTGCCACTGTATGTGGTGAACTGTAACCTAACTTAGTCCACAAACAAACTATAACCTAACTAAGACTATATTCTTGTACCAAATAGCTGAGTCTCAGCCAATCACAGGCTGCCAACTGATCAGACCATGTCCATACAGGGCAAAGGCCTCCAAACACCAGGCTCAAATAAGGCATATGTGGAGCTGCAACCAATCAAGCTGTTCTGTGCATCAATTCCTTTTTCTGTCTATAAATACTGCCTGCCCGCCTTGCTGGGTGGAGCTCCCGAACCTCTCCTGGTTCTGAGTGCTGTCTGATTCATGACTCATTCTTTGCTCAGTTAAACTCTGCTAAATTTAATTTGGCTAAAGTTTTTCTTTTAGCATAACTAGACTTTAAGATAACTGAAGTTTCTTTGATTATGAACATTTTTTATTTGCCTTAAAACAATTAGCATCACCTGGAAATGTCACCAAATGAAGGCTAAGAAGCTAGTTATGGGGCACTGTCCCTATGGACAAGACCCCTTTCCACAAGCTCTTGCAGCTTCGATGAGGGTAGAGCCAGCACAGGTGGAGATGAATTGCTCAGAGACAGTATATTTTAATGAAAAATGCAAGTTCTGGGGTCAGGCAGACCTGGTTTTAAACACTCTGTCATTTACAAACTGTGTCTTCAGGAAAATTACATACTTTTCTGAGACTCAGCTTCCACATCTGTGAAATGGGGACAATAGTGGTACCTATGCCAGAGGTGCTTTTGAGGTTAAAATGAGATAATGCAGGTAAAGCCATTTATCTCGGTGCCTGCTGCATGTAAATGCTCAACAGAGTTAGATATTATTCTTGTTATTATGATTATGAATCCTGCAGCTACCCTCCAAAGATAAAGGCCGCAGGCCTGACAGGTATACTGAGGAAGTGGGTGTCTTAGGTGAGCCTAAGGTGGTAGGTAGACAAATGGAGAGACTGGTACAGAATGGGCTTTTCTCCTGCTTTATGGTTTTGTTTTTTTTTTGTATTTTCTAAATTTTCTTGAAGGCTTCGTAACTTGAAAATTTCCAACAAATGTTAAAGGCCCTATAAATGCAAAAATTTATTCTAATTAAAATGCTGGCAAATAGAACTGAAGGCCTGTTTTGGGGAACCTTCTAGATTTCAATTTTGGAATCTTACGCAGTGGAGCTGAGTAGGGAGGGGGCCAGTCTTACACATTCTCTGAGCTCTTGATCTCTGAGATCTTGGGTCTAATCACGTATCATGCCCGGATCCCAGTTTTCCCACTATTTCATTAAGTGCCTCTCAGTCCACAAGCTCGACAATTCTACATGGAAACATGCAAAGAAGTAACATGCTTACGTCAGTTGCCAATAGTTCTTCGCTGTCGTCAATGCTGGCCACTGTGACCTCGCCTTGGCTCACGAAGGGGAAGTCGAAGGGGTTGGTGGAAATCAGAAGCAGGTCTGTGAAACACAAGATCCCTTTAACATCTTATGCACAGCTTATCCTGGGATTTTGTCCAATGTTGCTTGTTTTGAAGATAAGAACGCTAGCTGGGGGGCTTACCAATTAGTTCTGGCTTCTTGTTTGACATGATTTGGTAAAAGATATGGTAGCTTCTCTCACTGGATAACTGAAATGTCACTCTTGATTTTTCTAAGAGATCTAAGGTAACAAAAAATAATGTGATTTCAGGCTCCTGAGAGATGACTTTGTGGTCAAATACCAAGGTTATTTGTAGAGTGTCTGGACTCACAGGTTTCAATATCCGCTGATGCTAGCTTTCCTGTGGCTCCAAAATGAATCCGAATGAACTTCCCCTGTTCAATAGCAGGTGGACAAAGAGTACGGTTATTTGACTTACATGATTCTGTGGCTGGCCTCCATGGGTACCAGCACAGGCGGGTGGGAAGTGATGCCAGAGCATGAGTACTTCCCTCCTCTCTGTTTGCCAGCGCCTGGAGTTCCCAAGCTGGGTCAGCCATGACTCAGGTAGCTCTACTCAAGCACCTGGTCCTGTTCCTACAGCTCAGGGGATGCCCGCAGTTTCGCTCTCTGACTCCCTTCCTGGGACCACTTCATTCTTGACTGCTTCCTTGGTTTTTTACCTTGCTCTGTTATATCTGGATTCTCAAACTCTTCATAATGCCTTTGAGTTGATAACCTGGTTGTATTGTCTGTCTGATATTTTTTTGGGAGGTGACATTTTATGTGTGTGTGTGCGCGCGCCCCCTTCTTATATTATCTGCTTAATTGGTTCTCTACCACACTGTCAGCAAATTTGAGGACAAAAATGTTGCCTTACTTGTTCACCCACAGAGTCTGAAATGTGGTCTGTACTCAGTAATATTCTCAATATTTTCTGAAGGAAGCCTAGGAAAAGTTAGTGAAGGGTCAGTGGAGATACGCGTGAATTGCAAGTGTTGGGTCTCCAGTATTTTTAGCTGCTTAATGGAAGTAGATGGAAGTCACCCCTAGCCTGAGAATGTTTTGAAGGTGGAGGGAGGAACAGAATAACTAGAATGATTGTGACTTCTGGGTCAGGGCCAAGAGGAGAGGTCTATGAACTAAATGAGAGGGGGTATTGACAGGAGCGCCTGAAGGCATGTCTTCCATTTTACGCTGGTGTCAGGTTAGCGCAATAACTAACTTGGTCCAGGCATGTGTAACACACCTTGACCATGTAACATGGCCCCAGACCTCCTGCAAAGAAGAGGAGTTTAGTTGTGCACCCAGGAAGACAGATGTGGAAATGGCAATGCAAAAGGTACAAAGTGCGTATCCAAGGAAAGAAAGGTCAGAGCTCAGAGCCATAGTCCTTGATAGATGCATCTACTTTCTTACCGATAACCATTTTATCTTTGAGGGGTGACAATAAAATGTGAGCTTGAGATTATGCAACCATTGACGCATATGAAGTTCTGGTGCACTTTTGCAACTACAGTCATAAGTGGGAGCTTCACCTCTGAGTACTTGCTCCACTAGCCAGTGAAATGAAACAGAGGGTTGGATGTTTGTTTGCCAGTGTGGAAGTAAATACCTCTTCAGCTGAGCCAATCTTAAGTGTTGAGCCAATCTTAAGTGAGATCTCCAAGGATGGGGCATATCTTTCAGTATCAAGCTAGTCCCAGTTTTTGAGCTCTTCTCCTACCTTCACTGCTCCCAATGCCCACTAGAATGGAAGAAGTCAAACCTGCTAACTTTGTGCACACCAAGTTTTCTGTACCTAAGTCAACGGATATTGTTCAATGTACTTTTACATTTTAAAATGTTTCTACACAGAAAGACCACTTTTAGAGTAAAAGAACTGCTAATTATGGAATCTGAATCACTGTGAGTGACTTCAGGACACTGTGAGGTGATACTGACTGGTGAGGGAAGCACAGCTAAATCATCCCTCTGCCAGGAAGAAGCCCACACATTCTTCAAAGTGCATCAAAATATTCCAGGTGGGTAGATTGATCTGAGTCATTTGGCCTGGTAGATTCTAGTTTATGTGGCAATTTTTCATATCCAGCATTTCAAGAGAGGGTGTGTTTTTTTGGGGATAGTTGAAAATTGGACTGGATCTTACAAATCTCGAGGAGTTGTCATTCCTCACAGTTTTGGCATTTCCAAAGGCTTCTAGCAGCGGGTTGGCCTGAATGATCTGATCCTCCAGGGTTCCCTAGTAATAAACAAGAGGAGGAAAGGAGAGGACTTTGGACCATTTTCTGAAGTAGCCCCTTGGTGACTCGAAAGTGTGGGTTCTCTGGGCAGAGTCCAGGGACAGACGTTGACCAGCCTCCCCTGGTGGCTAGTGCGGAACCCACAGTCCCCGCCCCACCCACTGGAGAAGTCCTCAAGGTCCCATCCCAGAGAGGCTCTTGTTAATACAGCATCCAGGTGACTTCCAGTCATGCCAAATTCCAGGCTGGAACATCACCCTCTCTGTCACGACATCCAGACTGCCTTTCTGATAACATTTCATATAAATCATGGAACATGTACTTCTATTACCTCATGCATGTGACCTACCTAACATCACAGACATTTGTATTCAGGAGAACTAGAACGTGAGCAATGCAAGTGACCTAAGAGATAATACTACAGACATAGTCGTTCTCGAAGAAGTTTTTTAAGTAGCAAAAAATATTTTATAAGAGTTATTATTCAGAGGTCCACTATAGAAAGCAGGGTTTTCACCCTCACCTCAATGACTACTTACCCTTCTGGTCCAGAGCAATTTGGAAACTACTGTCGAACCCAGTGGTTCTCCAAGTGTGGCCCCTGGACCAGCAGCCTGAACACTACCTGGGAACGTGTTTGAAATGTAAAATACGAGGTCCCACCCTACACCTACACAATCAGGAATTCTGGGCCTGGGACCCCACCGGCCCTTGTGAAGAAGCCCTCTTGTCAATCCTGATGTGTGCTTCAGTTTGAGAACCACTGGTGTGACTAATTCCTTCTCCAGAGGAGCATGCGGAGTTGGTCAAAGTCACTCAGCTGTTGCCAAGGGAGCTGGTGCCAGAACCCAAGTCCACTCGGGTGGAATCACTTCTTGCTTTGACCCATGAGATACTAATATAAGAAATATATATTTTGGTCTTCATCCAGTTTCCTGGCACATAGCTCCTAAAACTCTTGGAATCTCTGAAGTGGTAAGTGTCTTTTTCTGTGCCAAGGAGAAGACTTTATGGCTAGGGGCTCCTGGATAGCTTCCGGTGGGGAAGGTTGCCAGGGGAACCAACTACATGATTAGAAGGTTGGAAATTTCAGCCCCACCCCTGACGTCTGGGGAAGAAGAGGGCTAACAGTTGAGTCAATCACCAATGACCAGTGATTTAATCTATCATGTCTATGTAATGGAGCCTCCGTAAAAACCCTACACAAAGGGATTTTGGGAGCTTCCAGGTAGGTGAGCACACGGAGGTGCTGGGAGGGTAGTGTGTCTGGAGCGGACATGAAAGCTCTACACCCCTCCCTATACCTTGCCCTGTGCATCTTTTCCATTTGACTGTTCCTATGTTTTATCCTTTATAATAAACTGGTAAATGTAAGTAAAGCATTTCCTTGAGTTCTAAGAGCCATTCTAGTAAATTATTGTGAGAACCCCCAATTAACAGCCCATTGGTTACACGTTCAGGAGGCCTGGACTTGTGACCGGTATCTGAAATGGGGTAGTCTTGTGCGACTGAGCCCTTAACTTGTGGGATGTGACTCTCTATCTCCAAGTAGTTAGTGTGAGAATTGAATTGAATTATAGGACACCCAGCTGGTGTCCACAGAGAATTGGAGAATTGTGAGGTGTGGCAAAAACCCACACATTTGGTGTCAGAAGCGTTCTGTGTGACACTGTAGAGAGGAGAAACAGAGTTTTTCTTACCTACCCATCTCTGCCTAGTGCATGCCTTGCATACACTTGGTGCTCAATCAGTCTTTCAAACACACTCATTCCAGCAAGCCCCCAGATGCAGGCAGCTGCTCACCTGCATTTTTCCGGGCTGAGATTCCTTCTTCTTGTCCCCAGTAACTGCAATTGTTGCAAAGTACTGGATGACACGCTTGGTGTTCACCGTCTTCCCAGCCCCGGACTCTCCACTGTGGGTTTAAAAGGAAGGGGATAAAGGAGAGCAGAAGACACGGCAGTGGTGTCCCAGTCATCGTGCTGCGAACACGGGTTACTCACGTGATGAGGATGGACTGGTTGTCTCGATCTAGAAATGCAGAGGGAAGCAAAACAAATCAAATAAACAACAAAGAGAATACAGAAACAGGGCAACATTGGGGATGGTTAGAAAACATGGGCTCTAGTTAATGGCTTTAATGATTTGGGCATGTCTAATCTTTCAGACAATTCGTGCAGATTTCTCGAATGTAGGACATGCAACACGAGCAGCCTGGGAAGGGAGCAGTGAATCCCGCAGTGTAAAAGTCATCCCTGTTCTTAGACCTTTCACTCCTTGCTAGCACTGTCTCATCTCCCTTTTTAACAAAGAAAGCAAGTCTCAGGTTCAGAGCCTGAGGGAGGCCACAGCTTCTAATTAGAATTTATAGGCACTGATGGGTTGTCATTGCATTTTCCTTTTACATTTACCTTCCTCTTGTGGAAAGCGACAGTGGTTTTCCATTTATAATAGTGTATGGATTGAATTACATCCCCGTAACATTCATATATTGAAATCCTGATGCCCAATATCTCAGAATATGACTTTATTTGACAATGTGACGTAAATAAGATGCAGGTGTAATTAGTCAAGATGGCGGCCTAATCTGGCATGACTGGTGTCCTCATAAACAGAGGAAACCTGGAGACAGAATGCACACAGGGAGAATGTCATGTGAAACTGGAGGCAGGGATCAGGGTGATGCTTCTGCAAACCAAGGAATACCGAAGGTTTCTCTAGCAAACCACAGAAGTTAGGAGGGAGGCAGGGGACAGATTCTCTCTCACAGCCCTCAGAAGGAACCAACCCTGCAACACCCGGATCTCAGACTTCCAGCCTCCAGGACTGTGAGACGGTAAAGTTCTATTTTTTAAGCCACCTAGTCTGTGACACTTCGTTACAGCAGCCATAGCAAACTAATAGAAGTAGAGATATTATGTTAACCTTTCCTTTATAATTAATGTAACTTTCATAAATTTAATGAAAAATATTAATATTAAATTTTCAGAAATGGCAAGGATTATGAGTGTAAGATAGAAATGACAGAACTGTGGGCACCATCATATTCAATGATTTTTTAAGCATCTGCAGATCTCAAATGCTTGTGTCTATGCCAAATCCAGGCAGGTGAAAACTGAGCAGACAGACTTGATGATAGGCATAATGGCACGACAATTTTATTACCATATCTCTACTTCCAATGCCGTTCTGGAAATTTAGGGGCGGGGAGGGGAGTCCGAGTCTGGGAAAGAAGGCAGGTGAAGGGACACTGCTTTACCCATTTCTCCAATTCTGCGTTCCCTAAGTGGCTACTGATATAGTTTCTCTTCCAAGTGTGTCATATCAGGAGTTCTTTGGAGGTAGGGACAGGGCATCTCCTTGTCTTCTACACCCCCCCAAAGAATCATGAGCTAAGTGTGGCTTCAGCCGTGACCACTGGCCTTGCCATGCGCTGTGATTGGTGGTGGAAGATGCCGTGCCCTGGTTTTCTGTTTCCAAATCATCTGAGTCTCCTAAGATCACTTTGATCACTGGGCATTCAGGTGACAAAGCCTGTAAAGGGCTTGAATAATTAACTAAGAACAACTTCAAAAAAAGTGAATCACAGAAATGACTCACCAGTCAGCATGAACTGATAGGCGTTGTCAGAGATGGAGAAGATGTGGGGCGGGGCCTCCTGGCGCTTCTTGCCTCGGTAGGCCGTCACCACCTCGGGGTTGTACACCGGCAGCCACTTGTAGGGGTTGACCGTGACACAGAAGAGACCCGAGTAGGTCTGGGGAAATCAGAAAATTCAACACGTGGATCTTGCTTTTTAATTCAGAGAAATTAACGGAATAAAAAGAGACGTTGCAGGCACTCACGTAGATCATCCAGGCTGCATAACGCTCTTTGAGGTTGTACAGCACAGCAGGCTCATGCAGGTGAGTCATCATGGCCATGTCCTCGATCTTGTCAAATTTAGGGGGGTTCATGGGGAACACCTGGTCACTGTTCAGAGTGAGCGTCTGGGTGTTGGGAGGAAAAGCAGGAGTTGACTGGGAGAGCCAGCGACTCACACCCCACTGTACTGGAGTGGTGGAACCAGTGAGATATTGTGTGGCAATTACCCTACTACGATGGATAACCTTATGGACAATTTCCATGCCCTGAGATGATCCACAAATAATTATTTTTGATGAATCTGATTCTGGTCAAACTCCATAACCCATTCTAGTCCGCTGTCCCCAGTCATCCTGCAGCAGTGTGCACCAGGGTGTGCACCAGGACCGGGTTACAGGTGTGCAGAGCCTCAGAGCCCTTCTGCCCTCAGGGTAGCCAGTTGGGGCTTAGGGTAGCCAAGGCCAGGGCAGGCTGTCCACCGTATTTGCTGTGAGTACTACAGTAAGACCAAAGTTGACAGGTTAGAACTGCTCGATGTGTTCTTTGTGTTTCCACCTAAGTATCCTGCTCATCTTCAATGAAATTTTATTTAGAAAACCTCAAACCTTATCTCAAGTGCCAGCTCTTCCATGCCCTGTTTCCTTGCTCCCCTGTTGCTTCAAGGCTCCTATAATTCTTTGTACTTCTGCTCTAATAGTTAAAACGTTTGGATTTGCATCATGGTTCATGGATGATAATATTTTAAGACTGTTACTTAATTTTTCTCCCCTTGGTGTTTTTCCTGCCTCTACCCCCTTTCAAGCATACAGCTGGCCCTCTACTCCATTCCTCAGGAGAGGTAGAAAATAGGACAGAAAAGAGAAAGAGCCTTAAAGACCTTCTGGATTTTGTTTTCTAAAAGCCTAAGTCCTTAGAAGAGCTTCGAGGGTTTTACAGAAAAGGTAAAAGGAAAGGGATTTGCTGGTGTAGACCGAATTTCTTGAGGAAGGAAGGCTCTCCTGCCCCAGCACCCTGGACTAGACACGGACACCCAGGGTAGCAGACGGGGAGGTAGAAAAGTCTCTCTATCCTGAATCTTTAGGGACTGGGACTTTTTTCTTAATAGATCATCCAGGAAGGAGTGGGTACCCGGTGTGGTACTGTGTAAGGTTCTGAAAATCTGACACAATGCTGAGGTCGTGGGGACCCCAAGATTAACTGAAAAAGACCAGTGAAAAGGGTCTGAAATCAGAGGTTAAGCTCAATAATAAAAATAAAATCAAGATCTGTTTCACATGCCTGAGTTTGTGAACTGAGATACGAACCTGCCATATATACCTTGATGCTTATACTAGACGGTAAACTTAGGGAAAGCAGGTGTTGAGATTTCCTATATTTTGCAAAATGGCCAACACTGTGACCTAGACCTGATGGATGTCCTGCAAGCACTGAACAGCACACAGTGATTCTCCATATTAAATGAGGCAATGTCCCTTGAGCTTTCTCTGAAAGAATCACTCTGCAGCCCAGAGAGCTGTATTTGGTCAGCCCATCCTGAAGCAAACAGCCTCACCTTCTCCCTTAAACAGTCTACCCTCTCCCACCCTCACCTGCTGCTTTCCTCCAAAGCAAACACCACCAAACCCCTGAAAGCCCAAGTCCTAGGAGAAGGAAAGAGGCAGGAGCAAAGGTACAAGCAATAGCAGCTTTCACCTGCTACTTCACTGCACAATGGACAAATTATTCATAAGTTCTGCTCAAACTTCAAGTTGCTATGGGCCAGCATGCAATTTCTAATAGTCCACTCCAAAGGTAAACAAGGACGCCTATATAATCGAAGACAAAATCAACACTTACCCGGTCGTCCAGGGTCTTGACTGTGACTTTGTCATTTTCCCTGCTCTGGATCATACCTTTCACGTACATTTCTTTATCATCCACTGCAAAGCAGGCTTTCTTAGAATCGAATGGGCGATTTTGAGCCTCGATTCTCTCCTTCTCTGGTTTCCGGAGGTAGGGAGCTGCTTCTCCAAAAATGGCCATCTCTGCATCGGAGCTCATGACTGCAGGGGTCTGGGAAGACCAGGGGGGCTGCTGAGTCTTGCACTTGGGTAACTACTGAATCTGCAGGGGCCCTGCCTGTTACTTCCATTCAGACAGGGGGCCAGAGTCAAAGGCTCCCAGGATGAACCCAGGTCCTGAGAGATCTACAGCCATGTCAAGGAGCTTAGAGTGGGTAAGTGGGAACGAGCTAAAGGGGATATTTTATTCTAAGACAAAAGCATGAGTGATGGTTGTTTTCCTCTCTAAATGTCAATTTGGGGAATATCTCTTAGTTCAACCCCATGTGTGCAAGTCTGAATCAATTAGAGCCAAGATGAGCCCATTAGAAGAGGATTCAGGTAGCACTTTCTAAATTTCTCGTGGTTGAGCTCTGTGACATCAGTGCCATCTGAAAATCTTAAGAGTATCTGAACATTCCTAATAGAAATTTCAGATAGCCTAGTGGAAAGTAAATGACTTGAACATAAGATTTGTCACTCTTGTTTAGGAAACAAGGCGATGGAGGCATGGAGGCCCTGGGCAACGGTTCCAACGCATGACGTGCACCAGAATCCCATGAAGGGCTTGTAAACGCACAGGTTATGGGCTCCATCCCAGAGTTTCTGAGTCAGTAGGTCTGAGTGGGTCCTGAAAATTGGCATTTCTAGCAAGTTCCCATGTGCTGCTGCTGGTCAGGGACCACAGCCTGAGAACTGCTGTCGTAGTGCTTCTTGCTCAAGTCTGGTCCTGACCAGTTGCATCCACATCAGCAGGAGTTTGTTAGAAAGTGCAGGAGCTGAGACCCACCCCAGACTGTGGAATCAGAACCTGCATTTTAACACGATGCCCAAGGGATTTCCATGCACAGTTGGGAAGTACTGGGCCTAGTGCCACGGTCTCCAAATTTTAATTGTGTGTGGCAGTGTCAGGGTGTTACAAACACTGTTTAATTAGATTAATACTTGCCTTAAAAATCCCTGTATGGTGCGTGTGTGTGTGTGTGTGTGTGTGTGTGTGTAGGGCTTATATTAAAATAATTCTATCTCTTATCTTTTGTGTCCATCTCTCCTAAACTATCTCCCTTTTTTGGTCCTTTATGTATTTTACCTTCTTTTTTCCCCTTACTTATGTCTTTTCCCTTCTCAGAAGCCAGAAAATCCATCTTAAAGTCCTAGCACTGACCTCGGTCAAACCACTTAACTTCTCTGGGCCCCAGTCTCTGCCTACTGATAAAGCAGCAGCCAGCCCAGCTCCTGTCTGGTTCCTGTGTTCTGCGTGACTCTGTTTCCCCTCCTCTGCACGTGTTTGCTTCTCCCGCTCCCTCTCTGGACCTCTTTTCCCTCAACTCCTCTCCTTGTTTCCATCCCGTCTCTTCTCCCTTTCTTTTCCTTCCCACTCATTCTCCTGTAACTGAAAAATAAAGTTAAATTACACACACACACACACACACACACACACACACCTCTTCTTTGCTCTCTTAAGAAACAGTTCATATTTTTTTTAATTTCAGAATATTATAGAGGTCCATCAATATGTAAGTAGATTAATAAAATGTGGTATATGTATACCATGGAATACTACTTAACTACAAAAAACAATGATGATCTAGCACCACTTGTATTATCCTGGATAGAGCTGGAGCCTATCCTTCAAAGTGAAGTAGGACAAGAATGGAAAAACAGTTCATATTTTTGAAATAAGATCTTCTATATTCTCTTTGCAAAGTGAGAAAGTTGAACAGGTTATAGTTCTCTCTCCTCGATGTCACCCTTTGTGAAATTGCTTTTCATTGGTAACCGGTCATCTTTTAAATATCTCTTCCTGTGATTCCATGGAGTTCTAGCTTACAGAAAGAGAAGCATCAGCTTCCTCCCGGGCCTTATGCAGATAAGTTGCATTTTCACTTTGGCCAGTGGCTCTGCTGAACCATCTGTGGGCTCGTGGTTGTTTCCACAGTGAGAGACTGGAGCCCAACAGAGCCACCCACAAAGAGGGCTCCTGGCCTGCAGCCATCGTGCTGCTTTAAATTGTTTCAGTTATAACCTGGAGGATGAGGAAGAATTCATCTGCGTTGCTTTTCCTTTTCATTCCTCTGAAGGTAGTTCCCAGAGTCATGGCTTAAGTGGATTTTACTACAGTAGCAGTTCTCAGACTTTGTGGTCTTGGGACTCCTTCACACTCTTGAAGTAAATTACTGAGAATCCCATGAGCCTTGGTTTACGTAAGTCATATCTATCAATATTTACCATATGAGAAATTGAAACTTAGAAAATAAAAACATATTTATTAATTCATCTAAAATTACTATAAACAAGATGGCAGACTACAGACATCACTTGTCAGACCTTCCTGACAGGAAGGCAGGATATTGGATAGAGGAGAGGGGAGAAGAGTTATATTTCAGGTGTGGCTCACAGAGAGATGACAGAGATGGCTGGGGATCCCACAGAGAAAAATTGCGAAGCCAAGAAGGAAGAAGAAAAAGAGAACAAAATATTAGCAAGGCTCAAACCCAGAGAAGCTCAGAGCCCAGTGAAAGGGTGAGGGGGGATTTGCCTCCCCCTCCTGCGTGCCTTTGGTGGACATCGGGACACTAAGTTTACTGAAGGCTTTTCCATCCTCCATGAGCCCAACAATAGCAGCAAATAAGGAATAGTGGGTCTCGGTAGTTTGGGCAGCCCGTGAGGTGTTCCCGTGGGGGAGCACCATGAGAGGCTGGAGTGCCGGCTCTCTCCCATCCAGATACTTCCTCCCCTGCACCTCCCCATCCACTGCAACTGAGAAATTAGTTCGAGCTCGGGCTGACTGGGCACTGTGGCCCCTCCCCACCCATTACAACCCTGAAAGTGGTTTGAGCTGAGAAGTTTGTGAAGGGCTGCTTCTCTCTGCATTCCAGGCTGAGATCTCCACAGAGAGTGGGGCCTCCTCCTCTTTCCTTGAGGACTTGTGTGGAACAGGGAGGTATACTCTGGGAACTCTCTTCCCACTGGTGTTTCACGGGATTGCATGCTGGTGGCTCAGATAAGCAAACTGGTCCCAGTGCCCTCCAGACACAAGAGGGGTGCAGGAGGATGCAAGGGAGAAGTCTGGGAGCTGGACTTGGGTGGAAAGAAAGCCCACACAGACAAATCCGATGGGAGAGTGTGGTAGAGTGCTGAGGAACAGGGATCTGGGAGTGTGCCCACCACCCTTGCTGGAGAACTGCCACATTGAATAAGGGTGGGGCATTCGGAGAGGAATAGCCTAGCCCCTGATTCCATGGCAACCGAGGGTCTCCTCTCACACTCAGGCAGACTGACTGACTGACTGCTGCAGACCCTCCCCCCGCTCATTACAACACGGAGAGCAGTTCAAGCCGACAAGTTCAAGAGTGGCCGTTTTTCTCTGGTGGGAGTGTGCTTCAAGTTGAGGTCCCCACAGATAGTGGGGCCCACACCTCCTCCTTGGAGGAATTGTAGTGCAACAGGGGTGCACAATCTTGGAACTTCCTGCCTGCCGACTTTTTGTGGAAAGGTATGCTAGTGGGTCAGACACACAGATCGTGGGAGGTTTGAAAGCTGGACTTGGGTGGTGAGGGAGCACACATGGACTGAACTGATGGGAGTGTGTTGTGGGGTCCAAGGAATGGTGATTTGGGGGAATGCCCACTCCTCCCTGCAGAAAAACTGTGCTGCTGGATGAGAGCAGAAAGATCCCAGCCCAGGGCCCTAGCACTCAAGCATTTAGGCCCCTCCCCCATGAACAATCCTCCTGGGTCAGAGAGCTGGTTGTGATCCTCCTACTGGGGGCTCCCCCTGAGCAACTTCTGAGCTTAGCAAAGCCTTTCAGGCTCCCATAACCTAGCCACGAACCACCTTGCTCCATCCTTCACCTCAGCAGTGGTGGAGATAAAGCAACCTCCTGGAATCTACAGGGTCCCTCCTAAAGCTTGGGGCACTGAAGTACTCCACCCAGGGGACCAGAGTCTACCATGGGCATAAAAGAACATCTCTGCAGCTGGCTTTTTCACACAAACATTGACCAATGAGAGGAAGAACAACTCTATAGCTCATCCTTGCGTCTTCCAACTCAAATAAACAGGGCTTGGCTGATTCGTACTCACAAGTGCCACCTGCCATATCAGAGATTAAGCTGGGGAACCCAACACAATCCACACAGATGGGAAGAGGTGAAGATAGCAGGACAGATGCAACCTGAGAAGATCATCAAATCTGCTTGAACACTCCATAGGCAACTTGGGAACAGCACTCTTCTCCCTAGCACAGTGAGGGATTGATCTTCAGGGCCCTGGGGATAGGCTCATAAGCCAGGCCCAGCACCCCCAAAACTTGATCGACAGGCCAGATGATAAGGAATAAGTGAAAGAATTCTAGAAGTATGAAAAATCAGAGCAAAAGGACAACCCCAAAACAGAACAACAACTCTTTACCAATGGATACCAACCAAAATGAAAATATTGAAGTGATAGATAAAGAAATCCAAATTTGGACTATAAAGAAGCTCAAAAAATACAAGAGAAAATGGAAAACCAACATAAAGAAACTGTAAAAACAATACAGGAAATGAATTAAAAATTCACTAAAGAAATTGAATTATTAAAAAAAATCAAGTAGAACTTCCAGAAATGAAAAATTTATTCAAGGAAACACAAAACACTGTGGAAAGTTTTAAGACTAGACTAGGCAGAAGAAAGAATCTCAGAGCTTAAAGAAAACACCTTTGAATTAAATGAGTCAGTCAAAGATAAGAACAGAGAAATAAGAGGAATGAACAAAGCCTACAAGAAATATGGGATTATGTAAAGAGACCAAACAAGAATCATAGGCATCCCTGAGGGTGAAGAAGAAAACACACAGGGTTGGAAAATCTATTTGAGGGAATTGTTGAGGAAAACTTCCCTGATCTTGCTAGAAATTTAGATATCCAAGTACAAAAATCTTAATGAACACCTAGGAGAATCACCGTAAAGAGGCAGTCACCACAATACAGAGACATCAGAGTGGCCAAAGTTAACATGAAAGAGGAATTCCTGCAAGCCATAAGGCCTACATCAAACAGACAGAAAGATCACAAATCAACAATCTAACGAATTATCTCAAGGAACTAGAAAAGGAAGAGAAAACCAAACCCAAATCCAGAAAAAGAAAAGAAATAACTAAGGTCAGAGCAGAACTAAATGGAATCAAAAATTAAAAAAACAATACACAAAAGAACAAAAGACATTCTATAAAAAACACATCTGCACTCGAAAGTTTATAGCAGCACCATTCACAATTGCAAAGCTGTGGAAACAACCCAAGTGCCCATCAATACATGAGTGGATTAATAAAATGTGGTATATGTATACCATGGAGTACTACTCAGCTATAAGAAACAATGGTAATATAGCACCTCTTGTATTTTCCTGGATAGAGCTGGAACCCATTCTACTAAGTGAAGTATCCCAAGAATGGAAAAATAAGCACCACATGTACTCACCATCAAATTGGTTTCACTGATCATCACCTAAGAGCACATTTAGGAATAACATTAATTGGGTGTCAGGCAGATGTGGGGGGAAAGGGATGGGTGTACACATACATAATGAGTGTGATGCGCACCGTCTAGGGGATGGACATGCTTGAAGCTCTGATTCACGGGGGGAGGGGGGGCAAGGGCAATATACGTAATCTAAACTTTTGTACCCCCATAATATGCTGAAATAAAAAAAATAAATACTGTCTCTCAAGAACTCTTTTTATCTTCCAAAAAATAATAAAAATAAAAAACAATATAGAAGATTAATGAAACAAAAAGTTGGTTCTTTGAAAAGATAAACAAAATTGATAGACCTTTCACTAGATTAACCATAAATAGAAAAGAAAGAACCCAAATAAGCTTAATAAGAAAGGAAAAAGGAGATATTACAACTGATACTATAGAAATACAAAATATCATATGTGAATACTATAAAAATCTCTATTCACATAAACTCAAAAATGTTGAGGAAATGAAAAAATTCCTGGAAACATACAACCTCCCAAAGCTCTTTCAGGAATAAATAGAACTCATGAACAGACCAATAATGAGCAATGAAATTGAAACAGCAATAAAAAATCTTTTAACAAAAAAACACTCCTGGACCAGATGGTTTCACAGCTGAATTTTATCAGGCCTACAAACAAGAATTGGTACCCATACTGCAGAAATTATTTTATAACATTGAGAAGGAAGGAATCCTCCCCAATTCGTTCTATGAGGCCAGTATCACCTTGATACTAAAGCCACCTGATACAACAAAAAAGGAAAACAATAGACCAATATTCTTTATGAATATAGATGTAAAAATTCTCAATAAAACTCCAGCAAACCAAATTCAGCAGCACATCAAAAGAATAACCCAGCACGACCAAGTGGGCTTCATCCCAGGGATTTAAGGATGGTTCAACATATGTAAATCCGGAAATGTGATTCACCACATAAACAGAAGCCCAAACAAAGATCATATAATCATCTCAATAGATGCAGAAAAAGCATTTGACAAAATTCAGCACTATTTTATGATAAAAACTCTTAACAAAATAGGCATAGATGGAACATATCTCAAAATTATAAAAGCCATATATAAACCCACAGCCAATATCATCATATTGAATGGGGAAAAGTTGAAAGCATTTCTTCTTAGAACTGGAAGAAGACAAGGATGCCCACTGTCACTACCTCTATTTAACATAGCTCTAGAAGTTCTAGCCACAGCAATCAGGCAAGAGAAGGAAATTAAGGGTATCCAAATAGGGAAAGAGGAGGCCAAACTATTGCTCTTTGCTGATGATATGATCTTATATCTTGAAAACCCCAAAGATTCCAAGAGACTCCTAGAATGGATAAATAAATTCAGCAAAATCTCAGGTTACAAAATCAATGTACACCAATCAGTAGCATTCCTATACACCAGCAACAATCAAGCTGAGAAGCAAATCAAAGACTCAATATCTTTCACAATAGCTACGAAGAAGATAAAATGCCTAGGAATATATTTAACAAAGGAAGTGAAGGATCTCTACAAAGAGAATTACAAATCACTGAGGAAGAAAATTGCAGATGATGTAAACAAATGTATAAACATATCATGGTCATGGATTGGCAGAATCAACATTGTTAAAATGTCCATACTACCCAAAGTGATTTACAGATTCAATACAATCCCCATCAAAATACCAATGTCATTTTTCACAGATCTAGAAAAAATAATTCTACACTTCATTTGGAACCAGAAAAAAGCCCAAATAGCCAAAGCAACCTTAAGCAAAAGGAACAAATCTGGAGGCATCACTTTAGCAAACTTTAAGCTATACTACAAGGCTACAGTAACCAAAAAAACATGATACTGGCACAAAAATAGAGACATGAACCAATGGAACAGAACAGAGAACACTGATATAAAACCATCCACATATTGCTATCTGATCTTTGACAAAGCAGACAGCAATACACACTGGGGAAAAGAATCCCTATTCAATATATAGTGCTGGAAAAATTGGATAGCCACATGTGGAAGATTGAAACAGGATCCATATCTCTCACAAAAATTAATTCAAGATGGATAACGGACTTAAACTTAAGACATGAAACCATAAGAATTCTAGAAGAAAATGTTGGAAAAACTCTTCTAGATATTGGCCTAGGCAAAGAATTTATGAAGAAGACCCAATGGCAATCACAGCAACAACAAAAATAAATAAATGGGACTTGATTAAGTTAAAAAGCTTCTGCACAGCCAAGAAAATAATCAACAGAGCAAATAGACAAGTTACAGAATGAGAGACAATAATCACATGCTATACATCCAATAAAGGCCTAAAAACCAGAATCTACAAAGAACTCAAGCAAATTAGCAAGAAAAAATATCAAATAATTCCATTAAAAAGTAGGCAAAAGACATGTACAGAAGCTTTTTAAAAGAAGATAGACTAATGGCCAATAAATGATGTTGCACATTTTTTGTGCAACATCACTCATCATTAGGAAATGCAAATCAAAACCACAATGAGACATCACCTAATCCCAGTGAGGAGAGCTTTTATCAAACAGTCCCAAAATGATGGATGTTTATGTAGATGCAGAGAGAAAGAAACACTTATACACTGTTGGTGGGACTTCAAACTAGCACAATCTCTATGGAAAATAATATGGAGATTCCTCAAAGAACTAAAAGAAGACCTACCATTTTATCCAGCAATCCCACTACTTGGTGTGTACCCAAAGGAAATAAAGCCATTTTATAAAAAAGCCACTTCCACTTGAATGTTTATTGTAGCACAATTCACAATCACAAAGATGTGGAATCAACCAAGTGCCCATCGATTCATGAGTGGATTAATAAAATGTGGTATTTGTATACCATGGAGTACTACTCAGCCACAAAACAAAATGAATTAATACCTTTTAGAACAATCTGGATGGAACTGGAGACCATTCTCCTAAGTGAAGTATTATAAGAATGGAAAAACAAACACCACATGTACTCATTATTAAATTGGAACTAACTGAATAGCACTCATGTGCACAGATGGAGTAAAACTCAATGGAAATCAAGCAGGTGGGATGGGGTTGGAAGGGATGGGTGAAATCACACCTAACAGGTATAATGTACAGTATCTGGGTGATGGGCACACTTATAACTTTGTCTCAAGAAGTACAAAAGCAATCTATGTAACCAAAACATTTGTACCCCTGTAATATTCTGAATTAAAAAAAATTAAAATTACTATCTAATCCGTTTCATGTTAACATAAATAACATATTTTTATGAAAATGATTGCATTTTCCAAAACAAAAAGTTATTGAGAATAGTAGCATTGTTTTTTTATTTTTGCAAATCTCTTTAATGTCTGCTTAACAGAAGACAGTTGGATTGTCATGTCTGCTTCTATATTCAATCTTTTTCTGTATATTTATTTGGTTAAAGCAAATGTAGACAATTTGGCTTTACACAGTTATGTAATTTAGAAAAGAAAAGAGTATTTTAATTGCCTTTTCAAATAATTGTGGACATTGTTCTTAGATACTGTACCAAAACTCAACAAGTGGTAGTTTCTTAAAGGCTAGTTGCAATGTGGAACTTGAAACCACATCAACAAACATTTTGTACACCATTACAGTATAAATCCATTAGTCTGTCTTGTACTTTGAATGGATCTTTTTCCCACATATGGACATCAAACGTTGGTTATTTCGAAAATTTTGGTTCACTGAATTATTCAAAACTTCCAAATGTTGACACATTCTATTGTACAATATTAAAAAATCACAATCATTGATATAACCACTGTGATATCATTTGAAAATTTTTTAAGTAAGGAAACTGTCAAGCTAGTTGTGGCAAATGAATATTTTCCTACATGTATTCTAATTTTTGCTTGAAGACTCAAAGTTATCATTATAACAAATACTGTCAGTTTTTCCTCAAAATGACAAGCACACTGTTCCTTTTTGAGAGCATGTTTGCCAGATATCCAAGTCTGAAGAACCTTAGGTTGTCTGCTAGCTAGTCTTTCAAGTAAAAATGGTGCTTCATGAAAAAAGTGACTAGTTCAGCTTGCAACTCATACAACTGCACATGTACTTTTCCACCAGACAACCAACAAACTTTGGTGGATCTTTCACTTCATTACATAAAATATTACAAAGATACACACTCAAGAATTGAGATTTTAAAAATTTAACAAATTTTACTATTGAAATTTTAAGTCATTCTTAAGTGAAATAGGCTTTTTAAGCTTAAAAAATTTAGTGAAAGTGTATGGCAGTGAAGAATACAATGACTACTACTAGCGCAGTTTGGTGCCATGCCTAGATTTATAATCAGGCACCAGAAGTTTTATCCATCCTTGCTTTTGCATCATTCACACAGTAAAAATGGCAAGTAACAGCTGAGTATTATCATGAAATCATTTTGACCTCAAAGACCTCCCGAAAAGTTTTTGGGAAATCTCTAA
This sequence comes from Eulemur rufifrons, assembly GCF_041146395.1. Classification (NCBI taxonomy): domain Eukaryota; kingdom Metazoa; phylum Chordata; class Mammalia; order Primates; family Lemuridae; genus Eulemur; species Eulemur rufifrons. Next base: position 6,062,482 of record NC_090991.1, read on the forward strand.
GGACCCACCACACTTTGAGAATGGCTGCACTATTGTATGAGGGAGTCCTGACAGGTTACACGTTTATGGCCTTATGGTATTTAGCTTGACTTAGTGTTAAGCATAATACTCAAAAGTGTTGGTGGAAGGTGATCCACATCAAAATTGTCTGCAACAGAATCCTTGTGGTTGGGACTAGGGAATCTGACTTTTTTTTACAAAGGCCTCAGAGTAATATTTGGGAACCACTGGTTTAACAAACACATTGACTATCACACTAGAAATTTTTTTTTTTTTTTTGCTTGGAGTTCAATGTTTTATTACAAAAATAAAATAAAAACTTCAAAAACAAATGATCCTTTCCAATTTAATGAAAAATTTGTTATTTTTATTGTTTTCTGTGGGTGTGTTACATGCAACTTGGAACATAGTTGTCATGGCTCCCAAGGTGAAAAGACGTGAATTACGTATGCTTCACGAGGCCCTGGGCTCAAAACTAGTGTGAGTTAAATATAACTCACATGGCAGTTAATGTGTTAGAGTATTATTTTGCTGTTATAAAACTACTTTGCTTTTCTAAAGCCAAAACCATGGCATAGTCCTACTGCTTGTACAAAAAAATGATTTTAGGCAAATACTTCTTAATTTAATAATTGTATGCTTAAAGTCTAACCTTATTTTACCAAAATCCCAAATGCCATCAATTGTGTATTTCATGAACAAAGAAAGAAATGCAGCTAATTTAAACTACAATACTCCTTTCATGGATTGTAATATGCATCCCAACTCAGAGATAACATTTTGTAAAAAATGTGAAAAAAATCAGAATTGGTAAAAATAGGGTAATATTTGCTTAAAATTTAGGGAGTGTGCTACATATACCTGTACTAGTGACATAAAGGAGTGTTTCTGAAACTTTAATGGGCATATGAATCCAGCTGGGAATCTTTAGTAAGTCTGGAATGGGGTTTGAGATTTTAAATGTTTTACAAATTTCTCAGCTGATATTGCTGATTTACACCTTTAAAGCAAGGATGTAAGATAACCTTTAAAAACAATCTAGGAAAAAAAAGTGAATCAAATAAAAATAAATAATACATAAATAAGTGAATAAAATTAAGTAAATTAATAGTACTGGTGTTATATAAATATTTTAAAACCTGTGATGGCAATATAAGAATAAAGTCTGAAGTTGGGGCAAGACTATAATAACTGATGGTTGTGTCGTATTTTTAGTCCTTTTAGAAAAATAACACTTTTCCATCTGAGCTTCAAGTCACTGCCAGTTTTCAGGTAGAGATTTTTCTCCTTCCACCTACTCTATTCTAACTGTGACTCAGAACCTAGTATCTCCTAATAGGTATAATATTACCTAGACGATGCTTCAGTTGTTCCAACAATATTCTTACAAAGATGTGTCCAGCCTAGTTGAATACTCTCAGGCACAATTATTTTCCATTTTGGGCATTTTGACAGGCCAAAAATTCTTCTTGCTTTAAACTAAAATCTGGCTCTCTGTAACTTCTTGACAAAAGATTGTCATGCCAGCTCTTGGTAACAGCAGAACAAGTTCAAACCTTCCTATAAGTCAACTCCTCAGCCATATGATGGCTGTTCTGAGGTCTCCTTAGCTTTATCGTCTCCATGTTAAATAGCTCCAGCACCAACTTCGTTTGCTTCTTCCATGATATGCTTCTGAATCTCCTTTACAGTCCAGGACACTCTACCCTGAACCTACTCCTGTTAATCTCTTACAGTGTGATATCCAAACCACATGTCATCCTCCATCAGAGTGTGCCCTCACCTCTCTTGACCTAGGTGTAAGGCCTGAAGTGGTGACTGCGTTTTGGCAGCACGTCACTCTGCTAACTCTCCACTTACTGTTGAGCAAAGCCCCCAATCCTCTCCGTGCTTGTGGTTGTTAAGTCGGATCGTCTCCCTATATTTATGCAATGGTGTTGGGAGCCAAGGGTAAAAGTATTCATTCTCTTTTTTTTTTTTTGAGACAGAGTCTCACTCTGTTGCCCGGGCTAGAGTGCTGTGGCTTCAGCCTAGCTCACAGCAACCTCAAACTCCTGGGCTCAAGCGATCCTCCTGCCTCAGCCTCCTGAGTAGCTGGGACTACAGGCATCTAATTTTTTCTGTATGTTTTTAGTTGTCCAGCTAATTTCTTTCTATTTTTAGTAGAGATGGGGTCTCACTCTTGCTCAGGCTGGTCTCGAACTCCTGACCTTGAGTGATCCACCCGCCTCGGCCTCCCAGAGTGCTAGGATTACAGGTGTGAGCCACCGTGCCCGGCCAAAACCATTCATTCTTTACTGATAAATTTTACCTTCTTAGAGCTGACCTGACTCTTGAGGCGTGACTCATGCTGCCTCCCGGACTCAACCCTCAGAAATTCCCTTATTTAGCTCCTTCTGTGTTCCAACAGCACAACCTGCCTCCAACGTTGCATAGCTGTGCCCCTTTAGCCACCTCCTCTGTTCCTGTCCTTAGGGGCCTTCTAATTGAGATGGCCACCCCTGCCCCCCGAATCTCCATTACTTTCTCCGTGCCTCTCTGTTGCTTTCAGTGCACCATGACACTTGACTTTCATCCCTCTCCTGGGAATGTCACAGCCACTGTTTCTTATCAGCAGCTATGTGGTCATGACTCAATTACACTTTGGATTTTTAATTCTTAATTCATCTAGAATTACCTCTCATAAACACAAATTTTAGAGGGAAAGGGTTTTTATTACCACACTGGGTGTAGGTTTGAACCGATCCCTCTTTATTCTCTCGGCATTGCTTGTGAGTGACGGCACAGCTGCTTGGATCCAGGGATGCGGACTCTGCTCAGGGTACAGCAAAGTTGGCCTGTGTGTGAAGACCGAATCTTGACCCTATCAACCTCATGTTCTGGGCCAGCTAAGTACTGTTCATTGACCTTGAGCCTGTATGTCAAAATTCTGCACTGTGGTTTATACACTTTAGTCTAATGAGCAAATTTGGGAAGCCATTCTTCCTTTGGTAAAATCTGCATATTTTGTAATCTGCTTTTAAGAACACTTAAGTAATTGGTTTCAAATTCATCAATTTCAGCTCCTTAGGAGTATCGTAAGAATGAGAATGTGTAAAATAATATTCTCTAATTTCAGTTATTGCATTAATGATCAAGCTGAAAGTAACTCTTACCTTTTTGGTTCCCAAGTAAGGGTCAGTGTCCTTCAGGAATAAGGCGTCTTCTTAGAGATGATTCAAGTAATACCAAAACAAACAAAAAACCCCAAATGAGCTATAAAGAGTTTAAATAAATGTAGAAACTGTGCTTGTTCTAGTTTATGTACATTTAAATAGATACACAGTGGATGATGTGGAATGGAATAAATTTGCCACTTGCATTTTTACTCTTGATTAAAATCATTATTCTTTAAATATTTGGTTAATTACAACAATTAAATAACATTTTTCTGAGAACCTTCTGTGTGTACAAAGTGCCATGTCAGCTCCTTAAGGGGGTATGAAGAAGAATAAAGTACAGTCTTTGCCTTATAAGAATGCAAAATTTAGTAAGGGCTAAGAGCAATGCTCAAATAAATCTTTGAACAAGAAGGAATAAGACAAATTTTGTAAGAGTCTAAACAAACTGTCAGGGGAACTTAGCAAGACATTGCTTCTGGCTGGGGGGCTGTGAGGGGTCAGGAAAGAAAGAAAGAAGGGTGAGGAATGATCCAGATTGTAATTCGGATGCTTAGGGGCAGTTGTCAAATTCTTTTGGCAATAAGAGAAAAGTTGTGAATTGTGGGCAAAGACTTCTTTTCTCTCTTAAATGTCCTAAATTTCCCTGGAGAAGATAAAAGTTGGGCAGCTGAAAACTCATCTAGGACTAAGGAATCTTGGCTCTAGGTGTTTGTAAACTACATGGCTATCTTCACGAGTCATGAGTGTCTGAAAAATTTTCAATATCAAATTTAATTTAAACAAACTTCCCATTTACCACACAACACTTTTATGGGACCAGGGAAATAGGTTGTGAAAGCCCATTTAGGCAGGAACATTGGCTTAGTAGTCAGCATTTGGCTTAGTGTTCCACTTCCCTCCTTCCCTCTCTTTATTTTATGAGTCTAATAATCTCCAGCTATATCCGAAAATTCTCCCAACTTTCTCAGAAGGAGATTAAATGATTATATATTATATTATGAATCCTAAGTTCAAAGGAAATAAAACTTGGAGGCAGAGCTGTAGATTTCTAATACTAGTTCTGTTAAGTAGCTGTTGTGACGCCTTTGGGCTTTTGTTTTCTTCTGTAAAATGAGACAGATGGACCATAAAATCTCCGAGATTCCTTTCAGCCCTATGAGTCTACGACAGAAAGTCCTCCACTGGAAATGGAGGCCTGACATCAAAGCATCACAAGTCTCCAAAAGCTGGAGTCACTCTGAGGATGCTATTGCACTGTCAGACATGGCCCAGTCCAAAGTCCACAGGGCACGCCATGCTAGACCCGTCTGCAAACCAGTCCATAGCAACCAGAGTATGACACGTTCTAAGATGGATAAAATGTTTGGGATCAGTTCTTCCCACAATCATCTCCCAGAAATCCTGACATGGGAAAAAATTTAAATAACCATAAAAAAAGTCAAATAATAGTTCAAGCAATTAAAGAAGACATAGCACAAGCAAGCATGATAATTTGCTAACTGAACAGTACAACATTGACCTAAATAATCAGAGATGGAATTACGCATTATATTCAGTTTTGTTCTGCAGGTGAATTCTTTTTTGTCTCACAATTGCTTATATTCTCGTCTTTTCACCCTTTGTAAAAGCTTCTTGAAAGGTGGGTGTCTTCGCTTGCCATCTTGTCTCCGACATTGCCCCTAACACAGGACCATATACTTAGTAGGCCCTCAGTAAGGGCTACTGTGTTCCCTTCCCTCCTTGACTGGTAACCTGATCCCGTGTAATCATAACTACCTGGAACAAGAGAGCGGGTACTTGTGAGCACTTACCTAGAGATGCTGCAGGTGGAGCAATCTCAGCAGTGTGCCCCTCAGCTCTCTTTATAGTCCCAAATCTGCCAGCCCAGCAATCTAACTTGGCTATATTTGGGGGATCACCATCTACTTGTTAGATGTAAATGCGTCGTAGCCCTGATCTCTCACTCTTGTTAAATTACTTGGATAAATGACCAGCGGAGGCTGCATAATGCCAGGTCAGCTGTGTAGGGATTTTGACGTTGGACACAGATCTTTGAGACTTAGAGAGTCCTAGGGGCTGAGTAGAACTGGGGCAGAGTGTGCTAAGAAGGTCGGTGAAGGGCAGAACCACGGGATGATTTATCACGCCAAGGGCAATCGATAATACAGACAGTAACTATACCTCATTTGTCTAGCATTCACATGGGATGGTGTGCTCCTCGTCTCAGAAGTTTCTGAAAAACTTAAGGTTAACCACTTAACACATCCAGTCTTATTTATTTGTTAAAAAATCCTTTGGAAGGAAATTTTCCCAAAATGTATTTTACATTGTCTTGATATATTTAATTTAGTATCTTGAATAGAATTTAACTTTTTTTGATCACTCAGGGAGGCTGGGAGAGAATGCAATGAAATCATCAAAGACATTAGGTTTTAGTGGGTTATGCCCTGCATGAATTGTTCCTGCTGTGAATTTCTGTGTCTATTGTTCAGATTTTATATCTTTACCTTTATGGCCAGACTTTTAGATGTAATTAACTTCTTTCTACGGCTAGTAAGTTTGTCTACACTAGCCTGATTTTGTGTTATAGATTGGAACCAGATTACACAGTTAAGATCAGGCTAAAGTAAGAGTAAGTAAGTTCTGAATGAAGCTCTAGAGGATTTTAATGAAAATACATGGTCTTTGTGACAACTCTTATGGTTGCTTAGGGGATTTTATTTTATTTATTTCTTTGGCTAAAACGTAAGTGATGTTTGAATATACAACTGTACATGTAGAAGTTACAGCCATTTGCAGCAATATAGTCTGATTGTTTAAGTTGTACATAATTAATATTTGCTGAACCAAAGATTCTCTGTTCAGTCCTCCAGTGGGTAGAGTCTCATGTAGGTGAAACATTTCCAAAGGACAGTTTGAATTAGTCAAAATGAATTTGTGGTCAGAGGAGGAGGAGGTAGAAATAGGACTTCCACACAGTGTTTTCCAGAGTAGATTTGACAGAATGTAGATTCTGAGGGTAATTGTGAAACAAATGGTTTTGTGGCTGAATGAGTTTAAGAAATGTGACAAACTCTCTTCCCTCCTGTTAGGATTTACTACAAATACAAGCATCTTAGGGAATCTGAACAGTCTTTCAGTAAGGAAACATGAATAACTTTTTCCAGCACTTGGAATATCCACAAAAGGTGATTTGAGGTTGGAACACCATCACAGTTTTTTCTCTGCTCCTAAAAATAAGACAGGAAGGCTCAAGGACATAATTTATGGAGAAATTTTGGCCCAGAAGAAAGTAACAGAGAGCAGTCAGGCATAGGCACAGCTGCTTTTACTTGAGGTACAGCCTTTTGTAAGTAGCAAATGCTCAGTAAATGTTTGCTCTGGTGAATAAATGATCAAGAGGACTCATGGGGGAATCTGTGTTGAAAAGGCCTGAAGTGATAAGGTGGGAAAGAATGGAACCAGACTCTCAGTTCCACCTCATACTAATAATTAAGACTTAAGAACTCACCATACGTCAGGCTTTATCCACAGTGGCTCCTCGAAGCTTCATAATCATTCCACGAGATAGGTGCGGGTATCATTCCCATTTTACAGTCAAGAAAACAGAGCCCGAGAGTTTAAGTAACATACTCAAGGCCATACAACTGGGAAGCTGCAGAACTTCAAAACCTCTCTGTCTGTGGAGCCTATGCCTGTAACCTCTCGCTTTTGGACGTTAATCATTTTGGAGTGTCTGCTTGGCACAAGACTCTGCTGGGAACCGGGAAAAGGATTTGAGAGAGGGTCACTGTCCTAATGGAGTTGACGATAGAGATGGGAAGAGTGTGCATGGACATGAAAAGGATAAATCTCTCTCCCAAGATTGAATTCCCAAAACGAGTGGGATATACGGTGGATTAGGCATATGCATAAGGTATTTGAAAACCATAAAGTGTATTATATATTAATATAAAATATTAGCCGAATTGTTATTAATAATTATTCATGACATTTTGTTTTGGAGGAGAGAAGGATCTAGAGGAGAAGAGTGATTGTGTAGATAATAATGATCTTTTTGTAGTATTTTCTAGTTTATCTGGCAATTTTGTATATTATGTTTAATTTTTCTCTATAAGCCCAAGGTACTTATATTATTCATATTATTGTTATTCCCACTGTCCAAATAGGGAAACTGAAGCCCAATGGGGTAAATGGTTGGCCAAAAAGGCCCCACAGCTAATAGGCAAAAGAGCCAGAATTGAAATCTAGGGTTTCTGATTCCAAAGCTACCCTTTCCTCTATCCCCTACTGTCTCAGACTTCTATAATGTTGAGGGGAACAGAGAGGAGGTTCTAGGCTTCGGGAACTGAGGGTTCGTGGGTTGGAAACAAGACTCCCCAGGGTGTGTTTCAGGAAGACCCACTGGACAAGCCTGGCGGCAGCACAGAATTAACATGGGGTCGGAGGGTAATGTAGAGGTAAAGGCAAGAGAAGTGGGCTGGGCTTGTTTGGGACGGATTTCCAATGCCCAGAGTAAGGGCATCATTCTGAGATTGCTGGGAACCCTTCTGAGGTTTCTGAGCAGGAAAGTGAACAGATTATACACACACACACACACACACACACACAACACACACCACATGCACACGCACACACACACAGACATTTGGACATGAATCTAGAACTGGTGACAGGAAATAATGGTGAGGGGAGAACCTGGAACCACTTAGCGTCTATACAACAAAATCTTGGTGTAAACCTTGCTGAGATGATTAAACAGGCTCTGATAACTTGTGAGGGCAGACAGGCACTTAGACAGTTAGAATTTATGCCTGGGTGTCCCTGTGGATTCACATCTATGTTAAAATTCTTCATAGCACCAGAAGGTGGCTTTCACAGTGGTTGTTCCTTGGTGACTCTGAGTCTGTCCTGCAGAGTCAAGGAGAAGGGCACTGTGTGGCCTCATAGTTTTTCTGCCACATTCTCCCATTTAGGCACAGCAAGGAAAGATAACTTCGAAACCCCAGGAGATAAAAAGAGTATGTTTTAGGGTCCATTTTAGACCTCTGTGAGCTCTAGGCTTATTTTCTGAGGTCCTACCCTGTATTACATAATATATTAAATCCACTCAATATATTTTAATATCTACTTACATTGAATATAAAAAATAATCATGATGTAAAATGAACAGGGCCTTGATTAAGTAAAATAAAAATGAGATTCAAAAGGAAAGAGAAAACTCAAGGGATTCCCTCAAGGCGGGACCCACAGGACTTTGATGACTGCCAAATTTGAGGGGGAAGAGGAGTCAAAGAATCCTGCCTTTCATCTAGTGCTCATTTCAGCCTGGAATCCAGGGCCACGGCACCAGCCCAGAGGAGAAACTGCAGGGGGAGAAGATGAGTGTAGATTTTAGACACATTGAGGCGAGACGGTATGGCAGTTAGAGATGAGGGCTCAAAGTTTAATAGAGTCAAGGCTGAAGATGTAGGTCTGTGTGTTGGGGAAATCATTTGTATGGAGATGATAGTTGAAACCTTTGAGGAGGTTGAGCTCTCCCAGGAAGGATATGTGTTGAGGACATGGGAAGAGCAAATCAAAACAGAAAAAAAGAGGAAAAAAAAATAAAAATAAGTGAAGGTCATTCTGCAAGTAAGTAAATACCCAAGTGAGAAGCAGGAAGATCTTCTCGTTGGAGTCAGAAGACCTGAGTGGGGCCATGCTTACTTCTGCCGTCTACTGACTGTGATGAAACACCTCACTGTTCTCAGCAACTCTGGAGTCTTTTCCACTCAGCTGCAAAATCAGAAAAATTATTGTTTATGTCCAAGTCACTAGGATGGTGTGGGGACCAAATGAGATACTGTCTACGTCAGAGGTCCCCAACCTTTTTGGCACCAGGAACTGGTTTCATGGAAGATAATTTTTCCACGGGCCGGGGAGAAGGGAGTGGTTTCTGGATGATTTAAGTGCATTACATTTATTGTACCGTCAAACCTCTCTATTAATGATAATCTGTATTTGTAGCCACTCCCCGGCACTAGCATCCCTGCCTCCTCAGCTCCACCTGAGATCATCAGGCATTAAATTGTCATAAGGAGCATGCAACCTAGATCCCTGGCATGTGCAGTCTACAGTAGGGTTTGCGCTCCTATGAGAATCTAATGCCCCCACTGATCTGGCAGGAGGCGGAGCTCAGGAGGCGACGTGAGTGATAGGGAACAGCTATAAACACAGAGGAAGCCTCACTCAATTACCCACTGCTCACCTCCTGCTGTGCGACCCAGTTCCTAACAGGCCACAGACTGTTACCAGTCCCTGGCCTGGGGGTTGGAGACCACAGGTCTATGCCATCTAGATGTGGCTGTCTCTGCATGCAGTCTGTTTCCAGTCCATGCCAGGCAGAATGTTTTCCTCTCCACCAACCTCGACACAGGCCTCAGCATGTAATCCAGCATCACCAAAAATATAAATGAGCAATACAGACTTTACTGAAGATTTTGTAGGGAAGACATTATATTACATACCTCAGAATAAATTATTCAGTTTCCATCAGAAATATATGTTCTACAAAGTCTTTTTTCTTCACACTGATGCTGGTGGTCATTTCCTTTCTTCCCTTTAGGTGCTCCCCACCCCGAGTGGTACTCAGTTGTTCCTCTATTATGTGAAACCCCAGGACCTGCATTTCTACTCATCTCGTTGCTCAGCAACACGGAATCCTCACATAAAGAAGACTACTTCCATCCTTGGAAGCAAATTTGGCAACCACCGATTTTTACTCCCATAGGCCTTTTTGGTGGGGAAGGGGCTCATCTTTTTTTTCTTTTCTTTCGATTTTAACGGCTGTATTGAGGCATAATTGATATGCACAATCCTGTGCATATTTAATTTACACAATTTGATGAATTTGGATGTATTTATACACCAGTGATACCCTCACTACATCAAGGTAATACTATATCCATCAACTCCAAGAGTGTCCGGGTGCTGGGGGTCTCATCATCTTTATTTGACCACTACGCCCTGAGTCCATGGTTCCCACCTACGTGATCAGCCCTTCTCTCCCAAACCTGAGAGGAGTTCTGTGACAGGATTTTCTGTAACAAACTCATTTTGTCAACTCTAAAGGGAAGGTCACTTTATTATTAGTGTCAAAAGAGGTCAAGGGAGGTGAAAGTTTCAAGAAGGGATATCCTGAAAGGCGTTAGAGAGAAGCTGAAGAAAGAGGCCCAGGAGCTGGGCAGGGAGCGGATCTTGACAGCAACGTCAGCAGGATGGTGGGGGTGGCAGCTCTGAAGGCAAAGGATTAAGGAGCGAGCAGGTGTTCAGGAGGAGGAAAAAGTTTTTCTGCTTTCCCTAGGAGCAAATCTCCTCACCAATCACTACTGAGGATGCATTCAGAGGAAATGTCCCTGTGGATGGTGCAGTGGGAAGGAGAACGCAGCAGCGAGGCCAAACAGAGCGGACTAGGAACAGCGTGTGATCCAGGTCATGCCTCAGAAGGCTACTTGAGAAGAAAGGGCAATTAATTGTGCTAATAGCAGGATCTTACCTTACCCCTTCGCAACTCAGGCTATCTCTGAGCTTATGTAACAGATGAAACTTCAAAAAGCAGCAGGAAGTTTCCCAGCCAGGAATAGAAATTTCTGGGTGAAAGTCATAGGGCAGGTACATTAGTGAATGACACTAATTCATATTTGAATTGCCTAACAGGTGATTTGAATGACAATATTTGATTATAGAACTAAAGGGGGGTTTGAATATTATCTCATCTGATTTCCACCTAACAGAATCAGAAATTGAGATTCTGTACAGGTTATCTAATTCATGCTAAAGGTAAAACAGACCCCTCCCTGTTCTCCGGTCAAACTCAATAGAGTAAGTTCTGTATTCAAAGGTGATAGATACATAAGAACTCTTTTCAAACATGATACATAAATTTCTTCACTGCTTGTATTTATATACTGAAATTTTGCAAAGCAAAAAGTTGATAGAGGGTTATCAAAATCATTATTTCAATTGATTCTTATTCAATGTCAATGAGGAGATGGACTTATTATGGTTTTCCAGGTGGGAAAACTGAGGCTTGGCGAAGTTAGGTGACCAGTCATGCAGCTAGTAAGTGGCAGAGCGAGAGCTAAAACAAACATCTTTTCACTCCAAGTCCGGTTTGTCTTTTCACTACAAGACAGCTGCCTCTGGCTTTGCAAGATCCTGTAAGACACTAATGCTCTCAGAATTATACATGCTTCTCAGAATTACACACAAACTGGGCATCCTTCTCCAAAAACAACATGGAGAGATTGTGTGAATGACCTGGGAACATTCTGTTCGGAGAAGAAATCCTACTAGCTAGGTCTGTACAGTAAACTGGAGACTTTCCTGCTTGGCTTTGTAACCTTGACTGATGCCCTGAGGCCTGTGAGAGTTAGGATCTCCTGCTGTTTGCCGCCCCGCCCCCGCCTTCTTTTTGTCTATTAGTTGTGTTTTGGTTGGTTACTTCAACTGTTTAAAGCCTTATTAGAACTAAAGAAAGCATCAATTACTTTTAACTACTGCCATTCGGGTCTTAAACAATGTAGCCTAAACACCAAAAAAGCTAAATCCTTTCCTGGACACAGTCAAACTATATATTTATCTCATTAAAATCTGCATGATAATGTAGTATAAGAAGGGACCTTGAAAGTCAGAATTCTGGGGCTCAAATTCTGACTTCACCATCTAAGCTACCTGAATTTGGGCAAGTTACTTAAACTTTCTGAGCCTCAGTTTCTTTTTCTGTAAAATAGGAATGATAACAATACCTAACTTATGGGGCTCTTGTGGCAATTAAGTGAGCCAATGAATGCATGGCAGAGTACTCTTTGGAAGTGACATGATAGTTTAGGAAAGGAGAGAGTGGCAGAGGGCTCTGGAAACCAGGTCAACATGTTCTATGTTGTTGTCTCATGTCTTTTATGTTGCTGTCTGGCGAGGCCCACTAGTTGACCACAGCCTGTCTCTTGTCCATCCAGTTCTCCCATCCTACCCACTGCATACAGCCAATTTCCTGTTCAGATGGCCCAGGAGACACCCTTAAGTCAACACCCCTCCTGATCCCCTCCCACCTCTACACAACAATAAAACAAATCAGGAAAGGTGGAGCTTAGGTACCTGAAAGTAGGGTGCCCAACCATCCTGGTTTGTTGGGATTGAGGGAATTCTTGAGACTTTCAGTTTTAAAATCAGGACAGTCTTGGGCAAATGGAGATAAATTCATCACTGTGCCTGAAAGGTTGCTGGGGAATATGATGGCCAAATCCTCAAGTCTGACCAAAATAGGGTTAGATGGAACCAGTTTGAGCTTGCTCACCAAGATAGAATGGTGACAAAATTTGCACATGGAACTGCTAATTTCAAATCTGTAACACATATGGTGCTCAGCAGAGAGCCAATAACTAGTGAGCATGTACTCATTCAATTGTTCATTCATCAAAAATTCATTGAAGGCCTACTACATGCTGGGATGATTTTAAGCACTAGGGAACAAAACAAAGTCACAAATATGTAATGCCAGTTAATGACAAATGCTCTGAAGAAAAGAAAAGTGAGTTGGCCGGGTGCGGTGGCTCACGCCTGTAATCCTAGCACTCTGGGAGGCCGAGGCGGGTGGATCGCTCGAGGTCAGGAGTTCGAGACCAGCCTGAGCAAGAGGGAGACCCCGTCTCTACTAAAAATAGAAAGAAATTATATGGACAACTAAAAATCTATATAGAAAAAATTAGCCGGGCATAGTGGCACATGTCTGTAGTCCCAGCTACTCGGGAGGCTGAGGCAGTAGGATCGCTTAAGCCGAGGAGTTTGAGGTTGCTGTGAGCTAAGCTGACGCCACGGCACTCACTCTAGCCTGAGCAACAAAGTGAGACTCTGTCTCAACAAAAAAAAAAAAAAAAAGAAAAGAAAAGAAAAGTAAAGTGAGGTAAGGAAATGGTGGCTGTCTGGTGTTTAAATATATTGGTCAGGGAAAGTTTCTCTGAAAAGGTGATACTTGAGCAAACTCCTAGTGAAGTGAATGAGAAAGTTATGGAATTTGAAAGGGGGACAAGTATTCTAGGCAGAGCAAACAAATGCAAAGGCTCTGGGAGGCCAGTGTGCCTGCACAGGAACACTCACCAGTAGGGAAGAAAGAGAGGTCAGTGGGGCAGGATGAACCCGTACTCAGGAACGAAGAAGCAGAGATAGCCAGAGGCCACATGGTTTAGAGTCTTGCAAATTAAGGTAAGGACTTAAGGTTTTAAATATCAGCTGTTTTTATTACTAAAAAGGCAATTTTCGTCTTCCTTATTCTGTGCTGAGTGTTGGATCTATTACCTACTCTTTTGCTACTCAACATTGGTTCATTCTATTTAAACAACTGGAATTTATTGAGTGTTTGTTCTTCATTCAACAAATGGCTTATGAAGGAAGACACTGTTGCAGGCATTGGGGTTAAAAATGTTTGTTCTCTAGAACAACTTATGATCTCCTTGGGGTGAGAGGGCGGGTAACAATACTGATAACGCAGGAAAAGACAACAGCAGCAGGCTTTGAGGAAAGGATTGAAACCATGTTTTAATTGCCCGGAGAAGGGAGGAGCCACTTCCGGTGTGCCCCAGGGGCTCACGGGAGGGGTCAGACCATGGGAAGGAGAGGCCGTGGTGGGGAAGGCCTGGAGGTGATACGGGACTCGGCCGGTAAGTGTGCATTTGAGAATTTGCCAGGGAGCAGGGCCTTGTTCACCCACGCCATTTATTAGCTCTGTGCGACTCCAGAGAGTCACAGCGAGAAGGACTGTGCAACGGGGAGAGTATGACACTGGGTGTGGAGGGGGAGTTTGAAGGCTGAGCCCGTGAGTCACTGGGCCAGAAGGAAAACGTGGGAAGATTCTTAAGCCGCCGCATCCCATTTGAAGTTTTTCAATGTGTATATATAGCCAGCTGATTATGTTGCATATATATATTCCTATATAATATTTATAAAATCAGGCTCGGGTACTAAGATCTGTGGGTACCAATTGAATTATATTTCCCGATAGTGGAAAAAATGATGATTCTAAGGTACTGCTTTCTACATCCATGCTTTTAACAAAATTTCTCGTAGTCTGAGGCCTTACACTGTGCAGTACCTCAGTTTCTATGAGGAGCTGAGAAAATGGTCCGTCCTGTGAAGGTCTGGATGCTGGAGTCTGATAAAAGCCCTGTTCTGGGTGCGTTCTCTAGGGGGATGTTTTTCTCCCTAAACACGGCTTTCTTTCTCCTGTGGCCTCCGGAAAGCAGCATCCAAGTAGCGCTTGGAACCGGGGAGGGGTGGGGGGGAGGAATCAGGCTGGTAAATTCCATCCTTAAGTAAGGTGCTTTCCATCTGCCTATGACTGATTCTGCAGCTTCTCGCTTTGGAAAATGTGACTGTTGAAGTCTGCGGTGAAGATGCTTGGGGACACTGATACGTGTAACATGTGCCCAAACCTCTGCCACAGCCAGGAGGCATAATTTAAGTTTACTCACTGACAGCTGCTGTGTGTTAGCCCAGGAATGTTAATCCTTAGCGAGAGCTTGGACAAAAGACAACAGTTTTTAGTAGCTGCGCTAATGGTCTCTTTCATCAAATGACCCTGCTCCTCTTCATCTTTCTGTTGTCAGTTATATCCATGTCTGTGATGAGAACTGGATGTGAAATCTTAAGAGGCATCTTTAATAAATTAAAAAAATATGAGCCTTTAAAATAATTCCAAAACTAATACACACATTGAAAATATAAGCAAACATACTGAAAGAAAATTTTAAATCATGCCTAAAATTTTAGCATAGAGATAATCTCTACCTGAACTTTGGTTTAAATCCTTTCACACATTTTTTTCCTGTGTTTGTATGTGCTCTTAAACACTTACACGATTGGAGTATCAGTCTGCAAGCACTGTTTTGTATTCTGCTTTTAGAACATATTTTGAAAGTTTTCTCATGGTATTAACTGTTTTTCTACATCATGGTGTTGTTTTTTTGGTTTTTGTTTTTTTTTTTAAAGAGATAGGCTCTCACTCTGTCAACCCAGGCTGGAGTGCAGTGGCTCAATCATAGCTCACTATAACCTCAAACTCCTGAGTTCAAGCAATCCTTGTACCTCAGCCTCCCAAGTAGGTAGGACTACAGGTGTGCATCACCATGCCTGGCTAACTTAAAAAAAAAAAAATTGTAGAGATGAGTTTCACTGTGTTGCCCAGGCTGGTCTTGAACTCTTGGCCTCACATGATCCTCCTGTCTTGGCCTGCCGAAGTGCTGGGATTATAGGCATGGGCCACCATGCATGGCCTACATCACGATTTTTAATAGTTACATAGTGTTCCATCCTTTGAATATACCATAATTTATATACCCAAATGTCTATTGTTAGACATTTATGGTGCTCTAATTTTTTGTTCTTTTAAATAGTCTAATGAATGTATGTACACGTAAATGGTTATGCATCTCTTTAATTATTAAATTCATAGAATGGACTTTCTGGGCAAAGGCTAAGGATGTTTTATGGTTTGTTATGGTAGAGTCCCTGTTACTGGAGCCTTCACAATAATATTGCATGGGAAAACACAGAGTAATCAATCACTAATGATTTGTTGATCACCAGATGTTGTAAATATACAGTAATTGATTCAAATTATGAAATAAAATGAGAAATCTTGCAAAAATTGCAGAACTTAATGAGGTCAGTGAAAGTGGTGTTAGAAATCTGCTCGACCTTTTCAAAGCCATTGACCAGTGTGGATTAGCAGTGTTGAAGCAGTTAATAACTGAAGAACTGAAAATGGACAAAGATGATAACCTAATAGTTGCTTCAAGTGAATGAGTTCAGGATCAAAGGATTAAGATGGCCCTGAAAAATATGGATGAAGCCATCATATATTTTTGCAAAAAGTACATTATTTGTGATTGCATTATAAAAGTTAAGCATAAAGGGTGCAATAGAAAAATTTATGTACTTTTCCTCCCAATTGCAGCAATTATTCATTCTTTGTTCTAAGAATTAGCAGAGTTGTAATTATGACCTAAATTTTAAGAAATAGAATATAAACATATTTTATAATATTTTTAGTTTTATTTTTAAGATCAAATCCTAGTTCACAATTTATTATGAAATTTTGGACCTCATTTTTATTTAGATTCATTTCAAATGGTTGTTTTTCCAGGTGGCATGATTGTCTATGTAGAAAATCCTGAAGAATCTACAAAAAATCTTAGAACTAACAAGCAAATTCAGTGAAGTTTCAAGATACAGAATAACATACAAAAACAGTTTTTTTAATATGATGGACACCAAAATTAGAAATACAGTAACATTTACAATCATTTTAAAAAAGAAAAAAATAGGTGTAAATTTAAGAAAACGTGTACAGGACTTTTATGCTGAAAACTATAAAACACTGATGAAAGACCAAAAAAGATCTAAATTAATGAAGAAACAGATTGTAGTCACAAACTGGAAGACTCAACAGAGTAAAGATGTCAATAAACTGGTAAACAGGTTTGATGCAATTCCTGTCAAAAATTATGATTGTGGCTTTAAAGTTTGGCATACGGTATTCTAATTATTATTATTTTCCCAAAGTGCTATAATTGTTATTTTTTCCCCAGTGAAAATTTTTAAATAGCTTTAAGGAGGTATAGTTGACATACAACACTACATATATTTGAAGTGTACAATTTGATACGTTTTGACCTATGTACAATTTGATACATTTTGTCCTGTGAAACCACATCTTAATCAAGATAATGAACATGTTCATAAGCCCCTAAAATGTCCTCCTGCTGCCTTGTAAACCTCCCTCCTCTGCCTTTATGCCCCCCATAAACCCTCCCTCTCCATCCCTAGGCAACCACTGGTCCACTTTCTATCACTATAGATTAGTTTTCATTTTCTAGAATTTCATATAAATGGAATCATACAGTATGTATTTTTGTGGGGGCAGCTGGATGCTTTCAATCAGCATAATTATCTTGAGATTTATCCATGTTTTTTCCCCCGTTAACAGTTTATTTCTTTTTACTGCTGAGTAGTATTTCTTTGTATGGATAAACCCCAATTTGTTTACCCATTCGTCTGTTGATGGACGTTTGGGTTCTTTCCAGTTTTCAGCTATTACAAATATGCTGTGAATATTCGTGTATAAGTCTTTGTATGAACAAATGCTTTCATTTCTCTTGGGTAAATACCTAAGAGTGGAATGGCTGGATCATACGGATAATTTCTTAACTTTTAAAGAAGTTACCAAACTTTTCCCAAGTGGTTGTAACATGTTACTTTATTACTAGCAGGCATGAAAGGTCCAGCTCCTCCACCTCTTGGCCAACACTTTGGGTTTTTTGGCCATTGTAATAGGTGTGTGGTGGTATCTCATTGTGTTTTAATTGATATTTTCCTAATTACTCATGATGTTGTGTTTTTTCAGGTGCCTGTTTGTCATCTGTATATCTTCTCTAGTGAAATGTTTGTTTAAACCTTTTGCCTTTTAAAATATTGAGTTTTCTTTTCATTGAATTTTTAGATTTGTATATATATTTTGGATACAAGTCTTTTATCAGGAACATAAATTTCAAATACTTTCTCTCAGTCTGTGACTTGTCTTTTCATTCTCTTTGTGTTTTTCAAGGAGCAGAAGCTTTAAAGTTTGATCAAGTTCAATTTATCATTTTTTTCTTTTATGGCTCATGCTTTTGGTGTTATATCTAAGAAACCTGTGCCTAAGCCAAAGTCACGAAGATTTATGTTTATTTCTGGAAGTTCTTAGGATTATAGTCTTGCACTTGATCTTAGCCAAAAGGCTGAGAAGTGATGTATAGTTTTGATTTTCTCTTTGATCCAAAATTTTGTTTGAGAGAGGATTTTAAATTTTTTTTCTTTTTTTGTTTTGAAATTTAATTATTTTATACGTATTTGAGATTGTAGCTTGCACAATTGAGCCTGTAAAAGATGGAGGCTGATAGGGGTGAGAGGTTGGGGAAGAGTAGATGCTAGAAGGTGGAAGAAGGAATGCATAAAGTACAATCTTTATCTAGATTGCATATTTTGTTCTGCTGCTTCCCCTCTTTTTAGAGGACAAACTCACCATGTTATACTCTGCCAAGCCTTTTTTATCTTACCCGTCACCCCTCTTTTCATAAGTTCATTCTTTCTTGGCCTCTCTGTCTCTCATGCAGTCTATTTGAAAATCCTATGTGTGCTACCTTCAATAAATCTAGACTCCATCCACTTATCATCTGCCAATGCTGTTTTTCTGGTGTAAGCCTTTGTCAGTTTTTATATTTTATTTTGCAATAGGCTCCTAACTAGTTTCTCAGTTCCTACCTTTGCTCCCTTCAGTCTGTTCTCAACACAGTAGCCAGAGTAATATCACTTCTCTGCCCAAAACCCTCCAAGGCTTTCCCACCTCACTCTGAGCAATGGCAAGCATCCTTAGAGTGGCCCTGGGGCCCTAGATGGTCTGGTCCCCTGGTTCCTCTCTTGTGTCATAAGTGTCTATCTTGCTCATTCTCCTCCAGCCATACTGGCCTCATCCCTGTTCCTGCAACATGCTCACCTGCCCCTGCCTCGGAGCCTTTGCATTTTCTGTTGTCTCTGCCCAGAAATGCTCTGCACTCATATACCCACTTGGCTTACTCTCTTGCTTCCTTTGGGTCTCTGCTTAAATGTCATCTTACTAGAGAGGCCTTCTCCGACTACTCTCTACCTCCCACCTACTTTATTTCCTACTACCACTTATCATCTGACACATTACAGTTATGTGTTTATTTACTGCCTTTCTCTCCTTGTGGAATGTAAGCTCTCTGAGAGCAGGAACTATGTTTTCTTCACTGCTATACCCACAGGACTTAGAACAGAGTCTGGCACGTAGTAGATGCTCAGTATCTATTTGTGGAGTGAGCAAATGAATAGGTCCATCTAGAGGGGCAGCCTCACGGAGTATTTTTCTTAGTAATTTGTAACAATCTAGAGAGATTTGATAAAAGCAAGCACAGCAAAAGACATTTGTGTGTGTGGAGAGGGTGGAGGGGCAGGTGGGAAAGGTGGAGGTACAAACTCTTGAATGCTCTGCAAGCCATATGTAATATTAAAAATTAATAGCCAGGTGAGAACTGTGAGAGTAAATAATTTTGTAAATAAAAAATGAAAGTCTGGTTTAATTTATAAATTTACTGCAGTTTTTATTTATTCTACATTAAGAGAAAAATAAACATCATAAAGCAAATGACCAAACATAGCACATTTTGTGCATTTCTTCAGCCACTCGGCAGCATCAGGCAGGTGTGCTTACTCTGCACTGATTTTTGTGTGAACCTCCCGGCTCTTCACTCGCAATTTGTTGACCTGGGATTCGGCAATGTCAGCCCGTTCCTCTGCCTCCTCCAGCTCATGTTGGAGCTTGCGGAATTTAGATAGATGAGCGTTGGATTGTTCCTCCTAAGAACAGAGATAAAATTGTGAGAATTAGACTTTGTGGTTCTCATTTGCACTTGTCACCAGGCAGGATTATTTCCTCAAATCAGATATTTCCTTTTTATGGTCTGTTTGCCATATCTGACTTCAAATCTAGATAGGATTTGTAACTTCAATTACATATTTTACTTTAAAGGATGAAAGGAGAAATAGTTTTGAAGTGGAGGGGACAGCCTCATGTATGTCCTGAGTGGAAAGGAGAAAGAGACCCATGCACCCTTATAGAGTTCAGTAAGTAAATGTAAGGTCACATTATAGCTTTGGGGAAATCCCACTTAAAACATTTTTCTGCCATATATTTTGACTCCAGCGTATAGAGAAAGGGAAAGAGTGGGGCTAGAAGAAAGTCTTCCTTTGTTGGTTTGGCTTATTACCATTTACGCCTTTCCCTTTCTTCTTTCCTGCTTCCTACCTATTACATATGTCTGGAAGAATGGAAGAACAAGCAGGAAAAGTGTAGGTGGAGAATCTTCCAGCATGTTCTCATAGCAGCTACGGCAAACACTGGGAGGAGTCCCTGCTGATGACACTGATAGTGAGTGAATAAGTCAGTCCCAAAAGATCGATGTTTGGCTTTTGAGAATACTTGATTTTGTTTATGTCTAGAGGGACAGGAATATTTATCATGGTGTTAATTAGAGTTTCTACTGTATATTCATTGCAGCTATCACGTAAGGCAGGTTATTTGGAACTTTTTCCCCACTAATCCTTACAAATTGCTTAATAATAAAAATACTACCTCTTCTTGCAGTCTTATCCTGTAATTAGGATTTGGGGCATAAATTCATATTTATAAAATCACCCGTCTCAAAATATGAGTGGTAGATTTTTACTTTGTCTCCTTCCTTCTTAACACAGTCTTTTAATACACTTTCTATTCCAAAAGAAGTTTGCTTCTTTCCTCGAGGGCTTGAAGATACTTACAGCCTCCTCAGCTTGTCTCTTGTATGATTTCACCTTCGCCTGTAATTTATCTACCAAGTCTTGCAGCCTGAGAACATTCTTGCGGTCTTCCTCAGTCTGAAAGTTTGAAAAAACAATCTGAATTCAACCCAGAAAAACAAGCCTACTGTGGGTGGTAAAATAAATACTTAGTAGGATGGCAGGTTGATCTGGGGGTAAAGGTGATCAACTCCAAGGTGTTCTCTATAGAATTAACAGTAGCACTCTTGTTAACTGTTTACAATGTGCAGGTGCTATATTAGGGAATTACACACATCTCTAATTCTTACCTCCTTATCTTGAACAGTAGATGCTGTTATCCTTATTTTACAGATGAAGAAACTGAGGTCAGAGTGTTAAGTAACTTACTCCAGTTCAAAAAGCAAGAGAGGCCAAACTAGGACTGATACTTAGTTTATCTGGTTTTAAAAGCCATGCTCTTTCCTCTCATGCTATTTTCTAAAGGCCTCCCTAATCTTCCTGGCTGAGAATAGGTCTGCGATAGGCAACTGTGTCTTTTACCCCTTATATGCACTGAGTTAATGTGTATCTGTTTTCAAGTGCCACGTAAATTGTCATCAGGTTTTCATTTTCCCTTTGGGGAAGAAGACCGGATAGTCTAGAAAGCTATGCCCTTTACCTGGTAAGTGAGTTCCTTTACTCTTCTCTCATGTTTCCGTAAACCTTTAACAGCCTCGGCATTACGTTTCTGTTCATTTTCAACCTCTCCTTCAAGTTCACGTACCTGCAACCAAGAAAAATATTTATGCAGTCAATCTTGGGGGATAGTAATTAGCCTAGGACCTACTGAAGATATGGGGTGGGTGTCCCCAGCCTCAGGATGAGAATAGGAGTCCATATATAGGAAGAGAGAAGGGAAGAAGGAGTGCCGTTTTCCCCTTCCCAGATTCAGAGATTGGGACACCCACTCTGGCCTCCAGTTTCTGGATCTGCTTCTTCCCGCCCTTCAGCGCCAGCTGCTCGGCCTCGTCCAGACGGTGCTGCAGGTCCTTCACCGTCTGCTCCATGTTCTTCTTCATCCGCTCCAGGTGGGCACTGGTGTCCTGCTCCTTCTTCAGCTCCTCCGCCATCATGGCGGCCTAGTTAGCAAATAAATCGAGAAAATAATGAATCCTGATGATAGCAGGTAACACACATATGTCAGTGAGACAAATGCTCATCTTGCTCACATCAGTGATGGCCTTCTTGGCCTTCTCTTCTGCATTGCGTGATTCTTGGATTACTTCTTCCATTTCACTCTGGAGTTGTGAAACATCATTTTCCAATTTCTTCTTGGTGTTGATGAGGCTGGTATTCTGTTAAAAATAGTTAGTGGAAATTTACAAGATTTGCAGTTCGCCCTCTTAGGATTTTACAAATGTCTTACTTGATGGCTCTTGTAAGGGACCTGCTGGCAACATTTCGCTAAACTTTAAATATTTGTTCAGTGCAAAATACTAATCATTTGCAAGGCTGAAACTCTCTTCCCCAGCGTCCATTTGATTTATGCATAAGGGCTTCTGAGGTTTAAGAATGCCCGTAATAGACATTAATTAATTGCTCATTCAATTATATTTCAACCAGACATCGATAGTTACTCTATCCTTAAAAGGCTGGAGATGTTAGAAAAGAATAGATTTTTTTGTGTGTGTGAGTACCTGGCACTGACAGTTTCTCAATTAGAAGGAATCTATTTTCTGTGAACTTTCATGCTTTGTTCCCTTGGAGAATACTGAATTTATAATATCTTATGAAAACATATTCTTAAAATTTCAACTGTGTGGTTCTCAACGGGGAGTAGTACTGCCTCAACAGGTATTTGAAAATGTTTGGGGGTGGGTATTTTTGGTTGTCAGAGTGACCAGGGGGTGCTACTGCCTTTAATGCCTGGGCAAGTCAGGGATGCTAAGTGCCCTGCAAGGCACACGGACAGCGAGCACAATGCTAAATGCATAAGTGCCCCTGATGAGAATCACTGCGTGGAGCATTTTCAGATTTTGGAGTCAACAGGCATCTTTACTCAAGTTTATTCCACCTCATGGTTTCCAAAATAATCTAAAAAGACAAACTTTATTTTAAATAAAAATGTAGTAGCCTTTTTTGGGGGTAGAAAATCCAAAAAGGCAAATAGGAACAAACACCAAAGACATCACCCATAATCCCATCATGCTAAGATAACTGCAGTGAATATTTTAAAGCATATATGCCATGTGTGTTTTATACACACATGTTTATACAAATGGGGTAGTTTCATATTATAATTCTGATTCATCACTCACCAGTACTGGCATTTGGTGTGAGGTCTCACCTGGGTGTGCAGGAGCTGGACGCGCTCACTGGCGTCCAGGAGCTCCTGCTCTGCCATCTTCCTGCTCCTCTCCGTCTGCTCCAGCGTGGCCCGCAGCTCCTCAATCTCGGCCTGCAGCAGGTTGGCTCTGCGCTCAACCATGGCCAGCTGCTCCTTCAGGTCCTCCTGGCCCCGCAGAGCGTCGTCCAGGTGGAGCTGGGTTTCCTGGTAAGTTTAAAAAAAAAGAAAAAGAAAAAAGGCCGTAGATGTTCTGAAGAAAATGTGAATATCTTAGGAGATTAACTGGAAGAATGTATTTGTGCCAGAAACAGGAGATGACATGCCTGACATTTGAAGGTACCTGAGAATGGTGATGTCATTTGCTTAGGGTGAGAGAGAATTATCAGGAGATACAGATTCTTGTTCTATTTCTGCCATTAAGTGATTATTGTTTCATGGGTGAGTCACTGATGTCTGTCATTTATGAGGCATTTTCCACATGCTCTACCCAGCACTTTACATCCATTATTTCATTTGATCCTCACAGTAACCCTGTGAGGTGGATAGTTTCATTTTTATTTTGAAGAAGAAGAAACAAAGTTCTGAGAGGTTAATTAAGTTGCCTAAAATTGGGCATCTAGTAAGTGACAAAACTAGGACTCAACCTTAGGCTTGTCTGGTGGCCAAGTCTGTGTACTTTCTCTCACATCTTACCTTAATCTCTGGGCTTCTGTTTGTTTTTCTACATAAAATTTCCTTAAAAATATGTTGTATATGTATTTGATTTAGCTACCTCTGTGCTATCAGCTGTATAATTTGTTAAATGAAAAAAAGAATGGTTTAACAAGGTGTTTTGGGGAATGGAAGACAGGTAGGAGCTTCCCTAACTCCTCTGAGAGGCTAATGTGGACCCATTTACCTTCAGGATCCCTTGGGTGTTCCTGTAGTTCCTTAAGCTCTCTGCAGCCAAGCGGTTGGCGTGGTTCAGCTGGATTTCCATTTCATTCAGATCTCCTTCCATTTTCTTCTTGACTCTCAGCGCATCGTTTCTGCTTCTAATCTCTGCATCCAGCGTGCTCTGCATCGACTCCACGACTCGAATGTGGTTTCTCTTCAGCTGATCAATTTCCTCATCCTTTTCAGCAATTTTCCTATCGATTTCAGACTTGACTTGGTTCAACTCAAGCTGGATACGCAGAATCTTCCCTTCTTCATGTTCAAGGGATGCCTTAACGAAACAGTGAACAGTTAATAATGGAAAAGGGGCCAGGTGCTGTGGCTCATGCCTGTAATCCTACCACTCTGGGAGGCCGAGGCAGGAGGATCGCTCGAGGTCAAGAGTTCGAGACCAGCTCTGAGCAAGAGCGAGACCCTGTCTCTACTAAAAATAGAAAGAAATTATCTGGACAGCTAAAATTATATATATAGAAAAAAAATTAGCCGGGCATGGTGGTGCATGCCTGTAGTCCCAGGTACTCGGGAGGCTGAGGCAGGAGGATCGCTTGAGCCCAGGAGTTTGAAGTTGCTGTGAGCTAGGCTGACGCCACAGCACTCTAGCCTGGCAACAGAGTGAGACTCTGTCTCAAAAAAAAAAAAAATAAATAAATAAATAAAAAAATAATGGAAAAGACCTTGAATATTTGGAGTATATTCTCTTGTGAGCCAAATTCTTATTAGTATCAGTTTGTCTAATTTTACAAAGTGTAATACAGTAGTTCCAGGAACTTGTTAGGTAAATCATTCTTTTGTTTATTAAGTCACAGATTATATAGGGCAGCTCTGTAATAAAGGTGCTTTGTGTTTACAAATATTATTCATATTAGTACTAACAAAATTATATGATTAAACATATGTGTAGTAAACATGAACTCTCAATCTGTTTAATAAATTAAAATATTCATGTGTGATACACTAATCCCTGGTCTAGAAACTATCAGTTTTAAAATATGTTGATATTTTTTTCTGAGTAAATAATACATGTTTGTTGTAGAATGTGGGGCAATACATAAAGACAGAGAAAAAAAACTACCCATTGTGCTCCAACTCAGAGACAGCCATTTTAATGTGGTGTATTTTTTATAGTCTTTTGTCCTACTTCTATATATTTTTATGTAATCAAAATTATATTGTATATGCAAATTTATATCTTTAAAAATTACTGTCTACTGTAAATATTTCCCCACAATAATCATATTTAATGTCTATATAAAATTCTATCATATGGCTGTTCTAATAATTTCAAAATAATTTGTTTATTTTTCTCCTTAGATTGGACATCTTTGTCTTAAAGATTTGGCTTCATTTAAGATTATTTTCTTGGAATAAATTCTTAGAAATAGAATGAATGGGTCGGTGTATTTACATTTTTAAGGCTTTAGATAACTACTGCCAAATTGCCTTTCATAAAGGTCCTACGGGTTTAAATTGTCCCCAGCTTCATGATAATGTATTTGTCTCACAGTACCATTGGCAGTTTGAGTGTTTTCACTCATCCGATGTTTGTCTTTGATTTTTTTTTCCCTACAGCATAATACAGGGTAATATGTACCTCTGCTTCCTCTAAGGCAGCCTGAATTTCACATTTCTCTTGTTCCACTTGCTTCTTTATTTTCTCCAATTCATGAATTTGCTTTCCTCCCTCTGCAATCTGCTCAGTGAGGTCAGAAATCTCCTCTGTGGGTGAACACAGAAGGGAGGAGTGGTCAGAAAAATGTCAACATGGAAAGGTGTTTCCGGGCTTTGTGGGGTAGGTAAGGTTATGAGGACTCACGCTGCAAGTTCTTATTTTCTCTCTTTAGCGTTTCAAGTTGATCCAAGGATTCCTCAAAGGCATTCTTCACCTTGAAAAGCTCAGTGCTAAGAGAACGAGACTCCTTCTGGGAGGCTTCAAGCTCAGCCTGAGTTTCCTCATACTTCTGCCTCCATTCTGATAGGACCTGAAAAGCAATAAGGCATTAGCTGATGCAAGGAGAAGGGAAGACCAGTACAACATTGATAAAGTTTAAGCAGGCTGGGCCACCCTGTCAAAGTTCCTTTGCTTCTTATCCAGAGCTGCACAGGCTGCATTAGATCTCTCCACATCGAGCATGAGGTCTTCAACTTCATTCTGGAGCCGCTGCTTCGTCTTTTCAAGGGAAGCACATTTGGCGTTCACGGCTTCTACATGTTCCTCAGCTTCCTGCAGACGCTGGGCCAGCTTCCTCCTGAAAAGTTAGCCAGGCAGTCAAGGAGAGTGGCCAAGACCAGGAGCAAAGCGATAATCTCCTTGGTCCCTTTTCACAGTTCTATTTCTATATTGGCAAGTAACATATGGTTTTCAAAATTCTGGCAGCCAGAACTTCTTTCTAGATTGATAAACTGTATGAAAAGTTCCAAAGTGGTGAACAGTTGGATTCAAGTCCTCGGTATGTTTTTGAATTCTTAGAGGCCACTGTTGGTGCTGCCATTTTATGTGCCTTATTACGTATGTAATTCAGGATTTTTTAAGACTTCTGATTAAGTATAGTTGTGGAAAATGACTAGCCAGGACAACTTTACTGATTGATTTATATATCCCTTCTCATTTCTTTTTTGTTTTAGAGACAGGGTCTCACTTTGTCACTGAGGCTGGAGTGCATTGGTGTGATCACAGTTTACTGCAACCTTGAACTCCTGGGCTCAAGTGATCCTCCTGCCTCAGCCTCCCAAGTAGCTGGGACTACAGGCATGTTTCACCATGCTCAGCTAATTTTTTAAATTATTTATTTATTTATTTGTAGAGATGAGGTCTTGCTATGTTGCCTAGGCTTGTCTTGAACTCCTGGCCTCAAGCAATCTTCCTGTCTTGGCCTCCCAAGGGCTTAGATTATAGGTGTGAGCCACCACGCTCGGCCTGCTTCTCATTTCAAAAAAGATTTGAGGCTAACTAGATATTTTAATTGGTAAAAATACACTGAGCCTGTTCCTTTGCCTGCTAAGACTTTCCATTTCATTTATTAATATGTACTTTTCCCCCAGAGAATAGCCAGTTTCTTCTGATCATATATATTTGGACAGTCTCACCAGAGAAAGAAATTAATGGATAAATCAGGACAATTCATGCAATTTAAGCAAAGGAAGATTTTTTTTTTCTAAATTGTCTATGTTTTTCATTTACAATTGTGTGCCAAGTACACATCCTTAAGGTAGAAGAAAGCCTTTAGCTCTGATGCCCAAGAAGATCTACTTGAAAGTCTCCTTTGGTCTGTACAAAGACTAAGGCTTTACCTTATTTAGACCAAAACTAGACATTATGTATGGTTTGGTGGCCTCCAACATCAGTTTTAAGATGTATATCTGTCTACTCAATGATTAAGAAGGTGGGTTTTAGAATCAGAATGTCTGGTTCCAATCCCAACTATACCATTTATTAAGCATATACCCTTGGGTTAGTTGGTTAACATCTCATAGCCTTGATTTTCTCATCTGCAAAATGGGGATAAGAATAATGATAACAACATAATATGAAAACTAAATGAGTTGATGTATATCTAGTACTCGACACATAGTATGTACTCATTAAATGTTAGCTTTTGTTGTTGTTATCATTATCAGCAACATCATCACAGCTGTTTCTGGGAGTTGCTAAGTTGGGCAGCTAAGAGACCATGTCTTTTTCCTCCTCCAGAGTTTACAAAACATACTTGGCCTCCTCCAACTCCTCTGTGCGCTGGATGGCGTCCGTCTCGTATTTGGTCCTCCACTGGGCAACCTCACTGTTGGCCTTGGACATTGCCCTCTGTAGCTCAGCCTTGGCTTCCTGCTCCTCCTCATACTGTTCCCGCAGCAGGTCACAGTCGTGGCGGGAGGACTGCAGGGCATGGGCCAGTGCGTTCTTGGCCTGTAGAAGTAGAAGTTCAGTGACTTAAATTCATGTATTTAGTAGCAATGTTTAATTTATACGCCTTAAGTAGAAACCCAACTGGGCATGTTTGGATTTGATTAGTCAAGACTGTCTTTGGCAAAACTCACTTTGGTTTCTTCCTCTAGCTGACGTTTCAGCTCCTCAATCTGCTGAGTAGATGCTTGTTTGCTCCTTGAAAGCTGAGAGACTAAAGCATCTCTCTCATCTAATTGTCGGGAATATTCACCTAAGAATAAAAGAAATAAAGGCATTTTTTAATGGCATAAAAATAAGCCTAAAGCTGTTACATACACATATATGTCTGCATGTGTGTGTGTGTACACACATACACAGATTGAGCATCCCTTATCCAAAATACTTGGGACCAGAGTGTTTCAGATTTTTTCAGATTTTGGAATATTTGCATTATACTTACTGGTTCAGCATCCTTAATCTGAAAATCTGAAATCCGAAATTCTCCAGTGAGCATTACCTTTAGGTTCATGTTGGTGCTTCAGATTTTGGAGCATTTCAGATTTTGGATTTTTAGAGTAGGGGTACTCAACCTGCGTGTGTGTGTGTGTGTGTGTGTGTGTGTGTATGTAAATATAAAGAGTTACTTTATCTGCTTCTGGTTAGAACTGGAGATTTAAAAGCAGAATTGCCATAGGAGTGTAACAGGTAAACTTGTCTGCTCAGTCTTGCTTTTTTTTCTTTTTGAACTTCTCAGCAAATTTTGATTTTCCTCTCTAACATGGGAGTATTGCTGTTTATTAGAACCCCCGGAATCCTTTCTTATCTAGTCCATGGTTTGGGGACCCAGAGGTGTCTTTACCTGCTTCAGTCTGCAGGCGCGCTCTCTGCGCTGTCAGGTCGTTTATCAGCCGCTGCTGCTCCTCTTCCCTGGTCTTAAGTTCACTCACCTGATCTTCTAGAGTGCGGCACATCTTTTCAAGGTTTCCCTACGGGACGTGTGGCAATGAAAGATTACACATTGAATATAGTAAAAGAATCAAGTAAAAAAACTTGATTCTTAAAATAATTTTAGAGTGAATAAATTTATGTCAATTGTGAGTAGGAAGTTATGAAATCAACTCTGTGGACCATGCCAGAACTTAAGCATAGTGAGTGTGCATGATGTCCCTTAACTGGTCATTGTTGGAGACTAATTTATCCCAAGGATACTGACACTTGCTTAAAGTGGATTTTGAAATCATCATAATGGATCATAAACAACATTTTTAAAAAAACTAAGTAGAATGGAATTTATTAGGGTAGAAAATATTTGAGTAGTGGTATAAAATGCCCCAAAACGATATTTAATGACAGAGAATAATGGGTGTTCTTGTAAGCCATTACCTTCATTTAAAGACAGTATTGGGTACCTTGGCTTTGGAAATGGCCTCTGCATTACTGCTAAGGTCATCGATCTCCATCTTCAGCTCACTCTTCTCCTTCTCCAGTTTCTGTTTGACCCGCTGCAGGTTGTCGATCTGCTCCCCAAGCTCGGCCATACTGTCTGCGTGCTTCTTCCGAAGAGCAGCCACTGTGGCTTCGTGCTGCAGGGTGGCCTCCTCCAGGTCCCTGCGCATTTTCTGGAACTCGGCCTCTCGCTTCTTGTTCAACTCCACCTGGGCAGAAGTTGCCCCACCAGCTTCTTCCAGCCGCTCGCTGATCTCCTCCAGTTCCCGGGAGAGGTCAGAGCGCTGCTTCTCTGCTTTGGCCCGGGAGGCCCGCTCTGCCTCGATTTCCTCCTCCAGCTCCTCAATGCGGGCCTGGGAGTGAAAGAAGCTCATTAGCATAAACTCATCACAACTTCAAGGTTTTTTTTGGTGTGCAGAAAAAATAGAGGTGAGATAACAAACCTGCAACTCTTTGATCTTCTTCTGTAGTTGAATTTCTACTGCTTGCTCATCTTCAATTTTGCTTATCAAATTGCTAATTTCAAATTCTTTCCTTTAGATGGAAGAACAAGACATATTAATACTCATATGAATTAAAAGATGGTATCACGTAGATTTTTTTTTCCAAAAGGCTCCTACTTTTTAAGCTTTTCATCAAGTTGCTGTTTGTCATTTTCTATATCCATTGTGGATTCTTGGGCCAATTTGAGATCACCCTCCAGTTTCCTCTTTGCTCTTTCTAGGTCCATTCGAAGTTTCTTTTCTTGCTCCAGAGTCCCTTCCAGCTAATGAGAAAGTAAATATGTTAAAAATTGAAAGTATATTTTAAAACAATCTTTCAAAAGGATATAAAAAATGGGTTTACATCATCCACTTGCTGCTCTAGCTTGGTTTTAGCTTTGGTCAGGGTGTTGACTTTGTCCTCTTCTGCTTGCAGGTCATCCAGGGTCTGTTGGTGGGCCTCTTGGAGGGCCTTCTTCTCTTTGGTCAGCTTTGCGATGGTTTCATCCAGGCCTGCCATCTCTTCTGTGAGGTTTTTCACCTACAAAAATTAAGAAAGAGATTATTTCTCCTAGAAAACAACTTGGTGGCAGAACCCCTATATAGTATTGTAGAATATGATTCATACCTTGTTCTCTGTGGCATGTTTCTCCTTCTCAACCTTGGCCAGTGTCAGCTCAAGGTCATCAATGTCTTTCTTGAGTTCTGAACATTCATCCTCCAGTTTCCTCTTCTTGGCCGTCAACTCAGCATTGATCTCTTCCTCTTCCTCAGCTCTCTCAGTCGCCTCCTTGATTTTGGCCTCGAGCTGGATTTTGTTTTTAATGAGTTGCTCACACCTTTCCTCTGCATCAGCCAAGCTATCTGCTTCCTGTGAAGAGATTTATTCAGATATTTAGAGTTTGTTTCTTATTTCGAAAATTGTTTTCGTGCAAAAATAATGGTGTTTTCCTGAATTCTGTTAAATTTGTCAGTATGAATGTAAGTTCAATTAAATTGAACATTGTAACATGGGCCTGGAGAAATGCAGGTAATTAGAAGTGAGACTATGACTTTAGAAACAAACTAGTTTGCAAAATGATTGGGTTTGAGTCATTTAACTATTTAAAAAAATAGTGTGTAGAAGTGTGGAAAGACCTCCACAGGGCAAGCCAGGGTGCTTGCCCCAGTATTGGCTCCATCTGTATGACCTTGGGCAAATTGCTTTATCCCTCTTATTCTCAATTGTTTCATTTGTAAATAAGGGGGTTGGAATAGATGATTGCTGAGAGCTTTTCAACTGTAATATTTAAAGATCATGATTTAGTTAAATTGGCTAGTTTTTTTTTTTTTCATTCCCTACCCTCCTCAAACAACTAATTGCTAGACTGAGTTAAAAAAAGAAAAAGAATTTAAATACATTTCCATGAAGCATTTTTCATACACTAAAACCTTCCTGATAGCCCATAATAGTGCTATAATTGTCCACAATTTCCATTTCCATTTAAAGAATTAACTATTAGTCTCAAAATGAATTTTATTTTTTGAAACTTTTACCCCAATTTTTTTTTATTTTGAACAGTGTTAAACCTACAGAATAGCTGTATGACTAGTACAATAAATTGCCATATACCATTTACCTAAATCCTCAAGTTGTAGACATTTTATCATATTTGTTTTTTTTCCTCTCTAAACATACACACACTTCATTTGAAAGTAAATGGCAGATAAGATATTTCAGCATTTCTCTCCTAAGAACATGAACATTCTCTTACAATACCATCATTACAAATAAAGATATTGTCATTGATACAATAATATTTTCTAATATATAGTCTATCTTCAGATTTCTCCAGTGTCCCAAAAATGTTCTCTATAACTTTTGTTGGTTTTGTTTTATTTTTATATGCAATACAAGCAGTAGGCCTAAACTGTATCATAATTCTCAGAGAGTTGTGAGTTGACCAGGCTAGAGGTTCTTTTGCTCAGAACGGTTCTACTGAAGGAAAAATTGATGAGCTGTTCTTAGCCCTTTCTGGTTTTGTGTTTTTGTTTGCTTTTGCTTTTGTTTTCCTGTTCACCTTCTAATTCTGGTTGATATGGGAAACCTATGTTGAACCTCATAAATTTTGAAAATTTTCAAACCCATGTAACAAGTTAGAAACAAATAGAATGAACAGTGATAATCATGAAACTAGATTCACCAGTTGTTAACTTCCTGCCACATTTGCTTTATCGGGTCTTCTCCTCTCCCCCCATAATTATCAAAACAAATTTTAGACTATATGAGAACATGGAATTCTGAGAAACGATAAAGTTTTTATAATTGACTAATTAAAGGACTCAAAAATCAGTCTAACTTATTAGATTACTCTGGCCTGGGGAATTTTTTTACCTTCTCAGTGTTTGTTTTGTTCTTAAGTGTTTAAAAATGTTTAAATGGAATATAGTAGGGATTTCCTAGGGTTCCTCTGCTTTTCTTTTTTTTTCTTCTTCTTGAGCTTTACTGATTAATGCTTTTATTTTTAATGGTGATATACTCAATATGTATTCATTCATTGCTGATAACTATGAAAACAGGTTAAGATAGAGAGGCTGTGGTCCCATGCTTTTGGAAAAATGTAACCTTCAGATAAGTGAAGCTGTCAGAAGGAAAAATTGAAAATGGCTAAAAAATTTAGGAAAACTGTCCTTTTCACAGGTTACTTTATGACATTGTTAAGCCTGTTGAACCAAGAAAGTGGCAGGTTCTGTTTGGCCAGGATGCTGTCACTGAACTTACCCCCACCCTGGTGACCGCTCCTTCCTGAGCCAATAAACAGAGGGCCGAGGAACTCAAGGTTTGTGTCAAAAGAAGAATCAGGGAGAACACATGGCTCTAACTCACATGCTGATATTTCAGTTCAAGTAAATACAAGTAAATTTACTGAGCTCAATCTTGGAGGTTGGGGCAAGGAGATACAGAGAGAAATAAGATTAACTGTCATTCTTGAATTTAAATACAACCTCATAGACTTGCGTTTTAGAAGAGAGAACTATACTTTTAAGGCTGGGATGAAGCAGCCAAGGAAAAAGAGTGAAATATTGGACTGGGATTTGGCGGCTTGGCTTTAAACTGCTTCCTTCACGGCTGTTAAATTTTGTGATAGTATTGAATAAATTATTCAGTCTTTCCTTTTCCCTTTGTAACTTGGAAGTAATTGTGCCTTTCCTTCCTCACAGAATATTGAAAGACAAGTGAAATACTAAAAAAGGCAACTTGAGGTTTTTTTTTTTTTTTTTTTGATAAGGCCATTAGTAAATCCAAAGTATATGCATATTCCAGAAACGCTTCAGTAACATGGCACATTCAGAATATGGAGTACTTACAGATTGAACCTGGAGTTGCAGGTCATTTTTCTCTTTTAAAAGAGTGACCATTTTTTCCTCCAGTTCCTTCCTTTTTGCCTCTGACTTGGCGAGTTCATCTTTGGTTTTCTGGAACTCCTCCTTCATGGTGGCCATCTCCTTCTCCGTCTCTGCACTCTTGAGGAGGGGCTTGATCTTGAAGAAAAGTTTCATCCAGGGCCAGTGCTTGACATTCATGAAGGCACGGACATTATACTGGATGCAGAAAAGGGCTTCTCTGCAATGGCATAAAAATGTCAGTGTAGATTGATCTCTTAGAGGCAATGTTATTATTATTTATTATACACAAACTCCCCTTTTAATGAATGCTCCCCACATATAAATGACATGTCACATTCTCTACATATCATGTGCACATGTACACACACACACATACGTGCTCACACACTCCAAGTAGTCCTCAGTATAACCACTTTGCTAATGTGAGTAATGTTCATATTGAGCAAATATGTGTCCTCAATCTCTGTCAAACTAGCAAAGAAGCTGACGTTAGAGGGTAAATACTGTGACTGTATGAACAGCATGTACCGTCTGACATATTACAGTATTAGTGATTTGGGAGTGGGCATGGCAATTGTAAGCTGATTGTGCTGCTTTGCTGTTGGCAGATGGATATGAACTGTGAAATGGCATAGGTTGCTTTCTGTACTGCCCCACCTAAACTGACTTTATGATTCGTCATTTCTTCCTTGAAGCCACTCCTCTTACTCTGAACACCACTGAATTATCCACTCTATAAACTTCTTTTGTTAGCTTCTTCAGATAATATACTGGCTTGTCTTAAATTCTTTCAATTGCCTCAGTCTTATTTGCTTAATCAGATTGTTAATATTCACAGGTCATTTAACATGGGTTGATCTCCAAAATTTGTTTTATTTAAATAAGATTGAAAAATAGTAATAAAATATACCCCTTCTGCAAAGTATAGCCATAGACTGGCTAGGTTTGACTACCTTATAGCAATGTGTATGTCTCTTCAAGCTTGTTACAGTAGAAATTCTGTTTCTATAGGTTCAATTTTTAAGACCTATAACTCTGCAAAGGACACAAACCACAATGTAGACACACGGAAGAGACTCAGGAACACTTATAGTGCAGACCTGAATCAGTATAGATGTGTGAAATGAATGTGCATGTGTGTGTAAGGAGAGGGAATGCAGTAGTGCTGGGTAGGTAAGCTGGGTGGGGTTAATTACAGAAAGCAGAAATGGAAGTTCTGAATTGTTAAATAGATAAATTAGGATGTGGGAAGAGGGCTTGTCAAACATGAGAATAGGAGACAAGCAAATTGTTTATCCTGGCTGGAAAATGCTGTGTGGTTGGAAATGATAGATGAGGTGGGGAATAGAGAGGACCTTGACGGCCCAGCAAGGCAACTGGTGTGATGACAATAGTGCTTACTGCAGACGGTTCCTGCAGCTATATGGGAGATGGATGGAAAGGGAGGAATTGCAGGCAGGAGAGAAGTTTTGGAGGGAATCCAAGTGTGAGGGCTGAAGCAAAGGGCTGATGTCCTGTCGTGGTGAGTTCTGAACTGGGTGAGAGGCACATATTAGCCACAAAATAAAATAATTAATGAATAAGGAAGGCTAATGGATAGTCCCTAAGGGATCGTATAATCCTGATATTCTGTATGGTTGTTACCTCCTTTGCAACATCTTCTGATATTCTACCCTCATTAGGAATCCCCTACAGACTGCTTGCGTTCTTGTTATAATCTGGGCCAACTTTTCATCTCTCATTTCTTCCAGAAGACCCAAAAGTCCAGCTTTGAAGAAAACCTGGCAAAAGGAAGAGTCACAAATCATCCCCGTACTACAGGAGACACAGAAATGGCGGAAGGTACTTGCATCAGGTATAAATAAATAACAGCTATACCTTGGTGTGTCCAAATTTATATTGAGTATGATCAATATCAATAGAGGCAAGAAGTTTCTCAGAAGCCTTCTTACTGTCAATGAACTGTCCCTCTGGAATAGCACTTGCATTTAAAACCTTGTATCTGCTCAGTTAAACAAAGAAAGAATGGTTAGGAAAATGCAATCACATGCAAACCAAATGACACCAAAACAAAAGATCAATGAACATATGAGAGCAAAAGTAAAAGTGCAAAATCCAACTGTCCTATAAAGTCAGATAGTAAAACAATATGACTTTCTGTTGTATGTCACCATCCTGTTATTCTTCTAACCCGTTATTCTGTCCTACCACCACAGGACTAACTATTTGACTTCTTAATTTTATAATATATACTAAGAAGGGTGCCTGACATCTGTGCTGAGTCAAAAAATTTAAAAAATATGCTAAGAAGGATATATGAAATATAATGAACAGAGGAAAAAAATTAAGGTGGTGAACTAATCACAGCATTCAGTGAAATACAGCAAAGAGGACTGACCTTTGCTTAAAATCCCCATATAAGATTCTGCTTGGGAATCCTTTCCTACAGATGCGGATGCCTTCCAGCACACCGTTACACCTCAGCTGGTGCAGGACAAGTTCATGTTCCATTGCCCCTAAAAATATAGAATAATACTTACTGCTGGGCATTTAATTTTCAAACCTAAGACTGTTGGATTATTTCATGCTCTGTGCCTTACCGGGAGTTTTGGTTTCGTTGGGAATGATACACCGTACAAAGTGAGGGTGTGTGCTCCTTAGATTGGTCATCAGTTTATTTAAATTTTCCTAGAACCAGACAGAAGGGATTTGATGAGAAAGTTAGATTTCGGATTGCCTTTTTTGTAATTATATAGAATGAACCTAGGCAGTCTTTTAACCATGGCATAAGTCTATGAGGCTTCAGTTGCTCTGTATTTTGAAGGTCTCAAGAGTTCTAGCCTGCCAAATAACCAAAAGGCCAAAGTATTGGGAAAAATACATATTCTAAGATATTCATTTATAACACCTAAGTTCTGTCTTGTAGACAAACTGCAAATTCAGTAGCCTTGATGCACAGGAAGTGTTTCTCAGTTGGGAATCAGAAGACAAAAGACTGTGGCCTCTCTCTGCCACTAATGAGTTGTCTGACTCTATAAAATTCCTTTTGTCTTTCTGGGTCTTATCTAAAAATAGTTGAAATTATCTCTGAGGTCTCTTTCTTCTCTCTTAGTGCCAATAATTTTCACAGTAGCAGTTTACCGTGGTAATCTAGGTTAGCAATTATCCTAACTTTTGCCATTCCTTCCTTGCATTTATTGTTCCCTGAGACCTCTAACTTTTGTTTTGCTTTGTTTTTTGAAGACTCTAAAATTTTGAGACTATATAACCTTGTGTGGATAGATCTTGGGTACCTGAAAATATCTACAGTCTGAAGCCTATAGGAGAGTTATTCCAGAAATAGAATAATTGATGATGACAGAGGATGATGTTTTACTCAGTCACAGAAAACTCACATACAAATATTTCTCAGTATTTCTTAAGCATACTCTTAAGAAGTCACATTTTTTTTTTCGCATCTCAGTTAACAATTAGAAAATGAAGAAAATAAGTAATGTGAGTTTCCAATCTTGAAAACATGTACAAGGATAAGTTGATGAAACAAGAATTTATTTGGTAAGATACTACAAGTGGGTAGTGAGAAAGAAAAAGAACAAGAGCATTTTTCTTGTTTAGGGCTTAAGTCTATGTATATCTGCATTTTAGTTTTAAAAGGAATGAGACTTAGCAACACAAATTTTGATAAAGCAGCCATTAGTCCAGACATTTGGCATATTCCCCTTTCGAGGAGCCAGTTCATAATGCTATGTAAGAAAATCACATTATTTTATAGTAAAATTATTGTTCTTTTGATTTCAAGAGATGTGTTCTGGCTTAATCATCCATTTAAATCACTAGGTTTGGCTTTTTAGATGATTTTCAGCTATAATAAAAAATTAAATGCATCTCAGAGGGCAAAGATGTGTTTTGGTGGAAGATGTAACGAGTGTATCTCAGGCTTATTCTCAAAGGGCAACATTAGTAGAATAAGAATACAACCTTCCACAGGGACAGCTTTGAAGTTTAGCTACTACGCCTCTTTAGAAATCAGCCTCATATAATAAGAAAGCTTCTAAGGACATGTTGGCATTGCTGAATACTTTAGATAATCATAATGAGGAATAATGGGTAAAGCATCCATCCCTACAGGAGGAGTATTTGGCTCTACCCTGACAAGAGTGAATATTTGAAGTGACTCCTATTAACATTTCATTCCCTCATAATTTATTCTAAATCCTATAATTATGGTAATTCATAGAAACTGAATAGATTTTTCAAATTAAATTTGTACTTTACCCTGAAAAGGGCAGACACAGTCTGGAAAGATGAGCCCTTCTTCTTAGTACCTTTCTTTGTGCCGCTATCTGAAGTAAAAAGAAAACCCCTCGATTAGAGTAGAATACCAGAGGTTTATATGAACATATGTTATATGAACATTCTGTGGGAATAGATTTAATTTAGATTAAGGGCACAGAAAGTACCTGCTTCAGCACTAGCATACGTAGAAAAGAGACTAGCCAGAGTCTTCATGGCGGACTTCTGGTACAGCCCAACCACAGTGTCATTCAGGGGGTCCTTGTTTTTGTCAAGCCAACCAGTGATGTTGTAGTCCACAATGCCAGCGTAGTGAATCAGGGAGAAGTGGGCTTCCGCCTTGCCTTTGACCACCCTGGGCTTCTGGAAGTTGGCAGACTTGCCCAGGTGCTGGTCATACAGCTTGTTCTTGAAGGACGTGTCTGTTGCCTTGGGGAACATGCACTCCTCTTCCAGGATGGAGAAGATGCCCAGTGGCTGAATTCAGAAAAGTAGACATTTGTGTCAACCTAACTTCTCTCAAAAAATATAGACAGGGTGGCTGTCATTTGATTGAATTATGAACACCCCAAATTAAATATGTGTATGAAATAAACTGCGGTCTCAGCCCAAAGAAGTTCCTTTGTTAGTACTAGAATGACTTTTCTACCATTCCTTCTCACATTCAATCTGTAGCATGATTTTTAATTAAAAGAATAGCTAGATACCAACTCCAAATGTCAGCACAGCATGTGGAGGTGACCTGCTAAAATGTTACATATTTATCAGTTTTTTCCTATTAAATGAATAAATCTATTGTCAAAATTTTATTTTGCTTTGAAAAGGACTTACTGACTTAGAATGATGTTGGCTGTATGTGCAATAATTAAACAGTATATATAAATAACTCAATCTTATTTAAGATATTTTGTGTACATAATCTCTTTAAAGACAATGAAGCAGCATTTACAATTTGACTTCTTGAATTCAAACAGATTAGCTTTCATGAAAGCACTCGCTGTATTATTTATGCATTACTATTTATTTAGAAAAATATTTTTTAAAAAAGAAAAATATTTTTATTACTGATATCTTGGCTCATAATGGAGATAGGTTAAGAACTAATGAAGGCATTGCTTCTAGTGAAGCAGGTCATCTTAAATAGTTTTCAGTGCTGTTTTAAAATTGGATTTGACTCAGTATCAGAATAAAAATTGTTAGAACAAAACTAAACTGTCAGATCCATCTTATATAAAAGTTGAAGAAGTAATTTCAAAATAGTAATTTTCCAGTTTGTTCAGATCTCAAACTATTTGAGATTACAGTAATACTTTCTCGAATTAAGACATCTGGGAAAGTTATTCTTACAGTCCTTTACAGTCCGACCTTTCTTTAGAAGTCAAACAGGCCTACCTTCTCTATGAGCTCGATGCAGGCAGCCAGGTCCATGCCGAAGTCGATGAACGTCCACTCGATGCCTTCCTTCTTGTACTCCTCCTGCTCCAGCACGAACATGTGGTGGTTGAAAAACTGTTGCAGTTTCTCGTTGGTGAAATTGATGCACAGCTGCTCCAGGCTGTTAAACTGCACAAAACAGTAGAGATTTCCAATATATATTAATGAATGGTATATAGTATATAGTAGTAAAATTCATTACTGAAAAGTTAGGGAAAGTTATTGGAAAAATGTGGAATACAGTAATGAGATACAATTTAAACTAATTGTTGTTCCTTCACAGTTCCCAGGAAAAAAAATGATTATTATTGACATGAGCCTTTCTCATGAATTCTGGGCATTATATAGGGGCCGAGATATCAATTAAACAGTCTGGTAGAATTCATCTCCTTTCACCTCTAAGATTACATGGGCAAAAATATAGATTAAAGTACAACCATGGTCCTGTGTGTTAGGGTTCAGATTTAAGGGTAAGAGGAGATCTAAGTTATTGGAAAGCCTCACTTCTGTCACCACTCCTACTCAAGATAAAGTTCATATTTTCACCTTTGGCTGTCACACTCAGGAAAGCTTACCTTAAGACCATTAGTATAAAGCTCTTGTTTTATGAAGTGAAATGAATAGGCCTAATTTCTCTTCTATTCATATCAAACACATGGCAAATCCCCCTTGTTAGGTCTGTGAACGTAGGGACCTTATATATCATAGCAATTGAAGATCCAAAAAGTCTTTGTAAAATTAAAATTTACTCCCTCATTTTATAGATAATGAAGCTGATGCCCTGGAGGTGAAACAGTTTGTGTAAGATGAACCTGGAAGGGGAGAGACTATCATTTGTCTTTGGGCTTCTGCCTTTGAGCCTTTGCTTCTCCATGAAAGATATCTTGTGTATGGACCAGATGCTACAGATCTGGGTTCCTCTCTTGACTTTGTCTTATATGGCTGTGGAATCTTTAGCTAGTGTTTTGATTTCCCTGCATCTTAGTTTCCTCTGTATGTAATTAGGGATAATATTAGCTACTCCTTGGGTTGTTTTGAAGATCTAATAAGGTAACATTTTCAAGTCCCTAGTATAGTGCCAGAAATACACTGACTGCTCAATACATATTAGCTGTTATTAGTATTATATTCTGTTATCTCCTAGCTATTTTGGAGATAGCACTTGTTCTAGGTGCAATGTGGGTACTACAAATGTAAATGAATAATGATAATACCTATTAATAGTATATAAAAGATCACAATTGCCTACCTCTCAGTTTTTATTAATATGAAGATAACTCACATCAAAGATCTCAAAGCCAGCGATGTCCAGGACCCCGATGAAGTACTGCCTGGGCTGCTTGGTGTCCAGCTGCTGGTTGATGCGGGTGACCATCCACAGGAACATCTTCTCGTAGACGGCTTTGGCCAGAGCACCCACCGCATTGTACACCTTCACAGATAGAGTGAAATGTTGGCGTTATTAAAGATGTGTCATGAAGGCCTGGGATGTGTGTGATTCACTGAGGTCATGTACTTACCTGCTGCACGGTCTGGCCTTTGGTGACGTACTCATTGCCCACCTTGACCCTGGGGTAGCAGAGGGCTTTGAGCAGGTCAGCAGAGTTCAGACTCTGGAGATAGGCTGCCTTGTCAGCAACTACAGAGGCACAATTCAGGAAATTTTGTTTAGTGGTAGATATCCTCTTTAACTTAATCTTTCCATTTTTCTCCAATTCCTTTTCTATTATTCTATAGACGATCAAATGTAGTTCTCTATACCTTAGAGCATATGTTTGCCACTAAATATTTGATCAGTTACGCTGGCCTTTAGTGATGTGTTGCAAGTAACTTTTGAGAATTTTTTCATCAATGATAAACATAAGTTTACCAGTTTTCATTGCAATATTTATGAAAAGTAAAAGCCAAAGTTTCCCTATTTTTAAGACACATTGGCCTAGTTGGAAGGATAAGGTAAATATTCACTGTCAGGGAGAGGTAAAATTCAGAATATTTGAGTTCTTAGTTTTGCCCCTCCCAATTTAATCTTGCTGAATTAATTTCTTTATCTGAAAATATGGATATTAAATTTCACTGGGTGACCGCTATAGAGTTCCTTTCTAAAATTTTGTCAACGACTATAATGTAAATAAATGCCACATGTCAGGTACAGAGATAACTTCTGAAAAGTTTAGAGGCAGGAGAGATAATATCAAGTTTGAGTGGTCAGGAAAGGCTTTAAGGAAAGACGATTAGCTTTCTATGGTAGGTCCTGTACATTGCATGT
The DNA here is from genome assembly GCF_041146395.1 of Eulemur rufifrons. Lineage (NCBI taxonomy): Eukaryota > Metazoa > Chordata > Mammalia > Primates > Lemuridae > Eulemur > Eulemur rufifrons. The sequence continues at coordinate 6,103,502 of NC_090991.1, forward strand.
TCTTTCCATATGTAGAGTATATGATTTTTCTTTTTCAATTCCTTTTTGGTTTGCTGCCCATATTGTCTATAGGTTTATATATAGACAACACATGCATGCAGATGTCTCTAGGAGCACCTTTCACTGTGTTTGGGCAGATTCTCTATTGCTAGTTACTAGAATTTCCTGGCCAGTGCTAAAATAGACCAGTGTGCAAAGTTATCTTATATACCCACCCTGATTGCCAAGGCAAAGCAGGAACACTATTCATCTCATTCTGTCTTATAGGTTGTGCTTATAAGTGGCCAATTGGGGTTCACTGTGACTTATTTGGGCTTGATACAAATGATAGAGTTACGGAGATGTACGGAAGGGAGGGGGTGATGAAAGCATGCAGTGTGTGTAAATGTGTATTTGCCCTTCAGAGGTACAGCTACAAAGGAGATGTGAAGTGTAGAATAGGAGTTTTTTGGGGGGGGACTGTATTGTCTGATTCAAACACAGATGGAGGTTCACTTGGTACCTTCAGTGCCATCTGGCTCAGCTTGTTCCTCGCGCTGTTTTTGCTTGAACTTCATGTTCCCATAATGCATCACAGCCCCTGTGAGTTTATAGATGGACACTTTCTCTTCAGGAGTAAAGCCCAGGATGTCAATGGCACTCTGTCAGAAAAAATGATAGGACAAAAGTTAGGGCAGAAGAGACTAACTTAGAGGAAAATTTATGCTATATCAGGATATACTAAGGTAACCACATCTACAGTGGGTTGCTATTGTCATTCCTATACATAATGGATTTTTTAAAAATTGTGTGTAACTTACATCTGTGGCCATCAACTCTTCTTGGTCATCAATGCTGGGAACTGTGATCTCCCCCTGACTGACAAAGGCATAGTCGTATGGGTTGGTGGTGATCAGGAGCATTTCTGGATACATAGAATTCAAGGTATACATTTTACATTAGAAGATGTTAGTGCAGTGATTAACTTCTAGCCTGTGAATTTAAGTTCCCTCTTACCAATTAGATCTGGCTTCTTATTGGAAGTGATCTGATAAAAAATATGGTAGCTTCTTTCAGCCTTTAGCTGGAAAGTAACTCTAGACTTCTCTAGAAGATCTGGAAAGAAAGAGAGAGAGAGAGAGAAATTGAGTTAGAAAAAAATAGTAGTGCTTCTAAGATATTAAATGAACCTCAGTGTCTCTGGCCAAAATTGCAGGTATTACATTTGACTCCACTGAGATTTCAATTTCATAAATCCTGTGGTTGTACATGCTAGACTTGCAGATGGATATGGCAATTGCCCATGATTCTCACCATCTAAGGGCAGCAACTGAAGCATACCTGCTCTAGAACAAACATTTTTTTTATGTGGAGGATCCATGACCTCTGTATTTTAGTTGATCCCTAATATCCCTTCCTTCTGTGGATCACCTAAGATTAACTTTGTTGTGAGGGGGCACCTTGGAAGCATCTTCCAAAGCTCAGATCAAGAGCAAATCATACAGATGTATCGGGAACCCATAGGTAACTCATAGGAATCCATAGGAAGCCCTAGTATTTGTCCTGGAAAAAAAAAGTTATAGTTGCTTCTGAGCAGGAATTTCTCTAGGATATGCTATAGAACCAGCAGTCTGAGATTGAGATAAATGGAGCCCTCAGTGGATTATGGATAAATCTGGCATTAGCTCACAGGCAACACTGGCAGCAGATCACTCTTTTACAGGCATGGTGCACAGCAAGTGTTGCAAAATATCCCTGGAAATGAAATCATTTGTCTCTCTGTTTTGATGTAGTCCTGTTACTCACAGGTTTCGATATCAGCAGATGCCAGCTTCCCTGTAGTACCGAAGTGGATTCTAATGAATTTACCCTTGAAAAGATAAAGATTATTTAGTATTAGAAAACTGAAGCACACAGAGAGATGCAACTGAAATAATAATTCAGACATGGCTACTCTGGAAGTTTAGGGCTAAGACCCCTCGGTGACTAAGGGACTTACAAAACGAGAGGAGTTGTCATTCCTCACGGTCTTGGCATTGCCAAAGGCCTCCAGGAGGGGGTTAGCACTGATGATTTGATCTTCCAGAGTCCCCTGCAAAGGCAAGAGCAGTTCTCACATCTGGGGCTCCATATATCTGCGAGCCTTGACAGTCTTGATTCTAACTGTGACTATCAGACGCACCTGCATTTTGCCAGATTCCTCCTTCTTCTTCTCTCCAGTAACTGCAATTGTTGCAAAGTACTGGATGACACGCTTGGTATTCACAGTCTTTCCTGCTCCGGATTCTCCACTGTCAAACAGAAATCCGAGAAGAGATCAGAACTATGGCCCACATTGTCAACATATAAGGCAATCACTGCAAATCAGAAAGGGAAAAATATCACATACGTGATCAGGATGGACTGGTTCTCACGATCTGTGAAAGAAATCAAGATAATCAGTTAAGAAAATGAACATTCAATATAAAGATTATTGAATCAGTTCAGATAAAACAGTATGTTCTTTTAAACTGTTTGAATTTGTGTCCTATGATTTTGGTTTTGGGTTTAGCCTCCAAAATAGCCAATTGTTGGTTGGAGTAAAATTTGAGAAAATAAGAGACAAAGAATCATCTGGGTGGGTTTTTTTGTACTTATTAATTTTGTTGTGGTAGTAAAATACACATAATAAAATTTACCACTTTAACCATATTTAAGTGTACATACAGGTCAGTCGTATTAAGTACATTCATTATGTTGTGCAACCGTCACCACCCTTCATCTCCATAACTCTTTTCATCTTGTAAAACTGAAACTCTGTGTTCATTAAATACTAACTCCCCATTCCCCACTCCTCCCAGCCCCCAGAAACCACCATCCTCCTGTCTCTCCTGTGAGTTTGACTACCCTAAATACCTCATATAAGTGGAATCATACAGCACTTGTCTTTTTTGTGGTTGGCTTATTTCACTCAACATGATGTCCTCAAGGTTCATCCCTGTTGTAGCATATGTCAGAATTTCCTTCTTTTTTAAGGCAGAATACATTGTATGTATATACCACATTTTGTTTATTCATTCATCTGTCAATAGGCACTTGCTTTGCCTCCCTGTTTTAGCTTTTGTGAATAATGCTGCTATGAACATGGGTGTACAAATGTTTCCTCGAGACCCTGCTTTCAGTTATTTTGGGTATACACTCAGAAGTGGGATTGCTGGATCCTGTTGTAATTCTATTTTTCATTTGATGAGGAGCTGCCGTACTATTTTCCACAGCAGCTGTATCGTTTTATATTCCTGCCAACAGTGTACAAGGGTTCCAATTTCTCTACATCCTTGCCAACACTTGTTACTTTCTGGTTGTTTTTTTTTTTTTGATAGTAGCCATCTTAATGGGTGTGAGGTGTATGTTTTATTAATTTTTAAAACTTTTGTTATGGAAAATTTTGAACATACACGAAAGTGGAGACAATAAATATAATGAGCCCCCATTGCACAGTTATTAACATTTGGCTAGTTTTATGTCATGCATACCTCATCCCAGTCTCCTGGATTATTTTAAAGAAAATCCCAGGTATTATATAATTTTATTTATAAATATTTCAATAAGAATTATAGAATTTTAAAGTCATAAGAGATCTTAGAAATTGCTACTTAGGCCAGTTCTTTCTTTTAAAAGAAAAAGAAGCTGAGACCCAGAGAGGAGTAAGTGACTTTTCCAATATTATATATTTTTCTGTTACATGACCTCCTCTCAGCTTTTGATGTTGTTACTTTGAATGCTGGTAATATTAAATAAGGAAGAGACCTGGAATTGTGAATGTTTGTGTTTATTTGCTTCTAATTTCCTTCTAATGCTATACACATTTCTAAATAATAAGAGCAAACACTAAGTTATGTGGCTCATATGTTGTATTTATATCGATTTGCTGGTTTGTTAAATCTTTAATTCTATAGTGATAGATTTTAGAGAATACTAAACTCTAAAAATCTATTCAGAGAAAATAGTTACAAATCTAGATATTATTTAGATGTAGAAGCAGAGATAGACTTTAGAGAACTTTAAAGTTCCACTCAGGGAAGTAGATGCAGATTTTGGATCACATTCAGTTTGATTTTTTTTTTTTCCAGTTTAAGCAAAATCATAGACGATCATATCACATCTAGTGGGAGCATAGATGAGAAAACACTGTTCTAGTCTCTTTTTGCAATGCTAAAATATATGCTTGATTTTATATGAAAATCATGTTTGGGAGCCATAAGTAACCTTGAATTTGGAGCAGCCTCAGCAAAGCCTGGGGCCTGGGGACGTTGGTAGGGGTGGTGGTGTACATAGCTGTGTAAATGCAGCTGCTGAGTATTAAAACCTCTGACTGAGCCAGCGTTTGGATAATTTCTGAGAGGTAGCAGCTTCTGTTGACAACGAAAGAATGAGTTACTGGCATAGAATCCTTGTAAAATTGCTGGCCAATTTGTAATGGGAGAGTCCTATTTTATTCCTTTCTCTTTTCTGTCCCCCGTTAAGAGACAATTTAAAAACAAGTTCAATAAAACAAGCAAAAAGGAAAAATAACCCTCAGTTTCCAAAATTCCATGGAACAATGGGAACTTGGGAATTTAGAATATTTCCAGAGACACTGTATTTGGTATGTGAAGAGGAAAGATTTTAAATGCTGTATGTGGGCCTATAATGCATATCAAAGCTGGGTGTTTATGCTTTCATAAGGCAGGAATAACAGATTTTATATAACTTTTAAAAAATTTTTCTAAGAGAAGAGATTTTTTTTTTCTCAAATAAAAAAGGAATTCCCTGAGTGCACATTTGGGAATAACACCAGTTGGGTATCGGACAGAGGTTGGGGCTGGGTGGAAGGGATGGGTGTATACTTACTTGATGAGTGCAATGCGCACTGCCTGGGGAATGGACACGCTTGAAGTTCTGACTGAGGGGGATGGGGTGGGGGTAGGGGAGGGGTGCACACCTACGTGATGAGTGTGATGTGCACTGTCTAGGGAATGGACACAATTGAAGCTCAGACTTGGGGGGATGGGGAGGCATGGGCAATGTATATAGCCTGATCTTTTATACCCCCATAATGAGCTGAAAAACAAACAAAAAATAAAAATAAAATAAAAAAAAATAAATAAATAAAATAAAAAAAAAGGAAGATTTTTTTTCTTTCATTCTAATAGGACAGAGCTTTAAAATCTTTGGGAGGAAAGCCATAGCTCTTTCTTTACTCATGTTCTACTCCAAAGGCTGGCAATATTAGCTGTGTCATTTGAAAATAAAGATAAGAATTCACAAAGTTTTCCAGCTGTGGCTGATAACTCTTTTCTTTGATTACCATGGATGTGGATACTTTTTAAAAATCAACTTGTTTTCTATCCAAATTGTAAAGTAAAAAAGTATGGAAAGCAATAAATACATTTACAGAGGTCTGCTAATGTTTTCACCTAGGCTTCCACTTCCTAGCTATGTTAGTTTGGACAGGACAGTGACTTCAGGGAGCTTCACTTTACTCATCTGTAAAATGGAGATGGCTGCTGGGAGGAATTTAGGGCATCATGGCTGTGAAAGTTTTTTTGAAAGCAGTGAAGCCCCATGTGGCTTGAAAAAGGTCTTGTTCATCAGAGATTCTATTTGCACATTTCTGTAAGTAGATGCCTCACTCACTCACCAGTCAGCATGAACTGATAGGCGTTGTCAGAGATGGAGAAGATGTGAGGCGGGGCCTCCTGGCGCTTCTTGCCTCGGTAGGCCGTCACCACCTCGGGGTTGTACACCGGCAGCCACTTGTAGGGGTTGACGGTGACACAAAAGAGGCCTGAGTAGGTCTGGGGAAATCAGAAAATTCAACATGTGGTTGTTACTTTTATTCAGATAAATAAATGGAATAACAAGAGCTGTTTAAGGGCACTCACATAGATCATCCAGGCTGCGTAGCGCTCTTTGAGGTTGTACAGCACTCCAGGCTCATGTAGATGGGTCATCATAGCCATGTCCTCAATTTTGTCATATTTTGGAGGGTTCATAGGGAAGACTTGGTCTTCTCTTACAGTCAGAGTCTGGTAAGTAAGCAAGAGACCAATTTGTTTTAATGGTTGGAGGTTGAGTTTATGTTTGCCTATTTATTTTGGTATAAAACTATAATTATATATACTTTCATTATATCATTCAATGTTCTTTAAAAAAAAGCCATGAAAATATATTCATTTCAGAGTTTGATGTTAAGAAAATATGTTTCCTATGACGAATGAGCTAGGACACTAACTTTTTTCTAGATTTTTTTCCTCTCATATTCTTTTTCTCATCCCAGATTTATCAGTTTATGTCCTTTTATTATTTTAATAGGTTACATTTTTAATTTTTCCTTTCATTCATTGCAAGAAACTTTATACTGGGAAAGTAGTAGGGATATTAATACGTTATTTAAGTACATTTTAAACTTCTGATAAGGGGAACTAGTTTTTATTTCTCCCAAGTTTGGAGATTTACATTGCGAAGTGGGGAATTGAAGGGAAATAGTAAAGGCCTTTACTTAGTATGGTGAAGTCCTCTGGGAAGTTGGGGAGGGCAGACACGAGATTATTGCTATGAATTCCTTTTGCCTTTCAAGTCGGATGTCTATACACTGACTAGAAGGGTGTTTGTATTGACAATAGGCTTAGAGATTCTCAGTAAGTTAGGCTTCTGCTCCTGAACTGAGGAGATAGAGAAATAAAAATGGAAGTATTTTCTCTTTATGTTTTCACTTACTGCTCCACCTTCAGTCTTTACAGTTACTTTTCCTCCTTCCTTGCTTTGTACAGTGCTCTTCACGTAGGACTCCTTGGGCTCCACGACAAAGACAGATGTTTTAGCATCAAAAGGCTTGTTTTGGGCCTCAATCCGCTCCTTTTCCGATTTTCGAAGGTAGGGAGCGGCTTCGCCAAAAACAGCCATCTCAGCGTCCGAACTCGCACTCATGGCTGCGATTTATTTAGCAAAGTATATTGCCTTGGGGAAAAAAACAAAGAAGAAGGAGAAATAAAAAGCAGAAGTTATAAATATGAGTTAGGATTTGAAATGGAAGAAATGTTGAGTGTAGCCTGTGCTGGAACTCTTCCTCCAGTCTGGCAAAACCTCAGTGTTCTAACATAGTCCAAAGGACTAGTTTGGAATGAGACTGTAATTGGGGCTTCATTTTTAGGACTTTGCAAATTTCCTTTCCAGATCAAATATCTTGATCCTCAGGGCCAGGATACCTACAATTGAATTAGAGTGGAATCCTTACGTGTTTTTTTAATCTCTGAATGTAATAATCTCTATAGCCTAAAACTCTTGATGGATTGTTTTATAGAAATTGTCATGATTTAATCCTCACTTCTCCTTCTGCATAGTGTTTGCATCTGCCATCTGCTAAGACAATCACATAGTTAGGAAAGAAAGTTTGTTTTGTGCAAATGAAGGTCGATATTTTCAAAACTACCAGGAATATCTTTGCCTTTTAGATGGCCATTTTCTCTCATAAATCAAATAATTATTTTTAACATCTATTTTGATATTAGATGTTATGTGTCTCAGTGAGTTGTTAAAAGAACCTCATAATACATTCTAATACTCTGGATTTTTTGTCATTTGGCTTGTTACCAAGACTGAGCATTGCCTTAATTCTAAAATCTTTTTTGACAGTCTCCTTTTGACATGAGGGATTTCAGCTGTCAGTTAACAGGTCTAACCACAGAGAAAGGAGAGCTCCAGCATGAAGGCCCATCTTCCCACACAAATTCCGTAAAGTTCTTTTCTTTTCACTCAGAAAAAGAAAAGAGAAAAAAGTTTAAGAGTACATCACATGCATGTAGGCCATTGTCTTCTATTGACAAATATGCCTCTGCAATGTTGATGTGTTAGATTGATTGAGTTTTTCTGTTACTTTCAGGTAGTAAGTTTGGAAAGGGCAGGATCACTCTTAAATTAGTCATGGCATTTAGCATCCTAAGAGTGTAATACTTGCAACTTTTAAAATGAATAATAAATCTTTCTAACAACAAATAACAATGAATCATCAAAAGTAGCTAAAATATTACGGTTTTCACAAGGTGCTTGTGTTCACATTTTTAGATAAGAATTTTTCTGGGGTTTTAAAAAACTGTGAAATGTCTAAGTTTTCAATGTTCTGCAGTAGAGGAAGGTTGGCATGCAGTCTATTGCCCCTGGACAGTTCTAAGCACAGCTGAGAACTCACTGTCAGAGCTAATTCTGTCCTAAATGGTCCTTTAATCCTGGAACTCAAGTGAGGATAGTCTCTGAGAACAAGACATTCTGAGAAAATGAATTTCTAGCATTTATAAGCAGTCATTTGGAAACGCTCTCTACTGATATAATGGCAAAAACATGGAAATGGTATATAATTAAGAATTATTCACAGCTTCATTAGACTAAATCCCCTTTGTCATCAATAACTGAATAAAGCCAAGTCTTACCTCTGGAGTTCCAGATGAAAATGCACGTTCAAAACTGTCCCACACTGTAAAACAACAAGTTTCTTATTAGTGCTTGAAATTCCAGTAATACAGTTGTAGAATTAAAATTTCCCTGCCCGAAAGCCTGGCTCTATGAAAACAAAAGTCAAAGTTGAGAGCAACTGTTTCATGCTCAGAGATAGCCCCAGGGTCAGCTCTTTCTGTCCCCGCGGTCCCAAGGGCCCCATCACTTACCTCTGGCTTCTTGGTGGAGATAAGGCACAAGGGTTAGCCCCGCTTATATAGGAACTAATGTGCTGATGCTGCAGCTACCTCCTCTTTGTTAGGGCAAGACATTTGGCAACATGAACCCTCAGCATAGTTTGTAGTGACATTTGGCATGTTTGGATATAATTAGAAGTATTCATATCATTTTGAGTATGTGAACCAATCTCCTATAAATAATTTGACAGAGACCAATCTGCTGGTAGAGAATGCTTTCTAGTGTGCTCAGAAGGGAATCTTTGACAGTGCCTGGTGGGGCCTCAAAGTAAGTTCTTAAGAGCTATATTCAGTTTGGCAAACTCTTTCATGCATGCCTTTGGTAACTGAATGATCAGCTCCTGTGACACATTGTTGTCATGGCCTTGACCACTTTTCCATATTTGTTACCTTAGGAAGCCCCCACTGGATTTCCTTGGGCCACTGCCAAGGTTCACCCCTGGAGTCCAGGCTTGTGCAGCAGAGCCAGTCTGAGAGAGGAAATTCTATGCTGAGTCTCTACCATTGGGCCAGAGTCGACCTACCTAACATTGAAAAAAGTTACTATTAGAAAATAACATATATTCATTATAGGAAAAAAGTACAGATGAACAAAGAGGAAAATGTCTATAATTCCATTATGCAAAGATCAAGTAAGATATAGGCATATAAGTGGGATCATGTTATAGACATTATGTACTACATATATGTCTTGTAATCTGTTTAAAAATTAATATAGGTAATTTTCATATCACTAATGTAATTTACACCCTTATTCTTTAAACAAATTATATTATGATTGTTCTTTTTAAATTAGAATCTTTCTATTTTTAGAAGATGGAGTATATTGAGGTATAATTTACATACAGCCAAATTTACTCTCTTTAGGTATTACTTATATGAGGCTTTTTTGCTTTTATTTTTAATTTTTAAACTTTATAATAAACTTCATTTCTGTTGTTGTATGGTTCTCTGAGTTTTTACACATTCATCAATTCATGTGACTACCACCGTAGACAGGATGCAGGACAGTTCCAGTTCTATGGGTTTGATAAATACATGCAATTGTATATACAATTGATGAATGTGTAAAAACTCGGAGAACCATACAACAACAGAATGAAGTTTATTGTAAAGTTTGAACATGTAAATAGGTGGAAAACCATACCATGTTCGTGGATCAGAAGAATCAACATTGTTAAAATGTCTATACTGCCCAAAGTGATCTACAGATTCAATGCAATCCCTACTAAATTACCAACATCATTTTTCACAAATATAGAAAAAATAATTATACACTTTGTATGGAATCAGAGAAGACTCCATATAGCAAAAGCAATTTTAAGCAATAAAAACAAAATGGGAGGTATTAATTTGCCAGACTTCAAACTATACTACAAGGCTGTGGTTCTTAAACTGCCTGGTATTGGCACAAGTGCAGGGACACAGACCAGTGGAACAGAACAGAAAATCCAAATATAAAACCATCCTTATATAGACATCTAATCTTTGACAAAGCAGACAAAAACATACTCTGGGGACAAGAATCCCTATTCAATAAATGGTGCTGGGAAAACTGGATAGCCACATGTAGAAGACTGAAACAGGACCCACAGCTTTCACCTCTCACAAAAATCAAATCACGGTGGATAACAGACTTAAACCTTAGGTGTGAAATGATTAGAATTCTACAAGAAAATGTAGGAAAGACTCTTACAGACATTGGCCTAGGCAAAGAATTTATGAAGAAGACCCCTAAGGCAACCACAGCAACAACAAAAATAAATGAATGGGACCTGATTAAATTAAAAAGCTTCTGCACAGCCAAAGAAACAGTCACGAGAATAAACAGACCATCTACAGAATGGGAAAAAATTTTCACATACTACACATCAGATAAAGGACTGATAACAAGAATCTATTTAGACCTCAGGAAAATCAGCAAGAAAAAATCAAACAACCCTATCAAAAAGTAGGCAAACGACATGAATAGAAATTTTTCAAAAGCAGATATAAGAATGGCTAACAAACATATGAAAAAATGCTCAACATCCCTAATCATCAGAGAAATGCAAATCAAAACCACAATGAGATATCACTTAACCCCAGTGAGAATGGCCTTTATCAAAATGTCCCAAAACAACACATGTTGGCGTGGATGCGGAGAGACAGGAACACTCATACACTGCTGGTGGGACTGCAAACTAGTGCAACCCCTGTGGAAAGCACTATGGAGATACCTTAAACAGATTCAAATAGACCTACCATTCGATCCAGCAATCCCATTATTGGGCATCTACCCAAAGGAACATAAGTCATTCTATGACAAAGACACCTGTACCCAAATGTTTATAGCAGCACAATTCACAATCGCAAAGATGTGGAAACAACCCAAATGCCCATCAATTCATGATTGGATTAGTAAATTATGGTATATGTATACCATGGAGTATTACTCAGCTATAAGAAATAACAGTGATACGACATCTCTTTGATTCTCCTGGAGAGAGTTGGAACACATTATATTAAGTGAAGTATCCCAAGAATGGAAAAACAAGCATCACATGTACTCACCAGAAAATTGGTTTCCCTGATCATCACCTAAATGCACATTTGGGAATGATACCAATCGGATATCAGACTGAGGTGGGGGTGGGGGGAGGGGATGGGTGTATGCCTACATGATGAGTGCGTTGCGCACCGTCTGGGGAATGGACACGCCTGGAGCTCTGACTTGGGGGGATAGGCAGTACATAGGCAACGTATGTAAACTGAACTTTTGTACCCTCATAATAAGCTGAAATAAAAAAATAAAAAATAAAAAATATCAAATATTTAAATTAAAAAAAAAAGAATGCATTGGATTTTATCAGTGTTTTTTCCATATCTATTGAGGTTTCTATTTTTCTCCCCTAATCTGTTAATGTAGTAAATTATATGGTAGATTTTTTTTCTCACTTTTACCATCCTGGAATTCATGAAGTAAAACCTATTGTGTTTTTTTGTGCTATCATTTTCTGATTTTGATACCAGAATCATATTAGTCTTGTATAATAAATGGAGTAGCTTCCCATTTATTTCTGTTTTCTGCAGCATTGTGTTTGAGATGTGAATTACCTATTCAGTGGAACTCATTTGGACTGTAGCCTTTTTGGAGGAAAAATTTTTTATTTACTTGTATTGAGTTTTTTTAATACAATTATTGATTATTGATTAGTTTGTTTAGAGTTTCTACTTGTTTTTTTGACTCACTTGGATAATTTGTATTTTCTCAGAAAATTACTCATTTCATGTGACTTTTTAGTTTTTTTTATACTTTTGTGCATATCTTTTCATAATAAAAAAATCCCTGTGTAGTCGTGTTCTTTTCTATTCTTTACATTGTTTAATTTTGTTCTTTTTATTTTAAATCATATTTTTCAAAGTTTTATCTTTTTAATTTCGTTTTATTGAATAACTCTTATTTTCTAATTTATTTTCTGCTTTTAATTTTATTAATTCCTTTATTTTATTTCCTTAGACTTATTTTTATTACTTAGAATTAGTTCAAAATTTCAGTGTTGCAAGATGGGGAGGATTCTTTCTAGCTGTTAATTCTTTTTAGCATGTGTGTGTGTGTATGTGTGTATATGTGTGTGTGTGTTGTGTAGTTCAAAGCCTAGTGGCCCCAAAAGGAATGAGAGATGTGGTTATTGAGTTTGGATTTGTGTGTGTGCATGTAAGTAATAAAACAATTTAAACAGTATTCAGATAAGAACATTATCAGCAACCCCACAAACTTTAACTCTTATTTTCCTTTCCCAAAGGTAACTGTAAGTTTTACTTTTATTATATCATGTCTCTGCTTTTCTTTATAGTTTTAACATTTGTATATACATGCCTAAACAATGTAGTTTAGTTTTGCTTATTTTTGAGCTTCATATGAATATGACTTTATTTATTCTTTAGTATCTCACTTCTTTTGCCTGAAATTATTGTTGTGAGATTTTTCCACAAAGTTGCATGTAGCTATATTTTATATTCATTGCTGTACAGCATTATGTTGTATGATAATATGACAATTTGTTTATTCATTCTACTATAGACAAATTTTGGGATTGTTCCCAGTTTTTTGGTACAGTTTTTGATTTAATTTAATTAATTCATTTTTTGCCATGATGACTGTCAGCTTTATGATATCTTATTCTAGAATTAATTGATATTTCTTTTGTGGCTTTGTACATGGGTCAGTTCTTTATTTAGGTAGAATTTTACATGCCTTAAAGGTCATCCATTTTAAGTATACAATTTGATGAGTTTCAGTAAACTTACATAGTTGTGCAACCATCACCACAATCCTGTTTTAGAATACTGTCATCAATCCGAAAAGTTTTCCTTGTGCTCATTTGCTATCAACTTCCATTCAACCCCAAACCCCAGGCAACCACTGATTTGCTTTTTATAGCTATAGTTTTGCCTTTTCTAGAAATGTTATATAAATGGAGTCATACAATATGCAGTTTTTTGTGTCTGGTTTCTTTCCCTTACTATGTTTTTGAGTTTCATCCATGTTGTTGCATGTATCAGTAGTTCATTCCTTTTTATTGCTGAGGAGTAGTCCATTGCATAGAAGTGCAACATTTTGTTTATCCATTCACCAATTGATGGACATTTGAATTCTTCCTACTTTTTGGTTACTATGAATAATGCTGTTATTAATATTCCATATAAGTTGTTAGATGGACATTTGTTTTCACTGTTTTTCTTTCATGAAGGGGTGTCAGATATTATAACAAATGGTCAAACAGACTTGGAAGTAGTAGAGAACAGATAGAGAAATTTCTCAGAATGGAGAATTGTAATAGTAGAGTTTTTAGTAAAAGGCAGGAAGTTTCCAAGAATTAAAAGCTTTTACTACACAATGAAGTAACAAGCCACTCTACCTGACATCAAAACATATTATAAAAATATAAGATTAAAATAGTATAGAATTATTACAGGTGGAGATAAGTAGCTCAGTAGAACATAATACAGTCCAGAAATGGACACTTGCATGTATAGTAAGTTAGTATAGAATAAAGGTGGCATTTCAAATCCTTAGGGGAAAGGAAGAAAAATTCAATGAATTAAAATTAAGACTTACCATTTGACAAAAAACTAAATTACTTCTTTGCCTGACACCATTTATAAAACTAAGTTCCAGATGAATTCATATCTTAGGCATGAAAATAAAACAAAACCATAAAAGTATTAAATAATTGAAGAAGATACATAAACATATACCATATGTTTATGCCCCAGGAGTAGGGGAGATCTTTCACAAGACAAAAAGACCATACATTTATAAAACTGACTACATCAAAATTTAAAACTTCTCAATGATTAAAAAAATCTCCATAAACAAATTGAAATATAAGTGATGGGCCAGGAAAAGCTATTAGCAACTTATATAACAGACAAGGACGTTATATTTAGAATATATCTCCTGCAAATCAAAAATAAAGGGAGATACAAGAATATAGAAAAAATAGCTAAAAGCTATAAATAGACAATTCATGGGAGAGGCAGTAAAAATGGCCAATAGACTTGAAAACACGCTCAACCTCAGGAGGTGTAAGCTCAAATAACAAAGAGCTAGTGTATAGAAATAAAAAACAATTGATAGTAGCAAGTGGTGGTGGTATGGAAAGTGGATACTCTGATATGCTGCGAGTAAGGGTGTAAATAGCCAGGGCAATTTCTTGCATCTTTTGAAATTTAAAATTGCAGTAATTGCACTTCTCACTCTGTTACAGAAGCACCTTGAAATAGGAAATTATTCTGAAGGCTGTGCATTTAGCATTTCTTCTAATAACAGAAGAACTTTGGAAACAACTGTCTATTCAGTGACTTTGTAATTTAATTAAGGGGCCACCTGTTAAGTGGTGGTGCCCTGATGATGTGATCAGTGGTGGAAACTGGACACTCACCTTAATCTGAGATTTGGATCAGCATGATCCATTTTCCACTGGTTCACTTGGAGATATAATACTGAAAACTGAAAACCTTATTTAAAATAACAAGAAACCATGAAATAAAGAGTTTTAATGGGCAATATATATGAGAAAACTAAACTGTGAGATATACTTTACCAAAGTCTAATTATTGGTATATTCCAACCATTCTCTTATATGTAGATATCACTTATACAACTCCTGCGTGACAACTCATTTCCTCTAACTTAGACTAAAGGCTCTTCCAAGGTCTGGCTTATGTCCCTTGTCCTTGTTCTTCTGGCTAGTATCCACTTACAATTAAGCCCAAGGCAAGCATTAAGTTACCAATGGTCCTTCTGCTCTGAGAGTCCTTGCCAGAAATTAGCTTATAATACCTGAGATTCCCTTTGCTCTAAGAGTTACTCTATTTTCTCTCTTCAGTAAGTAAAAGCAGGTGAATTATAGCCACTTAAGACATCTCTACTTTTTCTAATGCGAAACTCTGTAACCTAGATGGTAATTATCTTCTCTTCAACAAAAGGAAACAGCTTGCCTTTCTTATGATTTATGCCAAAGAGGAATCTTATTTATGTATGTTCTTGCATGTATCAATAGCTAATTTCCTTTTATTGGTGAGTAGACCTCCATTGTAAGAATATACCATATTTTGTTCATCTATTCTCTGGCTGATAGATATTTTTCTTATCTTTTTGTAGACATAACTGTCTTTTCTTTTGGTTAGAAAGAAGGAGTGGAATTGTTGTATCAAGAGGTAGGTGTATATTTAACTTATAAGAAATAGCCAAACATTTTTTTCAGAGTAATTATACTGTTTCACATCCTCACTAGCAATGTATGACTGATGTAGTTACTCAGGATCCTCGTCAACATTTGTCATTGTTGCCCTATAAAGTTAGCCATTTTTGTTGGTTTGTACTGGAATCCCTTTGTGGTTTTAATATGTATTTTCTAGGTCAATGATATTGAGCAACTTGTAGTTAATAGACCTTCATGGATCATCTTTATGAAGTATTTAAGTCTTTTGCCCATTTTTATTGGATTGTTTTCTTTTAATTATTGTTTTGTATGTATTCTTTATATATAAGTCATCTGTTGAATATATGTATGGCATATATTTTCTCACAGTCTGTGGCTTGCCTTTTTGTGTTTTTAATAGTGCCTTTATGAGCAGTAGCGTTAACTTGGAAGAGGACTAGTTTATCATTTCTTCTTTTATATTTAATGTTTGCTGTGTTCTGTTTAAGAATTTTTGACTGGGCATAATGACTCATGCCTGTAATCTCAGCATTTTGGGAGGCCAAGGTTGGAGGATCACTTGAGGCCAAGAGTTCAAGACCAGCCTGGGCAATATAGTGAGACCTCATCTCCACACAAAAAAATTTTTTTTTAAATTAGCTGGACATGGTGGCGCACATCTGTAGTCCGAGGTACCTCCACAGGCTGGGGCAGGAGGATTGCTTGAGCTCAGGAGTTTGGGGCTGCAGTGAATTATGATTATGCCACTGCACTCCAGCCTGGGCATCAGAATGAGGCCCTGTCTCAAAAACAAAAAAATAATTTTTTCCCAAAGTAACAAAGATAATCTCCTATGTTTTCTTCTAGGATATTTATAATTTTAAGATTCACATTTAGGTCTGTTATCTGTCTTGAATTAATTATTTATATGATATGAGTTATTTCTTCCCATACAGATATCTAATCAGTGCAGCACTGTTTATTGCAAAGACTTCTTTCCACATAGAATTACACTGGCAACTTAGTAAGAAGTCATTTGAAAAAAAAATGTGTGTATACATATGTAGTCTATTTCCAAACTTTCTATTCTACCCCATGGATGTATTTTTCTACCCTTACCCTAACACCACACCATCTTAATTACTGTAGGTTTATATTAAGTTTTAAAGTCTTCAGGGTAAGTTCTCCACCTTTGTACTACTTCTTTTTTAAGATTGCTTTGGGTACACTAGGTCTTTTACATTCCTGTACATATTAATATCAGCCTGCCAGTTTCTACCAAAAAATATAAACAAACCAAAAAATGCCTGATGGAATTTTGATTGAGGTTATATTAAATCTGTAGATCAATTTGTGAAGAATTGACAAATTTACAATGATATTGAGTCTTCCAGTCCAAGAACATGGTGCCTCTCTCTTAGTCCCAATTTTAGGCAGAAAAGGTTTACTATTTCATCATTAAGCAAGATATCTTAGCTGTACTTTTTTTGTAGATGTCTCTAATTAGACTGAGAAGGTTCTCTTTTATTGCTAGTTTGCTGAGAGCTTTCTTTCCCCTGAATGGGTGTTGAATATTGATTATCAAATACTTTATTGCATCTGTTGAAATAATCATATGATTTTCTCTTTTATTCTGTGAATGTTATGAATTACTTGATTTTTAAATATTAAACCTACCTTATATTCCTGTGATAAATTCCACTTGATCATAATTTATTATTATTGTTGTTATTATTTTCATATATAGTTATATGCTTCATAATGACATTTTGGCCAGTGATGGATCACATATATGACCACATATATGATAAGAGTGGTCCTCCCTTATAAGATTATAATATTGTGTTTTTGCTATACATTTTCTATGTTTAGATACAGAAATACCATTGTGCTACAGTTGCCTACAGTGTTTAATACAGTAACATGTCACACAGGTTTGTAGCCTAGGAGCAGTAGGCTCTAGGTGTGTAGTAGGCTATACCATCTAGGTCTGTGGAAATACACTCTATGATGCTAGCACAGTGACAAAATCACCTAATGATGCATTTCTCAGAATGTATCACCATTGTTAAGCAACACATGGGTGTATTGTTAGATTTGTTGAATTTAATTTGCCAACATTTTGTTAAGGACTTTTTCATCCATGACGGTAATTTTCTGTATTGTTTTTGTATTCTCTATTTCATTAATTTCTGCTCCAATCTTTATTATTTCCTTACTTCTGCTAACTTTGGATTTAGTTTGCTCTTTTTTTCCCTGTGCCTTAAGGTAGAAAGTTAGGTTATTGATTTGAGATCTTTTTTTCTTTCTTAATATACGCATTTACAATTATGAGGTTCTCTCTAAACACTGCTTTAGCTGCATCTCATATGTTTTTATATGATATGTCTTCATTTTCATTCATCTCAGTATTTTCTGGTTTCCCTTTTGATTTTTTCTTTGACACATTGATTACTTCAGAGCGTGTAGTTAAATTTCCACATATTTGTGAGTTTCCCAAATTTTTTCCTACTATTGATTTCTAATTTCATTCCATTGTGGTCAGAGAACATACTTTGTGTCATTTCTATCCTTTTAAGTTTACCGTTTGTTGTATAATCTAGTATATGTCTGACCTAGAGAATGCTCCATTTGTTCTTGCAAAGAATATATATTCTATTGTTGATGGGTGGCCTGTTCTACAGATATCTGTTAGGTCCAGTTGGTTTATAGTGTTTTTCAAGTCTTCTTTTTTCCTTGTTGATCTTCTGTTTAGTTGTTTGATCCATTATTGAAAGTGGAGTATTGAAGTCTTCAACCATTATTGTTGAATTGTCTATTTCTCTCTTTATTTCTGTCAGGTTTGCTTCATGTGTTTGGTGCCTCTGTTATTAGGTGCATATAGGTGTATAAATGTATCTTCCTGATGGATTTATCATTATACAATGTCCCTCTTTATCTCTAGTAGCATTTTTTTGTTTTTATTAAAGTCTATTTTGTCTTCTAGTCAGTATAGCCACCCCCAACTTTCTTATGGTTGCTGTTTGCAAGATATATTTTTCAAATCTATTTTACTTTCAATTAATTTGTATCTTTGAAATTAAAGTGTGGCTTCTGTAGACAACATATAGTTGGATCATGTTTTTTTATCCAGTCTGAAAATTTCTGCTTTTTGATTGAATTGTTTAATCTATTTACATTTAATGTTATTGATATAGTTGTAGTTATCTTCTATATACCTCATGCCTTTTTTTGTTCCTCTGTTATTCATTACTGATTTCTTTTGCATTAAGTGAGTATTTTCTAATGTAACAGTTTAACTTATTTAATAAGTTTTCACTGTTTTAAAATGGTTGCTCTAGGGTTTACCATATACTGCATACCTTAACTTATCAGACTCAGTTTTAGATTTATACTAGTTTAAGTCCAGTGATGTATAGAAATGTTATTCCTATATAGCTCTATTCCCTTTTCTCCATTTTGTCATATTATTGTTATATATATCTCTTAATATTACAAACCCAAGAGTACATTATTAAAATTACTTTACTATCTGTGATCATTTCCTTAGCTCAATACAGTTTTGCTCCCACATACCTCCTTTGTGCTATATTGACAAGTATATTGCACATGTATTACGTTTATTGATGGCATAGGCCCGACCATACATTGTATATGTATTATTTTATACAATTTCTTTTTAAATCAATTAAGAGAAGAAAGGAGAAAAATATGCATTTATGCTTTCTAGTAATTGCATAATTACCTTTCTGGTGCTCTTTTTTGTGTGTGGATATGAATTGCTTTATGGGATCACTTGTTTTCAGCTTGAATAAGGCATGTCTTATAAGGCACATCTACTAGCAGCACATCTTCTCAGTTTTTGTTTATCTGGGAAGGTCTTTATTCACCTTCATTTTTAAAAGATAACTTTTCTGGATATAGGATTTTTGTTTGACTTTTTTTTCTTTTGTTTTTGTTTTTGGTCTTTGAGCACTTTGAATATATTATTCCACTGCCTTCTGCCCTCTGTTGTTTCAGCTTAGAAATCAGCTCTTAATTGTACTGTTCCCAGTAAGTAATGAGTCATTTTTCTCTTGATGCTTTCAAGATTTTCTTTTTGTCTTTAACTTCTGGCATTTTTACTATGATGTATCCGTTTGTATATCTATTTACATATATTCTTCTTGGAGTTCATTGAGCTTCCTGGATGTGTAGATTGTTTTTCAATAAATTCAGGGCATTTTCACCCATTCTCTCTGACTATTTTTTCTGCCCCTTTCTCTCTCTTCTCTCCTTCTGGTACTCCTATTATGCATATATTGGTATGATTAATGGTGTCCTACATTTCTCTGAGGCTCTCTTCATTTTCTATTATTCTTTTTTCTCTCTGTTCTTTGGCTTGCACAATCTCTATGAATCTGTCTTCAAGTTCACTTATTCATTTTCTGCCAGTTCAAATCTACTGTTGAGCCCCTTTAGTGAATTTTTACTTCTTTTATTATATTTTCAACTCTAGAATTCTGTTTGGTTTTTTAAAAAATTTATACCTTTTTATTGATAATCACTAGTTGATATGACACTGTTATCATGCCTTCCTTTACATCTCTTATCATGATTTCCTTTAATTCTGTTAACATGTTTATAATAACTACTTTGATGTATTTTTCTGTTAAATTCAACTTCTGGCTGCTATCACAAGCAGTTTCTATTGCCTGCTTTTTTCAATGTATGGGTCATACTTTCTTATTTATTTGTATGTGTCATAAATTTTTGTTGGAAATTGGATATTTTAAGTAATATATTATAGCAACTCTGAGTACTGTTGCCATCCCCACAGATTGTTAGTTTTATTTTCTTGTTTATTTTTTTCTTTATTACCTTTAGTTATTTTTAAATTTTTAAATTATTTTTAAATTAATACATGATATTTGTATATATTTGTGGGGTACATGTGATATTTTGATACATGCATACAATGTATAATGCTCAAATCAGGGCATTTAGGATATTGATCACCTCAAACATGTATCAGTTCTTTATAATTGGGAACGTTTCAAATGTTCTCTTCTAGCTATTTTGAAATATTCAATATATGGTTGTTAATTATAGTCACTCTACATGTGTTATTGAACACTAGAACTTATTTCTTCTATCTAACTGTGCTTATTTGTTTTTAACTGGCTGGCTTATTTTAATGAAATTTATTTCCCATCCACAGTCTTAAAGCCTCTGATATTGGTCCTCAGGGAGGTGCAGCTTTGGTTTGCCCACAGCCACCCTGGGATAACAGTGGTTTGGGTAGGGCTCTCTTTTTCTCTTTCCCTGACCACACCCAACTGTCAGACTCCTTAATTGGTGGTTGATGGCTTTATTGTTTGGAGTAATCCTCTTGGGCATATATTGTTCTTTGAACTTATTAAATCAAATTTTGTCTCCTTTGAAAACATGGTTTCTGGGGTCAGTGGTATTTGTTCTGAGCCTGTGGGGGGGGGGGCCGGGTTCCTCCTAGCTATTTTATTACCTGGTTCTCTCCTGAAAACTTGCTGGACTACAGTTTAGCCCATATCTTGAATTTTGTTCCAATTTCTTTTTACTGCATACATGCCTATTCTTGAAAGTGTACTTAGGTTTTAACTTCTCTTCCTTCTGTTGCAAATGAAATCAGTTCTTTTGGGCAAAGATTAGGAACTCTGTTTTATGACCTGCTTCTCCCCCCAGGCACAGTCTCTGAGCCAAGGGTTTAGAGCTGGTAGTGGGGACTATTGTAAGTTTCTGTCTGATTGACATCCCCCCCCCCCATTCTGGGAGCTGAGCGCTTGGTGGGGATGAGCAGCAGTCAGAGGTCCTCTTGGCTTGTCTCACCTGGTGTGGAACCTCCACCTTATAATCAAGGGGTATCAGGCCCTATTATTCAAGCCTCTTGAGTGGTAGCTGGGCAGAAAAGAGAGCCCCTACCTCTCAACCACACTAGCCTAGGTCTTAGCTTCAGAAACACGTAACTGGAGGCAGGATGAAAAATACTTGTGTCTTTCTCTTCTTGGGAAGAAAGCTGTCTGGTTGTGAGCTTGAGGGAGAGAAAACCCTGTGTTCTTGACTATAGAGATCTAGAGTGGAGTCCCCACCTCTCTGAGCTATGAGGGTGGGAGGGAGGAAGTGATTTTTGTTGAATACCACAGACCCTTACTTTTCGTACTGAATTTTCATAGATTTCTTGATAGATGTTTCTTCATTTTATGTTTTCCTTAGGCCCATTTACAGAGGCTTTAAATTTTTTTTTTTTTTAAATAATTTTTACCAGTTTCACTGAGAAGAGGATCAGTGGAGATCCTCACACTGTCATGCTGGAAATCAGTCCTCCCTATCGTATTAATATTTGTGTGTGTGTGTGTGTGTGTGTGTATTTCTTTATATGCCATTTTTAGTAGTTGCTGTAGGTATTACCTTATATGTGTCTCATCACTGTCTTCTGTTGTCATGTTACAGGTTCAAGTGAAGCATAAAAACCTTTCTCCCCTTTAAGTCCCTTCAATCTCCTCTATTTATAATTGTCTTAAATATTTCCTCTGTATACATTTAGAACTACAGTGTACAGTGGTATTTTTGTTTGAATCATCAAACATGATTTAGAAAACTCACTAAGAAAAAACCTTTTGTATCTACTCGTATTTTTGCTTATTGTGCCTTTTCTTCCTTTTTGATGTTCTAGGATTTTTTTCATTTATTTTTTCCTTTCTATTTAGAGAACTTTAGCCATTCTCTTCCGGTAGGTCTGCTGGTGACAAATTCTTAGTTTTCCTTAATCTGAAAATGTCTTGATTTTCCTTTTATTCATGAAGCTTATTTTTGTTAAGATTCTGGGTTGACAGTTGTTTTCTTTCAACAACTGAAAAATATTGTATTCTTTCTGGCCTCCATGGTTTCTAATGAGAAATCCTCTGTCATCTGAATTGTTTTTCTCCTATAGGTAAGATGTCATTTTTCTCTGGCTGCTTCCAAGATTTTTCTTTGCCTTTTATAGTCAGAAGTTTATGATATATCTTAGTGTGGATTTCTTTGAGTTTATCCTGTGTAGATAAACTCCTTTCTGAATCTGTAGGTTTATGTCTCTTGACAAATTTTTAGGTTTTTCAGCCATTTTTCTTTTAAGTACTTTTTCAGTCCTACTCTCTTCTTCCTCTTTTTAGCTCTCTGATAATATGTATGTTAGATCTTTTGTTATGAGCCTCCCTGTTCATTTTTTTCATTCAGTTATTTAGATTGAGTTATTTCTATTATTCTATATTCCAGCTCCTGATTCCTCTGTCCTCTCCATTTTTTGGTTGACCTCATTCATTGAAATTTTTATTTCAGTTATTGTATTTTTAAGCTCTAAAATTTTCATGTGTTCTTTTTTATATCCTCTATTTCTTTGCTGAGACTTTCTGTTATTCCCTTTGTTTCAAGTATGTTCATAGTTGCTCTTTGAAGCATTTTTATTATGTCTGTTTTAAAATCTTTGTCAGATAATTTAGTGTCTCTATCCTCTTAGTCTGAGCTCTTTTCATTCATTTATCTTTTTAAAATTTGTTGTGACATTTTCCTGGTATCATGAGTAATTTTCATTTGAAACCTGAACATTTTTGTATTATGTTCTTGGACTCTGGATCTTATTTAAACCTTTTAGCTGGCTTTCTGGGGCACTACTTTGGTAAGGGAAATGGGGGCCGGGGGTTCCACCTTATTACTTTCAGGTGGAGGTGAAAGTACAGGTTCCCTTCTGTTGACACCTGAGGGGGGAGGGGTCTTCTCATTATTTCTGAATGGGGGTAAGCTCATTACCACTGGGCAATGGTGAAAGTGATGACTTTCCTCTAGACCTCCTCTGACAGTGAGAAGGACAAGAGGTGCCTTGTTATTCCCATGTGGGTGGGAGTCAAGGGTCCTACTGTTATCAGTACTGATATCACTGGTTGAGGATCATTACTGGCCAGCAGGGATGAAAATCCCATCTTCCTACTTGGCCTCTCTTGACACTACTACATTTGGGGTGTTGGGGTACTTCATTACAGCCTCATAAAGGTAGAAATACAGGCTTTCCACTAGCTTTTGCTGGGAGTGGGGTGGGGAGGGGATCACAATGTTTTCTCTGTTGTTTGGTTTGAGTAGAGCACTTACTGTCTAAACATTTTCTGACTTACTAGGATGCCCATTTCTTTGTGCTCTGGCTAAAGAGAAAGGCTTTTGTTAGGGCTTTTTAAAATTTGCATTCATTTGCATTTCTGTGTTGTCTGCTTCTTCACTTCCAAGTCTGGGGTATATAAGGCATAAAGAAAACCCAGGGAACTTACCACCATGTTGTTCCTTGGGTCCTGAGGTCCCTAGCTTTTCCATCTTCTTCTTTCCTCTCTTTCAGTATCTCTTATATTCATTTTATATATAATGTCCAGGGTTTTTAGTTGCACTTAGTGGGAGGAATAGAGAAAAGTACAACTTCTCCATCTCCCTGGAAGTGGAAGACTCCTTATTGATTTTTTTCATGGTTCTATCAATTACTGAGAAAAAAGTGTTAAAATATCTTCTGCTTTAGGATTTATTTTTGCATAATACATGTAAAATACCTATCACTGTGCATATTACAGATTAAGTTCTTATTAAATGTATTTATTTATCCCACAAATATTTCTTGAGCATCTAGTATGTGCTAGGCTATATTCAACTCATCAGATATTTAACGGTGAACAAAACCAGAAGTCTCTGACCTTTTGGAGCTTATATATCAGTTGAGGGAGACAGATATTAAACAAATAGTTAAGTGGCAATGAGTGCCACAACTACATATAAAGCAAATCAGGGCAATCAGAAAGAAGTATAATTGGCAGGGCAAGGAGAAATGGTTGCCTTTTGATACTGAGTACCCAGAGAAGGCCTCTCTAATAAGGTGTAATTTGACCAGAATCCTACAGACACTAAGGAGCAAGCAGTATGGATTTCTGAGTGAAGAGAAGGGACCCCTCCTCTGCTCTGGTGAAATGACAGATTACTAAGCTTATTTCTAAGGAAAGAATGACATCAGAATCTTTCACTGGTCAGGGTAGGGTGGAAATTTAGGACAGTGTATTACTTCCAGGATGAGGATTTAGAAGTTCTCACTCTAGGTCTGGCTCTGCCATTTATTAGTCATATGACCTTTGATTTGTCAAAAGTTTTGTACCTCAGTTTCCAAAAGGATTCTATCTCACACGGTTATGAGACTCCAATGACCAACAAATTGCATATAAAAGCATTTTGCAAATAAAGCAAAGAGTTCTATAGATACAAGATATTGTAATTGTATCATTATTGCTGACATTGCTGTCCAACTTGGAATCAAAAGCATTTAGATTGAATTTATAGATTATTTTTAGCTCAAGCTCTTCATTTTATAGATGAAGAAACTGAGGCCCAGAGCAGTTGTAGCTTACTTTATAGGTGTGTAAATGTAGGAATACAGAATGTAATATCTATTTTTTTGTGAAAAATTTTTGCAAAAGCTTTGGTGATAATATAAAGCTGTGGCTTTCACAGTGTGGTCCCTGGACTGGCAGCGTGATCATCACCTGGGAGCTTGTTAGAAATGTGAATTCTTTGGCCGCGACCTAAACCTACCGAATCAGAACATCTGGAGATGGGGCCCACAATCTGTGTTTTAACAAGACCTCCAGATGATTCTGATGCATGCTAAATTTGAGAACCGCTGATGTGGAGATTCATAAATCCATTGACTCATGAGGAATGATACTGGAAGACTTAATGCCCATGGTCAGCCTTCAGCAAAATTGTGAATAAATGACCTTAGTGGAAGCCTTTTTAAATCTTTCCCCTTTTCCTGCCTGGGGCTACCTTTTCTTCAGGCACATCCAAGGAACCTCTTTCTTTAGATGCTTTCTACTTGGTTAGTCAATAGCTCTAGTTAGGTTATTAGTTGAAATTAGTATATTTTCAATTTAATAAGAGGTTAAATAAAGTGAACATCCTCCAGGATCCCAAGAATTCAGTCTCTAACATAGGAGATTTGGATATAAGATAGATAGAAGGAGAGGTAATGTTTTGAAGTGGAGAGGTCTTGAGATTTCTTCTGTTTTTGCTTTCTGTTTGGTTATTTGTACACTCATGAATGGAGTGGAAAGAAAAATGTTTGTGATATTTTCAGTGTCATATGTTAATGGTCCCAGAATTTGCTTCCAGTAACCATGGTCTTTGTCCTCAGAACATAGAGAAGAAAATATACCAGCCTTATTATAAATTTTTAGGAGGTTTTATTAGTGTCATAATGCCTGACTGGCTGCCAAAAACACTAGGGCATGGTCATCTCTGCTTAGTTCCCTGTGTGTACATTTTAAATACTTTTATCTACAAGTTAGAGAAAAAGTCCCTTGCTTTTTATAACATTTCACAGTCTTCTTTCAGTCTCAATTTCTTTCCCTGACTGTAAGTTTTGGTGCTACAACCAGGTAGGAATCAGTCTTAAGCCACCTCTGTTGCTCCTTACTCAAATTTGTTCATTCTTATTAGAGACAGCTTCCTACATTCTCCTTGCATGCATCCTGTTTGAGTTCTCATATCCAGCATCAATAGGTTAGAAACAGTTCCCAGATCTCAGTAATGCCTCGTATCAATTAAAGAAAAGGCAAAGAGTATTATAAGTAGTCCAGAATTATCATGTGTGGCTTTGCTATAGTAGATAAGGAAATACACCTATAGGTAACCTAATCTGTGAGGAGGATGAGGAAGAATATTAACCAGAACAACTGTGACTCTGTATGCTTGCTACTTTAATTAGGGAACCCAGAAGAATTGACCCATATATAATGGGATCCACTCTCAACTCTCTACATAAGCGGTTACTGAAATGAGTTAGGAGATGGAATAATAAAGCAATTGCCTGGTGCTTTTGAGGTCAATAGGTTAACTCTACAGAGCTTAATTAAAATGTAATAATAAATGCCTACTCTAGGCAGGATATTTCATTAGTCTTCATCATGGCATAAGTGAAATATTCCTTATAATTATTTTCTACCCCTTTTAAATTCTCTTCTTATGAAGCAAGGTTTTCATTACTAATTAGGATTCCCACATGGGAGAAGGAGATTTCACAAAGCAGCCTCCCCATTAGAAAAGACTACGCCACTGTCAAAGAATAAATTGGTACTCTAACTATCATATTTTTTGGATATCCACACAATGAAGACAAATTTTAAGTTTTAAGAAAGTATCAAAAATCACTCTGGCAATGGCTATGATAATATTTCAGTCATATTGTTTTTGAAATTTAGAAGTAAATTCCCTTTATCTTTTCTCCTGAAAATATGTAAGGAGGAAATACAGAGAAAAGTAAGGTTCCTTAGTAAGCAGAACTGCATGTAGAAATTAGAAAGTGAACAGGAAAATTTATCTAAAGAGTTATGTCCATTTTTCTTGGAGAGGGAGGAGATTCATAGGAACAGAATTTCTTCTAAATGGAAATGAAATCTATAACCACAAAGTAACTGGGAGGTTTGAATGCTTTGAACTGTTTAACTTCTTTAGTGCTTTCCCAGCCCTTTCTTTATACTGATACTAGAACCCTGTTTTCATTCTGCATTCTTGTTCATTTCCATGTGCATCGTCTTTAATTTGAACCATTTTCATAGCCTTCTAGACAGTCTTTGCAGGCTCTGGTCTTTCCCATCTTACTCGTATTTTCATACTACTATCAGAATTGTATCAACTCTCCTCCTCAAGAAATTTGACCAGTACGATGTACATCCTAATTCCTCAGCACTGCACACTGAGGCCAGACCCTTCACAGTCAGGCCTTAACTTCCACGTCTGGCCTCATCTGCTACTCTTCGCTCATGAAGCCTATGCTTAAACTTCTCTGAAATCTCATGCCTGTTTTCTCTTCTTAGAATGACCATATCCTTTTCTTTTTCACCTGATAACTGTCTGCTCATCTTTTAGGAACTAGCTCATTCTTTGAGAGGCTTTGCTGGACTCCCCTGGTTAGCAGCTCACTCAGTGTTATCGCCACACTTTGGTATCATTCTCCTGTCAAGAGTGTTTCTTAATATTTTGCTCCATTATCTGTTGGAATTGCTATTTCCCCACTAGATTGAGGTCCTCAGAGACAGGGATGACTTTCGTGTCCTTGGTGCTGATTTCACCACCAGACACATACTTGATACTCAGTAAAATTGGTTGAATGGCACTGAGAGTTCACTTATCACCTTTACATCTCCTCAGAGCACCTTATTTCATCCACCTTCTGTCAAAGTCACTGCCCACATTCATTTTTGTCATCAACTCTAATTGCACATAGTAGGAGCTCAAAAAATGTTGAATAAAGGAATTAGTTCTAATAGCACCATAGATAGATCTTATAATTAAGAAACAAATGTATTTTTAGATTGCAAAATTCTCTGCAGATTTTATTTTCTTGATATATAGGACAGTGACAAAGAACTTCACATTTTGTGCATTTCTTCAGTCACATTTTCTTTTGTTAGAATGAATTACTCTTCACTTATGATTTTTGTGTGAACCTCCCGGCTCTTCACCCGCAGTTTGTTGACCTGGGACTCAGCAATGTCAGCCCGCTCCTCAGCTTCCTCCAGCTCATGCTGGATCTTGCGGAACTTGGAGAGGTTGACGTTGGATTGTTCCTCCTGAGAACAGAAGTGCATTTGAGAGAACAGGAAAGTTTGACATTTTCTGATTGTTAATGCCTTTGTTACTAAAAGCAACTACAGGATTTGCTTCATGAATGGGAAAGCAAAAGGTTCTGTTGTTTTTACTTAAGGGCGTGGCATCCCAAACTCGCCTATGTAAATAAGTATGCTTATAACCCCCTCTTCAGTCTCTCTCACTTGACTCTCTGGCAAACTGAAGATGCTACAGTGACAACAGGGAGATCAAAGTAGCAGGGATCTGATGCAGTCTTGTTTCTTAAAACAAACTTTAAAACATAGGTGCAGTGGTGGTATTGGGTACAGAAAACCTTAAGGAAGTTCTCAGAATTAACAGGATGAGAAAAGATAACTGTAGCCAAATTGAAAAAAAAAAAAACAGTCCCAAGATGGATTTATCATGAATTTAAATAAGGTTTAGAATTCAGGCCCTCATTTGCACAGGCCTTATGGGTACTGGGAGTTATAGAGTGTTCTGGATAACGGAGGGAAGTGGGTTGCAACCAAGAAGCAATTCTCTGTTAACATGTCTGGAAAATTGCTTAGAGAGGTTTCAGGAGAAATAAACTCAGATTTCTAAGGTTCCAGTAATTTGTGGTTCTTTTTCCTCATTTTAAATATTCAGTTTTGTACCTAATTCTATATTTCCAATTTTGTGTTGTTTGCTTTTAGAAAGCTCTTTAAATTCCATAAGCTTCAGACCCCATAAAACCTGCATCTGCCCTTTTGCTGTGGAGATACTCACAGCTTCTTCAGCTTGTCTCTTGTAAGCTTTAACTTTGGTTTGTAATTTGTCCACCAAGTCCTGCAGCCGGAGAACATTCTTGCGGTCCTCCTCAGTCTGAAAGAGGTAGCAAATAGATAGTGCCATTATTTGAAAACAACTCATTCTTTTTATTTTCTTGTATGCTGTAGGCCTGGAGAACCCTGGTCACCTGGTAAGTGAGTTCCTTCACTCTTCTCTCATGTTTGCGAAGACTCTTGACAGCCTCAACATTGCGCTTCTGTTCACTTTCCACCTCATTTTCAAGTTCCCTCACCTGGAAGGGAACAAAGGCGTTTAACAGTTTGGCTGCAAGCAGCTGCATGAACAGGTCAGGAATTGGTTGAAGTTGTGGACACCCACTCTGGCCTCCAGTTTCTGGATCTGCTTCTTCCCGCCCTTCAGCGCCAGCTGCTCAGCCTCGTCCAGGCGGTGCTGCAGGTCCTTCACCGTCTGCTCCATGTTCTTCTTCATCCGTTCCAGGTGAGCGCTGGTGTCCTGCTCCTTCTTCAGCTCCTCCGCCATCATGGCGGCCTAGTTAATAAATAAACCAAGAAAATAATGAACCTCAATGATAGCAGGTACCACACACGTGTCAGTGAGACAAACGCTCATCTTGCTCACATCAGTGATGGCCTTCTTGGCCTTCTCTTCTGCATTGCGGGCTTCCTGGACAATGTCCTCCATCTCTCCCTGGATATGGGAAATGTCTGTCTCCAGCTTCTTCTTGGTGTTGATCAGGCTGGTGTTCTGTTTAAAATTAATAAAAAAGAAGAAAAGCACATTAAATTACAACCATTCACATGGTCATTTTAACTAGTGTACACAGGCATAAATTGTTGATCATATGAAATGTTTAGAATAAAAACCAAATCAGAAGTCAATTCTAAGGTTATGGCTTTTCTCCTTTCCACTCATATCTCTGTTAATAAAACTTCTCCTAATTTATTCCAGGTAAAATTTAATTTATGATACCAAACATATTTGACTATTTTCAGCGGCTGTTTGTGAGCATAAAACACAACCCCCAGGTCGGGCACAGTGGCTCACGCCTGTAATCCTAGCACTCTGGGAGGCCGAGGTGGGCAGATCGTTTGGGCTCAGGAGTTTGAAGCCAGCCTGAGCAAGAGCGAGACCCTGTCTCTACTAAAAATAGAAAGAAATTAGCTGGACAACTAAAAATATACAGAAAAAATTAGCCAGGCATGGTGGTGCATGCCTGTAGTCCCAGCTACTTGGGAGACTGAGGCAGAAGAATTGCTCGAGCCCAGGAGTTTGAGGTTGCTGTGAGCTAGGCTGACGCCACGGCACTCTAGCCAGGGTGACAGAGTGGGACTCTGCCTCAAAAAAAAAAAACAAAACACAACTCCCAAAACTTAAAGTGCCGTGCCATGTAGTAATGCACAGCTCATTTAAAATGTATTATTAATTTTTAGCTGTTCATTCATATTTGTTGGCTATATAGTGTTAATATAAGTGCATAAGTAGCATTATTATTGGTACAAAAATGAACTAAGAATCCTGCGTGTGTTTGGAAAGTTGATGGTATTTGAAATAGCTGATCAATTCTGGTTGCTCATAATGAGTAAGAAAAATGTTACATATTAATTTGATTTAAAATTATATGTAGCATGTGATTTTAGCCCTTCTATATTGGCTATTTTTGTACATTGCAACTTTTGAAAATATAAAATAATATATGCTTATTATAAAAATAGAACATTCAAATTAGCAAAAAAGAGGCAAAAAGGAATTATCATGCTCTCTCTAACCAGAGATAAAAGAATAAACTTTGTTTATAGTTCTGGATGTTTCCTTTATATTTTTACGCAGGAAAAAATATCATGTATCCTATATTATTTTTAAGTTGCTTTTTTCACTTACTATAATGTGAACGCCATGGCAGTAAATGCACACTACAATGGCTGCACATTAGCCATTGCGAGGATATACGATCATTTATTTAACAAATCCACTATACACAACAAATGCTAACTGGCACTATTGATGGCCTCCATGAATTTGAAATAAAGAGCTTATTTTTGTATCCCCTGAGGTTAGCCTTATGTGCATATGTGATACACATGTATTATTTAGTGGCTTACCTTCTTTCTCTTCTATTTTTATTTGCTTATCTATTTGCACCTTAGAGTTACAGAAGACAAGATGGCTACCAGCGTTGTGTATATGGTTATTTGTAGGCGATCTTCTGTGTTTCTTTATAACAGTTTCTAGAACTCCAGGTTATTTGAAATCAACATGATGATGCCAGTTCATCAATATACTTGTGAACCAGCTAGGTCCCAGTATGTACTTACATCACCTTGTGCATTTTCCAGAATTGTAGGAAGGGAACCCTGCCAAGATTACTCCTAACTTTATAAATAAGCTTATCTTCTCAAATTGTCTTCAGCTTTAGGGAGTACATTTGCTAACCATAGTACTGAACCTCACCTGAGTGTGCAGAAGTTGCACACGCTCACTGGCATCCAGAAGCTCTTGCTCTGCCATTTTCCTGCTCCTCTCAGTCTGTTCCAGGGACGCCCTGAGCTCTTCCACTTCAGCCTGCATCAGGTTAGCTCTGCGCTCAACCATTGCCAGTTGTTCTTTAAGGTCATCTTGGCTTCTGATGGCGTCATCCAAATGTAGCTGAGTGTCCTACACAGAGAAAAAGACTCTTACTCATGCTTTAATTAAAGCAATGGCAAATTTAGGGTCATGTGTACACTTTGATCTTAACAATTCAGAGTATGACTAGCTAGGAACAATCTGTGAGTACCTTTAATAAATTCTTTGTTGCTTGGGTGGCAGTTCTACTCAAAAGAACATGATGTTATATTATTTTTGATCCTGAATCATAAAAAAAGTACCATGGCTAAATCTACAAAATTTCAGATCAGGAAAGCATCCTTAGAGACCAGCTAGTCCAGTGGTGTTATTTCATATATTAACAAATGAAATCTAAATAAATGAATGGATTTAAGCAGTGGCATGTAGCCAAACTCTCTTATCACTTCCTATCTCCCTATCCCTCTCCATGTGTTTTTTCTGCAGATCACAAAGCAAATTCTGCCCTGGGCCTTCTAGAACTAAGCTCTTTTTCAGCTGTGTGAATATATTTTTCAACTCATTACTGACCTATGGGCCTCATAAAATATTAAAATTTGAGTTATACAATGGCACCCAGACTGTAGGACACCATGTGTGTTTACCGTAACGTACCTTCAGTACTCCTTGTGTGTTTCTAAGATTCCTTATTGCCTCAGAAGCCTGGCGGTTGGCATGGTTCAGCTGGATTTCCATTTCATTAAGGTCTCCCTCCATCTTCTTCTTGATCCTCAGAGCATCATTTCTGCTCCTGATCTCAGCATCGAGTGTGCTCTGCATCGACTCCACAACTCTGAGATGGTTCCTCTTTAGCTGATCGATTTCTTCATCTTTTTCAGCAATTTTTCGGTCAATCTCTGATTTCACCTGATTTAACTCAAGTTGGATGCGAAGAATTTTGCCTTCTTCATGCTCAAGAGATGCCTTAATGAAAGAAACATTTATTTAGGTTACCTAAAGAGCTTTTTTTTTTCTTTCACATTATGATGATTTCTCAAGAAGGCATTAGAAAAACCACAAACTTTCATACACCTTAATTTATCCTATTAATTCTGCATTCCAAAGGTACAATTCAGTATCTTTCAATGAATTACATGTGTTGTCCCCTAAAGGTTTGCAACATGATACATCTCAGTTGCTATTAACTTTTCAATTTATTTATAATGTATAGCTGAGCAAATGAAACATGTACCTCTGCTTCCTCTAGGGAAGCCTGTAGTTCACTCTTCTCTTGATCAATTTGTTTCTTTACTTTCTCCAATTCATGGATATGCTTTCCACCCTCTGCAATTTGCTCAGTCAGGTCAGAAATCTCCTCTATAGTTTAATAGCGAAATACCAAAATTCAGTTGAGGAGAATGAAAAATTGAAAAGATATCTCCCTACCATTTTTGAAATAGAAAGATTATAGTGACTCACGCTGTAAGTTCTTATTCTCTCGCTTCAGAGTTTCAAGGTGATCCAGGGTTTCCTCATAGGCATTCTTCACTTTGAACAGCTCAGTGCTAAGAGAACGGGACTCCTTCTGGGAGGCTTCAAGTTCAGCCTGAGTTTCCTCATACTTATGTTTCCATTCTGCCAGAATCTGGAAGTACATCGATAGTAAGTCTCTGAAACCGAGGATGATGCCAGTTTCCCCTTAGGGAGCCAATATCGTGGGTCACCTTGTCAAAGTTCCTTTGCTTCTTATCGAGAGCTACGCAGGCAGCGTTAGATCTCTCCACATCAATCATGAGGTCCTCCACTTCATTCTGTAGCCTCTGCTTTGTCTTCTCAAGAGAAGCACACTTGGAATTCACAGCTTCTACGTGTTCCTCAGCATCCTGTAGACGCTGGGCCAGCTTCCTCCTGAAAAGTGGGTCAGTGTGAGTGACCAAGAACAGATTCAAAGTCACCACAGTGAACGTTATAAAACTGCTGGCTAAGAAAACATATTTTCCCCAAGATTTTGTGCTCCTGTGTCCACAAGTTGTTAAGTGTTTCTAAAATAGCTTCTCAGTACTCATTTTATCTCTCCTAGAATTCTGTTTTCCCAAGTGAGTTCTTATCTTTATCTCAGGTCATATATAATATGTGTGTGCATGCACACACACATATGTATATGTCAGACATATTTATGAAGCCATTTTGTGTGTGTTAGTGTATGTGAGTGTGGGGAGGAGGAAGGGAGAAAGAGTATGAGTAAGCACTTGAGCTGCCTGAGCAACGTGAAAACAGGAGGGTGAGGAAGAAATGGCAACCGTGAACAGGAGGTATACCATCAGAGAATATTAGCATCGAATAGTGTCCTTTTCTGGTATGATCCTTGTTACTTTACAAATGAGGAACCTGGCCCAGAGTGACATGTTCAAGGTCATATGATTAATTGGTAACTTTCTGGATTTGGGACCCTAGACAATAAATATTATTCCATTATTGCATTTCCCAAATATCCATCAAAGTCTTACTTATTACTCCCTTCACCAACCTACATAAGTCACAAACTCTCCCAGCTCAGAC
This sequence comes from Eulemur rufifrons, assembly GCF_041146395.1. Taxonomy (NCBI): domain Eukaryota; kingdom Metazoa; phylum Chordata; class Mammalia; order Primates; family Lemuridae; genus Eulemur; species Eulemur rufifrons. The sequence goes on from NC_090991.1 coordinate 6,137,409, forward strand.
TCTTATCTAGAATGTTCTTTTTTGCAAATGGCTGCTAAACTTTCTCATTCTGCTTAATTCTGAGGTAAATCAAATTTAGGAAAGCTTCCTTCATGAGAAACATAGTGTTTTTTTTTTTCCTTTCATATGTAATTCCCATGACTTTTTTTTTTTTTTTTTTTTTTTTGAGACAGAGTCTCACTCTGTTGCCCAGGCTAGAGTGAGTGCCGTGGCGTCAGCCTAGCTCACAGCAACCTCAAACTCCTGAACTCAAGCGATCCTCCTGTCTCAGCCTCCCGAGTAGCTGGGATTACAGGCATGAGCCACCATGCCCGGCTAATTTTTTCTATATATATTTTTAGCTGTCCATATAATTTCTTTCTATTTTTAGTAGAGATGGGGTCTCGCTCTTGCTCAGGCTGGTCTCGAACTCCTGAGCTCAAACGATCCGCCCACCTCGGCCTCCCAGAGTGCTAGGATTACAGGCGTGAGCCACCACGCCCGGCCTCCCATGACTTTTAATGCATAAACACTATGTGGAACTAGTGAATAAATCCATTGATACTGGTAGTTAGTTAAAATGATGACAGGATATGATAGCTTTATTCTAAACATTCAATATTTCAGGTAAGGAAAAACTATTATTAATTATAATATTCATAAAAATGTACTATGTAGTCTCAATGTCTTCATTTTCCTTCTATTAATTCTCATTAATTCATACAGGGTATGCTGATAATTAATAATCCATTTTGATGGAAAGAAATTTAAGATGCCTCTGTGCCAGAATGGGGGAAGAGGTCTCCTCTTACCCTATTCCCAGTGGACATACACTGGGCTGTCAGAAGAATATGGTGGACTCTATCACCCTATAATAAGATAGGCTGAAATCCTTCATCTATTCCTATTCTTAGAATATTCTCTTTTTGATATTTTTTCTTCATTGTTTTTACTTTTATTTCTTTCAACCCCCTCATTAAAGGCCCTTACTTGGCCTCCTCCAACTCCTCTGTGCGCTGGATGGCGTCTGTCTCGTATTTGGTCCTCCACTGGGCAACCTCACTATTGGCCTTGGACATTGCCCTCTGCAGCTCAGCCTTGGCTTCCTGCTCCTCCTCATACTGTTCCCGCAGCAGGTCACAGTCGTGGCGAGAGGACTGCACAGCATGGGCCAGAGCGTTCTTAGCCTAGACCAACCAAAAAGTATGTAAGTTTACCATCTGATCATTGACACTCTCTGTGTGAAGTCCAATAGTTGTGATGTTTCACAGTTAAGTGATTTAAAGTATCAGCTGGAGCATTCTCACCTTAGTCTCCTCTTCTAGCTGCCTCTTTAATTCCTCAATCTGTTGTGTAAATGCTTGTTTGCCTCGGGATAGCTGAGAAACCAAAGCCTCCTTCTCATCTAGCTGTCGTGAAAACTCACCTGTGGAAGACAAAACATCAGTGACTTAGTTCTCTTTTCTAGGTAAAGTATAATTTAAAGAATGGAATAACGTTAGAACCCTCTTATTTCATATGATGAAAAGAATAACTCAAGATCTTCAGTGCTGTTAAGAAGGTTATTTCTTGTTTTTTAAAGAATGTATGAGCTTTCTTTTATATTTTAGGATTTGGGACTTTTTGAGTAATGCTGAGGCAACAAAAATCTCTTGAGCCCAGGGAGCTTAATTTTTTCCCACAATTATAGCTTAGAATCATTGCTTTTTACTATCTCGTAATAAAGAGATGAAGGAGTAACCAAGATATGATAAATGGGTGTACACAGCCTGAGAAATGGTTTGTGTTTGGTGGTAGAGGCTCGCCTTTTATTCTTCACCTCTCTAGAGGCCGATGATGTTCATTTACTGACCTGATTCCGTATGTAAACGTGCCTTCTGGCCTGACAACTCATTTATTAAGCGTTGTTGCTCCTCTTCCTTTGTTTTCACTTCACTAAGCTGGTCCTCTAGGGTGCGGCACATTTTCTCGAAATTTCCCTGGGGTGGGAAATAGGAAATGGGCAGAGTATACATTTCTGTTTGGAAGGCTGGGATTTGGAGATCTGTAACTGCTTGTGGAAAGAGGCTGAGTTTTATTTACTTTTCTAGCAAATTTCTGTGTGGTTCCTATAAAGTAGTAGAAGCATATGATCCTGGCTCAATTAATGCACACATGAATTAGATTATTTTTCTTTTGGAAGGCATGAGCATCATCTAAATTCTGCATCATGTAGAAGTATGGTTTTTAGATAAGTCTTTCTTATAATTTGCATTCTTTCATGGTAGTAGTAACAGTTTAATGTGTTTTCTACAAATGAGATATGAGAATTTAAGTGATTTAATACAATAATGCCTATTAGGAATAATTTTTAAACTTCAGATAACATCTAATGTTGTGCAATTCAGCTAGATACAGTCTTATATAAACTTGGTCATTTTGAATTGTGGCAAATAAAGATGAAAAGGGGGAAACGTTAATAAAGACCTTGGCTTTAGAAACAGTCTCCATATTACTAGCAAGGTCATCGATCTCCATCTTCAGCTCACTCTTCTCCTTCTCCAGCTTCTGTTTGACCCGCTGCAGGTTGTCAATCTGCTCCCCAAGCTCCGCCACACTATCCGCATGCTTCTTCCGAAGAGCAGCTGCTGTGGCTTCATGCTGCAGGGTGGCCTCTTCCAGGTCCCTGCGCATTTTCTGGAACTCGGCCTCTCGCTTCTTGTTCATCTCAATCTGGGCAGAAGTTGCCCCACCAGCTTCTTCCAGCCGCTCGCTGATCTCCTCCAGTTCCCGGGAGAGGTCAGAGCGCTGCTTCTCTGCTTTGGCCCGGGAGGCCCGCTCTGCCTCGATTTCCTCCTCCAGCTCCTCAATGCGGGCCTGGAAATGGTTAAAAATATAAACTCAGCTTCTTTGTGTCAGTAATTTTTTGCCGTTGAATTAGCAAGTTAGCAGTCATGTGCTCACCTGTAACTCCTTGATCTTCTTCTGCAGCTGCATCCCAAGGGCCTGTTCGTCTTCAATCTTGCTTTGCAGATTGCTCATTTCAAACTCTTTCCTATTGGAAGAGCAATACATTAGCTTATAGGCAATTCTCTTACCAATCTTTTTTTCTGTGTATAATTTCTTTTACCAATCTTTCTTTGTATAATTCAACTTCTTTATACTGCTAGTTTTGAGGAAGTGAGTACATGTTTTACAAGTCAATAATGTACCATTTTTGTTAAATGAAAAAGTCAAAGATGTCATTATTCATTTTTTCCTGTGTGTCATGAAGTAATGTTTTGGAGATCTTTTTAACATATATTTCATCTGCATTGACATACAACAAGCAGGTAATAGCTGAATTATACCATACTTACTTTTTGAATTTCTCATCAAGTTGCTGTTTGTCATTTTCTATATCCATTGTGGATTCTTGGGCCAATTTGAGGTCGCCCTCCAGTTTCCTCTTGGCCCTTTCTAAGTCCATGCGAAGTTTCTTTTCTTGTTCCAGAGATCCTTCAAGCTAAATTTATAATGAATTTTATTTATATCAGTTCTTAAGCACTGAACCCTATGCCAGTAGGTAGCCTTCAAAGATACACAAGAAAAAAATTTTTAAAGGTACTCCAAATAGCCCAAATATCATGAACATTTTATTATTTAGAAACCAGGAGTTAAAGGCTTATGAGCATCAGTGATAATTTCATTTCACAATTATTTACTTTATCTTCAAGAGAAACATTTTGTTTTTCACACTTACATCATCCACTTGCTGCTCTAGCTTGGTTTTAGCTTTGGTCAGGGTGTTGACTTTGTCCTCTTCTGCTTGCAGGTCATCCAGGGTCTGCTGGTGGGCCTCTTGGAGGGCCTTCTTCTCCTTGGTCAGCTTTGCGATGTTTTCATCCAGGCCTGCCATCTCTTCTGTGAGGTTTTTCACCTTTAGATTTGAACAGATGACAGGAATGTTAACAACAACCTGTCATCTTGATGAAAGATGGTATAGTAATATCTCAGGACAATGTCAGTGTGAGCTGGAAAGTGGAAACCAGAAGCTAACCTAGACCTATGTGGCTGAAAAAAATAGAAGGTAAAGGTCAAGGTAAATAGAGAGAGGTGGTGAAGACTAAAGAGATGACATAATTATAACAGTGTTTTTCTTTCATATTCAGTGATTTTAAGATTAAATTTTAAATTAAAATATTCCAGTTACAAGTTAGTACTTGTAAATATTCTAAAATGGGTCATGATTTGTACCTTGTTCTCTGTGGCATGTTTCTCCTTCTCAACCTTGGCCAGTGTCAGCTCAAGGTCATCAATGTCTTTCTTGAGTTCTGAACATTCATCCTCCAGTTTCCTCTTCTTTGCCGTCAGCTCAGCATTGATCTCTTCCTCGTCCTCAGCTCTTTCAGTTGCCTCCTTGATCTTGGCCTCAAGTTGGATTTTGGTTTTGATGAGCTGATCACACCTTTCCTCTGCATCAGCCAAGCTATCTGCTTCCTAAAGAGAAAAATTAAGCTTTTTCATTTGTCTAAGCTGTATCTGCAAACACACAGTAATTTATTGAAAGGTGGAGACTTCTGTGGCTCTACTAGGTGGGTCAACACACAAGCCAATTAACTTGCCAAGTTTTAAAAATCAAATAGACAAAGTGTTAATAATTTCAATCTTCTGGTTAAGTATGATAACATATTTTCTCCAAAAAAATTCATGTATGGAAGGTCAAATCAGGAAAACTAGATTGTTGGCAAAAATCTGCAACTTACTACCATTTTCAACTTTGTAAAAGTCACTTATTCATTCTAGGACTTAGTTTCCTCACATATAAGGGGGGATTAATTTAGTGCATTTTCTGCCCTGGTAAAAACAACATAATTGCTATTTTATGCACAAAAATATTCACTAAAGAGAGAATAAGCTAAGAGAAAATTCCATAAAGAAAGGAAAATGTGTAGAGATATTTTTATGACTTTGCTCACTGATGACCAACTATGTATGAATGCACATATGAATATATGCAGCATAATATATGACTTTGCATCTACTGCTTCTTTTTAGGTCTGAGTTAGTATTTTTGAAAGGCAAACAGTTACAACAAAGGTTTCAGTGGAAATGGTTTAATTTTAAACCTAGAAAAAATTTCTCATATCCAGTCAGACAGTGATTGAATAAGATGTGGCTGAAGTGTGCAGTATGTAATACTCACAGCTTGAACTTGGAGTTGCAAGTCATTTTTCTCTTGCATCAGAGTTACCATCTTTTCTTCAAGTTCTTTCCTTTTTGCCTCTGACTTAGCCAGGTCTTCTTTGGCTTTTTCAAATTCTTCCTTCATGTTGGCCATCTCCTTTTCTGTTTCTGCACTCTTGAGGAGGGGCTTGATCTTGAAATACAGCTTCATCCAGGGCCAGTGCTTCACATTCATGAAGGCACGGATATTGTACTGGATGCAGAAGATGGACTCTCTGTAGGAAAAGAAAAAAAGATGTAAATGGAGAAGAATGTGGAAATTGACCAGCACTCAACAAAAGTAATGACTGCATCGGATTTAGTGATGAAATTGTGCAGAAGGAAGACTCGTGCTTGGTCCCTCACCTCCTCTCCATCATCTTCCTGAACTCTACTCTCATTAGGTACCCTCTGCAGATAGCCTGAGTGCGTGTGATGAGTTGAGCCAGTTTTTCGTCTCGCATCTCCTCTAGAGTTCCCAACAGGCCAGCTTTAAAGAAGACCTTGTCAAAGACCAAGTTAAGTGTTATTTGCACTCATGAGAAAGGACGAAAGTGATGACATTATGATAGATAAAAATTGGAGCTGGTGGTACCTTGGTATGACCAAACTTATACTGGGTGTGGTCAACATCGATGGACCCAAGGAGCTTCTCAGAAGCCTTCTTGCTGTCAATGAACTGACCCTCTGGGATAGCACTTGCATTTAGAACCTTGTATCTGTCAGAATAAAAAGAATGTACAAATGTGATTTTTCTTCACTAAAAAAAAAAAAAAATGGCAGAACACTTGGTAGCTATCATTGAAAAGATGACAAAGTTTAAGTTTTGGAGAACAAAATTCCATTAAAAAAATCAAACAGTGCTTTATGTAAAACTAGGGAAAGTAAAAAGAAACTTATGATAATATAAACCTAGCCTTCTTTGTTTTATGATCACATTTCAAGTAATTGCATTTCATTTTTCAAGGAAAAGTTTAAAAATGCTTGAATTATGTAGCAATTTTGATGTAGACTAAGACGTTGAAAGGGAAAAATAATGAGACACAAACCTCTGTTTGAAGTCTGCATAAAGGATTCTGCTTGGGAATCCTTTCCTACAGATGCGGATGCCTTCCAGCACACCGTTACACCTCAGCTGGTGCAGGACAAGTTCATGCTCCATGGCACCTAAAAGAAAGATATGTTTTCTATATAATAGTCTACAGAGAAGTCACACTAGAGTCTTCTTTGAATATCAGAAGTGTCTTACCAGGAGTTTTGGTTTCATTGGGAATGATACAGCGTACAAAGTGGGGGTGGGTGCTCCTCAAGTTGGTCATCAGCTTATTTAAATTCTCCTATAAAACCATATGAAATGTTTTAAAATAATTTCTAGTTACATCTATGTGAGAGTCCCTATCAATGGTCCATAGTCAATTGTGCCCCATTTTACATTTTGATGGGCTGTCTCAATGAAAAACAAACCATTATGACCAAGAAGAATCATACATATAGATAGGAGATTACAGATTACACAAAAATCAGTCAATTTCAGTTTGTTATTCCCAAGCACTGCCAGCCAGAGAAAATTTGTATTGTGACTTTGGACATTTGGAGTAGATGTAATTGAATATAGTGATTGCTTTTAAAAGAGGTTTGATTTCATGTGAAATTTGTTCAATATCAGATCTCTTGGATTTGGGGCTTAGAAGTGGTTTATTTATAAGGATTGATTTGAAGAGACACACTGTGTGTCTTTTTTTGTTAAATTTTTTTAGTACATTTTTCACATTTTTTAGTACAATACTACCACTTTCTTCAGTTTCACCATTGGTATCTTTTTTTTTTTTTTCTTTTTTGTGGAGACAAGGTCTCATTCTCTCGCCCAGGCTTGAGTGCAAAGGCATGATCATAGCTTACTACAACCTCAAATTCCTGGGCTCAAATGATCCTCCTACCTCAGCCTGGCAAGTTGTTGGGACTACAGGTGTGTGCTATCACACCCAACTAATTTTTTAAATTTTTTGTAGAGACAGGGTCTTGCTATGTTGCCAGGACATTCTGGGCTCAAATGATCCTCCCGCCTTAATCTTCCAAAGTGCTGGAACTACAGACGTGAACCACTGCATCCAGCCTCACTATAGATATCTTTAAAAAATATTTTTCTGTTATGATAATTTAATTTTTTAATAAAAATCATTCTCTGGAATTCAAGAATATACTTTACCCTGAAAAGAGCTGACACTGTCTGGAAAGAAGAACCCTTCTTTTTGCCACCTTTCTTTCCACCACCACCCTCTAAAAAATAAAATAGAAAAATTAAAATTATTTGCAAGTCTTTTTTTTCTTTTGAGACAAGAGTCTCGCTCTTTCGCCCTGGGTAGAGTGCAGTGGCATCATCAAAGCTCACTGCAACCTCAAATTCCTGGGCTCAAGCGAATCTCCTGCCTCAGCCTCCTGAGTAGCTGGAACTATAGGCATGCGCCACCAGGCACAGCTAATTTTTCTATTTTTTGTAGAGATGGGATCTCGCTCTTATTCAGGTAGGTCTCAAACTTCTGAGCCTAAGTGATCCTTCTGCCTCAGCCTCCTAGAGTGCTAGGATTACAGGCTTGAGCCACCATGCTTGGCTGTAACAGTCTTTTCAGTACTATTTGTAGACATCAGGAATGCTAAAATTACTTTTGGAATTTAAATTTGCACTCATTCACTTGCATCATTCCTGTTCTTTCCATATCTCCCCTCTCTCAATTGTAAATTAAGAAAATATAAGTATTGGCTCATTTTATAGGCACTCAGGAAAAAAATCAACAACCAAAGAATTGTAAGTGTAAAGGGTAGATATGGGTAGGAGATGGGAATCCCCTATTTGGAATCATCAATGTCTGTTCCCTGAAGCAAGGGCCAAGGAACCAGAATAGTAATGCCCCCTGAGTGCACACATCACCCAGAGAATAGGCAAAGTTGCATGTTTGGTCCCAGGATGCTAAGCCTCTGCTTACCTTCAGGGAAATCCTATTTCCTGTTTGCCTGTGCTTCCATGTTGTTACTTTCACATCTTGTCTTAGGGCAATTAAGAGAACAGAACTTTAATTACCCAAGCACCAGGGTCCTGACAGAGGATTTCCTTAACTCCAGTTTAGTTGGATCCTTGAAGGAACCGATACTATTAAAATGGTAGAAATGAATTGTATGGTATTGGGCCAGTCACTTAACCTCTCTGAGATTCTTATTTTCTCATTGATTAAATGAGGCTGTAGACTAAATGATCCATAGTGTCAATTTTAGCTCTGGAAGTCTATGATTGTAATACTGCACCACAGTTATTAAATATACTTGCTTTCATTGGACCCATATCGGCCAATATTTTCATGTTAGGTTTTGCCCTAACTATATTTGTCTCCGATAAACAGTTTATTTCTATTTTGTGACTCTTGTAACACATTGATGCTGTTAAAAATCACCTGCTTCACCAGCTTGTCCCCCAACGAAGAGTAAAGCCAGAGTCTTCATTGCAGACTTCTGGTACAGCCCGACCACAGTCTCATTCAGAGGGTCCTTGTTCTTGTCAAGCCAGCCATTAATGTTGTAGTCCACGGTGCCAGCGTAGTGAACCAGCGAGAAGTGGGCTTCAGCCTTGCCTTTGGCAGGCTTGGGCTTCTGGAAGTTGTTGGACTTTCCAAGATGTTGTTCGTAAAGCTTGTTCTTGAAGGAGGTGTCTGTTGCCTTGGGGAACATGCACTCCTCTTCCAGGATGGAGAAGATGCCCATAGGCTAAGAATAGGGAAGAAAGGGATGATAATAATGAGGCCTTCAGAAAGTTATGCCCCAATAGTTTATGTAGTAAACCTGAAAGTACAGTGTTTCAGAAGAAGACTTGGAATGGAAAATAGGAATGATCCTACTTTACTGTCTCTTCTCTACTACTGAAATGTGAAACAATCTTTACCTACCAAGAACATATGGGAAATCTGTTTGCTGAAAAGACTCATTTTGAAAAAAAAGTACATCTGTGCCATTTGGTAAACTTTGTGTTCAGGGTATAAAATTAAATTCCAAAAGTACCATTTTGAAACTGAATTCTCTATTCCATAAATGTATATATCTGAATACTTTCTTTCTTACTGACAATGTAATTTCCTTCACCTCAAATCTAGGCACGACAGAAGTATGAAGAGAAGAGAGATTATATATAAGGACTAAAAACGATCCATTCCAAATAGAAAAGTGCATCTCATGTTGTATCATTAAAACTCTTTGTACTTTAAGCTGTGTTCCCCACCACTGCAAAGTTAAGTGATGGTAATTTGGTTTTGCTTTCTAAGCAGTTTGGCTCTTTTGAGTGGCAAATTTGATATGAAAGACTGAAAGAAAATTCAACTTTGATGATTTCACAAATTCGCAAATTGTCTCCTAAAAACTATTTTGATGATCCACAAACTGAAAGACTAGAGAAGAAAATAAATGCCTTTCCTAAGGACCATACAGTTTTCATCAATAGTAGAGATATTAAATCACCAAATTAACATATCTTTTCCCCAAATTGTACAGACCTAGTCTGCTTTTAAACTCTTATCTTTCATATTTTTGTGAATTTTTACCTGAGTATTTGAAGTTTTTATTCAGTAGTCATCGTGAATAGAGAAAGACAAAACAGCAACAGTTGAAGGGCTAACCTTTCAACCTTTAAGACATCTTGACAAACTCTGCCTTGTTACACATGAGGGATGATATATGTGTAATATGCCATCATTGACACACCGCGGTTAATTACGATACTCAGAGGAGTTGCTCTAATTTCATTCCTGTCTCCCATAAGCATGAAACCATGTAGGAATAAAAGTGAGGGAGGATGAAGTTATTAAACAGATAAATGTGAATCTGTGTGTATGTGTATATGTGTGTGATAATCATTTTTCTACAAACTACTGTACTTTGTTCATTAATAACAGATCACTTGTGACACATCTCACAACCAGAGTATATAAGTGCATCATGAAACACCAGGGCTTATTCTTTGAGAGCTGGGATTGCAGTTAAGCATAGGGAGGTGGGCAATTTGTTTTTCCTGTTTTGAAAGCTTGAAAAGTCATCAAACCTTCTCGATGAGCTCGATGCAGGCAGCCAGGTCCATGCCGAAGTCGATGAACTCCCACTCGATGCCTTCCTTCTTGTACTCCTCCTGCTCCAGCACGAACATGTGGTGGTTGAAAAACTGTTGCAGTTTCTCGTTGGTGAAGTTGATGCACAGCTGCTCCAGGCTGTTGAACTATAGGAAGGAATAAATATAGGAAATTACTTATAATTCAGGTATTCATCTCTACAGAGCAACTACTAATATCTTCTGAATTTGAGGCATTTTGGCTTATTAAATCATAAACCTTCAGATTGTTTTCTTAACATATAATTCTAAACAAAGGAAAATCAATTCCTCAAATACTTTGGTTTCCAAGTAACTACATATAATCATATTAGGCAAAATACTATTAAATGAGGGCTCTTTCAAATATTCCCTTAACATAATTTAAGAAAGTGTTTCTATTCTCATCTACTTGGAACCAGGATAGATTTAGAATATTTTAACCTCTCATGGACCATTTTTCGAGACTTCTACACTTGAAAGAATAGATTCTCTGTCTTTTTCTATTTATACCTGTTTAGTTGTTTTCATTTCTTTTCAGCAGGAATTATGTTTGTACTTTCTGTAAAGTACATTTTGTAAAAATAATTTTGAATACTGTAACAAGATAGATCAAATGACTGATTTGCACTTGCTAATTTTCTGTCAGTTCACTACTCACATCAAAGATCTCAAAGCCAGCGATGTCCAGGACCCCGATGAAGTACTGCCTGGGCTGCTTGGTGTCCAGCTGCTGGTTGATGCGGGTGACCATCCACAGGAACATCTTCTCGTAGATGGCTTTGGCCAGAGCACCCACCGCATTGTACACCTTCAAGAAGAATGGTAGGTTAGATTTTTGAATTGGAAGTAGTGATGAACTCTTAAGTCTCCTGTGGTTCAAATAAATCAGGGAGTTTAAGTGATGTTTACCTGCTGCACAGTTTGCCCTTTGGTGACAAACTCGTTGCCGACCTTGACCCTGGGGTAGCAGAGGGCTTTGAGCAGGTCAGCAGAGTTCAGACTTGTCAGATAAGCAGCTTTGTCAGCAACTGCATGAATAAGGTGAGAACGGTGAACCTGACCATGGCTTATACAATTTAAGATGTGAATGATGATGACTAAGAAAAAAGATTGTGCTCAAAGAGTAATATGAGCAAATGTCACCAAACCTATTCATTTGTTCATATTGCTTCAAAAGTATTGCCACTCTTGGCTCTAATTTTAGTCATTTCTTGTGGTGATAAATTGGAGCTGGGGCAATTGGTGCTCTGTGTAATATTTAAAATATGACAAAAGCAGAGCACGGGTTTAAAAAAAAAACCAATGTGAGAAACCCTAACCTAGAGAGCTAGTGATAGGAAAATTCAGATCTCTGTCTTTTCAGTGCATGTGGGCATACAAATTATTTACTGGAATAAACGTGTTATAATCAAATAGCAAGTACTAGCTTACAAAAATCAATAAAGAATGGGATGGTCAGAAACCACAAACTCGTGGAGGGGGAGGGAACTGAAAAAAAAAAATCACAAATCTTCACAAATTTCAGTAAAGTAAAACATTAGGCATTGTGTCATTTACTTCCCCTAATACTTTTGCCCCTCATAAGATAGATCAAAGAAAGTAAAAACATGGTCCCTGTCTCTGAAAAGCTCATCTCAACAGCGAATGGTACCTTCAGTGCCGTCTGGCTCAGCCTGCTCTTCCCTTTGCTTTTGCTTGAATTTCATGTTCCCGTAATGCATCACGGCCCCAGTGAGCTTGTAAATGGCCACCTTTTCATCAGCGCTGAAACCCAGGATGTCTATAGCACTCTGTGGAAAGAGTTGAATTTACTCCCTCCCAATTATCACCATGCAGACTCCCTCAGGACACCAGGCCTGCCTCCCCGCTTTTTCCTCATCACGCTTGCCTTATATTTGACTAGGACTTTGCTGTTTGCAAAAGGCACTCTTCACCTCTTTGATCCACATAGCAACACCGAGCGGTATGTGTCAGTCTTTCCATTCGAGTCATGTGGACGGGAAGGATGTTATGTGACTTGTCCACACTCACTGAACCAGGACTCAGAGCCATGACTTTTGTTGCCAAAAGGAGAGCTTTCCCCATTTTTCCATTTCGGCCTGCCCTCTTCCTCAGGCATGTGCTCCTCATGGTCTCGTGGCTATCCTTGCTTCTCTTTTCCAGTCTCACAAAGCTCTCTTTTGCTCCTCCTTCTCCTATGTCATCCTAACCTAATACATAATTACGGTCTACCTTCCCACCCTAATGGGCATGAAGGATGCAGTCGGAAAGATGTGAGAACGGCATTGGCCCCAAGTATTTCTCCACATGCCTCTTTGGTATCAAGCCACAGCTCAGCTGACTGTGAGATGCCTGGGAGTGAACTTTACCTGGCTTTCATTTTTCATGCAGGGAAGAGACATTTGTGAAAAGAACTTTCTCCTTTTAGCGAAATATTTCTGTGTCTTTTTTCTCTATCAGATTTTGATTACCTTTTTAGTTGCCCATGTAGGCTTTGAAAAGGCTTATAAATGGGGGCAGGCATCATGAAAGGTAGAGGAAAGTGTGTTTATTTACCACTCTTGTCTCCTAAGACTCTTACCCCAGTTATTGCTTTCCCATTCCAGCTCACTAGCTACTGATTCACAGAACCTAGACATTATTACAGAGGTCCTAGAGAAGATTGCTACATTTTCTTTTAACTTCCCAGACTAGGGGTTATTTCTCAGCTCCATATCACTTTTGGACATATAAACAATAAGTTATAGAGAGTAAAAGCTGATATTTATAAGATAAAGGCACATAAATAGATTATTCACTCTTTGAAAATAATATTTTAATAGAGAAAGTTTTTTTACAAGCAACTTTCAACCCTATCTTGGGAGTGTTAGGATATTCCCACTGATATTAAAGTTAAAAATAAGGAAAGAAGATTATTCAGAAATTTAAAAGAGAACATGAAATACATATAAAGTTTATGTATAAAGAAAATATGCCAAAAAGTAATAATCCTTAAAAAAAGAGTTGATGGTGGGGAAAGAATGTGTGTTTTCAAAAATAAATATAAAGGCTCATAGAGTCTCCAAAAAGAGTATTTTTGAGGTAGACAACACATTTCTTCTAATACTGCATAGGAAGGAGAGAGGCATGTGCCATCAGCCCACAGAGATTCATTCAAAACAGGTTAAGTGTTTACATGTGATTGTAGAGGAACTGTGTGAATTCCATGTTCAGTTATTAAACAATGAAACAATGTAAAATATTGTGGCTCTTTCCCAGTTTCTTGGGAAAAACAATAAGGCATAAAACAGAAGAGAAACATCAATATTGGAGTATAAATATTGACCAAAAATGACCAGTAAGATAGAATTTAAAAAAACCTACTAACCAAAGAATGCCAAAGATCTAACATTTCTTACAGGCATCTAAAGTTTTCTAACACTTGTCAGGGAGAGCATTGAAATATTCTGTAATTTTCTCCCAGGGATAAGAAATCTCAAAAGATACTGTTACCTGTCTATGTGTAGTCTTTCTGCTACTGCTTTCCACTCTAATAGAGGAATGTTGTATACTGGAAGATGAATTTGCTTTTTCCTACTTTGTTCTTACTACTTACATCTGTGGCCATCAGCTCTTCCTGGTCGTTGATGCTGGGCACAGTAATTTCACCTTGACTGACAAAGGCATAGTCGTATGGGTTGGTGGTGATCAGAAGCATTTCTGAACACATGGAAAAGAACAATATATAGACAGAGTTACTCTGGTCATCAAAAACATTTCAGAGGGACTTCTTAGAAGGGCTGTTATTCTTCTTTGATAGAAATAAATCAAAGATGCTTTTTACCTATAAGCTCTGGTCTCTTATTGGACATGATTTGGTAAAATATGTGGTAGCTTCTTTCAGCCTGTAGCTGGAAAGTAACTCGGGACTTCTCCAGTAGATCTAGAAAGTCAGATAAGCTCATTTAAAAGAAAAGATCACAGTCAAAAATTAAGCATTTGAAAATTTCACACGCCATAAATATGAACAAGACTTTTTCAATATGTACTCACAAAGAAGATTCTCAATCACTAATATTTATTAACTTACATGTTTCAATATCTGCAGAAGCCAGTTTGCCTGTGGCACCAAAATGGATCCTGATGAATTTACCCTTAAAAAGGCAAAGGAAAGCTTATTGTAGGTATTAAAAAGCAGAAACTATTTCTTCAGCTATGGACCAAATAGATGGAAAGATATTGACACCACATGTACAGAAGTGCCAGTGCAGACTTACAAAGCGAGAGGAGTTGTCATTCCTCACAGTCTTGGCATTGCCGAAAGCCTCCAGTAGAGGGTTGGCACTGATGATTTGATCTTCCAGAGTCCCCTTAAGAGAAATGAATAAGATAGATAAAGAACCCCTAGAAAGGTGACTTGCAGTAAGTAATTTCCCATGGGCCTCCTTCCTTTCCCCCTTTCCCCTTCACAGCATTCTCTAACTTTGGGTAAGGCTTTCTAAAGTGAGTGAAAGGAGGACAAATTGGGCAGTGGGGTACTCCAGTGATGAGACCTTGATTTCTATATCCCTGAGGCCTACTTTTTGCTCCTAATAACTGGTTATGAGAACTTTTGCCTATTATGCTTGCTAATACATTGCCCTATCCTTCACATTCTCATAAGCACTTCCAAGAGTTATTTTTCCAATTCTGGCATCACGTGTCATTGGTTGCTGTGGTTTTGAAGTACCACGGTCAAATGTTAAAGCCCATTACTTCCTCTATCCTCAGATGAATATCATACTCACCTGCATTTTGCCACCTGCAGGTTCCTCTTTTTTCTTCTCTCCAGTAACTGCAATTGTTGCAAAGTACTGGATGACACGCTTAGTGTTCACAGTCTTCCCTGCACCAGATTCTCCACTGTCAAGTCCAAACAGAAGAACAAGTCAGAATCTAAGGCAGTAGTAACCACTATACTGATCAAAACTCAACAGAAAGAAAGCCATAAATTTACATACGTAATCAGAATTGACTGGTTCTCACGATCTGGGAAAGAGAAACCAAAGGTAATGTTAACAAAATACACTATGTGCATAGGTTAACACAATTATAAACTTACAAAGTTATAAACTCAAAATTGTCTTTTAAAACTCCCCATTTGCAAAAATAATAACTGCATAAATCTGTGCTTTGCTTTTCATGAGATTTAAAGAACTAATTTGGTGCCAATTAGCAAAAGATGTGCTAATTGATTAGTGTTATACTCTCATTACTTTTAATATGATAGAATATGTAATATGTTATTTTGCCATTTTATACATGAGAATAAACTATCAGTGTCAGATTAATAACAATTTTGTGTCCCATTCAGTAGCCTGGTACCTAGTTCAAAATTATATCATGTTATTAATGTCCAATCCAAAGTTTCATATATTGTTTGTGATAACTTGTCATTATGAGATTTGAAAGCTTACTTTTGAGGAGAGCTGATATATTAGCTATAATTAAAATGCAGATTTGATGCCTAAATTTGGTTCATTTTGAGCTGGAATTAGTACTAATTAATTTGGGTTTTAGCATAGAAATCTTAGCAAAATTTTCTATATTTTTAGAATTGGTGCATTTTATTCTAAATATATTTGCCCAATTTTATTATTTCTATTATCATGTTTGTGCTGAACATTTTATTCTCAAAGTACTGGCCTTTTGTTTTCTGTGGTATTAGTATACAAATATTTCACAAATGGCTATAGAAATTGTAATTACGGACTCACTCACCAGTCAGCATGAACTGATAGGCGTTGTCAGAGATGGAGAAGATGTGGGGCGGGGCCTCCTGGCGCTTCTTGCCTCGGTAGGCCGTCACCACCTCGGGGTTGTACACCGGCAGCCACTTGTAGGGGTTGACGGTGACACAGAAGAGGCCCGAGTAGGTCTGTTGGAAAGGACGGGGTTGCTCACTCAGCAATCACCTCATTAATCTACTGTGGAAATACTGCTTTAAGGACAAGGGGAGAGAGACCTAAGTACTGTGTTAGTTTTCACAAGGCTTAATGATTTCATTCCATTCATTGTCTCCTTCTATCATCTGTTGCTGCACAAAATTCTTCAATTTTTCAACCTATTTAGTTAAGTGGACGGCTTTCCACAGGTATGTTTTCAAATTCATCAGAATTTACAACACTAACCAAATGATGGTCTTAAGAGAACAGTGCAATAGCCAAATCTATGTGAAGTCCTTAGTTTGTTTCAGTTAACACAGTCAGCACATGGAGCCAGTGAGAAATAACGTTGCAGGGCACTCACGTAGATCATCCAGGCTGCGTAACGCTCTTTGAGGTTGTACAGCACAGCAGGCTCATGCAGGTGAGTCATCATGGCCATGTCCTCGATCTTGTCGTATTTGGGAGGGTTCATGGAGAAGATTTGATCTTCCTTAACTGTGACAGTCTGTTAAGAAAAGAATGTGTCAGTCGGTATGAACTAAGTAGTAGAAAAGGATCAATAATGTCTCCTCCTTCCCTCCCCGCAACTTTTTTTTTTTTTTTTTTTTACTTACTGCACCACCTTCTGTCTTCACTGTCACTTTTCCCCCCTCCCTGCTCTGGATTACGCTTTTCACATAGGACTCCTTAGCGTCCACCACAAAGACTGATGTCTTGGCATCAAAAGGCTTGTTCTGAGCTTCAATTCGCTCCTTTTCTGACTTTCGGAGGAAAGGAGCAGCCTCCCCAAAAACGGCCATCTCAGAGTCGGAACTCATGGCTGCGGGTTATTGATGACAGCTCAGCACTCGGTGTACCTAGAGGAAGAAACAGAGCCAGATAACTGAGGATTGGGGCGGAGAATTGTTCTGTTGGTTTCACCTTAACATGCTTTATTTGCCATACTTGTTTCCTCACCCCTGCCTTTAGGGACCACTCCTGTGGACTACGTCCAGGAGCTGACCTATCTGCTCGTTGATTTGAAAGCCCTGTGTTTGAAGCTTAATTTTTGTGACATTTTAAGCCTCCATTCCATCCTCTATATTGTAAGCCTTAGTTGAGAAATGTGGAAGAATTAAATTCAATTAGCAAAATTTGTGATGCTCCAAGTATGCTCAGAATCTTTTCTTTTTCTGCTTGCTTTTCTTTCCTTTCCTGTTTCCAACCATCCTTCCTCTTTGTTTTTTTTTTTTTTTTGCATTGTGATGATACAAAGAAATGGAAAATAACTTTTCCAATGACTTTTCAATCTAAATGAACCTATTTAAAAATCTCAAATACAGGTAGATATTAAGGCAAATTTTCCTCTTGCCCCAAATTATTAAAATGGATGTAAAAATCATTAAAGTTGGATGTGAAAAGTTACATCTGTTCTTTGAGGACATAAGACCAAGTTGAAAACACCTAATAAGTGCAAATGCACTGACAGGTATTAGGTACATACAGGGAAAAATAAGTACAACGAAAGCTGAAAATCCAACAGATAATTCTGTCTTGAGTCAAAATTAATTCTCTTTCATTGGTTCTAAATTCTGTGAAAGTCAGCAGCATTACTTAAACCAAAAACAACTTTAAAAGATTCTTGGAGAAAAAAGAACATTTGAATTTTTCATAAAATTTTACAGTGATTGTGTATTTTTAGTTGTATTTCTCTTTGTTTTTAGTTGAATTTCAGCATACCAGTTGTTTTTTTTTAAATCTGATTCTGATTGCTTTAGGTCTATATATCTCTTTCCCTCCTCTTCTCTTTTAAAAATACCAGGCTTTTAAATACTTTTCTGAAATGGACTGCCAGTATAAAATCTCAAGCCAAAACTTAAACAATTTTTCCCACTGACAAATTAATTATAAGAAAAAAAATAAGTCCTGTTACTCTGATGGCAAGGACAGGATGACTGGCCAGAGTAAAAGAAGGTGACCCCTGTGGAGCAGGAGAGGGAATGGTTGTGGAAAGCAGTGTCTTGGTTGCCAATGACAATGACAACAAAGACGATGACAACAGCCAAAATCTTTTGTAAGTTTTCCAGAAAAAGTCTTGGTCTTTTGTCATCAGCATTAAACTTCCTCTCAACTTGAAATATTAGATATGGAATTTCCCACGTACTCTATCTCTAAAATCAGTCTTATCTGTAAAAGTCTCCTGATGATACAGTGAAATTTAGACATATTTTCAGGGGAAAGATGTTGGAACATTTAATCTTAGGGTTTTTTTCTTTGAAAGAGAAATGTTACTCTATCACATTTTTTTTTTTGTTTCTATGTTTGTTTTCACACTAGGCAATTTTGAATTAAGGACATACTGCCACATAGAGATTACTGTAATGCACTGTATCCACGAAACACAGAAAGGTTGTTGCTACCCTTCTCATCTCATATCTTAGATCAGTTGTTCCCCAACTTGTGGATCACAAGTCCCCAAGGAGCCTCAGGTTTGTTGCAAGGGTCCTTGAATCCACGTACACAGTGATAATTGCCTCAAGTTTGAACAAGCAACATTTCTACATAAGCATTATGTTTTCTCTCCTTTTCTAAATGAATATATATAGCTGCTGTATTAAATAAAACACTTAAAATAATTCTTAAATGTACAGTAGGCTTTCATTATTATGTATAGTCTTAACAAAATATTAACAGTACCTGTCTCAACATGCACAGTTAGAGGAGGTCCATTGAGTCTGTGGAGGACTCCTTGGAAACCACTGACTTTGATCATAGATGGCAAGAGCTGGGAAGACCTTAGTAGTCCCCAGCTTCCTCATTTTACTGGTGAGGAAAGTAAGGCTCAGAAAGGGGAAGGGTCATTCAGTGTCATAAAGGTGGTAAGTGGCAGTGCTGGGACATGAGCTCTGTTCTCCTAAATCCAGGTTCATCGCTAATTCCACTGCAACACTCACACTATTTCAAAATACATAAAAGCTAACTGGCTTCACCCAGGCAACTAGAATCAGTGAGAAGCCTGGATTGGCACCTAGGAATTTTGACTTCCAGATCAATACATTGTTGATTTTACATGCGATCTCTCTGATAAATTCTTACTGGTTACGTTGGAGTCAGTAGTTCACATTAAATATTACATATGATGGTTGCATTCTTTCTGAAGTTCTAACAACATGTGAAAGGGAAGTTTCATTAAATTTTTTTTATTAAATGGCTTATGAGAAGTTGTTTTTAAAGAACAGCTACTCCTTGTATGCTATTCCCAACACTAAACTATGAAATATAATGGTAGCTTATTAAGATGTAGCAATATAGAGATCCCTTTGTTCTTTACAGTGTAATGATAAATCACTCTTACCTCTTGTGTTACCAGATGAAGAAGGTGGCGGCCTCAAAGCAGACAACTACTGTCGAAAGAAAAAAGAAAGAGAATGCAGGATTCTTTTCTCCCTCCATTTAATCACAAAATACTAGTTAACTATATTGTGTCCATGTCATCCTTAGGAATATTGGAAAGAAAAATTAAAATTTGGGAAATAGTAGCCATCTCCCTTAAATGAAAAGTCATTATCATCAGGAATGTAAAACTAGCTAAGTGTTCTTCCACGAATACATACCTTTAAGAATGTTGAGGAAGGACAGGACAGAGGCATCTCGGCTCCACTTTTATAGAGACCATTCTGCAAACACAGCAGCCACCTCAGCTGTCTTAGCTGGGAACCTACTTGGCAAAACCTTTTTTGGCAATCTCTTTACACAATATTTACTGACTGTGGCTGTGAATGGATATAATTAGAAATATTTCTTGTCACCTATAAATAATTTGCAGAGGATAATCTGGGGCTCTCAAAGGCATTTGATAGTGGATTGGATTCAGGGCTTTTAAGGCTGTTTCTCCAGCTTGGCTCTTGTATCATTCATCACAGAATTCAAAGCTAGATTCTCACTATTCTCTTGCCTATAAAATTGGTCCCACAGAATGAGCCTGACATGAGGAGTTTAGGATTAATTGATTTGTTAGTGCTTAGAGCCATAAGGAGTCTGGAATGAATTTTAGATCTAACACTATGACTGGAAGCAGTGGGTGACAGATATTAAGATGGAAAATTCCTAGCCATGGTCCGGATTTTAGAAAGACTGGTGATAGATTCTTTTAAAGTCTGAAAGTCTAAACATAAAGGCGAAAGTGAATTCTCAGATTAGGCAGTGGTGATGGACCAGTGGGGGAGGCATAAGGGGTTTAGAATAGATATAAACACTTCTGTTGCTTTTCTGGAGGACTTGCCATGGATATCTCCAGCTTGTGTGTTTTCATTGAGGGAACAACGGGATGCTGTGTGACGTTCCATGCATGTTTCCACCGCATGATGGAAGGAGACATAAACATGCATTCCTAGTTCGTGGGCAAACCCTCATGACTAGCTATAGCTCTAATGAGGTGGGTACTGTATATTTTTATTTAAGGTGGGAGGAAAGACATGCTATCCACAATACTCTCCCTGTGGATTGAAAAGATGAGTGGGCTATTACATATATGCCCATAATACTCATAAGTTGGGTTTTGGTGGTTTTGCCACATACAGGAAATGACAGGAAATCTATGTACTCTAAGTGTGTCCCTAATATCTGGTGTGATAATTTTCAAAAATCATCTGCTGGCTTAAATTACTGATTAATGATATCACTATTTTTATAATTCTATTGACTTAGAATTCCTCTTTAACACACTGAGAGATTGAATCTTTTATACTTTTAAAATTTCTTTTGATAAAATACTATGAAATAGGTGGTCAGGCTTTTTTTAAAAAAACAAAACAAAACAAAACAAAACAACAAACCTCCATGGAAATGACTAACACAAATCTAGCGATTTACCCAAAGTTTTTGGGTCTAAACCATAAAGAAACTAGTTCCAATTTTTCTCTAAGATTTTCACAATTCATTTATTTGTACTTCATTTGGAACTTAATATCTGAGTTATAGACAAAACAAGTTATTAAACATATTTACTACATTTGGAACTGAAAGATGAAAGAAAAAAATACGAATGAAACCAAGACACATAGTTGTAGAACTCTCGCTAAAGAGGACTCTTTACCTAAATGGCAGAACTTTGATCAATACGTAGTATAGACTGATCACTCAGATCTTGAAAGCTCTGAAACAAGACAGTGATATTCTAGCGGCACCTCCCTTGGACTACCGGGAGTGGATCAGAGAACTCTGCAGAGCTTGGGCAAGGAAAGAAGAGAAGGAACATTGAATGAGGGAGGAGACATTTTCCTTAGACTTAATTCTCAAAGGGTTGTCTGCATAGAAAATACAGGAAATTAATACTAAGCCTTCTGGTATTTATTTAGTTCTTTATGATTAGATATGAGTGGGAAGAATGGCTTCAGTCTAAATTAGGACAGTTATTTTGGATGTTATATTTAAGCACTCTGGATCAACGCTGCTCTTCTCCTATTTTCTTCACAGAATAGAAAATATTATAGGCTTCTATGATCTTCTATTTCTTTATCTATTAAAAATATAAATCAGGTGAAAATCTGATATTGCTTACACTTTAAAAGCTTGTATGAATTAGATTTTATATGTAAGTATTAGATTGTTATATATGAGATTGTATATACTTTATATATAATCTTGTTTAATTCATACACACTCATACGTACAGTGCTTAGGACAGTGTCACCAGGGGCCACTGAGGCAAACATTTCTTAATTAGAGATGAAGGTCACGCTGGCTTGCTGACACTTCTCCCAGATGTACCCAGGGAGTTAAAGTGGTAGTAAAGAGTTGAAGCTAGATGATGTTGAGGAAATGTCCGATGAACAAGATTATTTTTGTTATATTTTTCTGCTATAAATTTTGTTAAAAAATACAGTTGGGACTTAGGTTGGAGATGTTCATGTCCTAGCTTCTGTGTTATCCACTCTGGCAACATGACATCAATAAAACCCCTTAAGATTCAGTAAGTCAGATTGGTGCTTGTCTTGTTTTAAATTTCTTTGAGGCTCACCCTGCAGGAAAAAAAAAAAATTTCTCTGAGACTCCAAAGGGTCATCAATACTAAAAAGAGGTTATATATTCATTTTTAAGTCAACTGTGTATTACACTTTACATAGTTACTATCCTGTCATGTGGGTAGTCACTGACTCATTTGATTATTCAGTATACTTATGGAATGTCCACTGTGTGTCAGCTACTGTTCTAGCACAAAGGATACTGCAATAACTGGCAGACTCCATGCCCTCGTGGCAATTTCGGTCAGCAGGGATGGATACACACACACACAAAAAAAACAAGTATGTAGTGTTTCAGGTGGTGGTAAGTGCTTAAAGGAACAATAAAGCAGAGTAAGGAGTAAAGGAGATACTGCACCAAGGTAGGTGATCTGGGAAATCTTCTATATTGAGGTGACATTTGAGTAGAAGGTTGACAGAAGTGAAGGAACAAGTCATATGGATATCTGGAAGGAGAATATTTCAGAGGAAACAATGTACAAAGGCCCTCACACAGGAGTACACCTGAAGTGTTTAATTTGTGATAATATGGATGAACCTGGAGGACTTCATTAAGTGAAATAAGCCAGGCACAGAAAGACAAATACCCCATGATCACGCTTCTAAGTGGAATCTAAAAAAGCTGAATGCACAGAAGCAGAGAGTAGAATGGTGGTCACCAGGGGCTGGGGGTTGGGGGAAGGAATTGAGATGTTTGCCAAAGCATATAAAATTTCAGTTAGGAGGAATAAGTTCAAGAGATCTATTGTACGACATGATGACTATAATTAACAACAATGTATTGTATACTTGAAAATTGCTAAGAAAGTAGATTTTAGGTCTTCTCGTCACAAAAAAGTATGTGTAATAATTCATATATTAATTAGCTTGATTTAGCAATTCCAGAATGTATACATATTTTAAAAGATCATGTTATATAGAATGATACATATAAATATATGTAAATATATACGGTTTTTATTTGTCAATTAAGAAAAGTAGCAAAGAAACCTTTAATAGGAGCAAAATGGGCAGAGAGGAGAGTGGCAAGAGATGAAGTAGGGAGGGTCAGATAATACAGGACCTTGTGGGACAATGTAGGGACTTTGGCTTTTCATTTGAGTGATATGGGGAGCCAGTGAGAATTTTGGGAAGAGGAGCAATCTGATTGAAGGTTTAAAAGAACCACCCTGGTTTCTATGTGGAGTGTAGACTGTAGACAGCAAGGGTAGGCCAAGTTTATAGCAGGGACAAGGGTAGATAGGCATTGCAACAATGCAGATGGAATATTATGATGGTTTGGATTATGTTCCAGTTACTATAGCTGCATAACAAATTACCCCAAACAGAGTGGGTGAAAACAACTATTTTAGTATACACATGCATTCTGTGGGTCAGGAATTTGGAATTGGAAAAGGACACCACAGTTTGTTTTATAATATCCAGGGTCCCTGAGAACCCAAATCCTAGGGGTGACCTAGTACCTAGGGGCAAGTACTTTGTCTCATAATAATGGTTAGAGAAAAAAAGGATTGTTGAGAAGGGTAGCTAATAAATGAAGTGGTATCTGGAGGCAGACATGGCGTCAAGATAGGAGAGACTAAACATATTGTTAAAAGATGGGCAACACTAAGCATACTTGTGTTGATGAGAAAGATCCTATAGAGTTAAACAAATTGATGATGCAAGAGAGAGAGGGGCTAGAATCCAGAGGCCAAATGAAAGAACTGGACTCTGATGGGAGCAGGGCCACTTTGTGGATTAGGAAAAAAGCCTGAGACTGAAGGTAAGTTTCAGGTTGCTTAGCAGATTTGATGGTGAGAAGATGAGGGAGTTCCTATTTGGTTGCTTCCGTTTTCTCAATGAAGTATGAAGCAAGGTCATTGGCTGAGAATGAGGGCAGTGGAGGAAATATAGCAAGTACACAGAGAGAAGTGTTAACTGTAAAGTGTTCATTTGGAGAGTGACAGGTGTCGTAGAGTATTGACATGAAGTTAAAGTGAGATGAATTTAGCAGAGCTGTATACTTTTCTCCATCACCTCTAGTTGTTTGGATGTGGCCACAGAAAAGGTGAGTAGTTGAGTTTAATCCAAGGTGACAGTCTGTCAGGCAAGTGCAATATAGGGAGAAAGGGGCAAGGGAGCTAAGAATTTTTTTAAGGGAGTAATTACAATAATGGGCCATGAAATTCAAGCTTTGGATAAGGAACGGACATATGAAAGGACGTACCGGATCAATGAAAAGGTGGCAGGGCTCAGTGGATACTGAGGTCTTGATGATATCAAAGAATTGCAGAGATGGAAAATCTGGAGTAGGTGAGCTGGAAAAAGAGAAGGTGTTGGATAGAGACTGATTGAAATAAATCCCACTTGGTCGTGGTGTGTAATTCTTTCTATACACTGTTGGATTTGCCTTGCTAATATTTTGTTGAGGATTTTGGCATCCATGTTTATGAGAGACATCGGTCTGTAGTTTTTCTTTCTTATTATATAAAGACATCACATTATATGTCTGGTTTTGGTATGGGGTCATGCTGACCTTATAGAATGAGTTAGAAAATATTCCCTCTGCTTCTGTGTTTTTGAAAATATTATGGAGAATTGGTAATACTTTTTTCTTAAATTGGTAGAATTAACCAGTGAATCCATCTGGGCCAGGTGCTATTTTTTTTTGGAAGATGATTAATTATTGATTTAATTTCCTAAATAGGTCTATTTGATTATCTGTTTCTCCCTGTGTCAATTTTGGTAATTTGTGCAGAGACTGAATGGGAAGCTTGAAATTGAGGTTTCTGAGACATTACAGATAGTGATGATGACTAGGTCAAGGATGAACATGTGGTGAATCCAAACTACTCTCCAGAGGTAATTTTCTATACATAAATATTTCTGTGTACACATATATATTATAGTGTATACATTTATACAAATGGGATTATACTGTAGTCATCGTGTTCAGTTTGGTTTTTTTCTCATTATAATTTATTTTGATCTTCTTTCCTTATTAGTATTCATTTGTTTAATTGGTATTTATTGAACAAACACAGAACAGTTTAAAAAAAGAAGTACTTGCTCTGATGAAATTTACATTTTGATGGGTGGGGCTGGTAGAAATATTAAACTCATAAAAATACTTAATTCTTTATATTCTTTCATATTCCAAGTGCTACACCATGGAAAGTTTGAATTAGAATAATGATGTAGAGATTGACATGGGCAGGGGACTACAGGGGGTAGGCCTCTTTGAGCTATGACTTGATAATGTGAAAGAATTAGCTATGCAGAAATCCAAATGAAGGGCATTCCAGGTAGGGAAAATTGTGAGGAAGTGAGTGAGAGAAAAATAGAACCATATTTTGAATGCCTACTGCAAGCCATGTGCATAGTCTAAGCATTTCATGTACATTCCTTTATTTTATCCTCACGCAAACCTAAAGAGTAGGAAGTACTGTTATTACCATATACTGAAAAGGAATCAAGCCACATTCTGGTTAAGTAAATTGCCCAGGTCCACAAAGCTGGGTGTGGTAGGGTCAGGACTCAGCTCAGGCAGAGTTATCCTAGAGACCATTGCCTAACCACTAACCGTTTAGTCTCTAAGGTCCCTTCCAATTCAAAGATTCAGTATTTAATAAGGATGTTTTATTGGCACAATAAAGGGAATGCCAGAACTAAAAAGCTAACAGAATAATAAGTGAATGATCTCTCACCAAATGACTTACACTTTATGAAAATCTTCATTTATGGGAATTTCATGTGGTTGGTATTATAGTGTCCTGTTCTTGAACATTCCATAATGCTTACCCACCAGAAGCAGGAATATTCAAAACCAGGATGCCATAAATAAACTAAAACCATGACACACAGAACTATGGAAAGTATACAACACTGAAAAGATAGAAATATGTAAAGACTTATGTTTTCTGTACTACAGTATGTAAAAGAGCCTTGAACATGTTCTCCAGAAATTCTATCTTGGTGACATGTCCATCATTTGAGAACCAACACATGTAATGATTTTGCTCACTCACCACTTTCCCCTCTTAGCTGTTTAAACCTTTCTTTTTACTTCTTCCACTGTCGGAATAGAGATGCATCTGCTAGGTGTCACAATTAACTCAGAGGCACACAGATTCTTGGGAAAGCAAGGCTAAATGGGAAAAGAATGGGGATAGGGAAGCTTTTAACTCTTTATAGTTATTCTAGTTCATTCTTTAGGGCCTCACTGATTTCTCAGGGTTAGTATTTATTTGTGTGGTTTACTCTTTATTTTCCTTCTTACTTGTTGTCTGACATTTCTGCTCTAAGGTGTGAGAAATCATTTGCTGTCCCTGCTACTCAGGCAACATTAATAACTAATGTTTGAGAGTCTAATTTTTCATGTATTGATGAACTGTAATAAAAATAAATAGTTGGACAAATTTAATTATAACTTAGATCTCCTTAGATTTTTTCTTCCTTCTCAGTTCCAGTTAGACAGCAAGACTTGCTTAGGCATCTTGCTCTAGGAAGACGACTTTATGTTGAAAGTCATGTTTACTTTTAGGATTTATTTTCTGTTCATGTTTTGGGTATGGCACTGATATACCTTTAATCAAGGAAAGAAGAACCAGGAAATCACTGCTGTCCATGTTCACAGCTGGCATCTTCTACAGAATTGGAACTAGAAGTAGGAAGAGAATATAGTATATATTCATATATACTGTATATATAGAATATAGTATTCCAAGTGGTGGGATATCAATGAGAGGTAACCATAAAGAGATAAGAGGCAGTTATATAGGGAAAACAGAGCAAATGTTTTCTTTTTCATGTCCTAGCTTTGGATTTTTACATATTTTACTGGGTAAACAGTTGCCTTATTGATTTTAGAGGTGTTGAAACTGAGAGAAGAGATTGAAAAAAAATTTTTTTCTTAAATACACATTGTAGTTAGGGGAAATTCAGAAGTAAAATGTGAATAAATACAGCTATAATATTTTTCTTTAGACAAGTAAAACAACTGTATCAATCTAAAATCTTGCCTTGAGTAACAGGAGAAATAAGACAGGATGCAATAACTGAAGGTAAAAGATAAGACAGGATGGAATAACTGAATGGGAGAGAGAAGATAAGATACAATAACTGAAGAGGAGAAATAAAAAGGATGCACTAAATGAGAAACAGATGAGAAGAATGTAATAAATGAGAGGGAGAGATAAGACAGGATACAATAAATGAGAGAAAGAGAGAGAGAAAACAGGATGCAATAAATGAACATGAAGAGGTAAGACAGGATGGCATAACTGAACTGCAGAGATGAGATAGGATATAGTAATGAGCAGATAACATAAGACAGGGTGCGAAAATGAATGGGAGAGATAAAACAAGATGAAACAATGGTGAATGGGAAAGTAGGATAGGATGCAATAAGTGAGGAAGAGAGAGAAGACAGGATACATAACCGAACTGAAGTGATAAGACAGGATGCAATAAATGAGCAGGGGAGATGAGACAGGATAAATAATAGGAAAGATAAGACAAGATGGAATAACTGGACAGGAGAGATAAGATAGGTACAATAAATGAAATTGAGAGATAAGATAGGGTGCAATAAAAGGACAGGAGAGATAAGAAAGGATATAATATCTGAATTGGAATGTTAAGACAGGATGCAGTAACTAAGCAGGAGACATAAGACAGGATGCAATAATGGAATGGGAGAGATAATCAGGATGGAATAACTCAACAGGAAAGATAAAATAGGAAGCAATAACTGAACAGGAGAAAACATTAAGTAATTACATAAAGGTGCTCCTTCCTACTACGGAAGGTGTTTCGGAGCTGGTGACTTTGAAGGATGAGTAGGGGACTTGCAAAGAGCAGGAAGGAGCATTATAGTTAGAGGCCAAAGGAGGAAGAAGAATATGACAGTGATAAAAATATGGGGAAAGGAATACTTGAGTCTACATAGGTATCACAGAACACGTAAGAGTGGTTGGTTTGACTCCTAAAGAAATCACAGCAGCAACAAAAATAAATAAATGGGACCTGATCAAATTGAAAAGCTTTTGCACAGCCAAGGAAACTATCATTAGATCAAATAGACAGACTACAGAATGGGAGAAAATATTTGCTCTCTACATATCCGATAAAGGACTGATAACAAGAATCTACCTAGAACTTAAAAAAATCAACAAGAAAAAAATCAAACAACCCCATCAATAAATGGGCAAAAGACATGAACAGAAACTTTCCAAAAGAAGATAGAATAATGGCCATCAAACATATAAAAAAATGCTCAACATCTCTAATCATTAGGGAAATGCAGATCAAAACCACTATGAGGTATTACCTAACACCAGTGAGATTGGCCTCTATCAAAAAATCCCTAAACAAATGCTGGTGAGGATATGGAAAGACGGGAACACTCTTACACTGCCAGTGGGACTGCAAATCAGTGCAACCTCTGTGGAAAAGAATTTGAAGATACCTCAAAGAGCTAAAAATAGAAATACCATTTGATCCAGCAAAAGCACTATTAGGCATCTACCCAAAAGAACAAAAGATATTCTATAATAAAGACATCTGCACCCGAATGTTTATGGCAGCACAATTCACTATTGCAAGGATGTGGAAACAACACAAGTGCCCATCAATTCATGAGTGGATTAATAAAATTGGTATATGTATACAATGGAATATTACTGAATTATAAGAAATGATGGTGATCTAGCACCTCTTATATTTTCCTGGACAGAACTTGAGCCCATCCTCCGAAGTGAGGTATCACAAGAGTGGAAGAATGGGTTCCACATGTACTCACCATCAAATTGGCACTAACTGATCAACACTATGGTGCCCACTCAGTAGTAATATTCCTCAGGGATTGGGGATGTTGGGGGTGGGTAAACTCACAGCTAATTGACGTGGTGAGCATTGTAGGGGGGAAAAGGCACACCTCAAATCATGGTTTGGGTGTGGCGAAGTCATAGCATGTAACCAAAATGTTTGTACCCCCATACTATCCTGACATACATACATACATACATAAATAAGAAAGCATGAAAAGGGTGTAACATTTGGGCTGAGACTTGAAGAGTCTTGTCAAATGGACAAGAATTGGAGGGCATGCAAACGGCAACTTCGAAAGTTAGGAAACATCCATTTATTCATACTTTAAAAACATAAGTATTGAGCATAAACTCTGTTCAAGGCATGATGCCAAATGGAGGGATGTAGGAATGAACAGGTAAGACCCCAAACCTGCATTCATGTAGCTTACATTTTAATGAGAAAGACATTATTTATTCATTATTGTAAATAATAAGTGAAGAGAACATATAACAGGGAAATCGGAACTATTCTGGAGGGTCTAGAAAGGGTTTCCTAAAGAATTAAAATTAAGCTGAAATTTGGAGGATGAGTAGGCCTTCGCTAGTCAAAGTATGAAGGTGAGAGGTAAGAAATAGTCCTGGAAGCTGAAGAAACAATATGTGCTAAGACCCTAATGTGAGAAGGTGCATAGGATATTGAGAGGACTGAACGGAGGTCAGTGCAGCTCAAACATAAAGAGGGAGAAAAGTGTCACAGGGTGAAGTTTCCAAGGTGGGCAAGAGCTGCTTTGATACTAAGAGCAAAGAGATGGTTGTAAGCTAGAGAGTGATGTGATCAGATTGTTGTTTTTAAAAAGATCTCTTTGGCTGCAGTTTAGAATAGTTTAGACTTGGGGGCAAAAAATAGGTATGTGTAAGACCAGGCATGAGATGATAGTAGTTTGGATGAGGAAGATGACAATAAAGGTAGAGAGAAGTTTATGGTCTTGAAACATGTTTAGGAATAGTAAAAAAAAAAAAAGAAGTTAAGATTGATTAGATACAGAGGAATGAGGGGCATGTAAATTTCAAACCTTATGCCTAGATTTTTAGCTTGAGCAACTGAGCGGCTAGTGTTGTCATTCACTATGATGGGGCATGGTATAGGAACACATGTGAGTTTTCAGGAGAGGAGGGGAAGGTCATGAATTCATTTTGACTGTGTTGAGCTTGAAGGGCCTATTTGTAAAGACATTGAGTCTGAATCTCAGGGGAGAGAATTAGGCTTGGGATGTAAATTTAGAGTTCTTAGGTTATGGATAGTAATAGAAGTCAAGGGATTGGATGAAATCATCGGCCTAGGCAAAGAATTTTCAAACAAGACCCCAAAAGCAATCACAGCAGCAACAAAAATAAATAAATGGGATCTGATCAAATTAAAAAGCTTTTGCACAGCCAAGGAAACTATCATTAGAGCGAATAGACAGCCTACAAAATAGGAGAAAATATTTGCTCTCTACACATTCGATAAAGAGCTGATAATAAGAATCTACCTAGAACTTAAAAAAATCAACAAGAAAAGATCAAAACAATCCCATCAATAAATGGGCAAAGGACATGAACAGAAACTTTGCAAAAGAAAACAGAATAATGGGCAGCAAACATAAAAAAATGCTCAACATCTCTAGTCATTAGAGAAATGCAAATCAAAACCAAAATGAGGTATCACCTAACTCCAGTGAGATTGGCCTCTGTCAAAAAATCCCCAAATAACAAATGCTGGTGAGGATGTGGAGAGACGGGAACACTCTTACTGCCTTAAGATAGAGAAGTTTCCAAAAAGACAGAACAAGTCATAGAAACGTATTCATTCTTCCTTACCATTCTAATGTGGTAACCAGGAGGGCGCACAGTTAGACAAGCCACCAAACATCTGTAGATAACAAAAAGCTAAAAATCTCTTATATTTAAAAAGGACCAGAAAACTTGAGAGTGTATTTCTCTCTCAAGGGATCCTAATCCCAACTTAATAGTTCATGTAGTTATAGTGAAGAGTTTGCATTTTAAATATTTTTGACTGTATTTAATCCTAATTTCTTTAGTTTTTCTCTTATGTCAATAATTAGTGCTTTTATTTATTTTTACTCAGTCTTAGGATGAAGCATTTCCTGTTACTTTATGAAGAAAATCAGTAACTTCATTAACAGAAACTAGCTGATGTTTTGCCAAATGACGTTTACCAAATATTCTATGTCCTGTATCCCGATGGTGTACCTCGGCTTCACCTACTTCCCTCAGGGACATGGATGGTGGCAGTTACCGGGGTCGGCCTAGCTGCTCCCTGTCTTATTTTAATCTTGGTGACTAAATACTTTTCCATAAAATATAAGCAAAATATTGAGTTTTTTTTTTTTTTCTTTTCTTGGCACTTATAAAGATAAATTGACATGGAGGAAAAAAAGAGACACGTTCTTGGCAGATAAATTTTTTATCTCCAAAAGTCATAAGTACAAAACAGAGTGACAAAGATTTTCACATTTTGTGCATTTCTTTGGTCACTTTTCAGCATTTGGATGAATTACTCTTCACTTATGATTTTTGTGTGAACCTCCCGGCTCTTCACCCGCAGTTTGTTGACCTGGGACTCAGCAATGTCAGCCCGCTCCTCAGCTTCCTCCAGCTCGTGCTGGATCTTGCGGAACTTGGAGAGGTTGACGTTGGATTGTTCCTCCTGTGAATGAAAATGCAATTATGAGGGGAAAAAAGTTCAGAGTTTCTAGATTCTTAGATCACGGGTCCTGAATTTCATTTTACTTAAAAATGATTCACTCTAGTAGATCTTTTAAGAAACCTAGAGAAATGCTCTTGAATTTTTTTTTTTTTTTTGCATTAGCTCATCTTATGCTTCTTGAACTCATAGATAACAAGGAAGGACAGGTGACATTTGTCTCTGAACTTTTAGAACAGCTGAACACCTTTGAGCTACTACTAAATATGCCAGTTGTCCAGCCTTGTTTTTTTCAGAATCCTGAGAATGGAACCAGACCTTTAAAAAAATGCAGTTATGCAATCTCTATTATACCAGACTATTAGGCTTAAATATAAATTATTGCCACATGAGTATAAATATTTGCCACTTAGTGAAGTTTAGAGATTAAACAAGAAATTTATTGTTTCCTAAAATAGCCTGAGCTGTGTCTGATTATGCTTGAATATACAGCAGGGGATTTGAGAAGGTCAGTTCTAGTTTAGTCTCCAGGAATCATTCTTTCTTAAAACTTTCATTAAGAACCCTCCAAAATATGGCTTTCAAATTTAGAACATTCATAAAGCTTAGAATCACTAAATAGTATAGCTTGGAAAAAAACCCTCAGATTTTCCTCTTACAGATGAGGGAAGTAGGTGCTAGAGAAAGAATAAGCGATTTGTCCAAGGTGTGGGCGTGAATGTATGTGTGCGTGTGTGCACAGCTGTGTGTTTGTTCTCTCACCCTTCCTTACCTCCCCCTGCCCCACCCATCTCCTTTCCTCTCTCTCAGACCTTAGAGATCTGGGGAAAAAATAAAAACCATCAATGAACAGAAAAACTAATTTGTGATATGTTGGTATGTATATCTACACTTAGAAAACTGATACTATTTGGTTTATGATTCCAGATGAAACACTGGATGGGGAAATGAGAGAAGGTGGAGTGCCAAGAATCTACTGGTTTGGACGTAACTGAGACCTTTTGAGCTCCAGACTCTTATTTAACTATTTACTTGACATCTTCACTTAAGTTTATAATGGTGTTTCACACTCAGTGATTCCAAAAGAAAATTCCTGTTTCCTTCTTGCCCTGCGAATATGTTCTTTCATTAGTTCCCCATTTTAGTAAGTCTTAACACCATCCACCTGGTTACTTAAACCATAAACCTGATAAATTACCCTTGATTTTCTTACTTTCACCTCCCAAGTGTAATCTATTAGCATATCTTGTAGTTTTCTGCCTCCAAAAATACATCTTGAATCATTCCACTTCTTTCTGTCTGCTCCACTACTGCCCTAATCCAAGCCACAGGACCAATTTGCAAGCTTCCTAATATGTCTCCCTGCACCCACTTGTGTTGAAAATAACCCATTCTCCACATAGCAACCAGAATACTCTTTTAGAAAAATATAAATCAGATCATGTCTGACCCAGATTAAAACCCTCCCATGGCTTGCCGATACACCACTGTACTTAGAATAAAACCCAGACTTCTTACCATGGTCTGGAAGGCCCTGTGACCCGCCTCCTGACTGCCTCTCTAGCCCTGCCTGTGCTCCTTTCTTCCTTTGTTTTTGTTTTTTGTTTTTTTTTTTCCTTCTTGAACCACATTCTTTTCTAGTTTTGCATTTGCTCTTCCCTCTTCCTAGAACATTTTCCCCTGGCTCGTCCAGTGGTTGGTTTCATCTCATTCTCAGACCTTCATTTAGTCATTCATTTTCCTCTGATACCTCCTCATTTTGCTCATCTTCTCTTTCATTCCTCTAAATAAATTGGCCTGGTCGTGTCTGAGAACTGGAGGCTGCCCGGTTACCCCAAGGAGTTTGGAACTCACCGCTTCCTCAGCTTGTCTCTTGTAAGATTTCACCTTTGCTTGTAGTTTGTCCACCAGGTCCTGGAGCCTGAGAACATTCTTGCGGTCTTCCTCAGTCTGAAATAACATTTTAAAGAGTGAGTTTCTTGAAAGTACAAATATCATCACCTTTTGTTACATATATGGTTTTCAATCCTATGCAGACTGGAGTGAAAATCTAGTGAAGTCATTTTCCTTACTTGGTAAGTGAGTTCCTTCACTCTTCTCTCATGTTTGCGCAGACCTTTGACAGCTTCAACATTGCGCTTCTGTTCACTTTCAACTTCTGCTTCAAGTTCACGAACCTGCAAAAGATGTACAGTTTACAGACGTTTATTATAGTCCGTTCACTTAATGAATTTCTCCTTCTTCAGATGAGCCACATACATCAAAAGAAATACTCTGTTTTATGTGTTGTTTTTGATGCCTTAGTCTAATTGCCCCCATTACAACCTCCTGGGCAGCAAGGAATATCTCTCCTTCATCTAGTTTGCCCCACATCATTGAGCAGAATTGTACGTTGGATTGGAATGATGAACAGGAACACATGCTGATTAGGAGACCCACCCTGGCCTCCAGCTTCTGGATCTGCTTCTTCCCGCCCTTCAGCGCCAGCTGCTCGGCCTCATCCAGACGGTGCTGCAGGTCCTTCACCGTCTGTTCTAGGTTCTTCTTCATCCGCTCGAGGTGGGCGCTGGTGTCCTGCTCCTTCTTCAGCTCCTCGGCCATCATGGCGGCCTAATTAGCAGTAAAGCAGAATCAGTTAAGAGAACTGAGAGAGCATGTGAAGATTCAAGTTTGACCACCACTGTGTTGCCCTCCACTCACATCAGTGATGGCCTTCTTGGCCTTCTCTTCTGCATTGCGGGCTTCCTGGACAATGTCCTCCATCTCTCCCTGGATTTGGGAAATGTCTGTCTCCAGCTTCTTCTTGGTGTTGATCAGGCTGGTGTTCTGGTTAAAATATGAAATTTAGAAATATTAAGTACCTGAGAGCAAAATTAGAAAGCCTGACGTTTTAATGAATTCATTCATTAATTAAATGAACTAATTAGTATCTCTCCTTGTTCCATAAATAATCTGAGTTGATAATATATTTCTAAAAGATGATCAACTCTGGATGTCACAATTTAGATAAATAAAAATATTGTTAATATAAAAAATTAAATGCATTAAACTTTATCCTCCATGAAACCTTTTAAATAAATTTCTAAATAGTACTAAGATTTGAGCAAGAATGTCATTTCATGCCTTTGAATTTCTTACTGTTCTATTATTATACTCACCTGGGTGTGCAGGAGCTGGACGCGCTCACTGGCATCCAGGAGCTCCTGCTCTGCGATCTTCCTGCTCCTCTCCGTCTGCTCCAGCGTGGCCCGCAGCTCCTCGATCTCGGCCTGCAGCAGGTTGGCTCTGCGCTCCACCATGGCCAGCTGCTCCTTCAGGTCCTCCTGGCCCCGCAGAGCATCATCCAGGTGGAGCTGGGTATCCTGTGGAACAAACAATCATTGAGACACCATGTTCTCAGGGCTGCAGCCACCCCAGTCTTTCTGGGACCATCTCTTGCACCCATTTACCTTGAGGATGCTTTGGGTGTTCCTATAGTTCTTCAGGGCCTCAGCAGCCATGCGGTTGGCGTGGTTCAGCTGGATTTCCATTTCGTTGAGGTCTCCCTCCATCTTCTTCTTGAGCCTGATGGCATCGTTCCTGCTCCTGATCTCAGCATCCAGCGTGCTCTGCATCGACTCCACGACTCTAATGTGGTTTCTCTTCAGCTGGTCAATTTCCTCATCCTTTTCAGCAATTTTCCTGTCGATTTCAGACTTGACTTGGTTCAACTCAAGCTGGATACGCAGGATCTTTCCCTCTTCGTGTTCAAGAGATGCCTTAATGACAGCAGGAGGTGACATTAGCAGGGAAATGCAAATGTGTAGTATTCTAGAAATAGGAATTAGTGTCTACCTTTGTGCTGCCATCATACATCTTTATTCCATTGTTATAGAAATTTCTACAATATATCATATACTTCTATCTTTCCAGGTAGATTGTGCCCTTGAAAGCAGTATTAAGTTATTTGTCCTTGTTTTCTCAGTGTCTAGCACAGTTCCTGACTTATAGTTATGTTAATTGTATGCATGGTCAATTCTCCCTCCTCATTCTTAGTGCACGAAGTAAAATTAGTTTTAATTTCTCTTGATTCACCAATTCTTGCATTCAATAGAGGCTAATTTCTCTCATAATTGTTTTAGAGCATATAATAAAATGTCTACCTCTGCCTCCTCTAAAGCAGCCTGAAGTTCACACTTTTCTTGCTCAGTTTGCTTCTTTATTTTTTCCAGTTCATGGATACGTTTTCCTCCTTCTGCAATCTGTTCAGTCAGATCAGAAATCTCCTCTGTTGGGGAACAAAAATACAGACATTTGTTCAGAGAGGGCAAACATTCTTTCAAATCTTTTATTGTTAAGGTGAAATGTACTCACGCTGCAAATTCTTATTTTCCCGCTTCAGGGTTTCAAGTTGGTCTAAGGATTCCTCGTAAGCATTCTTAATCTTGAAGAGTTCCGTGCTAAGGGAGCGGGACTCCTTTTGAGAAGCTTCAAGTTCAGCGTGAGTTTCTTCATACTTCTGTTTCCATTCTGCCAGGACCTGAAGGCCAAGAAATGGTCAAGAAATTTAGTGGACGAGGTTTGATGAGATAAAAGCCATCTATTCTGGCAACTCTCAAACAGAATTGAGGTGATCTAGGACTGAAAAATGCTTATGGGTGAAAAGAATAGAAACCACAGGAACACACACACCTGCCAGTGGGTCAAGAGCTACTGAGAACAGCCCTCAGATGGTTTGGTTTGGTTTTGTTCTTTCAGAGACGGGGTCTTGCTCTGTCACCCAGGCTGGAGTGCAGTGGCACAATCACAGCAGCCTCAAATTCCTGGGCTCAAGAGATCCCCCCGCCTCTGCCTACAGGTGTGAGCCACCATGTCCTGCTCAGGTAGTTTGAATAAGGCACACTGAAGGGAGCAGGCTGTCCATAATCACATGTTGAATGTCAAAGCAGAAACTAGACAGAATACCTTATCGAAGTTCCTCTGCTTTTTGTCCAGAGCTGCACAGGCAGCGTTTGTTCTCTCCACATCAATCATGAGGTCCTCCACTTCATTCTGGAGCCTCTGCTTTGTCTTCTCAAGGGAAGCACATTTGGCGTTCACAGCTTCTACGTGTTCCTCAGCGTCCTGCAGACGCTGAGCCAGCTTCTTCCTAAAATGTGAAATATGGACAATAGAAGTAAATGGCTATCAGCAGAATTTGGTGTTTCAAAGTGGGTACATGTGAATGATTCCACAGTCAGACTTCTACATAAACTCATTTCCATGCTCCAACCACCAAATACTGAAAACAATTCATATTTTGTTATTGCTATACTTCATTGTCCAGCTTTAAGGCCATCCAATTACTCCTGAGCCAACATTTTACCCTTTAATGTAACTTATTTCTCCTTTATAGAATATTAATATCTACCTTAAATTACTGATATTATGTCTGTGTCTCCACTTAATTTTAATCCTGAGAGGGTAGAGTCTGTACCTTACTGATCTTTGTATTCTTGTAGGCTGTCATACATAGTAAGGACTCAAATGTTGGATAAATTAAATTCAAATGAAATATACTTGATTTTGTTATTATAATTGTATCCTTTATTTTTTTGCTAGCTTTTCATTAATCCATTAATAAAAAGAATGCTTTCACAAACTGATATAAATTTTGCTTTGAGAGCTCCTTTCAGAATCTCTTTTAAGGCATCTACCAAAACATTAATTCCAGCAATATGGCTGTACATTATTCCCAGAGTAAATGACTAGATCTTGTCTTAAACTTTCTGTTGAATAAGTAGGTCCTTACCAGATTCTCCCTCTTACTACAGTTCAGTTTTTAACTTTTGAATTGCATCAAACATTTAGTTCTTTATAACATAACACATTTTCTTTCTTATTATAGAATTTACTTTATACTTTTTGGTCTTTAACAATCTATTTCTGTTTCCCCCCACAAATAGTCATATTTTCATATCTCAAAATAAAGAGCTGTGCTTTAAAGCCTGATTATTTTTCTCTTACATACCTATCACCCTGGACCAATTATACCATTAGTGGCTAAGAGGAAGGAAAGGCACAGGAGAATACAATGAACTCTTATTCTGTTTGCACCTGTGTAGATAGAATGATGTCAAAAGTTCCCCCTTTAAGAAAAAAAATAATTCCACTTCCGCTTGCCTGACATCCAAAATTTATTTCCCTCGACAACCTAGAGTATTTGTTTTTCTTGCTTATGTATGTCTTTTCTCGTGTTTTGGGAGCAAGGGCCCTGTTTGCCCACATAGTACTTATAGCAGATGCACTTTGATTGTTAACAGAGGTATTTGCATTTAAACTAAGTCTAGAACATACTTGGCCTCCTCCAGCTCCTCGGTGCGCTGGATGGCGTCCGTCTCATATTTGGTCCTCCACTGGGCAACCTCACTGTTGGCCTTGGACATTGCCCTCTGCAGCTCAGCCTTGGCTTCCTGCTCCTCCTCATACTGTTCCCGCAGCAGGTCACAGTCGTGGCGGGAGGACTGCAGGGCGTGCGCCAGAGCACTCTTGGCCTGAGAATATAGAGATTGGTGACTTAATTTTATATCTTTAAAGTGATGTTTATTTCCTATGCTCCCGTAGGCCACCAGATGAAATGACAACGACAAGAAGAAGTAGGGCTTACCTTTATCTCTTCTTCAAGCTGCCTTTTCAGTTCCTCAATCTGTTGTGTGAAAGCTTGTTTACCCCTTGACAGCTGAGAAACTAATGAATCCTTTTCATCTAGCTGGCGGGCATATTCACCTATAAAAGACCAAGATCCAGAAAACTCAACCTAACTTTGGAAACTAAAGCTCCAAAATAAAAACTGGAGCAGGGAAAGGGAATTGTCTGAAACATGATGGAGAGTGTGGATCACAACAAACCACCAACATCCACTTCGACCCTGATGAGCAAATCTGTGTAAAAATGAGAAGTATGGGGAACTTTGAGGTACATTACGTGCTTATGAACAACACAAAAGATTGCGGGAGATATTTAAGGTTATTCAGTCACAGTAGAAATTAATGAAGAAACGTGAAAAGAAATGTAAATCAATCCAACAAAATATTCCAGTGCTTTTTATCTAAGGCAGTAACGTCCTAGTTTACCTTCTGTTGAAAGTTGGTTGAAACAAAGGATTTACTCTATGGAAAGGGGGAAACTGAGCAGTTGCCTGTGTAAATAGAAGTGATATTGAAAAGAAAATCCTGGAAGCATTTTTATTTTAAGAAGTGATCAAGCGTTGTTCTACCTTCTGGATAACAAATCAATTCCCAAACTAAATGGCATTTAAATTTATCTTCATTTCTTTACATACCATAATTCAGAAAATATACATAATGTAATATACATAATCTATTATGTTAGAAAGAAAGGAAAACCTTTCAGTACCATTTTTAAGCTAGTTACCTGAAAGCTTTATCTCTTTGACATTTAATAAGAATCACAAGTTTCATTTTTTTTAATACCATTGAGTTATTAGGAATAAACATGTATTGAGGAAGAGGAACTACAAGGAGCATCTGACTTCTTGAGAATATAGTTTTTCTTTTTCATGAAATATACTGACCATCTTTAGAATCATAATAAAATCCTTATTTTGAGCCTTGTCATAGAAAGAACAATATATGAATGAATGTGAAAGAGTATAGTGATTCTCCAACACTTTCACCTGCCTATTACTTTAATAGCCTATGAAATAATTTCTTTGTTGTTACGTCTTCCTTGAGGAGGTAGAACTTTGGTAAAAAGTTGGATGAGTCAGCAGGAGGCGGAGTAAATGCAGATGCTTTCCAATTTCGCTAATCAAAAATCTACAAATCTCATTTGAATGCTCCTCAGCTGGGTTGTGGTCCTGAATATTTTTCTACTTAACTGTGGTAGTTACCAGCAATTGGCAAGACTTCAGGAAAAAGACTGGAGTAAGCACTTTTGGACAAATCACTTCATCACCACCACAATCTGTCATCTTTAAAATGGGGATAATGTTACAGTCTAATGAGGAAAATAAAGAAAACATAGCTTGTGAAAACATTTTGAAAAATGAAAAAACATACTGTGAGAATATACTTTGTATTTGATAACTTTTTGATTAAAGCCAAATGTGCTTTAAAATATTCAAAAATAAAATGGCCTGGATCTATCTGTCTGTCTAAATATATCTATATCATCTATATCTATGAAAGAAAGCAGCCCCATGCCA
The DNA here is from genome assembly GCF_041146395.1 of Eulemur rufifrons. Classification (NCBI taxonomy): domain Eukaryota; kingdom Metazoa; phylum Chordata; class Mammalia; order Primates; family Lemuridae; genus Eulemur; species Eulemur rufifrons. Next base: position 6,177,288 of record NC_090991.1, read on the forward strand.
GTGATTAATAATGTGTTCATGTTAGTGGGTGCCTCCCCGGGAGGTAATATATGATCTCAAGCAACTCAGTGTAGAGTTTTTCAGCAAATTGAACACCTAGGGTAGATCTGTCATTCAAGGTAAACACTGGTAAATGGCCCACCGGATTCTGTCTGCAGGCGCGCTCTCTGAGCCGTGAGGTCATTGATCAGCCGCTGCTGCTCTTCTTCCTTGGTCTTAAGTTCACTCATTTGGTCTTCTAGAGTGCGGCACATCTTCTCAAGGTTTCCCTGCATTCAAAAAGTGATAGAAGGCACCTCAAGCAAGCATTTGGACCAAGGAAAGTTTCAATAATCCAAATGTTCCATAGGAGATGCAGTACTTACTTATTTTGAGAATAAACCATTTTTGCAAACAAACAAAACAATGGAGGTCTTAGGTTATGATGGAAAGAGTAACAAGATAGTCTAAACATATTGCTTTGTTAGTTTAACTACTTTACTAAATTGTCTTACATGTGATATGAAAATAATGATACTTGATTCAGTTCATGAGATGTTTTTGAGAAGCAGTTTATATTTATGCTTAAGGGAAAAACAAAAAGCTCAATAATCAACATGAAGAATTTTTAAAATCTCCAAATATATAGCTGAACTGTATTGTTTTATTTGGAAGAGCTTACCTTTCCACTCTCCATATTATTTGGGTGTGGCTATTCTCAGATAAAGAGAGAGCACACCAAGGTTGCTCCCTTTCCCCCAAGCCCTACCCTGCATAGATTGAGTCTCCTCCTGCCAGTTACTAATGATTCTTGAAAGGTTCACTCACACCTTTCCTACATAGGTCTCTCTAAGACTTAAGTCATGTTTGTACCTTGGCTTTAGAAACAGTCTCCATATTACTAGCAAGGTCATCAATCTCCATCTTCATCTCACTCTTCTCCTTCTCCAGCTTCTGTTTGACCCGCTGCAGGTTGTCAATCTGCTCCCCAAGCTCCGCCACACTATCCGCGTGCTTCTTCCTCAGGGTGGCTGCCGTGGCTTCGTGCTGCAGAGTGGCCTCTTCCAGGTCCCTGCGCATTTTCTGGAACTCGGCCTCGCGCTTCTTGTTCATCTCAATCTGGGCTGAAGTGGCTCCACCAGCTTCTTCCAGCCGCTCGCTGATCTCCTCCAGTTCCCGGGAGAGGTCAGAGCGCTGCTTCTCTGCTTTGGCCCGGGAGGCCCGCTCTGCCTCGATTTCCTCCTCCAGCTCCTCAATGCGGGCCTGGAAATGGTCAAAAATATAAACTCAGCTTCTTTGTGTCAGTAATTTTTTGCCGTTGAATTAGAAAGTTAGCAGTCATGTGCTCACCTGTAACTCCTTGATCTTCTTCTGCAGCTGCATCCCAAGGGCCTGTTCATCTTCAATCTTGCTTTGCAGATTGCTCATTTCAAACTCTTTCCTATTGGAAAAGAATTTTATGTAAGTCACAGAAATATTAATAATAATTTCCCCATGAAACTTTTGTCTATAGTGCTTACTTTTTAAGCTTTTCGTCAAGTTGTAATTTGTCATTTTCTATATCCATTGTGGATTCTTGAGCCAATTTTAGGTCTCCCTCCAGTTTTCTCTTTGCTCTTTCTAGGTCCATCCGGATTTTCTTTTCTTGTTCCAAAGATCCTTCAAGCTAAAAGTTAATAATCCATGAATACAGTTCCAGGAATGGTACTACCTTTTGTCCCAGGTTGAGCTTTTAAACATTAATTCATATATAATCAGCAAACTTTTGATTTTTCTATGAATTAGGAAGATTTGCCCCATGGATTCCATTCTCATTAGTATTTACCTAGTCCAAGGCTTCATCATTTAAATGGTGAAATGTGCTTCATAATCACATCATTACAGTAAACTGCTAGTGAGACCTCATACCTTCTATATCTCCCTACTGGAATAACTGTGGTCAGTACTTCTCCACATAGGCTGGACACCGTGGTAACAAACCATGACCTTTGTTAATGCCTCCCTTACTCAGATATTTTAGTGGGTTGTCTATTAGATAGCAGATCATGTTTAAAGCTAAATTTACCTTCCACATTCCTAATTCGTAGTCCCTTTTGTTTCAGTGAGAGAAAACATTATTGATTAATATTACTTCTTTGTTGTTGCTGAACTCTTGCTTAGAATGCCCCCCCTCTTTGTATCTTCCCAGAGCCACTCTCCTTTCAAGCCCAACTAAAGTCCCGTTTTGTTTGTATAGCTTTTCTTTGTGAACATGCTTTCCTGCAGTTCTTTTTACTCATATTGTCTGTTACTCACATCTAACTTTGATTTTTTAAGAACTTTCTTGCGTGTACATCTTAGTGCTTGTAGCAGAGATGATGTTCCATACTCCTTATTCATAGGAGGTACTCAATAAGTATTCACTATGTCGTAAAAATACAAACTCGTGCATACTTAATTTGTTACAAAATAAAAAATTGTTTTTACATGATGTTAGGCTTACATCATCCACTTGTTGTTCAAGCTTGATTTTAGCTTTGGTCAGGGTGTTGACTTTGTCCTCTTCTGCTTGCAGGTCATCCAGGGTCTGCTGGTGGGCCTCTTGGAGGGCCTTCTTCTCCTTGGTCAGCTTTGCGATGGTTTCATCCAGGCCTGCCATCTCTTCTGTGAGGTTTTTCACCTACAAAGGGTTACTAGGCAGCTTAGTTGCTGTACAGCAGTTTAGGTGCATGGAAAAACCTCTATATAGTATTATAGAATATGATTCATACCTTGTTCTCTGTGGCATGTTTCTCCTTCTCAACCTTGGCCAGTGTCAGCTCAAGGTCATCAATGTCTTTCTTGAGTTCTGAACATTCATCCTCCAGTTTCCTCTTCTTGGCTGTCAATTCAGCATTGATCTCTTCCTCGTCCTCAGCTCTTTCAGTTGCCTCCTTGATTTTGGCCTCAAGTTGGATTTTGGTTTTGATGAGCTGGTCACACCTTTCCTCTGCATCAGCCAAGCTATCTGCTTCCTGAGATGAGACAATAGATTTTAGTACCCTGGATATTTTTAGATGTTATTAATGTTTTTGAAACCAAACAAATAAATTATGTTTTAAGGCCTCAGGTTAATTTTTATTAGCTTTCCACTATTCAACAAACATTTATTCAGCACTTACAACTCTGGAGATAATAAAAGAAATTTAAGTCGTGGTTCCTGGTGAAATTATGATATAATTATATTTGTTATAACCTGTATATAATTTATTGGTATATAATTTCAGATCATCTTTCTTTAATATTTATTTTCAGAAAAGTTTAATTATGAAAAAGCAACAAACAAAAGGATTGGATATTTAGTAGGTGGCTAAGAGGGAGGGGTAATAGCAGAAAAGTCCCTTAATGGGAAGACATGTCCTCCAGTGACAGAGTAGTTTAGAAGAAAAGGGAGCACCTGGAAGAACTAAGGGGGAATGAAACATGTTAAAGATGGTGCTTAGAGAAACTCTGTGAGAACAGGGACAGTTTCTCAGGCTCAAAGTTGTATCCCCAGTGCCTGGAACTTCATCAGATATTTATTAAATGGATAGTTGATGGAATGCTGTTGAAAAGAGGTCATACTATATTCAAGGGAGAGGAGTATGCTTGGACAAATTTTAGATACTCTCTTTAGTTATCTCTTGTTTCTTGAAGGTGTGATAAACTGCTCCTCAATTTGGGAAAACCCTGATCTATACAAAGAACAGGAAAGTCACAATGCCAACCTATGCATTTGCAATTCATCTTCCTTATTATGTATCTAAATCCTCTAGGCCCAATGGGACCAATCTTTTCCCTTTCTGAATTCAGACAACTATACAGTAACCTTTAATGTTTCTGTTGTTGATTTTGGTGGCAGCAACAGAAGTCTAACAAAAATGGGTTAGATAGTGGCTCTTGATGAAATTTTTCTCCCCAAGCCTCTGGATATTTGTTGGGACATCAGAATGAGACTATCAACCCTATCTCTCATGTTTTGTATACAAATTGACATATCTACAAAATGCATTGCCATTATCCTTGCCATGATCCTATTCTTGCAGGTACTAGAAAATATCTAAAAATAAAATTGAGCAAAAAGTTGCTAGGGGCCTATAGATATAAAAATTCAGAATATTGGTTTCAAGTTGATGAATTTTAATCACAAAGTCTCCTCCCTCTTCACTAACAATATTGTTCTTTTTTTGCTGTTCTTATTTTGTTCAGTAGGGAAAATCTTAGGAAGCAAAGCTCACCTTATTTCCTGTTCATATTCTGCTAGGAGAAACCATGGGGCAAAGGAAAAATGTTTTTTATTTTTCTTTTCTCGCTACAAGGAATCCTACCACAGTGATTTTTAGTGATGTTGTATATGAAATTTTATAGAACATTCTAAGGAGTTGTGTATTAGGAAAGGTTAATAACCTGTCCCTTAGTTAGATAGAACCTAGACCTTTCCTTAGTGATCACTGAGCTGAAAGTTTAGCATCAGATTATAAGAAATGGGGTCTAATACTCACAGCTTGAACCTGGAGTTGCAGGTCATTTTTCTCTTGCATCAGAGTTACCATCTTTTCTTCAAGTTCTTTCCTTTTTGCCTCTGACTTAGCCAGGTCTTCTTTGGTTTTTTCAAATTCTTCCTTCATGTTGGCCATCTCCTTTTCTGTCTCTGCACTCTTGAGGAGGGGCTTGATCTTGAAATACAGCTTCATCCAGGGCCAGTGCTTCACATTCATGAAGGCACGGATATTGTACTGGATGCAGAAGATGGACTCTCTGTGATAGCAACAGAGACATCCAAAGTCAGATTATAACAGGAAACAATTAAAAGGCCTAGGCTGATGGGGTTAAGTAAAGTATCCTTATTCATACCTTCTCTCCACCATCCTCTGGTACTCCACTCTTGCCAAGAACCCTCTACACCTGGCCTGTGTTCGGGTGATCAGCTGGGCCAGCTTTTCATCTCTCATCTCCTCTAGGAGCCCCAGAAGACCAGCTTTGAAAAATACCTGTGCATGGGCAGAGTTGCAGATCAGAAACTTTACATAAAGTTCAAAGGGACAGGAATAGCCTCAGATCAGATTTAGAGAATATTACCTTGGTGTGACCAAATTTATACTGGGTGTGGTCAACATCAATGGACCCAAGGAGCTTCTCAGAAGCCTTCTTGCTATCGATGAATTGTCCCTCAGGGATAGCACTTGCATTTAATACCTTGTATCTATTTAAGCCAGACAAATAAATGGTATCATTTAGTGACAAATAATACCATTTATTTGTCACTAACAAGACATTGAAACAACATAGCCACTGAGTAGTCTAACATAAACAAGAAATCATGTCTACCCCTTTATTCTCTGTATGTTCAAAAGACTTCAGACTTTTTGTATGCCAGTACAGAATCTGTTGAGTTTGTTTCTCTTCTCTCGATTTTAATAGAAGGTATAAAGATTCTTTCATTGAAAAATTAAAGAAAGTAACAAGAACCTCTTAAAATAATGTATAGTGAGAATGTCTGACCTCTGTTTGAAGTCTGCATAAAGAATTCTGCTTGGGAATCCTTTCCTACAGATGCGGATGCCTTCCAGCACACCGTTACACCTCAGCTGGTGCAGGACAAGTTCATGCTCCATGGCACCTAAAAGAAAGAATACACACGCCATATTTCATGGTTTAAAGCAAACACACCAGAGCTTGTCTGGACATTTGAAGTGTCTTACCAGGGGTTTTGGTTTCATTGGGGATGATGCACCGTACAAAGTGGGGGTGAGTGCTCCTCAAGTTGGTCATCAGCTTGTTCAGATTCTCCTATGAAACCATGTGAATTTATAGTTTAAAAAATGCACTGTTTTCTTACATTCATATTTACAGACATAATTATTGTGATCCCTGACATTGGTTCAATCCTAATGAATCGCATCCAGATTTGAATTTTCAAAGAGTTATCTCTGGAACGTCCACATTCCCGATATGTCCTCCTATTTTCTATTTTTGTGCGTTATAAACATGTTTTTTTCTATTAGCTATTAAAGTGGTTGTTCATAGCTGTTGAATTTTCTAGCATATGTTGTAAATTTACTATGAACTCTAAACATATGGAAATACTCTGCCCATACTCTTTTGCCTAGATAGGTGGTCTGGTTTTACAGCTAATTCAGTATCTTCCTCCAAGTCACACATTTCTTTCTTTACCTGACATTCAGTTGCATCTGCCTCTCTATCATACGCTTACTCCTTGTCACAGATACAGAACTGTATCATCCTGGGGGTCCATGGAAAGTGGCCTTCTAATGCCTCATTCTGGGAATTGGCAGAAAACTGACAGCCATGTTATCAAGTATGTAAAGTTTTCCATCCTGTGGAAATCCAGGTTTTTCAGAATAACTAAAGCTTCAGTTATTAGAGATGGGATTAGAAATAGGATTGCCAAAAGAAAGTTTTCCTTAGAGAGCTATTTCTTATCACATCTAGTTTCTTATTCCTTCTTTTGACTCAGCCTCCAGTTCCCACCACTTTTCTTCTATCTTCAACTTTCAAAACGTATAAATTTCAGTTCTATACCAATATATACATAGGCACCAAAATCATTTGGAGGCCCCCCAAAGACTCACACAGGTCTCATGTTATATTTAATCGTATCTCAATAGACATTTTAAGTGTCAAATGACGTCAGTCCCAGGCCCCAAAATTGAATTTTGCCAGCTGATACTGACCTCTGCAATTCACTGTCATCTCTCCTGACTCCTGTGTCTTTTGGATACTGAGGTATCTCTTCCAAACTATCTCAAAGCTCCCTAAAGCTCAGTTTTGCCACTATCAGCTGTCCTATCTATCTCCTTGAGTCACATCCAGTTCTAGAATCCTGGCAAGATTATTTCCCTTTGCCCACACGATAGAGTAAAACTTAATGTCCTAAACCTAATTAAAAAGAGAAAATTAAGTTTGTACCCTGAAGAGAGCAGACACGGTCTGGAAAGAAGAACCCTTCTTCTTGCCACCTTTTTTACCACCAGCCTCTGGGGGGCAAAGAATACACAGGCCGTTATAGGATAGGCTTTCTCTGGTTATGTTGTATACATTAAGAAAATATTAATTCTATTGAAAATTACCTGCTTCAGCTGCTCCCGTCCCAGTAAAGAGGTGAGCCAGAGTCTTCATTGCAGACTTCTGGTACAGCCCGACCACGGTCTCATTCAGGGGGTCCTTGTTCTTGTCAAGCCAGCCATTGATGTTGTAGTCCACGGTGCCGGCGTAGTGAACCAGGGAGAAGTGAGCCTCAGTCTTGCCTTTGGTAGGCTTGGGCTTCTGGAAGTTGTTGGACTTTCCAAGATGTTGTTCATAAAGCTTGTTCTTGAAGGAGGTGTCTGTTGCCTTGGGGAACATGCACTCCTCTTCCAGGATGGAGAAGATGCCCATAGGCTAGGAGAATGAAAAGAAATAAATTCCATTTGAATTCTGACTGCTTATAGAAACAGTATGTGACATTAATGATCCCATTTGAGTAAATGGATCCTCTAATTCCATAGAGTTAATGAAAACTCATTCTTTTGGTCAGAAGCCATTAACTTGACAAATATTTATTGGCTGCTGATCTGAGAGACAAGTGCTGTGTCAGGCTCTGGGATACGACAGAGCAGGCTAGTCAAGTGCTGTGCTCTTATGGAGTTTGTGTCTTTACCTCCAGGGCCTTAGAGCAATATTTTTACAAGTGTGACTCACAAATTAGCTGCATCAGAATCACTTGTTAAAAATCCAAGGTTTCATCCCATAATTACCAAAAACTATTTCTAGGGGTGCGATGAGGGAAACCTGCAATTGTAGTTAAGTACTCTTGGTGAGTCTTTGGCACAACTGGAGTTCGAAAGCCTCTACTTTAAAGTACAGTACTGGAAATTCATACTTCAAATGTCAGTAATAATGACTCCAACGATGACAGATGATAAGTAAAAAATATTCTAGTCAATGCTCTTTCTATAAAGATGGCTTTAAATGAGAGGCTTTGCATTGCAAACTGTGGGTAACTGTTGAGTTCTGGACTCTATAGAAAATATTCAGTCTCCTTTTACCAGAATACGTACCTCAGAGTTGGCAAAAGAAGGAATTTCCTGGTTTTGTTTACAAGTAGAAATCTTTTACCATAGCATGTACTAAGGTTTTATGATTTTTCTTTTAAATACTGTACAGCAGTATAATCTGTGGTCTGAAAAAAAGCAAGCAGACCTTCTCGATGAGCTCGATGCAGGCAGCCAGGTCCATGCCGAAGTCGATGAACTCCCACTCGATGCCTTCCTTCTTGTACTCCTCCTGCTCCAGCACGAACATGTGGTGGTTGAAAAACTGTTGCAGTTTCTCATTGGTGAAGTTGATGCACAGCTGCTCCAGGCTGTTGAACTATATAAGTGGAAAATACAAATTAACTTTCAATTTATTATGAAAGCTTTTCTGTGAAGGGGCTTTTTTCCGTTGATTAGCCTAACTTCCCCTTAGAATGGTATGGTTTTGTTCTGCCTATAACAAGCCTTCATTCCAGCCTACATATATATTAGTTTTCTTATTTGAAAAAGTATGGATTGCTCGTTCTGTTGCTGCCTGATGAGAGATTATTCCTCTCTTTCTATGTTGGCTTGGGAACGTCCGGAAGTGCACTTGTCCCTAAAGCTGAGAAAATTGTATCGAATTTCTATCAGTCCACACGTAGGAAAAGGTTTAAAAATGTGACCTCTAGATGAGACACATCCAAGACACTGCTGTCAAGTAGAGGACTTCAGTGGCCTTATTTCCTAAACTATGTAGCAAGTGTTCTTTCTCAGGCGGACAAATTTGAGTTTATTTACAATGCCATTTCTATCCTCTATACCTGGATATTGCAGAGGTTATCCTAATATTTAAGCACATTTCATTCATCTTAATTAGACAGATAGGAATCTTGAAGTCTTTCTTTAAGTTTGTCATTGTCTTTCCTACCATTATCTTGATGCCGATGTCACCCTCATCAACTTCTTTATCATTTACTGAGTACTAAATGTGTGCTTGGAGATTGTGCTGAGGGCTTTAAATTACAAAATCTTGAAACTGGCAGAAGGATCTCAGAAGTGAGTCTGTTGTCTGGAGTGCTAAGTGCTGTAGCTACAAGCCCTAGTTGAGTTTGCCCCATGATGGTCAGGTACCATTCCCATTACCACACCCCCAGGAATTGACAGAGCTGCAGTTTGAATCCAGGTATTTCTCATTCCAAAGCTCATGCCCTATCATGTGTCAGTTCCTGTTTCTTTTGGTCCTCGTTCATGTGTCAGTGAAGTTTATAGTATAGCTATTTTTCATGGACTCTTTCCATGCATGACCGCAGTCATGCTGTGTGACTGCAGTGACAAGATTTGTAACTCTTGCTGCTTCAAAGTTTCTGCTAACTCACATCAAAGATCTCAAAGCCAGCGATGTCCAGGACTCCAATGAAGTACTGCCTGGGCTGCTTGGTGTCCAGCTGCTGGTTGATGCGGGTGACCATCCACAGGAACATCTTCTCGTAGACGGCTTTGGCCAGAGCACCCACCGCATTGTACACCTTCCCAGATAGAGTGAAATGTTGGTGTTTAAATTAAAGACGTGTCATGAAGGCCTGGGATGTGTGTGATTCACTGAGGTCATGCACTTACCTGCTGCACCGTCTGGCCTTTGGTGACGAACTCATTGCCCACCTTGACCCTGGGGTAGCAGAGGGCTTTGAGCAGGTCAGCAGAGTTCAGACTCTGGAGATAGGCTGCCTTGTCAGCAACTGCAGAGACATAATTCAGGTACCCAGCATGACCTACTCTGGGCTGCACAATACATAGGGGCAGAGTATTGAGTGAATCACTTTATAGAAAGTCTATGTGGGGGTACATATGTCCATCAGAAGCTCAGCTGTAAACGAGACTTGAGTTTGGAATGGGCATTTTTTGCCTGTATTTTATTAAATTCAGATGGAGGTTTGTTTGGTACCTTCGGTGCCATCTGGCTCAGCTTGCTCTTCACGCTGCTTTTGCTTGAATTTCATGTTCCCGTAATGCATCACAGCCCCAGTGAGCTTATAGATGGACACTCTTTCATCAGAAGTGAAGCCCAGAATTTCAATGGCACTCTACCGGGAGAGATGAGAGAACAAAAGTTAGGGGAGAAGACACTAACTTATTTAGGAGAACTTATACTATTTCCGTAACCACATCTATAGTGGGATGTTATTGTCATTCCCATACATGATGGATTTTTCAGAAAAATCCATATGTAACTTACATCTGTGGCCATCAGCTCTTCTTGGTCATCAATGCTGGGGACTGTGATCTCCCCCTGACTGACAAAGGCATAGTCGTATGGGTTGGTGGTGATCAGGAGCATTTCTGGGTACATAGAATTCAGTGTATACGTTTTACATTAGAAGATATTAGGGCAGTGATTAACTTCTAGCCTGTGAATTTAAGTTCTCTCTTACCAATTAGATCTGGCTTCTTGTTAGACATGATCTGATAAAAAATATGGTAGCTTCTTTCAGCCTTTAGCTGGAAAGTAACTCTAGACTTCTCCAGAAGATCTGCAATGGACAGTAGACATCAAATTAGGTAGAAAAAATTACAAAGTGCCCTGGAGTGATTTTTGGAGCTTGAGGTGATTAGCTAAATGTTATTGGCCCCTTGAGATTTCAGCTGAATATTCCCATGAGGTACCACATATTACATCTCTACAAACACCACTGCAGTTCCTCTTACCACCTCCAAAAAAAAAGTGAAACATGCTTGGGCCAAGACATATTCACTTCTCATACAGAAGATCCTTGACATTTGGAATTTAATTGAGTCTTGAGACTCCTCCCTTCCCAGGGTCTCCTGTTACTCTATAATGGAGGGGCTGCTAAAAGCAACAGTTATCAAGGGCTAGACAGGAAGAAATCACATATCCTCAACCCATGGGCAACTCATTTACTTCTAGTGTTTTTTTTTTTTTTTTTTTTTTTTCTTGTGTGTGTGTGTTTTCTTTAAGAAAAATTTGAAATCATTCTGAGACTGGGATACTTCAGATAAGCCCGGCAGTTCCTGGCAGTTTCTACAGAATCATTAGCCCACGGCTGCAGTGGGTAAAGCACACTGTGGGCTATGGATAAGACTGGCATTAACCATCGGCTTGTTTGGCAGCAGCCTGGTGCTTTGCAGGCTCCATGCTCAGCAGGAGCTGCAGAGTGTTCCTCCAAGCCATCATTTGTCACTCTTGGATTATATTTAGGTCTTATTACTCACATGTTTCAATATCAGCAGAAGCCAGTTTCCCTGTGGTACCAAAGTGGATCCTGATGAATTTACCCTTGCAAGTAAAAAAGAAGATGTGATATACAAAACTTGAAACACACAAGAGAGATGACATTGAAGTACTTCAGGCATGCTATCTCTGGCATCTGTGACTAAGAGACTTACAAAGCGAGAGGAGTTGTCATTCCTCACGGTCTTGGCATTGCCAAAGGCCTCCAGCAGGGGGTTGGCACTGATGATTTGATCTTCCAGTGTCCCCTGCAAAGGCAAGAGCAATCCTCGCATCTGGGGCTCGGGAATTTCTTACCTGAGAGCCCCAGCCGAGCCTGGATCCTGACCATGGCAATCTCACTCACCTGCATTTTGCCAGAAGTAGCTTCCTCCTTCTTCTTGTCCCCAGTAACTGCAATTGTTGCAAAGTACTGGATGACACGCTTGGTGTTCACAGTCTTCCCTGCCCCGGATTCTCCGCTGCCAAACAAAGACCAAACATACATGAGAAATTAAGCTCTGTGGCAAATGAAAGTACTTCTGCATCAGCATTTCCTACCTCATATATCTGTCTTTATATCTTTCTTTCAGAGAGTCTTTTAGATCTGTCTCTTCACCCTACATATAGCTCATAGTATTTCTGTTGCTTTGCACTGACAAGGAGTGGAGAAATTCATTCATTATTCATGTGACGCATATTTCTTGAGTGCTTAAAATGTGTCAGGCTCTCTTTTAGGTGCTGAGGCTTGGGCTTGAGGGGCCCCCAGATCAGCCACATAACAAATAATGTAGTAAATGGAACATTATTAATAAGAAACTCTACAAAATGCACATATGTTCTTCAGCTTCCTGAGACTAGAGACAGGGCTGAAGTTTGGTCTTTGAAGGAATAGACATTCCCTAAGTAGGCCTTAAAAGTGAACCACTGGTGATATTCCCAAACTGCTCTACCTTCGGAAGGCTGTATGCAGCTCACCACCCTTTACTGGGTTCTGGCCATGCTCAGAGAAGGCATTTTACATTTCCTACTCCCAGGAAAGTTCTGTGCACTTTCAGGGCTGGACTAGCAAATGAGGTAATTTGTAGCATTGTTATTTTACATTCTGACTCAATTTAAACCCTACGGTAAAGCGGAAACAATATTTAGTTCCAGGCTGAATCATCCCATTGCTTTAGTATGGGGGCATTCACTAATTTCTTCTTTTGGTTTGTCATTTTCCCATTGAGAATAAAATACCAGTGAGTCTCAGAATAGGAGTACATACGTGATCAAGATAGACTGATTCTCCCGATCTAGAAGAAAAACAGTGGGTGATTAGCATATGTATCAGTTACACAAGCAGAACTTTCTAGGGAAATAGAGTATTTCACTATAAGTATAATATTTTCAGTGGAGTTTTTCCATATATTTGTGGAAAGCTGTACATGGTACTATTCTTAAGCCTCTTAAATTGCAGAAGAGACAAATAAAATATCATGTCTTAAATTCCTTAAGTCATTACAGGAAGTGTGTCCTGTTGGTTTAATACAAAGAGCAGGATACTTCAAAGCCTAACACATACCCTAGTTGTCACCTGTAGATTTCAATGGCATGTTGTTTGCTGATTAATGCTTATAACTGAAAAATGCATAATATGATAAGGGTTTGGGATGTGGTTTCATAGGTTAAATAGTGTTGATCAAGCCAGGGTTGAGATTTAGTTTCTAAATGGGTTGATTGGCTTCACAAAGGAAAAAAAGTTGGGTCTTATGGCCACAGACTACAGCTCTAACTATGATTAGCCTTCCCAAAAGCGCCATGTGTTAAAGAAAGATAACATGAGAGAGGGTGCCTCAATCAAAATAAAATCTTTTAAGGGAGGAAAATAACAACTTTTGTTTATATGTGTGTAGGCCCAAAACATCAAGGAGAGGATATCTCTCTGAGATGTAGTCTGATGACCCTAAAGAGGTAATAGTATCTAATACTTTTAGATACTTCTAAAAGTATCTAACTTATAATCAACAAGAAACTGAGGCACTAAAAGGATCGAACACATGTTTTTCATGTCTATTTAGACAATATATGATTTAGTTGTTACTTAATCATACTCTTATCACTTAAATATATAAAACAAATCATGTGTTTGCAAGCAAGGAGACCATGAACAAATAATGGGATGGAGCAGCAGTGTGGTCTGGGACCACGCAGTGGGGTCAGGAGAGCTGAGTTTTAGCCCCAGCTTTATAGTATAAACCTCTCTGTGCTTTAATCACCTCTTCTGAATAACCAGGGAGTTGAATTATATTTTTCCTAAAGGTCTTTTTAGCTCTAACATTTTGTAATTATGGGTGGTAAAATAATCCACGTGGAAATCAGCTGAACCACTCACCAGTAAGCATGAACTGATAGGCGTTGTCAGAGATGGAGAAGATGTGGGGCGGGGCCTCCTGGCGCTTTTTGCCTCGGTAGGCCGTCACCACCTCTGCATTATACACTGGCAACCACTTGTAGGGGTTGACAGTGACACAGAACAGGCCTGAGTAGGTCTACACCAAAAAAAAAAAAAAAAAAAGAAAGAAAAGAAATATAATTATTTGATGGGGACCTAAATCATCTACTGATTTTCAAAAAATGTTAACTACTCTCGTGAGTAGAAAGGCCTTGAGTAAGAACTCACATAGATCATCCAGGCTGCATAACGCTCTTTGAGGTTGTACAGCACAGCAGGCTCATGCAGGTGAGTCATCATGGCCATGTCCTCGATCTTGTCGTATTTGGGAGGGTTCATGGGGAAGACTTGGTCATCTTTCACAGTTACGGTCTGTGAGTCAGGCAAGAGAGGCCAGGTCAAAACATGAGTGTCAGCTGACAAACTCAAAATGAGGCTCAGTCTAATCAGCCCCAGATGTTTTACTCACAGTTCCGGCTTCAGTCTTGGCTGTCACCTTCCCTCCTTCCCTGCTCTGCACTGTGGCTTTCACAAAGGACTCCTTAGGGTCCGCCACAAAGACAGATGTCTTGGCATCAAAAGGCTTGTTCTGAGCTTCAATTCGCTCCTTTTCTGACTTTCGGAGGAAAGGAGCAGCCTCCCCAAAAATGGCCATCTCAGAGTCGGAGCTCATGGCTGCGGGTTATTGATGGCAGCCCAGTGAAGGACCCTGCCTGGCAGAAGAAGAAAAGAAATTATAGAAATTCAGAAACTGGACCATTAGATTCACATTAAATTTTTTTTTAATTCACTGACCAGTTGAGTACTGAGGATTGCATTGGTATGACCCCCTCCCTGGCTTGGTTGGGGATGAAATGTCAGCCTCCTTGTTCTGTGCCAGTGCTGACAGATACTTAATCGTGCATTTGGAAAGAGACTGTTGTTTCTGGCTCACCTACTACAGTCACTTGGCTGCTTTCTCTGTTTTATTTGTTATGTATATTAATCTTTATTTACATAAAGCTGCCTATCATTGGCTTATACAGAACACAGAGCTAAGATGATATCAGAATGTTCTCTAGTTCTTTCACTTCTAGTTTTTATCTTCCCAACTGGATTATAAGCATCTTGCAGGCAGGGAGCACTGTTCTTTTGATGGTATCCTTCACACCTCTTAGAACACATGCTGGATACAGACAAGGGCTCAAAGCTGATTTGATGAATGAAAAGAACAATAGGAATACTACAGTATGAGGAACTATTTTGTACATGGTGAAAATCGTCTCATTATAAACTAGGGAGTTAGAAAGACTACCAACTATAAAGGAAAGCAGAAATGTGGGGAGCTTTGTTTTGCATTGCTTTGTTTTCTATGTGTATCAATTTCTCTTGTCCTTGTATCGTAATTTTGATAAACTTGGTTTCTTCAGTCTTTAGCATTTATCAAATATTTATTTTAAAATGTTGTTACTTATGTTTTATTGCTTTATTTTCTCATAAAAATTACACAAAATTTTTTCCTTTCAAGATCCATCTCTTGCTGCTTTAACTAGCATTCTTTAATGCTGTCAATAATCATCATATATAATCTATTTTATAATAATAAACATACTTTTTCCAGGAAAGCTCACTTGGGTAAACTTTTTCACATTTTTTCCATTGAAACTACAATGACTCAGATAACAATTACAATGCTTTGTCTTGCTGAAAATGCTTACAATCATGTTTTGCATCACATATATATATTTTTTTAATTTCCATTTTACAGATTCTGAAACAACATGCAGACTTAAGCAAGTTTTCCAAGACAAAAATTCAGACCATCGTATTTATCCATTTAGATGTCATTTCAAAGTTTTTTAGATTGTATAGTGCTGAGTATAAATAAGCTGTAGTACAGAAAATTTATATTTTCTCTGTAAATGACACTTTGAAATGTTGTATTGCATATTGTAATACAATCGTTTAAAAAACAAGCTACAATGCTGTACATAGAAAAATTATGTATAAAACTCCTGAAGACTCTGAGAAAGCATTTTCATATGTTGCAAAGGATATGAGCTAATGAGCACCAGTTTCTAAAACTGCCCACAGAGTTTTTTAAGAGAAGCACAATGTGTCATGAAATTGAACTGCTTTTATTTTTTTTCCCTCCCACCCTTCTGACCACTCTCTGAACCACTGCAGAAGATTCCTTGCATTCTATGAGGAATGAGAAAAAAAATCAGGATCTTACCTTAGAGATGCAACCTTGAAGAAGAAGGTCAGAACTGTAAGAAAAAGAGCAAATTTCTTCTGATCAAATTCTAACACTTACCACTTATAGCATAATTCTTAACTGAGGACCAGGAAATGACTGGGAAGACTACAACATCTAATTAAAATTGCCACGGAGTAAGTTGGTGCTTCACAGGCAGAGCTGCCAGGGGCAGTGGGAGCCAGGATGTGTGGCATGCACGCGGGCAGCCAGACATCCCTTAGCGTCCTCCAGACAGAGCCCTGTCCTCACACACACTTACCTTGAAGCTTTATGAGGAGAGACAAGTCATGCTCATTCCAAGGGTACTTTTATAGGATCAAATATGGAAAACACGTAACCTCCTCCTCTTTCTTAAAACATTTTTGGCAAAACATGTTTTTGGCATTGAAGGTCTCCAAGCCTAATTCCCCTCATATTAAAGATGTTTGGATATAATTAGAAATATTTCCTCTCACATTGGGTTAAGTATATGAACCAATCTCCTATAAATAATTTGAGTTGTTGGCAATATGAAAGTGATCTGTCTGTGGAATAATGTAAGGTGTTGTTTCAAAGACAGCTAAGTTCTGGAATCCCTGGACTTTGTTGCCTACTGCTCTTCTGTTTCACTCAGTCGCCTGTGTGAAGTCTTTTCGGTTGCCTGCACAATTACAGACAGTATACTAGGGAGGAAAGTTTCTGCTTTTCAGCGGAGTGTTCTAAAAAGATTGTTGGTTCCTCCCAAGAAGACAGGATTTCTTTTTTTGCAGTTTATTGTGCTTTTTCAAGGATGCTTGGAAATTTAATTTTGAAACTTGTTTCATGAAGAGCAGCTAAAGATAGCTTCTTTTGTTTCCTTTAGTAGTTGCCTCTGATTCATTGTCAAATCGTTCCTCTTGCACTTGAAACTTGCTCCCAGATTGTATTGCCTTGCCAAGCAGAGATGTCCTGCTTCTCTCATTTTTTAAAAATGCAATTTGCTTGTGAAATCCTGTTTCCTCTATGAAACTCAACATAAGAAAAATATTAGAAACAGGACATTTCTCTGTCTAAATATGCAGCATGTGTGACCTCTCCTCTATCAGCTACCCATGGTATATATTTAACATCTTGTTTACAAACATTACCTGAAGATTGTTTTCTGTTCTAATTTTTAACTTGAAAAAAGTGTGTTTTATTGTCTCTGTGAGCTTGCATCTCTTTCTGTCAGCATTATCTGACTGGGACTGGGACCAAATTTGCTTAATATACCCTATTTTGCACCCACCTCTGTAGTATTGTATGTATATGTTAATTGATTTAATAGCTTGCCTTAGGAAAGCAGACATCTGGAGACACTTTTTGTAATGGTCACACAGTCATATTACCATAAGGGATCATCTAATCTATTTTCCTCATTTTACTAATAAAGCAACTGAGATCCAAAGAATAGAAGAGAATCTCCACAAATCACACAGCAGCTTAGACCCTGGTCACCTGAATTGCCGTCTAGAGTGCTTGCTGGTGACACTCTTCTACCTGGAATAGATTAAAGCCATCAAGAAGGGTCTTGCAGGGGATTTGCATCCGAGACAGGCCTTCCTAGTCAACTGTTAGCCTGCTGTGTTACCACAAGTACATCATTTTACTTTCTTACACGCCCATTTCTTTATTAAGCATCAGCAAAATGTGGATAATGATCCTCGGGAAGAGACAACATTTTAATAATGTTCTCAGTAGGATTTGATGGGAATTTAGAGACAATCTTTTGTCCTACTTTGGATAAACTTTTCAATGAGTAGAAAGTAAGACATCATGTTTGGTCATCACTGCCAAGTCGTGAGACACTTAAGCATTGACAAGTGATACGGGAACAGAGTGCAAGAGGGGCAGTGAGGAAGAAGAGTGATTCCACAGGCTGCCTAAGGCCAGTGCCACAGCGTAGACTCCAACTTACCTCTTAAACTGCTTTCATATGGCTAATCTAGATCGTTCTCACACTGTGCCATTTAAACCAAGATACTCTTGCCTTCTGTTCATATGGGAAGTTACCATATAGCTTTTCCTTTATGCTGTCCAGAAAGGTTATATTTTCGGCTATGCATCTCGGCTGTACTCATTTTAAAAATCTTGATTTTCTAGGAAAACTTCTCTGAGTAATCCAGATTTCTACCACATCCAATTTTTGTACCAAACTTATGCCCATCATTGTGTGTATTGAGTATATATTTGAATGATTACTTTGAGATACATATTTTACTGATATTTTTTGAGTCTTTTATTTTGGCTCTTTATGTGATTATACAGGAGGCCACAAAGCCTAGAAACATAGGCTAACAGCTTATTGATAATATATAAAATAATGTTCTCTGTGTCTCCAGATTTGATATCCACCCTGTAGTTTTCACAGGGAGAAGAGTCACGTCTCACTCATGTCAAACCCATTACCCAATGCACATACTGTGGGCATGTGGTTGGTATATTGGTATTAATAATGAAGATAGTCATGGGCTAATTAAGAATACTTTTGATTTGTATCCTTGATAACAGTTATCAAGCAAAAAAATTTAATGGTATGGTTCAGTCTGAATATGCTATGTGAGATATAGCTAGTGCCATCCTTTGCATAGAACTGGAAAATCAGGTTCATGGTAGGGGAACCAGGATCTTTCTAAGATTTTACTATACCCAGATGTCAGGAAAGGTTAGAAAGAAAAATGACTTCCAGATTTCTGCTCATCAGAACAAGCTTCCCTGCTAAGTGACGCCGTTATGGTCTTGAAGGATTGCTGTAGACCTAAAATAAAAGTGAATACATAGATACTTTTTGGTGGCAGGTTGAATGTGATTGTTTGCCAGGAGAGAGAAAAGACAAGACCAGTCTAAGGATATTTTTTGCAAAGTACCCTATGCTTTTTATTTCCTTTGCAGTAGGGTAGCATAGACAATAAATACAGAGGAAAATGACCAAAGATGTCACATTTTGTGCCTCTCTTCTGTCATTCCATGGCATCAGGACTTGATCACTCTTCACTTATGACTTTTGTGTGAACCTCCCGGCTCTTCACCCGCAGTTTGTTGACCTGGGACTCAGCAATGTCGGCCCGTTCCTCGGCCTCCTCCAGCTCGTGCTGGAGCTTGCGGAATTTAGACAGATTTGTGTTGGATTGTTCCTCCTGAGAACAAAAATGGAATTATAAGGAACCCATACTGGGCATCTTTCTAGACTCTTTAGACCAAAGCGAAAAATAGACTTGGTGTCTACAGATAAGCAAAATCTTACCATCTCCTAGATTTTGCTTATCATCAAAATTAATTTTATGATTTTGGGGGGCTTGGTGTCTCATAAATAATCACTTCTCTATTTTTGCAACAAAACATATTAAAACATATATACCACATATAGAGCAAGAAAAAAAATACAAGCTCAGAGAAGAAAGCAAGAATATTAAAGTCATGGTTGTTAAAGCTCACTGTAAGATGATGACTATTCATTTAGGTTAGATATTCTTTATCATATTAAGGATGAATTTATTAATAGTTTATAAAAATTGAAATAAATTTGAATTTTACCAGATAAAATTTTGGCACATTTCAAAATGATCACCGTTTCCTCCTACATTGGATGTAACAATTTATTGACAGATTCCCTGATATGAAATAATCTTTACGTTGTTGTAAGAATTAAGCTTATTTAATCACTGACAGACAATTCCTTTAATAAAGTAAGAGTTTACTGCTTAGTAATTTATCTTTGCTATAACTGTATTCATGAATAAAACTGCCTTTGGTTCTCCCCCCTCTGCCCCCCCCCCCGCCCCGTTCTCTCTTGGACAGGTTTTGGTATGAGGGTTATACGAGCTTCTTAAGATGAACTGGACAGCTTTCCATCTTTTCCCATGCCTTGAACAGCTTACATAGCTGGGGGATTATCTGTTCCTTGAAATTTTGAAAGATCTATCTGGACCTGGGTGCATTTACAGAAGTAATTCTGAAATAACTTATTTAGCTAACTTGGTAGTTTATATTATTCCAGAAAAATTATCAGGTTCTTCAGAATTTCAACTTTATTGACATACTTTGTATTTAAAAAAGTCATCTATGTGTATGGCTTATTCCCTTTCACATTCTTAATGTTGTTTGTGTTTTCTCTCTCTTTTTCCTTGGTTAAACTTGTTCTAAGTATATTTATTTTATTAACCCCTCAGAAATTATCAAATATTACTGAAATTATCAAATTATAAAAGAATATATGCTAATTCATCAATTTTTACCTTTATTTTTAAAAGTACTTCTTCCATTGTTTTATGATTATTATTTATAATTTCTTGATTGGACTGTCAGTTTATTCATTTATTTTTATTTTTGATTCATAATGTAAGTATTTAAAGCAATGAATTAGCCTCTAAGCACAGCTTTGACTACATTCTATATGTTCATAAAAGTAGCATCTTTTTGGTAATTTTATTTATAATTAATAATTATTCAGTAATTATGCTTTTTATTTCCAATTACCCAAGAATTATTTAGGAAAATTAGTTTTGTTAATATTTAAGTACTTGGGAAGTTTTGTTTATATTTTGTCATCACTTTACCATTTTATGATACTGGTGGCCAGAGAATATGGCCTGTATTATTTCTGCTTTTAAATTTTTTGAGGTTTCTTTGTGGATTGAAAGTTTACTTTTAAAATCAAGCTATTGATATTACAAATGATAAGCAATAAATACAAAAATATACAAAACTTTTTAAGTACACAGTCTTCTATAAAGCAAACTACTTGTTTACTACAAAGGGTAGTAAATCTAATTATATGTTAGCTTTTCTTAATCTGAGGGCTTCCCTCTGCCCTTCTGTCTTAAGAATACTTACAGCCTCCTCAGCTTGCCTCTTGTAAGATTTCACCTTTGCCTGAAGTTTATCTACCAAATCCTGAAGCCTGAGAATATTTTTTCGATCTTCTTCCGTCTGAAAGATTATAAAAATTTCAGGGCCTTACTTGCTAAGCACATGACTATTGCATCAATGCATATGAATATTTAATGTATATTTCAAACCGTGTTTAGGTGCTAAAAACTACTGTACCTGGTAAGTGAGCTCCTTTACTCGCCTCTCATGTTTACGCAGACCTTTGACAGCCTCAGCACTACGCTTTTGCTCACTCTCAACCTCTCCTTCCAGCTCACGCACCTACAAATAAGAAGGCTCTTAAGAACTTTGATCCAATAAGGCATTGGAAGCTGATGAAAATAGGCAGATATTGGGAGACCCACCCTGGCCTCCAGTTTCTGAATCTGCTTCTTCCCGCCCTTCAGCGCCAGCTGCTCAGCCTCGTCCAGACGGTGCTGCAGGTCCTTCACCGTCTGCTCCATGTTCTTCTTCATCCGCTCCAGGTGAGCGCTGGTGTCCTGCTCCTTCTTCAGCTCCTCGGCCATCATGGCAGCCTAGTTAGCAAATAAATCAAGAAAATCAAGAAAGCTATAGATGTTAGAAAAATCTCACTGCTAAATTAATGGAGAAATATGACTGTCACTCACATCAGTGATGGCCTTCTTGGCCTTCTCTTCTGCATTGCGGGCTTCCTGGATAATGTCCTCCATCTCTCCCTGAATTTGGGAAATGTCTGTCTCCAGCTTCTTCTTGGTGTTGATCAGGCTGGTGTTCTGTTTAAAAATAAGTTATACTTTTTTTAATTGTTTTACCAAAGTACTTAGTGGTAGCCATTTTTTGAAAAAAAATTCAGATAAAAATTGCAAGTCAAAAAATATGCCCTTCAAGGCCAAGCATGGTGGCTCATGCCTTTAATCCTAGCACTCTGGGAGGCTGAGGCAGGAGGATCACTCGAGGTCAGGACTTCCAGACCAGCCTGAGCAAGAGCGAGACCCCGTCTCTACTAAAAATGGAAAGAAATTATCTGGACAGCTAAAAATATATAGAGAGAAAAATTAGCCAGGCATGGTGGTGCATGCCTGTAGTCCCAGCTACTTGGGAGGCTGAGGCAGGAGGATTGCTTAAGCCCAGGAGTTTGAGATTGCTGTGAGCTAGGCTGACGCCACAGCACTCTAGCCCGGACGACAGAGCGAGACTTTGTCTCAAAAAAAAAAAAAAAATGCCCTTTAATATTAAAGAATTTTGTTATGTGATACAATTAAATAAAATTGAAATGTTATAGAATATTCAGCATTCAGCATCTTCAAGTGTGTAGTTCATAAGTTGACCAAATTGTTCTATAATTTCATAATTGCCATTTACCAATAAGACTATTCACAGGGGTAAAAAATATAATGGCTGTATCATTTCTCACAATGAAAATGTCAATATTGATAATGAGGGTCAATAAAAACAGTAACACAATGGAATATGGAACAGCTTTAGAATATTGTAGGAAGTAAATCAGTAATAATTTTTCAAAATAAAATGGTGAAAGAGTTCTTAATAATAGAGTGAAAATTTGGTAGAAGCATAAAACCTGGCTGTCATATAAAAAATTCAGGCTTATCTTCTGAGACACATAAACATTTACTGCAGGGGAGTTCTTTGTGCTGAATCCTACCTGGGTGTGCAGGAGCTGGACGCGCTCACTGGCGTCCAGGAGCTCCTGCTCTGCGATCTTCCTGCTCCTCTCCGTCTGCTCCAGCGTGGCCCGCAGCTCCTCGATCTCGGCCTGCAGCAGGTTGGCTCTGCGCTCCACCATGGCCAGCTGCTCCTTCAGGTCCTCCTGGCCCCGCAGAGCGTCGTCCAGGTGGAGCTGGGTATCCTGTGGAACAAACAATCATTGAGACACCATGTTCTCAGGGCTGCAGCCACCCCAGTCTTTCTGGGACCATCTCTTGCACCCATTTACCTTGAGGATGCTTTGGGTGTTCCTGTAGTTCCTCAGGGCCTCAGCAGCCATGCGGTTGGCGTGGTTCAGCTGGATTTCCATTTCATTGAGGTCTCCCTCCATCTTCTTCTTGAGCCTGATGGCATCGTTCCTGCTCCTGATCTCAGCATCCAGCGTGCTCTGCATCGACTCCACGACTCTAATGTGGTTTCTCTTCAGCTGGTCAATTTCCTCATCCTTTTCAGCAATTTTCCTGTCGATTTCAGACTTGACTTGGTTCAACTCAAGCTGGATGCGCAGGATCTTTCCCTCTTCGTGTTCAAGAGATGCCTTAATGACAGCAGGAGGTGACATTAGCAGGGAAATGAAAGCATTCTGAAGTTTGTATGCACATCAATAATTTTGTGCTATGTAACTTTTTATTCCACCTATACAGATGGACTTAATTCTTTTCTGAATTTTTTTTTTTTGTTTATAATGCACAATTTGACCAGTACCTCTGCTTCTTCTAAAGCAGCCTGAAGTTCAGACTTTTCTTGTTCCACTTGTTTCTTTATTTTCTCTAGTTCATGGATACGTTTTCCTCCTTCTGCAATCTGCTCCGTAAGGTCAGAAATCTCCTCTGTTGTTTGAGTAAAAGACAGGGAGGGATTTGGTCAAACAGATGACACAGGAGAAAGATTCCTCCAAGTCATGAATATTATTGAAAGTGAAAGGGGCTTACGCTGTAAGTTTTTGTTCTCTCTCTTCAGGGTTTCTAGCTGATCCAGGGATTCCTCATAGGCATTCTTCATCTTGAACAGCTCAGTGCCAAGGGAGCGGGACTCCTTCTGGGAAGCCTCAAGCTCAGCGTGTGTTTCCTCATATTTCTGTTTCCATTCTGCCAGGACCTGAAAAACCAAGAGCGGTTACCTGCTGCAAAGACAGGAAAATAATGTAGAGCAGAAGATGCTGTAGGAATTACCTTATCAAAGTTCCTTTGCTTTTTGTCCAGGGCTGCACAGGCAGCATTTGTTCTTTCTACGTCGAGCATGAGGTCCTCGACCTCATTCTGCAGCCGCTGCTTCGTCTTCTCAAGGGAAGCACATTTGGCATTTACGGCTTCTACGTGTTCCTCAGCAGCCTGCAGCCGCTGGGCCAGCTTCTTCCTTGAAGATTATAAATGTTTTGAGAGAGAAGTGAACTATGATAAGAATTATGACTTATTACCACACTGAAGAGTATCAGAAACTTCATATTAATGCTACCCATCCATCCATCCATTCATTCATTCAACAAATATCAATGAGCTCCTTTTATGAACCAGATGCTGGGTACACAGCAGTGAACAAGACAAAAAAGGTCCCTGCCTCATGAAGTTTGCAAACAAGTGAGAGAAATAAACAATAAGCAAATCAGAGAACGCATAATAACACCTTGCAGATGTAAGTGCAATGAAGAAAAATAAAATAGGGCAAATGTGGGCAACTACTGTAGGTATTCAGTGAAGGCCTCTGTGAAGAGGTAACATCTGAGTCGAGATCTGAAAGAAGTCAGAGAGTGAGCCAGAGGGAGCTCTGCAGGGAGAGTGTTCTAGAAAGAGGGAACAGTAAATGCAAAGCCCTGAAGCACTGATGAGTGTGATATGCTTGACAAACAGCAATAAGGCCTCTAGTTCTCTGTACAACTATTTGTTCTTCTTTGTTTCCTTAACTTGATTATAGGCTAATAGGACAGGGACCATGTTTTCTTTATCCATATCTTATTCTCAGGGCCTGATAGTGACTGGCTAATAGAAGCCCATTAATGAATGTGGACTAATTGACTTAATCTTCAAAGGTTGTATCTTTCCCATTCAATGTGCAAAGTGTTCTGCGCATTCTGTCTTATCAGTGCACATACTTGGCCTCCTCCAGCTCCTCTGTGCGCTGGATGGCGTCCGTCTCGTATTTGGTCCTCCACTGGGCAACCTCACTGTTGGCCTTGGACAGCGCCCTCTGCAGCTCAGCCTTGGATTCCTGCTCCTCCTCATACTGTTCCCGCAGCAGGTCACAGTCGTGGCGGGAGGACTGCAGGGCGTGGGCCAGAGCACTCTTGGCCTATGGAGATAGTTAACACCTTCATTTTACTGGATATTTAAATATTCAAAACCTTATGAAAATTAGTATCACAAGCTCCATTTAGGATCAGCTCATGGAAAAAGAAATCAGACTTAGAATAAGAGTTACCTTTATCTCCTCTTCAAGTTGCCTCTTTAATTCCTCAATCTGTTGAGTAAATGCTAGTTTGCCCCTTGATAACTGAGACACCAGAGCTTCTTTTTCATCAAGCTGGCGTGAAAATTCACCTGACAGACAAAAGAAATGGCACTGTTTTTTAAAGTGAAAAAAAAAAACAAAATTCTGCAAGCCCATGTTAGAAATAAACTTCAGCTCTTATGCCTCTAAATTGAGTGCTCAAATGAATTCTCCATTGACATTTTCATACTCAATGCCAAATTTCTGATTTTTATGGTGAAACTTATATATCAATTTGAATGAATAAATACAGCTTAAATTCTTGTTGTCCTTTCCATAACGAATTCTTTCAAGGTTATATGATACTGTGCAAAACCTGGTGATGACTGTCAAAGAACAGAGCTAAAATGTCCTGTTCTACATAGTTCCAGTTCCATAGGACTTTTGGGAGACTGGGCTGCCCATTTTCCCATTCAGGAATTTAGTTTATGCTGTTATAGACAAAAAGAAATTTGGCCTGAAACAGAAGCCCTGAACTCATGCTGGAGTGACTCCTAATCTTAGCACCCCCTCTGTCAACAAACATTCAAGGCCCTTCTGGAACAGAGCTTGGTCCAGTCCCATTGCAATCTTTATCTCCAGGATTGTCCCAAAATGACCTTGCATGTAGGTTGAGAGTCTAAGCTCCTCAGTGAATCACACATGTTCTCAGTTGCTTTTATTAGGCTCCTACATCACCAAATCATTTGTTCTTAGCCACATCATCTGCACTTGAGGCACTGTGGGAGAGCGGAAAATTACCAGACTCGGTCTGCAGGCGTCCCCTCTGGGTTGTTAGGTCATTGATCAGTCGCTGCTGCTCTTCCTCCTTGGATTTAAGTTCACTCAATTGGTCCTCTAGAGTCCGACACATTTTCTCTAGGTTTCCCTACACGAGAAAAAGTAAAAGAAGGAAACAAAGACCTTTTAAGCTAATAATAACAATCTTTTCAGTTGCTACAATTTCTCCCCAAAAGTACAATATTTATTTTGATATATAAAATAAGTCAAATTATCTAATATATAATGTTATGTAGAAGAATTTTTTCTTTATATTTTATGAAAGTTAATCATGAAACTGTTCAATTTTAATATAAAAATGTAAAGTTATGTTCTAATTTTAAGATTTTATAAGAATTTAATATTGTATATTTTCTAAAAGCATGTTCAAAAATACTTCATTGCCTTTATGCATAATGAAACATTCCTTATTGGATAATTGAAAATATTAGAGACCTGTGTTCTGTAATCAGAGTTCTGGAGAGCACAGATGATCTATGTTCAAAAGCCGATACTGTCTGTCTTTTATTAATGATGTGATGGAGTTGATGTGCTTAGTTTAGCCTCTTTGAATTTTTGTTTCTTCATATATTAAATGGAAATAATAAAACTGCTAACATTTTTCCTGCTTACCTCCCTGGATTACTGCAAATAACAAATGACTTAATGTGTATAAAGTGCCCTGTGTAAACTATGATGTGTCCATCACAGATGATTGTAATTAGTAACAATTTCCCAGAATTTGTAGTACCTTGGCTTTGGAGACTGTTTCTACATTACTGGCAAGGTCATCGATCTCCATCTTCATCTCACTCTTCTCCTTCTCCAGTTTCTGTTTGACCCGCTGCAGGTTGTCAATCTGCTCCCCAAGCTCCGCCACACTATCCGCGTGCTTCTTCCTCAGGGTGGCCGCCGTGGCTTCGTGCTGCAGGGTGGCCTCTTCCAGGTCCCTGCGCATTTTCTGGAACTCGGCCTCTCGCTTCTTGTTCATCTCAATCTGGGCTGAAGTGGCTCCACCAGCTTCTTCCAGCCGCTCACTGATCTCCTCCAGTTCCCGGGAGAGGTCAGAGCGCTGCTTCTCTGCTTTGGCCCGGGAGGCCCGCTCTGCCTCGATTTCCTCCTCCAGCTCCTCAATGCGGGCCTGGAAATGGTCAAAAATATAAACTCAGCTTCTCTGTGTCATAACCGTGCCTCTTTGAGCCAGACTGATGAAAATCATGTACTTACTTGCAATTCTTTGATCTTCTTCTGCAATTGAATACCAAGTGCCTGTTCATCTTCAATCTTGCTTTGCAGATTGCTCATTTCAAACTCTTTCCTTTTATAAAAGTAGCAAAGGACAACAATTTAGTCTATATCTAACATTGGAAGCAAATTAATACGCAATTTTTCATACTTACTTTTTGAGCTTTTCATCAAGTTGCTGTTTCTCATTTTCAATGTCCATTATGGATTCTTGGGCCAACTTCAAGTCACCCTCAAGTTTCCTCTTGGCCCTTTCTAGGTCCATGCGAAGTTTCTTTTCTTGCTCCAAGGACCCTTCAAGCTAAATATAAATAACGTTGAGTCAGAAGGAATGCTTAGCTTCCTTTAGAAGAAAAGAATTTCCTTG
This sequence comes from Eulemur rufifrons, assembly GCF_041146395.1. NCBI lineage: Eukaryota > Metazoa > Chordata > Mammalia > Primates > Lemuridae > Eulemur > Eulemur rufifrons. The sequence continues at coordinate 6,204,609 of NC_090991.1, forward strand.
ATAATACAAAACTTACATCATCCACTTGTTGTTCAAGCTTGATTTTAGCTTTGGTCAGGGTATTGACTTTGTCCTCTTCTGCTTGCAAGTCATCCAGGGTCTGCTGGTGGGCCTCTTGGAGGGCCTTCTTCTCCTTGGTCAGCTTTGCGATGGTTTCATCCAGGCCTGCCATCTCTTCTGTGAGGTTTTTTACCTACAAAGGGTTACTAGGCAGCTTAGTTGCTGTACAGCAGTTTAGGTGCATGGAAAAACCTCTATATAGTATTATAGAATATGATTCATACCTTGTTCTCTGTGGCATGTTTCTCCTTCTCAACCTTGGCCAGTGTCAGCTCAAGGTCATCAATGTCTTTCTTGAGTTCTGAACATTCATCCTCTAGTTTCCTCTTCTTGGCTGTCAGCTCAGCATTGATCTCTTCCTCATCCTCAGCTCTCTCAGTCACCTCCTTGATTTTGGCCTCAAGTTGGATTTTGGTTTTGATGAGCTGGTCACACCTTTCCTCTGCATCAGCCAAGCCTTCGGCTTCCTTGAGTTGGAAACAAAATCAAAATTGGGAAGAAAGAATGAAATATTTTTACAATGATAAGAATATAAATTTCTGCATTTGGTCCTTTGGATTTCCTATTTTCATTTATTTATGTTTTCAGAAAGTTTTGTTTCATGAACCATTTGCTGTGTGCCATACATTTTCCACATGTGGGAAAACAAAATGCATCAGTTGTTGTTCTGGTCCTTTAGAAGAGTGTATTATACAGTAGATTAGAAAACCTATCTCCCAAAACTACTGTTAATGTAGAAAGCAATTAGTGACACAAGAGATCAGAACAAGTTGGATCAGTTCCTTCATGGTTTCATGAAAGAAGTGGTATTTTAGTTGGGGCTTAAGAGATGGGTATGTTTTGGTTTTGCAGAAATCAATGTAGTGGGAAGAAGAGCAGGAGGCAGGTGGGAAAGCATTCCAGCAGGACAGATTCAAGATACAGCTGCTGCTGAAATATTTTTCTTTGCAGTACTAGAGGGTGATCCTGGACATGATGGTCTAAATTTAAGTTGAGGCATAAAGTAATCAAGAAATTCCTGGCAACCTGCTATTTCAAATTAAGAGGGCCAGGGCAGGCAGGAAATGAGAGAGACATTGGAATATATTTGTCAGTGATCCTTCATAACAGCCTTTGAATAAGTAAAAAAAAAAATAAAGTGTGCTGCATGTAACCATGTAGTGAATATTATGGTATTCGTAATATGTTGTTGTCCCCAGAGATGCTGAGTAAATCTCTGGGGACAAAAGAAGAGAATCCAGGATAGATTTGAAGGGGGTGGGGTAGAAAGGTGCTCCTTTTCCTTCTGTAATCTAGAAGGAGTTATTCCACTGCCCAAACTTGACAGCAGAGACTAGTCGTAACAGACAAGAATATATGATTTTGTGAAGAATATATCAGGGCACTTCAACTCACCCCAAATGAAACACAGTCTTATAAGTTATATTTCTGAGTTGATGGAAGCAGTTTTAAAATGACTAGTTCAGGAGTGAGCAGTGAGCAGGCTGAGAGAAGAGAGAATTGAGGGTAGGAAGAGCAACTTGGGTGCTGATGCAGCACTCTGGGTGTGGTGTGATGGAGCACTAACTGTGGAGATGCATTGGAGAGAGTGAATCTAAGTTTTTGAGATTAATAACAAAAAATAATTCAATAAAATTTGATGTAGAATACTGGTATTTGTCAGCTGTCTAAGACCCGTGGACATCTAGAAGAAGTTCGAGGAAGTTTTAGAAAAATTACTCTCTACATGCTATCCTACTCTTAATATTTTATCTGGGATTGTTTCACATTAAAATCACTTTTAAGGACTGTATTTTAAAGGTAAAATAAGTCCTAAATCCTTAGTTTGATGAAATTATGTAGAATGGAAGAAGAGAGTTCTTCGTTGCCCTTGTGTTGGTTTTTGGGGAGGGGCTTATTGTACAATGATGGAATATATGAACCCTTATTAGTACCATTGGAGTGCTTTAGCCTTCTCTTTCCAATGAGTGTCTCCCATGCTCATGGGTAGTGGCCAGAGTTCTAGCACCTGCATCCTGATGAGTGATACCCAGGATGATACCCCAACTTACAGCCTGAACCTGGAGCTGCAAGTCATTTTTTTCTTTCAACAGTGACACCATCTTTTCTTCCAGTTCCTTCCTTTTTGCCTCTGATTTGGCAAGTTCATCTTTAGTTTTCTGAAATTCTTCCTTCATGTTGGCCATCTCCTTCTCAGTTTCCGCACTCTTCAGCAGAGGCTTGATCTTGAAGAACAGTTTCATCCAGGGCCAGTGCTTGACGTTCATGAAAGAGCGGATGTTGTACTGGATGCAGAAGATGGCCTCCCTGAAATTTAATTGATGCAAATTAGGTATTGTGTGGATGAGGAAATGAGATGCAATCTTGGCAGTGAGAGTCGGAGGTTCTGTTCCACCTTGGTCCTCACCTACTTTCAGGCATGCAGATGGAAGAAATTATATTTGGGGATGATGGTCAAGGTCTTTCTAATCACTCATTTCTCTACTCATTTCTTCACAAACTTTGGCAGACATAAGAATCATCTGAGAGCTTGTTAAGATACTGATTCCTGGACCTCACCTCCAGAGAATCAGATTCAGATCTGATGTGGAGCCTGAAAATTTGCATTTTTAACAGGTTTGAAAGAAACACTGATGATACAAGTCCAAGGGCCACCCTTGATAAGAATTGCTCTATATCAGTGCTTCTCAAATGTTCCCACTAAGTGTTTTAGTAGGAACAGCAAAGGGGGAACATGACCCTTGAGGGAGATGTGGACCATAAGTTCAAAAAGCCTCAGCATTTCTTTAAAAATCTCTGGCTTTATATTTTAACTTTGTGTGAATTTTTCATTCTACTCTGTAATATCACATTTCCTGTACTTTAAATTGTTTTGAAAAATTAATTACCCTGATCTATAGACAGCTACTCAAATATATATAGTGGATCATGACCAAAATCTATTATTTTTAATAGAATATAATAAAGGTATTAGCACAACTGCAAGTGGTAAAATTTGTTTCATGTAAATTATTTACATATTTACCTGCACATACGTGTATGTGTGAATGTACACGTGGCAATGTAAAACACATTTCTCACAGTGGAGAAATGGTCCTTGTCATATGCATCCTGCAGTTTGAGACACCTGTTTCTGTAGTTTTCAAACACTACCCCTGCATCAAATTAGATCATCCAAAAGCTACATGCCTTTATGACACTGTATTAACTTGCTGCAAAAAATCTTTCACAGGTAAATGCCCTTAATAGTTTAAATCACGATGGTTTGATAATAGAAATGATCAAGTGGAAGAAGTTATTTCTACATCCTGTGTAAAATCACTCTTGAACGTGCTGTTCATTATGCAGTTCAGTGCCCCTTATGTAATGACCTATCCAATAAATTCATATTAGAACCAAGTGCGAGGGCAAAAGTTCGTCTCTGCTTACTCACTGTTGTATTTTCTCTTGTTAGATGAGAACTATGCATGCTTTATGCTTCTCAATTTTTTCACACATATGCTCAGAATGTATTCCATAGTGACACTCCCTTCCTTAAGTTTTCTGGTACATGTATATCGCCACTTTATTATAGGACTCTCATTCATTCCTTCTTACTTTTATGCCCTTATCATAGCTGAGTCTTAAATGTAAGCTACCTCAAATGTGTTTTTGAAGAAGGAAGATGTGAATAAATAATGTTTTTATACCTTCTCTCCACCATCCTCTGGTACTCCACTCTTGCCAAGTACCCTCTGCACCTGGCCTGTGTTCGGGTCATCAGCTGGGCCAGCTTGTCATCTCTCATCTCCTCTAGGAGCCCCAGAAGACCAGCTTTGAAAAATACCTGTGCATGGGCAGAGTTGCAGATCAGAAACTTTACATAAAGTTCAAAGGGACAGGAATGGCCTCAGATCAGATTTAGAGAATATTACCTTGGTGTGACCAAATTTATACTGGGTGTGGTCAATGTCGATGGACCCAAGGAGCTTCTCAGAAGCCTTCTTGCTATCGATGAATTGTCCCTCAGGGATAGCACTTGCATTTAATACCTTGTATCTGTTAAAGTAAATACAGCTTTTAGAAACTTCGTTTACTGATGATGCAAACAGTAGCTGAACATTAAATGATCCATTTAAAAAATGAAGTTTTTAAAAAAAGTATTATTCTTTGTTCACAGGGAGGACATTGTTTACATGGATTGTCAAGCTATTGGCCATCAACTTTTACTGTTTTACCTTCCCTCATGGTTGCAACTTTCCCTTTTGTCCCATCAGACCCCATTCTCAGGAGAGGGCTCTATAATCTTGTTCACACTAAGGTGTAGATAACCAAGAAAATGTAACGTGTTCTTCTCCTTGCTAGATGTATTTGCTTTTTTGAGATCGTGAGTCCAAGAAAGCTACTTTTTATTGTGAAATCTAGTATACTTGAGCTATGGGGAACTGTCTTAATCATCTAAAATCAAACTTTAGGGTGCTTTGGGTCCTGAGCACTGGAGTTATCTGTTAACTCCACCTGACCCAGACATGGCAGAGACTAGCTCCCAGCAGTTGCCACCCAGCCCTTTGTCCTCTCTGCCTCTTCTTTGATTCCCAAGATGGGCTTATCTAGGGAGAAGGAAAAGGATCTCAGGGACTTTTACTATTGTGACATATCCCCTCTGTTTCTGGGAAATACTGGGAAACTAGTATGTGAGAGAAAAAGATGACAATAGATGATACCAAAAGAAAAGACAGAAAATGACTTATTTGTAGCCATACATGCATGGAAGAGGTCCTAGCGCAGCCACTTATTAACTGTGTGACTTTGGGCAAATAACTTAATCTGTCTGAGCCTCACCTTACTCATCTATAAAATGAGGTCTTGATAATACTTACCTCTTCTGGGTTTTAGGGAGAATTAAATGAGGTAATCCAAACATATTAAGCACTGAAAAAGGTAGTTCTCGTAATTATTGAAGTTAATGTGTATATCTATGAGCTAAGCCAGGAGCTTGGTAAATCCAATGAAAATTCTGCACAGTGCTTAACATGTGGTATGCCTACTTTTAAAAGTGGTTGAGACTTAAAATTTTTTACCTTTTTGCGACATTAAAAATAATAAGTAGAGGCACATTTTTCACTAAATTGTTTTGTTTTCATTAAATTTGTTCATAGTAAACTTCAAGATATGCCACAATTAGGAGAATCTGACCTCTGTTTGAAGTCTGCATAAAGGATTCTGCTTGGGAATCCTTTCCTACAGATGCGGATGCCTTCCAGCACACCGTTACACCTCAGCTGGTGCAGGACAAGTTCATGCTCCATGGCACCTAAAAAATATATATTTATTTCGCCAAAGAGTTATTAAAGAGGAGGTGTGGCAATCATGCTTTGCACTCTTTATTTTAGAACTTCTTACCAGGAGTTTTGGTCTCATTGGGGATGATGCACCTCACAAAATGGGGGTGGGTACTCCTGAGGTTGGTCATCAGCTTGTTCAAATTCTCCTGTAAAATCAGGAAAAACCTCGTCATCTCAGACTTTAGACATTATCATTAGCAGTTGTTGATGTCTATAAAATCAGTATGTATAGCCGAGTTGAATGACTAGTGTGGACCAGTACATGGCCATTTTCATTGAAGGTAACACCTTGAATGTTTCTCCTGAGATGCAATTTCCTCCTCAGTACCTCTTGCTACACTGGAGTTGCCAGGGGTTACACACAGAAGGAAGCCTGACATGTACTTCCTTTCAATTTATACTAGCACCATCCTTTTTCCTGCTCTGGTCCCTGGCCACCCACATGCATTTACTAGGCCATTGCCTTCCCATGCTAGATGGCCACTCTTTCTTCTACTAAACTCCATAGTTCTCCAATAAAGAAATACAAGCCTCTACCACATTTTGACTTTTTTTTCCTCATAAATATAGTTGACATTTTCCAATTCTATCAATCTTTAGGGCATAAAGTTATCTATAAAGGAACAATTCTACCAGTTATAATCGAGACTTGACTGGATTAGGGCAGGGGTCCCATGTTAGCCTCATTGCAGACTAGCTGCTAGAGTTCGTTAGTGTAACTGGTGTGTTTTAGTCTCTCTGAGTACGTGTCATTGCTCTTTATCAGGACTCAGCTAGATGATAAGTGGGAGAGAACTGCATTTTACAAAGTGTCTTCTAAAACAGTCTTCATTATGTGACTTAGCATGAAAGGTGAGCTAATAATTTCTGAGTAATTTAAATCCCTTCTCTCCAAAGTTAGATCGGCAGAGTGATTAGTTAATATCAGTCCTTTTCTAAATGACTTGTGCAAAGATCTTGTATGTTTAAAAACAAATTCCCAAAGGTACTGTAGAATGTCAAAAACAATTTCTTCCTTACTCTGAAAAGGGCAGACACGGTCTGGAAAGAAGAGCCCTTCTTCTTACCACCTTTCTTGGGAGCGCCCCCCTCTGGAGAAAAAAGAAGAAAAGATTGTCATTCAAATATAGTTTTGAAATGACATGGCTCCTTCTTGCTAATTTGCTGATTTCTGTGCTCATCAAAGTGGAACATTTGTCCACCCTTCTGGTCTCTCTGTTTGAGCATGAATGCATGTTATTTTTTCAACTAAGTTTGCATTCACTTTTCTGGGATTCTTTCTCCATTGGGAAATGAAGTGAAGGGTATTCACCCTACTATGTAGAGATGGATTCCCCAATATTAGAACACTTGGGGAAACGCTAACTTCAAAAATCATTGCTAGAACTAGTATTGAGACTATGTTGCCTTAAATATCCCCAGATATTCAATATCCCACAGATGTAGAGGAAGAAGGGGGAGAGAATCAGAGAAGCTGAGGCTTTTCTTTAGTTGAGAGCCTGATAGTTTCTCTCTGACCCTTTGCAGTAGGGCCCCTGTCAGTATCGGGTGACCCACAAGTGTATAATGACAAGGCAGGCTACCTACTCTATACTTGGAGAAACTAGGGTTTTGGCTGCAACCCTTCTGCCAGGGCTATGAGATCACCAGCCTCAATTTAACATCACATTTTGTAATATCTAGAGAAAGTGTTAGACTTTTGATCATTACCTGCATCAGCAGATTGAGCCCCAGAGAAGAGGTGAGCCAGAGTTTTCATCGCAGACTTCTGGTACAGCCCAACCACAGTCTCATTCAGAGGGTCCTTGTTCTTGTCAAGCCAGCCATTAATGTTATAGTCCACAACACCAGCGTAGTGAATCAGGGAAAAGTGAGCCTCAGTCTTCCCTTTGACAACCTTGGGCTTCTGGAAGTTGGCAGACTTTCCAAGATGCTGTTCATACAGCTTGTTCTTGAAGGAGGTGTCTGTTGCCTTGGGGAACATGCACTCCTCTTCCAGGATGGAGAAGATGCCCATCGGCTGGATTTAAGGCAAGACAAAGCGCATATGGGTGAATATGAGCTGCAGAGTATGAGAAGTGGTTACTGAGTGGCTGGAACAGGCCTACCTTCTCTATGAGCTCGATGCAGGCAGCCAGGTCCATCCCAAAGTCGATGAACGTCCACTCGATGCCTTCCTTCTTGTACTCCTCCTGCTCCAGCACGAACATGTGGTGGTTGAAAAACTGTTGCAGTTTCTCGTTGGTGAAGTTGATGCACAGCTGCTCCAAGCTGTTGAACTAAATAAATAGATGTGTTTACTTCCCTGTTGAGCAAATTGAGCATTTTTAAATTATAGGACTTTTCAATTTAAAACTATGTGTCCTTCAGCTGCTAAAGCCTGCCATAAAAAGACACAAATAAATAAATAAATGTCCAGTGGCCTTTAGATTATAGATGTCAGAGTCATTGCACTGAAGAGACTCCGTTGAAATAAAAAGTGGAAAGTATGGAAGGTTTGAGAGCATATTGAATCTACTATTTTTCTGCTGCCATTTTATAGAAAATCCTGTCATTATTAATACTCTTTTTCTGCATTTGCTTAAGTTTACTCAGGTATTTTCCTGATTTCCTACTTAACTTATCCCATCTTTATTCCCATTTTCTACATTTTCCAGAGGGTTGATAATTTTTAATTGATAATTTTCTGTTGATTCATTCTGGAACCTACTTTCAACCCATGAGAAGCTGAGTCGGAGTAGTCTATCTTGCATGGAAGTCACCATGGATAGCATGCCAAATGAGCAATAATTGCCACCCTTGTTATTCTTTAATGTGAAATGAAAAAAAAAAGACACCAAATGTTACATACAATATGATAATATATGCTTATAGTTTTAAAAAATACCCACCAAAATGTTAACATTAACTAAGTATAAATAGTGGAATTATGTGGAATTTTTTCCTTGCTTTTCTATATCTTCTGCAATACCCAAGTTTTGCTTATATAATTATAAAGAAAAATATAAACTTCTTAAAAACTATAATCAGGAAAAATGTATTTCTTAATCAAATATGAATTTTTATTCCATAATACCACACTAATGAGCCTTAAAAGTTAATTGCATTTATTAATGCTGACTCTAGATTATTAACCTTTCTCTTGGCTCTTATTATCTCTAAGTATTTCTGAATGATTTTTCCACCATATATTCAAAGCATATACTTTGATATTTTTATATCAGCTTCATTTTGTGGGATTTTTAGAACCTCCTCCCCCACCCCCACTGCGCTAAACTAATTCATAACCCTCTTTGGATCACATACCAAATTGAAGAGTCCTCATTACATGCATTGTTTCTCATAGAAATGGAATTGGCACTACAATAAATAATTAGTAGCTGCCCAGTTATTCTCTTTTAAGTCTTCAGATAACTTTGACAGTGGTAAGAAAAGGTCATAGTATTCACAAATTCCTTCTTACTGATATTTCCATTGCCTTATTATAAAATCCTCTCACCAACCAGCTACTAACTCACATCAAAAATCTCAAAACCAGCGATGTCCAAGACCCCGATGAAGTACTGCCTGGGCTGCTTGGTGTCCAGCTGCTGGTTGATGCGGGTGACCATCCACAGGAACATCTTCTCATAGACGGCTTTGGCCAGAGCACCCACTGCGTTGGTCACCTTAAAAGACAAAGATATAAATCTTGAAGTTATCAGAGCACTGTTAAAATGCTTTCATCCCTAGCAGTGAATTTGAATTATGTTCCTACCTGTTCTACAGTCTGGCCTTTGGTAACGTACTCATTGCCGACCTTGACCCTGGGGTAGCAGAGGGCTTTGAGCAGGTCAGCAGAGTTCAGACTCTGGAGATAGGCTGCCTTGTCAGCAACTAAAAGGAAGAAAGAATAGAACAATATTATTATGGTCCAAAGAAACTGACCTCCTTAAAAACATTTTTTAAGGCTCAAGTATTTTGTGCAGCATTTTGGTGTATCTTCTTGAGTATTCTTGCCCATTTTGTCACTAAATTCAAGACCTTGATTATGGGTAGTTTGTCCTAAAGAACTTCAAAAATTATAGGAAGCATCTATCTAATGCCCATGCTTCCCATGGTATATTATTTAGATATACAGGTACTTTAAAACTCAATTCTTAAAAGCAAATTTATCTTCCCTAGGAAAACTCATGGGTTACAAGTTAAGAATGTGATTTTCACACAAACGTGAACTCATGTGAATCACTCAGTTGATACCTTCAGTGCCATCTGGCTCTGCTTGCTCCTCACGCTGCTTTTGCTTAAATTTCAAGTTCCCATAATGCATCACAGCCCCCGTGAGCTTGTAAATGGAGACCTTTTCTTCATTAGTAAAGCCCAATATATCAATAGCACTCTGTCAATATAACCAATAGGATAGTTGTTAGGTTGCAATCCACACACTTACTATTAACAGTTCACGTTCCCATTCCTGACTTGTTGATCAAACTGAGGAAACTACCAGTACTAATGTGGGACAAGGACCTCCTTAGATTGCGTGTGTAGAGACTTGGTCAACCAAAGGCCATCACAGAGCATTAGAATTAAAGGAGCATACCCTCTGAAGATTCAGAAAGTAAACTTAGAATAGGGAATAAAGACAATAAACTTAAGGAACTTGTTATTTTGAGAGGTGGTATGGATCTAATGCAGGTAGATTGCAAAAAAAATTAGTTTAGGTACATTCAGGAATAACAGATCTGTAAAATGTTGTAGGGGCACATCCTACTCTTCCTTTGACTCTAAGTGACACATCCATGCTCATCCTTGCATCTTCCTTTGCTACTTCTACTAGAGACTGAATGTTTATCTGAATGACTATTGCTCTGACCCACTATAATAATTTCCATTTTCTTGTGTTCTACTTACATCTGTGGCCATCAGTTCTTCCTGATCATCAATGCTGGGCACACTGATTTCCCCTTGACTGACAAATGGGTAATCATACGGGTTCGTGGTAATCAGAAGCATTTCTAAGTACATGGACCAGAGCAAAGATAAGCACAATTATTCTCTGCATTAAAACAAGAGATTTCTAGACAAATTTTAAGCCACTACATGATGTTTGGTTGAAAGGTGATTGATGGGCACTGAAGGGCCATTTAAAGGATATCTGGTACCACCTCAGACACTTTGAAGTTGGTGTCATGGTGTTTCTTATCATTCTCTATTTTTAAAAAAACTCCTACACTCCAAAGAAGATAATCACTTAGTGGGAAAGGTTGTATCTATAAGAATAATCATCATAGTGTTGACAATAGAAAATTCAGAATTGGAAACAATCAAAACACCCTTAAAGGGGGTATGGTTACCAGAGATAAGTAAATTATGCTTATCTCTAGAATGGAACACAATACAGCCATTGGAAATAATAATATGGAGCTATATTTAGTGACATGGAAAAAGCTATGATATATTATTGCCCAATGAGAAAGTAGATTACAGAAGAACATGTAACTCTGATTTTGGTTGTGTAAATTGTATGTATGTATCTATATGTAAGGATATGTGTATAGAAATGACTAGAAAGATATTCTTCCAAGTGTTCATAGTTGTTATTTCATAGTCATAGGAATTAGAGGTGTTATTTTCAGTTTTCCTTTTGCTTTCCAATTTTTCTAATGAGCGCATATAAATTTTTACCAAATTTATAAAGCAATTTTTAAAAGTAAAATAGCATATAAACTTGACAATGTTTAGTTGTCAAATACTGTGTTGGACCATGCATTGATAGGTGTTGGTGCAGTAATTCTGAAAAATAATGATAATGTTTCTTACCAATTAGTTCTGGTTTCTTGTTTGATGTGATCTGATAAAAAATATGATAGCTTCTTTCAGCCTTAAGCTGGAAAGTAACTCTAGACTTCTCTAATAGATCTGGAAGGAAAAGTGTAAAAGTTCATGTGACATGCAAATTTGATTTTTGGTCAGTTTTATGGATCATGAAAAACAGAAATGATTTTAAAGGATATCTGAGCACTTACATGTTTCAATATCAGCAGAAGCCAGTTTTCCTGTAGTGCCAAAGTGGATTCTGATGAATTTACCCTTGAAAGGAAAACTAATATTACTACCTTGTTTTCACATTTATCAAATCTTTGGGAAACTCAAAACACTTGACATGCTAATGCTCTAATATTAAATCAATTCAGAGACTAATTTTGTCAGTGGGAGAAAGGGTATCTCCTATTTTGTAAGTAAAAGAATTTTCTTTGATTTTAAAATTGTGAATATGATAAGTATGTGAAGTAAGGGACATGTTGATTAGCTTAATATAATCATTCCATAATGTATACATATATCAAAACATCCTATTGTACCCCATAAATATATACAATTATTTGTCAATTAAAAATAAATAAAATTTAGACGTTTTGAATAATTCTAGCTAAAGACAGATAAAAAAAAGAATTCAGGGAGAGGGTCATATATCCTTTAAGACAAGGCTTTGATCCATGTTATTACATGCTCAGAGGAAAAGGAAAGAATCATGATGTAATGTAATGTGAATGAAAAAGATCCAGAGAATGTATTTGCAAACATCCCATAAATTTTGACCAGTGAATAGTGTGTATCATAGTGTCTAAGAGACTTACAAAGCGAGAGGAGTTGTCATTCCTCACGGTCTTGGCATTGCCAAAGGCCTCCAGCAGGGGGTTGGCACTGATGATTTGATCTTCCAGTGTCCCCTGCAAAGGCAAGAGCAATCCTCGCATCTGGGGCTCGGGAATTTCTTACCTGAGAGCCCCAGCCGAGCCTGGGGCTGGGGCTGACCATGGCAATCTCACTCACCTGCATTTTGCCAGAAGTAGCTTCCTCCTTCTTCTTGTCCCCAGTAACTGCAATTGTTGCAAAGTACTGGATGACACGCTTGGTGTTCACAGTCTTCCCTGCTCCGGATTCTCCACTGTCAAATCAAAACTAAGTCAGATGAGGTCCCAAAGCTAGCAGCTATCACAGCCATAAAAGAAAGCACAATATCTACTTACGTGATCAGGATTGACTGATTCTCCCGGTCTACAAAAGAGAAATTATAGACATTTAATACTGTTTTATTATATATTTGTAAATGGCAAGTAAGGTAAAATTGTAGTGAATTTGGTATGTTTCAGTCTGGGCTTTGCAATCATTAGGGCTTGTTGGGCCCTTCATCCTCCCCAATTTTACCACACATGTACCCATGTAAACAGAACACTGCCACTTTGTATACTCAAGTCTTCCAAGAAATATTTCCTTTGAGGAAAAATTTTATGGGGAAAGAATATGTTGAAAGCTCCAGTGTAAGTGATGATCACATTGGCTGTATTTTCCTGAGGCACCAGACATTTTCTTTTCTTTTTAATACTCTACCACTAAACATGTATTAAACATACACTTGGCTCTTTAGTTGCATTTAGATGATAATTTAAAGTAGGGACATTATTTATTGTAGATGCAAGAAGTAATGAGAAATGGGCATTAGAGATGTTTTTAGTGTGTGAGGAGTAAGTATAGTATAAAGGTGGTAGCTTTGGCAGCACTCATGGCTTTGGTCATAATTTTAGAGGAAAGTAAAAGTTTGTTTTGATGTTTTACTGTTTCTGAAGAGGAATTCTCTAAGCCCTTTCTCACGGTGCCACAAGTACTTTAGACTGGTCTAGCTGAGACAATATTATAGGAAATAGATCCATAGCATGACCGTCTTAATAAACAGATGTGCCTTAAAATCTGGAGCCTGTTCGGGCTGGTTCTGGGCAAAGGGCAATAGCACTTGTGCTGTCCTTAACCTAGACTATTCATTGGTCGTAATTTATGATACGGAGGATAAAACCACAGAGGCAATTTTTATTCTTCTGTTTCTTGGCCCAACTAAAGAGCCAAGTGCATGTTTGATACGTGTTTAGTGGTAGAGTATTAAAAAGAAAAGAAAATGTCTGGTGCCTCAGGAAAATACAGCCAATGTGACCATCACTTACACTGGAGCTTTCAACATTTTCTTTCCCCATAAAGTTTTTCCTCAAAGGAAATATTTCTTGGAAGACTTGAGTATACAAATACTAGGGATTGCAAATCATCTTTTACATTCTCTCCTTCCTGGCACTTCTCCATCACAAATACCAGCCTCAACTAAAGGGGATCATCTCAAAGAGTGTGTTGTGATCGACTAGTCTCTTTCTCCTATGGGTCAGCTCTCAAAAGATTATGCACATACAAAACATTCGGCTCACTCACCAGTCAGCATGAACTGATAGGCGTTGTCAGAGATGGAGAAGATGTGGGGCGGGGCCTCCTGGCGCTTCTTGCCTCGGTAGGCCGTCACCACCTCGGGGTTGTACACCGGCAGCCACTTGTAGGGGTTGACCGTGACACAGAAGAGGCCCGAGTAGGTCTATGCAAGGGAAAAAGAAAGAATAACTAGCCAAAGGCCTTTCCTGTTATTTGTGCAATTCACTTATTAATTGAATTTTCACAAAAAGGAGCACTTTAAGTGAGTACTCTATATTTCTTCAAGGTATCAGCATGAAAACTAATTGGCAAATTCAACACTGTGCTAGCAAAATCCTTCAGTTGAAGGGATTGCAATTCAGAATTTTTACTGTTCTCCTTGGGGCTTGTCACAGTCATTTTCACATAGCAGGAGCATCAAAAGCATGGTTTGGTTTTTTATAATATGTACTATGAAACATTGTTATTATTTTAAGGGAATGGGTATATATTTCCTGGAAGCATTAAAATAATTCGACCTTATGACATAAGCTAAGTGTCTAACAATAAGGGAATGATTAGGTGAACTGTGGTAAATCTTCGTAAGACAATATGATGCAGGCAGTTTAAAAAGCGAATGTGAAAATACGCAGCAACACTGGTATAGCATTTACAAACTATTTTTAATTTATAAGGAAACAGAACACAAACTATTGTAAATACATTATGATTACAGCAAAGGGATTTTAAAAATCTTTTGAAAACTGGTTCAGAACAGGCACCAACCAATTAGAATGGGTGCTGATACCATAAACATGAGGTATACCTATGTAGGTGTTGCCCAGCTAAATAGCGGAACTGGCTAAACTGTGCAAAAATAGGAATGCAGCATAATAAATTCAATTCAAAAATATTTACCAAATGTGTATTATGTGTTAGGCCTCTGCAAGGCAGTAGAAATGAAACATAAGTGAGGTCACGTCCCTCAGGGAACTCCCAATCTACGTGGGAGACAATCATGTAAATGAATGATCAGAAAAAAACATGAGACAGAAACAACAGGGCAGAACATGCAGCTCTGCCTGGGGAAGTTGGAAAGGTTTCGCCCAGGAGGTCCGATTCCAGGCAGAAGGGACTAGAATACACAGATATAAATTGCTGTTATTTGGGGAGAGTGAAAATGAGTAAAATGTGATCTTTAAAATAATCGTTTTTAAGTGTTAAAACATAAGTTTATCTTTTCCCTCTGGATGATTCTGGAGCTAGAATGGGGAGAGTAAAAGTGGATGAGGTAGGCATGTGGTTGGGATGTAAACAGTAGCTGCTCAGGTGTTTGCATGAGGGATCTGTGCAAACCCCGTGAACATGGGCACTGGCCTTCCCAGCTTTGGATGAGAAGGCGAGGCTGGAGTGCTGGTTGCTGGGTTGTGCATCACAATAGCAATAGCAATAATCAACATTTTAACTACTAGTGAGAGTGAAATGGGTCACTACCGATGACCCATTTGTACTACAGTGGAAGCAATGAGCCGGTGGGGGACATGGTGATGATGATAAGGACCACTGGTAGCAGGGCACTCACGTAGATCATCCAGGCTGCATAACGCTCTTTGAGGTTGTACAGCACGGCAGGCTCATGCAGGTGAGTCATCATGGCCATGTCCTCGATCTTGTCAAATTTGGGGGGGTTCATGGGAAAAATCTGATCATCCTTCACTGTCAGAGTCTGGTAGAAAGTAAAGATAAGCATTTACATTGACTGAATGACCAAACCAAAAAGAAAAAAAGAAGAAGAAAGAAATCAATAAAATGTGGCGGGCTCCTGGGACTCTACTCACCGCTCCCGCTTCAGTCTTCACTGTCACTTTCCCTCCTTCTCTGCTCTGGACAGTCCCTTTAACAAAGGATTCCTTGGGCTCCACCACAAAGACAGATGTCTTGGCGTCAAAGGGCCTATTCTGCGCCTCAATGCGCTCCTTTTCAGACTTTCGGAGGTACGGAGCAGCCTCCCCAAAAACAGCCATCTCTGAGTCTGCACTCATGGCTGCTGAACTCAGAGGTCCTAGAAGAGATAAAACATTTTGCACTAGAGAGTCTGGGCCCAGTTGGAAATTCCACTAGGTAGGTCTACTGTGTACCACATTACAGCTACTGAAACAAACATAATCACAAGAACTAAAAGGCATCAGGTGGTCACTGTGTACTGTGTTCAGGGCTTTACATCCATTATCTTCTTTCATCCTCCAAGATTTCTGCATTCTAATCAGGAAACAAGGTCTCAGGAAAATAGTCTCAGCGCTGCTGCCAAGTAGCTTGTGATGTTGGGTAAGTCACTTGATCTTTTTGAGCCTAAGTACCTCCATCTTTAGAATAGGGATTATAATTTATTTCTGCCTTTCTTAATTACAACCCATGAGATATGGCGAAGACACTTTGGAAAAAAACTTTACATAATGACTGAGAGAGAATTTGAAATAGTTCAGGCTATCATTTATATATAAAATGTCATTTACTATAACGTCACAAAATTCCATGTCTTGCTATGTAACATAAGAGAACTTTATTTCCTCCTCTAGATGTCCAGATTGGCTCAAGTTTAGTGGTTTATTGGGGATTATAATTTTTTTTTACCTTTTTTTCTTTTAGTTGGGTGCTTAGTAGAGTTTCTCTAACATAATTTCTATGCGTATCAAATCCAAATCAGTTTAACCCAGTTAAACTAATTAAGGATCCAAATCATAGCCAACATTATGCTCATTCTTCTTCATCGAAGGGCTCCCTTAGCTATTCCAAATTTCTTTCTGAAGATTGCAGGCCCCGTTTTCTCCATTCTGCGTTACCTGCTGGTTGCCAGTGGCACCAGCAGAATGAAAGGTTTGGCAAAGAATGCTACTGCCGTCATTACGTGATCAAATTACTTGAAACTCACTTTAATCAGCTATCCCAGTCTCTCTCTTTAGCAATGCAGTGTGAGCAGTAAGGCAGATTAATACCTCTGCTGTATATAACAAAAATTCCAGTGTTTTGTTTTCATACAGCACTTGGCATTGTGTAGGTGACTTTTTACAAGGGCGTCTTGAGAAGTTTAAAGGAAACATTGTCCTAAGTACTTTCTTATTTGTTGGATATCATGTTTACCAAATAGGACACATTTTTATCAAATTTGAGATTTTAGCAGGGGAATCTGAGTGCAGATTGTTTTTGCGCAGAGACAAAATATTCTATTAAAAGGGATTCTGTTGCTAAACTGTCACCCCACCAATGTTTGAGCCATAAACAAGGATGTGTGCATTGTCTTAAAAGGAAAGTCCTCCCTCTCTCCCTCTCTAGTCCCTTTCCTAAAGTACAGTTGTCAGAGGGTATTTACTGAGACAAGCACTTTCTCGAAGGTTGCTAAGTGACATAAATCCATCCCAGAGGCTCTTGCATTCTCCTCCAGGGACTGGTTAGTCCAAATCTTACCTTGTTAGCAAATGAGAAGATGTAGCCTGGAAGTCAGACGGTTCTGTAAAAGAAAAGGGAAAAGCACTAGATTAGTTAACCAAAAAGGGGGAAAATCCCATTTACAGCATTGCTTTCTATTGTAAGCAGAAGGCAACAAAATTCATGGATTTAAAATGTGCAGTTTCAGAAGGAGCAGTACCAGAACTAGCAGCTGCTGCCGACACTGGGCGGTGTGGCCAGTGTCCCTCTTGAAAGACCCGTCCTGTTCCCACTTACCTTGGAGCTTTTTAAAGCAGGACGAGTCAGCCTCATTCCAAGGGCTCTTTTATATGGATAGCTATGGAAACAATGCAGCTGCCTCTTCTTTCTTAAGTCAAAAGGAATTGTTTGGCAAAATACCTCTTGGCAATCTAGAGTCTCCGCATAATTCTCATTCATATTAAGAATGGTTGGATATAATTAGAAATATTTTTCTTATTGAGTATGTGAATAAATCTCCTATGGATAATTTGAGAAGATGATCCGAAAGAAAGATTCAGGCTGGTGGATAAAGACAGAGGCAGGGCAGCCAGGATACCTGGCTTCTCTTAGAACTTCTTTTGGCTTTGCTGGGCATACCATTCCATTCGGGGTTGCCTTGTATGACTTTTGCATGTTTCACATATTAAATAATACAAATAAAATACAAATATTTATTTTAATTTTGTGAGGGTTAATTTTCACCTATTGATTGTTTCTTTCCAGCCCTGCAAAATTAAGCTATGTGCCTTCAACAAGTTAAAAAGGGAGAAAGTCCTCTCTTTGTTGTTCGCATATTCTTGTACTTTCAGGAATTTCCTTGCTGACTCACCTTTTTGCTTTTGCCCAGTTTTTCCCTCTACCCAGCACACCATTTCTTGTCCCCCTACTCATTTGACTCACCACAATAAGAAAGGTTAAATATTTTCTAGTAGTAAAGGTGCTTATAGAGAGTACTTTTTTAACATTTTTCATGTCATAGCACACTGAGAAGAAAATGACAATGTTAGCATTGCACAATAGAGTAACGTGGAAGAGATTTGGCTATATCTGTAATAAAGGGCTCGGCGAGAGTATTTCTTTGTGTTTCTTTACACGTCTTTATGTAATATAAATATAATAAATATAATATGCATAGCATTAAGGAAAATACTAAATACTGAATGTGTCTGAAATTCCCTAATAATATCTTCTTGAAATTCTTAAGGAAAATTTTGAGCTAGATTCCACGAACAAAGCTTGTGTATATCTTTCTTTATACTTGAAATATGACACACATTTCCTGATCAAATTTTTTTAAATGATGCAGGCAATATCTGTGTTCTTGATAATTACCATCGTGGGGATCTTTGCACAAGAAAGGGATGAAAATGTAAAACCAGGTTTTTTACAACTGTTGAAATATTTTAAAAATTTACCAGCTCTTCTTTTTCCCTCATTGACAAAATAAATTTTCTAGGATAATGAGAATAAAATTTTAATCCATTTGAACTCTTTTTCTTATCAAATATTTCAAAGAATAATGAAGCTCTCATTTTCAAAAAGTCCACGTGTTATAGGAGTCACCTGGCTGCCAGGTTAGTCAAAAGGCACGTCAGTCACAAATACACAGAAGTGCCTAGTACATTCCAAGTCCAATATTTGGAGCTATCACTCCAAGCTACCTCCACCAGGACAACCTGCCCAGCCTTCAGGCATCTTTACTCTAGTTGGCTGCACTTTGGGCTGCATGCCTTGTCCCAGGCATGCTGGAACACCATCCCTCCCAGAAATTCCAGGGGTCTCTTGACTGCAGCAGACAGCATCACACTCTCAGCTGGCTGCCGCTGTCCTTCGTGGTTCCATTCAGCACATGGCAAGTGCCACCATTGTGTTTGCCTCCTTTGAGGATTATAGGGTGCGCTGTTGAACTCTAACACGGCCCAGGCCACCCTCTGAGGAACCCTTGATCAGCCTTCTCGCAGATGAAAGCCGCCTCTCAGGGCTCTCGCCCCCCCTTCCCACCCAGCCAGTCCAAGGCTGAAGGAATCAACATTTCATGGCACATCTGTAACCTTTTTGATGCCAGGACACACTGGTTGGGAAGCTCTGCTTTAAGGTGAGCTGTGGTGCTATTCCCCCAAGCTAAATAGCCATTTTTAGTGCCAAACCAATATTTTGATATTCCCTTCTTGCAGCCTAGCTACCCATGGGCATTTTTCTTATGCTTTATTAAATATTTCTTGTTTTATGTTGCTTATGAAATGATCTTCACTTTTAAGTCATCTTACGGTTATATATTGTTTCCCCAGTTTATAAACTCTTTTGGGGAATAAGGTGTCTAACATTCTTTTTGAATGCGAAGAAGAAAATGCAAAGCCTCATTCCAGTGGTTGAGAGATGCACCTTAATTGTTCCTTATGCCACTTGGCTCATGACTCATGACTGATAAATGTTCTTCAAGAACTACAGCTTAAAGAATGTCAGTCAGGATAATTTATTTCTTCACTCTGCAAACAGGTCAAAGATATACATTCGCTTTGTGCCTTTTTCCTGATTTCATCAATATTTTTACCCTGCTCTAATGAGTCAAGGCCTTTCTACTTTCCATTGCTCACTCCTTGGGATATCTGCATATTTAGGTCTGGTGACAACTCAGGAATAGAGAGAATTTAAGAGTGAATACTCGGCCGGGCGTGGTGGCTCACGCTGTAATCCTAGCACTCTGGGAGGCCGAGGCGGGCAGATAGTTTGAGCTCAGGAGTTCGAGACCAGCCTGAGCAAGAACGAGACCCCGTCTCTACTAAAAATAGAAAGAAATTAGCTGAACAACTAAAAATGTATAGAAAAAATTAGCCGGGCATGATGGCACATGCCTGTAGTCCCAGCTGCTTGGGAGGCTGAGGCAGAAGGATCGCTTGAGCCCAGGAGTTTGAGGTTGCTGTGAGCAAGGCTGATGCTATGGCACTCTAGCCTGGGTGACAGAGCAGGACTCTGCCTCAAAAAAAAAAAAAAAAAAAAGTGAATACTCATCTGTGCCATGCCAGGAGGTTCAGAGGGAATAGCAGCCACTAACATTGTCTTCAGGAGGGTTATAGTCTGAGAAATCAAGAGGGGATTAATAAAGTGGCTCAAGTCACCTTCAAAACAACATGATGTCAAGTTTACAAAAACGTAGTGTACAACTTATGTGCAAGGAAGGAGCCATATTTTATGCATCTCTTTGATCCTCATCAACACGTAGGATAGTGCTAACATAGAAAGTACCTCCAACTTCTAGTTTACAAATTCCAGGATGCTCCAGGTTTCTTCATCCTAATCATTCTTGTTCCCAAAAACTGAAATCGGGACTTGGATTTAACTTTTGCCTACATACCAGCTGGATATCTTTGGAAATTTACTAAACCTTCTCAAGACTCAGTTTCCTGCTCTGTAAAAGGGATCATAAAGTGCTACCTCATAGGAGTTTTTGAGGAGTAAATGAAATAATAAAGTGCTTGGTAGCTTAAAACAGTGCCTGGCACTCATTACTCATTCAACTGATATTAGCAATTGTGATTGCTGTGACCCCCGTATTTTGTTAGTTCTTATTCTGAACTCTCTGCTGCAGTGAACTGGGTTTCTTTCTGGTCCCTCTAACAAGACATGCTTGTTCCAATAATCGTTTCAATTACCCAGTAAACATTTACACAGCATTGCTGCATGCCAGGCGCTCGGGTCAGCTCCCCCTGCCACCATGGAATGGCCTCCCGTCTTTCATACCATTGTCTCATGTGTATCAAAATCCAACTCAGATCTTATCCAGACATTTTTCTCGGTTATTCTACCTGGCAGAGAAAAGGCAGTTTGGCGTAGAGAGAGAGAATGACAAACTCAGCAAGCTGTTACATGAAGAAAGGTGTGAAGAAACGCGAGTCCATTCTAGGAAGTTTGTGGTAGAAATGGAAAAGAAAAAGTGATCAAGAAACTGGTTAACGGGTCGTCTCTGCAGAGGGGAACTGAATGTTTGGTAACAGGGTGGGAGGGAGACTCACGTTTCATCCCATACCTTTTTGTATGTTTTGAATTGTGTGCTGGGTACCTGTGTGTTACTGCTTTAAAAATGAAAAGTGATAATTTGTCAAAAGAGGATCCATTCTAAAAATTGAAAGAAAAGAATAGATGAGATTGAAAGAAGTATGACCCTAGAATTAAAGAGATGGGGGATTACGC
Organism: Eulemur rufifrons; assembly: GCF_041146395.1. NCBI lineage: Eukaryota > Metazoa > Chordata > Mammalia > Primates > Lemuridae > Eulemur > Eulemur rufifrons. Next base: position 6,225,851 of record NC_090991.1, read on the forward strand.
CCTAGAGGAGTCAGGACCCAAGAAATAAATTTTCAAATGGCCACTTGTGTCTCTTTTCCATAAACCAGATGCCAGGTTCATCAGTCCTCTTTGTTGATAAACACAGGTATTGTTCTCAAGGACTGCACTGGTTTTCTGCTTCAAACATGGTATCTTTGCAGCAGCAACCCACATGTATAAAATCCCATTGTCAGAAATCTATACTTCCAAATGTCCAGTCACAGAATCTCCTGAGAATTTGCTTTATAAAGGGGGCCGGGGGGAAAGGCTAGCAAGAGGCCTGTGAGAGTACTCAAAGTTGAAAGTTATTGAGAGAAATGATGAGTATCACTCAAAGCCATTTATAATGGTTTTGTCATATATTGCATGACTGTTTTTAGCAGTTCCAGATTTAGCTTTCAAAGTATACATTATTTAGTCTACTTTGAAATAGGTGTGGAAGAAAGAAAGTTTGTATGTATTTACACTCATGGGTAGAATTGTACAGAAGTTGTGCTGTATTAAAATCCAACAAGAATCCAAAGGCTTCTTGTATGTAAAGCATTCTGTTAAGTGCCTAGGAGAGAGGAAGATGGGCCATGACTGGTGCCTGACACCTAGCAGTTCTACCAGCACAAAACACATGATCTGAATGTGAAAAGGGAGTTTGGTAACGCTTCACAGAAAAATATGAGAAGCAAAAATAGGAGCAAAAATAGGAGAAGCAAAACGAACTCCCTTAAGACTAAATCAATATTTGTTTGTTTTTCTAATTATAAAAGTAAAATAGGTATATGAATATTCTATAAATTTGGAAAAAGAACAAAAATGAAATTCAAGAGCAATGATTTCTTAATGGTAAATGTAGAAAAAAATGCATTCACTTCTGTACATTTCAACATGCACTCATCAGCTTGTGTCAGGTTAATCTGATTATGCAATTTGAGGAAGAGAGCTGTCTTATCTGACTGAGATCTAAGAACAGTGTAAGGAAGAAGTCTGGGGAGATAGGTTGGAACCAGATGTGTTAGAAGCTGTTGCTATACTAACTCATCAAGAATGAATGTTCTGTCCCAGAATTCCAAAGCGGGCTGGCCACAGTACCTGCTTTTTGCCTTTGTTCTCAGGCCGCTGACCCCTAGTTTCCTTATTTTTCACTCATTTCTGCATTCTCGGGCTGGTTTTCCATCCCCCTTATCCACACCCGACACAATGGCCAACCCCCATCAGGCTCCTCTTCTGTCCTTGGTCTCTTCCTCCCCTGACCACACTCGACTGTACTATTGGGGTTCCTAACCCCTTACCCGCTTCCTAAGTCAAGGTCCTTCCCCCTAATGACGCCTGTGAAAGCTTGGAAACAACCATGACTTCCCCCTAGCTCTTACAACAGCCTTGCCAAGCCCACTCACAGCATGTGACAACAAAGAGCCTGGAATGCTTGACATGAGGGTTTGACTTGAATAAAATATTAGCGAAAACAACACAGCCACGGATTTAGAATGCTGTACCATTGAGCTCTAAAATCATCTCACACATGGTTTAAAATAAAATCTACCCAACATTTCTTTGAGAAATTTTAATTTTGTTTGACTATGATGAGATTTTTAAGTCAATTTTTAGGGATGGAAAAGAGTATTCAATTAACCCAATTCTATTTTCTTTATTCCAGTTGCAATAAAAACTGGAATCTTTTTTATCTTGTCCTGCCAAAATCATCCCCCTCAGGAAAAAAAAAAAAAAAAAAAAAATCCCATTCCCAGAAAAGAAAAGAAAAAAAGAGTGTAAGTTGGGGGTGGGGATGAATTCTCGTGGTTGAACGAGGAAAGATGTTGGCTATTTCTGTGAGCTGGACATTTCAAGCAGGCCCAAATGGGGATCAACTTCTTCAAAACTGCTTCTTTTTCTTTGTGGCTTTGGCTTGTCTCCGGTCAACTGGTCAAGCAGTTGATTAAAACAAGGCTGCACTCCAGGGCTGAGGAGTATTTTTAGGTCTTGAGGAAGAAGGTTTTTTTTATTTGAAGGAAAGGATGGTAATGTCATCCAAAATACTAGTCCTGTGCAGAAGCTGGCACTTGGCATGACTCAAGAAGCACATTTCACAAGGAACGCGGCCAAAGGCCACGCTTCAAGAAAACAACTGTTGGAGACCCAGTCATGCTTTTGGTCTATCTGAAAAACTGTATGGCAGAAGTTTTCATGGATTTTCTCATTCTTTGTCCCTCTTATAAACTGTCAGTGAACACAGGGATTTGCTTTGTTTTGACTGCCCTGACAGGGGCTCTAGCCTCATGTTCTGTATTTTCTCCTTTGTGCAATAGGAACAAAAATAACCAATGAAACCCCCAAGTGATATCATATCCTTGTAGGAAAATGTTAGCTGGCCAATCTTGAATAGCCCTCAAAGTGAAATTATGTGACGAGCTGACAGATGGAAGGTCAGATGCCTCTGTGTGCATGTGTGTGGGCCCAGCACCCATGCACGTGCTTCCCAGAAGGTGCCCATGCAGTTAGGAGAAAGGCAGGACGGGCTGAGCTGCTCATCTTTCTTGGATGATTCAGACTCATCATGGGGTAGCTGGTTGTTTAGATCGCCCCTGCAACCCCAAGATCTTACTAAAGCAAATGATTCTAAGTTGGCATTCAGGAAAACCAATAACTGAAGTGAAATAAAGAAATTGGACATCTGGAAACTGTCTTCAATGTTGTGAGTTTGTTTGAGCTACTCAGGACTAGTGAGCAAAGGCTTATGAACAGAAAGTCTTCAGCAGAAGCCGGCTTTTAGCCACCTCTGCTGTTTGCCTCCTGGGGAAGTTCGTCCAAAGATGTGGTAATAGGCCATTTTTTTTCAAGATGTGCCCTTTAGATACTTAGTCTGGCATGACTGGTGACAAAAAGATTTTTGTGGTCACATAAACTTGGAACACACTGTATGCTATATCCTTCTCTTGAAGAATAACAGTGCACACTGGCATGATAAAAGTTCTTTATTGTATTAAGTTTTTCACAAACTTATTGAGCCATGGGACTTTTTCCCATTTAGCGCTTTGCACCATACTGCCAAATGCTGGAAAATATTAACACAGTGTCTCTGAACTTTATTTTTCTGGTGCGTGTGCCAGTATGTGTATCAGTAGATCAAAGTAGAATCTGTGTGAACAAGCACCCCCTGGGAGCTTATTAGAAATGTCAGCTTTGGGACCCCACCCAGGACCCCCGGAATCTCTGCAGATGGGGCCCAGGGATCTGTGGTTTAATAAGCTCTCCGTGTGGTTCTTATTCATACTAAAGTTTGAGAAGCCCTGCTGTGGCTGTTCAGTCGGAAATGAGGCTGACAGTTGGATTTCTTAGATGATCACTAAGCCACCAAACCTTTTGGATTCCCTTCTTGGTTTCTAGGCCCACCCAGGCCATCCAAACAGTTTGCTTGTATCCCCAGCTCCACACACTGTCTTCTGTGGTGCTCTACTTCACATGGCCACTGTGCCTTGCTAATGTCGTTTCCACCTCTGTGTTTGCGCCATGGACTGCTTCTCAGAATAATGTTTTTAAATGCATACAGTGAAATATGTAGGATGACAAAAGAAGCCAAGTTATACTGAAATATAGTTATCAACATACTTTAAAAGCTAGGTTAATAAAAAAGCAAATATATCCCCATTTCATATAAGATCTAGAGGCAGGTCTGTAACTGCAGTCATGTGTCCCTTAACGATGGAGATATGTTCTGAGACATGTGTTGTTAGGCGATCTTGTTGTGTGAACATCATGGAGTATAATTACACAAACCTAGCTGGTACAGCCTACTACACACGCAGGCCGTCTGGTATAGCCTATTGCTCCTGGGCTACAAGCCTGTACAGCTTGTTACTGTACTGAATACTGGAGGCAATTGTACTACAGTGATAAGGATTTGTGTATTTAAATTAAGTAAAAATACAGTATAAAAGATTTTTTAAAACAGTATACCTGTATAGGGCACTTACCATGAATGGAGCTTGCAGAACTGGAAGTTACTCTGGGTGAGTTAGTGAGTGAGTGTGAGTGAATGTGAAGTCCTAGGACAGAACCGTACACTACCATAGACTTTATAAACACTGTGCACTTAGGCTATGCTAAATTTATTTTTAAAATTTTCTTTCTTCAATAATAAATTGGCCAGACGCAGTGGCTCATGCTTGTAATCCTAGTACTCTGGGAGGCCGAGGCAGGAAGATTGCTCGAGGTCAGGAGTTCGAGACCAGCCTGAGCAAGAGTGAGACCCCGTCTCTACTAAAAATAGAAAGAAATGATCTGGACAGCTAAAATTATATATATAGAAAAAATTATCCAGGCATGGTGGCACATGCCTGTAGTCCCAGCTACTCGGGAGGCTGAGGCAGAAGGATTGCTTGAGCCCGGGAGTCTGAAGTTGCTGTGAGCTAGGCTGACGCCGGGGCACCCTAGCCCGGGCAACAGAGTGAGACTCTGTCTCAAAAAAAAAATAAATGAATAAAGTAATAATAATAATAAATTAACCTTAGTTTATTCCCACTGAGATCCCACATTTCTGAAGCCTTTGTGTCCATATAATAACAACACCCAGCAAGGTACTTCAACTGTTCATTAAATTTCAACTTTGTGATTCATCTCACCCATCTCAATTTAGATTGCTTGGAAACAGGGACTGGACTTGAGCTTATTTTGAAATTCCCGGCATCAACTGCAACCAGCACAGTGATGAGCACCTGGTCCTCCAGTGGTTCTCAACCCTGGACACACATCATAATCACCCGTACATGCTGGGTTCTATGCCCTGGGCCAGCAGTTCACAAAGTGTGGTCCCAGCACCCACAGCATCACCTGAGAATGTGTTAGAAATGCAAATTATTGAGTGTCACCCCCGACCTACAGAGTCAGAAACGCCAGGAGTAGGGCCCAGCAAGCTATGATTTCAGTATGCACTAAAGCTTGAGAATCACTGCCCCAAGGACTCTGATTTAGAAGATACGGGGTGGAATTCAGAAAACTGTGTGGGAAAAGTACCAGTATTTGATAAACTCCACAAGGTCAAGGGTGGGGGCCGATTTTGCTCACCATTGTATCTCCAGTGCCTGTCTCGGTGCCTGGCACATGGCCTGGACTCACAATATTTGTTGAATAAAAGAAAGAAATGCAATTTTTGAAGCCCACATACTGAGTAATGAGCAACCATATTTCTCAGTATCTGGTGACTTTTATAAAAATTAGGGACAAGTCCTTAAGAAGATGACTATTGAAGGTGCCATTTATTGCAAGACATCAATTATTTAACAAGTGATGCCCTTGTAGCTTTCCCAGTAGCACCAGCTAAAGATTTGACCTGTGAGAGAATTTTGAAAAACAAGCCAAAAGGTCAGACTTTAAAAATCTAAATGTCTTTACCAAATTAAATGAAATTTTGCATTTTCTTTTTCTATCAGAACTTACCAAGTTGAGCTCTCTCGGGTTTTCTGATCTTCCTGACTACGGTGAGGATGACATGAGCTCTTGCACACTACAGAATAAGGGAGGAAAATCTTTCTGCATTCTACCTTCAAATATAGGAAGCATAAACTAAAACTACAAAGGACTATAATTTCCAAAAGACCATGATTTACATTCAAATAACAGATTGTCAGAGAGTGCACTTTGCGCTTTAAATAGTGTGTCACTGACTCATTGATCCTACTATGTGCAAATCGTTGCTGAAGACAAAACAGGGAATGCTGGAAGGTATTCCTACTTGCAAAGAACTCACAAACCAGAAGAGAAATGCAAGCAGAGAAGACAAATATCTACAATCCCTCCTGACCCTCTTTAGTGAGCTACAGAGCCCTTTCCCGGTATTTTCTTTTTATTTCTCTGTTTGTTTGTTTGTTTGTTATTGTATTCCCTCTTCACTAGAGCACAAGTCAAAGAAATCTCATTCACTGCCATATCTGACCAGCACTGAGAGTATTTTCTGGTGCATGGTAGACACAATGACTATTTCTTGCATGAAATGCTGTGAAGAAAACACAAGATTAAACACACGAAGTACTACTTTTCAAGTGTTAGATTCCACATTTAGGTCTTTATTTTCCTGTTGTCTGAGGAAGAACTGAGCTCTGGATTCCCACGGATCTGTGGGGTGCAGGTGCTGGTTCTGAAACGTGCTGCGCTGTGGTCCTGACCGCGCTGCCCGCCTTTTGCTGCCTCTGCTGCCTCCCCCGCTGTGACTATGTGATCACCAAAGGACACAATCTACGCAAGACACTTGGCGCGGAGCACGGTAACTGTTAGCTGTTATGGAAACAGAACATTGCCGTAGCTAGAACTGATAACTGAAAATGGAAAGTGCAGGCCTGGATCGGCAGGCCTTCAACAAACCGGGGAGGGATGAGGGGCCGTTGACTCATGACCTTTGAGAAGATGAGCCCTCAGCTCGCCATCACATCTTCTTGGAAGATAAGAAAAAGATTAGCTCATATTTATGTAAGATTTAAGATCAATCAATAATTACTCTGTATTGTCTCAGCTGAATTTTAATTTCTCTCTAAGTCTCTTTATTAAGATGAGCAAAGAAATTTCCTGTAATATTGAAAAATGTGTTTTACTAGTTCCAAGGACTGTTGATTTATAACCTTGAAGCTACAAATAGTTTTATGAAAAAATTATATATGTCACATTAAAAGTTTTTTTTCCTGTTATTATTTGTAGAAAGTTGTGTTTGCTCACTTAAAGTGATAAACTATATTTGTAATAAGAGGGTAATTTTACCCAACAACCTTGTGATAATTAACTCACCATGACTTCCAAAAATAGCTCCAATTTACTCAAGCAATATTAAAGGACTGTTGAAATTAGGAGCACAGCTAAAGGAATTTCCTCTTTGGTTTTACAAATAAAGTGACTCAGAATAACTTTAAAACGCAATGCAGAACTTGATTTACTTTGACACTATTATTGTTTGTTCTGTTGAAGTGATTTAAATTTCATTCTTATTTGAGGCATCAATAATTTTAACAAAAAAATATAAATATATGTGTTATATTTATATAATCACTAAATAAATACTTTTAAAAACATGTTTTTCAAACTCTTTCTTTCCATTGCTGAGATGATATGGTCCTTTCTATGTGTTTTTCCAGAGAAGCTGCAAGTTCTCTTTCATGTGTACTGTGCGGTGTATCTTCCAGTGGTGAGATACCTAGGCACCCACCTGGGACCATCGTGAGACCTTGTGGAAGAATTGTTGTCAAATCATGAAAGTCCCCAAGCTTCTGGTGCCCTATATGTAAAGTCAGGATAATAACACCTGTCCTGCTTTACAGATCAAATTAAAGGTTGTGTACAAGGGTACTATGGTTTGACTGTGTCTCCCAAAGTTCATGTGCTGGCAGCTTAATCCCCAATGCAATAGTACTGAGACAGGGACCTGTAAGACGTGACTAGGTCATGAGGACTCTGCCTTCATAAATGGACTAATGCTGTTATCTCAGGAGTGGGTTAGGTATTGCAAGAGTGGGATCCTGATGGAAGGATGAGTTGGGCCTCTTTTCCTCTTCCTCGATCTCTTCCCTCTTTGCCTTCTGCAATGGGACGACAGGCAAGAAGGCCCTCACCGGATGCCAGCACATTGTCATTGAACTTCCCAGCCTCCAGAACTGTGAATTAACTTTCTTTTCTTTATAAATTACTAAGTCTGTGCTACTCTATTATAGCAACACAAAACAGACCAAGACAGAGGGTATCATAAAATGGGAAAATTATATATGTGTGTATGTATAATAACATATATATGGTAATACTATAACAGCATTAATACTATTAATATCTATGTATAACTATATACACATATACAGTCATGCATTGCTTAATGATGGGTCTACATTCTGAGAAATGTGTTGTTAGGTGATTTTGTCGTCGTGTGAACATGAAGGAGTGCAATTGCACAAACCCAGATGGCACAGCCTGCTGCACACCTAGGCTGTATGGTGTAGCCTGTTGCTCCTGGGCTACATACCTGTACAGCTTGTTACTGTCCTGAACACTGGAGGGAAATGTAATACAATGGTAAGTAATTGCGTGTCTAAACGTAGAAAAGGTACAGTAAAAATGTGCTATTTAAGGTAAAAAATGGCACACTGCATAGGGCGCTTACCATGAATGGAGCTTGCAGGACCAGAAGCATCTCCGTGTGAGTCAGGGAGTGAGTGGTGAGTGAAGATGAAGGCTTAGGCCACTACTGTGTGCTGCTGTAGACGTTATAACACTGTACATCTAGACTGCACTAGATTTATTAAATTTTCTTTCTTCAATAATAAATTAACCTTAGTATACTGTAACATTTTGACTTTATAAACTTCTTAATATTTTCAAACTTTTTGACTCTTTTGTAATAACATTTTAACTTAAAACGCAAACATACTGTACAGCTTCACAAAATATTTTCTGCATATCCTTATTCTATAAGCTTTTGTATTTTTTAAATTTGAATTTTTTTTTTCTTTTTGAACTGTTTTTTTAAAAATTAAGACACAAACACACATGTTAGCCTAGACCTACACAGGGTCAGTATCATCAATGTCACTGTCTTCCGCCTCCACATTTTGTCCCACTTGGAAGGTCTATAATGTCACAAAGGTGACAGGAATTTTTCGACCCCATTATCACCTTATGGGACCACCGTCATATATGTGGTCCCTCATTGATTGAAATATCATTATTAGGTGCATGAGTGTATGTATATGTAGGTCATTACTGCTAATGTTCTTTAATGGCTGGCGTTTATGACTCCCACAGGAAAGGGCTATCAGACTCTTCAGTGGACCTAGTCATTAGCTATTCAGTCCATAAACCTCAGTTAGTAACATTGAATATTATTGGCCACATCTTATTCAAAAGAGCACAATATAGAGTATACTTTTCCTTTTTTATAAAAAGTATTGGAAAATGAAAATCAGCAAACACTAACTCTGGATCTTAGCTAGAAGAGTCCTCTTATTCCTCGACGACTACTTCTTACTGGGGAACTGGAGCCTCGGATGACAAAGGGACAGGTCTGGCCTGAACAAAAAGCCCTGCTGGCCAAGAGAGATCTGGCAGTGACCTAGCACAAATGTCCCTTCTCTGTGACAACCCCTCACAGACTTGATTGAGCCTTTCTCCAACCTGATGTGACCCCTTTTTTAGACCTCTTTCTCTCGTTGATTGCACAGTAGAGAAGTCGTTTTTTTTTAATAATAAATAATGCATTGCTATATATAATGACAAAGTTTTAAAAATGAAGTATGTAAGTATATAGAGTTAAAAAGGGAGTGCTCTGCTATCCTCTCCCCCCTCCAGCCCACAGTTAGTAGTTTTTAATATGTACATACAAAAAAGTTTAATAAAGCTATCATTCTGAACATTTTGTCCTACATTTTAAAAATCTTTTTATGTCAGAACATACAGTGATATACCTATTCTATAATATAATACACATTCTTTAATTCTAATGGGCATTCCTTTCTCTTCTTTCTCTCTTTCTCTTTGGTATTTTACAAACAATGCTCCAGCAAACGTTCTTTTATACACTCACATACATACACGTACATATTTCTGAAGGATACTTTTATAGTCTTGTTTTATGCAATTAGTTCTTTAATGCAGTTAAAATTTATTTTTATATATAAGATGATATGTAAATTTAACTTTACGTTAAAAAAAGGATGTCCCTTAGTTTCCAGCCATCCATTGAATAGTCCATCTTTTTCCCATTCCTCTAAAATGTTAACTTTATCATAAGCTAAATTTGCGTGTATTTCTGCCATTGATTTATTTGTCTGTCTACAGATCTATTTGTCTGTACCGATGCCAGGCTTCCCAGTTATGATAATCTTAGAGAACATTTTCAAATCTGGTAGGACAGGTCTTCAAACATTGTTCTTTCAAAAAAATGTTTTCATTGTTCTTGTGCATGTTCTCTTCCAGATAAACTTTAGTATTAGCTTATCAGATTCCATTTAAAATTATATTAGATCACCAATAAATAAATAACATAAATAAAAATTATATTAGAAACTTCAAAAAAATTAACATATAGTAAAATTGACCTTTGGGGGATGTACAGTTCTGTGAGTTTTGGTGCATAAATAGATTTGTGTAAGAACCACCACAATCGGGACACAGAATAGTTCTATCCCCTCAGAGAACCCTCCCTTGTGCCACCACCTCTTTGCTTTCCCACCTTTCTCCAGCCCTAACCCCTGGCAAACGCTATCTGCTCTGTCACTATAGTTTTGTCTTCTTGAGAAAGTTATGTAAATGAATTCATATAGTATATAACCTTTTGAGACTGTTCTTTCACTCGGCATGATGCCCTTCAGATTTATCCAAGTTTTTGGCCATGTCAGTAGTTTGTTGCTTTTTTATTGTTGAGTAGTGTCACACAGTTTGTCCATTCTCCCTGCTGAAGGACATGTCGGTTGTTTGCAGTTTGGGGCCATTATAAATCGAGCTCTCCTACGCATTCATTAAAATATACCCCAATAGATAGACAAAATGGACTCCTTGTGGCTAAAATGAGACACACCAAAACCAGAATCTAATAACAGCCATAGCAGGGTGAGGGGTTGGTCACGTGTCCTTGTGTTATTAACTGCCACAAGGTTTCAGCAGAAACAAGCTCGGGATAAACACTGCCAGAACAACTACAGCTGGACATTTCCCAGCTGACCCGACAGACTGCCTGACACCAGCCAAGCAACCCCTCCCCCATTTGCAGTCCTGCCACAACTCCAACGGGACAGAAGATGTCTTTGTGCCCTATAGGTCCCTTTTTGATGTAGAGGTGGAGCCAAACTCCACCTCATTTGAATGTTTAAACCCTACCCCAAAGTGAACATGGACTGTATGTTACATATATCTTTACCCACTGCACACGTGCCTACCTTCCCTCATAAATATTCATAGATTTTCCCCAAATCTGCTAAGTATGTATGTAAGGCAGACCCTGTAAGGCATAAATACCAGCTTCCCCTTCCTTTCTACAGAGCATGCACTTTCAATTTTTTCCCAGAGGTTGTGTTTTCCAATCTGCAGATTGTTTCTCCCTCTGAAAATAAAGTTTTCTGCTTTCCTTCCTCCATAGATCTCATGGTCTTTTGTTACATCCACGTACAGTTTTTTTGTGTGAACATAAGTTATCATTTTTCTCTCATTTTTACCGAGGAGTGAGATTGCTGGGTTATAATGGTGAGTGGAGGTTTTTACTTTGTAAGAAACTGCCAAACCGTTTTCCATTTTGCATTCCCACCAGCAGTACATGAGAGTTCCAGTTCCTCCATATCCTCACCAGCACTTGGTATTGTCAGTATATTTTTATTTTAATCATTTGGATCAGTGTGTAGTGGTATCTTATTTTGGTTTTAATGTGCATTTCTCTAATGGCTAATGATCTAAATACCTTTTCTTGTGCTTATTTGCCATCCTTATATTCTGTTTGGTAAAGTGTTTAGATATATTTCCCATTTTTAATAGGGGTTTTTATTTTCTTACTATGAGTTTTGAGAATTCTTTATATATTCTAGATATGAATCTTTCATTGCCAGGGACGTCTTCATGGGAGTGTAACCTGGGAAGTTGAACAGGGACCCACACTTGAAAGGACCCCATACTTTGTTTAATGTGGTTCCATCACAATCTTGAAATTCTTAACAATTTTTCAACAAGGGGATCCCAAATTTTTATTTTGTACTGAGCTGCATAAATTAGGCAGCTGGGTCTGTTTGTTGGATGTGTGATTTGCAAACGCGTTTTCTCAGTCCTAGCCTATCTTTTCATTCTTAAAAGACCAAATTCTGTAAAATAATTTTAAAGAGATTTACTCTGAGCCAAATTTGAGGACCATGACCCGAAGCCACTCCCAAGAAGCCTTGAGCAAGTGGACTTTCTGTGGCTGGGCTACAGTTCGGTTTTATACATTTCAGAGAGACAGGGCTTACAGGTAAAGTCATAAATCAATACGTGGGAGGCATACATTGGTTTGGCCTGAAAAGGTGGGCCATCTGGGGTGGGGTGGAGGGGGGCTTACAGGTTATAGGCAGGTTTGAAGATTCTTTGACTTGTAATTGGTTAAAGACATGAAGCTTTGTCTAAAGGCTGGGAATGTTTTAACATGAGCTGTTTATCAGCGATAAGCCACCAGACATATATTGTTGTGTAAACTGAGGACCTGCAGGTTTGTCTTGCATACCCTTAGGCCTGTTAATGGGTTACAAAACGATGTCCCCAAGAAGGGAGGGGGGTATAATGAGGCATGTCTGACCTTCCTCTTCCTGGCAGGCAATTTAGTTTTGGGATATCCCTTTGGCCACGAGGAGGTCCATTCAGTCAGCCAGTGGGGGATGTGCCTTAAAATTTTATTTTAGCTAATAAAAGTCTTCAATTTTGATGAACTTCAATCTATGAGTTTTTTTTCTTTGATGGATTGCACTTTTTGTGTCATGTCCGGGAACTGTTTGATCATAAAGATTTTCTCTTTTGTTATCTTGTAAATGTGTTATTGTTTTGTTTCACATTGTAACCAGTCCCCCGTTGAACAAATTTCAATAACAGCTATACAATCCTCTCCCTTAACTAACTTCTTGACCGTTTGAGTTGTCTCTCAGAAATAGTGGATTTTCTGCAAGACAAAGGAGTTGAGATTCCAAGGGCCCCTGATGTCAAGAATCACCATTCCCCACGACCTGTCCCAAAGCATATGACCTGCTGCAATGCACGTAGCCCCTTGTTAGTTACACCAGGACCTGCCCAAGGCACGTGGCTCCTCCTTTAAAAGCCCAGGATCTCCCTTAGTCAGGGAGATGGACTTGAGACAGCTTCTGCCAACAGACTTCTTGGTGTCTGAATAATTGGATCTTTGTGTTATGAGTAACTGGACCTAGACCGAAACCCCCTTGTGGTTTTGATAGTAAAATTAAAATATATGATGCATTTTTAGTTCATTTTTGTATAGTTTATGAGATTTAGGTTTTACTTTGGAACTTTGATTGGCAATATATTTAATTTATAGATTAATTTAGGAAGAATTGACATTTTTACAATGTACATCTTTATATCTAGGAACATGATAATACTTTTTTCATTTATTCAAATCTTCTTTCATGTCCTATAAAATTTTATAGTTTTATTCATATATATCTTGCGCATTTTTATTAGTTTATTCATAGGTATTTTGTGGTTTTTGTTGCAATTTGAATGAGATTCGTTTTCTATTATATTTACTAATTCATTATCTTGATGGATTGAAGTTGAAAAGAAAGAATTGAAGGTGAATTGACGTTATAATAAAAAGAGCTGCTGTGCTGGGGTTGATGATCTTGTTACTAACTGTTCTTACTAATTGTTTGTTTTAGGCAGGCTCCCAAAGAGACTGATGTCTTCTTCCTCATTCCTGTGTTTCCCTTTTATAAACTAGGGGATGAGAGCGGGGGTGGGGCTCCTCATGCAAGTTCTGCTGAAATGACATCTCTGGCCAGCCTGAGGGCAGGCTATTGGCATCATTTGCTGCCAGGTACTTAGTGCAATTGTTCTCAGCTGTGGGTTTTAACAGCCAATTGAATCAGACAAACAATAAACACATTTTATCAGTTCATATTTATTCAGCTGCAAATAACAGACTAGTTTGGTCACATTCTCTTTCAAAAAGGTGTTATTTTTCTCACATAACAAGAAATCTGGAGGTAGACCATTGCTGATGTTGGTTCAGTGGTTCAGTAATGCCACTGGGAATCCCAACTCTTCTTTCTGACTTTTTTTCAAAATAAACTTTTTATTTTGGGATAATTTTAGATCCACAGGAAAGTTACAATCACAGTAAAGAGAACTCTCATGTACCTTTCACCCAGCTTTCCCTCATATTAACATTTACATAGCTTTGGTACATTTGTCAATAAGTAAGAAATTAATATTGGTAGATTACTATTAATTAAATTATAGAGTTTATTGAAATTTCATCAGTTTTTCCCCTAATATACTTGTCCTGTTCCAGCCTCTGGTAATTCATCACAATGTTTTTGAGATTTATCCATGTTGTGGCATATATTGGTATTTTGATCCTTTTTTAAATCACTGAGTAGTATTCTATTGCAAAAAAATATAACACAGTTTGCTTATCCACTCTCCTGTCGATGGACATTTAGGTTGTTTCTAGTTTTTTATTATTGTAGGTAAAGATTCTGTGAACGTATGTGTAAGAGTCTTTGTATAGAGTTATATTTTCATTTCTTCTGGGTAAATAATCTAGAGTGGAATTGCTGGATCCACTCTAGGTATGTATAATATAAGAATAATACTTTAATATTACTCTAATACTCTAACACCATAATAGGTATATATAATAATAATATTTTATGATAAACTGCCAAATAGCTTTTCAAACTGATTTTATCATTTTATACTCACACTTGCAAGGTATAAGAATGCTCGATGTCCTCACCAACACTAGGTACTGTTAGTCTATTAATTTTGGCTTTAGCTTTATCTGCTAGGCTTAAAGAAGTATCTCATTGTGATTTGAATTTGCATTTCTCTGATGACTCATGATATTGAGTGTCTTTTAATGTGCTTTTGGCCATTTGTATATCTTCTCTATGGAAGTTCTCATTCAAGACATTTGTCATTTTAATTAAAAATTGTGCTTTTTCTTATTGAACTGTAGGAATTCTTTATATATTCTGGCTACTGAGTTCTTTGTCAGGTACAAGTTTTGCAAGGAACAATCACTTAAATGAAGAAAAACCATCAGGGTTGAAGCAAACTGTGAAACTGAAGTCAAACTGACATTTACTGAATAGCTACCAGATACCAGGCCCTTCAGGCCCAGGACTTCCCCAATCCTCACTCTGCTGGACATTATCTTCTTCACTTTTGCTCTATGCTGCCGGACCCCAGAGAGGTTCAGTGACTTGCTCAGTGCTGCCCAGCTTGCAGGGGACAGAGCTAGCATTCAAAGAGGTCTGTGTGACTCCTTCCCCTTAAAAGACACATACTTGTATTGAGTGGCCTCTATTTCCCCTTTCATTTTGAATTATATAGAGGGGGCAGCTAATTTTTTCAATGCTTTTCTTCTAGAATCTTCATCTGCCCCTGAATTAGGGCTAGCTGCTGAGTCCTGATTAATCTCTAATAGGGGACTAATTAGTCCCTAATATGCCCCTGACTCAGATCGTGGGCAGAGGTGGTCTGAGAGATTAAAACATGCCATCCTCGAGTGGCACGTTTCTCTGGTGTATTTCAAGGTGGCTATCAGAGGGCCGCAGATGCTGGAATAGCTCTGAAAAGCTGTCCTCTTGTAGGGGCGATTTGCATCTTAGAGGAAATCTGCATTAGCAAAGTAAACAATGGATGCAGAAGTTCCCGCTGAGGTCTTATCTGGATCTAGGAAAGATTAATTTACAGGAAAAGGAGACCGAAGTCATCTGATGCTTTAGAGGTCTGACAAAGAAACTTTTACCACAGGGTGTCATCTGTTCTTTCTGAGAGCTGTTACCTGAGTGACTGCATCTGCTTAATGAGACTAAACAAGACCTTTGTTCTCAGCGCATTTCCTCCCTCCCCGCCCCTCACCTGTTGCCACCTCCTGCCAGGAGCCCCAGGCCCCTAATCCTTTCTGCACAGCATAAAACTGCAGTCATCTGGCCCTTCCTTGCATCTCATGTTTTGTGTGGTTTCCATGCACAGGTGCACGTAGTAAATTTGCATGCCTTTTCTCCTGTTATTCTATCGTAACTTTGCTTTACAGATTTAAATGATCAAACCTTTGGTGGGGGACAGGGGGCAGAGAAGGAAAATTCCTTTCACCCCTACAGTGGATTTATAAAAATGGCAATGAACCGGGATAAGAAGAACCAAGAAAAAAGGTAGGAAGAGGATTCCAAAGCAAGTTGGGCAGAGTTTGTGTCCAGAGTACTGAGGAAAAAGGTCAAGGTGGAAGAGCAAGTGAGAGCCAGGACAGAAGCTGGAAGCCAGTGAATCTCCAACAGCTGAAGGTCAAGGGAGAGCAGGGCTATAAAATCAGGGAGGGGAAACAAATGTTCAGAGATGAAAAGACCACGAAGTTCTCGAGAAGCCCACCTAGGACAGGAACTATTTTTATTTTTATACACCAACTATAGGCATCCCCAAAATGTGACCAAGCCCAGATCTAGCAGCCCAAGGGCTCCTTCAATTTGAGAACTACTGTAAACTAAAAATAAAATCCTAAGTACCCCCACCAATTGAACAGACCCCCTCTTGGCAAAGGGGACCCCCAATAAACCCTAAAACTGAGTTCCCAGCCATGATGGAAAGAGAGATTTGACACACCTTGTTATTCCCCCTCCTTTTTGGAGTTTAGACACAAAACCTGACCAGCATGAATGTTAAAGATTGTAAGACTGTTAAAGATTATAAGAATGTTAGAGATTATAAAACTGACAAAACAGACTCTGTGACAATAAGATACTGATTATAAATAAGACCGAAGGCCAAGCAAAGCGAAGGTTAAGTGAGGCCTGCAGGCCATCAATTTGCTTAACAAATCCCATTGAGTTGGTATATGGTGGCCTGCTCTTCCAGAACAGATCCCTTTATCTTAATCCAGGCATTCCTTCCTAGCGACTCTAAATTTTTAGACAAACTTTAATTCTCTCAACCAATTGCCAATTAAAGAATCCCTAAATCCACCTATGATTTGTAACCCACCCCCCCTTCAAGATATCCCACCTTTTTGGGCTGACCCAACATATACCTTCCATGTACTGATTTATGATTTTTACCTGCAAGTCCTGTCTCCCTGAAATGTATAAAACCAAACTGTGACCCACCCACCTCGCCTCACTTTCTCAGGAACTCTTGAGATTGTGTAGCGCCGGGCCAATTACTCATATTGGCTTAGAATAAACCTCTTTAAGTTATTTTATAGAGTTTGGTTTTTGGTTGTTTTTTTTTTTTTCTCCATTAGTATTGCTAGTAGGTCCCATCAACATGAATGACTTTTAAAATCTTTTCCAGCCCTGGCTGCTTACCCTCTATTTAGTTAGGACTTTTCTGTTGTCAAGTGAGAGAAACTCAACTCAACCTAATGCAAAAAAGCAAACAAACAAAATGTTTTAGTCTATATTACAGAGAAAAGTAAGGGAGTGAATCTGGGATTCACATGACACCTCCAAAATGTCTCCTTTTCTCCAGTTCTTGACTCTGCTTTTCTCTGTATTGGCTTCATACCTACAGAGGCTCCCCCTCCGTGGGGGGAAATACTATCTGTGGCAGCTGTAGGTTTTCGCTGTCTTTATAGCTATAGAGCCCAAGGAAAAGAGAAGGCCTTTTCCCAGGAGTTCTAGTATGATTTCTGGAAAGGCTCTGATTGGCCTGGCTTATGTCACATTTGCATCCCTAAGTATGGCTGCCAGATACAATATAGAACTCCTGCTTATATATGAATTTCAGATAAAGAATATTTTTATACTATAAGTATGTCCTATGTACTATTTGAGACATGCTTATACCAAAAAAAATTGTATTTATCTAAAATTAAAATTTAACTGAACATTCTGCATTTTTATTTGCTAAAATTGGCAACCTGATTCTTATGCCAATAAATTGTGGCCAAGGGAATGGTAGACTCTGGAATCCTAGAGATTGAGTCAGTCCCTGAATTATGGAGACCAGGAATGGGGGCAGGATGGTTGCCTCAAGAAGAGATTCTGAGCAGATGAGAAGTTGTGTCCACTATACTTCCTCTTCCTGCCTGCACTCCCTTCCAGTTATGTGTAGACTTTTCCAGGATGTCCATGTCATATTAAAAAGGGAGACCATGGGCCAGGTGCGGTGGGTGGCTCACACCTGTAATCCTAGCACTCTGGGAGGCTGAGGCAGGAGGATCACTTGAGCTCAGGAGTTCGAGACCAGCCTGAGCAAGAGGGAGAGCCAGTCTCTTCTAAAAATAGAAAATTACTCAGGCGTGGTGGTGCATGGCTGTAGTCATCCTAGCTACTCCAGAGGCCGAAGAAGGAAGATCACTTGGGCCCAGGAGTTTGAGAGGTTGCTATGAGATAGGCTGTTGCCATGGCACTCTGTCTCAAAAAAAAAAAAAAAAAAAAAAAACACAAAAAACTGAGATTATGATCTTCACTTTCAAATGTGTATTTTTTTTTGTTTGCCAAACTGCCAGTTACTAACAACAGATATCACTATTCCTCTCACCCTTAGACATTCAATATAAAAGTTCAGTATACTTTCATTTCTTGATTCACCTTTGGTCCCTAAACCCACAACTTGAAAGCCCAGCAGTTTCTCCCTGTGTTTCACCAAGTAAAGTCCTACATTCAAGAAGCTGTGACATCTGACAGTCTAGTACTGGCTCAAAAGTGACTCGGAGCACGACCTCAGCAATCAGTATGAACCTGGGAATTCAGGTGCAGCACATTTGCTGATTTTAAAAGATCACTCATGTTTTTATAATTTCAAAAACTTACTATTTTATGAAATAATGTACCATCACAGTAGCAAAGTTTAGACCTTAGCTGGGGGAGAAAGGGCTGAATTCAAGGTTTCCTGTTTGTGAAAACTACTATTTATAGTTGAATAGTGTATTCCCACTTGTATACCTCGACCGTAAGTCTGCATATCTGCTGTATGAGTCGGGATTCTCCAGAGGAACATAGCCAACAGCATATATATACACACACATACATGGGAAGGCGAGAGGCTCTCTCTGTTGGCTCGCACTATCGTGGGACCGGTATGTCTGGAATGATCGGAGCAGGACCGGCAGGCCCAGGAAAGACTTGGTGTTCCCGTCTTGAGTGCGAAGGGTTTTCTTCAGGGACTTGTCTTTTTTCCTCAAGGCCTTCCCTGACCGGATGAGGCCCACCTACATTGTGGAAGGTAATGCGCTTTACTCAAAGTCGACTAATTTAAATGTTAACCATATCTAAAAAAATATCTTCACAGCAATGTCTAGACTGGTGTTTGGCCAAAAAATGGGTGCTATGATCTAGCCAAGTTGACATGTAAAATTAACCATCCCATCTAGGAAGACATTATTTTATGTCTACTTATGTCAGTTTATACCATTGGAAACGCTTCCTTTAATGTTGTCAAAATTGTTGGTAAACTGGTTTTACTTACTTGGAAAAATTTGTGTGATAGTTGCTGAAGAACTGGGCTATTTTACAGAAAAGTTTTTCTCTTTTGGCTATTGGATTTGAATAATCCCGATGTCTTCCTCTGCAGTAATTCACTCAGAAATAGGTTGACCTTTAATGGAAATTTCACAGCAATATTCCTCTGGTTTATCTTTGGCAATCAAAACAAAAAAAATAAAATCAAAGACTAGGAAGGTGTTGACTCACTCTTTGGAATCTTGGGTTTATGTTTAGATTAGATACACTATAGAACCCAAAACTTCATATTAGTTTATGGGTGTGTGTGCTTTGACAAACAAACAAACAAATAAATACAACATGTAGGTGACAAAGATGGAAGATAAAATAGACCAACATCAAGAAAAATGGCATTGTCAGTTTGGTCTCAGGGAACTGGTCCTTTTTCTGTGTCCCAGGAATGAGAGAAAATGACATATTTAAAATACAAGTTAATTCTTTTCTTTTTAGCTAAATTGTTCATTATTGAATGGTCCTTTTATATGTCAAGAAAACGATTCCTTTTCTCCCTGATCTTCTGTTCAAAACGGTGGGACAATTAACTTTTTCCTACTGATGAATCTGAGAATACACACTGTCAAATGTGTGGAACCCAGAGCTTTACAGCTTCTTATAAACATCAGATATTCAAAGGGAGTATAATTCATCAAGGGGTTCCCTTCAGAAAGTGATGTAAAAGCTCAGAAAACTCCCGTTAGGTAAGTATAATGGTTACAGGAGAAATGTTAGATTAGAACAAAAAAGGGTTTTAAAAGGGTAGAACAGTTGAGAGGAGCTAAGGACTGATTAATGCATAAGAATTGAGTGACTGGGCTAATGGCAAAAACAACCTAAAAGGACACATTTCAAATCAGTCAATGGTAAATGATGGAGAGGGTATGGGAGGAAAAGGAGTCAGGGCCTGGGCATTACAATAAATAGGTATTTTCTTTTAATAGGTATTAATACCTATTCACTTAGCTATTTTACTTTAATAGAGGGCGCTGGGGGCAGAAGAGTGATCTAAAAGCTTGCATGGGTAAAGTGGAACCTGTTGAATTCAGTGAGACCTTAAGTACCCAGGGGAACTCTTTGGCCTTGGCTCAGTGAGCAATAGAAGTCACTGAAGGTCTGGAAGGAGAAAGGAAGGAGAGGAAGAAGCACATTGGAGAATCTGGAAGTGTAGACAGTGGTGGAAGAGTACAAGTTGGAGATTGGAGGCGAATAGATTCCTGATTGAGTGTGAGGCAGGGCTGCACCTGTGAGACGAATCTGCAATAGTTTGAAAGAATGGGAGCTCGCAGAGAGGAGTCACATCCTTGAGGTTGTCTGGTCCAACCTGCTACCCATCGCGGTCTCTCGAGATTTAACTGACACATGCATTTTGAAACGGTTCCTTATACTGGTATATCCAGGTGTCTGTCCACGGTTCTCTAGCTACACTTTCAGGAGGGCAGCATTCTCTAAACTATAGGATTTATTTTATTGCCTTTCCTTACAGATGTCTTCTCCAGAATAGTCCTGCAGCACTGAGAGTCCCTCTGCCAGCGTTGCCACGGGCTGCCATCCCCACCTAAAACGTAGAGCTATAACCCCCTTAAAAGGCCAGTAGCCCCTCTCTGATGAGCTCTGGAAGAGATGGGCTGGGAAAAGCTCCTTTTTACTAAACCGTTGCTCCCCTAGTCTCCTCAAAACCAACACCCCGACCATGACCTATGCAAATTTCCTCATTGAAGAGTTTAAAAAGAGAATTATAATGTTAGCTGGTAAAAAGCCAACAATAGTTAACTTTCATCAAGTGCTTATCATATGCTCACCACAGTGCTGAGAGCTTTACGTGCGTGACTTTGTTTCATCTTTACAACAGCCCTGTGGACTAGGTGGTATATTATGATCTTAATTCTACAAAAGAGAAAACTGAGACCCGGAGAGATTTAGGAACTTCCCCAAAGTCACACAGCCACTAAATGGTGGAGCAAAATTTAAGCCCAGTGAGTGCAGCCTCAGAGCTGGCATCGGCAGCCGCGGTGCTGTCTGTAGACTCTCTGAAGAGACCACCGGCTACTGAGGCCTTCCGTCTCCCCCCACCCTGAGGTGGCTTTTCTGCCCCAAGGCTTGGGCTTTTCTTCCCAAGCTCCTTTGCTGTCAGCTCTCTCCATGTAAAACTTCCCCTCCTTTTCCTTGAGAAACTCTACCTTGTCTCACCAGAAGAGCTCCTGCTCCATGTGTCTTTGTCCGTTCCCCATACGCTGTCCCAAGTGGGAGTCCCGGGAGCTTGAATAACACCTGGAGCTCCGGCCAGGTAAGGATGGTGCTCGTCAATGCTCAGGATTGGGAGGGCAGGTCCAGCGTCGTGGATAAAGGTGGAAACAGATCTCCACCCACCACCGAAGTTTTCTTTCACTGTGGGCCTGCCAGTTTCTTTAATAACTGATTTATCAAAAGTAGGCATATCTCCCAAAAATGTACATTATTTTTTTCAATTAAAAAGACATATATTAATAGACTTTTTTGAGGACAGTTTATGTCCACAGAAAAATTGAGCAGTAAATTCAAAATCCCATTGTGCCCTTCTCTCCCTTCCCCCTAGTTCTGCTGTTATAATGTTAACATCTTCCATTAACGTGGTACATACGCGTGTTACCATTGATGAACCAATATTGATACTGTATTATTAACCGAAGGCCCCAGTTTAGAGTTCACTGTTTGTGTTCTACAGTTCTATGGGTTTTGGCCGGGTGCGGTGGCTGACGCCTGTAATCCTAGCACTCTGGGAGGCCGAGGCGGGAGGATTATTTGAGCTCAGGAGTTCGAGACCAGCCTGAGCAAGAGCAAGACCCTGTCTCTACTAAAAATAGAAAGAAATTAGCTGGACAACTAAAAATATATAGAAAAAATTAGCCAAGCATCATGGCATGTGCCTGTAGTCCCAGCTACTCGGGAGGCTGAGGCAGGACGATTGCTTGAGCCCAGGAGTTTGAGGTTGCTGTGAGCTAGGCTGACGCCATGGCACTCTAGCCCAGGCAACAGAGTGAGACTCTGTCTCCAAAAAAAAAAAAAAAAAGGAATACAGTGTATGGGTTTTGACAAATGAATAATGTCATGCATGCACCATTACAGTATCACACAGACATTAATTTCTTTTGCATAGACAGAGTAGACTAATACCCTGAAGGGATTTTGCTTGACTACCAAGGCATTTATCCCTGTGTTGGAGTCAATGTTTCCCACTGTTACGCTGAGGAGATTTGAATGTTCTTTCTGCTTTGGAGCTGGTTTCTCTCTAAAGACCTACTGAATATTACATAATACTCCCAACAGGGTAATATATGTTATGTGCACTGTAAAACTTTCCTAAGATCATAAAAATACTGAGTTCCATGTACCCCAAAGATGGTGCATTTGGAGTTTCGGATCTGTACGACCTCACATCTCCAGCAGGGTCTGCGACTGCACCTCAGAATCAAACACCGTGATGTTCCTGAAGTGACATAATCTCTGCACATAAATACTCACACTAATATGGAGATAAATACTTCTACATCGCTTTCAGTCAAGTTTTGTTGCCAAAGTGCAAACTTGGTTTTTTTAAAAAAAAGCTTTTGCCTTTTCAAAGCATTTTGGATCCCAGAATTGTAGATAAGGGAAGGGGACCTAGACAATGCATGACAAAGTGGAATAAATGCTATTGTAAAAAGGACTGTGGATGCGCCAGGGGCAACTGGTCCATGTCTGCACCACCTCTTAGCTGACGTTGGTTTAAGTAAGTGAAGAGGAAGCGACAGGGGAATGGAGCCAGTGGGTATTGACTATTCGTATAAGAAACTTCTGAAAGTGTATCAGTGAGTATGTTTCTGTTAAAAGCAACCAGAATTCCAACTCAAAGAAGCTGAAACAAGAATGTGTCAGCTAACACACCCAGGAAGGCCAGAGGGAGGACTAGCACAAGGCAAGCTTAATCCGGAAGCTCCGTGATGCTATTAAGGACTCAGATCCTTTTGGTCTATCTGTTCTGCCCTGTAGGTTATTTACTCTTTCAGGTGTACAGGAGCAAAAAAAGAAAAAAGACAAAAAAAATCTTGAAGATCATGGCTTAGGCCATCAGGGCATAAGCCAGAGGAGAGTCGCTCTCCTGGAGCTGTGTAGATACCCAAACAGAGATCAGAGGAATTTGGGTGGAGGGGAGAGGGGTTGGCTGGTGCGGAGGCAAGCAATTGGCAAATACAAGAGGAGAAATCATGGAAAGGAGCTAAGCGTTTTTTGTTTGTTTTAAATAGAAAATATGTTCACGTGTTTGAGGACAGAAGAGACGGACCAGGGGTAAATTGGAGTCTAGAGGTCCAGTTGAGATGCACTGGGGGAGGAGGGGAAGGGAAAGGATTTAGACAGGGAGACAGTGGGTATGTGGCTTTGTGACTAGGACTTGGCAGCTGCTCTGATATCCTGAACTTGAGCTGCCCGATGGATGGACAGGCACAGCTGGCTACCTCGGGTGGAGTCTCTCGGGATTGCTGTGGTCATGGTCACAGAGCATTTTCTCTGGCAAGGTCTAGCCACAGCCCTCCCCCCAAGCTACTTGAGAGCTAACCCTATCTGTTTAATCATTACTAAAAGGATGTTCTTGTTGACTGTGCTCAGAAATACCCCTACAAATAAAAATGCACTTCCAGGTTGTAAGATTGGGTCCCTGAGTTTATCCTTTCTTGGTTTCGAGCAGCAACTATTATAGTAATTTAACCAGATAGACTGTTGGTATAATATATCCATGGAGATTTCCAAGTCTCCTGTATCTTTATATGAAGATAGCATGTTCATTTTTAAAAACTCTTTATTGGAGTATGATATAAATACCAAAAAAAGACCCCTATCATAAGATAACAACTTGATGAATTTTTACCAACCAAATACACCCAGGTAATCAGCAACCAGGTCAAAAACCAGCACATCGCCAGCACCCCACAAGCCCCTTCTGTGTGTTAATGAGATCACGTGTGAACTTAATCCAGTTTAGGGAGGAAGCAACCAAAAAATGTCTCCCTTTGGAATAACATGGTGAAAATTTTAGAGCCAATTGTTAACTTGGTTATGTGAGTATTTCACTACCGGCAGACTCTGGTTTCAGAAACACTTTGCTCCCAAAAAACACATCTTTAAGTAAAAATCTGAATTGCCCATAGCAATAATTTTCTTCTTTTGGTGCATCAGCAGAATCTGTCGGATGAATTGGTAAACTGGTGGGACATAGAGGGTATGGATCTTTGTTAAGTAGAATGAGTGAGCAGAAAAGCAAAATATTAGATAGTCAAGAAGTAGGGGTTGTGCCTTAGTAATTTGATTCAGGATACTAAATACATACTTTGTGAGTGATGTTTATGTTAATAGCTTTTTAAGGTATTTGCTTTGTAAAGATTATTTTGGAAGAAACTGGTCTTTCTGTCTCACTTTATACTGGTAATGTCAGTAGTATTTAGTCATTGCTTTTATATTTTTATAGAACATTGGTAAATTGTTTTTATTTTTCTAATTTTTTACTTTTTATTTGTATATCTATGAAGATCTGATATCCATCTCTCTCTCTCCATTTATCTACCTACCTAGATATATTTATTCAATCCAATCAACATATGTATGCTTATGTAAATGAACATTGAGTTGAGAGTGGGGCATGTGAGTATGGAGATGGTGTTTTATTTTTTTTTTATTTTTTATTTTTTTAAATGTATGTTTTATTTCAGAATATTACAGGGGTACAAATGTTTAGGTTCCATATATTGCCTTTGCCCCGTCCGAGTCAGAGTTACAAACGTGTCCATCCCTCAGACAGTGCACACCGCACCCATTAGGTGTGAATATACCCATCCCCTCCACCCCCTCCAACCTGCCTGACACCCGATGAATGTTATTACCATATGTGCACATAAGTGTTGATTGATTAATACCAAATTGATGGTGAGTACATGTGGTGCTTGTTTTTCCATTCTTGGTATACTTTACTTAGTAGAATGGGCTCCAGCTCCATCCAGGATAATACAAGAGGTGCTAGATCACCATTATTTTTTGTGGCTGAGTATACTCCATGGTATACATATACCACATTTTATTAATCCACTCATGTATTGTCGGGCACTTGGGTTGTTTATACATCTTTGCAATTGTGACTTGTGCTGCTATAAACATTCTAGTGCAGGTGTCTTTTTTATAGAATGTCTTTTTTTCCTTTGGGTAGATCCAGTAACGGGATTGCTGGATCAAATGGTAGTTCTACTTTTAGCTCTTTGAGGTATCTCCATATTACTTTTCATAGAGGTTGTACTAGTTTGCAGTCCTGAGAAGGTATGTGTTTTAAAACACCAGTGGATAAGCATAGTTTTAAAGCTATTTGTTTTTCTGGGGTAGGGCAGAAGAAGCAGTTGAGGATTGGAATGGGAAAGAGAAGGATGGGGAGAGGATGCTGTAGAGGAAAGAGGGAGGCTGGAAGGTCATGAGAGTTGCTTTTACTGAACTTGTTTATCAAACCAGGGGACCAGAGGGCCAGGCAGAGGTGGAGCGGACCCTCCTTCAGTGTCCCTGGATCCCTTGCCTGTGCCTGGACTCTGCTGGGAGAGTGGTTGCCACTGGTTTGCCTTCTTTGAGGTGATTCTGCACTTTCCTGTTCCCTTCCCTCCAACCACACACTGGCTCCTGGGACCAGGCTATGTGTTTGCATATGTGCATTTATTCATAAGTGCCCACCCTCAACCCAGCACACACATATTTATCAGAAATATAGCACATTTCGACATTTGTTTGGCTGAATATCACCAGTAGCCAAAAAGTCTGGTGAATATCAACATTGTGGCAAGAACATTCAACGTGATATCTACCCTCTTAACAAATGTTTAAGTATATAATATAATATTGTTATCTATAGGCATGATGTCATATAACAGATCTCTAGATTTACTTATTTTGTATAACTGAAACTTTATACCCATTGAGTATCAACTTCCCATTTCCCCCTCCCTTCAACTCCTGCCAACCACCATTCTACTCTCTGCTTCTATGTGTTTGACTAATTTAGATTCTAAATATAAGTGAGATCATGCAGTATTTGTCTTTTTGTGACTGGCTTATTTTATTTAGCATAATGTCCTCCAGGTTTATCCATGTTGAAGCATATGACAGGATCTTCTTCTTTTTTAATGCTGAATAATATTCCATTGTGTGTATTTACCACACTTTCTTTATCCATTCATTCACCAATAGACATTGTTTCTATATCTTATCTATTATGAATGATGTTGCAGTGAAGACGGGAGTACAAATACCTCTTTGAGATCTTGATTTCAATGCTTCTGGATGAATACCCAGCAATGGGGTTGCTAAATAATATGGTAGTTCTGTTTTCAATTTTTTGAGAAACCTCCATACTGTTTTCCATAGTGGCACCATTTGTGAATGCCAGCTTTTAAGTAACTATCTCGTTGCAATATGGTCAATGTGGGTACAATTTCTACTTCCTAAGAAATACCTATGCCAGTGGTTGTGACATCCTAAGCTTTTAACTTTTGGTAAGAAAGGCACCTGAATACTGTATAATAAAGAAACTTGAACATTAGGAGGTTCTTGCTCTTTGATTTTCAAAAATTTACTTTTTTCTATCAAAGACAGTTTAAATGTAGCATTTTTTCACTTCCAAATGTGATTTCAATTCAACACTTTAGATTTATTACTTTTTGCCTTCCTTTAAATTTCTATTCAGGGTAACTGAAATTTGACAGATGGGCCTTGACACTTTGCCACTCCCTATCAGAAAGGACTATTGGAAATGCAGCATTTCAAGGGGGAAATTTGTGCCCACTGTAACAGAGGTGGGATTGTACCAGCAGTCTGTGAAATAGAAACACAGCCCTCTGGACGCTCAGAATTGTAGGTTACTGCCATGTTGAGGTCAAGAGAAGTTACAAATGTGCTTCTGCTAATGGAAAAGTGTTAGAGTGACTGGTGATTGGAGACCAAGTAAATTATAGAGGGAGGAGTTAAGACCACAGTCTGGAGAAATTAGAGAGAGGAGAGCAGTGGGAAGAGAGGACCAGTGCAAATATGAGCAGTGAGGATATGGGTGGTGGGCCTTGCAGGCTTGGAGAGTGGAAGGGAAGAAAGAAATTAGAGAGAGTGAAATAAGATGAGAGGTGTTCCCTGGAATGCAAGAGAGGACTCAGATCCTGTGATATGCGGGGATGGAGACCTGAGGCCAAGAGCAGCAGGGTGGATAGAAAGGGGGAAGGGAGCAGAGAAATTAGTTTCCAGTAAACCCACCGCATTCTACCTGCCTATAACGGGCTACCACCAGTAGCTTCCATGGGAAGCCAGCAGGTCTAGAAAGGTAACGGGATACAGAGCATCATCTGTCAGCTCACTGAGCTCAGGAAAGGCAAGAAAGGTTTCCTGACTCGTGAATAAACATTTACTCTCTTAAGAAAAATTAAGACTGAGTCAGAGAACTGAAGGCATGGCCCTGCACCAAACCAAAGTGAGTCCATTTGTTTGATCGGCTTTAAAGGGATATTTTCATTTTTTGAGTGTCCCCAAAATAGTACATAAGATATTGGTATTGAATATTTTTCTATCAACTGATAACAATTATATTAGACTACCACTTTAATAGAAATAAATCTTTTGTGCAGAGATTTCTTCTCCATTAACTAATTCATCAAAAGGGTTTTAGCCAAGGACTTAAAACACCCCAGCTGAAATGTCTCCAGTGTTACCTTCCTGAAAGAATGAAATAGGCTCACATGAAGGAGACATACCTCTGTTTAAGAAATAAAAGATATCTACATATAATGAAAGAAAAGCACCCTTATTTCTTCTGGGACTTTCCCGTCCCTTCTCCTTACCCAGGCACGTCCTGAGCACAGAGTGCTAAGCAGAGTGCTGCCTTTGGGGGCTGGAGATCAGCCTCCTGAAAGATGGCTCGTGTTGAAAGACAAACCACCTTCATCTGCGACTTGTAAACTTGAGCTGGGGACACATGTGTCACATAGCGACCTTGGAGTAAACAGGGTGGCTGCTCCCCCGGAAATAGTATTTTCATTTGCTGAGGGGGTTGGATTAGATGATCTTTCTGGCCTGGTACAGCTCTAGTCCCCTGTGACCCATCCCTGTACCTTTTAAAAATGCCTGTGGCAAGGGATTCTCACATTGTCTCGGTGGAGGTATAAACTGAGGCAAAAGGTTCTTAAAACTCTTAAGGGCAACTTGGGAGTCTCTGTCAACACTCAAAATGCACAAATAATTTGGGAAAGCAGTTCTACTTCTAGAAATTTAACTTGTACACTTAGTTACACAGGTACACCAATATGTACACACGAGATTCTTGTAGCAATGTTTGCAATGGGAAAAAAAAAGTGGAAAAAACTATATACCCATCAGTGAGAGTCTGATTAAAAACATTGTGAATAGCCATCAATGAAATAATATTAAATAATTTGAGATAGATCTATGTGTTCATCTATATGTGTTCTTATCTCCATGAGAGCCTATATTTTTGTCTTTTTTCCCCACTAGCATTTTTTTTTTACCTTTTTTTTTCTTTTTTTTAATTGGGTTTTGGAGGGGGAGGGAAGCAGAGCTCCAACCCTCTAGCACTTAAACACTACCTAGCAGATAGAGGTCCTAATAACTTTTTTAAGTCGATAAAGGAACAATAATTGAGTTTTTAAAATGAGTTTAAAGATGCCTATTATAAACGCCCAAGAGGCACTTCATATGTCTTAAGGTATTTCATAACTGGATCCTTGGTCACTCCCAGTTGCCATAGCAGGAGGTATGGACATTTCACACCACCCTGCCCTTGCAGAGTAAATGATTTGGGTCAGTAGTGATAAGGCTTACTCCTAAATCTTGATGACACCCCCTGTTCCTGTACAGGTGGGGACGGGGAAAGAGACACTAAACAGCCATCTGCAGACGCTACTTGCTGTTCAGAGCATTCCACAAATGACGCTCATGACTGCAGGCGGCTTTGAGGATGCTTGCAGAGTAAACATGAGAGAAACAGCCAGCTGCTCCATTTGAAAACATTTCACTTGATTCCTTGTTAGTTTTAACACAAACTCTTTAGCTTAGCAAAGTTCACTCCTTAAATGAGATGAAATATTCCCAAAGAATGTATGTTTGCAATGAGCAGGATGGAGCTATACTTTTTCATATGAGGGAGTCTGAAGATCTATACTTAGTGAAAAGAGAGTAATTTTAAAGTGTTCTTTTCCTGAATTAATAATATAAGAGATATAAAAAATCTTAATGTTAACTTGTTACTTATGTTTTGATAGATTGGGAAACACAATTGCATTCCATTTTGCTAATTTATTTCTTTGCCCTCATATTTATTTTTATTTTTCATTCTGTACGGTTACATAAAACACCTGGGAGAGGATATACTCTTAACAGGATTTTGAAATTTATAGCCTCACATTGCCAAGCCCTTTACAAAAGAAATTATAAGGCCTAATAGATACAACTATACCTGTTGGTTAAAGATACAAATTCCAGAAAATAAAACTGCTGCTCATTTTCCTTTGCATGGTTGTGAGAGCATTTGAGGATTTGTTTCAAAAGAACTGCTGAAAATATGGAAACCTGACATCATCATAAAACTTGCTGAGATGCTGGGTGCTGGGTTTACAAGGACACTCCCTCAGCACCCTCGTCGCAGTAGGTAAGCCAAATCTTGGCAGCCTGTCTTAGCCACTGAAATTCATATGACTCTGGTATAGTCTGACTTAGAAACTTAGAAGAGTATAGTTTCTGACTGACAGCTATAGGGCTGTCGGGACCACAGTATGGATGCTCTACCGCCTTCTCATTTGGGGGAGCAGCACTGGAGGAGATGAGCCACATCCCTGCTTCCCATTAGCTAGACCCTGCTTCCACTCCTCTGCCTTCGTGATGGACTAAAGGAAGAATGGGAAGCAATGTATTGGAAATTTGGACGTCAAATATAAATGGAGCCA
Organism: Eulemur rufifrons; assembly: GCF_041146395.1. NCBI lineage: Eukaryota > Metazoa > Chordata > Mammalia > Primates > Lemuridae > Eulemur > Eulemur rufifrons. The sequence goes on from NC_090991.1 coordinate 6,255,972, forward strand.
AAAGCTTTATTTGTCAGTTTGTTCTATGGCAACAATTCATTTTCTCCCCTGACTTTTGAGGCCTTTCAAATCTAACACTTTTTTTTTAATAGACTGTATTCTTTAAAAGTTTTAGATTTACAGAAAACCTGAGGAGGTAGTACAGGAAGTTGCCATAAACCCTGGGCCCAATTACCCCTGTTATTAATATCGTGTATGAGTATGGTCCATTTGTTACAATTCATAAGCTGATATTGATACATTATTAATAATTAAAGCTCATGGTTTATTCAGATCTCCTTAGTTTTTACCTAATATTCCTTCTCTCTTCCAGGGTCCCACGAGGATACCACATTGCATTTAGTTGTCACATCTCCTTGGGCCCTTCTTTGCTTTTGATGGCCTTGACAGTTTTGAGGAGTACATGGTGGCACGCTCCTCCACCGTCTGGTGTCGTGGGTGTGGGGGATGACGATCACAGAGGTAAAGTGCCATTTTCATCACATCAGGTGCCATCCACATGATTGGTGACTGTCAGTGTTGACTTGATCACCTGGCTGTGGTAGTATTTGTCAGGTTCTTCACTCTAAAATTACTCATTTTTCACCTTTTCCGCACCGTCCTCTTTAGCAGAAGTCGCTGTGGGCGGCCACACTTACTGCGGGGGGGCTGTGCTCCCCCGAGGGCAGAAAACCTGCATAAATCATTTGGAATTCTTCTGCATGGGGCATCTGCCTCTTCCCCACCATTCATGAATTTCTTCAGTCATTTATTTATATCAGTACAGATTCATGGATATTTATTTTATACTTTGGGATATAATCCAGTATTACATTATTATTATCATTTGCCCAAAGTTTTCTGAATTTAGCCAGGGGAGCTCTTTCATTTGGCTCCTGTGCTTCTTTGACATAACATCCATTATTGTATGGGGAGGTTCTTTGTTTGTTTTAGTTCTTACTTTCTGGTACTACAAGGTACTCCAGGCTCATCTTGTATATTTCCCTCACCAGTCCTTCATTCAGCTATTTCTCCAAGCAGCCCTGGTTCCCTTCATTGGAAAGTGGTATTAGAAACCAATACCTGGGCTCTAGTTATACTTGTTGCTACAGGGGTGTCATCTCTTCTAGGCCTTTTCAGCTGACAGAGCAAAGAAATATATGTGTTTATACTAACCTGTGATATACACATACCTATATGTAACACTCTATGCATTAAGCTAAACGTGAGTTCGTAGTGATGAACTTTAATCCTTCACCACATGGATCATTCTAGCCTCCTCCCCTGCTTACCTGTAAACTTCCACTCCAAGAGTGAGGAACCTGGCTCCCACAATTGGCCATGCACTTACTTTATTGTTCAAATTCCAGAGCACAGACAGAGCAGGATCAGAATTATTACCCTGTACCCCCATGGGAAACAACTTAATCAATGGGAGTATAGTGTGCACAGTGCATTCCTTTTGCTTTTTGTCTTACAAATGCCGCTCATTTCCAACGTTACTTAGGTCAGCACCCTCTCTGTCCATCTCCTTCAGTGAGATTGTTACATAAATTTGTAATATAGCTAGATTCTCTTGTCATAGTCTGCATTCTTCACTGGAGTCTCCTGACCTCGTAAATGATGTTTTAAGTTTGCATATATTAAGGTTTGTTGTTTGTGCTACAAGTTCTATGGGTTTTGACAAATGCATAATGTCATTTACTTATCATGAGAATATAAGGCAAAATAGTTTCACTGGCCTAAAAATCCCCTGTGCCTCACCTATTCACCCTACCCCCTCCTCCTGAGCCCCTGGAAACCACTGATTTTTTTTCACTGTTTCTGTTAGGTTTTTTTGCCTTTTATAGAACATCATATCATTAGAATCATATAGTATGTAGCCTTTTCAAGCTGCTTTCTTTCATTTATGTTATACATTTAATGCTCCTCTATTCATGCCTTGATAGCTCATTTATTTTTGTCACTCAACAATATTCCATTGTATGGATGTTTCACAGTTTATTTTTCCATTCAATTATAGAGGGAAATCTTGGCTGCTTCCAGTTTTTAGTGATTTCATAAAGCTGTTATAAACATTCATGTGTAGATTTTTTTGTGGACATAAGTTTTAAAATCAATTGGGTTAATCAATTCTTTTTGACATGAAACTCAAAGAGAAATGTGAATGTTCTGAACCTACTGGTGATGGGGGAGGAGAAATCACTTTCCAGTGGTTTACAATTTTAGTTTCTATCCAGCTTCTTAAGATGGCCATGTTGTCAACATTTATCCTATTCTTCTAGCACCACCACCTTTAGTTTTCATTTATTTATTTATTTATTTAGAGACAGAGTCTCACTCTGTTGCCAGGGCTAGAGTGCAGTGGCGTCAGCCTAGCTCACAGCAACCTCAAACTCCTGGGCTCAAGTGATCCTCCTGCCTCAGCCTCCCGAGTAGCTGGAACTACAGGCACACGCCACCACACCAGGCTAATTTTTTCTATTTTTAGTTGTCCAGCTAATTTATTTCTATTTTTAGTAGAGACGGGGTCTTGCTCTTGCTGAGGCTGGTCTCGAACTCCTGACCTCAAGCAATCCTCCTGCCTTGGCCTCCCAGAGTGCTAGGATTACAGGCATTGAGCCACCATGCCCAGCCCTCCCCCCACCCCTTAGTTTTAACTATAAGCAGCTATGCTAAAGTATTCAGTATATGATTAGGACTGGATAGTTTCCAATAATATCTATGTGAGTACCTCAAGCATGACTGATATAATAATGCACAAAGAGGTTCTTTCTTAGCTTTTCTTAGCAAAATTTGCCTGTTGCAAGGAGCCTCAGATGAGGAATTCTCCAGTGGAACTAGAGCGACCTATTCTGGATTCTCAGTTTAACGGGTAGAGGTCTGAGTTCTGCTAACATTTCAAGCTCTCTTTTGCCAGTGTTCCCCTTCCCTCTGGTCCACTCAACGCTGCTTCATCAGGCCAGCACCTGGCCTCCCTCTCGTCATAGACTCCCATTGTGACTGGGAAGAGAGAGTTGAAAATCTTAATATTAGTTGAATTGTGGTGTTTGCCTAAGGCTGGGTACTAGGGAGGTGAGAGCTAGGGCCACCAGGTCCACTGGGGAATTTGGCCATGCCCAAGACAGGAGCCACGTGTAACAAGATGCCAAGAATTCAAGAGAAGAGAGAATCACCATCTAGCAACTCAAGGACAAGCACTTCCAAACCAGGGAGTATAGGTTGCATTTGCAAACTCACTGTCCTTTTCTTTTCTAATGTCCTTGCTATTTGTTACAGCTAATGATTTGCTATAGTGATGAGAGAGGCTTGTGTAATAATGAACCAGGTCATAACATATACGAACCTCTGTCAAAGTTTATTTTTTCAATGTGTAATTAAAACCTCCATTGCCTGTTTCCAAGATGTCAGCAGACATCATATTGTAAGAAAAGATCCCCAAAATTTTGTGTGTCAGATTCATCTGTGCAATCCCTGGCTACCCTGGGAGCTTGCAGAAGCCCCAACGACGAAGGAAGGGCTGGAGTGCCCTGTGGTTCTACCACATCTCTGTCAGATTCTGATTTGGATCCTACATTCATAGGCACATAATTGGCTAAACTGCAGTGTTTTTAACATATATATGTATACAGATACTTAAAAGCCCCTTTGGAGGTTCGTGCCATGAGGTGCATGTTTGGCAAATTGCCCCAAGATGAGAACTATTGCTCTAACCCGTGCCCACCACTGCCCCTGCCCTCCCATTCTGGTAGAACAGCCACACCTCCTGGGTAGCTGACACTAACGTCATTGTCCTTCCTCCTGGAGCTCATTGTCTAGAGGGAGGGGCCTGCTCCTAACTGTGTCCCTTCACCCTCATCATGCTTATCATCCATCTTTCTTAATCACTGCCTTGAATATTAACAAGAAAGTGGGGACCAATTATAACTTTCTAATGACTGGTATACTCAGTTGATCCTCATCATTTGTGGATTTCATATCTGCGAATTCACCTATTGGCCAAAATTGATTTGTAACCCCCAGATCAATACTCCCACATTTCTGCGGTCATTCGAGGACATATGCAAGGTGGAGGAAAATTTGAGTTGCCAAAATTGCACGTTCTCAGCTGAGGTCAGACAAGGTGACACTTAGCCTTCTTGTTTTGGTTCTCATAGTATAAACAAGTGTCCTTTTTGTGGTCTGTTTAATATAATGCTACTTCTCCCTCCCACCCCATATTTTGTGCTTTTTGTTGGTGATTTACAAATGGCTCTCAAGCGTAGCACTGATGTACTGTCTGGTGTTCCCAAGTGCAAGAAGGATGATGTGTCTTTTGGAGAAAATACATATATTAGACAAGCTTCATTTGGGCATGTGCTATAGTGCTGTTGGCCACGAATTCAATGATAAGGAACCAACAGTATATAGCTGTCTTTAAATAAGGTGTCTTTAAATAAGGTGTCTTTAAATAGAAACACACATATAACAAGGCAATGTATCGATTAGGTGATGAAAATGTGTCCAGAGGCTCACAGGAACTGAACCCTGTATTTCCCCTAGGAGTAATGGTTCAGGATTTACTAATTCAGTGTCCACAGCAACTTTATAGAATAGAACTATCACAAATAATGAGAATTGGCTGTATCTATGAGGGAGAGCCCACTTTAAGGATATACGAAAAAGCCGGTAACACTGATGGCTCCAAAGAACAAAACTGGCTGACTGGGATGGGAGGAGACTTTTTACTACAATGCCTTTTGGGTTTTGTGCCATACAGTTGTACCTATCAAAAAATTAAATTTAAGTTTAAAAACAAATGCAAATAATAAAATGAAAATGTACACTTTAATCATATTTATCTTCAATCTCAGAAAAATGAAGCAATTTCTACCAAAAATCCAATCTATCAAATGATATCCAAATTCTCTCCCTGGTCTTCCAGGCCCTGCACAAGCTATTGTTATACTCTGCTCTCTTCGTGACCAGCAGTTTGTTTATCCATCTGGTCTACCCCCTGCCTGGCAAATTACTCAACATGTCACTTTGCTGTTGCTTATTCTCCATTTCTCGTTAGAAACACTTCTCCTCCCTCTATCTAGCAACATTCTGCTTTTCCTTCAAAGTCTTTGAAGATTTTCCTGACCATCCCACTCAAAGGGACCTTTCTCTTTTGCTTGCTGGAACTCAGTAGAGTTCATTATCACTTACCATTTTAGCCACCTGATTTTGTTGGCTATTATTAAGTGTGAAGTTTCTCCAAATTCATTACAAGTTCTTGAAGATGGGATTGGCATCTTTTCTTGAACTCCTTCAGTGCCTTGCATGAAATAGACAGTCAATAACATTGATCGATTAATTATCCTTTATTATTCAGTACCAAAATATTTTTATCGCAGCCTTTCTTTCTAAGTAAATTCCTGTCGTTTTTTTATAAAACGAAGCAGTCTCGGGCTGGGCGTGGTGGCTCATGCCTGTAATCCTAGCACTCTGGGAGGCCAAGGTGGGTGGATCACTTGAGCTCATGAGTTCGAGACCAGCCTGAGTGAGAGTGAGACCCTGTCTCTACTAAAAATAGAAAAAATTAGCTGGGTGTGGTGGCATGCACCTGTAGTCCCCGCTACTTGGGAGGCTGGGGCAGGAGGATCACTTGAGCCCAGGAGTTTGAGGTTGCTGTGAGCTAGGCTGACGCCATGGCACTCTAGCCCAGGCAAGAGAGCAAGACTTTGTCTCAAAAAAAAAAAAAAAAAAAAAAGCAGCAGTCTAGGTGATTAAGTTTTTAGAGTAGCATGAGGACTTTGGTTAGAGGCTTGAGAGAGACTTGTAATTGCTCTTCAAGATGGGTGAAAGTAGAATTGTTTCATTTGGGAAGAGGGGATCCAGAAACTAGATTGTCATCTCAAGTCAAAAAAATGAGAAGGGAACCAAGGAAAGATTTGTTGAATTCCTTCTGGGCTGGGCACTGTCTGTCCGTGGCACCTAAGATACCTCATTTTATTGACATAAGCCTGTCGGATAGCTCTAATGAATTCCATTTCTTAGGTGAACCACTAGTCTCAGCGTTATGCAGCTGGTAAACTGCAGAACCAGGATAAGCAGCCGGGTCTGAGGCCACCACAGTGGGCTGTCCCCAAACAGAACACACAATAAACATTTGAACAAATATGATTTTGTTTTTTTTTGCTGTAAATACACAGGATTATGCCTCTGGGTAAAATACAGGGCAAGAATGTCTTGAGATGGCCCCAGGCAAAGCATGGTACAACTATGGCGTGCTACAAGGGAGGAGGAAATAGAATGAAGGACTTTGTCCTCTGTCGAAGCAGCGAGTGTCAGCTGGCAATGGTTCTCAATCCCGGCTGAACAACAGACTCGCCCGGGGAGCTGAAAAAATATGGATGGGAAAGACATCTGATGTAATTGGTTTGGGGCAGGACTCGGGCACCAGCACGAGCTCTCCAGATAATTCTAACGTGCAACCGGGGTTGAGAACCGCTGAGCTAAAACAATGCAGGGGTACATGGACCAGGCGGTTTCTCTAGTTCAGTGGCTTTAAAGTCGATTCCTGGACCAGTATCATTAGCATCACCTGGGAACATATTAGAAATGAAAGTTCGTGGACCTCACCCTAGACTCCCTGAATCAGAAACTCAGTGGATCGGCTTAGCAATTGTGTCTTAAATCCTCTGGATGTTTTTGATGTACGGTGAGGTGTGAGACCCACTGCTATCAGAACAGGGAATTCACGGCAAAGGAACTACTAATTAATAAACATATGCAAAGATGTTCAACCTCTTTGCAGGAAAATACAGTTGAAAATAATAATGAGATATACTTTTTAACCTTATAGATTGGCAAAAATTAAAAAGACTGATAGTACCTGGTGTGACAGCAGGAGACGGCAAACAAAGAGTCTTCTGTACTTCCGGTGGAAGGGTAAACTACCCCAGTGTAACAACGTGGGTGGGGGGTGGCAGTGGAATTAAGAATTATAAATGTGCATATCCCATGACCAAGCAATTCCCCCCTCAGCCTCGCTGCTAAAGAAACACTTGCACTAGTGCATAATGATGTTTATCTTGCTATTGTTTGTCAGGGGAGAATGCTGGAAGCAACCTAAGCATTTATCATGAGCCGAATGGCTGAGGACACAGAGCCCGGCCTCCCTCTGGAGTACTACGAAGCAGGTGAAAAGAATGAGGTGGCTCTGTGTGTACACACGTGAAACTAAGCCCAAGACATTGTGGGATGCAAAGTTGCACACACACATATAAAATATGGTTGATATAAAATATGGTGAAAGAAACATGAATGGAGGTGTTGGCAAAGAGTCCTCAGCCATATCTATAATTTTTAGATTTCTCTTAAGATTAGGTATCCAAGTATTTCTTGAGCAATGAAAAATAATTTTTGAGGGTGAAAAAATGTCTATGGAAATCATATACCAGATTAATGATGCTTAATCATTTTTGGTCCTGGACCTCTGGGACTCTGATGAATGCTCCCCTCCCCCCAAAAAGTTCCACAAAGGCACACAAATTTTTGTTCAATTTGAGGGGCTTTCCAGATACCCTGAAGCCCACACATAGGCCCCTCAGGGCTTCCTGACCCCAGGTCGAGAGCCTCCGGGCTGCATGATCTTTAAGGATTCCAAATAGTTTTGCTCTTCTACCCTGGGCTCCGTGACCCCTTCGTTGTACGTGTCTCCGAGGAGTCATAATGTCTGACAGCTATTTTTATGAGCGTCAGCAGCTCTTCTCCTGCAGATTAAATTTCCCCAGAAGGTAGATTTTCGCTGACATCTTAATACTTGGAAAGGAGCAGATGATCCTTGAGGAGTGAGTGAATATAGCAAATGGTTTGCTGAGCTGCAAACAGAAGCTGATCTATGTCAAGGAAGCTTCAAGCCTTACACATTTGCTCTTAGACATCATCGCGTTCTTTTTTAAGTTCTGCAGTGTCATTCCCCCTCCACATGCACTCAGACCCCTTTTCGGTATTTTCCACTTGGTGGTAAAAACAGACACACACACACACACATATATATAAATATATATAATTTGCTTATATGTTTTTAAAGAAGAGAGGAGCAAGAAAAGAGTTATCTTTCCATTCCTAAAATTTTAATTGATACTCCTTCCACTACTCCAAAATGGTTGCAGAATGAAGGTTTTCATTTGCTCTGTTTTATTCTACTTTAAACTGTCTTAAATGGCAAAGCCAGTCCTCATAGAAGTGAAACTCCTTGGTAACCTACTTCTTACTGAGTCTCAGAGCTGCCCATAGATCACCCGGTCCCCATGCTCCTCACTCTGTGGGGGGTTTGACAGAGCCCTGGACAAGTTGGCGGCAAATGGATTTATTTCTCCTTTCTCTAGCCCCCCGTGGGTGTACTTACATTCTAAGTAGGAAAAGAAGGTCTAAATATTACATAATGTTGACTGAGAAATTTAGATTGTCATTCCTTCAAAAAAAAAAAAAAAAAAAAAACCCTGAATTTCATTCAGTGGGGATAGAACTGGAGATCCCTAAGTCCTTTCACCTGCAGTGGCACTGAAGCCTCTCGTCGGGCAGGTCCAGCCTATGTTTGCAGGTTCCTCTCTCGGCGCTTACTTCCGTGAGCCCTTCCTCCCGGCCACCCTGGTGTCCTTCCCCTGTGAAAACCCCTTTCTGCGGCTGAGTTTTTGTTCACGTCTGGCTGACTTGCCCTCCTAGGGCCCCAACCACATTCATTGTTTTTATTCGTTATGATCAGACCCAAATCCAGATTTTTCAGACAGCGTTCACTGATCAACCTCATCAACCATACTCAGTCTCCTTTGAATGTTTATAGATCTTGTCCCTTCTATTCGTAAGGTGCTTCTCCATGAAAGACCATACTGGACCTGCCCTCAAAAAGTGCATGTTGAGCACTTACTGTATCCCACACACTCTTCAGGTTCTGGGGATACAAACAAGATTTTGCTCTCATGGGGTTTGTATTCAAGGGTGTGAGACAGTGTGAGTAAGTATTTTACACAAATGAATGCAATGATTCAAAAGAGCAAAGAAAAGGAAACAAGGCGAGGCTGTACAGTGACCAAGGAGGAGAGAGGAGTGACATTAGCTAAGCTACTCGGTGAAGGTCTTTGTGAGGAGAAAGCATTTGAGTTGAAATCCATACGACAGAAGGTGCCACTCATGCAAAAATCAGGGGAAAGAACATTCCAGGCAGAAGGAACAGCAAGTGCAAAGGACTTGGAGTAGGAAGGAGCTTGGCATGTGAGTGCTTATAGGTTTCCTAGAGGGTGAAGGATTTTTTTTTAAGGTATCTGTGTTTCTCCTACAACATCTAGCACATAGTAGGCAATCAGCTGCTAGACTGTAAGCTCCACAAGGGTAGATTCCATGCCTGTCTTCCTGTCCATGACTAGCAGAGCAACTGGCACATATAGGCACCCAGATTGATGACTGAGTGAACGGAGTTTCGTTGAGTAACTGAATGCCTTGTCTCTGGTCTGACAGCACTTGTGCAGCACAGCCAGAATGGACAGGCTAACTCCTTCATCTCCTAAATGCTGGTCTGTGCTGAGCCATCTCCTTTCAAATCTCAGTCTCTGTGCTTTAGGGTCACCGTTCATTCAATGCGGTAAGAACAGGGCACGTACTTCCTTTTGGGGGAACATTGTACAGATGAGTACAATCTCACGCTGGAAATGTTTGGAACTTTTGGAAGCAGCTCAGTAAATTCAGATAATTCCTGCAATGTGGCTCAGCAGGTGGGAAGCCAGAAGCCATCGTCCATTACGGTTTACCCATGCGACAGTGGGCATGCGGTGACCGGTGCCTGCCCTCACTACTGTGGGATTTACAAAGCTGGCACGGCTTTTAAGCTTTTGGAATGTAGATAAAGCATTCCATCATGTTAGCAGGGCACTATTTTACCTTCCCTGCTGCTGGGCTTATTGTCATACTAATTGCAGTGCTGCCTCCTGGCCCTTCTCTTGCATTCTCTCATGGAGAAGCCTGTGTCCCCATCGTTCAGAGTAATCCCCACTGGAATGGTGTGTTTAGCCTATGGGAGAGACTGTCCATTCATAGAAGCAATAATGTGGTAAGATCATTTTTCAAGGGCAGCAGGCCTAATAAAAAGTATAATCAAAAGGTTTCTTAAAGTAATGAACCTCCATAAAACCTCTCCCCCGAAACAACAATAGCATTAGTTGAAACTATAGGCCTACTTTGGTTTTCAATGGAAGTGGAAAAAGCATAAAAGTATACACCCTTAAGGCGTTTATGTATAATTTCTTCTTTTGGTGTTATGGAGGTGAAGTATACAATATTGAAGATAGGGACCACTTTGTTCCAATAGGGAAACTGAGGCCCTTGTGGATGAAGTACTGTGATGTTCTCCTTTCAATAAAACCGAGACACACCAGCTTACCCTACCAAGAGGTCAAATGGTTTTCTAAGCAGCAAAAAGTAGATGCTTTAGGAGTGATTTTCCCAGAAAGAATTCTCAGTGCTCACCTATTTGCAAGCCCTCTCTGCTGCTGTTACCACTGCTGATGCAGTCTGGAGCTGAACGCAGAGAACGTCCCTTGGCTAACAACCTGTCATGTGACTCAGGAGCCAACCTAAATTCATAGCTTAGCTTATTTGTGCAGAGCAGCCTTTATTAGCACAACCTTGTTACTTTTACCAATCAAGGTGAAATACCAGATCCACCAATGTCCTGGTGTAGTGGCCAGAATTTCCTACTGTGAGTACAATACTATATAGCTGGTGGGGGTGAGAAGAAGAGACAGAGGATGACATGGCAGGGTCCACATCTCCTGGGTGACCCCTTTTACCATTTCGTAATCACTGTCTGAGTGGGCAATGCCTGGGATAGAGTTTGGGCTTACAGAGACACATGCTAGTGCTGGACCTAATCACTGTACACACCTTTTTGTCAATTGAATTGGGGTCAAGTTTGGAGGTTGAATTCCCCAAATATTTTGTGCTACACAAGCTGTACCCCCAAAACATCATCCAGCTTCTAACATCAGAAGGTCTCTTACCTCTCAGGACTCCTAGTCTAGAGGGCTTCTAGGCCAGGCAACCGTGTACCCTGGTGCAGGCACACGCTGTGGTCCCCCTGGTTGGTGTAGGACCCAGTTTGGAATGAAATGGAAAGGCCCTTTTTGCAGCATTGGGGCACATTAGGAAGGACCATTATTTGCCAAGCAGTTAAAATAAAACTTCATTCTATTTGGTTTCTACTTATTCCCAAAAGAAGCAATTTCCCCTCTTTTTCACATGGTCCCAGGAAGGAATATTTGAGTCTTAGAAGTTAATAGATGAGAAAAGTCTCCTTAAATCCTTCTGAATAAAAATCTTCCCATTAGACCCTTATGTGTCATCAAATCCAGTTTTCAGAATAAACCTTCCATCTCGGACCACTGTTCATAAAAACAAAATTCGCAACCAGGAGGTTACAATCTAAGGCTGTGGCTTTGCTCAGTGGACTGATGCTGGTTCTAATCTAGCTTTTGTCTTTAATCCGTTTACGAGTTGAGTAGTGTGACCCTGAGCCAATAACTCTGAGCCTCAGAGTCTGCAAATGCAAGCTAAATCCTATGCTACCATTCACCTCCGAAGTCCTAATTATATTCCCAATCAAAGCTTACTGTATGCATTCACTCATACAGTCGTTATCTCCTGCCCCCAATATGCTTCTAGTATGGTAGTACTAGGACTTACTATGAAGGTGAGTCAGAAAAGGCAAGAGTTGAACAACTGTTGCCCTACATAGTGGGAAAGAAAAACATGAACAAAAATAATCAACAGCAATGTTATTAGGAGCTAGACTGGAGAGTCTCACACAGCACAAAGTGAACACAGTAGGGAAAGGAAAACAAATTCTTGCAATGCTGGGAAAGGCTCCCCTGAAGAGGGGACAACATTGCAATTTATTCTTGAAAGAAGGGTTTGCAGACAGAGAACGTAGAAAGAACATTTCCCGAAGGTGGAGCAACACGAGCAGCGTGTACCACATGGACGTGTGGGGAAGCTTGTTAAGTCTGGAGAAAAGCAAGTCATCCAAGGTGGCTATTGTGTGGGGTGTGGCAGGGAGAGAGAACACAGAAGAATCTGGAGAGGTAGGTGGAGGTGGGAGGCAAAGGGTCCTCAATTTGTCCAGTTGCAGATGCCTTAATCAGATGCAACCATTAGTAAAACCCAAAGGAGAGTCCCTCCCATCCTTAGGTCTGTGATATCACGGAAGCCGGACAGTAGGATGCAGGAGGGAAGAGCATGGGCTTCAGTGCGTGGAAGACTTGAGTGTTTTTCTAAGCTGCAAAACTTATTACATCTGTGGTTTTAGCAAGTTGTTTACTCTCTCTGAACCTTAGGCCTCAGGCTCATTGTCTATAAAATAGGAATAAGTATCGCAACGACTTCTTAAGTAGGAACAAAAGGAGCAAGTAAAAGAATGTATATGAAGGACTCAGTGTTGTGACAGGCACATGGTAAAGTATTCAACAAATGAGTTTGTAATGACATGATTAATAATATCTGATGAATAACTATGATTGATAACATTTCCCTGGTCAGGGTCAGTAGAGACACCCAGAGTCAGGTGGGTCGGTCGAGGTCAGGTCACCCCACCATTTGGTTTCTGAGAATAGCCCCGGAGGGATTTGCAACCAGGGCCCCATCCCTGGGCCAGATTTGCGATGCTGGGTGGACATGCCTGGCAGGCTCGTTCTGTCCTCAGGTTTCTTACCCCAGGGGATCAAGGAGGGGGAGCCCAAGCCTTGGATTATAAAGAAATTCTTGTATCTCCCTGTGTAAAATGATAATGCCAGAGTATCCTGGCGTCAGGCAAGGGAATAACAGCCCCCGTCCAAGGCTCCTTGTCCCCGCACGATTGCTAGGTGCCTGCTAATATTAGACCCTGGGGACTGCCTTGAAAGTCCTTGTTTCTTTTCCCCTGTTGTCCTTGTTTAACAGCTACATTGCACAAGGGGCCATAGTGTGTATTTCTGCCTCCTGGCAGTGGTGGTTGGTTTTTGGAAAAAAAATTTTTTAATGCACTTTATTTTTTTTAGAGCAGTTTTAGGTTCACAGCAAAATTGAGTGGAAAGTAGAGATCTTCCATATACTCCCTGCTCTTTCACATAGCACAGCCTCCCCCACTGTCAGTATCCCAGACTGAAGCGGCACATCTGTTATAGCTGATGAACCTACATTGACACATCATTGTCGTCCCAAGTCCGTAGTTTACATTAGGGTTCACTCTTGGTGCTGCACGTTTTCTGGGAGTTGTTGACTTTTTACACCAGCAATTGTCCCAAGGAAGCCCATCCAAATAGCTTGGGACAAGGCTAGTGATGCAAACTTATTTCTTAATAACCTGTTTGGGAGAAGAGGTTTAAGACTGAGTAGAGTATAAAAGAAAGAAAGGCACGGAGGAAGCAAGGCAAGAGAGAGAAGGGAGAGGACCGGCTGCTCAGCCAGCCAGTCCCACCCCAGTCTCTGAAGCTCCTCACAGATGAAGGCGAGTGATAATTCTTGCCTAAAATGTCCAAATTCCACTCCTGTTCCCCAGATCTGCTTTACCACCTTGCACCTTTCTCTGGGCCTTCCTCTTCTTGGAGAGATAATGCTGCCTTTTCATCTTGTCCTTGCAGTTTTTTCCCTGCACACCCTCCAGGGCTGCATGAAGAGCCCCCACCTCCCACCCCCAAACTGCGATAGGGCAAAATTTTATTGTGAACTGGTAGTCTTGGGAAGGGACTGGGGCTCTTCTGGAGAGATCTTTTTTTGTCATCTAAAATAATTTATTTCAATTGCTCTTGCAATGTTCTTATAAGGAATTCTAAGTCAGCTCCTGCTTTGACAGATGAAGCCTTCTGGGAAGTTGGCCATCCTGGGAGCCCCCGGGCGATGCCGAGATGTCCTTCCAAACAGCTGAAGGGCTCCAGTTACCCTAGAGGTGAGTGACATGGACACTTCTTTGGCCAGTTGGAGAAAGAGAAGGAGGAAGGCGAGGGAGGTGGTGAAGAGGACAGTGACAGGGGGTGGGAGGAGCGAGGAAGAGAGAAGCAGGGAGTGGCGAGCTACAGCTGTCCGCAGCCTGGTGGGAGGGAGGGGAACATCCTGCCTCCGCCAGAACCCTCTGCGGTACTCTGGGGTACAAGGGTGGCGCCCCACTTTGAACCTTGGGATATGATTGGTGATTTCCCACCCAAATTACACCCTGCCTGCGGTGCAACCATACTGCCTGACTCCCCCACAATTATTAGGGCCCTCTCACTGCACGTGACCGTTGTAAGTGCAGCTAGCCATCCGTGTGCTAGCAAGCAGTTGCCCTAAATCTTTGATTCAGAATTTAATTATATATTAAGTCTGTTCAAACCGTGAATGAACATGCACGCTCATGTACATGTTTTTATTTTACCTTGTTTTTTTGCTCACTGAAATTCTCTGTATTTTTCTAAAATGACTACAGATTACGTTGGCCACAATAAAAATAAATTATTTTTAATTACAAAAATTGAATTGGTTTGAAATACTTCACAAAGTCATTTTGAAAAATTTTATAGAGAAAGGGACGAAAGGATGCCTGTTAAATTGTTAACCTAGGTTAACTTGTGAGGTGGGATTGGAGTTGGAACAAGAGACGAGAGAGTGTCAACTTCTTTAACTGTCTCTGCATCGCTTGACTTGTTAAAATGACCAAAACAATTAAAATACTATTATAGAAGAAAACCTAGGAAAAACCGCCCTCAGCATTGGCCTAGGTAAGGAATTTATGACTAAGACCCCAGAAGTGAATACAACAAAAACAAAAATAAATAAATGGGACCTAATTGAACTGAGAAGCTTCTGCACAGCACAAGAATCGACAGAGTAAACAGACACCGACAGAGTGGGAGAAAATATCTGCCAGCTACACACCTGGCAAAAGCCTAATATCCAGGATCTATGAAGGACTCAAACAAATCAGCAAGGAAAGAAACAACCCCATTAAAAAGTGGGCAAAAGACATGAACAGACATTTTTCAAAAGAAACCAATGGCCAGCAAACATATGAAAAAAATGCTCAACATCGCTAGTCATCAGGGAAATGCAAATTAAAACCACAATGAGAAACCACATTACCCCTGTCAGAATGGCCGCTCTTTCCTTTCCTTAAAAAAAAAAAAAAAAATTGGGAAAGGGTCTTACTCTGTCACCCAGGCTGGAGTGCAGTGGCATGATCTCAGCTCACGGCAGCTTCAAACTCCTGGGCTCAAGTGATCCTCCTGCCTCAGCCTCCCGAGTAGCTGGGATTACAACGTCACACCACCATGCTCAGCTAAATTTTTAAATTTTTTTGTAGAGACAGTGTCTCACTATGTTATCCAGTCTTGTCTTGAATGCCTGGCTTCAAGAGATCCTTCTTCTGCCTTGGCCTCCCAAAGTGCTGGGTTTAAGGTGTGAGCCACCGTGCCCAGCACAGAATGACCATTATTAAAATGTCAAAAAACAATACATGCTGGCACAGATGCAGTAAAAAGGGAACACTTATACATTTTTGGTGGGAATGCAAATTAGCACAACCTCTATGGAAAACGGTATGGCGACTTCTCAAAGAACTAAAAGTAGACCTACCATTTGATTCGGCAATCCTGCTACTGGGTGTCTACCCAAAGGAAAAGAAGTCATTTTTATCAAAAGACACATGCACTCATATGTTTATTGCAGCACAATTCACAATTACAAAGATATGGAACCAACCTAAGTGCCCATCAACTGCTGAGTGGATAAAGAAAATGTGGCATACCATGGACTACTACTTGAATGAAATAATATCTTTTGCAACTTGGATGGACATGGAGGCCATCATCCTGAGTGAAGTAACCAAGAAACAAAAAATGAAACACTGCATGTTCCCACTTATAAGTGGAAGCCAAGCAGTGCATATGCATGGTCACACAGAGTGACATGATGGACACTGGAGACTCAGAAGGGGAGGATGCAGGACGAAAAGTCACCTGTTGGATACAATGTACACTATTCAGGTGAGGGGTATGCTAAAAGCCTAGACTTCTCCACTATACAATTCATCCATGTAACAAAAAAACATTTGTACTCTTAGTAAATCTATTAAAATAAATTTTTACATAAAAAATGAGCATATATTATTTTTGCAATTTTTTAAAGTAAATTCAAGAAAGAAAGAAAAAGTTTAAAAAATTCTTTTCACATGTGTTTTTATTTTATTTTATTTATTTTATTTTTTTTGAGACAGAGTCTCACTCTGTTGCCCGGACTAGAATGCTGTGGTGTCAGCTTAGCTCACAGTAACCTCAAACTCCTGGGCTCAAGTGATCCTCCTGCCTCAGCCTCCCAAGTAGCGGGGGCTACAGGTGTGTGCCACCACACCCATCTAATTTCTTTCTATTTTTAGTAGAGACAGGGTCTCACTCTTGCTCAGGCTGGTCTCTAACTCCTGAGCTCAAGCGATCCTCCCCCCTCGGCCTCCCAGAGTGCTAGGATAACGGGTGTGAGCCACTGTGCCTGGCCCACATGTGTTTTTAAAAGGCAAGGCTATTTCATTAAGTGAAGCACTTTTAACTTCCTATTTTTTAATTATGTAAATTTTTTAATTGAACTTTATTTTCTTAACCCCTTAGCAGATCCATTCTACCAATTTTATGTGTCAGCCTACCTGACAAAAGTTGAGTTTCGTGTTTGTCCCTCAGTATGGGCAGTATAGGCCTTTCTGTCATAATCGGATATTTCCACCCATTGAATTCTTGCATGTACTTTTGATTCATAAGCTTCAATGGCTTAAACAACTTTTTTTCAACTATGAAGTTTCAAACTGACAGAAAAGTTTGAAAAATAATTTAGGCTGGTCTGATGGTAGTGGGTTATCAGAACTTATTAACTTTAGTGTCACTAAAGTTGGTATACAATCCCCCCACTGGTAAATTTGATTAACCAAAAAGAAAAAAGGAAAGAAAAAAAAAGAAGAAAATGTAACAAATATGTATGATCTGCCTTCTAGGTTTAACAAATGTCATTTTTTTTCATATTTGCTTCAGATCTTTAAAAATAATTGCAATAATAAACTACTATAGTTATCACCAGCCTTCATCCTGGGGGCAACTGTTTCCTTGAAGTTGGTGTGTATCTTGCTGTCCAATGTTTTACACTGGACATATATATATATATGTATATCCATAAATACTATGTACTATTATTTTATATTTTTAATCTATACCAAAATAGTATGGTGATATATATATATATATATATATTTGCTGTTTGTTACCACTTTTTTTTGAGATACATGTAACTCTGGTTCATTCATTTTCATTTCTATAGAACATTCTATTTTATGACTCTACCCCAGTTTATCCATTCTCTGTGTCCAATTGATGGACATTCAAGACATTTCTAATTTTTCTCTATTGTAAAAATTGCTGCATTGACCATCTTTGTTCATGTCTTCTTGTGCACTTGAATCAGAATCCATCCATGAGATTTTCCTAGGAGTCAAATTGCTGGGTCCACTGAAAAACCTTTTTAAATATGAATGAGAGAGAAAAAGAAAAATGGACAAAGTCTTAGGTTTTCTTTAAAATGGTTGGTTTTAATAAGGAGTCCAGGTCATCTCACTTTGCCTGAGGACAAATTCTTGAATTCCTTTCATTACTTTTCTCCCAAATGTGAAAACTGGGAAAACCCTTAATCAAGACCCTGATTATGAAGCATTTGTTGGTCAGAACTCAAAGAACTAACTCATGTTGAAGCTGAATTGAAAGGGAGACATACATAAGTTATTTTTCCTTTCTTTTCTCTTAGAATTTTGCATACCAGTTTAGAACATATTAAACAAGACATCAAGATTAATGAGCTTGTTCAAAAAAGAAAATAAGTCCTGGTAGGTAGAATGATAAATTAAAAATTCTGAATCTTTATGAACCCAGGCTGAAAGACAGCCTCCAATCTAAGCTGCATCCCTGTGATGTTACTTTATGAGCCTTCTATAATGGTATTTCTTCCCTCCTGCTAGATCAATTTCAGCGTGTTTGCATCAGCAGATTCCGGGTGATGGATAGGCAGCTTCATTTTAATAGTCTGTTGGTACAGGGTGACCTGTAGCCTTTCCAGAAGAGATGAAATAAATTCTCCCATTATTGCCCTCTCCTTCCCCACTCCAACGCCATCATTAATCTCCAGTTCTCCTGATTCGAGTGCCACGGAGGACTGACAGACTCCGGAAGGATCAGTTGCTGCCTGGTACCCATAGTCACCTGCAGTTTCTTCAACCCCACGTGTGAGCGACTCTGGATGAAGGTCTCAGCACCTGCTCCAAACCCTCCTAAGTCTGTCCCAAAGTGTGATACCCGCACAAGCTGTGATATGCAACAGGAACAAAGGTGCCCTACTGCTAGGGCAGTTGCATTTTAATAGTTATTAATTTTCAGATGTACTTCACAGCTTTTATTGTTGAAGATGGGGCTAAAACAGCATTAAGTTAAAGAAAAAATTCTTGTTAAAAGATATTAAATACATAGAGGTGCATGCGGGTGCGGCACATATTATGATGATTGATATTCAAGTGACTAGATTTAGGAGACGCCGCCTGAAGCAAAGCACAGTCTGGTTTAGAGTATATAAATCCCTGAATTTAGGTGAGTATTACACGTGTGCGAATGTTACTTTGGGCATATCCTTTACGTTCCTTGGTCTCCGTTTACTCCCCTGGAAAATACAGAGGCTGGACTAGATCAGGGATTCTCAGCCTTGCCTTCATCTTCGAATTGCCTGGAAAAATTTTTTAAAGTACTGATTCCTAGGACCCTCTCTCAACCAATTCAGTTAACAACTTTGGAGGGTGGGCCAGATGTCGTTATTTCTTAAAAGCTCCTCAAGTGATTGTAATGTGTAGGCAGGATTAGGAACCACTAAATAAGATGATGTCTGAGGTTCCCCTCCCTGATGTAAGATTAATGGATTTTCTGATCCCATAGATAGACTATAAATTCAAAGTACTGATTCAGTTATGGTGGAGGAGGCTCTGTCCCCTTCAGGCTCAGCCGTAACAAGTGTAATATTTGCCCACTCTCCAAGTCTGGGTCAACACTGATTTGGAAGCTCCCTCAGGGCAGAGTCTTTTATCTGGGTTTTACCAGTTCCTACCATGGTGTTTGGTATAAAGTAGGTGCTCAGTAAATGTTGGATGCAAAAATGATAGGTTGAAGTTCAGGAACACGATTTTATCAGGGCATCTAGAATTAATCAAGTAATAAGAAGTTGATCTGCACTAACCAAACTCTCAAGAGACTAATTTTTATACCAGAATTCCAATTTATAAGCTTGAAAAGGGAGCTCTTCTGGGTTCAAGAACTTGAACCAATCTCTATTCCAAAGCATTCTCTTTCCGATGAATGAGATCAGGTCACCTGGTGAGCACAGAACAAGAGTTGGGTCTTCTTATGTGCTATTTCTGTCAAGCTCTGGAGATCTGCTGGCTTAGCCTCCTTTTCTTTAAGCTTATTTTTATGTAAAGTGTCGGGATCAGTCGTTCAGAATCAGAGAGACCGTTGGACCTCCTGGTGACACACTGATAGATTTTCACTTTCCAACTTTCCCTTTTCAAATATTCCTGCGACCACCACCTTGCCATTTACACTCCTTGTTACCACAACACACAGTTTCCTAAGTGTTGGATTGTTTTGCTGCTTGCTAATGACGTACCAGGGAGAAGTACTTGAATCTTCCCAGTAAGGTCACTCCAAATGGCTCTGCAAGATGCGTTACTTCTGGAAAGCTGTCCTGTACACAGCTAATCCCGTCCTTCTTGCAGGCTTGACTTATGAAGATGGCATTTGCTGACCTTATGTTTTTGAGAGCCGTCTTATTTTGAGGGCTGTTGTGCTTTGCCCACCGTCTACAATTACCATGACTAAAAATACTTCGGAGGGTGAAGAATCTTCAAGGAGACTTCGCAACCTGGAGTATATTCCTTTTATTCCGGTGCCATATTTCAAGGCAATGGCCGTGTTGCCGTGCTGAGTTGCATATTACCTGCCAAACCAACATTCCACTTTAGAGTTGATTGGAAGCCGATCTTTATGCTGAACCTTATGATTATGTCACCTTTCCCCCCCTAAATGTACCCAACAGTGATTTTCCTAACAGCACTATCACGGCTTAGCCACCACGCGCAGAATTAGCTACCCTTCCTGTGCCTCATGCCAATGCTGCGTTTTCCCCATGGAAACGTAAGCCTCCATCCACGAGTGTCAGCCGGAATCCTCCTCCATACTGTCCCACCCCCGCTAGGATAATTTGGGAGGGTCTACGTAAACCCAGGATCAGAGAAACGGAGATACGATTGTGTTGCCTAGGAGCTGGTGTTTGTCTAGAGAAGGGAAAAGCATGGACCGTGAAGCTGCAGGTCCCCACTGAACCGTGCATTTTTTTCTACATCTTTTTACTACATTGACTCAATGAACGGTGTGTGTGTCACTCAGGGTCACTCAAGTGCCAATAGGCTGCCACCCCCTGATTTCAGGCATTAACTTGTCAGGCTCCACCACGCCCTGCCCACTTCTTAGTGTGTTTAAATAAAAGGAAGCTCTTCTATCATGTGAAAATGTTAGAGTTACTCTGAGGATGTGCTCTTAAATTAAGTAAGCTCTTCCTTAAAATCAATTCACATTTTCCTTCTTATGTTTTCAGTCTAACTAGACTGCTGTGGACATGCGTGTGTGTGTGTGTGTGTGTGTGTGTGTGTAGGTACTGCACATGCACGTGAATAGAACATTTGTGGAAGGACACACAAAAAGCTGCAAACAGTGGTTACTTTAAGGAGAGGCACTGATGATTTGGGTACAAAAGAGACTATTTTTATTTTCAAGGCTTTTGCATTGTTTCAGACTACTTCTTCATCCATTAAATAAGAGATTAGATTTGAATTGTCATATGATGTTCTGAGTCCTTTCTCTAAGAAGCTGTAATTCTATTGAATTGGGGGTATGTTTCATACTTTCTTTCTCTAATCTCTTTACTGAATTCAACTCTGCTGAAAAATGAGAAACATCTTATTTTTCCAGCAGTACCTGAGAATGAAATTTTCCACACTGAATTCTCCAGGTAAACGAGTCTAAGCCCTTTATGTTGTTGAGGTCTGAAGTAATTTCTAATGGAATATTTATAAGCTGTGTTACATACCTTCATAATCTCTTTTGTTACAGCTTTAGGAGATACATTTCACATGCGTTACATTTTATCTATTAAAAGTTCAATGGTTTTTAGTACAGTCTATTCACTGAGATGTGCCACCGTCACCACAATCTAATTTTAGAACATTTCAACACCCCCCAAAGAAACTCCATATTCACTAAGCTCTCACTCCCCAATCCCCCCTTCCCTCAGCTTGTGTCAGCCACTCATATATTTCCTTCTCTGTGGATTTCCCTATTCTGGGCATTTCACATAAATGGAATCATATACTGTGTGGTCTTTTGTTCCTATCCTCTTAAACAGAGTAAGTCAGTATTTTACTTTTTCTTTATGACTTAGGCTTATTAGTATTATTGACAGCATGCCAAGCTGATGGTGACCTTAAGAAATATTCAGACCAGGTGGCTGTTTGCCTCTGAATTCCATGGCCCATTAAGGTGTACGTAGCTTTGTCAGGGCTCTGTGGCTGGGCCTCCAGGCGACTGCTTGAATACCTTGTCCTATGACCCTTAACTCCCATTTTAACCATTGTTTCCTTTCTGGTCCCCCCATTTCTGCAAAGTTGGCTCATTAGTACATAAATGAGATCAGGCCCGAGGTTTCATGCCTTCTCGCAACCCAGGCTCATGCTGTAACTCCACTGTGAACGTCTTTGGTGTGTTTGTCCCTTTCTCCTGGAGCAATTAAGCAGCCCAAAACCTTCCCTGCTTTTATTGCTATCTTGAGCATCTTGTATCATTCAGTCAGCTAAATTCCATCTTAGTGAACAATCTCCCACAAGTATTTTATGATCTCTCTGGTTGAAGCAGTGTTAGACTCTTTGATTCCTGGTGTCCTTCCTCTCTTGTTTCTTAAAATAGTCTGTAGCCCTCATGTCAAGGACCTTATCAACTTGCCTTTCTCTAAAATTGTGTAATCGTACGAGAAAACTTTCCCTTATTTTCCTTGAGGAGTGGATGTTATCAAAATATTCTTACATGCAAACCTCCAGTCAGGGTGGGGCAAGGCAGCCCCTAAGTCGACGGGGCATGTGTCTTCCAATTCCAAGAGCATTTGAATGTTTGACAGTGAGAGAGGATATTTGATATCTAAACTGTCGTGGGAAGTAGAGTCTCTGTAAGCATATTCTTTGCCTCTTGGTAGGAGTTGGGTGAAGGGGGAAGAGTCTGGTTTAGGGCATTGCCACAGTTCTGGGTCAGACTCTCATGTTTGAGGTTCGATGAGTCAGCTTGGCGGGGAGGGAGTTGTCACTGTTCTGAATTCGGCCAAGGGTGCATGGCAGGGTCCAACCACGAGTGTGTGATGCGAATTTGAGATTGGAGGGCTTCTCATCTTATGCCCGTTATCAGGATAAGCCCAGAAGTGTGGGGGACCCCCTTGCCGAGAGTAGCCCTGAGTCATTCTGAATCTGGAGAGACCAGGAAATTTCAGTCTGTGTCAGAGAAACCAACCCTCGGTGGGGCCTGACTCGGGCTAGGGAGAGGATGGCCGGTAGAACAGTGCCTGGCACATGGCAGGCACCAGAACTATCTGCCGAATGACCGAATTGCTGATGTCAGTCTGAGCCCTTGGTAGCGACTGTCTGGTGTGAGATGCTGAGAAAGGCTCGGTGGGAAACGCTGTAATTGTGATTGATCTTCCCTGGGCGCAGGTGAGCGAGTGGAGAGAAGCACAATGCGCAGGGCCCGCTGTGGGGCATCAGACGGAACCAGAGTCTGACGACGTCGGGGTGGCCGGAAACTGCAGATAGGGATGAGACGGGAGTTTGGGCGCATCCACCTCTGGATAACCGGACACCAGGGGACTCTGCTGGGGTCAGACCTGGGCAGACTAGCAGACAGGACGCCCCCAGGCTCAACCCGAGGGGACACAATTGAGGCGGCCTCCCCAGCAGCCACACTTGGTGGGTCTGCACTTGACTGACCAGGACGTAACCCACTCATAAGTGGCCCAGCACTGCCCACTGGTGGTCGTCTCCATCAAATGCATCTTGGTTTAAATCATTTGGGAGCCTCTTTTGCTCATCTGAGTGGATGCCCTCAGCGTTTGGGCTTTGGGACTAATTTTACTAACCCGCCTGAACCCAATTCTGCTGCGATGTGAGTATAATGAGCAGGAAAGGTTGGCGCACTTCATGCCTCTGTCTCAATCCACCAATTGTCTGAGACAAGTCAGTTATAAAATGTGACGGATGTCCTGTTGGGCCCTTTATTTGTTTCTTACCATGAATCCTCTAGGGTAGGTGCCACCATTATTCACATGTGACAGAGGAGGAAACTGAGGCTGAGAGGAGGAACTCTCACTCTGGCTGCAAGAATATGACATATAGTTCTGGTGTCACCAACCCGTTAATGACGTTACCTCCCCACCTCACCCCCACCCCTTTGCCCACACGGTGGGAATGAGAAGAGCATAGACAGGGCATGGGCACCTCTATTTGATGTTTTACAAATATATTTTTATGATGACCCTATATTACTTCCCTCTCTATATTTTTAATTTTACACTAAATTCAGGTGTTACTTTACCAGTCTAGCATGTCCAGAGGAGCAACCAGGAAGGAGGGCAGGACACGGAGAGGAATGTGGTGGCTCTCTAATGACCCTTGCAGAGCTAAGAGAGTAGGTTTATTCTACGTGGGTCTCCAGTGCCTGGACCCAGGACCGGAGGGGCGGAGGTCCCTACGGGGATTTCAACTGCGGGTCGAAGCTCCTTGCTGGCCAGTAGGGGTTGGTGCATTGGTGGAAATAATGGGCCTGTGGGGTGGGGACATCTTTAGAAGGGCTTGGGCTGGGGGGTCACTAGGGAGTTTACACAGGAGAGTCGCTGGTGGGGCGAAGATTGGGTTCTACAGCCTGAAGGCCTGTCTGTGGTCCTGTCTGTGGCAGCCTTGGCCCTATAGAGCCCAAGCCTGTCTTTGGTGCACTGGTTCCCACCCTTGGCTGGATACTGTTTTCATCTGGAGGCTTAAAGTGTCGCCAGCACCTGATGCATCCCCAGAGGTTCTGATTTAATTGGTCTTGACTGGGACCCGGGCACTGGGATTTTTAAAAGCTCTTTGGTGGTTCTAAGCCAGGGTTGGGAGTGACTGAGTGAGGGCAGTGGCCCTGCCATTTCAGGGTTCAGTGGGCAGACGGCTTCACTTCCTTTTCTTTCCCTGCACTCTGCAGGGGGAGCCTGGGCCCACAGGAAGAAACTAGAAGCATCGTCACCAGAAGCTACAAAAAACACTAGCTCATTAAGATGGAGAAAAATAAAAAGGCCCTTCTCAAAACAAGAGAGAAGAAACAGAAGCCCAAAGAGCGCACATGAAGGAGTGATAGACATTTAATTCCCTCAGGAAATGAATTATATCAAGCCATGCAGAGGGTAGGGGAACACTCTAGAAGGCAGGGTGACATGCTGGGCTGGGAAGCCAGAGACTGTCTATCTCTTTCAGTAGCAGGGGCTCTGGTGTGCAGCCAGGAGGTGGCAGTTCCGAATTCCAGCCTCTGGAGACCTGGGGGCGTGGGCGGGAACAGATTCACGGGAGAATAAGGGGCCTCCCACGGCAGGACTCATCCTGGGGGGAATCAGGCTCCTGCTGGTGACAGTGAACGGACCTGGCCCAAAGCCTCTGTCCCCAGGCATGGTGGCTTCTCTCAAATCTGCCCTAGCCCAACATCGGGACCTCACAGGAAGAAAGGGCCATCGACAATGACAGAAACGGCTATTGCCACAACGCTTCAAGGCGGCGGAGCACAAACCGCACAGCTGCAGCCCAAGCCTGGACGGGTGAGGCAAGGGAGCGCCCTCTTCAGGCGCAAAAATCTAAGGGCTCCCATAAAAACTCAGTAATCACGATTAATCCTACTGTATTGCAATATTTTTAATTCAAGATTAATGCAAAAATAATTTATGACAAACAAAATTTTAAATTAAGGTGGGATCCCTATTACTGGCTTTTCCCTGTTGGCTTTACTCCAGTGTAGCACAGCAATGCCCTGGACGTCTCTGCGGGAGTCATCTACTTGTCACCCACACTTTGCCAGAGCCACCGGTCAGCTTTGGCACCTGAGAGCTTTAGCACTCGCGGTGAGGCCCTGCTGGGGACCGTGGCACCTGGCAGACAGCGGTGCCCCCTAGCGGGAGACTCTGGTGCCAAGGGGCGGAGGATGAAGCAGGCAGAGCAGCGGAGGCGGCCGGGGCTGTCCAGGAGGGAGGGCTTGCCGTGGGCGTGGGAGACGCTGCTTGGGAACCTGCACAGGTGGCAGCTGGGACACTGCGGGACAGATGGGTCAGGAGTAGGGCAGTGAGAGGCCGTGTTGCTGGGACTGTCTGTTCCTGCAGGGCAGGAGACTCCCACGTGCTGTCTCAGCACTGCCACCCGCAGATGGGACGACCTTGAAGCAGTCACTTACCCTCAGCTCAGCGTGACCACTGGTCTCTATAACTCCCGTCCTCGTCAGCATTCTGTGCCCAAGGCTCTAGTTCCCGGGACAAGTGTGAGAAAACAAACTTCTGAGAAGTGAGAGACATGAAACACACTGCTGTCAGGGGCTGCAGGCCACGTTTGCAGGGGCAGTCCCAGGAGCGGTGTCGCCTGGTGTATCCGAGCGGAGGGAGAGGAAGGAGGAAAGGATTTCTCCACACCCAGCTGCAATGTGACTTTCTTGAAAATTTTATAACAAATGCTGTCTGTGCCAAACCGCTTAGCACTTAAACAGTAATGCCTATAGGATCTTAGGCACGCAGGGTGGGTGAATAGGATTTTGTGAGTGCCCGAGTGCCCAAGTAGATTAACAAGAATACAACTAGAATGGACAGGTTTCGCTCTTGGAAGTGGAGTTGTGAGAAACCCCCCAGGGCTTGGTTCTCCAAGGGCAGTCCCCGGAGCAGCAGGTTCAGCACCAGGGAACTTGCTGGAAATGTCGGTCTTGGGCCCTACCCTAGACCTGAGAATCAGAAACAAGCTGCCCAGAGGATCCCAAGGCTTGTTCCAGTTTGAGAACCACAGAGCTAGAGCCGTGCTCCTGACACCCTCCTGTGCTGTACCTGTCACCTGGGAATCTTGCTAGATACAGATTCAGATTCAGGAGCCCAAGGAGGAGTCTGAGACTCTGTACTTCTTACAGCTCTCAGGGCGTACGATCCTGCTGTTTTTGGACCACTTTGTGTCGTACGGATCCAGGCCTGTGTTTCCCAGACCAGGTTTGTGATAAAAATCACCCGGGATGCTTGTTAACGACACAAGTTACCAAGTCTCTCCCCTGGAAGTGTTCGTTGAGTGGATCCAGCTTGGGGACCAGGGATCTGGTTTTGAAAACAACTGCTCTAAGTGTTTATCTTTAGGCAGATCATTAGAATCACCAGGGAGCCTTTAAATGAAGATTCTCAGGCTCCAACCCAACCTGCTGAATCAGACCCTCTGAGGGCGGAGCCCTAAATCCTGAATTTTTAAGACAGTACTCCAGGCAGTGCTGATGCCCATCTAGGTCTAGAAATCCTCGGGCCAGTTCAGACCTCCCCTTTTTCAGATAAGGAACCAGAAAACCTGGAGAGTGAGCTGCCCGAGATTATGAAAGAAACTGGAAGCCGAGTTAGGACTGGAATGCAGAATTTTCTCATGCTCATTCCTCGAGTGCTCTTCCAGCGACTAAACCCTGTGTGCGTGTGTGTGTGTGTTTAATTTGTGTGATTTTGAAAATATAAGGTACTGGGGCAGGAACTGTGGTACAAACATAAGTAAGACAACAAGTCACAGCTACCACTCAGGGAGAGAGGAAGGAATAAAAAGGTGTTCTCAGAAACGTGTGCAAAGGATCAGGGCACGACCATGGGTGGATACAGAGGACCAAGAGAGCCCAAGGTGTGCTGGGGTTTCCACAAGTGGAGGTGACCTGGCGGGAGGGGCCAAGGAGAGCCACGTCTGTGGGCACGTATGGGACGCCAGGTTCAGGGTCAGTCCCAGGCAAGTGTGAGGAGGCCACTGATGGTGTCTGGGCAGAGCTGTGTTTCCAATAGGCCTGACTGAGGAGGGTGCGTTGTATCAGCTAATTTGAACAGACTCGGCTGTGACATTGTTTGCCTTGAACACCGCACATTCTTCGTCACCAAGTGGCACGTGAACTATGTGTATGACATCACCAGATCTTCATATCACCAGCTTTTAAAATCCAAAAATGGGTTTCAATTGAGCCATGAAATACAGTAACAGACCTGTCAAAATTGCTGCTTCTTTTTGCTGTAGAGTAATGATTAATATTCCAACTGTCTTTTATCTCAGGAACTCAGAATGATTTAAACCGTAGAACTACGATTAATGTTTCCTTACAGAGACGGCAAGAACCACAAAAAAAGTCCCGCATTCATCTCCAACTCCCATATTTCAGACGATGATTCAAAGGCAATAGATTGCTCAGATGACAAGGCCAGAGAGAGGGGAAGGAAGGGGGCTGGGAGGGCACCGGGTTCGAGCGAGCATCAACTGTGTGCTCAGCTCCCGGCCGGTCAGGCAGCACAAATGCCCCTGGGCCCCGAGTCAGGAATTCACATCCCAGCTTGTGAAGCTGATCTGAGGTTTGGACGTTTGGGGTCCCTCAGTGCTGACAGCACCCATGCCGGGTGTGGGGGCAGCACTAAGGTGGGCTCAGGGGAAGTGGGGAGAAGAGACTGGTGGCTGGAGGCGCCCTGTGGAGGGTTCCCTGCCAGGCCGCGGCTGAAGTGCCCATCTTCCCCCAGGGAGCGGCCGTGATTCTGCCGTGTCCTGTGAAACCTCTCCAAGGATGCAGGTGAGTCACACAGGGCCTGTGCTCTCGGCCACAGGAGATTAATTGTGGCCACATCAGGTTAATCAGTGTGTGTCTGTTGGTCACTCATTTCCTGTAAGACCCTGTGGTAGTTGGGATTTACTGTTCAGCTGAAAGCAAGTCACTTAAAAAGGTAAAAATTCATGTCCTTCTAATCTCCTTTTCGGCAGAGAACATCATGCCTGAAGACTCATGGCCTTCGCCGTCCTGGTGGGACGGAGGTGGAAGTCTCAGGGAGGGTGTCTGGACGGTGTTCTCGGTGACTGGCAGCTATCGTCCTTCCTTCATCAGGCCCGGGCACCAGGGACCCTAAACCTCGGGTGTGGCAGCAAGAAAGGGGCCAGCTTGTGTCTCCGGCCTGTCGGCCTCCCTGGCCTGACTCTCCTTGGTGGGCTTCTCGGGGGCAGGGTGTGCCTGTGAGGAGAACGTGTGCCATGCCCCTTGCCAGCCTGGGGAGGGATGTGCATCCCAAACCCGCCCCCTTTCCCAGAGACCCACCTGGGCGCGGAGGCGGGTTGAGACAGCCTCAGGCTGGGCGGTCACTCAGGAATCAGCAAAGGGGTCCTTTCATGCTTCCAGCTGGAGATGATGCATTGGAAGGTTGGTTTTTGCCCCTGGGGATGATGCCAGGATGCCCTCAAGATAACCTCCCGTGTATTTTGCCCTGTTCTTCAGGTCTCAACACCTGTTGCCCTTGGGACAGAGACCCCAGGCCCAAAATAGGCGCAGCTGCTGCGGATTTGGAAACGTATGTCCCTCCCCAAGCCCTCCTGCCCTCCCCACTCAGAGCCTTGGGGCTCAGAGACATGAGTTCTTTCCTCTCTTCTCTTCCTGGTCTAGCTTTCTTGGGGATTTCT
Organism: Eulemur rufifrons; assembly: GCF_041146395.1. Taxonomy (NCBI): domain Eukaryota; kingdom Metazoa; phylum Chordata; class Mammalia; order Primates; family Lemuridae; genus Eulemur; species Eulemur rufifrons. Next base: position 6,284,788 of record NC_090991.1, read on the forward strand.
TCTTCTCCCGTCCCCGTTCCTGGGCACATAGTAGGCAGTTGGTAAATGACAGATGAATGAATACACTTCGAAGAAGCACAGATCTGCAACTTCTAGCAGCAAAGCTGAGGGAAGACAGAGGCTCTGGCCCCAGGGATCCTTCACTGACGGTCTCCTGTCTCCACACACCCATATGAATTTCAAACAGTCACGCCCACTCCCCATGCCAAGAAAGTCAAGTTCATGGTCAGGATTGTTCACCAATTTGTAAAGAACCACTTCTGGGTCATTATTCTCTCTTTATCATTGATAGGCAAAGGCAGAAAGTCAGTGTGGCAAGAATGTTTTCCCTAAGGGCACCCAGTTCCCCACCACTTTGCTGTTCCCACTAGGAATTCAGTCCAACAGGTGCATTAGCAGAGCATGGTGCTCATAGCTCAAGGGATCGACTTTCTTGTGGTCTCTGACTATAAAAGCATGTCACCTTGTCACCTTCCTCAATTACCCAGTACCTCTTTGGCTTTTGTTTTGTTTTTTCATCATTATTATTTGGGAACTTACATTCCCTTTACTGTCCTTGAGGTCCAAGTTTCTGTCTTTGTCATCTTCATATCCCTGGGTCACTGGGGAGCCCTGTGTGGATGACAACTCTCCACATTCTTTATCTAAGCTGCCCCTTCTCTCAGCAAGCTGGTGTCAGGGTTTTCCACGAAGGTGGCCTACGGGTGTCTGTCACCTGCCCTCCTGAATCTCCTCTGGCTCCTAAACTAACAGTCCCATTTAATGTACTGCAGAGAAGACCCACGAATGCCAGGGAGCTGGGGGTCTTGCTCCTCACTGCCATGGAAAGCACGAAACTTCTTAGATAAAAATAGTCAGTGCCATCTGGGCCCTGGCTCCTTGTGGCCTGCAGCCGGGGCGTGAGAGCCTCCGGAATGTCTCAGCATTGCTGAGGGTAACCGGATCGCTGCCCGACCCAGCGACAGCCTCAGAACCTCTCCGCCTGGGCTGTTTTTAGCGGTGGGATTATTGGCAGGGGTGTAAATAGCCCTCTGTGTTCGGGGTGGCTCGCCCGCCCCGCATTCCTGGGCACACTTGTTTTATTAGAGCTCTCAGCTGTCGGGGTGATCCGGGCATGGAGAAATGAGAGGCGCCCTCACCAGCAAGTGGCAGACTGTAAGCTGCAACCGATTTTCCCCCATAAGGACATGTTACTCCTATTAGAAACTGTGTCCCTCACATGTCCTTAAGAAGGAACCATCTGCCAATCATAAATCAAGATCTCATCCATTCCAAATAAAGAACGCGTCTACCCTCCTAGCCGGCAGTCCTTTGGTAGTTGACAGATCTTTTTTTAATCCTGTGCTTGAGCATGCATTTCTTGTGTAATTAAAAAATTATAAAAGGTAATAAAATATAGACTCCACTGCTAAGAGATTTAAGATTCAATAAAGAATTCAAAAAGTGACAAGTTTCTGGAGAGTAGAAGATTTACAGGGAGAAAGTAAATAAATTCTATGCCCCAATACTGGGAAAAAAATAATAAAAGAGAAAAGCAAGGCTATTTGAGAAAGGAGAAATTAATTAGAAATGGCCCTGGATTTGGAGATGGTGGGATCCCACCCAAAGAAGTGAGCCTGAAGAGGAGGTACCCCTTACCTTTTTTGTCACCATGTGTAGGAGCCCGCATACAAAAGAGCGGGTGGACATCACAGATGAGCGAAAGGTCACCCAAGTGCCTACTGAATGGTCACACGGCCGTCTGAGCAGACTGAGGATGGGTGGGCTGAGTTGGTGCAAGGGGAGAGTTATAGCGAAACACTTGGAGGAAGCTAACGGGCATAGTCAGGCATCAAAAAGCAAAACCAAAGTGCACTTTGAGGCTTATCAGCTGAGTCTCAACACACCTTTGCCCCACGCTCCACCTCCTGGAGGTATTTCTCATGTCTCTGGCCAGCTGCTCGGGTGGACGGTAAGTGCTCTGTAGGTAAAGGAGTCTCAGGATCTAGAGAGAACCCCAGCTCGGCCATTTTGACCTTGAGCAAGTCACTCTGTGTTTCGTCTCTTCTTCATCTGTAAAACAGAGCTAACGAGGCCCATCTCATCCAGATAGCATGAGACAGAGCACAAGGGAAGAGCTCAGTAAATAGTGGCTGACATCCTCCTCCTCCTCCTCCCCACAGCCGGACGAGACCTCCCCTCTCCCGCTTGTGTGATGTGGCCGCTCCTTACGTGGAATGAGACTCATGCTTTCATTTTTCTCTCCTCAGTAACACAGTATATATTAATATTTTCTATGGCTGTGAACATCTTTTGCTTTATGGAATAAAAGAACACTGGTAACATTGGACGTAATATTAACTCTTAGAAAATGAATTGTTTTCATTTACATCCTTCACAAAATTAGAGCCTAATATAGTCAGTCATGGGTAGCTTCCAGAACCTAACTCCACACCCTCCCATTTGTGCAAAATATCACACTTTGCCAATAAGCGGACACATCAAGTCCCACAGCCTCAGAGATGTCCAAGTCAGCGGCCCAGTTCTGCAGAAAATGCGTCAGGAGCCTCTTTTGTTAATTCTTTAAGTCTTAAACTCCATAACACAAATTTAGTTCAAAGATAGCTTGCTCACTCTTCCTTTTTGATCTGTAAATGTTTACTCATTTACAGATAAGGACTATTTTAGAAAACATAATCACACTGTCACTATACCTTAAAAATGAACAATAATCCCATATCACCATGAAATATCCAGTCAATTTTCTATTCAGATTTCAGCAATTGGAGTATGCACGTACATGTCTATTTTTCAACAGCTCGTTTTTACAAGCCAGGGTCCTCACAAGGTCCATACAGTGCAATTAGTAGATAGGTCCATTAAGTCTCTTAAAATCTATAGGTTCCCCCTTCCATTTCCTTTATATTTCTTTCCTTGCAATTTATTTATTAAAAGAAACTGGATGATTTGCTCAGTTGAGTTCCCCTACATCCTGGATTTTATTGTTTGCATCTCATGTCTCCTCCCCTATATTTCCTACAGGTTGCTGGTAGTCTCACCTAGAGGCTTGATCACACCCAAGGCTGATGGTTGGGCGGGAATTCTTTGTAGACGACGGTGTGTGCTTCTATAAGGAGGCATACAGGGTCTGGCTGTCTATCTTTTTGTGATGCTAGTAGCCATCATTCATTAAAGGTTCTTAATTCATATCAAAATGGGGATATTCCAGTTCCTTCATTCCTTCTTTACATATTAGTTGGAGTACCTCTGTGACAAGGAGCTTCATTTACTTTCTCTATTGCCCACTTTCCATGGAAGGCCGCCCATCACAGTGCTTGTCAATTCTGAGAGGGTCTGAACGACTGCAGTCCTTTTGGCCCAGTCTCAGGCCGGGCATGGGTCAGACTTGTTCTCATTGCTGTGACTTCCTCTCAGTGACAGCCATCACCAGTGGGACATGTCACTTTTTAGTTGCAGTGTTGCCATTAAGTATTGAAAGCAAGTCTGGGAGATACACAGAATGATTTGAAATCACTAATAGGCCAAATCTGACACTGATGGTGACTTCCTTTCTATTATGGGGGCAAATCCCAGGAGATGCTAAACTTGTTGCTGGGAGCTGAAGAGAACTCCCCTTGGTCTATAATTTTCACCTGAGTCAAACTGGGTCTTTTCCTAATCTTCTAGAATCAGACAAAGAGAGAGCTCGGTGACTATTTCTGATAAGTTTAATTATGACAATAAACAAAAGATCCCAGGTTAGAAGATGCTATTTCCAGTAGCAGGTCAGCCAAAGGATTATACTGACTTCCTGCTGTATTTTCCCTCTTAAGGTAAAGACAGGTTCACCTTGCGTAAGGGCTGGGGTTTTCTTTGTGCAGCTTTGAAATAGTTTAGATGGAGCTAAGATAACAGGACTCAGTGGCAGATTTAGACTGAGCTCTTGAAGGGATCAGGCATTATTGTGTTCATTTGTGCATTCCTTGTAGCACAGTGCTTGCATGGAGCAGCTGCCCAACATATATTTACTAGATTCAAGATCGATTTCCCCTTTGCCTTATTTGGTCCTTTGCCTTATAACCCTTTTCAGCTTGAAACAGGGTTCTCGTGAACCTAACCCTTGTGTTTCTCTCCTCTCATATTAAGAGATGACTCTTTTGAAAAAACGCTCCCTCCCATTCCAATAAAAGCAATGATTAACCTAGAGGTATTTTTTCATTTTTTTGTTTAATCTCAAATTTAAACCAAAGGCATTCTCTTCCTTCCCCAACATACACACACCAGTTGGATTTACCAAGCCATCTGCTTACCAAGCTTTCAACAGTGGGCGTAAAAATCACCAAACAAGAAACCATTTCCATGTGGGAAAGAGGAAAACAAATACCATGAAACAGCCCCAGGTGAAAACAAAACAAAGTTTATTGCATGTGAAAAGGAGTCACATGGAAACTAGGTTATAGTGACCAGGAACCATGAAAATATACATTTTGCATATCTTCTGTCCCGCTCCGGAGGCTGGCTCACTCTTCGCTCTCATGGATCACCATCTGGAAGGAAAGTAGGCACTTTGCGTCAAGTCAGATGGCAGAGACACATTTCCTGCCACCACGTCTTCCACCAAGCATCAGGGAGTTGGCTGTGCCCTTCAGTGGGACGCAATAACTTTTGGACATTAAGAAAGTGCACGATTGCACGTGAGAAGTCACCCCATAGGCTGAGAGACCGGCCCCGAGCAAGAGCGAGCCCCACACGCTAGGCAGCACTCTGCCCACGTGTGCAGTGCTGGGCGCTCGGTGCTGCGCGGGCTCTCGAGGGTGCCCCTGCAGCAGCCTTTCTGGTGCCAGCAGGGGGCACATGACAGAGCTCAGTGGGACTCCACCCATTCCTTTTCAGGATGGTATTTTTTTATTGTGACCTACAGACCTGGATTCTAGCCGGGCACTACTCAGCGAAGTGACTTTAAGCAAACCCCTTCTCTTCCTGAGCCTGAGATTCCGCAGCTCTAAAGCAAAGGGTTCTCTAAGGTTCCTTGCAGCTCAGAAGTTTCTACCGTCCCTGGAGGTTCTTCCCAGGGCAACGACTCACCCTGCTGGAGGTGAAGTCTCGAGTCTTAGCTCGCAGCTTATTGACTTGAGATTCTGCAATATCCGCACGTTCCTCAGCCTCCTCCAGCTCATGCTGAGCTTTTCGGAATTTGGTGAGATGAGCGTTGGCTTGTTCATCCTAAAACCAAAGCGCCCAGCAGGTTAGATCAGCATGCACCTCCCTCACAGCTCTCCGTGGGACACGGCCCGGGCTGCCGCCCTGCGGTCTGACTTACAGCCTCCTCAGCCTGCCTCTTGTAGGACTTGACTTTCACTTGAAGTTTATCCACCAGGTCCTGCAATCTCAGCATGTTCTTCCTGTCTTCTTCACTCTAAAAATGAGAAAATGAGAATGTCATTGGAGAGGGCAGTGTCCCACGAGGTCTGGCCAGTTGGTGGAGAGCCTGGAGTGGCATTTGCACGTGACTGAGAAAATGACCACCAGTTTTCTTTCCACTGACCTGGTATGTGAGCTCCTTGACCCGCCGCTCATATTTCCTCAGGCCCTTGACGGACTCCGTGTTCTTCTTCTGCTCCCCTTCGAGCTCAAACTCCAGCTCTCGGATCTGAGGAAGACATCGGGGAAATGGGGCTGGGGCCGGAGCATGCACAGGAGAGGCTGGGAAGCTTGGCTTACGCCGGGGTCCCAGCTGCGCACCCGCGTCTCCAGCTTCTGGATCTGCTTCTTCCCGCCCTTCAGGGCCAGCTGCTCGGCCTCGTCCAGACGGTGCTGCAGGTCCTTCACCGTCTGCTCCAGGTTCTTCTTCATCCGCTCCAGGTGGGCGCTGGTGTCCTGCTCCTTCTTCAGCTCCTCGGCCATCATGGCGGCCTGGAAAGCAAATCAGTCCCACTGAGATGCAGACCAAGCCCGTGGGCCTGGAGCTGTCAAAACCTGGGTGCCCCCGAGGGCCAGAGACCACGCTGAAGAAAAAGGACCATAGGCGAGACGATGACTGAACACACCCTTCCACCACGGGGTATGACAAGAGCTGCACCCAGCATACAGAACAACCTAAGAAATGGAAACCTTGAGGACTGGATGGGAAATAGTTTCTTTCTTTTCTTAAAGTGGCCTCCTCAGGACTTTCCTCCCCATGGAAATTCTTTCTTTCAGTGTCACCAATATGTATTTTCAAAGGAACCCGAGACGTAGAGGTTGATTTGATGTCTAGCACCCAGACTTGGGTACAGTGAGGCCAGGGGAAGGCGGTGAGCATCAGGGTGGCGTGTGGACCTGCGGGCGAGCAGGAGAGTTTTCGAGGTACAGTTCTCCCGTCGGGCAGCAGGGGGCGCTGCTGGGGCGCGGTTCGCAGGGAGGAGGCCGCGGAGACCCGGGAAGGTTGGGAGGTTGTAGAAGGGGGAGATCTGGTGGATCTTGGCATCTGAGGGTCTCATGGTCATATTTGGAATAAGTCAGATGTTGAAGGAAAGATGAGCACACCTGTTCTTGGGCAGAACAAACGGGATATAATCCCTTTCTTTTTTCCTGTGCGCCCCTTTTAAATGTGCAGAAGGGAACAGGTGAGTTTGAGGGGAGGTGGGAGCAGTTTGGGAACAGAACACACGCCCAGGTGTGTCTGGGGGAGACCCCACACGTCTGATGTGAACTGTCTGGGGGCCGGAGGAGAATGGGGCTTTAACAGAATATAGTCCTGACGCCTTACGTCGGTGATGGCCTTCTTTGCCTTCTCTTCCGCGTTCCTTGCGTCCCTGCTGGCATCTTCGACCTCGCTCTGGAGCTGCGTGAGGTCTGTCTCCAGCTTCTTCTTGGTGTGGATGAGGCTGGTGTTCTAGGGAATAGGAGGGGTGTCACCCAGGCGTGTCTGCGGCCAGAATGGCACGTCGCCTCCTCCCGCCCTCACCTGGGTGTGCAGCAGCTGCACTCTCTCGTTGGAGTCCAGGAGCTCCTGCTCGGCCAGTTTCCGGGCCCTCTCCGTCTGCTCCAGCGTGGCCCGCAGCTCCTCCACCTCGGCCTGCAGCAGGTTGGCTCTGCGCTCCACGATCGCCAGCTGCTCCTTCAGGTCCTCCTGGCCCCGGAGAGCGTCGTCCAGGTGGAGCTGGGTATCCTAGCCAGAGAACAGAGGGAAATTCTATTTGCAGTTGAGACATCAGGGCATGAGCCTTGTTTACATCTTTGAGTATTTCAGGCCAGGACAGGTTCCCCGCCCTCCCCGCCCCGTCCCCCGCCCTCCGCCCCCAGGGATCCGTCCCAGACCTTCAGCTGTCCCTGGACACTCCGGAGGTGTTTAAGGGTCTCTGCCGCCTGGCGGTTGGCGTGGCTCAGCTGGATCTCAATCTCGTTCAGGTCCCCCTCCATCTTCTTCTTGATCCGGATGGCCTCGTTCCGGCTGCGCACCTCGGCGTCCAGGGCGCTCTGCATAGATTCCACCGTCCTCTGGTAGTTCCTCTTCAGCTGCTCGATCTCCTCGTCTTTCTCGGCAATCTTTCTATCAATTTCTGATTTCACCTGTGTCAATTCAAGCTGGATTCGGAGGATCTTGGCTTCTTCATGCTCGAGAGCAGCCTTTAAAGAACAAAACCAGAACAGAGCCAGTGATGGGTGGAGCCTCCGGGGAACAAAGCTTCAGTGGAAGAGTCCGAAATCTAACTTTATAATATTCAAAACTACCTTTTTTTAAAAAAAAATCCCTAATTTATCTTCAGTGCAGAAATCAAATGTTTTAATGCTATTGGGTTTGGATTATACTGTCAAACAATAACATTCAAATCATCATATTTCTTAGGAGCATAAAGCACATTACAGATGTTTTAAATCCATTTAAGATTTTGTAAAATCTCATTTTAGAGATATTTTAATGTAACATTTTTTCCCCAGTAAGTTCAAGGTCATTCACAGATATTATCCCACTCAGCCTCACGGTCATGCCGTGTGATGGGAGGGGAGCAGGCATTAGGACTGTGACTGGAACACGCACATGCGGAGGCCCCCCAGCCTCGAGGAGGCCCCCCAGCCTCCCCGGCCACAGTGCCACTGTGACTGCACCTGTCCCGCACCTGCGTCCCCAGCGGTGCTCACCTCTGCTTCCTCGAGAGCCAGCTGGATATCAGCCTTTTCCAGCTCGATCTGCTTTCTTGATTTTTCCAGTTCGTGGATGGTTTTACCATTTTCAGCGATTTGTTCTGTGAGATCTGCTATCTCCTCTGCAAAGAAATACATTTCGATTGCATATAAACACCTCTGCCCAGGTTTCCGGGCATACAAAGCACTGACTCAATGCTTTTTAACTAGTATATTATAATTCTAAGGACTCCTGTTTCCTAGAGATAAGATACTGTATAGAGAAAGATTCAAAAATAACCTGCCAGATAGTGAACGCTTTCTGTGTGTGTATTAACAGACATGCATATAGGGACCCCAATAAAGAAGTCCCACCCACGCCTACATGCTCTTGGGCAATACAGCATGGAGGGAGGGAGTTTTGAGTCATTTCAGACTGTTTCAAACGGCTTACGCTCTAAGTTCTTATTTTCCCGTTTCACAGTTTCAAGTTGATCTAAGGCTTCCTCGTAGGCATTTTTCAGTTTGAAGAGCTCAGTGCTCAAGGAGCGGGACTCCTTCAGAGACGCCTCCAGCTCTGCTTGGCTCTCCTCACACTTGGTCTTCCATTCGGCCAACACCTGAAACACCGGGGTGGAGGGTGTCTCCATTTGTGAGCTCTCCTCCTCCAGCCTTCTAGCTAGATATTACTAGTAAGTGTGGAGTTAGGGCTACTCTTGGTGACATCTCTTGCATGGCTCCTTGTTATTGAAAATTGGACTAATCAAGATTTGCTCAAGGTCATCAGTCAGTAACAACTGCCATCTCCAAAAAAGCAAATAGATCCTTTGAGAAGGAATTATCTGTGTATAATTACCCTTTCCCTAATGTAAAAATGGCCCTGTACTTCTAAATATTTCATTAAAACATTGGTTCAAATCAACCTTATCTGCCATACAGAAAGGGGGCTTCCAGAACACCACCCAACGGGACCTAAGTGAGAATCCCACGTATCAGCCACCTACACAGACCAGGGGAATGGGGGAAGGAAAGATGTTTGGGGCCAAGCAGCGTTGTAGAAATTGTTTTTTCTCCATTGACAATGTTTGAAAAAGACCTCTACCCCCATCCCATTCCCATTTTATTTGACAGATGAGGAAAGTACAACCTGGTGAGGTTCAGGGACTTGCCCAAAGTCACACTGCTGGTGGGGGCAGAGTGGGCTGGGACACAGTCTCCTCCTTCCATGGCTACTAGAAATCCCCACATCGTAGCATCCTGCCAGCACAGAGCTGACCCCCCACCTTGTCAAAGTTCCTCTGCTTCTTGTCCAGAGCGGCGGCCAGGGAGTTGGCTCTTTCCACATCCACCATCAGATCCTCCACTTCTCCTTGCAGCCTCTGCTTGGTCTTCTCCAGGGAAGCACATTTAGCATTCACTGCCTCAACCTGTTCCTCGGAATCTTGAAGGCGCTGAGCAAGTTTTTTCCTTAAAGAATATGAAAGAGAAGCAGATGCTATTTAGGTTTCAATCTTCTTGAATATCACTATTCATCAAATTGGAATCACTACTAATCTATGTGATTCAAACACCCGAGTGCTTTCACAGCCCAGGAGAATTTCCGATCTGCTTAAAATCCAGGATCAGTAATTTGTCTTGCCTCTAACCAAGATCAAAGTTGTTTGTCCTAATGAAATGTGCTAATGCCAGGTCAAGACATGAGATGGGGAAACATCTAGGAACAAAAGCAAATGCATCAAATCCATTTCCAAGTAGTTCTAAAGCCAGTGCTCTCTACCACATGATTGTTTAGGGTTCTAGTTCTAAAGGCAAACAGAGCTGCGCACTTGGCCTCCTCCAGCTCCTCTGTGCGCTGGATGGCGTCCGTCTCGTATTTGGTCCTCCACTGCGCAACCTCACTGTTGGCCTTGGACAGCGCCCTCTGCAGCTCAGCCTTGCCTTCCTGCTCCTCCTCATACTGTTCCCGCAGCAGGTCACAGTCGTGGCGGGAGGACTGCAGGGCGTGCGCCAGGGCGTTCTTGGCCTGCAGAAGTCAAGGAAGAGGACAGCCCCTAGCGCATTTAGTGTCACATGCATGATACAATCCAGGTATGTTCCTGCCACCATCCCCTACTGCAGGTGGCATTTGAAAATTAGATCAAGGAAGCCTCCCTCGGACGCTGTACCTTGTTCTCTTCCTCCAGCTGCCGCTTGAGCTCTTCTATTTGCTGGGTAAATGCTTGCTTGCTCCTGGAAAGTTGGGATACGATGCTTTCCTTTTCTTCCAGCTGGCGACTCAGCTCACCTGGGTACAGACGGAAACACTTTCGTTCATTCACCACGTTCCTACTATGTGTGTAACACTCCTTTCTAGTGTAAGGCAGTGTGCTAAGATTTGAGAAGAGAGCAAATTATAAGATGTGGTCCCATCCTGAGGCAGAAGGGGTGTGTCTGTGAAAAGGAGACCGAAGGCACCACCTGAAAAGATATGGTTGTAAATTACTGGAAGCTGGGAGTGGCTCCCATCCACAGAACCCCCCAGGAACAACTGTAACTGTAAACATTGCAGGGGACCCGGCACAATTCCCACCAGACTCCCCAGTGGGAGGTGTTTCCAGCTGTCGTTTTATTATTGACAAATATTTAGGACTTTATATCTCTAGTAATTCGGAGTTAGACCCTTGCGTGAATATGGTGTTTATATGCTTATGTAGAAGGAGGAGAAAAATGGGGCTGGGGAGGCTCTAGGGCTGCAGAGGTGACTCGCCAAGAGCACTGTGGACGTGGCAGCTAAACTCCTTTCCTTCGTTGTCGCGGCTGTGGCTGCCGAGGATGGATTTACCTGTGATGATGGCCAGTGCTGGAGGGAGCCACATTTTCTAGATGAAAGCCTTAATATCGTCCCCTTGCGTTTTTATTATACAGCAAGAGCCAAGAGAAATTGGCCACGTGTCTCTCTTTATTCTCCTAAAACACTCGAGTGGAAACAATGAATCTGAATTAATGTGCAGAAAAAAGTAGAAAGGCCATGGGACTTGGTTTTTCATCCTATTTCACTGCCAGTTAGATTCTGTTTGATGTATTCGTTTTGGACGCGTTTGAGCTAGGCGATCTTTTGAGATTGACTTAATGTTCTCTCCCTTGGGGGTCTTTTGAATGGCCCTTCCTGTGGGTTATTTCCATTACTTCTCTCCTGAAAAATATGCCTCCCTAGAAGTGCTCCCCCAAAGGCGCAGGGCCCCTTAGTCCTGCCAGCTGCCCGCCTGCGTGTGCACGAGGTCTGGGCCCTCCCGGTTTTCCGCGGCTCACCAGCCTCAGACTGAAGGCGGGACTTCTGCGTGGTCAGCTCGCTCAGGCTCCTCTGAATTTCCTCGTTCTTGCCCCTGGCCTCGCTTAGCTGATCCTCCAGGGTTCGGCATATTTTTTCCAGATTTGCCTAAAGGATTGAGACGGGGGCAGTGGGGGAGGGGGTGGAGGGAGGAAAGTCAGCCTTCGACCCCCAAAGTCTCTCCCCTGAGAGCCCCCGCCACCGCCACACGAGCACCTTGGATTTGGACACACTCTCCATGCTGCTGGCCAGGTCGTCGATCTCCAGCTTGAACTCGCTCTTCTCCTTCTCCAGCTTCTGCTTGACCCGCTGCAGGTTGTCGATCTGCTCCGCGAGCTCGGCCGCACTGTCAGCGTGCTTCTTCCTCAGCGTGGCCACCGTGGCTTCGTGCTGCAGGGTGGCCTCCTCCAGGTCCCGGCGCAGCTTCAGGAACTCGGCCTCGCGCTTCTTGTTGAGCTCTATCTGCGTGGAGGTGACGCCTCCCGCCTCCTCCAGCCGCTCGCTCAGCTCCTCCAGCTCCCGGGCATAGTCGCTGCGCTGCTTCTCCGTCTTTGCGCGGGTGGCCCTCTCCGCCTCAATCTCCTCTTCCAGCTCCTCGATCCGAGCCTGTGGAGGACACGGGCCATTGGCCCCGCGGGCGGTCAGCGTCCGGAGGGGCGCTGAATGTCAAGGGCAGGCTGGTTTCCATGCCCGTCAGACACAGTGAGTCCTGGACTCTCCCCAGAGAAAGATGAATGTTGCTACTTTCCTTTCTCATGAATGTTTCCTGGCCAGTCATGGTCATTACCCTGCAGTGACCAACACCGGATATTCAACCACATGTTGACCACAAATTTAACACTTTGCCACACTGGAAAAATTTTTTTTCCCTGGGGCCAGGGTGTTTTATTAAAACAAAATGATCCTTTCTAATTTGTTATTTTTTATTGTTTTCTGTGAGTGAGTTATGTGCAATGCAATCCATGTTTTTAGAATTAAATTGTCAATACTAATTATAACAATAAGAACAAGTAAGATTTTCACAAACCAACTGCAGGGTTTTGCTTCACGAGGCCCCGGGCTCAAAGCTAGCCTGAGTTAAATACAACTCACAGGGCAGTCGATGTGTTAATCATGTATTTGATTCGAAGTTATGGGAAAATGGTTCATCTCTGTGGCATCAGCCTAGCAGAAAGAGAACCCGTGAGGCAGGTGGCCCCGTGGTCCTGTCCATTTGCTCTACGTGGCTCACAGCAGACAGCCCCCAGCTCACTGTGAATGACCCCATGTGGGAAAGAGAAATCCAAAGCCCTCCCACCTGTAGCTCTTTGATTTTCTTCTGAAACTGGAGGCCCAGCGTCTGCTCATCTTCCACTTTGCTTTGCAGTTGGCTGTACTCAAAATCCTTCCTGTGGAAGGGAATGGAGAATGCATGAAGACAAAATACCCAGTAACTTGCACAACTGAACCCGTGGTTGTGGGGCGTACTTCTTGAGCCTTTCGTCCAGCTGTTGTTTATCATTCTCCAGGTCCAATATGGACTCTTGGGCAAGCTTCAAGTCTCCCTCCAGCTTCCTTTTGTTCCTTTCCAGGTCTACACGGAGCTTCTTTTCTTGTTCTAGGGAGCTTTCCAGCTGAAAAAGGCATTTTCTTTTGGGAACAAATACTTTGCAAGAGGACCCTCGGGTGCTCTTCCCACCCTGGAGTTCTGGGACTCTTCATTAGCATCATTTACTTACGTCGTCCACTTGCTGTTCCAGTTTGCTCTTGATTTTGCTCAAAGAATTGACTTTGTCTTCTTCGGCTTGGAGGTCATCCAGGGTCTGCTGGTGGGCCTCTTGGAGGGCCTTCTTCTCTCTGGTTAACTTTGCAATGGTTTCATCTAACCCAGCGAGTTCCTCAGTCAGGTTTTTAACCTAAGAAGAAGGCACAAGCAATTTTAAGAAGAAAGTTTACTTTGCAGTGACTACATCAAGCTGGAAAGATCCACAAGAGAGCACCTTGTTCTCTGTGGCATGTTTCTCCTTCTCAACCTTGGCCAGTGTCAGCTCAAGGTCATCAATGTCTTTCTTGAGTTCTGAACATTCATCCTCTAATTTCCTCTTCTTGGCTGTCAGCTCAGCATTGATCTCTTCCTCATCCTCAGCTCTCTCAGTCACCTCCTTGATCTTGGCCTCGAGCTGGAATTTGGCTTTGATCAGCTGGTCACATCTTTCCTCAGCATCCAACAAGTTTTCACTTTCCTTTAAAAAAAAAAGAATCATCATTCCCTTTAATGAGATAAGGTTTGTGACATTCCAATATTTTGTTATATATGCAGTTCTTTGTGAAGCATCCCAACTAAAAAGTGAAAATCTCCACCAAGAATCCCGTTTTCCTAAATAAATCATCAAATCCAGAAGGAGAGTTAAAAAAACAAAACAAAACAAAACAAAACAAAAAGATCACGCACAGCTTGTACTTGGAGCTGCAGGTCATTCTTCTCTTGTACCAGAGTCACCAACTTTTCCTCTAGCTCCTTCCTTTTTGCCTCTGACTTGGCGAGTTCGTCTTTGGTTTTCTGGAACTCCTCCTTCATGGTGGCCATCTCCTTCTCCGTCTCCGCACTCTTGAGGAGGGGCTTGATCTTGAAGAAGAGTTTCATCCAGGGCCAGTGCTTGACGTTCATGAATGAGCGGATGTTGTACTGGATGCAGAAGATGGACTCCCTGAAAACGAGATGAGGCTTATTCCCAAGAGGGACTCCCCTTCCCCAAAGGGCTCATGTTTGAACAAAGACCCTGCTCGACCTCCTCTGCACCATCTTCTGGAATTCCACACGCATGAGAAAGCCCCTGCACACAGCTTGCGTCCGGGTGATCAGTCTGGCCAGGCGGTCATCCCGCATCTCTTCCAGGGTTCCCAGCAAGCCAGCCTTGAAGAACACCTTAGTGGGGAGAAGGGTGACACGAGTCGGTTTTCTGCAGAAGTCATGTCAAGAGGACAAAAAGGCCAGCGTCTGTCAGAATTGATGCTTTACCTTGGTGTGGCCAAATTTGTACTGTGTGTGGTCGATGTCAATGGATGCCAGCAGCTTTTCACAAGCTTTCTTGCTGTCAATGAATTGTCCCTCAGGGATTGCACTGGCATTCAGCACTCGGTATCTGCATTGGGGACACAGAAGCCATCACAGACTGCTGACAAAGACACAGCCCTTGGAGACCATCAGGTTTAGGCCTCTCTTCCTTTAGGCAACAAGGTCAAGTTCCCAAGAGGTGAAGAAACTTTCCCAGAGTCACACTGGCATATAGGAGCCTGGAATCTAGACCTCCTGACTCTTAAGCCAGGGCTTTTTCTGCCATTTTGTAAATCAGATACATTCCAGAGAAAAAATGCAGAAGAAACAAGTATGTATACCTTGGCCAAGTGGTAGATTATTTAGTTTATAGGGAAGTCCACAACTATTCTTTTGAACCTCTCCCTCTCAAATTTCAGTATTTGCACATCTCATCATAGAGAACATTTTTATTACACACCTTTGTTTAAAATCCCCATAGAGAATCCTGTTTGGGAATCCTTTCCGGCAGATGCGGATGCCCTCCAGGACGCCGTTGCAGCGCAGCTGGTGCAGGACGAGGCTGTGCTCCATAGCCCCTGGGAACAGAAGCAAGACACCCCAGCTTCACATGGAATTTCTTAAAAGCCGAGCACCATCCAGAGAGCCAGCAGGTGTCTCACCTGGGGTTTTGGTTTCATTGGGAATTATGCAACGCACAAAATGAGGGTGAGTAGTTCTTAAATTTGACATCAGCTTGTTCAGATTTTCCTAAAAGAAAAAGATTAGATTTGACAGCCTACTGCAAGCTTTTACAAAGACAGAGATGCACTGTAATGGAAGGTGTGTGTTTTAAATTTATCATGAATTCTAAAGAATAGTTTATTTAACTCTCTCTTTTAAAATAATCCTATGGCTAGAAGTGTAGGCAGATAACTGATACAATAGTCTTTTGCCTCCCAGTGATCCAGAGGTTCTCCAAGTACAAAATACTTTCTAAACTCAATTCAGAAGATGTATCTGGCTCCACTGGGAGCGTGAGGTCTATTGCTTGTGTCCTTAAGGCAAATCGGAGAGTTTGTACTGGGAACTCACTGCCAGGCCAGCCCACCCAGCTAGCTGCAGTACAGAACGGTAATGAAATTCTGGTCCCACGTTGGTTAGACCTCATTTATATATTATCATACTCTTACTCAATCTCACTGAGAGACAGTAATCAGATTAAGACAACATTATTACTCTTGAATAAATCAAGTTTAGAATCTCTACATTAATCATTTTCATATGACTTCAACCAATTACAAGCAAATGAACTTGCACTTTTCTTACCCTGAAAAGGGCAGAGACAGTTTGGAAGGAAGAACCCTTCTTCTTGGCAACTTTCTTCTTTCCACTATCAGCTGAAAGGAAGAAAGGAGGGCATGCTTTGTTAGTGGATCTGTAAAGTTGTTTTTGAGCCTGTGGAGCAAAGGGAGGGAGATCACACAAATACAAGGCGCTCCTTATACTTGGCGTCTGTTACCGTCTGCCGTGGCAAAGGTGGCATAGAGGTGTGCCAGGAGCCTGTTGGAGGACTTCTGGTACAGCCCAACCACAGTCTCGTTCAGGGGGTCCTTGTTCTTCTCCAGCCAGCCGGAGACACTGTAGTCCACGGTGCCTGCGTAGTGGATCAGGGAGAAGTGGGCCTCAGCCCTGCCTTTGACCACCTTGGGCTTCTGGAAGTTGCTGGACTTGCCCAGGTGCTGGTCATACAGCTTGTTCTTGAAGGAGGTGTCTGTTGCCTTGGGGAACATGCACTCCTCTTCCAGGATGGAGAAGATGCCCATCGGCTGGATTTAAGGCAAGACAAAGTGCTTATGGGTAAATATGAGCTGCAATGACAAGCAGCAGAATACATGAGAAGTGGTTACTGAGTGGCTGGAACAGGCCTACCTTCTCTATGAGCTCGATGCAGGCAGCCAGGTCCATCCCAAAGTCGATGAACGTCCACTCGATGCCTTCCTTCTTGTACTCCTCCTGCTCCAGCACGAACATGTGGTGGTTGAAAAACTGTTGCAGTTTCTCGTTGGTGAAATTGATGCACAGCTGCTCCAGGCTGTTATACTAACACGAGAATATGATGTTCACGAGGAAAGTTAGACTTCTTTCAAAATCAGAGACCCATCAATGTTCGTCCTCATTGCCTCAGGCTCTCCCCAGACTCATGTATACTTTCAGAAGGGGTCCACATTCTTCAAGCCCTGGCTCAGATCGCATCCTCCCCTTGGAGTCTTCTCTAAACCTCCAACTGGAAGGTATTTCTCCCTCTCTTGAGTTCTCATGGTCTGGGCATCTCATGCGCACTTTATTTTATAGCTACTCCTCTGTGTGCCTTGTAGACCTCTTTTTTTCTTTCTCTATTAGACTACAAGCTCATCTCTTTTTTTCACCAGTGGGTCTTATTTTTGGCAGACACTAAACATACACTTTGATGAATGGCTATGTTCATCTAGCCCAGAACCAGTAGGATCTTTATGCAAAATATTGTGTGATTGACTTATTATCAAATTCTCTGGAACTCTTTTCTGGCTCTCCCTAAATCAGTAATTGCATTTGATTTTTTTTCTTTTATCCAGTTAATGATGTACTTTAAAATTCCACTTGAAAGTAGTCTTCCCCTCTCCTAAAACAATACACACCCTCCCAACAAGGTACTTCTCTTCTACCCAATCTCCTCTCCATCTTGTTTCGTGCAGGAAACTACAAGATGGACACCTTGATATCTTCCCTTTAGGATCATGAAAACTAACACTTATGTACAAAGCCATATGAAAATACCACTATAAGTAACACAAACCTCAAAGATTTCAAAGCCTGCAATGTCCAAAACGCCAATGAAGTGCTGTCTTGGTAGCTTCGTGTCCAGTTGCTGGTTAATGCGCGTGACCATCCACAGGAACAACTTTTCATACACTGACTTGGAGAGGGCATTCACAGCGTGGTGAACCTGTTATCAGAAAGATCGGGTGTGAGTAGAAAGGCAGTGGCCATCAGGGGCCCGTGTCCCTTCCCGGCCTTGGAGCAGTTACCTGATCCACGGTTTGGCCTTTGGTGACGTACTCGTTCCCGACTTTCACTCTGGGGAAGCACAAGGCTTTCAGGAGGTCCGAAGAGTTCAGGCCCATCAGATAGGCCGTTTTGTCAGCCACTGGCAAGAGAAGAAAGATGATGTGAGGCAAAGTAAAAACGGCCGCTTTGAAGATCATCCAGATGCCTCAAAGCCTGGCCAAGTTAGTCTCGGTTTGTTGCACGTTCCGTATTGCTGAACTGCTTGCACGTGGCCAGTGGCTGAGTCACCTAGAGAATGTGAAAGACTTTATGAAAAGGCAGGACTGGGTTCCAGGAAGCCCTGGTCACTTCTCACTGCGTCTGAAACAGGACCATTCCAGCGATTCGGCGAGAATGAGTGGTAACAGTGCCTGTAGGCATCCGAGAGACCCAGAAAGACACAGCCACCTCTGCAGGTGGACGAAGAATTAATCACTTTCAAAAGAGGAACCAGATGATCTCAGGTGAACAACCCCCCAGCTCTGGCTATGGGAGCTGCGGGGATATTGTACCTTCGGTGCCATCTGGCTCTGCCTGCTCCTCCCGCTGCTTCTGCTTGAACTTCATGTTCCCGTAGTGCATCACGGCTCCCGTCAACTTGTAGAGCCCAGACTTCTCCTCTGGGGTGAAGCCCAGGATGTCAATGGCGCTCTGGCAGTGAAAGAACAGCCCGTCAGTCGGTTGGCCCCGGGGATGGGGGAGGAACACCCGCCCCGAGCTGTCGGTTCCACCTACATCCGTAGCCAGCAGCTCCTCAGCATCGTCTATACTGGCCACCAGGATTTCACCCTGGCTGATGAACGGGTAGTCGTAAGGGTTGGTCGTAATAAGCAGCAGCTCTGGAATGACGAATAGTTTGAGGAGGTCACACAGATGCAAAGAGAACATCCACCTGGTGAACCTGAGCTCCCACATCCTGGACTGGGACTTGGACCACTGGACCCCAGATTGAATTTAGGGTTAGGAATCTCTCTGAAACAGCTTTGCAATACTCAGGCTGCCACTGAAAATACAATCCAGGCAAGACTTTGCAGGCTCCCGTGCAACAGAGATTAAAAACCCCAGAAAGAATATTTAAATTCTCTTGCTTTGCACGTGAACGGTGCATGTCAGTGTCGGCTGGGGAAAGTTAACGTGGAAAACTGGCTGAGTGTGGGTCAGGACGGGAGCCCACACTGGGGGAAGCACAGGTCGTCTGGTATAATCACTGCCTTTTCTAAAGTCTGTTGAAAAGGTGCACCCTGTTTCCAGGCTGGAGATCAGCAGGCTGAGCAGACACAGCCAAAGAGCAAAGAAATCAGTATGCACAGAAGCCCTGCACGGAGTCAGGGCCGGGTGACGGCCCACAGGTGGGACCGTGGGTCTGAGTGTGCCTTGGCCTCACAGCATAGGGCGACAGGTTGGTTTCTGTGCCAGAACACAAGAGGGCGCCAGAGGACAATGAAATGCTCTGTTGTTCTGCAGGTTTTTAAAACCAGCCCTGAATTCAGTAGTGGTTTAATCTTATTACAGTCCATCTGATTGGGTTTTTCAGATTGGCATGTCACTGCCTAAATAGACCCATCCTGTCTCTTTTTTAAAATTTTTATTTACTTTTAGATTTATTTTTATTTCTTATTTACTTTTATATTTTTTAGAGATAGGCTCTCACTCTGTCTCCGAGGCTGGAGTGCAGTGGTTCGAGCCTAGCTCACTGCAACCTCGAACTCCTGGGCTCAAGCGATCCTCCCACCTCAGCCTCCTGAGTGGCTGGGACTACAGGCGCGCACCACTGCACCGGCCTGCATCCCATTCCAAAATAAACTTCCTCCATTGCCCATAGAGTCACCTGTGTGCGGGTGCAGCTCTCCTCAGTGTAGTGATCTAAGCGCCAACGTGCCTAAAAGATCAACCCCAGTGGTGACCGTCTCACCTATGAGCTCAGGCTTCTTGTTTGAAAGAATCTGGTAGAAGATGTGATAGCTCCTCTCAGCCTTCAGCTGGAAGGTGACTCTGGACTTTTCCAGCAGATCTGGAACACAAGCACAGGGCTCTCTTCCAGACTGTTCCCTTCACTGTGAGACGGCATCTGAGCCCCGTGCGTGTACTTACACGTTTCGATATCCGCAGAGGCCAGCTTCCCGGTCGTCCCAAAGTGGATTCGGATGAACTTGCCCTGTGTGGGGGAAAGGGAGACCAGATTCTCCCACGGCCCCATCGTTCCTACCCGTCTCCCGGGTAATGTGAATAGGAGGTTTTTCTCCCTACTGTTTGAAATTAAGTATGGACTCTCTCTTCCCCCTTCTCCTTTCACTTTGGTGTTTCTCCTTTTTCCCCATCCCTTTTATTCCATACTGCTTTCTCCCCCATATATAGTCAACAAAGCAACCAGAGTGATTTTTTCAAGATGTAAATCAAACCATATCACTTCCCCGCTTACAGAATCCTTCAGCAGCTTCCTGCTGCACTTGGAATAAAATCTAAACTGCTTCTCATGGCCTGTGGGCTCCTCCGTGACCAAGTCTCTTTCTCCCTCTCCCACCTCTCCTCATGGGACTGGCCCCTGGCCACGTGGACCCTCCTCAGATCCTGTGACTGCACCAGGCCCTTCCTCCATTCAGGGGCTGTGCGCTTGCTCTTCCCTTTTCCCTCCTCCTCCTCCCTGTCATTTCAAATACGGCTCCTTCTCACCCTGCAGATCTCAGCTCAGCCTCCCTAGAGGGGCCTTCCCTCCAGCCCGGTCTGATGGAGGCCCTGGACCCCGGCTACTCTCCCACATGCCCTGTTTACCGAACTTCACATGAATGTGTCATTGTCTGAAATTGTCTTGTTGTTTCATTCTTTCATCATCTGTCCCTGCTGGTCTTTATACTCGGTGAGGACAGGCATCTTGCCAACCTTGTAGGCCACAAGCAAAATCCCATCTTAACCGAATCCAGACTCACAAAGCGGGAGGAGTTGTCATTCCTCACGGTCTTGGCGTTCCCGAAGGCCTCCAGCAACGGGTTGGCACTGATGATCTGGTCTTCCAGAGTCCCCTAATGCAAGATCGAGGCAGGAAGAAAAAACATTTCTCTAAGCCACAAAATGATAGTAAAAAATGCTCACCCACTCTGTGACTGTCGCCTGCCCTGGCTCCACCTGACTTTCCATCTGTAGGGTCAAGCAGATGAGCAGCATGTCTTATGCGAAACACTTTTGCCATTTTGTTATATTTGGCTGTGGCTGGGTCTCTTGACTTAACATTTAACACTGCAATTTCCTGATTCCCCAGTTAGGTAGGATGTCTGTGTTCATTTCATACTGTCGTAATAATTTATTTCAAAAGGCAACTATATGCTATGGTTCTCTCATGTTGCTATATGTGATTCTGCCAAAAAAGAACACGCTCTCTGAGTCACCTGCAAATTGACCTTTCTCAGTTATAATTAAGCCTTAGAGCTTTGTGTTCTAAGAAAGCACAGGGTCTGGTCCTGCAGGATCAACTCCACACTGTGTGGTCTAGGATGCCCGGGTGCCCTGCACGATTTTAAATCCCAGCCTGTTCTCCTTTCCTTGAAGGGGAGAATGTGATGACATTTGGCCTCCTCATTCTGAAGTTAAGACAAAGGTTAGAAGTGGAAGCAAAGCAACCCTTTCTCTCCCGTCCATACCTTCATTTTGGAGTCCTTCTTCTTGGCGAGGTCCCCAGTAGCCGCAATTGTTGCAAAGTACTGGATGACCCGTTTGGTGTTCACAGTCTTCCCTGCCCCGGATTCTCCGCTATTTGGAGTGATCAAAAGAGAGAAAGAAAAAGAAATGAGTCTTGTTAGTATAAACAGGCTCCCCAAGATGTGACACAGAGGCTTGGACATAGTCTGAGCCACGTCTGACACACGCCTACCAAACAAGTGTGGGACGCCACTTGGGGAGGCTGAGGCCCCAGGGGAGGTGCCACAGCTGCTGGCTTAGTGACCACATACCTTCTTGCCCATCTCCAACTTGATCTTTTCATCATAGACTTTGCTCCAAACAGAATAGAGCAAGTGGCACCTTTTGTCACAGCTATGAAATCATTTTATGCCTTGGATACTTACGTGATCAGAATAGACTGGTTTTCACGATCTGCCAAAGGAAAAAATAAAATAGAGTCGATGACGATATAAAAAGAGCTTCCAAATTCTACCCCATTCCTCAGTCAGAGTCAAATGACACAATCCTTCCCTTTACTGATTTCTTTTAGCCCTAAGTAGGAATTTGAAGAGCCTCCTAGTTTTACAACTTTTTAAGTTTTATTTTTAATCGACAAATAATAGTTCTACATATTTATGGGGTTCTTTAAGGTTATGTTTGGAGATATGTTTATATTGCAGAATGATTAAATCAAGCTAATTAAATCCATCACTTCACATACTCATCATTATTTGTGGTGAAAACATTTAAAATCTATTTTAGCAATTTTGAAGTATACAATGCATTATTTTTAATTATCGCCACCATTTTGTGCAGTAGATCACTAAAGCTTATTCTTCCTAAGTGAAACTTTGTACCGTTTGATCAACATCGAGAGCCTCCTTCTTGAGAATAAGACTCAGAGATGTTAAGTCCCTGCTTAAAACCAGCCAGTGGCTTCTCATCCTGTTGGGTTGAACCATATGAAATTGTCAATTTTTGTTTTCTTAATCTACAAAAGTGTCAATTGTGTATGTTTTAACCAACACTTGCATTAAACCCGAACTCCTTCCTACAACCTGTGAGTCCCTTCGCCTCCTCTCCCTGGCGCTGGACGCCACACGGTGCCAGGCCCCCGGGCCAAGGGGCAGCTGCCCCGAGCACAGCCCAGCACCTGCGCCATCCCCAGCCTTCCTCCTGGGAACATACCGGTCAGCATGAACTGATAGGCGTTGTCAGAGATGGAGAAGATGTGGGGCGGGGCCTCCTGGCGCTTCTTGCCTCGGTAGCCGTTCACCACCTCGGGGTTGTACACCGGCAGCCACTTGTAGGGGTTGACGGTGACACAGAAGAGGCCCGAGTAGGTCTGTGGGAGAAAAGAGTCCATGTGTGTGTATATGCACGTGTGTATGTATGATGTGAAACCTTTTGCCTTTATTACTATCTCATGTGTCTTTACGGTACACTTGGAGGGGAGATGCCATTTCTATCTTTGGATGAGGCTGCGAGACTCCAAGAGGGGAGTGACAGGTTGGTTTCCAGCCACTCACAGCTGGTAAGGGACAGTGCCGAGACCCAGCCTGGCTCCCTCTTTCCTGTGCTCCGGCTCGCTCGGCCTCCGCCCCACCGTCCTTCCCGCCCCACGCATCTCTTGCTCACTCATCCTCTTTATTTCTCTTCCCCTTTTCTTTTTTCCCCTCCATTTCCCCTGTTTTGTTCACCGGCTAGTCAAGCACAGATCTGTCAAAATCCCAGCACCCACGCGCACATCTCCACCTGCCTCCCCTCCCCCCATCCAACGTCCCGGGAGAAGCGCTGCCAAAGCCCTCACTGACGTAGATCATCCAGGACGTGTAGCGGTCCTTGAGGTTGTACAGCACGGCCGGCTCGTTGAGGTGCGTCAGCATGGCCATGTCCTCGATCCTGTCAAACTTGGGGGGGTTCATCGCATACACGTCCTCCGGTTTGACCACCAGGGTCTGAAAGGGGAAGTCACCACGCTGCAGCTGTCTGCCCCCACGGAGAGGCTTCCAAGCCGCGATGGAAGGTGCAAGCGCTAGAGAAAGCCCAGCTGACGGCGACAGAAGGGAAGGTTATGGGGTGGCTTGTGGCGGTGGCAATAGAACGTGGTTTATTTCTGTTACTCAGGGCTTTTTACCCCTCTCCAGTGGGCCCAGGGTTAAGGAAGGGTGACAGAAATGCGAGAGAGGATCTGTATGGGAGCGTGTGGGTGACAGTGGCAGGGAACGGCAGCCAGCAGGAACCTTTCAGCTCAGTGATGCTGGCTGGACCCGAGTCCGGCTCCTGCAGCTGAAAGGCCCTTTCCTCTGCTCGGGGAAAAGGGCACATCCCGGGGGGTGCTGAGGCAGGAACAGAAGAGGAGGAGGCAGGTGGCATCAGATCGCCAGGCTGGTGCCCACAGAGCGAGCCAACATTCCGCGCTCTCTGCAGGCAGCTGCCCAGCCCCCAGCCTCACATTCTGCCCCCTTGCACCCCCTCCCAGAGCATGCTCATGACAGAGCCCCCAGCCCCCACCCCCTGCCCTTCCTGGGGACACAGTATATTATACAAGCCGCGTGGATGGGACCAGGGGGCAGAGCAGGGGCTCCAAGCACTGGCAAGTGTCTGCACACTTCTCTCAGGAGGAAAGGCCCCCACTGCTACGCCCTCAGGCTCCCGGGGGCTGGGGAGCTTGTCTTCCTTTCCTCTGCTCTGCCTAGCTCCTTTTTCCCTGCCACCTCCCCTGAAAATGCTCAGTTTTCCTGCTCCCGCCTCTGGGTAGAGTGAGCAGGAAACCTACCTTTTCCCAGTCTTCAGCAGGGCTTCATTCAAACTCCCAGCCAGTCGTAGCTCCTTGTGCACGGTCTCTTAGATACTCTTAGCTTATCACTCATCGTGTGTAGCCTCAGCCTCCCTGCTGCTTTGCAAGCCCACTCTTAGCTCCTTTATCTGAATATACACAGAGCCACCTTCGGGGAGCCTTAATGCTTGGTAGCACTGCAGGGCGGTTTTTAATGCCTTTTTCCTTCGTGCTCAACACAATGGCAGTAGTTCCTTTACTTGTCTCTCAGAGTTTCTTTTTCGTATTTTATTTTTAATCAATTTTGTTGTTTCTGTCTTCCTTTTTCTGCAGCCGGCAAGGTAGGGAAGAGGGTTCTTGAGACATTTCTAGAGTTTTCTGGTCTAGATTCCAGAAAGTAGTGAAATCCAGAATTCCTCCCAGCATTCCCACAATGGCTTGGGCCGGAATGTAGTGGGCTACAATGCTCAGCGCCTTCATGACACAGGGAGGCTGCTATTTCACAGCTGCTATTTGAGCTTGTGGTCCACTAGGGTCCCTTACAAGTTTTCCTTACTTCCTCAGTTACATGGTCATTGCTAGAAGTATTAGGGGGAAACCTAGGTTATCAAAGGAGAGTGCTCTAGAAGAGCTCCCCCTAGTGTTGGACTCCCAACTCCACACTCTTGGGACTCATGGAGCTGGTCCCTTCTAGCCTAGGGTGACATGAACATTGACAAAAGCACTTGAAAACTAATCAGGTTTCTGATTGATCAGACACTTCTCCCACCCCGTAACCTGAGGGCAGTATTTACTTTGCTTTCTCTGAGGACACCTGGGAGGACTAAGGCCATGTCATATGAGGCATTGCAGTGCCAAAGCCACATCTGGAAGTGGCCGGGGGTGGGGAGGATGCGTATCCAAGGCCAACAGGAGGGGTGGGCAGAGGGCCAGTCGGCCTGTAGAGGGAGTGCATGAGTCTTACCCTGTTGTCTTCGGTTTCCACAGTAACCCTCCCGTCTTGAGAACTCTTGATTTTCCCCTTGGCGTATTCTTCCTTTGAGTCCACCACAAAGCAGTAGGTTTTGGCGTCAAAGGGCTGATTCTGAGCCTCAATCCTCTCCTTTTCCGACTTTCGGAGGAAAGGAGCAGCTATGCCGAACACTTCCATTTCAGTGTCACTGCTCATGGTGTCAGCTGGAAGGCAAACCGCTGGGTGACCCGCTGCCTCCTGAGCCAGGCACCAGGCAGCTCCAGGCCTGTCCCAGCACCCGCCCTGCCCCCGCAGCTGCGGGAGCCCCCAAAGGCCGGGCCCCAGAAACAAGGCTGTCCTCCTGCCTTGTAGCCCTCCGCCCGGCCAAAGGACTCAAGTGCTGGGAAAATCCCACTGGCTCGTGTTTATTGAGTGGCTACGCTGTGCAAAGGGCATGGAGCCTGTTTCATCCAAGCTCCTCAGTTCTCTGAGGCTCAGACCGGTGCAGGGGCCTCAGGTGAGGGCTGCTCTGAGACCTCCTTTTCCTCTTCTGGAAAACCCAGGTGTTACTGATGGAACATTTGAAAATAAGTGCATTTTTCAAAGGGAGTGTGCTAAAAGGCAAACAGCTAAGGAATTTTGGAACCATTTCGAATGAAGGTGGCTGCATCCTCGCACCAGGGGACCAGCCTTTTGCTTCCTTCAGGGGCTAAGAATAGCCGCGAGCCTCTGACGTCAGCGTGTGTTTGAAAGTGTCCCCAGGTGCTGCCTCCTCTCGGGCCCCTCCTGCCTGACTTTTCCTCGTCATCTCTCTCTGGCTCCCGGGGCTCTCTGTGCCCTCAAGGCCAGGGTGGGGAGGGAGGAACTGGTAACCTTGGGTCGCCCGGAGACTTCCCACAGCCAAAGGACAGGGTTCAAATTCTCACCTGAGAGTCCCACCTGCAGGAGAGCAGAAGACAGGAGCAGCCGGGGAGATATCGGACCTGCGACAATACGACATATGCTCAAAAACTTAGTGACAGCTGGCAGCGTCTGGTTCCATTTTGAATCAGCTCTTGACGAGTTACCTAGTAAGGATAAAGAGCTAATAATTCGAAGAGGCAGGCTGGGGGAGCAGGTGGGACACGAGCCACAGGTAGGCCATTAAGGTAGGAAATGCCTTCAAGCGCCCAGAAATGGGGCTCCTCCCAGCCTCCTGTGGCACCTGCCTCAGTCTGCACAACTTCCGGTCAGAAGCAGGCGTTAGAGACGATCCCTGTTAAAAAGCTGGTGTCACCAGGCCAGGATCAGGTCTCCTTGTCTTCTGCAAACAGGAGAACTCTGAGATTGGCTCATTTACACCTGGTGGCCACAGCCGCGTGGTCTCGCGAGGACAAAACGCCTGACAGGCACAGCCCGGGCGGGGAAGGTGAGGCCAGGGCAAGGCCTGAGCCCCGCTGGCCTGCTTCACAGCTCACAGAGGCCACAGGGGAACAACAGGCTGTGGGGGACGGACTCCTGGTGTCCAGAGAGGAGGACAGGGGAGAGGTGGGAGGAGGGTGAGGTGCTGGAGGCAGAGGGTGGCTGGGCATTTGGGCCCAGGGAGACCTTGGCCCACATCTGACTATCTTAGGAAATCATCTCAGCGGGAAAGGAGGCGCCGCCTTGCCGGGCCACAGCACGGGGCGCTGGGCCGCACCGCAGCAGAGGCTGGGAGAGGAGGGCCGCGACTTACCTCCGCCCACGAGCGAGCCACAGAGGGGCGGCTGCTCCCGGGCCTTTTATAGGCCTCCG
This sequence comes from Eulemur rufifrons, assembly GCF_041146395.1. NCBI lineage: Eukaryota > Metazoa > Chordata > Mammalia > Primates > Lemuridae > Eulemur > Eulemur rufifrons. The sequence goes on from NC_090991.1 coordinate 6,311,432, forward strand.
CTAACCCCCGCGGCTCATTCCTTCTCTATATTTGGAAAGAGAATGACCCACCACAAGCCGAGAACCGGCCTCTTCCACACGTATTTTTTGTGGTTGCCAAGGGCAAGGTATATATAGAAATGAGCAGGATCCATAACCATTTTCCAACTGTGGACAGTCGGGAGATTGGGATGCCTTTCTCTGAACTCGGGGCTGCCGCTTCGTCCCTTGACCCGCTGGAGCAGCCTCGCTGGGGGGGGGGGGTGTCTGCTTTGAAGTCAGCGCGGGCCCCTACCGCGTGGGGACAGAGGACGTTCACATGGGCGCTTTGCTTAGAAATCTCGGGAGGTGGGAAATGAGTAACACTGAGGGTGAAAAAGCTGAGATCCTCTTGGAATTCTGAGCAAGACTTTTGTCATAACCCAGGGTTGCCACATGGCTGTGAGATTGTAAAACTTGGGCCAGGAATAATAAAAATGATAGTAATAATTCTCCCTCTTCTCCTTCCATCGGCCTCTCCCTGCCCCCGTCCTCGTTTCTGCTTCTCCCTCTCCTGTTTTCCCGTGTGATGTTCTGTCTCATTAGTATCATTATTGACTTAATCCTTGCTTGAGCACTGGTAGGACCAACAAGCAAATGACCGAGGGAGCCCCGCCGCCAGCCGGCATTCGCAGCGACAGCTGCTGAGGACTCGTTGTTATTAAGATGTATCACCAATTAGGAAGGACCAGCTGCCGGCCTGGGTGGGGGGCACGGGGAGCGGTGGGGGCCCGTGGAGAAAGGGCGGGGGGGGGTGTCTAACAGATGCGGTCATTTCTAAATCAGGAGTGGAAAAATAAAGCCTCGAGAAGAATAAGGGCGTGTTGGACACTTTTGCCCATTCCCATTCTACCTTTTTTTTTTTTTTTTTTTTTACTCTTTTTTTCCCCTGACCAGATTATTGGGAGGGTGGCTGGGTGGGCATCCTGTGGTTGTTTGTTCTAGACAGAACTGTTTGTCAACATTTCCCTCTTGAGAATAAGAACTGCGCCCTTCCGACGCAGCCACACCGAGCCCAGGCGCGGAGGCGGCGCGGAGAGACAGGGCAGGAACGGGGTGCGGGTCCCCGTGAAGAGGGGACGGGTATGAAACACCCACAGTGCCCCAGCCCCCTGCAGAGGAAGTGGAAGACGCAGGCTTTACCCGAATTGTTTGTGTTACAGACTATGTAGATGCATTTCTGAGACTGGGGTGGTTTCAGATCCAAGCGGCACATGTGTGTTAAATGCCTGTTCTGCAAATGCCAGGCCAGGTCGGCCGAGGCCGGGGGCGTAAGGTGGGAAGGCTTTGCCAGCCCTCATACCCCCTGCTGCCGTCCTGCTATGGGATTGCCCATCCCATGGCCCTTCCTCCTCCAATGTGCACCGAAACGCCCGTACTCGGAGCCCTCCTCGCCCAAGGGGAGAGCACTCCTCAAGTGTCCATCTGTGTCCTGAAAGGGAATGGTGTCCTGGGGCTCTGTCCTGCCTGCCCAGTGACACGCTGGCCCAAGCCACTGTGCGTTTGGCCGGCCATCTCCCCGACAGACCTGGTCAGGACAGCCATGGGACAGGTAAATGTCACCGAGGGGAGCAGAGGTGTTCACAAACCCCAGGGGGCCCAGGGACAGTGCGAGGGGCCCTGGCCGCCCTTTGGGGGGGGCGGTGTGTGCGGGGCAGGCCATGGGTGGGGTGGGCGCTTGACGTTCCCCCTTAAGCACCCAGAGCTGTTGCCGGGAGGGACTGTGGGGAAATGAAACATGGGTTCACTTCGCTTTTCCCCTTTTGTAGTCGCCAGTTTGCCCACCTGTCTGTATCACCACATCCTCACCCACCGTCAGGAGACAGAAAAGAAATATTCCGCACGAGATTTCTTTAAGTTCCCTGTGACAGAGCACCCACGTCGCAGACCGCACCTAACACAAGCTCTGAGACGCTGCCGGCCTCCTGCCCCCATTTTCCAAAATGGCCCGTCCTTCCTTCCTTCCCTCCATCAAACTTCTTCGTCTTCAACAACCACAGATAAGCAAGCGTGGGAGGAAACTTCGAGAAATCCTAGAGCATTCAGCTGCAAGATCTGAGAGATCATCTGCGAAACAACCTTCTTTTGCATGTGAGAAGATGGAAGGCAGGAGCAGCAGGCAGCTTGCGGGAGCCCTAGAGGAGGCTCAGAGTCGGGGACGGGACAGAGCTCTCCAGGCGTGCCAAGGAGCTGGCAGTGACAACACCAACTGCAGCACAGGCAGCAGCTTAAAAGCTAGAAATCAGGAATAGAAAACTCTGCTCATTTGGAAAATTATCTTTAGGAGAGGGGCGAACATGTAACCCCTGCAGCCGCAGGTCGGAGCAGGAAGAGCGCGGAGCCTTAGAGCCCACCGGGCCTGGGCGCGAGTCCCAGCTGGCCGCTCGCACACTGTTGTGATGGCGAGCAGTGTGCTTCTCTGAACCTCTGTTTTCTCATCCATAAAATGGGGGTTCGCCTCCTGCCTCCCAGACCAGTTATGTGCATTCAGGAGGACATTAAGACATTGGGCACCCCATCCTTGTGCTATGTTTGGCACATTGTAGATGTTTGACAGATCAGAGTTTTCTCTCTGCCTGGTGCTATTACAGCGCAGTGTGACTGGTTTTATTAATGATAACACTGAGTAGTGAGATGGGGGGGGGAAGAGACATTTATAATATTTTCTTAAAAAGATTTTCATCCAAAGAGAGAAATCTTAAAGAAGGGAACGTCTTGCTGCTTTATGAGGGAGCTGCCAGGGGCGAGCCGGGTACTGTCTTGCTGTGGAATCCCTCCTCTGATAAACAGGGGACAGATGACTTATTGGTACATTCTTAGCCAGCTTTGGAAACAGAAGGAGCCCTTGTTCTTTCAGCCATCACACAGCCTGAGCTAATCCCCACAGCCAGGGCAGAGAGCTGCATTTATCCCTTGCTGAGCTGGAAAAAGTACGTATTGTGTCTGAAGAATGCAAGCCGGCTTAGGAGGCAGAGAAGCAGGCGGCTGCAGCCCCCTGCGATGCTCAGCGGCTTTCTCCCCAGCCATCTTCCCTCTGCGGTTGGATGTCTGGTCTCCAGAGAGGACACCGGGACTCCTGGCCCCGCGGTAGCATTCCCAGGACCACTGTCTGCCAGAGCATGAAGTCAGCCTTGGGGAGCACGTGCCTCCCCGGGTCAAGTGCCTGCTCCACGTCCCACTGTGGTGGGGATTAGGTGTCACTGGAAATGAGGAGCCGGCTTATTCTGGGCCACGACTGCTCCCTGGCGCTGACGAGAAGGGTAGGGGTCCTGAGCCAGTGCCCAGAGTCTCAGGAAGAAGTTCGAGCAGAGAGAGGCCGCGACTGTCTTGTTAGTTCAACTTAACTGTACGCACATTTCCCAACTTTCTATTGTGAAAAATTTTAAACATACAAGTGAGTGGAAAGTGTAATAAGTGAGCACCCATATCTAAAAGCAACAACCGTTAGCACTTTGCCAGTTTGCTTTCTCCCTCTTTCCCTTCTCCTTCGCTGTCTCCTTTGTCTTAGTTTGCTGTACCGGTTGAGAGAAGTTAGTAGACATCGTGTAACTTCACCCTTAAATACCTTAGTATGTAACTCCTAAGAACAAGGACTATCTCCACAATGCCATTTTCTCACCTCGTAAAATTAACAATAATTCTATATCATCTCTTAGGTCGTCCACATTTAAATCTCTCCAATTCTTCCAACAATTGTATAGCTGAGTTCTCCCCCGCTCCCCCAAATCAGGATTGAAACTAGTTACACTTAGTGGTTATGTCTCTTTAGTTTCTTTTAGTCTAGAACATTCCTCCCATCTTATTTATTTTTTAGTACCATAGGCGTTATTGGACACTTGGTGTGCCAGGCACAGAACCCAACACCCCTGGGGAGATACAGATGCAGAAGGTTCTGTCCCTGCCTTCGAGGGGGTGTCCATCTCTAGGGGCGAGAAGAGGCTGGAACATGCACCCACGTGAGCTGTGTAGCACACGACCAAAAGTGGGGAGTGGACCAAACAGGCGCTCATGCCCGCAGCGCTCGAATGAGGGAGAAAGAAACTCCAGCTGCCCAGGAGGGCAGGGACCCCGGGAGGGAAGAAAAGGGCGCTTTGCGAAGGGCCATTAGTGTGGGGCCCTGAGAAGCGGGAAGAGTGGTTTGAGCAGCTGAGGTCCCAGGGGGTGTCCTACAGGATGACGGCAGGGCACAGGCCTGAGGAGAGGACAGGCGGGCAGCTGAGCAAACACAGGGCTCCCGCAGAGCTACAGTCCGGCCAAGCCAAGTCATGGGCCCCAGACAGCCCCTGGTTTCTCAGAAGCTTCCTCTCCTCTGGCAGAACCGGGTGGCTGAGGGCACAGAGGACAGGAAGGAGACTTTCGTTTGAATTATCTACTTACCTTTCCGTAACTTTTGAACTACGTGCCTGGGATATGTACTACCTATTCCAAAAATTAATTAACTAATACTTTCAAAAAGATATAGTATGAAGAAAGGTGCCCACACTGCCAGTAAAATAAAAAGGAATGTCTTGGCTGCTTTCAAGAGGGCTGTGGAACACGCTGTCCGCACTCACTGTCAACGCAGGGGCAGCGGCTGCCAGCACTGTCTCCCCTCTGGGCGCTGCTCTAGAGACTTCATGAGCATTGGTTCATCCGGTGCCCACGTAAACTCCGTGAGAGAGGCACTGTAACTAGCTGTGTATTGCAGAAGAGGAAACCAAGGCACGGGAGAGGTAAAGACACTTGCTCGGGGTACGCAGCTAGTGTGTGAGTGGCCGGGATTACAATGGGGTTCGGTCTGATGTCAGAGCCGTGCTGTGAACCACCTCACTGGCTACGTGAGAAGAAATCAGGGAATGGATGACGTGAACCGGAAAGTTTGCAAAGTTAATCAGAGCAAACTTCTTGGACACATCAGACCTCCATCTGTAAGGGAAAGGGAGAGCTGGTGCTGAAAGGGGGCCGGGTTAGGAGATGAGGCCACACACAGCAGCAGAAACCCTAAGGAGAGGACCGAAGACGAGGGTGAGAGTCAGGTCCCAGACACTCAGCTGGCAGAGAGGAGGTCACCTCATACCTGGGGTGGGGCAGCTGGCAGCTGCTGTCACATGTCTTCCTTGGACTCAGATGATGGATGGGGCCCTTGTGGCTGGGAGCATGGAGCAACGTGATTGAAGCAGGGGAGAATGCTTTGAGCAGGACAGGAGGAGCTGGATTCCAAGGGAAAGGAGGTTGTAAAGAGGCAGGCGTGGCCCAGGGTCTTGCCAGGGGATTTGGGGATAGGAATTATAAGTAATGTCTGAACAATGCCATAGACAGGAAGCAGATAAATTTATCCACAGCTACAGGTGGGGCATGGAAGGGAAAGGTCAGAGATCACTGTGAGGTTACCGAAGGGATGAAATGGGAACAAATGGCACTGTGGTAACAGAGAATTTGGAAGAGGGGTGGCTAACTTGCAGTGTTAAGATTTAAGCCATGACATTGAATTTGAAGGATAACATGGAATTTTCATTTAAGGCAGTGGTTTTTAAACGTGACTATACCTTAAAACCACCTGAGGAGCTGTTAAACAGAAAAAGCTCTGCATAACCACTTGGAAGATATGACCCCAAATGGAAGAAAAGACAGATAGGATAAAATACTTAAGAATAAACTTAACAAGATATGTATAAAACCTTAAACTCCTTGCTGAAAGACACAAAGGTAAATGATCCTTGCTATTGCATAGGATACTTCACCATCATAATGATATCCATTATCCCCAAGTTAATATATAAATTTAATGAAACCCCAATAAAAATGCTAAATTTTTTTCTTCTGGATCTAGAAAGTTGATTCTAAATTTCATGCATGTATGGTAAAGAACATCTTGAAAAAAGAAAAGTCTTAGGAAGACATTCTGCCAGATGTTAAAACATGCATCATAAAGTCTACATCATGAATAGCATCACACTGGTGCAGGAAGGCACAGACTGACCAAAGGAGCATCACAGAAAGTCCAGAAAGAGACCCAAGTGCATATGGAACTTCCATATATGAAGGTGGCATCTCAAGCCAGGGGGGCAAAGCTGGACTCTTTACTGAGTGGTGATGGGATGGCCATTTGGAAAAAGATAAATTTGGATCCATACCTCACACCATACACCAGATTAAATAACAAATATATCAGATCAAAATGTAAAGAAATGGGTTTCAAAAAAAATGTAAAGAAATGAAACAAAGACTAAAAGCAAACATGGGGGAATTCCTTTACAATCTGGGAGTGGGAAAGGCTCCCACTATGACTCAAAATTCAGAGCAGCAAAATAAAAAAGATAAATTCAACATCATAAGAAACAAAAATCTTTACAGCAAGAAAGCACATAGTGAAAAGACAAAATGAAAGGAAATATGTGCAATTCAAAAAGGGGCAATCCAACCTCAATACATGAATAGTCCTTAGACTTTGAGAAGAAAAAGACAAAACAGAACAATAAAAACCCTCAGACAGAAACAAATGACAAACAAACAAGCAGAGAATTTATAGAAAAAGATGTGCAGATGGCCTTGAGACATATGAAAAATGCTCAACCCTTCCTTATTTTAAGAGAAACGCATGTTGAAAACACACCTTCTCACCAACTGGACTGGAGAAAATCCAAACCCTGGGCCACACATCCTGTTGGCTATGATAACACAGACACATGTGCTTTTCTGGTGAGTGAAAAATCATACAACTGCTATGGAGGAGAATTTAGAAAAAAACGCACAAAATTATATATGCAATTTCCCATTGACCCAGCCAAACCATTTCTAGGAACCTACCCCTAAGATACACTTTTCACAGATACTAAAACATCGTAAGTACAAGGTTATTTATTGTGGCACTGTTTAATAGTAAAAGAGTGGAAGCAGCCCAAGTGTTTATTGGTAGGAGGCTGATTGAATAAACTATGCTATATGCACATGACGGAATGCTGTGTGGCCATAAAAAAGAATTGCAAAGATCTCCATGAACTGATAATTTCCAGGATATATTGTAAGTAAAAAAACTAAAGGTGCAGAACAGTGTGTATGGAATGCAACATTTTAGGTAAGAAAGGAGACATAAGAATGTATATACATATTTGCTCATTTTTGCAAACAGAAATATAAGAAGGATAAACCAGAAACTAATGAAAATGATAACTTATAGAGGGTGAATGGAGACTATGAAAATATGCCTTCTTACATGATTCTGATTTTTGAGCCATGTAGATGGTTTATGGATTCAAAAATAAATTGAAATTTACAAAGGGAAAAACAGTACATCTTGAAATTGAATACAAACAGAACATTAACAAACCTAATGTACATCAAATTAATAACATAACCATACTTAGAAAAGACTCAATTTCTGTCAATTTTGAAAAGTATCCTGACTGTACATTTGTAGTTAGATGCAGTCAAAGCATAAAAAGAACTGCAAAGAAATTGGGAAATTTCCTCAGTAGATTATTAGTGGTAATGCTGAATTGTAATTTGAAACGATTTTACATATTTTTGGATAATGCACATAACTAAATATACTTATAAGAAACCAAGATTTTCACTCTAAGAGACACAGTCTAAAATATTAGAGATGAAGGTAGGAAAAGCCCTGTAAATGTTCATTCGAATTGGAGCAATAAGTAGGGATCAGTCTGAGCATCTGAAAGAATGGGTTTGAATTCAACACATTGAAGAGAGAATAATCTGGGGATCCTAAGGTGAGATGGGGTGGAGGAGCGGGGTTCTTCTTTACAGAAGAATGCCACTAATAAATGCAGACAGAATGATAAAATTAGAAAAGTCATGGTTTTGTCACCCCCAATGTAATAATCCGTCCAGGCAAGGATCACCAAAGGATAGATGCTAAAACCTCGGGTGAAGGGGTATTGGGGAGAAGGATGTTTCCACCACTTTAAGCAGGTGATGAAATAGCACCTGAGAGGGAGGCAGCCTGACATCGAGTGGGATGCAGGTGAACTACACAGAATCCCCTATGAAATCATCTTGCCAAAATGTTCAACCTGAATCTAATCAAGCCCTTAGGCACAACTTCACATTTTCAGGAAACAGAGGAAAGTGATGTCATGAAGAAACAATCAGATGCAGAATGTGGGACATTCTACAAGAAAACTGGCTTAGATAGTTAAAAACGAATCAATATTACTTTAAACAAAATCTGGAGAGACTGTTTTAGGTTGAAAGAGACCAAAGAGATAGAACCAAATGTAATACTACATGAATTCAGGTTAGATCCTAGGTTGGAAAGAAAGAAGGAAGCAGGGAAGGAGGGAAGGAAGGGAGGGAAGGAGGGAGGAAGGGAGGGAAAAAAAGAACAACCTGATAAGGCATTTGGGGGACAAACTGAAGAAATTTGAACATAAACTGGATATTAGATGGTACTCATTGGAATTTTTGTTAATTTTCTTAGGTATGAAAAACGTATTGTAGTTATGTAGGAGATTGCTTATTTATAGGAGTTTAATACTGAAATATTTGGAGAGATATCACGACTTATATGACAATCGTCAAATGGTTCAACCGAAAACTAAAAAAAGAATTTACATCAGTAACTTACTGACGTTTTAATTTGCTTTTCTTCTATTATGAGGGACCTTGAGCCTCATCTTACATACTTACTGGCTGCTCATTTGTAGTTCTATGAATAGTCTTCACATCCTTTGCCCTTCTTCTCTTGGAATGTTAATATTTTAAGACTTTTCATATATCAATGATTTTAGTAATCTCTCGTGTATATTGCAAATGTTTTCCCCATTTGTTTCTTATTTCATCTGAGCCTCGTAATAATCCCAGGGGACAGGCAGAGCAGGTGGCATGATCCCCACTTAATTGCTGGGGAAACCATGACTCAGAGGGGAGTGTCTGCCCAGGGCGGCGGGGCTGGTGGGAGACCGTGTGCACCAGGCTGCCCTACTGCTCCCACAGGGACTTGAGCCTCGATGGCATTCTTTAGAATTACGGGACAAATAATTTTTCCCTTATACAAATCAAAATTTCTGAAATATTTGGGCTTCAATTTCCTCCTCTGGAAGAAAATAAAAAAAGGAATTGAACTAAATGACCTCTTAAGGCCTCTTCAGCTCTGGTATCTTCTGAGTCTGTGATTTAAGGCACAGGAGCCACTTGAACAAAAATATTGTCTTTATCCTCCCCCGCCCCACTGCCTCCTGAGTAGCTGGGGCTACAGGTGTGTGCCACTGCCACCAAGAAGAGAAAAGCATTGTCTTTATCTCAAAGTGTCACACATCTCCATGTGACATTCTAGGGTGAATGTCCTTAACAGTGTGTTACCAAGAGCAGTTCCTTCCTAGACTTCCCCTGGCTCAGAATGAGGAAACTGAGTCCTGCCATGCTTCGGGCCAACCAAAAGCAGTTGAGCACACACTGCAACAATAAACTTCAGCGTTTGTGTTTCATGGCTGGAGAGTACTAGATCAAGGTAGCTACCACCTCTTCCCACAAGCCCTGCAGGCATTATCAGTGGATCGTAGCACACAACATCTGAGCCTGGTCACAGCTTCATAATCCCACTTAGCACTGTGTCCTAGGACGCAACTATGACTTGATTGAAATCAACACGGGGATAAACAATTTGTCTTCCTGGCACTAGACTATTTTTCCTAATAATGACTCTTTTTTATTACAAAGTTAATATATGTTCATTTAGGCAGGTTTAGAAAATAGATATTTTAAAATAAAGAAATAGGCTGGGTGCAGTGACTCCCACCTGTAATCCGAGGATTCTGGGAGGCTGAGGTGGGAGCATTGCTCAAGGCCAGGAGTTTGAGACCAGCTTGAGCAAGAGTGAGACCCTGTCTCTACAAAAAATAGAAAAATTAGCCGGGTGTGGTGGTGCATGCCTGTAGTCCCAGCTACTGGGAGGCTGAGGCAGGAGGATCACTTGAGCCTGGGAGTTTGAGGTTGCAGTGAGCTATGATGACACCACTGCACCCTAGCCAGGGCAACAGAGTGATACTCTGTCTCAAATGAATAAATAAAGAAATAAAAATCATCATAAACATATCACCATTTTCAACAACTGTTAGCAATTTAGTATTTTTTGTGTTTATGCAAAAAATTGGATCAAACTTTTGCAGTTTACTCCTTCACTCGAAGTATATATTGAATATCTTTTCATATGTACCATTGATAATCAACAGCTCTATTTTAATGGTTCACTGGCACTCCATTTATGAATGTACCACTGTTTTATCTGCTGTAGGTGTGTATCTTACAGATCCCCGATAGCTGGACATGTAGGTTGTTTTTCATTATTTACTCTTCCCATGATCCATTGTTACAAAAATGTTGCAGTAAACAAATCTCTGTGCATATCTACGGTTCCTTCTGTGAACATATGCATAAAGGTGGAATAGCTGGCTTGCTACATATTGATAAATTGCCACTGAGAAAGACTGTCACACTTTATTTTCCACCAATTCCATGTTAAGAGCCCATTTCTCCCCATCCTCAATGAGTAACATCACTCTTTTATGTGTTGTCATCCTGAGACAAAAATTCCACAGTTTGAATTAAATTATTTACTATTTGATGTTCTTCTTTTCTGAAGCTGTTTATGTCTTTTGCCCTGCTTTTTCGTAGGGTGTGCATCTTTAATTTCCTTATGGATTTGTAAACATTGCTTGTATGTTGGTGGTGGTAACTCTTTGTTAAATGTTTTTGATCAAGCCTAGCAGTGACTTACTTTATATTTTCTGCCTTTGGTGTCACGTTTTCAAAAGCTTTCCCTACTTTCTTCTTCTGGCTTTCATGGATGCAAGAAACAGAGGCTCATTGAGAACCTCCAGAGAAAGGGACGGGGTGGGTGGGGACAATGGGTACCGCAGGACAATGCAGAGTTGATCTAAAACCGGAATGCTCAGGAACTCTAAAGCAGTGGTCTCCAAAGTCAGGAGCACACACAACATTGGAGTGTGGGAAGAAAATATGTATAAAATATGAAAAAACAGATATAGTTTTTAATTTTTATAGGAAAACAGAGCAAACACACATAAGAGTATACAGAAAATATGCATTCAGTTTATAGAATAATACATACCCATGTGTCTACCACCTGAGCTAATTTCTCTTATCCTTTCAAACTTTGGCTTTTTGTTTGTGTGTGTGCACTGCCTTGGCAACCACTTCTAAATATATGTATGCAGCAGTACATATATGTATGTAGTTTATAAATAAATAAATGTACATATCTTGGAGGATACATGGCAAATTTTTAATTTTTTTAATTGTTTTAATAAAAAAATTTGGAGAACTGCTCAAGGAACCTGTCTCCTTTTTAAGGTTCCCACTTACCTCTGTCTACCTGCTTCTTTCTCTGGCAGTGGCTTCCTTGCTTACTGTTCTACCCTCATCGTTTCAGCTTGCGCGGGGCTCCTCATGGCAGCTCTGGCCTGTCTCTGGCCCTCTTCATCACAACTTCCTTGCTTCAACTCCCATTGCAGGTCAGCCACAGACTTGCTTTTTTTTTTTTTACAGACTGAGTCTCGCTCTGTCACCCCAGCTAGAGTGCAGTGGCATCATCATGGCTCACACCAATCTCAAACTCCTGGGCTCAAGGGATCCTCCTGCCTCAGCCTCCCGAATAGCTGGGACTACAGGTGCTCACCACCACACTCAGCTATTTTTTTCTATTTTTAGTAGAGATGGGGGTTTCACTCTTGCTCAGGCTGGTCTTGAACTCCTGAGCTCAAGCAATCCTCCCACCTTGGCCTCCCAGTGTGCTAGGATTAAGGCACGAGTCACCACGCCCGGCCTGCCACAGACTTTCTTTGTTCATATTCCAGAGAGAGACGATCTGATTGGTCCAGACTAGGAAGCAGCCAACTCTGTGCTGTGGGGGTGGGGGGGTATGATCCTGTGGTAGGGTTCGCCCCTCAGCAACAGTTGTGCGTGGGCTGCTTCCTCTAGGAGTGTGGCCAGCACACCATGAATGACATCATGGGGAAACTGATCCCCAAATATGACCCCCAAATATGATAGTATAACTGTTCACATATATTTCCTGCTAGTGCTTTTACGTTATGTTATTTTTTTATGCTTAAATTTTTAATCCACCTGGCGTACAGTGTAATGGAGGATATATTATACAATAAAAATCTTTTTTCATCTCATTAATCATTGTTCCAATATTAATTTTTAATAATCTTCAGCATCACCTTTGTTATATAGTAAAGTTTTATATAACATAGATCAATTTCCATCCTTTTATTCCTAACTTGATTTTTCTGTTAAATACTATGTAATTACTACACTTTAAAAAATCATTATATGACTTAGTAACATAAATTCATATTCATAAGGCAGGTCTTTCCTACTTGCTCTTATTTCCACTAACCTCCTTTATCTTCCTATAACTATTTTTCACATTTATTTTCCTAGATTAATTTCAAAATATTTTTGTTGAGCTCCAAAAAATGCCACCGCAATTTTTTAAAGTAAGGTGTATTGAGCTCTATACATTAAAATTCATCTTTTTTAAGTGTACAGTTCAGTGAGTTTCGGCAAATGTATGCAGTTGTGCAGCCACTACTAAAATCAAGACGTAGATCATTTCCACCACTTCCCCAAATTCTCTCATGCCCCTGGTAACCTACCGTTTGCCACTGAAATAGTATCAAAATGGTGTTGAAGATTTAAGTAGGAGAACATTGACATATTTTCATCATTGAGTCTTCTCATCAGGGAACAAACTATGCTTCTTTATTTATTAATACCTTAAAATTTTTTTCCAAAATTTTATAATTTCCTTCCTGTGGATCCTGAATCATCACATTTATTCTATTTATTATAGATTCTGTATGGTTATTGTGAATTTAAGCATTTTTAAATATAGTAAAAGTATTGATTTTTGCATATTTACAACTGGGCGATGACTAGAGGCATAAAACAATCAAAAGAGAGTTTAATTTTAGGCGCACTGGTTGGCAAACACATTGGGGCAGAAAGTCTAAACACTGTCCTACTCTTTATCTCTTGTGTGGTTATTTGATCTCCGAGGCACTCTGAGGGACTGAGTCTGCTCATGTATCCCTGGTACTTAGCCTAACACAGATGCTCAAAAAATGTTGATTTCATCAGCGAATGACTGCCCCATGCTGGACCCCTCACGTTGCACACAGGGCTTTGATTCTATGGGGCCGGTGCCTTCTGCACTCGCGTGGGCAGGGGGCCATGAGAGAGGGGAGCACCCCGAGGCCAGCACAGGGAAAGGCCAGCCATCCAAAGGCCTGCCCTGCTTTGAACCCTGACCACTTGCCTGTCCCGTTGAGAATGGAATTTAATCCTTGCGGGGCTCTCTTGCCCTGCTTTCTTCTGTCACTGAGTTCGTCTTACCAGAGCCTGAGCGGGCCGGGAGACGGGCAGAGTTAGCCTCTCAGCTTCACCCGGTTACATCAGCGGTTCTCGGCTGACCACGCCAGGGCCCACAGAGACCCAGGGGGCCTCGATCTGATTTCGGTTCGGTATTTCAGAACCGCTGAGCCCCGATCAGGCCTCACAGGCTAACCACACAGCACCTCTCTCTGCTTTGAGATGGAACTGCATCAACTCAGGGGAGCAGCCCGTGGTACCCTGTGCCCACCAGAAGTTCTGACGGGGAGCGATGACATCTGTGATTAACATTTTGTAAATGGGGCAGTAAAATAATTATCAGAAAATGGAATGCGTTTACTTGAGCAGCTTTTCAAATTAAGTGTTTCATGGAGGCAAAATTAATTAAAGAGCTGCCTGGTCAGGGAAAATTAATTACCTTATTATTCTTTCCGTTTCCTCTTCCCTCTGGGGTGAAAATTAGTTGACTCTGTTGGGGGGATCAATGTGCGAAAGAATCACCTGGGGAACCTGTTACAACACAGACGCCGACTGGAGCGATCTGCTTTGGAGCCTGCGACGCCGTCTGTGAGCTCCCGGGTGATGTGGCTCTGGTGGCCCTGGGGCCACACTAGGGCAGCAGGGCTGGAGAGGAAGTTCTACGCACTTGCAAGCAAGTCCCCTACACAGTGAGGACGCACTAGACAGTCTGTGACACGTCTGATACTGTGAAGGCAGAACCACCTCCAGGTCGTCAGGAGAACCTGGTGCCCAGCAGACGCAGAGGGCAAGGCTGCCGGTACAACCTCCTGGGACTGGGAGGCTCTCACCTGCGTCTACAGAGCTCAGCCCGAGCCCCTTCCCTTTGCGTCATCCTTGAATGGAAAACGGGTAATGGGCTGCCAACTGCGGACCCGCCCAGGAATGCTTCCGACGGCTCAAGTACAAGGGTAGTGTCCCTGGCTAACTCGGTCAAGAGGGAGTAAGAATGACTGGAGCGGTCCCATAGTTTGACTGACAACGACCAGCTGCTGCTCACCGCAGTAGCCAGTGAGGAACGTGCCGTTCGTTCTCTTCCAGTTTGTTCTCCCCTCAGTGTTGGGGTTCCGGGTCCCTGATGTCTCCCAAAGCTTCTGAGCAAACTTCTTGGCCTCTCAAAGCTGTCCCAGCGTTAGCTCCTGCCCTCCAGCATTGGGGTCACTGGGGCTATTGACTTCCTGTCCCTTCAGGTGGGGATGAGAAGAAAGACAATGTCTTCTGGGCTTAAGTGCAGCTAGCCTGCTTTGACCGTCCACGCCACACCCCAGCCTACTCTTCCTCTGGTTCTGTGAAAGCAAGCTGAGGGTCCACCTTCCGTGCGGTCTCCTTCCAGACCCTCTCTCAGCTGGACAACCTACTGGTGACATCAGCTCGGACTGCTTTGAGCCAGAGCAAGCTGCCGAGTGTTGTCCAACGCATTCTGCACATCACAGACCTGTCTTCTTTCAAGCCCACCTTTCACAGGAACTCTTCTTCTTTTTTTTTTTTTTTTGTCCTTTGGAGTTAAAGGTTGCATACAATAAAATGCACAAAGCTTAAGTTTACAGCTTATATATTTTTAGCTATGTAAGTTATCACCCAGATCAAGCTATAGAACATCCCAGAAGCTTCCTTT
The DNA here is from genome assembly GCF_041146395.1 of Eulemur rufifrons. Taxonomy (NCBI): domain Eukaryota; kingdom Metazoa; phylum Chordata; class Mammalia; order Primates; family Lemuridae; genus Eulemur; species Eulemur rufifrons. Next base: position 6,326,442 of record NC_090991.1, read on the forward strand.
GTGCCCTCTTTTCAATCAATAACCACTCGAACTCTTGCCAGAGATGTTGTCCTGACTTCTATCACCCTAGGTTAGTTTTCCCTGTTATCACAGCACTGTGCTTCACCCTAACACAATTGTCCCTGGTCTTTCTAATCTGATCCAACCTGAATACACCACCGCTATGGCTGAAAATGGAGGGGAGGTCTCGAGGGAGGGTTGTCTTTCTCTAAAGCCCCCATGTCCTCCTTGAACTGGGTGCAGACATGGACACAGTCACACGTACGACATGGAGAGAACACACCTCCACAATGAACCGTGTTGTGGCTCCTTGCAATCAAAGGACCAAATTATAAACTTGAGTTCTCACTAACTGGATATTTGACACTAGGCAGAGGAAAAGAAAACCCCTTTTTGGTGTGTTAATGGAATCATGGTCATGTTTTTGAAAAGACAGAGTTGGTCTCTTTTAGGAATACATGCTAGGAATGGGCTGGGTGGGAGTGGGTGGGGGCATGGGCGAAACCACATCAGCTGTTGGTGATTACCAAAGCCTGGTGATGGGCACAAGTTCATGAAAGTAGTCTACTCTTTCAAAACTTCCACAATAAAAAGGAGAAAAAAAGAAAAAAGAAAACTCACTTTCTTTCAATTAAATATCCACATAAATGTTCTCATGAACAAGTACACAGGGTGAGTGATTTTAAAGACCGCCTATGAGGGTGACATTAGCATCCTCAGCCTCCCACGTGAATCGAAGCGGTCATCACAGTGGGCCCCTGGGGCTGATGGATTGGGTCAGGCTCTTTCTCTATCCTTCCAGGGCTTCCCCACACTGACAACAGAACCAAAGTCACTGCAGTGAACCACGGGGCCCTGCAGGACGTGGCTCTTGTCTTCACGATCACACTGACACCCACGCCCCCAGCACTCTCTAAACCCTTACCTTCGTTTACTTTCTTCATAGCACTTAGTACTATCTGCGGACATATTATGTTTACAGTCTGTCCAGCTCACTGAAAGTAAGCTCCACAAGGGCAGGGACTTTGTATTGTTCACTCTGTCTCCCTAGCACACGCAAGTGTCTGCCACGTGGATGCACCATAAATATTTGTTGAGAGGACATGCAGGATGCTGAGCAAAGCTAGTCTCCAGGCTGGTTGTCCTGGGCCCAAGAGAAGGAAACACTCTGGCTCACTCATCCACCTTTGTTCTTGAACTCATGGAAGAAAGCTAGGCATCACCTTGTGAGCCTATGAGAATTGACAAGAGGGTATAGAATTTAATTAACCATGCACAGAGCAGCGGAAACTAGGCCCCAGGAAACTCTGACCAATGAGAGATAGCAGCTGGTCTCTTACCTTGAGGTGGGAGTGACACTTCATTGTCAAGGCCACAAATCCTTGATAGAAATGATTACAGTCTGATAGAGCAGCCAGGCCTGTGTCTACTCTGAGAGCCTCCCAATAATCTGACCCGAATGAGGCGTTCCATTTGGAACTTTTGAAGATTACACTTCTCAGTAGCCTCTAGAGCTGCTTGAATAGGAGCTAGCTTCACGAGGTCCCTGTGCCTACCAGGCTTCTAAGAACCCAGGCGAGCTGCCTGCTCTAATTGTACAATCACACGCCAGTGTTCCTGGGGCCCCACAGTTTTTGGTTTGAGCCTTATGTTTTTTTCCAACAAATATTTCTCTCAATTTTAATGCCATTTAAGAAAGCAGGTGTGACTAGTTCATTAAAGCAAAGTGATAAACAGTTCCAGGTTTAGATATGTGGGAGTTTGGGGGTGGGGGAGCCGACGTAGGGGACCATTAGAAGTCAGCGCAGTGCAGGCAGCGCAGTGGGGATGGGGGTGGGGTGGAGAACACTCTAACCAACAATCAGGAAGCAAACCCACTGCCATCAAAAACGCTGCCAAACAAGCCCCCAAGGGCCACCTGCATTAGGAACAAAAATAACGGCAGCCATCACTTACTGAGCACATGCTGGTGTTCTACATGGTTTCGTTTAACTCTTACATCAGCCTTGTGCAAACAGTACTATTAACATTCCTAGGTAAGAAAAGTGAGGCTTAGAGAGGTTAACCTAGGCAATGTCGTCAGGATTCAAACCAAGCTGGTTACAGCGCAGCAAATTCCTGAGATGCAACAGCGTGAAGTTGGAAGATGCAGGCTGTGTAACACCGCACACCCACCGACACCTGCAGGGGAGACGCTGGTGCCCGCTGGTGCCCACCCGCTAAGGAAAGCAGAGGTCACTCCCCAGAGAACTAGAGGTCCCTGCCGACCCTAATGATTCCTGGGTGGTTCTCAGTTCTACAGCACCATTCTTAGAGAATGGCTGAAATTTATACCGACATAACATAACTGAAATGTCACCATCATTTAATAATGGGGGGGTGTGTGTTGGGGGTGAAGAGACAACCGAAACTTACCTTGCAAACTAACTTTTTCTCTAGTTAATCTCGAGCTTTGGCAAGAAAGAAAAAGCAGCTACTTTCGGCTATCTTCAGTATTTACCAAGTTCAATAATTATCAAAACTGAGCAGTACTCTGTGTCATGGTAATAACACCCTTTACTTAGTCTTCAAAACGCAGCCTAGAAACACAGCCTGAGTGGGTTACAAATGCTCTGGAAACACATACCCCAAATGCTGAAGAACAGTTACTTCTGAGCAGGGATCTGGGATGGGGTCGGGGAGAAGAGACAGCTAGATCTGTCATATCCAATTTTTTAAAGGAACAATTTGTGAATTCCTGGAATAAAAGATTAATTTTAAAATGTTGAAGATTAAAAAAAGTATTGTTGTTTGGTAGTGGAGTAATCGTGATTTAAAAATTTCTTCCTTCAACTTTTCTGTATATTTAAAATTTTCTCTACTGAGGATGGTATAATTATGGAAAAACCAAGAAACTTTAAAATACATTGAAAAAACAAAAAATAATTACCTCTTAATTTCTAAAGGTGTTATTAAGGAACACATGGCTAAAGAGGTTATTACTTGCATCTCATTAATGAATAGAAACAACCACCCATGTCATTACAGAGTAATACAACTCATCACTACAGGTATAAAGAAAATGGATAAAAAATGCTTGCATGGGTGACTGCTCTTTTATTTATTTCAATTTGATTTTTTACTTATTTTTATAGAATCGAGGTCTCAGGCTGGTCTCAAGCAATCCTCCCCCCATTGGCCTCCCGAAGTGCTGGGATTAAAGGCATGAACCACCACACCTGGCCTATAACTGGTCTTTTAAAGGTAGCTCACCCACATGCACATAAAGATTTAAATTGTGCTACATGCAGGATAAAAACAAAAACAAAGTTGTTTGGGAGATTATAGATGATTTGAAAACTTTAATTTCTTTTAACCTTAAATTTAAAAATGATAAAAGCTATTTTAAAGTATACAGATGCATTTACAATTTCAAATAGTTTTACTAGGTTCATGTTAGTCTCTTGACTCCCATGAATGTTTTACTGGTATTCAGTAAATCTCAGCTGTTACACGTAAGTTATCAGCTGCCTCATGAACAGCCAGATGCATTAAGTACTTTCGTGCTTACTGCACTGACAGAATTCTTACAATTTTCAAATAAACAAATGGCATTTCTTAAAATACAAATTCTATTGGAGTCTTGTGAAAACACTCTAACCCACCCGGTAAATATCTGCAAGTCATATTCCATTGAAAGGCAGCCTTGATTTTGATTTTCTGATTCACAATTGAAAGGCTGTCCACTGGCACATGGGACCCCCCTAGTTTTGGCTGGATTCACGTGGTCACCATAAGCACACTATAGCAGTGGAACAAGCAGGGACATAACTAGAAACTGGCACCTGAGTTTTGCACCTTAATTCTCTAGGATTGTCCCCTGTCCCCTTGCATGCATAAATAGGGAGACTTGGAAGACATCATTCTGAGGCCCCCTTCCCTGCTTCTAACATCCTGATTTTAAGCCTTAAACTTGACACAGAAATGAAGAGCAAATAAAAGGTTTCTTCAAAAGCTGCTGTTCCCTTTCTGGATCATTACACAGGCTCTAACCTGTAGCAGCTGAGAATGAAGACCAGATTTTCTCTAAGAGCAAGCCTGCTGCAAAGAGATCCGCACAAATGTTTGGTGGCTTAGAACAGACCATCTTTTTAAACGTTTGGCATTGGAGATATTTAATATCTCTCTTATTAAATAAGACTAGTCTTTTTGTAAGTTCTCACTTTCTTTCTCTTTTGAGACAGGGGCTCACTCTGTTGCCCAGCTGGAGTGTAGTGGCATGATCATAGCTCACTGCAGCCTTGAATTCCTCACTTTCTTCACAAGATTCCTAGGAAAGTCATTCCAATCCAGACCAACTACTTCTGAGTGGTTTATATAAACTAAATCTTGTAGTTGTTTATTAAGGAACAGGCTATTGTATCGGTGTACTAGGGCTACTTTAACAAAATACCACAGATTGGGTGGCTTAAACAAGACATTTATTTTCTTCTATAGTTCTGGAGCTTGGAGGGCCAAAATCAAGGTGTCAGGCTGGGTATGGTAGCTCACCCTGTAGTCTCAGCACTTTGGGAGCTGAGGTGGGAAGATCGCTTAAGGCCAGGAGCTTGAGAGCAGCCTGGGCAACACAGTGCGATCCCGTCTCTACAAAAAATAAAAAAATTAGTCAGGCATGGTGGCGTGTGCCTGTAGTCCTAGCTACGTGGGAGGCTGAGGCAGGAGGATCGCTTGGGCCCAGGGATTGGAGGTTGCTGTGAGCTAGGATGATGCCACTTCACTCTAGCCTGGGTGACAGAGCTTTCAATGTCTCAAAAAAAAAAACCCCAAAATTAAAAAGAAACAAAATCAAGGTGTCAGCAGGGTTGGTTTCTTCTGGAGACCTCTCTCCTTGGCTTGCAGATGGCTGTTTTCTGTCTTCATGTGGTCTCCTCACTGTGCATATGTGCGTCCTAAACTCCTATTTTTTTAGAACACAAGTCGTATTGGTGTTCTATGCTAACAGCTTCATTTTAATTTCATTACCTCTTCAAAGTTTCTATCTCCAAATACAATTACATTCTAAAGTGCTGAGATTAGGACTTCAGCATACGAATTTTGGGGGACATGATTAGCCACTAACAGCTATAGAATTTTTCTTTTTCACATACTGTTACTTTGATATAAATACTTAGGTTAACATAAGTATTGAGAATTTAAAAACCAATTTATATGCATGTAAAAACATAACTGATACATAAAAAGAATCTGTTGTCTGACTAGGCATTATACTTGCTACATCTTAGGATTTACTGAAAAACTTTTAGAGAACTTTGCCCCAGGACAGCAGCTTCAGGTGGAAAAGGTGACAGTCAAGCCTCGATATCTAGGGCAGTTACATTTAGAAACAAAAGCCAAGATTCACTCTATCACTCAACAATCGTTTTTTTTTCCTGACACACCAAAGATGGGTGAAATTATTTCCCTTCAAAACACTCTCAAGGTGTGGTCCCTGGACCACCAGCATCTGAGTCACCTGTGATATCTGTTATGAATGGAGGTCTCCGCATCCCACCCCAGACTCAGTGAATTTAGCTCCGGGCCTAGGAACCTGCATTTCAACAAGCATCCACCTACCCACCCACTGGAGTCTGTGGGACTCTGCCCTGAGAGCTGTGTGCTGCCACCCAGGCACCCACTCCACTCCTCACCCCTGAGAAAGGTCATGCTTGTTTGAGTTGCAAAACTCAATCACCTTTATTTTACACAAAGTGCAATCTTCTATATGCAGAAAAGTACTCTGTATCACACTCATGATCAATATTCTCTTATTTCCACTTGGGATGTCATTGAAAACTTGGCACATCATTTAGCTAAAACTCATAACAAAGACCCCTAGAAAAATTGGACTAAAGGTTTTCTCCAAATAGATTCCCTCTTCATTAGTCAAATTGACACCTGCTGACAGCGCAATCAAAGGCAAACCCGACAGTGATATTCATTAATAAGGAAGATTAAACTTATGCTTTCAAGTGTAAAGATTAACTGTGAATGGTAGAGAACCTAATTAGACTGTTATCAGCGACCAAAGAATTCAAGCGGAAAGCCAAAGCGCCATGGAAATCACACTCTTTTCTGCAAAATTCAGTCCCACAACCTGTATGTCAGGGGTCCAAGATGCTGGAGAGCAGAGCTGCTTGGAGGGCCTGTTCACGAGGGGAGACCACTGGCTGTGCCTCTCCCGGCTGTGTCCTTCCACCAAGTCCACTCTTCACTGGCTGCACTTTATCTTGGTCTTCTGGTCTCACCGCAGATATTTGAAAGACTTTAGGTTGTACTTTTTACATTTCCAAGAATCTATTTTGGTTGAACCCCAGGGTAACATCCCATCCAGAATGGAGATGTTCTCAAGGTCCACAGGTCATTCTGTAGGTTGCATGTATATATTGGCTCCTACGGGAGACAAAGCTTCCTTCCTCTTTAGCAAGAGAATACTGCTTCTGGCAACGTGGCCTTGGCTAGCTCTTCTTCCTGTGTGCCCACATGTGTGCAGCAATTGAACCAGCTATTTCTGCATTCCTCTTGTTCTGGCCAAAATAATCTAGAAACTCACCATCTGGTCCAATCAAGTACATTATTATTGTATGATCCACCTGCAGAGAAAAGAGGGGGTATAACAAAAAGATTATTATCAAAATAAACTGCTTATTTTACTGAATAAATACCGCAGGATAAGAGAACTTTACATTCCTGCTCAAATAACCTTTGTAGCATCTATTACTTATGGAATGGGCCTAAGCTCATTATAGCACATTTACACTGAAGGACTGCCTATAATCCTTTGTGTTCTGAAAATCTGCACTGGCTATTACTTATAACATCAGCTAGAACATGGAATTCTTGTGGTTCAATCCTTAATACACTCATCTACACACACTCTCTGAGAAAAAGAATCCATGTTTTAAGACACGTCTGCTGCAGGCCTTCATAAAACAGTCAGTGCTTGTGGAATACAGCAATGCTTATCTGGAAACACTTTCACTTTGAGTAAAATGTGTCATCTGACCCCTTACCCACAGCACAAAGAGATGTCACATGGAATTAAAAGTGTTGATGAAAAATTACTTTCTTTAGTAAGTTGTTAGGTATATTGCTTTATGTTTTAGGGGGAACTGGTTGTCATTCATTACTGCCTAAATTCTGTTTACCATGTTTTATGAGAGGAAACCAGAAAATTAATCACTGGTATAATTAAATAATCTATAAATTCTAACACAATATTTAGTCCTGATATTAGTAATTAAACAGAAACAAGAAAAGACACGCTTTTCTCCCCTGGGAAATTTTTACACACACTGCACTGAGCAATCGTATCTGAAGCAAAGCCTGGAAAGCAAATCCTCAGGGGCCAGAGTTGCTGTACCCCTAAGGAGTCATCTTAAATGCATCATCCATTTTCCTGGCAAACTTCTTAACTTAAATTTAGATTAGTCATCAATTTCTTTAGTTAGATGCTTCCACAAAATCCAATTTTAAATAAGCAGATTTGTCACTTAAGAGTCCTTGGAATTTATTGCAGGCTTGAATGCTACTTGGCAAGACAAAAAGAAAGACAGGAATGTGATCACACATACCAAACTGGAGCTACTCCCCCAAATATATCCCAGCACACATTATATGTGCGTGAGGTTATTATTTTTTTATATATACACATTCATGAGAAGCTAGCAAATGGAAAGTGCCACTTGCCTACCCACATAAGGAAAGAATGTACAGCAAGAGCCCAAACAGCTGGTGATTTCATGTGTCGTGAAATAATTTACTAGAGGAGCAAGACAGGGGATCTAAGTTTCTCCACGCATCTGATACAGAAATCAGAATTAAGTCTCCAGTTCTCTCCTTAAGCCGTACGCTACACCTTACACTGCTCTTTCTCCCTATTTCTTCCTTTTCTCAATTCTTTCTCTTCTGTTCTCTCTCCCTTAAAAAACAGACTTACGGTGTGTGGGACTATCTTTTGAGTGTTCTTAATATAAATTACTTTCTAGTACACAATAAAAATATTGCTTTCTCTCTGTCAAACCTATTGGTGGTCACTTATCAATACTCCTTTGGGTTGTGAGCAAAGCAAATTTACATTTATTCTAATACAGAGATCTTCCAAGTTCTAGTACTTCCTAGTATAGAAAAAGAGAAACTAGCATTTATTGACAAGTTTTTTCATGTGTCATCGTAGCCCATGAGATAGGTATCCTCCTCCTCTACAAATGATACAACAAGCTGGAGAGGGGAAGTTATATAATTAGTAAGTGCCAGACCTAATCTTAAAATCTGGGATCTGCCCAATTTCAAAGTGTTACCACCATGTTGCCACTATCTCTAATTCTACTGGAGGGCAGCAACTCAGGTTTTATAATGTGCAAGGTTTTTTTTTTTGTATAATTTTTTATTTTTTGAGAAGGTAATACATGCACATTAAAAAAAAAAAATATCCAGTAAACACATACAAGGAAAGCCTTCCTCCCATTCTGGACTCCCAGATTCCCTCAGTTCTTCTTCTTGGAGGGGGCCACTGCCAACAGTTCCTTCTCTATTCTTCCAGAGACTTTTCTGCATTCCCTACTGTGTGTATACATCCATCACCACCTATTTCTTTTCATATATAAGTGATAACATACAGTACTTTTTTCTCATTTAACAATATATTGAACATTTTAATGTATTAATACATACATAATAGTTTTTTAAAAAAATAGTTGGCTGGTTTTCAGCCTTTTTTCTTTACAAACGATGCTGCAGGGTATATAAATTCCAAAAAGTAGACTCTTTGACCTAAAAAGTATTTTACCTTACATGTTGAGAGAAACTGCCAAACTGCCCTCTGAAGAGGGTGTATGAATCAGTTTAATGCCTATCAACAATGCACGAAATCATCTGTTCTAAATTCACTCAACAGTGTATTTCCTGTTTTTCCAATTTTGACAATATATTTTCAAACTTTCTGACTATTGCCGAATAGGTGAAAAATGGCATCTTGTTATATAATTCACATTTCTTTTATTATGAAACTGAACATCTTTTCTTAGGTTTGAAAGCCATTTGTATTCTTTTTTCAAAAGTGTTTTCTAATACTTACATAATGCATTATATATAAGGCAATAATGTGCAAATTTAGTTTTTTATGGGATTTCAAATGTTTGGCATGTCCAGTTTATATACATTATCAGTCTGAAGCGTCCATTCAAAAGGCAGAAGCTTACCTTTTGTTACTGCTGTTTGAGATTCAGAAAACCTCAATCCATTACATCTCAAGGGTAACCTTTAAGGCAGTCCCTCACTCCTTGCAGGTCCTTTAATCTTAACAGAAGTTTCCCAAATCATCTTGTGGATGAAAAGCTGTGACCTCAAGGGACAGAAGTCATACTAATGAAAAACCTAAGAAGCTGGAGAGTGTCTCCCCCTATTGGTTGATTTAGCAAACATACAGCAATGAGTTCCTCATTGATTCTTACCATAAGGGCAAATTCTTATGGCAGGAGACCAGTGTTTCTCAAAATGGGGCCTAGCATGTATTCCAGACGGTCCAGAAAGTCTCCATAAGAATTACATATTTGCATTTTAATTTGTAAGACTAAAAAAAATTAATATTCATATTTTGGATTATGTGCATTACGAGTACAAAATTCAGTGCCAAGCCTATGTTTGGTTTGTTTATGATATCACTAGCCGTACACTGCTGGTTACAGGCAGATAACATGAACATGACACATTCGTGCCAAGTCAACACCAACCCATCAAGGCAGGCTACACAAACGTTTCAAAGTATTTTAAACAGAGAAACACCGAGGGGCAGCTGACTATAGCTGTGCATCTGATAGCAGTCTGACCCAAATCCCATTCCTGTGGTCAGCAGCACTCTGGTTTCAGCAAAATATCCTGTCACTTTAACTGAATGTCTTAAATTTAAGTTTTATAGGCTGTTTGATTTGTAAAATTTCTTTTTAATTTCACAGCTATGAGCTCTAAGCACAAGACTAGGGAGGGTTACCTAGTTTAGGTTTATATATGCATTTAAATGATTTAATAAAACTCATTTAATGCTGGAAGTCAGATTGATGAGCTTATCATCAGTTAAACTCAAAACCAGTTAATACAACTCTCTATAGAAAAAAGGAAAGAAGTCTAGAAAGCTCTTTTTCCATGGCTTCCTCTTGGGCCACTGTGCCCCTCTGCTCTTCCCTCATCCTTCCCATGCTGCTTGTGTAGCAAGAAACCACAGGAGAGTCCCTCTACTTTCTTTAGAGTCAGGGCTTAAGGAAAAATGCCCATTTTTCTCTTGTCATTTTTTCCAATGAATCCAAGTTTCCCTAACTCTGAGGCAGCAGACCTGGAAGATAAGATTGCTGTGTGGGCTTAATTGAGGCAAAGGGGCCACAAACCTGCTTTTAGTTTGGGCCACAGGCTACAGGGGCACACAGTATGTCCCAGGTTCCAAGGTGACAGAGAAACCACGGTGGGCTGTAGAGACAAAGCACCACAGTGAGAGGTCTCCTCCACACATCACACCTGGGACAGGCCACAGGGAGCTGGTGGATCAGTGATTCAGGGTCCTGTACATTTTTCTTTCCACAAAACCAGCTTTGCAGCTGGAAAGACTCTTGTGCTTTGCCCAAACAATATTATAGAAAAACCAGAATATGACAATTGAGGGAAGAAAACTAAAATCATACTAAGATATAATGTCAACTCTTAATCTGATAGGAGAAAAATGTCTACGTTGAGAAGAAACTGGGTGGACAGGGGTGGTCCTTATGCCCTTTGTTGGTGCTTCATGTGAAACCACTGATAAGAAAAGAAACACAGTCACTTGGGCATTAGCCTGAGACTTCTGGGGCAGTGCTGATGAACGTGAAGATGGCTCCTTTAATGTAAGAGTTTCAGAAGTACAACTTAACAGAATTCCTGTTCCTTATCATTAAAAAGAATAAATTAAAAACCTAATTGTGCAAGGCATATAATTGAATGCAAATAAACCTCATAAAAGTTTATCTTCCAATAGTTTTTGTCTTTTCTCTTGCTTTTCAGAATTCTCATTCAACCAAAAAGTACAGTTCCCCATGGCCTAAAACTGCGTCTCAAAAGGAGCAATTTCCTATACCTCCTCACTGGGGACACAGAGAACCAATACAGTGTTTTTAAACTAAAATAAGCCTTGCCCCAAAATGATGGTTCCTCTTTATTTCCAACATGGTACCCAAGTATCTAATTTTATATTGCCCTATAATTTTGTGTGTCACTAGAAGAGAAAAACAGGCAATTGAATTATGAGAACAGTGAATATAAATTAAAAAAAATATGCTTCTATTATCCTTTCAAATATCCAACATTCCTAAGGAATCTGCAACAATCTTAGGTTTTCTTTCATCTCCGAAGCCAGTCATTTAAAGCTGTATGAAGATTTGGGATCTGGGAGCGGGGCACATGGGTTAAAACCTGAGCATTTACTTACTATGTAGTCCTCATCTTCATCCTTGGGACCAGGGCTGTAATACACCCTGTATGCTCGGGCCACTTGATCAATTTCTTCTTTTGTGCCAGTCAAGCCGATCAGTTTGGGAGAAAATTCTAAATAAAAAAATGAGAAAAACAGTGAAAATAAGAAGCCAGTCAAACTACCATCTCGACTTCAAAAAGCAGTATCAGTCGTAAAGCAGCCCTGTCGCCACTTTCTTCCTGTGAGTCCCCAAACATTTCTTCATGATTTAAAGGAAAAGAATTCACACAGAACAAATGAAAATTCTCTTTTATAACATTTAAGTCAAATCTTTTTATGACTATCCAGTAAAGATGTGGGGGGAATACTTTCTAATATTTAAAGTCGTATTTTTAATTTAAAACTAATTTTTAAGAAATACATGTAGTTCTGAGATACACTAAAGAACCTCCATTCTGTTCTCCATATGGCTGCACTAATTTACATTCACACCAACAGTGTGTAAGGAAGGAATAAGTAGATCAGTGAGATCCAGGCCATATTTGCCTTTCTCTGCCTGGCTTATTTCACTTAGCATAATGTCCTCCACAGAGAACCATAATTTATAACTTGAGGATTGTAGGGTGGCTACTGTCCACCCTATTTTTGGAGAAGTAGAGAAATTAACGCTGTAAACAGAGAAAGAGAAACTAATGAAGCAGATGCACAGGATGGTATAAGCAACAGACAGAGACAGACTGACTCCTGGCTTCCCTAAGTTTCCAGATATTCCTGCTCTTAGAATTCATCAAATTCCTGTGAATACATATAATAAATTCCCTCATTTCACCTAAGCTGCTTTGAACTGATTTCTCTTCCTTGAAGCCAAATAATTTTAACTCACACATTGCACTATCTTGTTAAAAAAAATTTTCCAAGGCTCCCTTAGCCTTAGGACACAGCCCCAAATTCTTAAGCTAGACCTAAAGCCCTGACTAACTTTCTAGGCTTCTTTTGGCTTCTCAGCCCTCATTGTGGTTTTGATTTGCATTTTTCGGACTAGGGATTTTGAGCACTTTTTCATATATGTGTTGGTCACTTGTACGTCTTCTTTTGAGAAATGTTTATTCAGATCATTTGCTCATTTTTAATTGGATTATTTGTTCTTTGCTGTTGAGATGTTTGAGTTCCTTACATATTCTGAATACTAATCCCTAGATGAATAGTTTGCAAACATTTTCTCCCATTCTGCAGGTTGTCTCTTCATTCTGTTGTTTCTTTTACTGTGCAAAAGCTTTTTAGTTTTATATAAAACCATCTTGTCTATTTTTGCCTCTGTTATCTGTGCTTTTAAGGCCTTATCCATAAAATCTTTTCTGACCAATGTCCTGAAGCATTTCCCCGATGTTTTCTTCTAATAGTCTTATAGTTTGGGTCTTAATCTTTAATGCGTTTTAAATTGACTTTTGTATATGGTGACAGATAAGGGTCTAGTTTCATTCTTCTGCATATGGATATCCAGTTTTCCCAGTACCATTTATTGAAGAGACTGTTCTTTCCCCAGCAAACGTCCTTTGTGCCTCTGTGGAAAATCAGTGGGCTGTAAATACGTCCAATGATGGACGTTTGGGTTTTTCCCACTTACTGGCTATTACAAAGTTGCTAAGAGCATCCACGTACAAGTTTCTGTGTGGACACATGCTTTCATTTCTTTTGAGTAAACACCTAGGATTGGAATGGCTAGATCGTATAGGTGTATGTTTAACTTTTTAAGATACTGACAAAATGTTTCCCAAAGTGGATGTACATTTTTTGTGTTCCCACCAGCAGAATATCGGAGTTCCAGCTCCTCCCATCCCCACCACACTTGGTACGATCAGCCTTTTTAATTTTGGCCACTCTAGTAGGTGTTTAGTAATATCTCATTATAGTTTTAATATGCATTTTCCTAATGACTATTGATGTTAAGCATCTTTTCATCCTCTTATTTGCCATCTGTATGGCTTTAATGAAGTATCCATCACATCTTTTGCCCATTTTTATGGGGTTCTTCCTTTTTGCATGTATGTATATATATTAATATATTATTTATATTCTAAGTACAAATTAGGTACATGATTTGCAAATGTTTTTTGCCAGTCTATGGCTTATCATTTCAGTCTCTTGATAGTGCCTTTAAAAGAGCAGTTTTCAATTTTAATGAAGTCCAAATTTGTCAATTTTGTATTGTTTGGTATGTAAGAAATCTTTGCCTAACCAAAGGTTACAAAGGTTTATATTTTCTTCTTGAAGTTTAGAGGTTTTTATTATATATATTTAAGCAGAATTTATGTCCACAGTTTGCAGGTTTGTCAGAAATTTGGGCAATAGCACAGTCATTTCCTAATGAACTCAGTGGATTATACACAATCTTCAATTTAAACATGTGTTATACTGGCAATTATTTTTATCATATATTAACCAAACCATAATATTCCCAAATGAGTAGACATTTGAGTTGTTGTACCTAACTGAAATATCAAAACCTCATGTTAATATTCTCCAACATCACTTACATACAGTGATTGATGATGTAATCATTGCTAGTTGCATTTTGGAGGCATTTGTAAAAAATTTAAGTTGGTATTTAGAAAAATACTGCAATTTCAGCAATTCAGTTAAGAAAAAAAGTTTGGATGTGCAGCTATGTCAAGTTTCATTCATCCTTCTCTTCACTTACTCACAGAGTAGAAAAGAAAGACAAGCCATCCTGCCTTTTCAGAACCTGAACAATTTCTCAATTTAGAGTTTACTCAAACAACACAAATAGGCTTCTATACCTTTGGAAGAAGGAATTGCTGTTAAATGTTGGGCTATCATTTCAGTAGTCTGATGAATCCAGATGTTTTAAGTGACTTCTTACTGGCTCAGTCACATAAATTTCAAAAACATAACAGCAAATACAGGCTATGAATTTACCCTTAGCCCTGAACTTTGTTATAACTGCTATTTTGGAATGGTAAGTATTGGCTGTCCAGCCCTTTATCAGAAGTTCAGAGTAGAATCTCATACCTGTATCAGGATTATTTGCTGGAAAATAAGATATAGATATTTTGACCTGGTATGAACTTAATTGCAAAGCAAATTTTTTTTCTCACATGCTGCAATGAAAACTATAGTACTTATTTCATAATATTTTTCAACTTTAGTGTATCTCAGAACTACATGTATTTTCTTAAAACTAAATTAAGAATGTGATTTAAATAGTTAGAAAGTATTCTCTCCAGATCTCTACCAAGTCAAATCATAAAAGGATTTGACTTATCTGTTATGAAGGAAAATTTTCATTTGTTCTGTTTCTTAATTACATACTGACTAGCCACAGTAACAATTTTGAGCTTCATCTTTTTATTCACCTGTAAAACTGGTGACAACACCATTTCTCCTATTTTACAAGGCATTGTGAGGTTCAAATGAATTGATATTTCAAAAACTGTAAGAGCTAAATAGATGTAAAGTGTAAGACATACCTTTCACATAATTTGCAATGGTTTCTTTTGTGTCCCTCTCTGGGTCAATGGTGATGAAAAGCGGAGTTAAATTTGGTAGAGATGGAATACTATCTGAAAGAAAGTTCCAGTTAGTCAGTATTCATACCTTAAGGGAAAAGACAAAGGAAACCAGCAATGACAGGACAGTATAGTAAGTGTGACAGCAAAGTTTTAAGGAAACACAGAGGGACCTCTTAAAATTCAAGTGAAGAGTACAGGAAAGGGGGCAGGATGGCTTCTAGGAAGAGCAGATCCATATACAGAAGCATTATCTGTAGTGGAATCAGATACACATCCTGTCAAATACCAGTGTATAAATGCTGTTACCCCAGATCACATCATGTGGCTATCTCATCTCCTAATTCAATCCAATGTTTGTAATGTTTTCCCTTCCCACCATATGTCAAGGGCAAGGCAAACTATTAATAAGAACTGAATATCCTGAAACAATTCATTTTAAGAAGGAGGCATCCTTTCTTCTTCTTCTTTTTTTTTTTTTTTTGGAGACAGAGTCTCGCTCTGTTGCCTGGCCTAGAGTGCCATGGCATCAAGCTCACAGCAACCTCAAACTCCTGCGCTTAAGCAATCCTTCTCCCTCAGCCTCCCGAGTAGCAGGGACTACAGGCATGTGCCACCACGCCCGGCTAATTTTTTTCTATATATATTTTTAGCTGTCCGGATAATTTCTTTCTATTTTTAGTAGAGATGGGGTCTCCCTCTTGCTCAGGCTGGTCTTGAACTCCTGACCGCGAGTGATCCTCGCACCTCAGCCTCCCAGAGTGCTAGGATTACAGGCATGAGCCACTGTCTCCGGCCACTTTCTTCTTATTGGTACTAATAAAATGCCACTGACTACAGTACCATTCCACAGATTTCCTAGACTAACCATCACAGTCACTGGGGAAAAGGTGACGGCAGTGTCAGTGATAAAAGGCTATGATACAGGAATGGACACAAAAGCAGAGTTAAGTGAGATCCAGAGCACACTGACATTTTTAAGTGATCTAACATTTAGCATCAAATTATATTTCCTTTGGTGGAGAATAAGGTCACAGGAATCAAAACAACAAAGAAGCCAAATGCTGAGAGTGTATGCTCTTGCAAACCACATGATTACAACACCCCACCTAACGGTAATACAAGAAATGTGAAAAAGGTAGTAACATTAAGTAAACATACACTTTGTATAGTTAGTGATGGCTTTCTTACCTATTTCATTTACGACTTGAATCATTTTTTCTAGTTCTTCTGGACAGATGTCAGGGCAATGGGTGAAACCAAAATAAATCAGTACCCACTGACCCAGGTAGTCCTTGTCAGTTTTAGGTTCTCCAGTATGAGTTGTGAGAGAAAATGGTCCCCCAAGCAAAGGCTTTCCGATGCTTCGTTGCCGTTCCTTTTCTAGCTCTTCAAGAGACACAAACATACACACCAAAAAAATGTTCAGTCTAACCAGATGTACACAAATGCCTGATACATGGTCAGTACTATATAATGACTATGGAGGCACAAAATGTGGAAAAAACAGTTTCAGTTTTCAAGGAGCTCAAAAAATCTTTTCAGAAAAATAAGCATAAAACAAAATCAAATTAAATGCTATGGTATGTAGTAAGCACTATAAGAAAAGTGAGAAAAGAGAAAAGAGGTAAAAATATTTTTTTCTCTTCCAGAACAATTCAGTCCTAAGCCATGAAGTGTGGCCATGCTGGGGGTGGGGGTGGGGCCACGGTGGCCTAGAAGAGAATGTCTGAACCCAGATAGGCTGAGGTGGGCAGCCTGGCATGAGGAGTCCAAGCCTGAGCATGCTGAAAACGACAGGTGCATGGGGAGGGAGCAGTGGTGATGGGACCTTAGTTACATACGGGGGATTGATGAAATAAATAAATATATTAAAGATAAGAGAGTTACAAAAGGAAAGTCAACAATGGAGAAGGGGAAAACTAGAATGAATCCTGAAGTAGTGGAATGACACTGGAGGTACTAGTGTGAGCTTATGGTTTTATATAGAGAGATACAAAATAAATACAGATGTAAATACATCTATTTTCTATCTCTGTCCACTGAGAAGACCCTGGAGCAGACACACCCCAAGAGAAATGAGCCCAGAACCTGACTTCTAAACATCATTCTCTGCTAAAAAGAAATAGCTTTTTGGAGAAATGGCTAAACACAGGGCCAGAGCAGAGATAGTACAAGATAAACCTGGGGCCTCTTGCAGCAGAAGAAAAGCAGAACTCAAAGAACATTGGAGATGTCAAAAAGACACCGAAGCTTGCTCGAAGGTGTACCCACTGGTCAATCTGGAACAATTTAAACATCAAAATAAAGAGAATATGGATTAAAATTCAATGAATATACAGGAAACCATTGAGTCCAAAGACATAAATAGTTTGATGAGGAACAGAATATGTAAATACACATCACAAAATACATATTAATTACACAAAGGAGTAACTTTTCAGTAGAAAAACCTATTAGACACACCAGCTTAATCAAGTGATCAAACTGAACATTATCAGTAATGCGCCAACTGATACTATGTGGTTCCTGACTAGATGCAATGAGAACACGACATCGCTCTCGTGATATTTCTGCCAAAGGTGCACAAACTGAATCTAATCATGGAGAAACATCAAATGCAAACTAAGGGACATTCTACAAAATAACTGGCCTGTAACCTTCAAAGTTGTCAAGGTAATTCATGAAAGCCTGGGAAACAGTTACGAATTGAAGGAGACTAAAGAGACAACTAGGTACAAGGTGTGGTTTTGAACTGGATCCTTCTGCTATAAAGAACACCAAGTAGGCCGGGCGCAGTGGCTCACGCCTGTAATCCTAGCACTCTGGGAGGCCAAGGTGGGAGGATCGCTTGAGGTCAGGAGTTCCAGACCAGCCTGAGCAAGAGCGAGACCCCCTCTCTACTAAAAAAATAGAAATTATATGGACAGCTAAAAATATATATATAGAAAAAATTAGCCGGGCATGGTGGTGCATGCCTGTAGTCCCAGCTACTCGGGAGGCTGAGGCAGGAGGATCACCTGAGCCCAGGAGTTTGAGGTTGCTGTGAGCTAGGCTGATGCCACAGCACTCTAGCCTGGGCAACAGAGCAAGACTCTGTTTCAAAAAATAAAAAAATAAAGAACACCAAGTAGCAAAACTTGAAGACTGAACTGTATTCAAAACTTGACAATTGTCTAAAGATTGAAAAGTAATGACATATCAACATTAATTTTCTGATTTTAATGGTTATATTGTGGTTATGTTGGAGAACATCCTTGTTGTAGGAAATATACCATAAAGTATTTGGAGATGATGAAGCATCACGTCAGCAAGCACTCTTAAATTATTTAGTATCACTGTTAGGATTATTTCATAATTTTTTTTTTAAGAGACAGGGTCTTGCTCTGTCATTCAGGCTGGAGTGCAGTAGCCTAATCATAGCTCACTCCAGCCTCGAATTCCTGGGCTTACATGATCCTCCTGAGTAGCTGGAACTACAGGTTCCACAGCTGGTTAATTTTTAAAATTTTTTGTAGAGATGGGGTCTTGCTACATTGCCCAGGCTGGTCTAACTCTTGGCCTCAAGCAATCCTCCCAGCTTGGCCTCCCAAAGGGCCGGGATTATAGGTGTGAGCCACCGTGCCTGACCTCATAATAAAATTTTTTAATAAAACAAATGTTAACATTGCATTTGAAATTCCAGACTGAAGTCAAAGAAGCTTATATATTCTAGAATTTTCTCTGCCACTATTTTCTTAGCTTTCCAGTTTTGTTTCTTTGTAAAACTAAAGGAACTTATTGCTTATTGGAATATGAAAATCTTATCAATATTGCTTGTCATGCCAATAATGTCATATATTTCAGTATGGAACTTATATTGCTGTTATATTCTAAAGGCTATAAATTCTCACTCCCAGATTTAAACATTACCCTCTGTATAACATCATGAAAAGAGACTCTAAAGTTAATAATAGAAAGATTTAGGCAATACTTCAAAGATTTACCTAAAACTTCTAAACCAAATCTTAAAAGTCCTGGAATAGTCACTAAAATATAAAGTTCTTATGAAGAATTTCTAAATGTTTCAAGGTTCTAATCCAGAGCACTTCCTGGCATTCCCTGACCAGGCTCTATCTTCCCCTCATCCATGGTCAGCCTCTGGCCTCTCCCTCTGCTGATACCCACTGGTTTGCAGTATCCACTCACACTGTTTCTATGCCTGATCCCTAGGAGGTCCTCTCAAATCCCAAGATTGGGTCTTCCTTTGGCTCAAAGAGCATCCTAAGCTTCTGTCTGGCCTGGCAGAATCTTATCTAGTGAAATCCTTTACATCTGTGTCTTTCCCTGTCATGCACCTCAAGGGCTGGACTGCATCTTAGTCATCTTTGCACCCTCCAAACTTCACCTGTCCACATGCAAATCTGACCACAAAAGTCTTTTAGTATTGTTAGGCAGTGTATCCTAGATTGGATCTTGGAACTGACAAAAGACATTGATGGAAAAACAGGTGAAATCCAAATAAACTATGTAGTTTAGTTAATAGTTCTGTGCTAATTTTAATTTCTTAGTTTTGCTAAATGTGCCATAGTAAAGCAGGAGTTAACATTAGGAGAAGCTGGGTGAAAGGTATATGGGAACTCTCTATGCCATCTTTGCAACTCTTCTATAAATTGAAAATTATTTCAAAATGAAAAGTTTAAGAACAAAAAAACATGCTAGTACATAGCCAGGAAGGACTTTATTCAGAGCTGATCAGATGATATCCACTTACTTTCCATCTTTTCTTTCTTGAAGAACTTCATACCAGCCAATAAAGCTCCTCCAATAGCAAATGTGATTGCTAAAGACTTCCAGGAAACAGGCTACTGGGGCAGAGATTTCAAAAATAAAAATCCTAGTAAGATGCAAACATTTAACCATACTAAATTTATTATAGTAGTTTTTAACATATATACACACCGGCGATGATCTTATTAAACGAGCAAAATGTTTCTGGGATGAGAAAACATTGAAAGTTTCTGTGGATGCCATTAGTTCTGGTATCTGAATACAGACAATTACAAAAGCACTCATTTCCAGGAGAAAGTTCCTAAGTTAGTTTCTGTTCATGTGGAAAAACACCCCAAGAAGCTTATTTATTAATAATAATAAATAAAATGCGGAAGTTTAACCTAACTCTGGCTTCCAGAAGTAACAAACTCAAAATAGAAGAGGCATCTAAAAGTGGGGCTTCTTGCAAATTACATCAATTATTTCTTTGTACTCTTTTGCAAGTCCCCAAAAAGGAAGATGTTGGCCAACTAGGCCTAACTCATTAACCTTCCCCAGCTCCGAAAACCCACTTCTCTTACTTATCATTAGACGGGAGTGGCTCTTAAGTTCTTTTGGGGTCAGAACTAAAACTCGAGAAAAACCCAAGAAAAAGGCATATCCGTGCGTAACTAACGTCCACTTTTTGTTTCAATTTCAACGTATACACGAAATATCTGAAGGGGGTTCGAGTGGCAGAAATTATAAAGGTGCTCTGACTTCGCAATCACGGTAAACTTGAGGTTCAGAAAACCTGAAGCTCATTTTATTTTTCTGGTGCAAAAGCTAACATAAAACCCAAGCCTGGGTATCTAATCACGTAGAGAGGGTGTAGGTTCTCAAGTTCTCTCCGGAGGACTGGGACTACCCGCAAAGCAGGGGAAACGCAGGATGAGATTCTCTGACCCAGGTAAGCCCGCCGCACGAGGGCAATTTTAAGCCAGGCCGAGTAGTTTCTGAGGTTATGACCAAGTGGGATAAGAAGGCCGGTGGGGCTGGCTGATAGCCACGACAAGCAGGCTCCAGGAGCAGAAAAGCTCCAGGTATACACTCACTCCGGGCTTCGAGAGGTGCGTCGGGTCTCTGTGGCCCTTCTGCTCCGGCCCCGACGACCCCGGGGGTGCTGACGACCCCGGGGGTGGTGGCATCGCCGTGCTGAGAGGCCTGCTTCCCAGGCACCTGCCAGCGAGCCCCAAGGCCCGCCACACCTCCTCTTGCCGCGCGCAGAATTGCCTCAGCAAGACTCTCGCGGTTCCCTGGGCCGGGCCCCAAAGCCCGTGTCCACGAGGCAAGAGACGCCAAAGTTGGCCACCCGGAGGCCGCATAATTCGGCCAGGGACTAGTAACAACCCCGCCATGAGCTTCGGAGACCGCGCCTCCTTTGACCCGCCCTGAGATTTCCGGTACTGTTCCGCTTCCCCCGGAAGTCAGGGGAGCCGCTCTTTCCGCTCCGCTCGTTGGTGGCGCGGTTGCCTAGCGGGTAGTCAGGGAGCTTTTCGCTTGAGGGCCGGCGCGGCAGGTAGTCCCTTGCGGCTGGAGGCGGGTCGGGCGCGGGTGGGGGTGCGCACCTCGGCGAGCGGGGTGGGCAGCGCGCGGGGCTGAGGGTCTGCGAGGTCCTGGGGAGGGGACGGCTTCGGGGTGCAGGCTGCGTGGCCGGGCCGAGGCCGGGCAGCCCTGAGCGTTGGGGGCGCCCAGCTTTGGTCTGGGGCTTCGGCGACCGCAGCTAGCTCCTCGCCCCGGGGACACTTCCAGCTTGGACGAGAAAAATCACTTCCTAGAGACTGGCGCGACTGGGCAGCCCCCATCCCCATCTTGACTGCTCATCCTTGTCCCTTTAGTTCTCTCAACTGGAGGCCAGTCCAGAAGAACTGCAAGGTTTTTGACCCCTTTGCATCCTTAAAGTAGAAGCAGACCCATTATGCGCTTGACTCTTTTTTAAAATTGCTAATAGGATAATTTGAGTGGTTAGAATGACACGGGAGACTTGAAGTATCCGGCGCTTCTAGTTATTCTAACTACATTATAATGTAACCTAATTGATAAAGCATAGCAATGTAGAAGTATATACTGCGTGATAATCCCATTCCTTAACTTAGTATCCTGGCTCCCAGTTGCTTAAAATACTTTCACTGACTCCCCTGTCCCTTTCATTTTAGTAATTGGAAGTTTGTTGATGGATTCCTCATCTGGAACTGCTTGTGTTACTCGAGTACATCCACAAATTATTGAGGTTAAGAGCATTCATAAGTTTATTTTTCGTTCCTTGTGAAAGTTTAACTCGCATTCATTGTGTCTGCCTTTATTTATATTTCAATATCTGTAATCTTAACTCCCCTCTTGCCCCCACCTCCGTGGTAGATTTGCAAAAACAATAAAAGGGAAAAAAGAAATTGCCCTCTCTCTCTCTTGCTTAATTACAGATCCCACTCTCGTGTGGCTTTTTTTCAAGGGGCTTCCACTGAGCAGAAGCAGCTCATGCTCTAGTGATTGTTGGACCGGAGCATGATTGGTTTTAGGTTTTGTTTTGTTTTGTTTTTTCCTATAAGGGGGCAGTATAGTGTTTCTTGATTCTAAGTTGAGCTGGAATTTTCTGAAATTTCCACTCACAGTTCTTCGGTGTTTGCTCAGCACTTCAAATTGTTGATCAAACTAATTTTTCTATATTAAAGTTGCCTGTGGATAAGATTTTTACCCTTTTATTTTTGTGTATTTGTTTGCCCTGGGAGAAATTTTTCGTGTAATTGACAAAAAGGCATCAAAGTACCTTGCCTGTTCAGGCAATGAGCATGCAAAATTATTGTTCATTTCTTTAATTGCTCAATTATAGGTCAACTGATCAAACACACATAAATTAAAATTGAATTCAGTGTTTCCTGTTGATCTATTAAATTTTATTTGCCAAACTGACTTTTAATAGCTTTACCTTTATTTGTTTATGAAAGCATTTTATGTAACTTCTTCATATTAAATTGATTATGTTAAATAAAATACTAGCATCTAAAACAGTTCCTGGCACAAAGTAGGTGTTTTAAAACTATATTTTGGATGAATTGCTAATAATACCTCTGAGCCTGATTTCACGGACCTTTGAAACTTTAGCGCTAAAAGGTACCTAAAGAGTATAAGCCTTATAACTTTTATTACTGTTAAACTGCCAAGATCACCAAGTGGTTTTGTTTTCCTTCCCAATTTAGATACTTTTCTTGAGATAGACCATGGATTAATATCATGTGATAATTTGCTCTATCACTTGTAACTAGGCTGATCACATTTTGCGCTTGATAAAACTTTTAGTCTGGTTTGACGAGGACATCGAGGCCCTAACTTTTTGTGAACTTGCCAGTACTGTAATGTGTTTGCTTCATCTTAGGTCCAAACCCCTGATTCCTGTGCCTAACCACAAACATTTCCTGCCTCAACTTTCCTGTTACTGCAATATTTAACAAAGTCAGTTTTTAAGACACTCTTCCCCTTTTCATCTTTCTGTTGTCTTTGCATATAAAAGTTTTACTCACTCACCCCTTCCTGAGACATTTTGCTTAGTGTCTCAGGAAGGCTTTGAGCTTCTATCACAATCTTCTGTTAACAAATTCTCTCCTTATGTCTGGACTTTTCTGTAACAACCCCTCTCTCTTTTTTTTTTTTTTTTCATTGACACTAGAGCAAAGGAAACATTTTTCAGAATATCATCTTTCACAAGTACATCATAGATGCTTGAGGGCTTTCTACAGGAACTTCAGCTTTCTGCCTGTCTTAAGTATTAGAGAAGGTTTATTAGTATTGAATTGTAGCAAGTTTTCAGCAATTAAACATCTCTGGGTATTTCTTCTTATTCTTAAAAATCACTTATGCCTAAGGTGGTTTTCACAAAATACTGGCTGCTTATCCTGTACCGTGATTTTCTGTAGGAATTTTGAGAGAAAATCTTGTAAAGTTTTCTTCCTTCCTTTCTTTCTTTCTTTCTTTCTTTTTTTCTTTTCTTTTCTTTTCTTTTCTTTTTTTTTTTTGCTTTTTAGAGACAGGGTCTTGCTTTGTTGCCCAGGCTGGAGTGCAGTGGCACCATGATCATAGCTCACTGTAACCTTGAATTCCTGGGCTCAAGCAATCCTCCTGCTTTAGCCTCTTGAGTAGCTTGGTCTACAGGCATGAGTCACCACACCCAGCTAATTTATTTAATTTTGTTGTAGAGACAGGGTCTCCTTATGTTGTCCAGGTTGGTCTTGAATCTCTGGCCTCAAGCATTTCTCCTGCCTCAGCTTCTCAAAGTGCTGGGATTATAGGTGTGAGCCATCACGCCCAGCCAACTTTATTTCTTTAATTCCAAATCAAAGAATCTTTGAACCTACCTATAAGCTGCAAGCCCCTTTAAGATTTCCTGCCTTTTCAGGCCAAACCAATGTATACCTTCCATGTATTGATTTATGATTTTACCTGCAATTCCTGTCTCCCTAAATTGTATAAAACCACACTGTAACCCAACCGCCTTGGGCCCGCTTGTTCAAGACTTCTTGGGCGTTTCTCCCCAGGCAATGGTTACACCTTTTTTTTTTTTTTTCCTGATAACAGCTCAAAATTTGTCATTCTCTTTTCTATTCAAAGGCAAAATATTTCCTTGAGTCTTCTACTTTTTCCAGATTCTATTTTCTGTAAATTTTAGAAGATTTTTTAAAAAAACTTTGTATTATAGCCACTTTTAAATATGTATAAAAGTAGTGAATCTCATGTATTCATTGCTAACTTCAAAATTTATTATTCTCTACATACGCGTTTTTGTGTGTATGTATTTGGTAGAGGAGGGAGTATTTTGAAAAAGTTTCGTGACGTTAGAATGTATATTCTGTTTCCTCACTGTAGGTGCCTTTGGGTTTTTGATCCCTCTACTCACCAGGACCAGCCTTTCTGAGCTCCCTGACATCTCCCTGAACCATAAAATGAAAGTCTAAACTAGCTAGGAGATTCAATTCCCTGCCTACTTGGTTCTTTTGCCCTTACTCACTTCTGACCCTGATTCTCTACCTGAATATGTTTCTGAAAACCAAAATGCTCCAAAACCCGAAACTTGAGTGCCAACATGACATGCAAAAGGAAATGCTCACTGGAGTGTTTTGGATTTTTGATTTTCAGATTAAGGATGCTCAACTGGTAAATGTATTCCAAATCTGAAAAAATTTGAAGTCCAAAACTCTTTTGATCGTGTCTTGGATAAAGAATATTCAACCTGTACAAATTTAAGGTTCTGTTTTTCAAAATAATTTCTTTATTTAATAAAATTGTAAGTTACCTCCTTATCTCTAACCTTGTTTTTAAAAGCTTATCTAGTCAACATTTTAGATCTCTTTTCTACCCTAAAACACAATGCTATTTTAAAGTGTGTGCCCCTTAGTAGTTCTCTCCACAATGCTTACCTTTCTTTAAAAGGTTGCCAAATCTTAATATAGCTTTGAGTTTCCCTAAACTGAATGGCATTCCAGTGGAAGGTGTATTTGACAGGATTTCAGTATCAAATGACAGAAAATCAACTGGATTTGGCTTTAAGCTCAAAGGGGAATTTATTGGCTGATATATGTAACTAAATGACCAAGAGTATTTCCAGCCAGGGCAGGTAGATGCAGGTATTCAACTAATGTTGACAGGAATCTACTTTCTGTCATTCAGATTTGCTTCTTGTTAACTTTTTCCTGTTAACTGCTTCTCAGTTAACTTTTCTCTAAAAACTCAAGTCTTAGTTTATCAGTTGTGCAGAAGTAGTGGCAGTACTTTTGTTAATAGTTCCAGCAAATGTCCCAGGGCTGATGCTGATCAACTTAGCTTGAGTTATATGCCTACCCCTAACTGGCCAGAGGAAAACTGGGCTTTTCTAGACCAGGCCTGGGTCATGTGTCTGCCATTGCACTTCCCCAGCCGGGGGTGGGGGTCATACAGGAACTGAGAATGGGGAACTGGATAGATGCCTGAAGGAAAATTAGGGTGCTGTTATTAATACATCAAGAACAGGAAATGAATGCTAGGTAGACAAAAATAACAGCTGTCTACTGGAGAGAAGATCAAATTAATTAGGAATAAATCTCCTCAAGGAGATCCATAATACACATCACCATAAAGTCTCTGAGTTTAAAGATAGAAACAAACAGGCTCGTTTTGCAAGGGATAAGAGCATACCCAGAAAGAGTTTTCTCTTAAGCTTTCTTAATGTTTATGTGATATACTTGCTAAATTATCTTCTGATTTGATTCTCCTTTTAATCCTGACCTTAGAATCACAAATGTTTGAAACCTAACAAGGCTAGAGATTTTCAGCTGAACTTAGATGGGTTTTCTGTTTCTTGTAATTGTGTCAGAATTCACCTTTCAAATCAGATTATCTCTCACTTATATACCCTGCTTATATATTTACTGACTTGGTATCTAGTGATGTTTTCAGATAGGGACTGTAGGAAGAAATGAGCAAATAAAAAATAAAAGTAGCATGAGAACACCAAACCATTTTGAAGGATTTCCATCTTTTTTCCTAGTGTTTTATGTATTTTAGGGTTAGTTATACCCAACCAGATTAAGGAAGAAAGGAAAGTAGCTGAAACTCATAATTGGGTGAATTAGACAGAGAGTGTGTCATTAATGACAATTATTTTAGAATGAAAAGAAGGCCTTAACTCTCAAATAAGTCAAATTGAAGTCTGATCCTTATTCCAACTGTGGAGTTGTGGCCTCCGTCTCTGATAGAAGCGCTATTACAATAGGAATCTCACATGTCTGTAGGGGATTAAATAGGGACTCTGTAGGTGTATTTGGCAAATGACTAGAGACTAGGAATCTGAAAGTAATTTTAGAAAGATGAATTTTTAGGTTTTAATAAATTCAGACACCACAGCAACAGTTTATTACTGTAGTCTTTACAACAAAAATAGTTGATAATTTAGGATCTTGGTCTTTGATTTTTGTTTTAATCATTAGTGTTCTTGGGTCTTTTAAGAGATTATAATTTAGATTTTAAACAATCTAATAATGGTTTTTTCAAGTTTAAATCTCTTGTTCTTCTTGGCCACTGAGGCAGGGCAGAGATTATATGTAAGAAAAAAAGATTTCATATTTTCTGTTTTGATTATGGGGGTAGGTTAATATTCAGGATAAAAAACCTGGTTCAAATTAGAATCAAACTATTGAAGAACCAGGAACCACTGCTCTCAGAAATGATAATAGTCACATCGACATCATAGTTTTTGTGGTAGATATTTTTTTTGGTTTAAGATTATTTCTCTCCTTTCATATCTTTACTGCTCCCCAAATCCCCTGTCACTTCAGATATAATATAGGAGAAACTAACTTCAAGTGATCTACCCACCAAGGATGAGAACAGAGTCAGTCTGACATGAAATAACCCATAATGGGACCCTTTTATAAAGTACTTAAAATAAATGAGTGTAATATACAAACCACTTTTCAAAAAAAACTTGAAGTTTTGATAGAATTATTTGATGTTTATGGGAAGGTATGTGTGTATGTGTTTTAAAATGAGAATTTCTCAAAAATTAGAATTATTCCAGATTTGAATTTGGCTTTACTAGAATCAGAATGCCTGTTCATTGATAGGATAGTACGCTTTTGTAAATTGTTACTCTTCTGAAGGGTAGAGGTTATCATCTATTTTACAGGAGAGAAAACTGAAGCGTTTTAGAGGTTTAGTAATTTAGACCTAAGAGCATTGGACTTTAAAGCCCATGCACTTTTTCCGATATCAAGCCGCCTAGTAAATTAACCAGTAAGTTTAATACTTATTTTTCCATTATCTTCAAATTAGGAAATAAAGATGTTTATAACTTAGTTATCTTTTTTACTTTGTTTAGTTTATTTAGAGACCTGTTTGGAGGTTATGGATGATAAGCCCAATCCTGCAACCCTAAGTGAGAGTTCAGAGCGTTTCTTCTCCTTTGGAGTGATTGCAGATATTCAATATGCGGATTTAGAAGATGGCTATAATTTCCATGGAAACAGGCGGCGGTACTACAGACACAGCCTTCTTCACTTGCAGGGGGCCATTGCAGACTGGAATAATGAAAGCAGCACACTCCGTTGTGTCCTTCAGCTTGGAGATGTCATTGATGGATATAATGCACAGCATAAAACATCAGAAAAGTCCCTAGAAGTTGTTATGAACACATTCAAGAAGCTTAAAGTTCCAGTTCACCATACATGGGGAAATCATGAGTTCTATAACTTCAGTAGAGACTACTTAACAAACTCTGAACTTAACACAAAGTTTCTAGAAGACCAGATTGTACATCATCCTGGGACTGTGCCTTCAGAGAATTACTATGCTTACCATTTTGTACCATTCCCTAAATTCCGGTTTATTTTACTCGATGCTTATGACTTGAGTGTCTTGGGCATGGATCAGTCTTCTCCAAAATATCAGCAGTGTATGAAGATACTGAGGGAGCACAACCCAAATACGGAACTGAATAGTCCTCAAGGTGAATTATCCCTTTGAGCTGAGAATCTAATACATTGTCTTTAAATTCTTCAGCTACCTTTTATTCAGCAGGAAGATGGACAATTAAGGTAAAAGTATATTGTCGCTGTTGTTCAGGGTCAGGATTTCTCACAAGCCTGATCTCACATGGATTGGTTACAGTTGAATCAAGATTGATTTACTTAACAGATACTTGAATGCCTATTCTAGGCCAGGCACTTTTTCTAGGGATAACTATTCAGAGCTGTAAACAATACTGACAGTATCACTTTTTTTATGGGTGGAATGGAGGGAACAAAAGCAGTAGGTGGGCAGGGCAGGTGATAAATGAAACAGAAACAAGATTATTTCCACAGTGATAAGTGCTACCAAGAAAAGAGAGTGTGATGTTATAGAAAAGGACTAGGGGTACTGTTTTACATTGGGTGATCAGAGAAAGCCTCTCCGAGGAGAAAAACATCTAAGCCTAGACTTAAATGACAAGAAGGAGTCATCCTTGGAAAGAAGGATGTTCAGGGCTAGCGGACAGAGGGAAAAGCAAATGCAAAGGCATGAAAGTGGAATAAGACTCTGGCATTATTGAAGAACACAGAAAAGGGCCAGGGGGTACAAGATGGCTTTGGAGAGTAAACAGGGGAAAGACTGCTTAGTGGCTCGGTGGCCGTAGTAAGAAGTCTGTATTTGGTTTTCAATGTAGTGGCAAGCCAGTGAAGTAAGCAGGGGAATGTCAAGACTAGGAGTGAGGTGTGTGGTTTATTTAAATGTTGCTCTGATTTCTTGAGATTTCCTTTTTTAAGTCGGTTGCTGCTGATCAAATATTCCTAAAGAAAAGAACAAGTTTGCCTGCATTAGCTAAATTTGAATGCCCAACGGAGGGGGAAAATGATATTTGGTGGGTCTAACTTACTTGAATTTATTTCAGGACTTTCTGAGCCCCAGTTTGTCCAGTTTAATGGAGGATTCAGTCAAGAACAGCTGAACTGGTTGAATGAAGTTCTTACATTCTCTGACACAAACCAAGAAAAGGTGGTGATCGTGAGTAAGTATTTAAATTGTCTATCTGATTACACTAGCATATTAGAGATTGGGAACAGTTAAACTTTAAAATATACTAACAATATTTACGTTTTGATATCCTTTTTCTATAAAATGGATGCTTAATTTAAAAATTTTTATTGAGAAACAAGCTGTATATAAAATTAATATTTAAGAATGAATCAGGAAAGAATTGTAAAATAAAAAAATCTTGCCATATATTAGAACCTGTGAGTTGGCCTTTTGGGTTTCAAAGTAGAATGGGATCCCAAAGAAGATCAATTTATGAGGTTAATTTTATTTTTAATTTTTTTCTTAGAGACAGGGTCTCTCTCTGTCACGAACTCCTGGCTCAAGCAATCCTCCTGCCTCAGCCTCCCCAGTAGCCAGGACTACAGGTGTGTGCCACCTCGCCCGGCTAGTTATTTTTATTTTTTGTAGAGATGGGGTCTCGTTGTATTGCCCAGGCTGGCCTCTAGTGATCCACCTGCCTTGGCCTCCCAAAGTGCTAGGATTGCAGGTATGAGCCACCCTAGCCAGTAATTTTTAACTGAGAAATTCAGTTCAGGCCCCACACCAAATCTCAGCCCCATCAGACATGCTTATTATTGAAGTGGCCACCAAACAGAGGCCACTACTGCCTCGATGAAACAAAGCTGATATAATAGAGGATCCATGTTACAGACTCCACTGGCAGTAGGTACTTTCAGTTCTCTAACTGTGTCTACTACGTGGTCACAAGGAAGTAAGATGTATATTATTTTCATTTAGAATCATTTTGAACAGACACACTGCCATCAGAGATTGTGGGGATCTGGAGGTGCTTAAAACACACTCACATATACGCATGTGCACGTGTGTGTGTGTGTGTGTGTGAGTGCATGTGTGCACACACGAAGAACCGAATTTGGATTTGCAACATGACTGGTGGACTTGTTTTGGGGGCTGAGATTAGGGCCCTTATTTTAGAATTAGAATCAATATGGGATAATAGGTGAGAAGACTGGACTAAGAGCCAGAAGGATCGGGCGCCATTCTGGCTATTGTTTATATGAGCTGTGTAGCCCTGGACAAATGTCGAGCCTACAGACTGCGGTGTTGTCAATAGTGCCCCAGATGAGATTATGGATATGAAAACCCTTTGGAAATGATAAGCTATTTGGATAGTTGATAATATAAAACTATATTTCAGTCTATAAATGTGGTTTTTATGTATTAATCTTCCACTAATGTGGTAAAAACATGTAGATGGAGCAGGAGTATTTCTGATACTGTTGGAATATCAAGTGCCATTTAAGACTTGGAAAAGATAAAGTACCCTCAGGGACTGTTGGGACGATGTGACACCATTTGGCTCTATAATAAGTGGTCTCAAACTAGGATACTTCTTGATTTGTGTCTGCTTCTTAGTTTTCCACGGCTAGGCTGTACCTGTTACTTTTTAGAAGCACTGGAGCTGAAAGGGACCTAGAGATCATATAGCCAAACCCTTTAATTTTAAAGATAAAGAAACTGAAGCCCACAGTGATTAAATTACATAGCAAAATCATACAGCAACTAACAGAACTGAGACTAGAATCCATGTTTTATATCCTAGTCCCTTTTCCCACTCTATCCTGTATCCTTCCCTTTTCTTTTTACTGATGGCAGTATACATATCTATTTAACAGTCTCTTCAATTTCTTCCATCATTTGCCATGAGCTTAGAAACTGGATGCGCAAGCCTTTAACAATTGAATTTCTCAGATTTTCTTTAGTAAAGTTTAAAAGTTAAATTTCCCTTTGTTTTTGTTTGCTTTTTAACTTTCATTGTGGCTACTCAGAGGTCATTTTGGCTACTTTTTGAGTTTTGGCCATGCATTTGGAACGATATTAGCTGAGATGGGGAACACAGCAGGGTGAGGGAGTTTGAGTGGGAAGGGCAGGGGCACAGGTTTTTGAAATAGTAAGTTTCAGATGCCTCTTGGACATTAGTGGGGATGTTGAGTGGGCAGTGTGGACGTCTGAGTTGGAGATTCAGAATAGATTTGGGCTAGATATATAAATATGGAAGTGGGAAGAATATAGATGATATTTAAAGCATGCAAATCACTAAGAGATCACCAAGACATTAGGTGATACAGAAGTGCAAGAACCAAGCATGTAGGCACTCCTGATAAGATGCTGGGGAAAGGAGGAAGAACCAGCAAAGGAGATTGGAAGTTAGTGGCTGTCAAGTTTGGGGAAAAACTAGGAAGACACCATTAGGAAAACTAGTGGTGTCCTGGAAGCCAAGTGTTTCCAGGAGAAGGGAGCAACTGTGTCAAAAGCTGCAGTTACTTGATAGATGAGTCAGTATGGAAAGCTACACAGAAAGCTACACAGCCCCTTTGGACTCTAGTTAGTGTGTTTGTGCATGTGTGCTCAAGATCCCTTTCCTGCTTTAGGGATCTGTCAACCTCTCCCTCCTACCCCTTCCCTGCTTTTTTTTTTCTTTTAACTTGTATTACAAACAAATAGATATTAAACAAAAGCGTGTTTAAATTTCAGAATAAAAATGAACAGTAACAGGAAAAAAAAGTAATCTCATAGGAAAAAGCAGAGACCAGTGAGCTATGTTGCCTGTACTTTAGAATGAAAACTGTGGCTTGATATATGGTATGAACTTATAGATGTGTTGGCCTTGAGATTTAGATGTTTTCTTGGCTCTACTTCCGCATGTCTCCCGTGGGACCCCAGTAAAAATCTTCCCTGCTTTAACTCAGTTTTCTCATCTGTGAAGTGGACATTGGCTAACTTGATCTCAGGAGGCATTTAAAGTCCCATGAGTAAATTCCAATGCAGCGGTCCGAATGTTTTCGGCAAGGGAAGTGGAGCTCAGGTGGTGATGCAAGGGGCGGGGAGCCACCGTAAATACAGATGAAGCTTCACTCACTCACCCACCACTCACTCTGTGGTCCGTAGCTCAACCACCAGTCCATAGCCCGGAGGTTGGGGGCTGCAGTTCTAAGGCGTTGAGTGTTCCGTATAAATGACACATAATCCAAGGCCCATCCCTAAACTGTTCTTTTATTTAGTATTATATCTTTCTATGTATATGACATTCATATTTAAGGCATTCAATGAGATTGGATTTCAGTGCAGCACCTGCCTGATTTCTGGGTGCCCTGAACAGGATACAGGATATCTGTCCTCAGTCTTCCATGTTTGGGCAGCTTGAGACTATGTAGGCCTCAGAGATCTCAGGGTTTTGCCTCCACAGGAGCCTCTCCCACCTCATGTGAACTGTCCTGCCCTTCTTTCTATGCTCCAGAGACTTGGCTGTAGAGATGATCTAGTTCTTCCTGTACGTGGGTTCTCTCTGGTTTAGTCAATTTGGATAATGAGGTAGCAATACACAAATTTTTTTTTCTTAGTACTAAATTTAGCCATTTGTTTTGATGGAAGACATATTTCTTAAGAGGCTCATAACTCTTCTTTTCTTTAACAGGCCATCTTCCCATTTACCCAGAGTCCTCCGATAGCGTGTGCCTGGCCTGGAACTACAGAGAGGCCCTGGCAGTCATTTGGTCCCATGAGTGTGTGGTGTGTTTCTTTGCTGGTCACACTCACGATGGTGGCTACTCTGAAGATCCTTTTGGTGTGCATCATGTCAGTCTAGAAGGAGTTATTGAAACAGCTCCAGACAGCCAAGCGTTCGGCACAGTTCATGTCTATCCTGACAAAATGATGTTGGAAGGGAGAGGCAGAGTTCCAGACAGAATTATGAATTATAAGAAGTAAACAGGATTCCATTTTTAGTCTGATGTATTTTAGTCTGATCTCACAAAGAGAAGTGAGCTTTGTGTTTGCCCCCCCAAACAAAAATAAAAATAAAAATCCTCAATCTCATTGTTTATTTTTCTGCTTGTATAACAAAATGTATTTATAGGGTCAATGTGCTTTAGTTGATAAAATATTCGGAACTGTCATTTTGGATAACTTATCCAGTATAAGTTAGAAACAAATCAGGGAGGAGAATGAAGAAGGGGCATATAGTCTTCATAAAAGATTTTTTTTGTCCTTACCTGAAATTTTTTTTTACTATTTATAAGAATGTATTCATGTGTTAACTGTGTAACTTAAAATTCATAATTAAAGAAATAGTTGTGGTAAACTTTTCTGTTCACACTGCTGTGTAAATGAGCTTTGGACAATTTTCAATCACAATACCTATGCTTAGACTTTTATAGGCTTGTAGTTGCATTTTGTAAACAAAAAAACACCAACAGTTGTTTCACAGGTGAATGTGTAGCACTCCATC
Organism: Eulemur rufifrons; assembly: GCF_041146395.1. Classification (NCBI taxonomy): domain Eukaryota; kingdom Metazoa; phylum Chordata; class Mammalia; order Primates; family Lemuridae; genus Eulemur; species Eulemur rufifrons. The sequence continues at coordinate 6,359,992 of NC_090991.1, forward strand.
TCTGTAAGAAAGGCCTCCAGAGAAGTCACCTGGTCCTCTTGTGATTCTAACCAAAGCCAGGAGCAAGTGCCAGTGCCACTGTGTGCCTGCCAGCTTGGTCTGTTTGGGCCACCAGCTAGTGCCGTATGAGACTACAGCAGGCAATGGGTTTACGCTTGACTCTCTTACAGACAAATGGGACATATTGAACTCAGTTGTCATATATGCTAAGGCTTATTTACACAAACACTTACTGGATGGCAAATGGGGACTGTTCAAGTGTAAAGAAAGTTTGATTTGGGGCCTAAAACAATAAGAGAAATATTAGCATAAGTGTGCCTGTTGAGCATACCTAGCCACTATGAGGATATAAAGGTGTATTAGTTTTCTATGGCTGCTGTAACAAATTACCACAAACTTGGTGGCTTAAAACAATACATAATTGGTCTCTTACAGTTCTGGGGGTCAGAAGTCTGGAATCATTTTCTCTTGGCTAAAACCACAGCGTGGATATGGCCACGCTCTGTCAGGAGGCTCCAGGAGGAATTCCTTGCCTTGCCTTTTCCAGCCTCTGGAGCTGCATTTCTTGGATTTCTTGGCTCATCTCATGGCCCCTTCCTCCATCTTCAAAGCCAGCAGCGTAGCATCTTCAAGTCTCTGCTTTGTTGTCATAGCACTTTCTCTGCCATCTGTGTAGTCAGATCTCCCTCGGCCTCCCTCCTGCCTCTCATACGGACACTCGTGATTACATTTAGGACCCACCCGGATAGTCAGGGTAACCCCCATCTCAGGATCCTCCATCATATCTGTAAAGTCCATTTTGTGATCTAAGGTAACATGGCTTCCAGGGATTAGGACCTGGATATCTCTGAGGGCCATCACTCAGCCACAGGGGTGACTGTGATGTGCTCCTGCGTTCACAGACCTTACCGTGAATGAGAGACAGCTCCACAGACATACATGTATGAAATTTGCTGTCATACAAAGAAAGGGCTAAGACGGACCATGGAGGTGGAACTTAATTTTGTTTGAAGTCGTCAGGGATGACACGGAAAAGGGAGAAAAATGGTTTAAATAAGTGGAGAAGAGTATTTCAAGTAGACTAGCGTAAGCAGAGGCATCAAAGGATATGCTGAATTTAGAAGTGGCAGGTCATGCTATGAGGATTCGTCAAAAGGTGCTTGAGGTGTGGCAAGAAATCAAGCAGGAAAGGGTCGGCTAGAGCTGTGTTGTGAAGAGCCTCAAATGATGAGCCAGGAGGTCTTGGACAGTGAGGAGCCCTCGGGTCGCTGAGCCGCGGAACACATGATTAGATTCGGGTGGCAGTCTGGGCAGTGAGTAAGGACAGGCTGAGGTAGAAGAGGACCAATGAGAAGGCAAACAATTGTGGGGTTTTGATAATAGAAATACTAAACTTATTAATACTTACATTCAATTGAAAAAAGATTTCAATTGAATAAAGACTCTTGAAAGACAGTACCACCAAAAGTGCCTATTACATGCTTAACTCTGAAGATGCAAAAGGCACTATGAATATTCACAGAATTTGTAGATAAGATGAAAGCGCATCTTGAACATGACTATCTTTCAAGCACAGAGGCAAGCATGACTTGGAGGATGGGTAGGGCCTATACAGAATTTGCAAATGAGTCTGTTTCTTTGTGTGTGACTTTAGGAGTTAATATTAAAGAAGACATAAAAGCCACAAATATCATGTAAGCTAAATGTATACTGGAAAACTCAAATCCTTTACATGTATTTTATTGACCCTTAAATTTCACTTTATTTTAATATTAAATAGATTTTTTTCCCCTTTTCCCTCATCCAAATCTTAATCTCAGAATTTCTCACTGTTCAGTGGAAACAAAAACAAAAAAAAACCACATATACCTCCTTTAACAAGTATTCACAGATTACTTACTATTGTAATAAAGGGAATAAAAATAAAGAGGAAAACTACCAGATTCATTTTCACTCTCCTGACGTATGGAAGGTACTAATTCTTTTTGAGTGAAGATTTCCTAGATCTCCTCAAACAATATGCTGGCTACAGAGTTGGATGCTAGCACATGTAGAACAGTTGTCAGCCCGATGCTCTAGAACAGGACTGTCCAACAAATGCAAGGTGAGCTGCACAAATAATTTAAAATACTCTAGCAGTCATGTTTTAAAAAGTAAATAGAAACAGACAAAATCAATTTTAATAGTATATTTTATTTAACCCTATATATCTTAAAATATTTCAACATGTAATCAGTATAAAATATTTTACATTCTTTCTGTACCGTATCTTTAAAATCCAGTGTGCATTTGACACTTACAGCCCACTCATTTGGGCACTAAGTTTTCATTGGAAATACTTGATCTGTATTTAGATACAAAATTTTCAGTTGAAAAAGTAGACTCATAGGCCCAAGTTGTTCCACACACACATAAAAGTTTTCTAATAATTGAATATCAGTTTTTAAAATGAAAATGAAAAAAATTAAAATTGACTTTGTCAGCCACTCTGGCTAATTTCAAGTGCTCAGCAGCAGCATGTGGCTAGTGGCAACCACAGTGGAGAGTGTAGCTCTAAACTGTCTCCTCCTCGGGGTTACTCTGGACAGCCATTTAAAAAGAATGTGTATAGATTTTGGCCTTATTTCTCATTTAGAATGTGATTAATAGTCCCTGTTTCCTTCCTCATTGGTCTCAAATGCCTTTATTCAACTTCCCTTTCTTTTCAAGACATGCCTTTTCCTTTGGTTCATGTAGTTCTCATTTAGTTCATTGCATTGCGCCAGGTCAGGAACTGCTGAGATTAGTTCCAGGCTATCGTCCTCTCTTGAACCTCTATTTCATAGTATTACCCAAACCCTGCTCTCCTCTCCTTTAATCATGTGCAGCCCTTTGTAACCTGTGCAAGAGCTTTATATTTTCAGAATGCTCTTGTATTACCTGGTTTGATCTTTGCAACTGTCTAAGTAGGAGATCTGGTATTAATCCTATTTTATAAATAAGGAAATATCCACAAGGTGGTTTATATATTTCCCCAAGTCACAGAGATGAAGTTGAATAGAACTCATATTTTTAAACTTTTGTTCTATGCTTTTTCCATTACACAGTACCCTTCAGAGAGACTTCCAGAGACTATGAGACCCCGTGTCTTACTAGTCCCATCTATGCATTGAATTGTAGGCATCCTTAAAAAGTTCTTAGGATTTAAAAAAAAAAAAAAAATCTCTATTATTAGCCCAAATGAGCTGAGATAATCTCCTGTGAAACTGATTAGTTACCCCAATGTTTTAAAAAATTGACTGAAAATACTTATTTTAAAAACAGGAATTTTGAAGTCATTTAAATTACTGTCTTGCAGTGAGTTGGCCAGGAGGACCGCATTTCCTTGTTTACGTATATGTAGACCCATGACATAAATGGGAAGAGAGCGATTACAATGGCAATAGCCACCTGGATTCTTCCACCAACTGGATTCCTATAAAGAGACATAAAAATTATTATAAATAAAAATCCAATAAAAATTATGGATTGCTTTGGAAACAAGTATAAAGATTGAATTGGTGAAACACATCATTACGTTTTAGTTTGCTCTCTTCTCAACTGTTTTATTGAAGTATAACTCACCAATTTGTAGAAATTCTTTATATATATTCTTAATAAAAATCCTTGTTGTTTATATGTGTTGCAAATATCTCGTCCCACTCAATGATGGCTTTTGAAGAACAAGTCATTGTAATAAGACAATGTTAAAATTGATCCTTTCCTAATGATTTTTGTGTTCTATTAAAGTGTTCTATTTTGTGTTCTATCTATCTTGGTTCCCTCACCAAGATCTTGAAGATATTAACTTACCTTCTCTAGAAGATTTATTGTTTTGCTTTTTTATGTCAGACCTATAACACGCCTGGAATTTATTTTTATGAGAGTTGTGAGGTAGGAGTTGTTTCACTTTCTTCCCACATGGATCCTTAATTGATCCAGTCCTTTCTATTGAAGAGACTGCCTCTCTTTGCTACCCTGCAGGGCCACCTTTGTCATAAGTCAAAGGTCTACATATGTATAGATCTGTTTCTATTAGATTCTACCGTGTTCCGTTAGTGTATTTATTTATCCTTTTGCCAATATAGATTTAGCCCTCTGATTATTTAGGTCTTCTTTAATTTCTCCTATGATGTTTTATGGTTTTGTGTGTAGAGATTTTGCATATCTCTACTAGATTTATTCCTAGGGAGATGATTTTTTTTGATGTTATTATAAATGGTAACTTTGTTTTTATCACTTTCTGTTACTTGCTGATAGAAATGCAGTTGATTTCTATATATTGAGTAATCATGCTAAACTCACTTATTCTAGTAATTTTTTAGATTCTTTTTTTCCTACATATGTAATTATGTCACCTACAAATAATGAAAATTTTATTTCTTCCCTGGCCTTTTTTTTTTTTTAAAGACAGAGTCTGCTCTGTCACCCGGACTGGAATGCAATGGCACAATCATAGCTCACTGCAATCTCAAAAGCCTGGGCTCAGGCAATCTTCCCACCTCTGCCTCCGGAGTAGCTGGGACTACAGGTATGCACCACCACACCTGGCTAATTTTTTTTTTTGGTAGAGATGGGGTATTACCTAGGCTGGTCTAAAACTCCTCACCTCAAGCAATCCTCCCTCCTCAGCCTCCCCAAGTGCTAGGATTAGAGGCATGAGCCACCATACCCAGCCTCTTTGGGCCTTTTATTTCTTTTTCTTGCTTTATTGCACTGGCTAGGACAATAGGTAGCACAATGTTGAGTAGAAGTGTCAAGAGTGGCTAATTTCATCTCATTTCTGATCTCAGAGAGAATGTTTTCAACTGTTCACCATTAAGTACCGTATTTTGGTATAGATACCGTTACCTGGTTAAGTTCCCTTCTATACTCATTCTCTAAGAGCTTTTATCATGAATGAATGTTGAATTTTATCAAATGCTCATGTTGTATAGATTGAGAAGATAGTTTATTTTCTTCTTCTATTTCACTAATGTGGTAGAAAACATTGGTTGGTTTTTGAGTATTAAAGTAACTTTGTATTTCTAGAATAAACCCAACTTGGTGGTTAGGCTATATATTGCAGGATTTAATTTGCTAATGGTTGGTTTAGGTTTTTTCCATCTATGGTCATGAGTGAGATTGCTGTGCAATTTCCTTTTTTTGTAATGTTCTTGTCAAGTTTTGATATCAAGGTTATCTGCCCTCATAAAATGAGTTGGAAAGTGCTTATTTTTTTTCTATTCTCTGGAAGTGTTTGTTGAAAGTTGACATTACTTCTTCCTTAGATGTTAGGTATACTTCTCTAGTTATGCCATCTAGGTCTAGAGTTTTCCTTTAGGAAAAATTTAAATTATTGACTCAGTTTCTTTAATAGTTATGGGACTGTTCTGAGTATTTCTTCTTGTGTATGTTTTGGTAAATTGTATTTTTATCAAGGAACTTGTACATTTAATCTGTATTTTCAAATTTATTGGCATAAAGTTCTTCATATTATTTTATGATTTTTAGAATATTCATTAGATATGTATGGTGTTCTCTTTTTCATTCTTAATATTATTTGTGCCTCTTCTTGCTTGTTCTTGCTCTTTTATTTTTGCCTTCTTAGTCTTTCCAGGGCTCATCAATGTTATAAACCATTTTAGAGAATCAATATTTGGCTTTATTAATTCTCTATTTTTATGTCAATTTTTAATTTCATTGGTTTCTACTTTTATGTTTATTTTCTTGTTTCTTTGAGTTTAACTTGATGTTCTTTGTCTAACTTCCTAAACTGGAAAATTCCTAACTTCTTAAAAGCTTAATTCATTGATTTTCAGCCACTTAAAAATATGTATATATGTACTTAAGACTGTAAGTTTTCCTCTAAGCATGATTTTTAGCTGTATACCACAAATTTTGATATGTAGTGTTCTCCTTACTCAGCTTAAAATGCTTTCTAATGCCTATAGTGATTTCTTCTTTGACCCAAATATTATATGAGCGTATTTCCTAAATTCTAAATATACAGTGATTGCCTAATTATCTTTTTCTTAATGATTTCTAGTTTTATTGCACTGTGGTCAAAGAACACAAAGGGATTTCAGTTCTTTGAAATTTGTTGGGACTTATTTCGTGGCCTTACATACAGTCTTTCTGTAAATACTCAATGTGTACTTGAAAAGAAAGTGGATTCTGCCATTCTTGGTTGCTTGTCATGTGATTAAAATATTTTATATCTACATTGATATATTTTGTCTGCTTGTTCTATTAATAACTGAGGAAAATATGTTAAAATCTCCCAAGATGATTGTGGATTTTTCAATTTTTCTTTTTAGTTTGTCAATTTTTGTTGTATCTTTTATGAGGCTATGTTATTAGGTACGTACAAATTTAGAGTTGTTATATCTTCTTGATGAACTGAACCTTTCGTCATTAAACAGTGTCTTTCTTTGGCATCTTAAATCCACCTTTGAATAAGTGGTGTTGAGGCCAGATGTGGTGCCTCAGGCCTGTAATCCCAGCACTTTAGGAGGCTGAGGCAGGGGGATTGCTTGAGGCCAGAAGTTTGAGACCAGCTTGAACAATAGATTGAGACCCCATCTCTACAAAAAATTAAAAAATTATCCAGGTATGGTGGTGTGCACTTGTAGTTCCAGTTACTCAAGAGGCTTAAGCAGGAGGATCATTTGAGCCCAAGAGTTTGAGGTTGTGAGCTAAGATGATGCTGCTGCACTCTAGCCTGGGCAACAGAGTAAGACCTGTCTCCAAAAATAAATAAAAGAAATGAGTGGTGTTGAGATAACCACATAGCCATATAAAAAATATAAAATTGGACCCATTCTTCATACCATGACACCAATATAAATTCTAAATAGATCAAATATTTAAGGGTAAAAATGTAACCATACATGTATTAGAAGAAAATTGAGATAAGTTACTTTACAACTTGGGAGTGAGGAAAGTTTTCCTAACTATGCCTCCAAATCCAGAAGTCATAAGGAAAAGGATTGATAAATATGGTTACATTAAAAAATAACAATGAAAGACTTTTTCTTAGCAAAGTATACTTTGCATAAGTAAAGTAAAAGGACCATATCAAACTGCAGAAAAATATTTTCAGCTTATATCACAGATAAAGAGCTTCTAAAAATAGAGAAGATCAACAACTTTACCAAGAATCAGGTTAAACCAACATTTCTCAGAGGCGGACCAACATTTTATAGAAAAAAAAATACAAAACATGTGCTCACCTTTGCTGTTAATAAGAGAAATGCAAGTTATTAATAAAACTCCTTTCTTAACTATCTGATTAGTAAAAATTCAGAGTTTTGACTATATACTCTGTTGGCAAGGCTGTGAGCAAAGAGGCACTCTTATCTGTTGCTGGAGGGGATATAAAATGCAACAAGCCATATGGAGGGGAATTTGGGAGTATATCAAAATATTAACTATGCAATTACACTTTGGCCCAGCAATCTCATTTCCAGGAATTCATCTCAAAGACATGCTGATAAAAATATGTTAGATATATACATGGAGCTATTTATTGCCACACTATCTTCAAGAGCAAAAGACTGGATACGGTCCAAATAGTAGAGGACTCGTTGGATACGCTATGGAGCTATCTATCAGCAGAATAAGGAGAGCTCTTATACACTGTAGGATGAGCTCCATGATGTAGTAAGTGAAAAAGCAAGTGGAATACAATTGTGTATAATATACTACCACTTCTCTAAGACAAGCAGGAATACAAATAAATGCACATATTCACTCCATCGAACAACCATGGAAGAATAAATCATAGAATTGAAAAAAATTTCACCAATAGGGAAAGGGAAGATACAGAGTCAGATACAGATTTTTTTTAATATATCTTATTTTGCAGATTTGACTTTGGAGCCATATAGGTATTTTACCTCGTTATAAAATAATATCAATATATTTGAAATAAAATTATCCCTAGAAAAAAATGAACTTAACTGTGTATTCACTTGACAGCATTAGCAGACAGGACAACCATTCCCAAGAATTTGAGTGTACATCGCTTTGTGGGATATACCCTAATGACAGAAACAAAACAACCTGTTTTCAGTAGTCATATAGTTCTTTTGAGATTGTGTTTGTATTGGAGGGTAAATCGAGTGAGTTATTATGTTGAGGTCACTGAGACTAGAGATTTTGCCATGATTAAAAGAAGATACAGGTATAAGATCTCTGATAAGGTTAAATGAAAACTGGTATGCTCAATATGAATAGTTAGAATCAGTATGAACTCATAAGAAATTTTACCTTTAAATATATATGTACATGTATATATATGTATATGTAAATATGTATATATATGTATATGTAAATATATATGTACATATACACATATATATTTAAGACAGATGTATAAATTCACACACACATACATTGCAAAAGTGGCTGATTCCAGGTCTAGGGCATAAAACACGATCCTGGGTATAACATGAGTCTGGAACATCTTGTCATACCAGAAAGCAAGGAAGCCACCAAAAATTACTATGGTCATGTGAAAAAGCATTCAGGAGCCAACATGAATAAGTGCCAGAGGTCAAAAGATAAGACAGAATAAAGATATAATAATAATTGCCATGGACTGAAACACTTCAAATATGTCTAAAGCCATGACTTTATAATGGTACTAAACAAAGAAATGAACAAAACAAAGAGACAAAACTCACTGATCACCTTTGGCGAATGCCCAGATAAGAAACAATTCATTCTGAAAACTGGTAAATAAAAAGAGAGAATCAACTCCTTTTCCTTTGCCTTTCTGCTCATGATATGAACCTCAGTATAGTCAAGAATTAATAAGTGGAAGTTTCTCTTTATAGACGTTTCTAGCTAATGAACAAGTAATGATATAATTAGAACATCACCATTTTGCAACCCAAATGAGTTAACAGATTTAGGCAATAATCATCAAAGACTATTAATAGCACAGAGAAACAGGTAGATGTTATGTATATTATGATGGAAATACATAACACCATCATTTAACATAGAGAAGTCTATAATAAATAATAATTATAATACCATAATATAGTCAAACTTCTAGATCTAACCACCAATTTATAGGAAGTATAGGGCACAAAGGGACAAGCATTTATAAAATAATTAGGGAAATCTAAACAGTAAGTGGAAAACTCATAATTCTGAAGAGTTATTGTTCTTTTAGTTTTCATATGATGAGAGTGGTTAGTTTTGAAATGCTTTTCTTTTGGAGATACATTCTGAAATACAGAGGAAACAATACGATGTCTGGAATTTATTTCAAAATAGTCTGGCAGTGTGGAGATGGATAGTGGTTTAGATGAAACAAGATTGGACATACTGATAATTGTTGAAGATGGGTGATGGACACATCTGATTCATCATATTAGCTTCTCCGCTTTTAGATATGTTTGAAAATTTTCAAAATAAACAATTAAAACAAAAAATTTAAAATATTCACAAATGTTTTTCTCTAATAATTGTCTTAAGTCTACTTTGTTATTAAAATTGCTATACTGGCTTTCATTTGGTTGGTATTTGTATAGTAAATTTTTTTCCATCTTTTGACTTCAAACCTTTCTGTATCTGTATATTGAAGGGTTGTCGTTTGTAAACAGTGTAGAGTTGGGTTTTTAATCTTTTCAAACACTTCGAACATCTTTGACTCTTAACTGGAATATTAGATACCTTTACATTTAATATAATTTCTGATCTCTTTGGCTTTATATCTCTTTCTTAACATGTGCTTCCCATTTGTTCCATTTGTTTTGTTTTTTCCCCGTCTCTTTTCTTGCCTTCTATAATCATTTTTTATTCTTTTAGTGGTCACCCTAAGGATTACAACATGAATCCTTGACTTATCAAAGTTTAAGATAAATTGGTACTTTTATCTCTTCCCAGACAATTAAGGGACCTTAGAACACGTTAACTCCATTTATTCCCTTCCAACTCACATGCTACTATTGTCGTGTATTTTTATCCAATATATGTTTAAACCCACAAAACATCAATATTATTGTTCTACATGTTAGTATTCACATATATGTCCTCACACATTGATATTTTCTTTCCTCTTTTTTTCTTTTCTCAATCTTCGAGCTTCCTCTGAGATCATTTTCCTTTACCCTGAAGAATACCTTTTAGGCTGGCAACTGCCCATGACTGTACTGGACCACATAGAAAACTATGGTATTCACGAACATGAGTGATCATGAAACTTTGAATCAACTGCATTATTAGCTTCCCTTAGGAAAAGGAAAGATTTCTTTCAAAAAATTCCTGTTTTCACTTGTGTGTCAATATTTTCACTTACTACCTGATTTTATCACCCTTGAAGACATCTGATTTTAACTGATGCGTTAAATACTTACTTTGATGAACTGCGGCACAGGCTCATCCATGCTGTGATAATCACCAGACCAGAGAGCTCCCTATAACAGAGCACACATTTCATATTTTTGGAGTGGCTGCAGGTAAGATGCATATCGTCACATTCTCTCTCTGACTACTTGATAGTACATTCTGATTGAGTGACTTTCCCCCAAGGTATACAGCATCTATAGAATATTTTCAAGTCTAGCCGTGATTCATAAATTACTTTTCTCAGACAGTTTAAAGGCTTATATGGAAATACATTCCATCTTAAGAGGCAGATATGTAGGGTCCATGACTGCTCCCCAACTTATAAGTGGACCTTCCCAAAAACTAAATAAATATTTAAAAACCCACACAGACACATTACTTATTGCAGGTCACTGGGAGTATAGTGCAACCAAGAAAACAATCCCAGATTTGATCAGTCATTATTTTCACATTTTTTTAGAGGCGTCAGTATTAGGCAGGATGAGCTTAAACCAATACATAATTTGGGAACATATTGCAGGAGACTGGGTCATTTCTTAGGAGAGAGGAATGATTTGTGGTATGAATCAGACTATAATTTGGGGGTGGGCATATGCTTCTAGATACGTGTATTATAACAGAATAAAAAAAAATCACATTCCACCGTAGTTCCACTGAAGGCCCCACCTTGAGTGCTCCATAGCTCATGGGCTTCATGCTGGAGGTGGCTCAGCCCAGCTGGTTTACATCCCACCTGCAGACCCAGCCTGATTTGCTCTCCAGGTTTCTAAAGATTAGGGACTGCAACAAAGCAGGACCTTTTCAGAGACGCGGAACTTACAGTCTCTGACCCGTGGTGCTGGCAGCTGTCAGCAGTGGTGTAGAGAAGGGAAAGGGCTTATGAATGAGGCCAAGGAAGTCAAGGGTGGCAGGAAGCAAAGGACGAGGTGATAAGACAGGAACAAATGGTTGTCACAGAGGGCGGAGATGACATGAGACATACCACGCAAACCGAGGCTGACTTCAAACCCTGACCTCTGAGGTGGCTGATCACACTTGTAGATGAGATTCTGGCTTAAACCAGAACTGGATCAGAACGCTGACAGCGCTGTGGATAACCGGACTATTACTGTATGCTGCCGCTGCTAGCCACAGGAGGCCAAAGTCCCACTGGCTGACAGTGATACAATGTAACACGTAATGTAACGACTGTGTGCAGTAGGAATAATGGGGTTTGAATCCTGACTCCCCCTCTCCCTCAGTTCCTTCAGCTTACGAGGGAGATAACACCTGCCCTGCTCGCATGGTCTGGCTGGGGGAAGCCAATCACTGCTGTGCTCAGATAAGGTACGATAAAGGAAGACAAGATTCCTCAGTTCTGTCCCACCCCTCCAAAGGACAAAAGTCACTGCTCACCTGCCTTCTTCCTCATGCAGGAGGCTCTGCTGCCCATGACGCAAGAGGTAGTACGTCAGGCTGACGGCCCAGGCCACACAGAGGAACACGTGTACCGCAGACACACTCCTCCAGATGATGTTTCCTAAGAACAGACGTCCTGACGCTGTTGGTAATGGAATCACACCCCACAGAAAACGATCTCTGTACCCATTTTGCTGTACCAGTTTGCTTTCAGAAAAGGCTTTTGGAAAAACTTTTCTTTTTTTGAGGGACAACACAGAGGTCATAGCACCAATTATAAACGTAACCTCCCCTTCCTGGGATGACTACCCTCATTTTCTTTGGGAATCCACCCTGCCCACCCCCAGTCCGTGTGTCCCAGCAAACTGGACCATAGCCAGGTCCGTCAACACATTCGTCCCCTCAGCCACAGCGACGTGGCTCAGGACAGACAGACAATGAATCAGGGCCAACAACTCAATTCTGACTTCAGTAGGGTGCAGAAACAGAGTCTAAATCCTGCTGGACTCAGCATGGAGATGTGAACGGGGGCGCAGGGCTGCCGTGGGGAGCCTGGGGCTGAAGTTCAGGGACCACCAGTGCCTGAAGCCAGCACCACCCAGCCCTTCCAGTAAACCGTACCAACACGTTTTCTTCTTAGCTCACAGCACAGTGGAGTTGAGTTTTTTTTATAGCTTATAACTTAAGTAGCCCTAACTGATCCTCCTTAAAGATGTAGACCGAGTTCTAGGGGCCTATATAAGGAGCCCGGGCATCTGGGGAGCTAGAACTTTCCCCACCTAGGTAGGAATCATTATTCTTTATTCTAAGGCCCCTGAGAACTTCCAAACTCACTACTATAAGCTATTTTAAAGAAACTGAAAAACAATCTATCAGGACTAATAGCTTTCAATAAGAAAACCAATATAAATGTATTTTTTTCTGTTATAAGACACTGTTTTATAGTATAAAACCATCTAACTTAAGGTTGGTTGCAAGTTTTTTAGTGCTATAAAAAGTGAAGCAGCTACATTTTGCTCAGCATTGAGCTAGGTAGCCTGTGAGCTATACTAACTAGTTATTTTAAGTGGATTTTTTTTACATGTACACCCACCTGGGATGTCCATGCAAGGTGTCCAAGAAGCAGGTTACAGAACAGATATACAGTAAATTCTGTTTTACAGCCATTCACTCCTCTGACAAGCAGTAAGTACCTACCACATGCCTGGCCATGTTGTTGTGGACTGAATATTTGTGTCCCCCAAAATCCATATGTTGAAATCCTAACCCCCCAAGGTGATAGATAGTATCGAGAGGTGTAGCCTTTGGGAGGTAGGTAGTTCATGAGGGTGGAGCCCTCACAAATGGGATTGGTGCCCTTATAAAAGAGGCCTGAGAAAGTTCCCTTGCCCCTTCTACCCTGTGAGGACACAGAGAGAAGGCCACGCTTAAGAACCAGGAGTGGGCCCTCACCACACACTGAATCTGCCAGCACCTTGATCTTGGACTTCCCAACCTCTAGGACTGGGAGAAATAAATTTCTGTTGTTTATAAGCCACCTAGTCTATGATACTGTTGTTATAGCAGCCCAACTGGCCTAGGCACATATAGGTAGGCTCGGCTTATGCAAAGGTGCATAAAACATGATCCTGCTTTTAAGGGGCTTACACAGCCTGGTAGGGAAAAACATATATAAAAGCATGCAATGCATTGCTGTAGGTACCATGACAGTATGTAGGGAGATTAGGAAGAACAACATATATTAATGAAAAATCTAGACATTATAAACAGTTGCTATATTTGAGTGCTGGTTCATATACATAGGTATTGAATAAATTCAAAATAAGAAAATGATTAATGGGAGTGGTGTTACTAAGAAAAATGTGTAAAAAAATGAGTTGAACGGGGCTGTGAGGAGAAAATATATGCTAGACATTGATTGCCACTGAGTATGGGGACACAAGATTAGCACTTAGATTGTTGCCTATTTTACACTAGTTTGGTGACTTAAGAAATCAGTGCAGTGACCGAAACCCTTCTCTCTCATGGGTTGAACTGCATAACCAGGATTCCACACCAGCATCAGGGGTCTTGGGTCCAAGTGGCTAAAGGGCTGAGCACAGCAGATCCTCATAATGTTTTCCAGAAGATGGGTAAGAACAATCTAGATGAGAATTATCTCCTCTTATTACCAGAAATGAGAAGAAAGGCCTAGGGAGCCCCGTTTTTCTCCTGAGAGTCGGGCAGATAAACCTCATTATTACAAGGAAATCTGATTCGCTGTATCTCCCTTCAGAATGCAAGGTCTATACCTGTGACAAGAGGGTTAAATCCAACAAGCAGAGTCAACACTGCAGGTATCGCATACACCACCTGTTAGCAAAAAGAGAGGAAATTATGTGGCTTAAGAAGTGTGCCCAGGCCGGGCGTGGTGGCTCACGGCTATAATCCTAGCACTCTGGGAGGCCAAGGCGGGAGGATCGCTCGAGGTCAGAAGTTTGAGACCAGCCTGAGCAAGAGCGAGATCCCGTCTCTATTAAAAATAGAAAGAAATTATATGGACAACTAAAAATATATATAGAAAAATTAGCTGGGCATGGTGGCGCATGCCTGTAGTCCCAGCTACTCGGGAGGTTAAAGCAGGAGGATCGCTTAAGCCCAGAAGTTGGAGGTCGCTGTGAGCTAGGCTGATGCTACGGCACTCTAGTCTGGGCAAAAGAGCGAGACTCTGTCTCCAAAAAAAAAAAAAAAAAAAAAAAAGAGAAGTGTGCCCAATCCATGAGGTGTTCAGAGGTGTCCGGGAAGTAAAGAAAGATGAGATCAGTGGTTGTTTTGCTGCAATGCAGCCTCTAGGCTTCAGCAACGGCTGAGGAAGCGGTAGCCTCTGCTTTTGTGGCACTTGCCACTTCTGGTTGCAGTTTATCTACCTTCCTCCTAGACTGTAGGCTATTCCAGGAATGGCCCGTTCATCTTTGAGCTCCAGCATTGAGCAGAGTTTGAGTCTTAAGACACACTGACCGCCCAGTCTCTCCCAAGCAAATTCCATACCCAAATGGCCTTTCCCCACTGGCACACAAGAAAATGTTCTTTGAAAAGTAGGGCAGGAGCAGCCATGATTAGCTAGATGGCCTTGCTGGGTTTGACCGCCTGGACTACCCGGCCCAATATTCCAACCCTGTGAGACTACAGAAAGTTTCCTAACAATGTATGGATCAGCTGTCCCAATGATAAGGCTGGGCTCTTCCTTTTGGAAGCTGCTAAGAAGTTGGTTTGGAAGTGGGAAGGCTTGTCCTCACGAGGCCCTACTCCTAAGCCTCATTCATAGCAAACAGGCTCTAGACAAACTTAACTAGTGTGCGTGTGTGTGTGTGTGTGTGTGTGTGTGTGTTTTGCAGGTGGAGAGCAACTAGGGAGGGTTGGTTTATAAGACACATGGGGACTTTTTGAGAAATGTAGCAGTTTAACCACATCAGTTGCTATGCTTATGTCAGAAACCTCTTGTTTATTTGGAAGCTGTCAGAGCTGTACATTTAAGCTATTTGTTTTCAGTATAAAAACATGTCTGTCTTGCCCCTGGGGAGAGAGAGCATTGGATTAGAGACTCTGTCTTCATCTTTCCCACTCCATCCCTCATGATTATTGGAATAATGGCCCATACTGACATTTGAAAGTCAAGTAATCTAGCACAGGTGGACAGTCATGTGACTGAGGGTTAGACCAGTGCCAAACTTTAATGTGTGCACCAGTCTCCTGGGATCGTGTTAGAATGCAGAGTATGATTCTGGACGTCTGGACTAGGCCACAGGATTCCGATTTTCTAACAATCTCCCAGGGGCCACTGCTGCTGTTGTTCCAAGGACTACACTTAGAGCAATAAGAGGCTACTTTTCTAGTGAAAAACTACATGACTTAGCCACTGAGAGAGAGAGGGAGAGAGAGAGAGAGAGAGAGAGAAGTTAAAGACACACACACATCCATTATACAATATTTAATTGTGCTCTCTGTAAGAAACGTTTGGCAGAGATTTTGAAAATGTGCATCCAAACGTATATCTGTCATTAATAGACTAAAGGGTCTCTAAACCTTCTTATTTCAGCATATTGTAAACATATGAAGGAAACAATCAACTAAGTAATAGTTTCCCATGGCAGCTGTGACCTGTTAATCTTTATTTAAATACTTTTCTCTGTCTTGAATAAGGTTTAAAAAATTTGAGGTCAGAGAAACTGAAAATAATTGTTTCTAGTGCACAAGTTAAAACAATGCACAGTATAAACACTCAATAACGAACTCAGTCTTTTATATTTCATATTTTTGTTGGTGGATTTTCAAAAAATCTAACGGTGTTATGTTATGCATTTATAGTATTTAGCTTATTGAAAACCTAGTCATTGAATACTGTGGTATCATGCCTAATACCACTCTCCTTTCTCCACCTATTTGTTTTCTCAGCCTCTTTTGTAGGTAGAGGTGGTCATGTTCCAGCAATGAAACGTAAGAAGTCTTTTAGAGGCAAGGCTGATGCTCAAAGCATTAGCAGCCAATATGCCTGTGTCCTGATCAGTCAGTCTGGAGCCCTGACAATGTGCCATGCTGGTACACACACACTGAACAGCAGCCCTGCCCAAAGGGCTTTTGGGAAAACATTTCTCTCTCTCACATAAGAAAAGAAAACGCAGGAGGAAAATTTACTTTTCTTCTGTTTTGCTTCCTCTTACTTGGGGTGCTCTTTTCTGGGGATGAGATGTATGGAGCTTCAGCAGTCATTCTGTGAACATGAGAGGAGATATCATCCACACATTGAAGATGGTTGAGAAGAAAGACAGAAAGCCCAGGTTCTTGATGACACTGTTGACTATTAAACAGCTACCTCTGGATGTGTTAAGTGAAATATTCTGCATTTTTATAACCTGATACTAGTCAGATTTTCCATTATTAGCTGCTGTATGCATCCTCATACAAATATCCTCCATGAGCAAGGTGAAGCAGGGACATGGAAGTGAGTTTGGTATAGACCAGCCCCCAAGGCCCACCTAGTAGGTGTTCATCCATTCATTCAAGAGTCAATACAGGAAGGATTTCCATCAGGGAGGCTCTACATTAGGTTGCCTAAAGGCTACCAAGAAGTGGGAAGATTGGTCCTTGTCCTCCTGGGAGCTGGCAGAAACAGAGACAGTGCTAATGCAAGGCCAGATGTGTTAGTGCTACAAAAAAAGGTTCAAAGGAAGAATGGCTGGAAACTACAGGAAAGAGGCAGAGAGACATTCCTGGGTGAGACAGCATTTGAGATAATCTTTGAAGCTTGGGTAGAGTATGACACACAGGAATTCTAGGGGTGAGACACATTAACTATTATTGCTGGACTAGGCTTCGACAACCTAGTTGTTGAAGGTGGGCTGGGGCCATACTGTGGTGGGCCTTGAATCCAAGTTGGGAGTTTCAACTTAAGGGATCTTGGGAAGTAACAAAAGTTTTTGAAGCAGACAGTAATACAGGAAGTGTTCTATGAACAGAAGAGATGTGAGGCTGACAGAAGAATTGGGAAGCTGTTCCAGGGGTCCATGTGGGAGCTAACGGAGGGCTGAACGGGGAATGAGAGAGGATGTCCGTGGGGACATGGGGTCTATTCTTCATATTATATCATCTGAGCATGAAGTTAATGGTATAATGTACAGGTACCATACAGATAGGCAATTAAACCTAGATTGTTGTTTAATTGATTACTTAATTAATTTTGTAAAGACAGGGTCTTGCTATGTTGCCCAGGCTGGCCTCAAACTCCCAGGCTCAAGTGGTCCTCCTGCCTTAGCCTCCTGAGTAGCCGGGAATACAGGTATGCCATCCTGCCCCGGTCAAACTTACTTTGTCTTTTGAGGGGATCTCAAAGGCAGTGGTAAGAGACAGAGAGATGTCAAACATGACTGAGGTTTTGAGAGAGGATTACTCCGAGAATGATTCTGCTGATGATAGAGATGCCAAGTCAGGAAGAGGAGTGGGTTTTGCAGGGAAGGATGCTAGGTAGGACCTTGGGCATATCTGAGGAGCAGTGTGACATACAGATGGATATATCCAGCAGTCTTTTGGAAATTGAACATTAAGCTGGATGTTTGAGACTTGTCTATGGGTAAATAATATTTGGAACACAAGATGTGAATCATAGTGCCAAGAAAACGCAATTTGATTTGATTTGGGGGCATATGAATCTGGATAATAAGCACTATTAGAATGAGGTTTTACTGTACTAAAAAAATGGACTAGAAGTTTGCATTATAATTCTATTAATAAATGCTCTCATGCATGTTACTCACATGGCCAACATTATTCTAAAGGCTAAGAATCAACTCCTCAGTGATATTGTACAGTCTTGTGTTTCTATTGAAAGAAACTGGGCAAAATTCAAATATTTCAGAAAATGTATGGGACACACATTTCTCCTCTAATGGTTCAAATCAGAGCACTGGTTAACACATTGACTGCCACGATAGAAAAAAAAAATTTTCCCCGGGGCCACAGTGTTTTATTATGAAAATAGAATAAAAACTTCGAAAACAAAACGATCCTTTCTAATTTAATGAAAAAATTATTTTTTTATTGTTTTCTGTGCGTGACTTATATGCAACTAGAAAAATAGTTCATAAGGGCAAAGGTGAACAGACGTGTGAGTTCCATATGCTTCACAGGGCCCTGGGCTCGAAACTAGCATGAGTTAAATACAACTCACGTGGCAGTTAATGTGTGAAATGAACACTGTAGGTTTAACGGGCTTTAATGACTTTTATAAATGTAACTCCCTAAATCAGCAGCACCACAGAACTTAGGCCTGTCATTTCCCGACCAAAGGTCTGCTGCAGTTTCTGGCTAGAAACGCAAAAGAAACGGTTCAATCACTCCTGCGAGGTCTCTGGGTCCTCAGTTGGGCCTCCTATTCCAAGGGAATATTGTGGAAAGACCTCTGTCTCTAGAAAGTTTGGAATTCACACACACACACACACACACACACACTCTACATTGTCACTCTGATCCCCCTACTAATATTTAGGAAAAAGAGCTTACAAAGGGCTTGGTTTCTAAGTTTTTAAGTAAACAAGCAGGGAGGAGAGGTAGACAGAAGACTGCGTCTCGTGCTATTCCGCAATTCTGTCAAAGGGAGGACACTGTCACAGCAGCCCATACTCACCACCCACAGTTCCGCATCTGGATCATTCACCTGGAATGCCAGAACACGCAGGCGTTAGCAGACATGCCGTCCTGCGCCGTCCCTATCTTTGGTCTGCTTTTACATCCATTTGTTCCGTGCCAGACGACGTACAGGCACGGCGGAGCCAAAATCTGCGTCAGACAGTCTCGCAGATGAGGCTGGTTCGAAGGGATTTCTGGCTGAACACGACAGATGGTGTGTGTGTGCAGCCACACGTTTTTGAAACGAACCGCACAGGAGCTCTGAAGGGGACGCGCCAAACCTAGAATGGGTATTTTAAGGAGACTCCAGTCTCGAGAAATGGGGGAAATTATTACGGAGGGGCTCCAGAGCAGACCTGGAAGGATAATTATGCTATAAAGGGTTTTGCTCCGCTTCCTCCCCAGGCCCCTGACTTGTGTTCTGTCTCACCCACAGGCTGAATGTTAGGAAAGGGGCCAGGGCTGCCTCTGTTTAGGTCCCCTTCAAAGGGACACGCGCTGAACCGGCTCCTTCCAGCACTTGAGCACAAGACTGAGCGCAAGGGAGGCCTGTGGGTCAGGGTCGCAGGCGTGTGGCTTGCGCATCCGAACGCATCTATGTCTGAGCAGGGGAGAGACTGGGGGTCCCCCAAGCATAAGCCCCGGTTCTCGTCCTCCTCATAAACTTACGGCCCCGGCGACTCTGCGGGCTTGGCAGTCTACACTGCGCGCCCGGCCTGGGGGAGGAGCCCGAGCCCGGCGGGTCCTCTGTCCCCTCCCGCCCCCGCCCCAGCCACCCGGCGCCGCGGCCCGCTGACCTGCACGAAGGCCGCCAGCGCGAAGAAGGCGGCCATGAGCCCGTTGCAGCCCCGCCACAGGGCCCGCGCCCAGGGCCGCGCGGCCGGCGCCATCGGTGGGAGCGCGCGGGGCGGAGCGCGCGGGGGCCGGCCCCTTCCTCCCGGTGACGCCCGCCCCGGCCCGGTCCCCAAGGCCCTCCAGTGGCCGCGGGTAGGCGCGCGCCGGGGGCGGGGAGGTCGGTAGCAACGTGGCTTGGGCCCTTCCTACGCCGACGCCCTAGGTCCTTGGCAAAGCATCCCCATTTCACAGATGGGGAAAATGAGTCCCAGGGGGACTGGATCGCTTGCCCAAGGTCGTACAGCTCATCAGCCGTGGAAGGAAGTTGAACCAGGTTCAACTCCAAAGCCTGCTTTCACTAAGGCTACCTTCCTAACATAAAAAAAAAAAAAGAAAAGAAAAAGAAAGGAACAGGAGAAAAAAAAAAAAAAGAGGGGGGTATGTGTGTTCTGGTTAGTATTTATGCATTTCTTTCCAAAGCTCAGGAACTTTCAAATCCCTGTAAGCATTATGGTAATTTCTAGAGTGACGACAGTTATATTAACATCGGATACGGCTCACAGCTTTTCTGCAGACAGCCTCGTTTATCTTCATGGGCTTTTATTATAAAAGGTATTTACATATTATACATATTTACAATTCTCTCCCACCACCAAAACCAACAAAATTTCCAAAATTGCTCATGAATTTCTTATGAACTAAACACACTGAAATATGCACTGTTCTCGCCGCGCTTGTGGCCGTCTTTTTCTGTTTGGTAATTTACCCTTCTGATGAGTTCTTTCCCGGGCTCATTTACACATCCATAGGCTTCATCATTTCTGCTGTTCTGAAGAGTCTTTATCACTTCAAATCATGAGCTTGTGTGCCCGTCCTCCTTTCCTTTTAGCTAAATCTCTGAAAACTGTTTAGGAGGGTTTTTTTTTTTTTTCAGTTTCATTCCTTTCCAGAAATACTTATTACAAGAACGACGTCTGCCTGTCTGCCCTGTGCTGGGCGCCAGGACCCCGAAGGTAGATTTGCTGTGCCACCCCCCGGAAGGGAGCCTGGCGGCTGCAGGGGTGGGTACACGTTTTGGTAGGGGTGTGGCTAAGGCAGCAGGGCCTGCCGTTGGTTGGAGTTCCAGGACTGAGTCAGCCCTGGGATTGGAAATAAACTATGACCACCCTCGCTGTCCTGTTCCTCAAATGAAAAGAAAAAAGGAGAGAGAGCGACTGATCTGGGCTGAACTGTGTCCCCCTCAAAACTCGTATGTTGAAGCCCTAACCCCCAGTACCTCAGAGTGAGACCATATTCGGAGACAGGCTCTTTAAAGAGGTGATTAAGTTAAAACGAGATTATTAGGGTGGGCCTTAATCCAGTATGAGTGTTGTCTCTATAAGAAGAGGTGATTAGGACACAGACAGTGAGGGAGGGCTATGCAGGGACACAGGGAGAAGATGGCCATCAGCAAGCCAAGGAGAGAGGCCGCAGAGGAAACCAACCGTGCCGACCCCTTGAATGTGGACTCCCAGCCTCCAGAGCCACCCAGTCTGTGGTGCTTGGTTATGGCAGCCCTAGCAAAGGAACACAGGGGACGACTGTAATCCCTACAGGGGACAGAGTGGCGTGCAAACGCTGTTAAGCTCCTATGTGCCATACAGCCATCGTGAAGTTCCATCATTTTCACTGTTGTCTGGCACCTTCAAAGTCACTGTGGTGGCCGTCTGCTGTTTTCGCCTGTGCGGGGCTCATTCCCCTTTCTTCCACAGTCAGCACCTCGATTATTGTGGGGACCTGTCTCCCACGATCGGCACATGTGTACTTTGGGGCTGACCATACCCCTCCCCCATCCCAAGGGTAGGCAGGTGACCTTGGCCTGCCTGCTGATGGATCCCATTCTCACTGTGGCTGGGTTTGGGATGGGTACTGGATCCAAATGGCCCAGATTCAATCCCAGGAACTGTACGAGACTTAGGGTTGCCAGATAGAATACAGGACGCTTAGTTAAATTTGAACTCTGGATCACCAATGAATAATTTTTTAATATAAGCGTGTCCCAAATATTTGCTAAATCTGGTAAGCCTACATGGACTTTTTTTTTTTTTAATGGAGACAGGGTCTCTCTCTGTCGCCCAGGATAGAGTGCAGTGGCCTACATGGACTATTAAAGAGAAGCTTTCTTTGTGCTGAATGTGTTGAGCTGGTAGAATGTGAGCCTAGAGCTGTCAGGAAAAAGCTTTACAGGGCGAACGGCTCCCTGAGGGTGAATTCTCTGCAGAGGAAGCAGAGCTGGGAGATAAAGGCAGGTACCTGGCAGCATCGCTGGAGGTTCTGGATCCAGCCATACCTGAAGCTGGGAGCTACCTCTCAACCCTTCCGTTTTGTCTGCTGACAAACTCTCTTCTTTATATAAGCCCTTGTGAATTGGGCTTCTGTCATTTGCAACAAAGAATGGTGACTTGTAAAGTTATGATTCAAAGAGTTAAGCCAATGCGCGAAATCCCCTAAAGCCTCCTGCTGTAGGTTTGTGCAGACTTTGCATAGATAGGGAAGGGAAGGGAAGGCTTAGTCTAAGAGGTAATGAGAAAGGCAGTGCTACACTGCTGCAGAGAGGACGAGGTTCTGAAGGGAGTAGGGGCCTGTCAGAGCCAGCTTCCCTCTGCAGTAAGGACCCTGCGTCCCGCTGGGAGTCCCTGCTGTCAGTGACAGTGGTCACAAAAGCAATTCAAGACACAGGTGTGAAGCGAGCCAGACTTGCTTCTCTGCTGGAACCCAACAGTGGTTGGCAGAATGTGGACATCTGTCCTTGAGAACTTGGAAACAGAGGTGTTTGCTTGTTCTATGCCAGGGGAATATAAATGCAATACTAAGAGATGGAACAGAGACATAAGCTCATATAAAGACACAGGTGGCCTCCCAGTGCCATGGGAGAGAGCGAGCTGATGGACACATGAATATATGTGTTAAGGAAAGAAGAATGTCAGCAAAGGGGCACTGATGCACTGTGGAAGCCCAGACAAAGTCACATCCATCTGGGAGACAAGTGCAGACTGAACCCGTCCCCGCACAGGCTGGAAAGGGTGCTTTTCTTGACCAGATGTGGACACTCACAGGCCTTGGTCAGGTCAACCTTGTGGGGGCTGATGTGGGCTGAGAGGCACCTCACAGTCTCAACTTGCTGTGATTCCAGAGGTCAGTTCTGGAGATCTTGGCTTCCAACCCAGCCGGCCTACAGAGTGGAGAACGGGCTCATCTGCTGGCAACAACGGTCAATGCACCAGGTGTATTTCGAAGTCTATGTTGATAGAATGCTAATCCTCTCGTGTAGGCTTGTTTGCCTTGTAGCAGTCTCCCTTGTCTGTCCTGCTTGCAGTGTGGTCAGCTACTCTGGATTATGGGCGGGGGAAGGAGGCTGGACAAAGTCTGAAGCAGGGTCATCATCGGTGAGTGGACCCTCTCCCAGCAGCATGTCCAGAGAGCACTAAGAACTGAGGATGTGGCCGTGGAAACGAGAGACACAGTCTTTGCCCTTGCAGAGCTTGCAGACTAAACCACAGTGACATGAATAGGCAGGCGCTGACAGCCGGCCATCATGGTGGGTGCTGTGAAACACAAGTGGGGGCTGCTCTGGGAGTATGTGACACCAGGGGATCTGGCCTCTTCCAAGGGCTTCCAGAAACTTCCTGCGAAGGTGGATTTGAGATGAATGGGTGAGGGCAGGTGAAGACGTGGACCAGTACTTAAGGCCATGAGAGAAGTGCCTGTGAGACACCCGGCTCTGCAGGTCTGCAGGGCGTGGCAGGAAGCAAGGGGCACGAGCCAGCAAAGATGAGGCTGGAGAGGTGCAGGTAGGAGTCCCGTTTCATCCTGGGTGCGCTGAGGAGCCCCTGGAGCACCAAGCAGGGAGCCCAAGAGGGAGGTGCACTTGGGCTGCCGCGTGGGGGATGCGCTGGAGAGAGCCCAGAGAAGGAGCAGTGACTGGCTGTGGAGAGCTTGCAGCAGACCAGGAGAGAGGTGACGCTGGGGCTAGCAGGGCAGCAGTGGCCACGGAGGGTAAGAAGCGTGAATAAGCACCACGGAGGAGATAAAACCAACAGCGCTGTGTGCGGGGAATGAAAAATGAGTCCACTCTCCATCTGATGACCAAGTCAAGTTTTTGAGCTGCATGGTTGAGGTCAGGCTGCTGGAGGTAGCTGAGCTCTCCAAAGAAGTGGTGGACCCGTCCCCACGTGGCCTTTGCCTCACACAATATCCCTAGAGTGTCAGGCTTTGCAAGTAGTTTACCTGGCCTCAGTTGGACTTCCCTCATCTCCTCAGGTGGGAACGAGAATGCTCTTTTCCTGCTTCTCCTTATATTTTTGTTTTTTTCTCTTTTATTGCACTTAGTTTTTACCTTACACTAATTGTTCCACGTATACATGTATTGTTCATGCTTCTGCACTATGCCACAAATTGCAGGAGGTAAGGACTATCACTCATGTTTTTATTTCTTTCCCATAATACCCGGACATACCTGGATATCAACGGTGAGGGGGAATACATTTAAACACTGTCAGAATATTGGGTTTGATGGTGGAGGATGTAATAGTTAACATGTCTTGAGTTTACTGGGTTAGGCAGAATTCTGAACACTTTGTCTATATTAACTTATTTTGTGTCCACAACAGATCTATTAGGTAGATAATACTATTATCTCCATTTTATGGATAGAGAAACTGAGGACTGAAGGATAAACTAGTTTTTTTTTTTTTTTTTTGTAGA
This sequence comes from Eulemur rufifrons, assembly GCF_041146395.1. Lineage (NCBI taxonomy): Eukaryota > Metazoa > Chordata > Mammalia > Primates > Lemuridae > Eulemur > Eulemur rufifrons. The sequence goes on from NC_090991.1 coordinate 6,384,487, forward strand.
GATGGGGGCTGGGTCTCGCTTTTGATCATGCTGGTCTAGAACTTCTGACCTCATGTGATCCTCCTGCCTCGGCCTCTCAGAGTGCTGGGATTACAGGTGTGAGCCACCATGCCTGGCCCCAAACTAGCTTTTAAATATACTGGTTGAGAAATGAATGAGCCAGAAATTAGACTTCTTTAACCTCATGGAGAGGCCCCCTGTTTATGAGGGAGCCAGTGGAGTAGGCTGTCTCTCCCAGGAGCGAAGCATTTCACCAAACAGCTGCTGTCCTTTCACGCACGGGAGAGGGTGGAAGGGATCTGTAGACCAGAGTCGTGGAAGGGGCAATCCTTCAGGCCTGTTTGGACGCCATTCTACTTGCCCCTTAGCTATTTTGGAGACCATAAAGATTCTCCGCCCATGTCATTGACTTTTAGAACCAATTAGATGAAGCTGTATTTGGAGGTAGGAGGACAGGTTAAGTGACTTTGAAGCCACCTCCTGTCTGATTTTTACTTCCTGATTCAGGACTAGGCTGTTAGAACCGTGCGTGTCCACAAGATGGCGGACTTCTGCTACGAATGGAGCCAGGTGGGTGCGGAAGGATGGAGGGGAGGAGGGCAAAGGGGGCTTGGGCCTCCCCCCAGCTCTCCGGAAGGTTGTGATGTAGACTTTCTGGGTGGGTATGGAGTTGGTATCAGCCTGAGGTGAACAGGTACAAATAGAACTTTGCACCTGATTTTAGTCCAAAGGCCCAGAAGTGATTCAAATAGAACTTTGTACCAGGAAACAGTTATGCCCAAACAGGGTGTTAGGTCCAAAGGGAAGAGCTAAGCTTTGCTGTGCTGCTGGCAGAATTTACACCTGTTTGCTGCCCCAGGATTCCAGGAAAACCAGATATGCTTGCGAGGAACAATCACTTCTTCTAAGATAGGATTATCCCGAAAGGAAATAATGGTAATAGCTATCGATTGCTGAGTATTTACTGTAAGCCCAGCTGCTGCCCTTTCATCTCCTGACATCTTAAAGCCTCTGCAAATCCTACCTTTCTAGATCTAAACTCTCCTCTTCTTCCTATTCCACAAGACCTGAGCCCTCCAGTCCCCTGTCCGAGAGTGACATTACTACCCAGTCAATGGCTCTTTGTGTTAGTTGCCTGGGGCTGCCTCAGCAAATGGTCACAAACCTTTTGGCTCAACACTAGGGACACTTATTCTTTCACAGCTCTGGAGGCCAAAAATCCAAAGTCAAGGTGTCAGCAGGGCTGTGCGTCCTCTGAAGGATCTAGGGTGGAATCCTTTCTTGCCACATTGCTCCAATTTCTTTCTCTTCCTTCACATTGCCTTTCTGGGTCTGTGCCTTCTCCTCTTTTGTCTTTTATAAGGAGATTTATTGTTGGATTTAAGACCCACTTGGATAATCTAGGATGATCTCATCTTGAGATCCTCAATTTAATTACATTTGCAATACCTTTTTTCCAAATAAGGTCACATTCACAGGTTTTAGGGATCAGGATGTGGACATATGTGGGGGCCAATACAGTCTTTATAAAAACCTGGGAGTTATCCTTGACACCTCTTCCTTCCTGCTGTCCCCCCAGGCAGCCCACCATGGATGCCCGTAGGATTTTCTGCCCAGTGTCCCTCCATCTTCATTCCCAACACCTAGTCCAGGCCATCAGCATTTCTCCCCTCGGCTGCAGCCACCTCCTAACTGGTTTCCCTGCATCCATCCTGTGTTAGGGACTGAATTGTGCGATTAGTTGTTTGGTGTCTGTGTAGCCCACAAGCCCTAAAGCCCCAGGAGGACAATGCCTACGTCTGCTTTTGCTTCCTGTTGCTTTCCCAGGCTTAGCACAGTTGGAACACAGCAGGTGCTCATTAGCTATTGTTGCAGGATGGAGCCAACGGATAAATGAATTATTCTGATTCTAATAAGCATCCCACATCCCTTAGATATTTTTATTCCCAGTTTATAGATGTAAAAATTAAGGAGCAGAGTGGTGCAGTAACTGGCCCCAGGTTACCCAGTTAGTAACAGTTGTAACTGAAATGAGAATCCAGAGCTTTCTGATGTCAAAGACTAGCCTCCGGACGACCATGACTCAGACCCGGTTTTCAGCAGATGATGAGAGAATTCTGAACAGAAAGTCAGGAGCATCCTAACTAGAAATTCATTAAAGAATAATCTTTTAAAATAAAATAACTATTGCAATCAGCAGAACGGATAAACAAAATTGATATAATCATAGAGTGGAATACTACTAGCAAAAAAAGGAAACTGCTAAAAAAAACACACTGTTGCCTCCATGAAGTGCAAAAACATTTTGCTGAGCCGAAGAAGCCAGACACAGAAGAGTAGAAGAGTACGTGCTCTGTGATTCTATTTATGTGAAATTCTAGAACAAGCAAAAACTATGGATGGTGGTTGCCTCTGGGGTGAGGGTAGGGACTGACTGGGAAAGAGCGTGAGGGAATTTTCTGGCGAGATGATAATGTTCTGTATCTTGATGGAGGTTTCATTTACCCACGTGTATGTATGTTTGTCCAAACTCAGCACCTGTACTCACGACAGTGGTTAATTTCTTTGTTTGCAAACTTTATCTAAAAAATAAACCCCCTTAAACAAATATTGAACTCTAAAGACACTCATGCTGACGTGTTTAAAGGTGGAGTGCACTGATGTCTGCAGCTTACTTAGAAATGCATCCAAAACAGGATGGATTGATGGAGGACAGAGGGAGGAACTGGTGGACAGATGTGTGACGAAGCCAGCAGAGTGACATGTTACAGGTAGACGCCAGGCGGTGGGTACTTTCCAACTTCTCTCTGTGTTTGAAAATTTTCATAATAAAATATCGAAAAATAGTGTACAGTAAGCTAAAAATGTATTTCATAAGTTGCTAATATTCATTGTTATCAATAAAACAATCCAAAGATGCATGGATAGAAAATTGCTCATTGTTGTTTTACGTTAGTTTAAAGGGGATGAGGGGAGGCCCGGAAAGTGGGAATGGGTAGGGTGGGGGCACTAAATCTTGGCTGGATCTGTTAGAAGGGGCAGCTGGTGGGATCCTGGTCAGGGCAGCGAGGTTACAAGAACACAGGACTGAGCCACTGAGGGCAGCCACCTCCTCTCTGAGACCTCTCGGGTAGCAGAGTTAACCCCTAAAACTTGTTTCATTTACGGTCTGGTTAGAAAAGATCACGTTTTTCTTAAGAGTTATGTTGAGAGAAAGCCTAGCAAGTTCTAGGAGTAAAACCAGTGAAGATGAAATGCCAGGCTTATGTTTTGAACTGGATCAAGCTACTTCCAAAAAGGGCTGCATGCCGACATTCCCACCTCACAGGCCTGTGGCCCTCAGGGGCCGTAGGAGTGTGGTGCCTGGGTGGCTGAGGGCCCCAGACATCTGCATTCTAATCTGGTCCCCAGCACTCACTGGTTGTGTGGCCCTGGGTACAATCACTCCAGGGCCCTCCCCAGGCCTCAGTGGCCTTATCTGTAAAATGGAGACAGTGGTGTTTAGCTAGCAGGGCTGGTATTGGAATTGCAGATTAAGATCTTATCAAGGTCAGCAGTGACCTGTCACAGCCAAGGTCGAGCCTCAGTCTCCTGTTGCTCCGGGCCCTCCCCTTGACATACCGGCTTCTCTCGGCCACGGAGACACCACTCTCTCTTAGGTCTCATCCCACCTCCCTGGCTTCTCTCCCTCAGCCTCCTTTGCTGAGTCTTCCTCATCTCCCCGGTCACACGTTGGGCTACGCCTGGGCCCAGTCCTCAGCCATCTCTCGGCTCTCCGTACTCCTTGCCCTTGCGTGATTTCATTTCAATGTGTCCAAAGCCAAATCCTTGATCCCTCCTTGAACTAAAATAAAAATCTTAAGCCCCCCAGCTGACTGAACGCACCCCCTCTTGGCCAAGACGACCCCAGAAATACCCTAAAGCTGAGTTGCCATGAGAAGGGACATCAGACATGGCTCATCTTACCCACCACCCTTGTTGGAGATATCGTTAGTAACTCATTAACCGGCCTAAGGCGATACAAGGCAACGCTTGAGCCCGCACCTGCAGGCATATGACCAGTGGCTTGTCACTCATTAACAGACTTCCTTAACGTAAACATTCAAAATCTTTAGACAAAGCTTCATTTCTTTAACCAATTACAAATCAAAGAATCTTTAAACCTACCTATAACCTGTAATCGCATCCCCCCAAGATATTTCGCCTTTTCTGGACAACCAATGTACGCCTTCCATGTATTGATTTGACTTCCCGTGTAATTCCTGTCTCCCTGAAATGTGTGAAACCAAACTGTAACCCAACCACAGCAAGACCACTAGCTCAAGGCTCCTTCGGTGTATAATTGGCTCATAATAAAGAGTTACATTATCTTACTGCGTTTGGGCTTGTTTTCTGCTGACACTCCCCAGCTGGCTTCTTCCGTCTGCCAGTGGCACTACTACCTCTCCCAGTTGCTCAAACGAAATCCTTGGGGTCATCCTTGACCTGTTTTTCTCTTTTACACTTAATTCAACAACATAGCTGGCTGCTTCCATTTTGAACTATATCCACAGTGGGGAGGCTCTCCCCACCCTCATTGCTGGCAGCCTGACCCAAGCCTCTGACCCAAGCCCCTGACCCAAGCCCCCGACCAAAAGCCCTGACCCAAAGCCCTGACACCGCTCACCTGGACTACTGCACCTGTTGTCTAAGGGGTCTCTTGGCTTCTACGCTTGTCTGCCTAAACTCTTTTCCCCACATTACCCAGAAGTGTCCTTAAAAAAACAAAAACTATCATGATTCTTTATCTCAAGCTCTCCAACAGAATAAAATCCCATGTTGGTATGATCTCTGCAAGGCCCATGACCCCTTAGAGTCGATTTTGTTCTATTTTTGGTAGAGACGGGGTCTCGCTCTTGCTCAGGCTGGTCTCGAACTCCTGACCTCAAGGGATCCTCCCGCCTTGGCCTCTCAGAGTGCTAGGATTACAGGTGTGAGCCACCACACCCAACCATATTTGCTCATTTAAAAAATCATCTATCCCTTCCTACTTGAACGTGAGCCCCTCAACAACAGGGATTTAAACTGTTTTCCTCATTGCTGTACACCCAATGCCTAGAACAGAGCTGGCACCCAGCAGCATGCCAATAAAGATTTGTAGGATGGATGAATTAGTGCAAAAACACCTAGCTCAGTGCCTGGCCCAGAAAATGCACCTGCAAAATGATTATTGTTATCATAATAAAGGTCCATTATGGAGAAAATGGGCAGAATCAGAAGGAGAAGACCGACTCTGGTCTTGAAGTTAGATCCTGAATGGAAAAGTACTTAATTCCTGGGCAGTGTCATCCTGGGTGTGAGTCAGATGTTGCTTTTCTGACCTGGAAGCTAGAGTGTCACATGACCCAGAAGTTACTGCCCCCAGGACTATGCTGGCCAATGGTCTGGTTCTGCTGCCTAAATTCCTTCCTCCTCTGACCCCTGATTCCCTGTGTCAGCCTGGGGTGCATTTCTCTGAACCGACTCTAAGCACACCACCCCCCAGCAGTTCCACCCCCGGAGCACACAGCTTTCCGGTGGCTGCGAGACAAGTGCTATTACACATTTCAACAGTCGGTCAAGACATTTATCAGACGTCTGCTGGGCATGCTCTAAAATTAGTTCTGCTTGGATATTGGCCCTTCTTATCTCTGCAGACAAATAGAAGCGGCCCTGTGTGCCACGGGCAGGAAGGGGGCCTTTGATCTCCGTGGGGAGACCTGCCTTATAGCTCTTTAAAAAATTGAATTACGTTCTCTGTAAATGTTTTTATAAGACATCATGGTCTGTGGCAAGAAGTAGGATTCCTTTATCAGCAAGGAGATTGTGGGTTCCACCATTCATCATGGAGCAAATACACAGTGCCTGCTCGGCGGATGGGACAGGGGCTGTGTCTGATGAAGTTCAAACATCCGAGAGAAAGGAGCAGGGCAGAGAGCAGGAGACAGAGACTGAGAAACTCTCTCTCTCTCTCTCTCTCTTGCACACACGCTCTCACACACACTCACACACTCTCTCACACACACACAGACAGGGGTGAGGTTGGGGGAGAGAGAGAGACAGGAGGAGAGAGAGAGGGAGAGACACAATAACCCTTCAAAGTTGAGGAAGAGAGATGGGAAGGGTTCGAGCCAGAATCCTTTACAGGAAAGGATTCAGTCAAAAGGCCGCACTTAAGGACGGGGAAGGTCACAGTTCCCCCACCCTGATTCCAGCCGTGACGACGTGGGAGTTACTGTGTTTTGCTTCTGTACCTAGTTGGCCAGCTAGGAGCTGGGGGCAGAATAAACATTGCTCTTTCCTTTTATTTTCCTTTCTTTAGCTTCTAGCCTATATAGGCAGAAGATAATTTTGTCACCAGCCTGGCCCAAGCAGCAAGCAGCACCCAGGGATGGACAGAAAGGGTTTGGTCCCCTGGGAGTTGCAGGAGGTTACCTGAAATCTGCGTGGTGACAGGACTTGCCAAGGTCGCAGTGAGTTGGGGGTGGAGTTCCCTGGAAGCCCACAGCCCAGACTCTCAGCTTCCCTCCCTCTATCCACACACACACAGGGGATTTTCAAACCACGCTTCCTGCGGGGGAAGAGGGTGGTTCCCTGGGGGTCATTGCAAAGGGACCAAGGGTCAGGGAATAGGATCTAGAGGCTGTGACTCTGAGGGCCCCATCTTTAGCCGGAAAAGCTCTGCTCAGAGTTGCTTTCTATATTGACTGAATATAATACAGTGACTGAAAAAAGAGGTTTGAAACTACTTCAGACTTAGGGTGCATTAGAAAGGGTAGTCCATACTGAGAGATTGAAAAATATAGTAACTAAGAACACAGATTCTAGAACCAGACGCCATGGGTTCAAATCCCAGCCATGCCTCATACTATTTTTATTTATCTGAGAAATGGATATGGTTTTGGAAAGCAGTGATGCCTCACAGGGTTGAGAGTATTACGTAAGTGGGTATATGTAAAGTGTTTAGAAAATGCGCATTCCATGGGAAGCATTCAATAACTGTCTCCTTAACTCTGAGGTGGGGAACCCAGGATAGATTAAGCAGCTGTTGCTAATTGCTAATCAAGTGAGAAGTCAAAGTTTCCTTTCACGACTAGTTCTACTAGTCCAACAACTTTATTCTTTAATGTGGATGCTCGGTCAAATTAATAAAGATTTTTTTATTCAGTTAGCTCCTTTGGCTGGAAGGAAGAAAAAAATCACTCTGAATAGCTCAAGAAACAAATGGAGGAGGACGGTGGAGTGGTTTGTGCTATAGGCAAAAAGGAAGACAAAAATCTTGGCACAGGACCAGGGTGGGTTCTTGGAGGCAGGACCCCAGGAGGTGTGATTCACAGAGCCCGGGGGTGGGACATCTGTGTCTGGTCCAGGTGGTCAGAAGCAGGACCTGGTGGGTTTTGCTATAATGTCCCATCACTCATGCGTCTCAGCTGCTTCCCCCTGGCTGTTCCCTGTCTTCTATACCATGCTGCCAGCTCCTGCCCCCCGCCTCTTTCTGCCTTTGCTGCTGTCTTCCCGTAGTGACAGCACTACCGTCCTGGTCACATTCCCGAGAGCTCACTGGGCTGCTCCAGCCTCTCCTGCTGCTCTCTCTTCGGTAGCTAATTCATTCTTTCATCCGTCTGCCTCTGTGTCCAGCCATCTATCCATCTACCCGTTGCTAGCGGGTATCTGGGTTTTGCTTTCCCTTTTCCATTCTCTCCCTGGGATTTGGGGAGGGGGGCGTTTAGCCAGTTTCAATTGGGTACTTAATTGGGCACTTTAATTGGTGTGGTCACTGCCACGTGCTAGATGCTCTGCTCAAAAAGCAATAGTGAGCCTGGCTGGGTGCTGCCCACACCGAGGCTGCATCTCACCGGGGAAGGCAGACAATTATGTAGCAATTACAATGAAGTATGGTCATCCTATTGTCACAAAACACGGTCGATGGTACGACCAGATCCATTTTTTTAAAACTGGCGTTTACATATCTTTATGTGTGCCTGTGTATAGGGAAACGTCAGAGAGCTAGGACCTCTGGGTGCTATGGCAATGTGATCTCTTGGTTTCTTTTACACTTTGCTTTATTTTTGCGATGAACCTTAATTACTCTAATAATCAAGAGGGGAAATTCCATTAAGATCGGAATGATAAGTGTGGTAAGTGTTGTGTTGAGAGAGGTGCCGGATGCTGTTAGGAGCACTTAGCAGGGACAGGCTGTAAGGAAGCTGCACAGCTGTGCAGGGAGCAATGGAGAAGGCTCGGGGAGGTTCTGGTGCATAGAGGCCCAACCCTGGCAAGGCCCTGGGGGTGTGAGCTGGCCGGGGAAGCCGGGCACAGGAGTGGGGAGCCCCTGCGTCTGCCCCAGGCTGTCTGGGCGCTGGCTCCCTGGTCTGGCCGGGAGAATTTCCCCAGCTCGTCCCTCAGCCTTACCAGTGGAGAGCGGTTACTGGAAACACAAGCCCTTTCCTCTCAGAGCTCCAGAAGCTGAACATTAAGAAACCATTGCAAATGCAGTAATTGCTCAGAAGGAGCATTAATGTTCTATTACAAAGAGGCGGCAGCTGCTGCGGCTGGAGACTCTAATTTGGCAGCCGCTTCCTGAGAACCATGTTAATGTGATTTGAGCTAATTCCTTCCTTGCTGCCTGGAGGCCCAGTCCTGAACTTTCTCCTGCCCTCAGCCCCTGCAGAAGCACGGATTCCCTCACTCCCTTCCTGGCAGGGGTGTTCTGGAGGCCCAGGCAGCAGGCACTTGTCCATCCATCCGCAAACTGCTGTGTACCGGCCACCCTGCGCCTGACACGGGACTCGGGGCTGAGGAGGTGGGGGCGGGCAGAGGATGGATGAAAGAGACTCATTAGGTCTCATTAAGGGCCATTGAAGCATGTGGCATTTGTCTAAGAAGGCAGGACAAATGTGGCTAAGAAATGGAAGAATTGGAGAACACTGCAATACAGAACGTACCCTTCCCGAGTTTATTCATTCCGGGAGGTGGGGACGTGCTGGTCCAGTCCCGCAGTCTCGCAGCTTATATTCTAATGAGCCAGACATTGAATAAGCAATTGCACAATGATTGAAGCTGGACAGTGCTATGCAGCACAGAGCAATACAGGGTGTCATGAGAGAATAAAAGGGGGAGCGGGGTGGGAACTGACCTTAGTCTAGGGGAGGTGTCTGGAGAAGCTTCCTAGGGAAGGAGAGACCTGAAGAACGAGCAGGAATGAACAGAGCAAAGGGGGTGCAGGAGGCTTGCAGAGTGAGGAAAGGACTGGTACTGTGTGATGAGCACCGGAGGTGCAGAGAGGAGAGTGAGAGGTGGTGCCTGATGAAGCAGGGCCGTCTCCCTGCCTTGCTACCCCAATTCCACCTCCACCAGCTTTGCGTCCCCAGACTCACATGTTCTTGAGAACCCACTGTGCCCACCTGATTCTCATCTCCTCTGTGGAACACCTTGGAGATTACTAATTTCCAGGGCTAAAATCCTATGGTTATGAGAATTCCAGGTTCTGAGTCCTGTAGGGATAAGATGGACCCGGCCGGAACCTCTGGGGGTCTGTAGGGATTGGAGGGCAGGAGAGTTAAGTGAGGCCAAGTCAGACTACGGGGGTTGAGGGTGTAAAGGGTGAGCTGTCTCGTGAGCAGGGCTGAGTTCTGTTCCCTTTGGGACCCTGCAGCTGCACCACCCCCAGCCCTGCAGTTGGCTTCTCTTGTCCGTCCTCACCCCTGCAGCTGGGCTCCGGTCCAGCTAGAACTCCAATCGTGGAGGCTACTTGAGTCCTTTTCCGGGGGCCTCTTGGCCCTCATGTAAATCAGGGAATGAAGACAGAGACTTGATGGTGAAGGAAAGGAGGCGAGCTGGGGTTCTGGACACAAGTCCAGCTCTGTCCTTTATTAGTGAGGTGACTGGGGTAGACACTGTGACCTGCACCCAGATTTCTCTTCCAGAAGGAAAGACTTATTTGCCCAGCTGCTGAGAGCACTGCCGGAGGCGGCCCTCAGTTGTCCGCCCTGGATTCCTCACCTGAAAAAAATTGCCTGGCCCAAGGTCATGCCCCCTTCCAGGGGCAGCCTGTGGTCAGTGACTGATCAAAGCCAGGGTATGAAAGCCTGGTCCCATATACCCAACTTGGAACAACTCCACAGGCCAGCACAGCTCCAGAACTGCCCCCAGGGTTGACTGAGCCCTTCATCGAGACTGCATTGTAGCTCAGCTTTTCCCTCTGCTCAATCCTGCTTCTGTCCATTCTCTTCCTACCAGTCCTGCACACCGAACTTTGACTCAGGGTCTGCTTCCTGGGAACGCAAACTGCGACCGTGCTCTTAGGCAAATCTCTTCAGTGCTTTAAGCCTCGGTTCCCTCATCTGTAAAATGGGAGTAATAATGCTTACACATTAGGTTGTTGTAAGGATTTAAAATAAAAAGACTTCCTGGTGGTGGGATAATTTATAAAGATGTTTATTTGTCCTGACTTCAATGCTACACTTCTTTGGAAGGAATGAGAGATATTCTCTGTACTGAGTAAGGGCTACCCGACCTCAGGAAGTTGCAAAAGGTTTTGTGCTTCAAGGAGGACACTAGATGCTTCAAGCACCCTGGGTCCGATGCCCAGGTTTTGTCGGGATGCACAGACTTGTGGTGGGTAGATTGAGGATGTGATGGGCAGGTGGAGAGAGTGTTTGCTTCTCCAAGTCTGAGAAATGCTTGGAGATATTACTCTTTGGTGAGTGCAGGCGCCTCCACCCCTCTTCCCTGCAGCCCCCCGTGGAGGGAGGTGTCACATTGGCACCCGTGGAGTCTGGGTTGCAGCAGGGCACCTCTGGGGCTGAAAACTCATTCTGTGAAGGTCCCCCTCTGGGCCTGCTGGGAGAATCCGTGCCTGGCAGCCGGATGAGGAAGGACTGGACTTATTGATAGATGGCACATCAGATGACAATCATGGGAAGGAAGCACCATGGCCTGAGACTTCCTTTGCCCCTATTTTCCTGGCACCCTGGAATCTGTCTTCTCTGACGGATTCTTATATGAGCCCAGTTAGAGGAAAAGGGCCTTCACACCTGGTAGAAGTTGGATTTTTCTCATCCTGATCAATAAGAATGCCATCCCAGATGCTTTGAATTTCTATGCTTTCTAGCAAATCTATCCTGTCTGCCCTAGTGTGGTTCCTGGCACATAGTAGGTGCTCAATAAATGTTCTCTTCCCCTCTCCATCTCATCCCCATGCCTGCTCCATATACATTGTGGCGATATGTGTGTGCTGTGTATATATAGAGATGTGGAGACACAAAATGACACAAAGATACGCACATAGATACAGATACCCACACTTGTGCATGGCATGCAGATGTTAATTGCATGCATGTATTCATTCTGTTTCATTTCATTCGTTCGTTTCCACATTTAGGTCAGGGTTTCTCGAACTCAACACTATTGCCATTTTGGACTGGCTAATTCTTTGCTATGGGTTGCTGTCCTGTGCATTGTAGGGTGTTTGAGCAGCGACCTTGCCCTCCACTCAGTAGGTGCCAGGAGGACTCCCCGCCATCATGACAACCAAAAATGTCTTCAGACATGTCCATGGGGAGGAGGGTGAATCAAAATCACCATTGGTGGAGAATTGCTGATTTCAGTGGTTCTGAAAAGTTGGGGGAGGGGACCATTCTTACACCTCCCTTGGGGATGACACACCCAGGAACAAATACCACCCAGCACTTCCTGGTCCCTCTGAGGCTGTGGCCTGGGCATCACCTTCCTCAGGATGGAGTGCCCACTGCTCTGCCATCATCGCTTTCCAGGAGAACCTGGGCATTTAACTTTATCTGCTTTGTAAACTCTGTTGGTCCCAGGAGAAAGCTCTCGGTTAGTACAGGGGACAGTCCAGGTGAGGTCTTACCTGGTGTCTTCACAAATCCCCTCAGGGTCCTCTCAGCAGCAGGAAGCAGGCATGGTGTCTGATCCCTGGTGACCGCAGGTCCTCCTTCCCTGGGTGCTCAGGGAGATGGTTCCCTAGCAATGGCACAGGCTTCTAACAGCCCCAGGGAGCACGGACCGTGAACAAAGAGCAGAGGAAACAGGGAGTCCCGCAGTGCTCATTGTGGGTGTTGTGTCAGTGTTTGCTCTGGTGAGCTCCTGGGCCCTGCTGTCTGCCCTCTCTGGGGGACAGCAGCCTGGCCCCTGCCTGCCCTACTGGGGCCATTAATCAGAACTGTGGGCTGCAAAGCCCCTGAGAAAGGATCCAGGAGAGGAGGAAGAGCTACATGGAGGCTAAATCCATGCATTTGTTCACTCACACACTCATCCAATAGATATATTTCGTGTCTCTACTATGTCTATTTTTCAAGCCACTAATATGTGAACATCTCTGGAAATACTGGTTGAGACGCAGGTTCAACATGCTGTGCAGTAGTGGGGAATTTAAAACACAAACCCTGGCTGGGCACGGTGGCTCACGCCTATAATCCCGGCACTTTGGGAGGCGGGAGAATTGCTTGGGCCCAGGTTTTCCAAGACCCAGTCTGGGCAACATAGTAAGACCCTGTCTCTACAAGAAATAGAAAAATTAGCTGGGTGTGGTGGCCCACGCCTGTAGTCCCAGCTACTCGGGAGGCTGAGCCAGGAGGATGGCTTGAGCCCAGGAGTTCACGGTTATAGCAAGCTATGATGAAGCCACTGCACTCTAGCCTGGACAACTGAATGAGACCTTGTTTCTAAGAATAAAAATAATAAAATAAAACATAGGCCTTGAACTCCAGGAATTTTTTTTATCTGGTTGGGAAAACAATACACTCCCGGGAAAGCTAACTCCCAGTATGAACTCCCCATAAAGTACAGGGACAGGAGAAATGACCAGGCCACCTGTGGTGGAGGAGGGTGGAGTGAGGGATGTGTGGGGGCCCCTTTGCCCTGGTTCCATCTGTGAAGATCTGTAACTGTCCCATTTTACAGATGAGGAATGTGGAGCCCAGAGAAGTGAAGCGTGTGCCCAGGTATGTTCCCACTGCTGGAGGCAAAGTGGGCTCCATGAGTCCAGGTCTGGCCCCTTTTCCCTGTTACAGCCCTACTGGCTGCCTCCCGATGCTGTCTGACCCAGGCCTCCTAGTTGCTGGCCCTAGTGTCCCCTCATATTCCCGCATCCTCCACTTTTCTAGAAAATTCTCTCTTTTAAGAACCAAGTGTGAAGCAAATACTGTACTTGGACTTGGGACCGACTGGACCGTTCAGGCCATCGCTGTGCTGTCTCTCCCTGACACCTGCACTCCACGAACCACACAAAGGACTCACTGGCTTGGGGCTGGGTGGGGCTGGGTTCGGCTGGGGGAGGGTGCGTGAGTCACCGTGGCTAAAGGAAATGATCCAGGAAGGATGTGGTTTGGGACACTGACCGCTAACCTTTCTGGCCCTCTGTGTTCCAGGCAATGCAGGGGTCCCTGTACTGTGATCGTTTCCAGGAGTTTGTGCTGTTCTCCCAGGGGCTGAGCAGGGGCTGCCCGGGAGACAGTGGCTGCTCACTCCTTGCATTTATTTCTTCCATGAGCTCAAGGGCACCCATGAAGGAAACCATCTGCTGCTCAGGCAAGTTCCTTCTGCGCAGAGAGAATGGCCATTGCACTCTTTGCTCTTCTGATGTGCCCAGCACATCTCTCTTCCCGGTTAATTCCGGTCCCAAGGAGGGGATGCGCACTGACGACCTGTGGGCAGTGGGGGGCCCTGGCAGCTGCCTTCTAGCAGCGCACACTCCCCACCCCTTTGGGCAGCACCAGCTTCCACGGGGGGGGGGGGGGGCCTTCCAAAGGCAGGAAAAGAGCCCAAGAAAAGGTATGAACGGTGGTGAAGCTTGTCTTTATTAACGAGCAAGCAAACACATTTTAATTAAATCGCAAAGATACAAATCTTTGGTTCACTCTTGCAATCTAGCAGAATGTATGTCAGGGAGGAAAATTTACACAGTGAGACTATTCGAATAAGTATTTTCTAGTTGACAACATCAGCAGGGGCAGGTCGGGGGCGGGGAGAAGAGCAGGAGTGGTTATCTTGCAGTCGCACAAAGAAAAGACTCATGCAGGAATCCTCACCGCCCAGGGTTGTGTTTATTTGAAACTTGGAATAGTTTTGTCCCAGTTGGCCGATCTTCCTCTCAAGGAGAAATTATAGGAACTAAGATGGGGGAGGGGTGGGGCCCCTGCATGGAGAGGGAGGTTGGAGATGTCCTGGCTAGTGCTGTCAGTGGCTGGCTGGCCGCTCTTCCACTGCAGGCCCTTGGGATGCAAGCCAGGCTCTAAGTCCTCTCCTGATTTCTAGTCACTTCTATGCTTCCAGCAGAGAGCATCGGCTCCTTACTGAGGAGTATAAGTCTCAGCTTTGCCATATCTTTGCTGTGTGACCTTGGGCAAGTTACCTAACCTCTCTGAGCCTCAGTTTACTCATCCATAAAATGGAGATGATAGTCAATCCTCCCTTTCATGACTGTGGTGAGAAGTGGAAGAAAGACTGTCCAAGATGCCTTTCTTCCCCCTCCTCCTCTTCCATCTGGGGGCCCTGCTCTTCCTTTTGCAAGTTGCTCCTCCTCCTAGCAGCTTCCTGAGACTAGATGCACACTTGTGACTCCTGTCCCCCACCTATGTCTGTGCCCTTCGGCACACCTGGGCCTATGCTTGGCTTGGAGCATTCTCCCTTTATGTTCTCGTCTCTCGTACTGGGAAACTAAACACCTGTATAACCCCCCGTCTGGGCACAGAGCAGCACATGGGAGGCCTCCTGGGGCAATCACTTTGCAAACTGCAAAGTGCTCCCAACGGCCCCTTAGGTGTCACCAACCAGGGTGCCATTTGTCATAGCAAAATGGGAACTGCCTCTGCAAGGAGTGCAGCACGTCCAAGTCTAGGCTGTGGAGAGAAGCAGGGGCTTGGGGAGACGTGGGGGGACAGTGGCCTTCTGTTCTGACTGTTGTTGCCCAGTGTAGTTTCACCCCACCCCCAACGTCCCCTGCCTCTTAGAGATGTACTGAACATCCTGCCGCTTCCCAGGGGGGACCCTCTTCCTCTTGGGACACACGCTGTTCTCCCTGCCCAGACTGGCCCCCACCCCTCTTGGTCTGGCCCTCTCCTCCTCCTCCTCCTCCTCTAGGTGTGGCCGAGCCCCCTCTCGACCCAGGAGCCTTGCTTGGACCCTGTGTGTGGGCTTGGCCCTGCCAATGCCTCCCTCTCCCCACCCCTGCCACCTGCTCCCGCCCGGAGGCTTCTCTCTGCGTATCACAATCATCCTGCTGAACCAGAGCCCCTCCCTGGCTCAGAGCCTGGCGCCTGGCAGGCTCCGAGTCTGCCCACCCTGCCATCCTCACCTGCCTTTTCTTCACCCCTCTGGGTCTCTTTTCAATGGCAGTCCTCAAGCTTTAGGGAGCATTGGAACCACCTGGAAGGCTTGTCAAAACACGGATTGCTGGGCTCCTATCCCAGAGTGTCCCCAGAGATTCAGTGCGGAGGGAGGGGTAGAGATTTGCAATGCTAACAATTTCCCAGGTGGTAGCAGCCCCACCTTGAGAACCACTGCTTTAGAGCCCGGTGTTCCAACCTGGGCACCGTGGGCATTTGGGGCTGGATAGTTCTTTACTGTGCAGACCCAGTAGGATGTCGAGCAGCATCCCTGGCCTCTAGCAGGGTGCCAGTCATAACCCTCCTCCAGATGTGACAACCCAGCTGTCTCCAGACATTGCCAAGTGTCCTCTGTGGGGGCAAAATCACCCCCCGCTGAGAACCACTGCTCTAGAACTCTTTGTCCCAGCGGCGGGGGTGGGGGGCAGACTCTGTGGGGACTTGGCAGGTCCACTGTATGTTCTGAATTACTGCCCTGGAGCCAAATCAGGCCAGCCACCTGTTTTCATAAATAAGGGCTTATTGGAACACACAGCCACACCCATTCACTGCAATAGTCTCACCGCTGCTGTCTTGCTGCAAGCGCAGAGCTGGGTGGTTGCAGCAGAGGCCATCTGGTCCGCACAGTCTAGAACATTCACTATCTGGACTTTTCCAGAGGTTTGCTGATCCCTGTTCAGACCCTGAAGGGGTCTGGTGGGATGTAATGAGGTGGAGGGACCCAGGTGAGCGCCCTCTTCCACCCGAGGGAAGGGCAGGTCCTCCCTGCTGAGCTCCATAAGGGGGCTTCCGCTCCCAGGAGGTTCCTGCATGCATCAGCGGGGGACACTGAGGCCCGACAGGCTGGCTTGGGGCCAGACTGGGCTTTCGACCGCTGCCTGATTCGTGACCAAGCTGCGCTCACCTCACTTTGGCCAGACCTGGCCTCTGCTTACCTGTGGGTAAACGAGCTCTGCACACAGCCCTGAGGAGAGGGAACCAAGGTGGCAGGTTCTGGGGCAGGCGCAGACATATATGGCAATTGTCATATAGCATTTGTCTGATATGTCAAAGGGAAGAGAGAAGAAGAGAGGCGTGGGGGCAGGTTGGCAGGAGGAAGGACCCCTCATTCATTCATTCATTTAACATTTTTGGAGCATCCGCTGAGTCCTGGGCACTAGATAAAGGGCACAGCGAACAAGATACTGTCCTTGTCCTCTTGGGTTTGACAGGGCTTTGGGGAGACAAGCCAGGAAGGGATGATTGTCCTGGAGGAGCGTGGGTGACTGGAACACGCAGGAGGTGCCTAACGCAGTCCTGCCAGTGGGGTCGGAGAGGACTTTGAAGACACTCAGTACCTGTTTGTGAGCCATGAGTCTACCCTGTTCCCCTCTCTCCAACCGGACAGCTTTTATGCCCCCCAGGTCTGTTCCCAAGTGCTCCAGCTAGGAATCAGCTCAAGTCTGTGCCCTGATTTCCACTCCCTGTGAGCTGAGCTCTCTGCCCCCACGGGGAGGGCCTCAGCCTCTCCCCCACCCCCATTTCTCTTGCACAAACCACGAGCAATGCCAGGCTGTCGGCTGCCACCGAGAAGGACAGCAGAGTTGCCGCATCTGGGGCACTGCTCATGCTGCCCCGCTGCCTGGCCACCGTCCTCCTCCTGTCTCCCGTCCTTCTCCATCCAAGTCCCATC
Organism: Eulemur rufifrons; assembly: GCF_041146395.1. Taxonomy (NCBI): domain Eukaryota; kingdom Metazoa; phylum Chordata; class Mammalia; order Primates; family Lemuridae; genus Eulemur; species Eulemur rufifrons. Next base: position 6,401,524 of record NC_090991.1, read on the forward strand.
TCCGTTTTCTTCGCAGCCATCACAAACACTGCCTCATTCTCGAGGGGTGACCCTAGGTGGTGGGTGGCTGTGGATAGTGGTGCTGTGTGTGGGTGGTGTCAGGGCCCCACAGTGTCCTCTGTATTCTCTGAAGCCGAATCCAGCGCCACCATGCCCTGCCTGCTGGGAGCTCACCGCAAGTATTTCATAAGCGGGCGAATGAATGAACAGCATCCCAGTGGCCCGAGGGACACGGTGGCTGTGTCCAGATCTAACTCCTTACACCTGCCCAGCGCTGAGCAGTTTGCAGGGCACTTTGAAACGTCACCTAGCTCATCACCACCCAGAGTTTATGAGGTCAGCAGAGTGGGTTCCGTGTCTATTAGGGTTCTCCATCAGTATGGGTGGGAAGCAAATGGCTTTCTTTTTTTAGTGGTAAGAAAATGGCTATGGCTAAATTAATCAAAAAGGACAGGTCTGAGAAGGGCATAGGGAATCTCACAGAATTAGTGGAAAACTGCAGGATCCTTCAGAACAGGAATGTGACTCTCTCTTTAGGACAACTGTGCAGAATGAATTCGTCTGTGTCCCTCTGCTCAAGACTGTCATCTTAGGGGACAGTATCAGAGGGGCTTGGTTTAGGGCGGGTGCCTCGTGTCTCAGGCTCTCTGCTGGACAAAGCCCCTTGGGGTCCACAGGCACTGCTGACTCTCTATGTCACCTCCATTCGTCCTCTCCACTTGCTCTGCTTCCCGCAGCAGCCGAATCCACGTCTCCTCCCTGTTCCCCAGCTCAGGTAATGGCACTGTCACCCTCCTGGTCACCCACACTGGGAGCTGGGAACGGGGAGTGCTTCCTCGCTGCCTCCTCCAAGCCTCCGGCTCATTTGCGCCAATTTTACGTTTTTGGCCTGTAACTCTCGCCATTCTGGTGAGCACTGCTGAAGTTCAGGCCCTTAGCGTCTTTCCCCTCCCCGACGGCAGCCTTTGCCTGAAGGGTCTCTCCCCTCTGGTCTCGAGTACACACCACGTGCACCCAACCGGCTGCAGAGGCGTCTCTGTACATTGCAAATCTGGCCATACCCTCCGTTCCTCAGAAAACCCCAAACAGCACCTTGCTGCCCATGGTATGGCTTTCAGACTTCTTGCCCTTGACTTACTGCAAGAAATTTAGTTTACATTGCAATTGATTTTATTTTATACAATACACTTATTTATATAACAGAAGTAAAATTTACAAGAATCAATATTTACCTGAGTTTCTATTCTATATCGCTTTTTAAAACTGCTGACCAAGGACCCACTAAACTGATTTTATGACCCACTTGTGGGTCATGATCTGTTTGAAAAATATTGGCTTGGCCGGGTGCAGTGGCTCACACCTGTAATCCTAGCACTCTGGGAGGCCGAGGCAGGTGGATCATTTGAGCTCAGGAGTTTGAGACCAGCCTGAGCAAGAGCGAGACCCTGTCTCTACTAAAAATAGAAAGAAATTATATGGACAACTAAAAATATATATAGAAAAAATTAGCCGGGCATGGAGGCGCATGTCTGTAGTCCCAGCTACTCGGGAGGCTGAGGCAAGAGGATCGCTTGAGCCCAGGAGTTTGAGGTTGCTGTGAGCTAGGCTTACGCCACGGCACTCTAGCCAGGGCAACAAAGTGAGACTCTGTCTCAAAAAAAATTAAAAAATAATAAAAAAAAGAAAAATATTGGCTTAAAGGATAAAGCTGAATTCCTTTGGAATAGTATAGAAGGCTCCTTGGTAACCCAGCCCCTACCTCCCAGGCCTGACCTGCTCCTGCTGTGATAGGCAATTGTAAGTCTCTTTTCTTTGAATTCCTTTATCCATCCGGTGCTGGGTCTCACGGTGGTACCTTTGCCTACCCTGTTTCTCTGCCTGAATTGTCCTCTTCCCCTCCTTCCCCGCTCTCCACACCTCATTCTCCAAGACTCAGCTCATCTCATGGGGGTGGGAGCCTCCCCTGTGCCCTCCGAGCACCTTGTGTGTGGTACTGGCATATCTTAGCTGTACACGACTGTCTCATAATCATGTATGTTCCCAGACCTGTCATGGGCCTACCGAATCACAGTCCTGGGAGGTGGCGTGACGAATCTGCATTTCTATGTAACTGCCTTGGTTGATTCTCATGCACAGGAGCACTGACATTTGAGCCTTCTTGGTCTAGAGACCTTTGGTTCCTCTAGGCTACTGACCGTGCTCTTCACCCATGGGTACCCCAGGACAATGGCGTCCAGCATCTCACCCGTCCTGTGCTTGGGGAATCTCCTGCCGTATCGTCTTGATGGGAGACAAAACTTATTCCCCCACAGAAGCCAGAAGGTTCAGGTACTGCTTTCCCAGCTCCCTGGCTCACCTACCTGGGACCTTGAATCAGGAGCTGGTGACCCAAAGCAACAGAGATGGGGGAGAGTGCACTGGTGGTGGCGTCGCAAGGTCCCGTTCCCAGCGGCAGCAGCCAGTGGAGAGAGCTGGGGACCAGTGTCCACATGACAGGGGCGGGGGGCCTGGCTCTTCTGCATGATTTTGGTTTTGCCTCCCGACTGGCTGCCCACTTTTGGAGTTGGCTCTCCAGTGTTTGTGGCCATTCTGGGACGCACTCAATATCCTCTCGATTAATTGCGTTTCTTCTTAAATCTACCAGAGTTGACTTCCTTTGCTGCTTACAAGTACGAACCCTCGCAGTCACACCAGCACCTTGCACAGGTAAGTATTTGCTGTACAGTGGATGGATCACCCAAGACGCAAAGCTGCTGCTGGCTTTCATCTCAATCTCTTTTAAGTCCACCTCGGCCCCCACCCCGAGCACCTAGCAACCAACCCTTGACCTCTCTGGACATGAGGGCTGGGGTTGGCAGAGACCCAGCTTGCGTTTCTTCACTAGGAGACACGGTTCATCCCGTCTGTCCTCCGTGACAGCTGTGGGTAAGAGGGTGATGAGCAGGCAGGCTGGCGGGCTGGGGAGAGTGCCGCTCCCACTGGAGCAGGGAAAATGGGTTCAGGCTTTCAGAGCAGAAAGCAGCAATTAGGACGTTCTCTGGCTTCGGCTTGCTAACTAAGTGTATCTGATTTCCTCCGGGAGCAGGGATTCTCGTGGAGAAAACACATTTTCTTCTCATTGACGACCATCTTCCCACTCTAAAGCTCTCAGCTGAGAGCAGCGGATGAGGATTAGGGTCAGGGTCAGGGTTAGGGGCAGCACGAGAAAGCTGCCAGCCCTGGGGGAGCCTGGAAGGCCCTGAAGCGCCAGCCTTGCTGCATGGGCTGTGATGGGCGATGGTGAAATGATGGCAACGCACATACCAGTGGCTCTCTGGCAGGTCCTGCCCCCTCAGATGGAGCCGTTGAGGTCAGTCTAGTGAAGGGACTGTTCACGGAGCAGGACAAAGACAAACGCTGCAGCTCGGGAGCTGCCGCAGCCCTGGGCCAGTCCACACCGCCTGTCGGCCCGGGGGCGAGGAGACGGGGCTGGACCTGGAACCCAGACAGGCAGGGAGGGAGTGGGGGGAATAACTACCCTGGCCTCTCTCTCCCCCTGCCTTGGTTTCCCGTCAGTGCTCTAGTGCTCTGGTGGCTGCACCCAGCTGGAAGCCCCGAAGACCAACAACCTCCTGGAGCGGAAGCAGAGAGAAGAGTGGGAAGTGAACCAGGAGCAGCAGACTGAACATCCAGAACAACAGCAAGGACACTTCCTCTGAGCTGTCACGGGTCCGGGGTGTACAGCAACTCATGCGATTCTGGGAGGAAGCTTAGGTGCTAAATCCCATTTTACAGATTTAGAAAAGTGAGGCACACAGAGATCAAATAGCTCTGCAATCCCCAAGCCCCAGTACTGGTGTGTGGCCTGTTAGGAACCAGGCTGCACAGCAGGAGGTGAGTGGTGGGTGAGCTAGTGAAGCTTCATCTGTATTCACAGCCTCTGCCCATCGCTCACATCACAGCCTGAGCTCCACCTACCCTCGCTCCTTGCCCCCAACTGTGGAAAAACTGTCTTCCATGAAACTGGTCCCTGGTGCCAAAAAGGATGGGGACGGCTGAAATAGCTCACTCAAAGCCAGTGTGAGAGTAGGTGCAATTCAGACCCAGGCAGTCCAGATCCAGAGTCTGAGTTCTTACTGTTATGCTGAGCTGCCCATAAGGGAGCTGTGAGCTACACACGGCTATTTAAACATGTATTTGTTGAAGTGAGATAACATTAAAAATCCATCAAGTCCCACGAGCCACATTCCAAGTGCTCCCTAGCCGCCTGTGGCTGGCGGCTGTCCCGTGGAACAGCACCGATGGAGCACACGTCCACGCTCCCAGAGCTTTCTCTGGGACAGCCCTGCATTAGCCGTGGATGCTGCGGACCCCTTAGTTCCTTTGCAAAACAAACTGATCCAAACTCCCATCAGTAGCTGTGGTGCTCCTGGGGCGGAGAGGGCAGAGGTCAGACTGATTTGAAGATTCTTGTGACATCTCATTGCCTTCTCGATGGCTGCCTGATAATGTAGCCTCAAGTGCAGCTCAGCGGAGATAAAACTGAGAGCTTTATACAGGCCATGCCTTTTCTCACATTCTAAAACCCCTTTCCTGTTCTGCCTTTTCCTATCACAATATCAAGGACACCCCATAATAAGCAAAAGCATTTATATCAAAAGAGACGGCAGAGGTGGCCAGCACATCCGGCAATCTCATCCTCACTCTGTTTTGGAGATATTTGTCCTCGGGGCTTCTGAGCTGCTGGCGTCCTGTGATGTACGGCATCCTTCCCTCAGTTCCCTTGAGAACATCCTCTGTTGGGTTTAATGATCCCCACAGATATCATACAGACATCGATATATCATCTCCTAAATGTCCAGCATTAGTGGACAAGATGAGTGCCGAAGAGGATATCAATCCTACTTCTCAGGTAGGCTGGAGGTGAAGTCTAGCTCTGTCGAGACTGGGAACACTGCAAAAAAATGTGGGTCAATATCAGATGACCTTCCCTACCGACACAGAGATGCGGGGTCTTAGCAATCCATAAAAGCACTTTCTGGGAGAGGAAGTAGAAAGTTATCTCTGAGCCACTGATATTTCTACCTCCTAGCAAAAATGAGTGCTAGCTTTTATATACACAGTCTCACACACGATCCATGTGTACCTTGCCACGTGTATGATTATGCTGTGTAGAATCTTTGCTCAATGTATCTGCAAACATCTTTGCATTTCATTTTGTTGTAAATAATAATTGCAGCTGATCCTCATTGTTGCTTATTGTGCACCAAGCTCTGCGCACTTCACATCCATTACCTTAATTCCCGCAGTAGTAACAATAAGATAGGAACCACTATTATTCCTATCTTACAGATGGAGAAGCCAAGGCCCAGAGGGAGAAAGTGTCCTGCCCAAGATCACACAGCTAGATTGGTGGTAGAAGTAGGATGGTAACTAGGTCTGTTTGACCCCAAACCCATGCTCTTCCTGCCACGACACTATGATTCTACAACAGTATTTTAGCTTTAACTTTAGCGATGACCTTTTAGATCTTGAATGCATTAAGGGAGGTTTTCCAGAAGCCTAATAGATAAAACAGACAAAGTAGAGCTGGGCTGGTCGGGAGGGGGGTGGGAAGCTGCCAGTCCCACCGGCTCTCGTCTCCTGGCACCTCCCACCAGACACCACCACTGAAACACAAGGAAGCACTTGGACTCAGAAAAGGCCAGTTTGAAAAACTCGGTTTGCACACTTCTTTAACAGACTGTGTGCAGTATTCACCTTTACGGATGTAGCATCATTAATGCAGCTGACTGCCTCTTGCTGTGATAAGCAGTCTTGATCATACATCTTGGATGGCACTTTCATGTTTTCCTGGATGAATTTCCAGAAGTAAAATGTTTGGGTCAAAAAGTGTGCCCATTTTAACACCAAACTCTCCTTTGGAAAAGGTAAAACTCCGTAAATTCCCACGTGCAGTGCCAGGTTCTGCACATTTTCCTCACGACTGGGTTTTATTACTTAAAACCAATATTTGCCAATTATATATGCAAGGGTGCATTATAATTGTGTTAGTTTGCATATTTTGGCTACTAAAAATATCAGACACTTCTACTTGCTTTTCTTCTTTTGCACAAAATCAGTTCATATCCTCTGCTTTTTATTTTTCCCCTATTGAAACAGTGGGGCTTTATTATCTATTTGTGAAAGTTATTTATAATGTAGGGCTATTCATCCTTTGTATGTCATATAGAATATGCATATGTACATATATGTTATATGTGTCATGTAGAATATGTCATATTGAATTTTATCTTTTATTTATAGTGTTTTTGGTTTGTGGAAGTCTTCATATTTAGACTATAGAGTCAGATAAACATTCACCTGTATCTTTTAATTCTTTGATTCTTTTCTAATATTCAAAATATTTTGGGGGTACAAATGTTTTCATTACGTGTATAACTTTATAATGCTTAAGTTGGGGCTTTTAGTGTGCCCATCACCCGAATAGTATTTATTGTACACAACAGGTAAGTTTTCACCCCTCACTACCCTCCCAACCTTTCCCCTTCTTGGTTTCCAATGTCCTTTACATCTCTTTGTGCCCATGTGTGCCCATAATTTAGCTCCCAATTATTAGTGAGAACATGTGGTGTTTGTTTTTCCATTCCTGAGATACCTCAGTTAGGATAATGATCTCCAGTTCCATCCAAGTTGCTGCAAAAGATAGTATTTCATTTTTTATGGCTGAATAGTACTCTGTGGTGTGTGTGTGTGTGTGTGTGTGTGTGTGTGTATACACCACATTTTCTTTATTCACTCATGAATTGATGGGCACTTAGGCTGATTCCCCATCTTTGCAATTGTGAACTGTGCTGTGATAAACATTTGCATGCAGGTGTCTTTTTGATAAAATGGCTTCTTTTCCTTTGGGTAGACACCCAATAGTGAGGTTGCTTGGTCAAATGGTAAGTTTACATTTATGTCCTTAAGGAATCTCCATACTGTTTTCCATAGAGGACGTACTAATTGGTAGTTCTACCAACAGTGTACAAGCACTCCTTTCTCTTTGCATTCATGCCAGCATCTATTGTTTTTTGACTTTAATAATAGCCATTCTGACAGGGTTAAGGTGGTATCTCATTGTGGTTTTAATTTGCATTTCCCTGATGATTAGTGATGTTGAGCATTTTTTCTTAGGTTTCTTGGCCATTTGTCTATCTTCTTTTCAAAAACTTCTGTTCATGGGTTTTGCACACATTTTAATGGAGTTTTATTTCTTGCTGATTTGTCTGAGTTCTTTGTAGATTCTGGACATTAGCCCTTTATTGTATGTATAGTTTATGAATGTTTTCTCCCATTCCGTTGGTTGTCTATTTACTGTGTTATTTCCTTTGCTGTGTGGAAGCTTCATGGATAGGTAGAATCAACATTGTTAAAATGTCCATACTGCCCAAATTGGTTTACAGATTCAATGCAATCCCCATCAAAATACCAACATATTTCAAAGATCTAGAAAAAGTAATTCTAAGCTTCATTTGGAACCAAAAAAGAGATCGAATAGCCAAAGCAATCTTAAGCACTAAAGAACAAATCTGGAGGCATCACATTACTGGACTTCAAATTATACTGCAAGGCCATAGTAATCAAAATAGCATGGTACTGGTATAAAAGTAGACACATAGACCAATGGAACAGAATAAAGAACCCAAAAATGAAACCAACTACCTACAACCAACTGATCTTCGACAAAGCAGACAACACACACTGGGGAAAGGAAGCCCTATTCAGTAAATGTTGCTGTGAAAACTGAATAGCCAGGTGCAGAAGAATAAAACAGGACCCCTATCTCTCACCATAAACAAAAATTAATTCAAGATGGATAAAAGACTTAAATGTATGGCATGAAACCATAAAAATTCTACAAGAAAACATAGGAAAAACTCTTTTAGACATTGGCCTGGGCAAAGACTTTATGACTAGGACCCCAAAGGCAAATACAACAATAATTCTTCTATTCTTTTAAACCTTGAATTCTTTAATCTATCTGAAATTTAATGTGTTATACTATATAATAAAGTGAATTATTTCATTTTCTTGTCTGAGCACAATAGCCAGAACTTACAGAATAGTATTCAAGTTTAGCACAGTGTCTCTCAACACCTTTGCCCCCCCTCCCCCGGGGGACATTTGGCAATATGTAGAGATATTTTCGTTCATCGCCACCAGCAGTGGGGAGGGCGGTGTGTGTGCTGCTGGCATCTGGTAGCTAGAGACCGGGGATACTGTTACATATCCCACAATGCATAGTCTCCCCACCACAAAGAATTATCTGGACCAAAATGTCAGTGGTGTTGAGGTTGAGAAAACCTGTGTTAACTGTTAGTGGAGCTGGCAAGTCCCTTTTGCTTTTTGGGCTTTCGCATTGCAAACAAGAGCTTGCCTTAATATCTCCGATCCCTCTGAGAAGCCTCTGGAAATTTATTGTCTGCCACAGACAGAGTGGGCAGCCAGGGCTATGAAGAATATGCAGCCACCTGGGCCAGCACTGAATAAGAAATAAAGAAAAGCAATGCAGACGTACATTACACATTAATAGTGTGTAATGTTGTTCTTCCTGTCTTGCGGCACCCGTGCTTCCTTGACAAAGGGGAGTAAGAACCTCTTCAGCTGCTCTCCTATTGATTCTCTCCTGGAACTTCAGATCATCAGTCAAAGGCAGGAAGATGATTACTGGAGTGACAAAGACCTGGGTTTGAATGCCAGCCCTGTCCTGCTGGCTTTAGGTGTGAGACTCCAGGGAAGGTCCTTACCTGCCTTGGTCTCTGAGCCTGTTCCCATATAGCAATCACTTACTTTTGATGTCATAAAGTATATCTTATACTTCATAGGTAAATACCTAGCCCAATATCCGGAACACAGTCAGCACTTATTACACATCCCCTGGAGTCTGAGGCATGAGCACCTAATGCTGCTGCTACCTTCCTGCTCAGTCCTGAGGGAGGCATGGAAAGCAACCTGGGTTCTCGTGGCCATTGCTTTGGCAAAACCCCCTGGAGCCCAGAAGCCAAGAGAGGCGGCCAGCAATGAGCACCTGGCCAGGGCTTTCTGTCAATTACTTTTTAAATGCTTACCACAAACCTATGTGATAAATAATTTTATTATTTCCATTTTACAGATGAGGAAACTGGGGCACAGTGGTTAATACCTTGCCCAATGTCACTCAGCTAGTTAAAGGCAGCGCTGGGATTCTAGGGTCCTGCACTTCATCCCCCAGTCATGCCGCCTCCCCACCGCCCCCAGCAGCACAGCTGGAGGGCCCCCCCCCACCACTCCACCACCAAGGTTTTTCCTGTAGTCCCTGTCACCGAGGGCACCGAGCCCCTTGCTTTGAGCTTGAGGCCTCTCCTGTGGGCAGCGCTGGCTGGATGCCGGGGAGAAGGGGCTGGCGTTTCATCTGTGGTCCTTGCTCATAGCAGCTGCCAGGGCCCACTGCCAGCCGGCAGAAGTAGCTCTCTAATCAAGCACATCCCCAAAGGGCCTGCCGCTCCCCAGCATCCCAGAACCATCCCTGAGGAGCTCAGATGGCAGCCTGACCAGCCTCGTGATCTTGGGAAATGTACTTAACCTCCCCATGCCTTCACTGGCATCTGGAGGAGATTTAATTACATGGGAATGAGCCTGCCTCTTGCAGGGCCTGCCTCTTAATCACCAGCTGGAAAATGCAGCCATCTAAGAAACAGGCAGGCCACCCCACCACGACCTCATTAGCTAATCCTATTAGTCTCCTCAGCTCCTCTCAGCTCAGCTGCAGGACTGCAGGGAAGGGGGACTTCTGGAGCAGAGGACTCCTCGTCCAGGGATGCTGCATCTGGGTGAGCTGCTCCTTGGACACGTGGCAGGTGTGGCCTGGGCGTGGCAGCGGGGCGGGGTGGAAGGTTTCTAGCCTGTACCCAGAGCAGGCCAGTGTGACAGCTGCATGCCCAGGGCCAGCCTTCCTCTCTGTGGGGGTCCCACCAACAGCTCCATTCTCAGTGCCTCAGTTGGTCACACCAGGGCTCTGATGCAAGGCATGGTACATGCAGAATATATCATTTCATCCCCACAACAGTTCCGTACCTTCCACATTTTACAGGCCAAGGAAACTGAGGCTCAGAGTAGTCAAGTGGCTTTCCCAAAGACACCCAGCAGCGGAAAGGGATTGGAGCCTAGTTTGGGTTAACTACAAGGGCCACACTTTTGGAACAGCTATGAAGGTATCAGGATGCATCTATAACAGGTTCCTGCAAAGTGCCCATACTTCTGAGTTAGAACTTACAGCGTGTGTCAGGGGATTGCTGGAGACTCAAAGTCCTTCTCTCCGCAGGACAGAGAGGCCCCTTATTACTGAGTGCTTTCATGGGGCTCTGGCCTTCTGCAGTGCTGGTCTATTGGAAAAAACATGGTATCAGGGAATTGGTCTCTCAGGGACTTGGCTTTGTAGGGGGAGTTTGAGCAGTAGCTGTCCCTTGCTGTGTGCACTCAGGCCCCTGCCATACAGGTCATCCCACTGCCCCCTCTTGTGTATTTTCCACAATATTGTTTCCACAACAATATTTCCAGTCCCACATGTGCTTCTAGAGCCTTGTCACTCCCTCAGTTTAGAGATAGAGTCTATTTCACCTCCCCTTGAGACTGCCTCAATGAATAGAATATGGCAGGAGAGATGCCATGTGACTTCTGAGACTAGTCCTAAAAGGCAAAATAGCTTTCACCTGTCTCTTTCTATCTCGAGGCTCTTGCCATTGAAACACAGCTGCCATGCTGTGAGGAAGCCCAGGCCACAAGGGGAGGCCACGTGTGCGTGTTCTGGCAGATGTGCTGGCTTGGGTGCTGGGCAACAGGCAGCACCAACCAGCAGATACAGGAGAGAGGAAGCCTTCAGGTGATTCCCACCCTCAACCTCCAAGCTTCTCCTGCTGATGCTAAGAGGAGCAGAACCAGGCTATTCCTACTGAGCCCTGCCCAATGTGCAGGTCTGTGAACAAAAGAAATGATGCTATTGTTTTACACAGTCATAGTAACTGGGACATCCTGAACTCACTGCTTCCAGGACGGCCCACTGTGCTCACACACAGGGCTGCCCACCCGAGTTGTGCAGGTTGTGGCCTGCACAGGCCTGGGCTCAGCTCACTAGTCCGTAGGTCAGGGCTGCACCAGCCTGCAGGGGTGCCTTTTCGCAAGTGGTCTTGCCGGGGGCGGGGCACCGTTTCCTTTTTCCTGCAAGGGCACAGTGTGGGCTGGCTGCCTCCCTGCTCACAGACCTTAAGTTCCTGGAACATTTTTCTTAGTATTGAATAAAACCTCCACTTCTTCACTCATTTGCCCTAATTCTATTGCCTGGGTCCATGTAGAATTAATCCAGTTTCCTTCTGGTATCTTGACGGTCAAAGACGTCACCTGTGGTCTCCCTGAACTTTCGCCTTGTCTGGCTAAGACCTCATGGTTCTTTTGGCCTTTCCTCTTAGGAAGGTTCTTAGATTCTTCACCACGCTGGTTATCTTCCTCCATCAGGAGATCTCTGGCAAGTCTGTCTCCCAAGTGGGTCCCTGTCCCTAGACAGGATCTGGCCTGCACCTGAACTGAGTACGCGGCAGGCTTCCTGGTGGTGTTTCCCAGCATTCCTGAAAGGTCGGGTCAAGCAGGCGTTGAGTGCTGGCTCCAGGAGAGGAACAGTGTCTGCTCCTGGGGCCTGTCTGTGGGGACTCCTCGCTGCCCAAGGACACAGCCCCATCCCTGTGCCTGGGAGGCCGGCCAAGCAGGCATCACCCCACGCATCCCTGCCCACTGCCTGAAGGTGCAGAGCTGGGCCCGTACTTTCCCACAAGGCCAACAGCAGCACCCAGCAGCTCTCCCTAGTGTCAGGACACTTTCCTCACCTCCCGTGGGGGCCCCCCGTACTCATTAATCAGTTTTTCTCCACTCCCTATCCCTGCAACCTCTGGCCAGTACTGGTCTACTTTCTACCTCTATTAATTTGCCTGTTCTGGGTATTTCTTACAGTATGTGATATTTCATACAACACACGACCTTTTGTGTCTGGCTTCTGTCACTTAGCATAATGTTTCTGAGGTTCATAGGCTTCATGGCATCTGTTTCTACCCCTGACCCCGTTAGATGTGCTGGCCCTGGTCAGTGGTTGGTCCCTGCCTTCTACCTTCTGGCCTGGGTGACCTTAAAACTGTCACTGGGTCTCAGTGTTGGGGGTCAGAAAACATGGGACATCACTACGAGGGCCGTGGCCCGAATCCACCTTTCTGTTCCAGGTGGGGAAGACGGGAGGTAAGAGCCTTTTCTGAGCTCAGATCCTCGTTTTGCCCTGGGAGGGGCCGATGGTCCCTTTGGCCACTCAGAGCTGGGCGTGGGTGGGGCCCTGGTAAGAGGTTGGTATAGAACACAGCCCTCCCTGGCCGCCCTCACCCAACCTTCGGGGCTCCAGCCAGGCCAGCAAAGACCCCTCAGCCCTTTTCTTCCTGGACTCCTTCCTGCCTTCCAACACCCACGGGAACTGGCCCATCAGAAAGGTCAGAGCCCATGGGCCCATCTGGCTCTGGGTGTGGCCAGCTCCTTCCTGGGCAGTGGCGACTTTTGCCACTGCAAGGACACGGGACAGAGCCCACTCAGGCTCTCTCTGGTGCCCACGAGAAGGGGCAGAGGGAGGGAGAGTCGGAGGTCTGGAGAGAAGAGTGAGCACCACGCTCTCTCCCCTTCACCTTCTTCCCAGAGACAGTTTCTTCTGCACTTTGCATTTCTCTCTTTCGCATTTCCCCGTTATCTCTGCATGTCTCTCCCACATGGCCACATCTCACTCACAGGACAAGCCAGAGGCCTTGCAAGGCTGAAAGGTCCCACTGATGTGCCTCCTCTTCCTCTTCCCTCTCACCTCATCTTCTTCATGTTCTTGAACACCCTGGCTCAGCTGCCACCTCGAGATCTTTGTGTCTGCTGTTCCTGTTCTTCCCCCAGATATCTGCACACTGCCTCCTCTCCGCCTTTGCTCAGATGGCGCCCGCTCTGCCACTCGGCCTTAAATTCCAGCACTTGGTCCTGTCCTCCTCTTACCTTGGTTTTTTCTTAGCATCTTAGCATGATGCTAAGTGCGTGTGTGTGTGTGTGTGTGTGTGTGTGTGTGTGTAGTTACTTACCTGGTTTCCTGTCTGTCCATTCAACTAGAAAGGAACTTCCATGATTTTGTCCGTTTGGTCTAGCGCTGTGTCCCCGGTGGCTGGCACAGAGCACTTGCTTGGGAAGCATTTGTTGAATGAATGCATGGGTGCCTTGTACTCCTGCCAGGGGGCCTGAAGCCTTGATGCAGACGCTGTCTCCTAGCCCCGAGTATGGGGAGAGACGGATTGGGCGTACATGTGGCTGTCTCCGTTAACCCCGCATCATCGGCTTCAGTGTAGGTGAGGTCAGAGCTGGCTCCACCTCGGCCGGGGGTCTGGCCAGACAGGTCTGGGGAGGAAGGCAGGTGTCTGACTGTAGCCTAGACTTTAACCCAGACTTTCCCAAATACAGATAACATTGCCTGACTTGCACAAGTGAAACTTGAAATTCAGGAAATCCAGTTTTCTGTGTGGACAACCCTTGGGGAACCTTTTTCTGGGTGGTGTGAACTGGTTGACCCGAGATCATTCTGGGTGTTGCAGTCTTCTCAGCAGAGATAGTAGGGAATGGGCTGGAGTCTGGGAGACTTTCCTGAGTTCTGGTATCCAACAACAGTGATGAACAGGGTGCAGTAAACAAAAAGGAGACCCATAATCCTGGAGGGGAGGATAGGAATGGGAAATTCCCATTTAGGGTTGAGTTTGGATTATTTAGAAAAGAAGGAGAGTCTTAGTCCAGGGAAAGCAGAAGGTGTCTCTAATGTATTGTGACGTTGTCGGGTGTGCGTGGCTATATGTGTGTGGTATCTGTGTGTGTGTGTGTGTGTGTGTCTGCATCTCTGTGTGCCTTTGTGTATGTATCTCTGTGTCTGTGTGTGTTGAAGAAATGGGAATCAGAGGGGCAGTTCTGGGTTCTTCGTGATATTTGCAATAATCTCTGGTGTGCCTGGTGTTTTAGTGGCAACACGGCTCTCTGAGAAGTGAGCATAATTGCTTCATATCCTTCTGTTTTATTTCTCTAACAGTGGTTTTTCAGCCGTGGCTGCACGTTAACCTCATCTGGAGAGCTCTATACAATACCGGTGCGTGAGTATCACCACACACCAGTTAAATCAGTCTCTGGACGTGGGACCAGGGCACTGGCATATTTCTGAAGCGCTGCAGGTGACTCTAATCGCAGCCAGGGCCACTCTTTACTGCTGCAGTCTCCCGCGCATCCAGACTCTGTAGTGGGAATTAGGGGAAACCACACTGAGCCTGGAGCCTGGGGTTTTGGTACTGACTCCATCGTTAAATTGTCTTTGACCTTGGGCAGGCTACTCTGTCTTTCTGGTCCTTAACTTTTTTCCTTCGTGTGTTAACCCTTGTAGAGACCAAAAAACAAGGCCAGAGTGGGTGCACTGTTACAACAAAGTGTAGAGAGCAAAGGTGACGGAAAGGTACGGCAGGCTCTGAGCAGCCCAAGACCAGCCAAAGCTGGGTGTGCCTATGCTTGTAATTCTAGAAGCTGACACTAGATGGCACCCAATTCATGGCATGGCCCCCTAAGATCTCATTTGATAACAATTTCCTGCACCCTTTAGTTAAAATAAAATTATTAAATAATCATCACTTAGATATTAAGGTTAGAGTTTAAATTCCCTTCTCACGCTCTCTCTGCCCAGTCAGATGGTGGTTTCCATGCTGCACAAGGCCCTTTCTTACAGTCCTCTCCTCTCGGTACTTCTGGCTGTTGTCATAAAAACCCTTCTTGGCCCTGCCCGCTCAGATTTCAGAGCAACATCAGAAAGCTTTGCCTGCTGGCAGTGAACCAGGGAGGAGGTCTGTTTGGCTCCTCTGCAGACTTAATTAGCTCTTGAGCTGAGCTTTCTGTCAATCCAGCCTTCCCTGCCCCACCTTCCCCCCTTGCTGTTAAGGGGAGAATCTCATTGTCTGCTCCCAGGGGCCCCGTTCTCTGCAGGCCACTTGAGCTTTCTTTTCTTCTGTGATCAGAAGAGTGAGATGTAGATGTCAGGGAGGGTAATTGTAAAAGCTGACTGACACTTTCTCTTTCTGCAATTAAGGAAGCCTGACTTTGGGAACTCAGCTAAATCATTCATCCCCTCTGCCTTTGAAACTCACCCCTGTGTACAAGTTACTTTGCATAAAATAACTCAGTATTTTCATAGAACCAACCCAGCAACTTGTATCCAGTTTTCTTCTAAGAACCTCGATTATTGGTTTGGTTTTTTTCCCCCACTTTCCTTGTTTGAAAACACATCTGAAATACACAGTTGTGGCTGGCATGGGTCACTTGGTGTAAATGCAAACTTTTTGGAGCCATGCACATGAAGCCGTGAACAATGACTGCCTCTGGGGAGGGGACTGGGTGTCTGAGCTGGTCCATGTTTCCACATAAAATCTGCCATGGCGGGGAGCTTGGGGGCGCATCAGCATTACTGCATCTTCCCTCCCTCAGGCCTTAGAGAATAGGATTACAGTGAGGGGACTCCTCTCACCCTGTAGTCCCACTGGCAGACTAGGTCCCCAACTGTCCTCTGTTTTAGCCTTACGGGGGCATAGAGGTGGGTTTTCCACATGAGGTACTCAGATAGAAACCAAGGAAGCGATTTGGCCACTGGGCAAATGACCGGATGTGGATGTGGTCAGAGTGACGTCCTCATGGGCCCCAGTAGGGGAAGAGCCTGTGTGGTGACCGGCAGGCAGGAGCCTGTGCAGCTTCTGGGCTCTAGAATGGGACCCTCACTCTGGTGTGTGGCAGGTCCTCTCACCTCCAGCTCTGCCCAACCGCCTCCCCTCCCCTTTCTTGGGTAGGTTCCTTGCAGTCATCACTCAACCCTCTCTTCCCACACCTTCCCTCCGCTCGTCCCTCCTTTTTGGAGTCTCCTTTTCCATCTCTGAGAAGCCCTTCCTTTCTCCAGAGGCCAGTCCTTCCATCTCTCTCTTGGTTTCTTCATTTTAGACCATTATGGCCTGTTAGAGCTGATCCTAAATTAGCCAAAGACCGGCTCTCCCTGCTTCCAGGGCAGGCAGACCTTTCTTCATCTCCCAGCCTGTTTAACGAGGCAAAGATAAGCAACAAAAGCAAAACCAGTTAAAGTTTCAGATTACAATGGTCTGGCTACTAACAGCCCACCTGTTTGTGTTTCAATAGAAACATTTCTGAGTAAAACAGAAGTTCTAGGTCAAGTCTACTTGCTCTTCTCTTTGTTCAGGCCGCAGTGAGCAGGTTTCCGGAGCAGGCGTGGCAGGCGCATTTCTAGGACTTTGCACTTGCTCTTCCCTCTGCTGGGAGCACTCTTCCTTTTGCTTTTCCAACCCCTTTCTTTTTACAGTGTTTCCCTTGGATATCTCTTCATCCTGTAAAAGCAAAATTCTCAAAGTATTTTGTTAGCATATGCCAGACTTTTATTCAACTCTCGAGTGAGGTGTGGTGAATTGTTACCGTAATGGTCCTCAACTTACCCGCTGTCCCTGCATCTGCAGCTGCCCACCCTGCTTGGCCATGTGATGTGCTTGATGTGCTTGGCGGGACATGACAAATGAAATATGAACAGAGATTCCAAAAGGACTTCTGGATGCTGAGACACAGAACCCAGTTGTCCCTTTTGCTCTGGTCAGCCACTGGCCAATCGCCAGACACGTAAGTGAGGGCGTTTTAAAGTGTTGAGTTGCCAAGTGTCCTGCCAGCTAATTATAGGTGTGTGAGCAAGCCCTGTGGACATTAGTCATGCCACCCTGGGCCAGAAGAACTTCCCAGCACACAAAACCACAAACTAAAGAAATGGTTTCTGTCTTAAGCCACTTAGGTTTAGAGTCGTTTGTTACACAGCTGAAGCTGACTGATACATGAGAGAATTAGCAGAAAGAAAAATAGCTGGTTCACTGAAGATTTCAGGAACTGGGATTTATACAGTCAAAGGAAAAAAGAATGCTAAAACAAGACTGTGAAATTCAGCTGGTTAATATCCAACCAGGCAATAAAAAGCAACCTTTGGAGTTATCATCTGTCAAGGACTCAGAGATGGTGGCATTTAGGAAATGAAAGAAAAAGTTTATCTTTGAAGTGTGCTGGGGAGTCAAACTTTTCAGAAGGGCCAGCTTGCCAAATGCAAAACACAGTGAGCCTTTAAAATAAAGAAACCGCAAAATGACCAAACTCATCAAGTTTGCATTAATCTTTTCATGATTGAAAAACATCATCTTTCTAACATCGTCATGATAAACCCAAAGGTCATGGCAAATCTTCAGACAGTAGCATAGCAAAAATCAGGGATAACATGAATTTTGTTAGGGAGTGCAGGCTTATGGGAAATAGCTAAGATTTTATGATGTGGGTGACCAGAACCAGGTAGGGTGATCCTGTTATTTTTACTTAATTTTTTTCCTAGCTGTAGTGGATAAAGAACTTAATGATACTGGAATTGGGAAATATCAGTGTCAGTTTTTATTTTTACACTTCTTTCCCAGACAGAAAAAAAAAACTCTCCCTCCCCCCTGCCTTTTTTTTTGAGACAGCGTCTCACTCTGGGTTGCTCAAGCTGGAGTGTAGTGGTGCAATTGTGCCTTAAACTCCTGGGCTCAAGCCATCCTCCTGCCTCAGCCTCCTGCTTAGCTGGGACTACAGGTGTGTGCCACCACATCTGGCTAATTTTTAACTTTTTTTTTTTTTGTAGAAACGGGACCTCACTATGTTGCCCAGGCTGGTCTTGAACTCTCAGCTTCAAGATATCCTCCAGCCTCAGCTTCCCAAAGTGCTGGGATTACAGGCGTGAGTCACCACGCCCAGCTCTTTATCATTTTTATACTTTTAATTTTATGTCTAGGCCCTAATCAAGAATTTATAATGCAAACAAAGGTACATACCCCAGGAGAGTCAGCTGACCCTCAGGTAGGGATTTTTAGAAAGTGCTCTAACATGGCATGGTTGGCCACATCACTTTGTGTTATTTCTAAGTCCTAGATAGTTTTCCCAAACAGACCATTCCCCGCTCCACAAGCCCAGCTTAGGTGCCCACCTTTGGGCTGCCGCAGCACCTGAGCCCACTTCTCTCAGTCCACCCTTGTACTGTGAATGCCTGTTGTTTTCGAAGTCTCCTCGTCTAGACTGTGCCCTCCTTGAGGCCGGGGATGTGTGTTACTCACTTTGGGATCCCCAAAGCTTAGTGCTGTGCCTTTTATAAACATCTGTTCAATGAATGTATCAACGGATTGTTTCTTTGTATAATGAGGGGCAGCATTTCCCATGCTTGGCAGCACCAGAATTTCCAGGGGTGTGTTGTTAATCAGCTTCCAGATGATTCCTATAAAGTGAAGTGCTGGAGCTGGCTGGTACCGGCTGGTGAGAGCCGATCCTGAGCATCTCTTCCCAACTCTGTGTCCAGTGACAACATGTTGGTCGTTTGCAGTTGGGCAGGGTGGGAACATTAGCACCATGACATCTGCAAATGCTACAAATCAGGGCTTTTGTTTTCGAGAGTCTGTTTACCAGCACCCCACTCAGTCCAAAAGACTGGTCCAAAGACTAACGTCTGAGGATTGTTGACCTAGGGTGAGGTCAGCAAACTATGGTCTGTGGGCCAAATGCATCCTGCTGCCTGTTTTCGTACTGCCCGTGGACTAAGAATAGATTTTTATATTTCCAAAGGGCTGTAAGAGAGGAAGAAGGAGGGCTGGGGCTGCGGTGGCTCAGGCCTGTGATCCTGACACTCTGGGAGGTCGAGGCGGGAGGATCGCTTGAAGTCACGAGCTCAAGTCAGCCTGAGCAAGAGCAAGACCCCATCTCTACAAAAAATAGAAAAATCAGCTGGGCATGGTGGTGTGTGCATGCCTGTAGTCCCACCTACTTGGGAGGCTGAGGCAGGAGGATGGCTTGAACCAGGAGTTTGAGGTTGCAGAGAGCTATGATGATGACACTGCACTCTGGCTGGGGTGAGAGAGCAAGACTGTCTCAAAAAAAAAAAAAAAAAAAAAAGAGGAAGAAGGAGGAGGAGGAGAAATGAACAAGAAGGAAGGAGGAGGAGGAGGAGGAGGAGGAGGGGCAGTGGTAGTGATAGAGACCTTCTGTGGTCTGCAAGGCTTATCTAAACTTTTATGGAAAAGGTTTGCAGACCCCTGACCTAAGGACCCTCCTTAACCCTGACTGCCATTGAAGTCACCTTGAAGAGTTTTTAACACTTTTTGATGCTTGGATCCCATAGTGCCTGAGGTGAGGTCTGGGGAATCTATATATCTTAACAGCTTCCCAAGGGACTCATACTCTTCTGTCTGGGGTCCCAGGACCCCTGGCTCCCCCCTCCCTCCCTGCCCCCCAGCTGGTGCCTGTTCCCCTTTCCAGCACCCTTGACTCCCAGAGTGAGGGCCTCTTTAGGGCAGTTTCACCTGCAAACAAGTGAGAGGCGTGAGCGGGGCCTCAGGTGGGCACAACCCCAGGCTGGGGGTGTGAGGGGGTCCTGATAGCCGGGCTGTTTTGTTCGCCCCCTCACTCCCTCCCACCCAATGCTTGGAGCGCACCAAAGACATTGGGCAGAAATATTCCTACTTTGGGGTAGACTAGGGAGAAGCAACATGGGGTTTGAAGACGAAGCAAAGAATCTGCATTCTATTTATTTATCTATTTATTTTTCTAGAGCCAGGCTTCTGAAAGAATCAGCAATTTAGTGAGCTACCCTGACCACAATTTCAGAAGTGCTGACTTCAGACCTCCTTCCACCTTTGGCCCTCAACCATAGGGTGCTTTTTAGACCTCCAAGTTCTCCGGAATCAGATTGCTTGGTTCTGATTCCATCTCCACCTGTCACTCACTGTAATCTCAGACAAATTTCTTAACTTCTCTGGGTCATCTATCATAACAACCTTGCAAGGTTATGAAAAGTATTACAGGGAATAAATTATGGAAAGTGCTGGCACACAGTAAGCACTCAACTGATGTTGGTCATTATTGTATATGTTAGATCACCTGATGGTTATGAGAGCCCATTTTATAGATGAAACTGGAGCTTTGGAGGGAGGTGTAGTGACAAAGTCACTTGGACAGCGAGTTACAGAGCTAAAACGGGAACCCAGGTCTGACTTCTCGTGCAAATCTTTCTCTACTTCTGTTGACTCTGATATCTAGGTGGAGAGTTACCAGCAAGGGGAGAGGGACCACAGGCGTGTGAGTGCGTGTTTGCAATAATGATGAGAAACTTCACCTTACACTTTGTATGAGGGGCAAGTCGGTGGTTAATTTTTAATTTTGTGGGAGTTACTTCCAAACTATAGGGTTTTATGTTATGCTAAGTCCTAGAGTACACTCCAAATTAAAGCCCCTGTCACTGGAGTTCCACTGAAGCCTCGTCACAGTCAGGGAGCTGGAAGTATGTGTGAGTGTCTGTGTGTGTGGCAGGACTCTGGGTTTATGATCTGTTTCCTTTGCTGTGTCCCTCAGAGCCATCCCCCTCCCATCTGCTCTAGTACAGCACATTCAGAAACTCTTCAAGTGTTTATGATCCTATTTATAATACAAAGTAGGATCTATTCATGGATAAGGTAAGTTACAAGCACACAACCTCAAGCCACCCAACTTGCTTGTTTGGTTCATGTTTGAAATATTCAACTGGCATTCCAAATAATCTACCTCTTCTTGCTTTTACACCTTTGTTACATCTCTAGACCTTCTCTGAGTTCCTTTTGCATGCTTCCTTGATTTATAGGGAAGAAGAGATTTTTTTTTTCTTTATTGTAGGTTCCACCAAGCCCATTTCAAAAATTATGCATAAAAGGCATGAAGACTTTCACCATGCCAAGTAGGCCAAGAAGAATTTGGAATGAAGGACAGTAAAAATATAAGCCTTATCCATGGAAGGTAGAACTATATTGAGTAATCAGTTTGGAATTAATTAGGGATCTTCCCAGTTTGCATTACATGTAGTACAGGGCGTGGAAGGAGCGATTTGAGGTGTTTATCCATTATGGAAGCTGCTCTAAGTTCACTTGCATAATTGACTGTAAGTGATAGTGATGGTAAATGATTTCATCTCTGGAGCCAGGTTCAATGACTTGGTGGCAGCTCCCGCAGTCCTGGGTGGAGCCCATGCTGATGCCCAGCAACACAGTTACTCGGCCTGTTGTTGAGGCCTTCCATTGGCATGGGAGGGTGGCTGTGATTCATGGCCCAGTCGTTCGCCATCACCGTTACAGAGCGGGCTTCCCCGAGTCCCCCGCACTGCACCCTACGCAAGGCGAGAGGAAGAAGAAGGGTGGAATGGCAGAGCTGCACCCGTGCCTTCCCGCAGCAGGACCCAGAGCCACATCCCCAACGTCACATATGTGTGTCTTTCCAAAGCCCCGCATGTAGCCGCCAAGCAGACATCTCACACCATCCTCTGGGGTCCATGCTGGCCTGAGCAGTCCCATTCTACAGAAGAGGCACAGTGAGGTTTCCCAGGGAACGGTCTCGTTCTCCTGGCCCTCTGGCCAACCTCGGTCCCCGAGGGGGTCCTTGCTTCACCACCAGACCTTTGCCTTCACTTGGAGAGGAAGAATGGAATGGCAGAAAGAGCAGCAGGCCGGGAGTCAGAAAGTGTGGGTTCCCGCCCAGGTCTTGTCAGCACAGTTTGTGTGGCCTTGGGTGAGTCACGTCACATCCCGGAGCCATCGTATGTCCCGGGTTTGTCACGTAGAAGTCACCGGGCTGGGATAAGGTCAGTGCTTCCTGATTTTATAGACAGGTGGGGGTGAGCCTGGCACAGTTCCCCAGGTGTGACAGGCTTAGGGGCCTCCAGGGAAAGAATCATTCTCAGCTGTGCTGTGTGGCCGTCTGGGGTCCATGTCATTGTGCTGGAGGAAAGTAAAATGATGCCAGTTTTACTGGAAGATCTGGGGACATCTGTGAACAAGCACAAATGTATCATAAAGTAAAAGGCAACATTCGTACAAATTTTAAAGATTAAAAAGGGGTTTCCAGACACTCCTTGTTTGAGGTAGGCCACTCCCAGCTCCATCCCAGGCCCTGACTCTTCTCTCCTCTGTCATTAAGATACGTTGGTTGACAAACGTCCTATACAAGGGAGGAGGCAGCCCATTCAGCCTGGGGCAGGAGCGAAGCCTTAGTCCTGGGAGGGGAAGAGGGTGCTGGTCTCCATCGCTTGGTCGGCCTCGCAGCTCCGCTCTCCTGCGAACTCCTGTCTGAGCAGGGCTCTGTGGGTGCCACTGGGAAATGTCATTTTCCAGCACCTTGCTGCATGGCCCAAGCAGCGTGGCTTTGAGATCGCTGTGATGGACAGGCGCGCCGGGGCACGGGGACTTGCCCCCACGCTGCCACCCACCATGCAGCCCAGTGTACTCTGGGGGATTTAATGGTGAGGCGGAGGTGGGTCTAGCAGGGGCCGCCAGGTGGGGAAAGGGTGGACAGGAGGGGATGGCACGAGCAGCGGCCCACAGACCTCACCGCCTAGCACTGGGCTTGTCTGTCACCCTAGCTGAGACGCCATTTGGGGATTCCCAGTAAAGGTGGGGTGGGGTTTGTGGAAGGGGACAAAGTCCCGAAGAGCTGAGGCTGGGGGACAGCGGCATGAGTGTTTAGTTGATTGCCTCTTTGTGCTACTTTGTGCACATGAGGTGGAAATCTGCCATCGCTGTTTCCATCCGTCCCTCCCAGATCCCCAGGGGTTGATGGAAATTGTAATGGATTGTTTTAAATGTTTCAAAAACTCTAATGGAAATCATAATCGGTCTGTTTTCTGCTTTTTGCATACCCGGTTATGGCTGTGTTTCATTAATAAATCATGGGGAAATGAATTAATTATTCCTTAATGATTACAGTCTCTTTGGTAGACAACATATTTCGAGACAAAGCAGATAAGAGAGAAGCATAGTGGAGGAGGGCTTCGATGTTGATTAGACAAGGAAGTGACCACCCCAGAGACCAGAGGCCCCCCAGGGTCTCTAGCTCGGAACACCTTCCAGGACGGGGCAGCAAGGTCTGGCGGGACCAACAGCACAGTGGGAGCGATGGAGGGGACAGGAGGTGTTCCAGCCACTTGTGCTCATCTCTGCAGACCCGGGAAGTCATGAGGTCAAGAGTGAGAGGCAGTGTGTGTGGGTGTCACAGGGGGTTCCCATTTCTCTCTTCTGAGTCACTATGCCCAAGGCAGAAATTAAAAACACCGTGACAACCCGGCATCCACGGGCAGTGTGCTGCTTGAAGAAGCGGACCTGCTGGGCCCAGTGGTTCTCAACCTGCAGCCGGCATCAGAATTGCCGGGAAGACTCTTGAAAATGCAGACAAACGGGTCCAATGCTCAGAGTTTCTTTCTGGTTCCGTAGGTCGGGGGTGAGACAGAGAATCTGCTGTCTAACAAGGTTGCAGGTGCCGCTGCTGCCGCTGGCCCGGGGACCACACTCAGAAACACTCTTTCCTCCTATTTGCTCTCATCTCAGTTTCTCTCCTCCGCAGTTTTGCCATCACTGTTCTCCCGCCTGGCCTTGTTCCAGTCTCCCTCTCACCCCTCCATTCCCTCAATACCTTTCACCCCACCCCACTCCTCTCCTGCCTCCTCCCTCCTTCATCGGACACTAGCCCAGCAATCTCCCCCACCCCACCAGACTGTCCTCCCAAACAGTGGGAAACTTGATTTTCTTGAAAACTGAAATGCCAAAGAGGCAGGAGGAAAAACCTGTCCATCCCCCTAGCCGGCCAGGATACTGGTTGCAGGTGACAGGGGACAGCATGGGCTGGCCAGAACGTGAGGTTCCCCACAGCTGATCGAGCTGCCTGGGGCTGGTGCAGCCTGGCGTGGACTCCAGGTGACAGCAGGACAAAGTTTGCTTTCCTGTACCGGGGCGGGGGTGGGAGCGATGGGGCCACCCAGAGGGCAGCCCTCAGGCGGGCACAGGGTCAGCATCCAAACCACTCTCCCAGAGAAGTTCTGAGAATTGAGTGGGTGGCAGACTCTCTCGGAGGGCTTGGGCTCCACTCCAGAGCTGCTCATTTAGCAGGTCTGGGATAGGGTTAGGGTGACCAACTGTCCCGGCTTGCCCAGGACCAAATAGAGTTTCCAGGATGTGAGACTTTCAATACCAAAGCCAGGAAAGTCCTGGGCAAACTGGGACAAGGTGGTCACCCTCTGCAGGGCTGGGGACTTTGCGTTTCTGACATGTTCGCAGGGCGGCTGCTGCTGCTGGTGCAGAGGTGCACTGCGAGAATCACAGCTTCGCTGTTCCCAGGCAGCTGTAGAGACCTAGGGCAGGGTGTCGCGGCCTGGACTCCTCTTCAGAGTGAGGGGCTCCAGCAGGGGTCCAGACTCCACAGAGCTGCAGTCAGGGGGGTGGGTGTGGCCTTGGCAGGGGACAGCCACAGAGCCCAGGTCGATGAGGCAGGGAGGGGGACTGATCAGAGAGCCAGGGGCTGGGGTGAGAGGACATCCGAGCTGAGGCTGTGTGTGCTGGGGGCATGTCCCAGTGAATATAACCTGGGGGTCCCGGGACCCTCCTCACTGTGGGCTAAGCCTGTGGCTTGGGCTGGAAGGGAGGCAGGGGAGAGGATACAGGCTGTTCCCGAGTGCTGGAGCGAGGGCTGGAGCAGAAGATGCCAGAAAGGAAAGAAACAGATAATTGCGCACTGGGTGTACATATTTGGGGAGCAGAGTCAGGCCAGGTAAAGCGTCTGTTAACTTGTAAAATGTTAATAGTATGTAGAGTGTTACGCAAATTATTTCGTTGCATGCTGACTTGGGGAGTTTTGGGGCACACAGCCCCGCACAGTGTGGGGCATTGCAGAGAGGTCAGGGGTGGCCCCAGTGGGAATATGTACCCCACTTCCACCTCCCTTTCTAAAGCTAAGGAACCTCCTAGTAGGGGCAGTCTTTGGGGCCCGGGCTGGCATGAGGCCCCAGGTGACAATGTGTTGAATGAAGGAGTGAATGTCTCATGAGGCTCGGCGGCTGCGGTATGGTCAGCGACAACTCCTGCCCCGCCTTCCCTTTGCTTAGTTCTTGGCTGTGCACAAAGCACTTGCTCACACAGCAAAACTGGCATCCCGGGCTCATAATTAGTTTCTGGCATTCCCAGTCTTGCCTCCCAACATGCCTGACAAGGAGTGGTTTGCTGTTATCCTTGTTTTCCTGGCTCCCCCCTCCCCTTGTGTGCCTACCCTGCCAAGAAACTTCTAGGCATCTTAGAAGAGCCAATTGAGCTCATAAACAAGTTCAGTCAGCTATTAGGTGGCACCTACTGTTTCGATTTTCTGCCAGATCATCACTGCATCTACCAGGAACTAACACAAAACAAATCTATGGTGGACGTTTCCAAGTGCTGGGATACAGACACAAGTATCACATAGATATATAACTATATATCTTTCTTCCCCAAATTCAATCTGATCCTTCTCACAGCCCTCCTCCCCGGGGAACATACAGATAGTAGGAAGATGAAGGAAGCTGAACACAGCTATGTTGAGTTCCTGTTACTGGGCCCAGCTTGTCTGCCTGAATCCCTTTACCCTTAGGGTTGGTTTTTACCCAGGAGGCTCTTTGGCCCTTCATGCAAATACATTTCCGAGCCTGGCTCAGTGGTGCTGGAGTCAGCTTGTGACCCAGCCAGGACAAGCTCCCCTTCCTCCCCCACACTGTAATTTCACCAAGAGATGAGTTGAATCCAAGGGGCTTTGAGGCTGCTGAGTGGGGGACTCCCCTTCCACCTGGTATGCCCTTCTCCCTAGGCTTTGTGGGTGCCCATTGGTCATCTCTGCAACAAACCTTGGGCATGAGATTGCATGAAGTGTGGACTTGATCATGATGGAAGACTTTACTGAAAATAATTTTTAAAATGACAGGTCCTGTGGTCCTGGAATCATGAGGACATGACCTAGGAGCTCTACATCTTGATTTCTACAAAGGAGAAAGGCTGTGATGTCTGTCAATTGAGGAGGCTGCAGTCCTGAAGGCCAATGCTGAGTCAGCCGTGGTTGTGCTGTCATTAGTATTATCTCCTAATAGGGGCGGACCACCTAGAAAGTCACTCAGCCCGGGAATGGCCAGGTGGACTGAGTTCAGGTCACCTGAAAAGCCCAGCTGCCTCCCTGGAGAACGAACAGGAGGAGGGGAGATGTCCTGTGGAACAGCAGGAGCCCCCCAGGCCCAGACTGTTGGAAGAACTTTCTGGGAGGAGGAGTCCAGATTAGACTTAGCCTGGCTCTCCGTGGCCGTGCCTGTTGGCAAGGTGGCCGCACCTATTTCCTCTTCCCTCCCTGCCCTGCGTGATGGGCACCCATGGGCTCAGCACTCTGGCATCTGAAGTGACACGGAGCAGCGTGGAGGCTGCCTATCCCCCTGCGCGTGGCACGCCAGGTCGGTGCCCGAGCTGTGCAGGTGAGTGACCCACCTGCGGCGTGAGCACGCCTCACTTCCCCTGGCCGCTGGCCAGCTTGCTCTGCCTGAGGCTCAGCAGGGCTGGGGAAGCCAGTCAGCCATGCACAGAGGGGAAAGGGCACTTGGCTGGCAGCCTGGAGACCTGGGCTCCAGGCCTGGATCTGCGCCTGTTCAGCCGCTTGGATTTGCTAAGCAACTTCGCCCGCTGGCTTCAGCTTCCCCACCTCTGAAAGGATGGGGCTGCTTGAGGTCCTCACTCTTCGAAGTGGCACAGGGACCAGCAGCTGCAGCAGGGCCTGGGAGCTTGTGAAGAAAGCAGAGTCTCAGGCCCGCCCCCCCCCCAGCTCCCACTGAATCTGAATCTGCATCGAACACAGCTGGAGAAGCGTGGCTCCGTGATTTTTAAGATGACATTAGGTACTCGTGTCCTCTAATTCTGTACCGTAAAGAGTCTCCCAGCAGTGTCCTGGAAGATGCTCAGTTGCAGATCAAGCCTTGCCCTGGAGGGATTGTCCTCCAGTTTCCACGCACACTGCCTAGGCTTAAAGACAGTTGCTGGGTGGCTGGTGATAAATTCCAGGAATCCCTCCTGTGTGGGTCTCCGTTTCCTTCCTGGGACTAATCCAAGGGAGAGCAAGTAATCAGTTGATACTGAATTTAATTCAGCCCCTACTCCGATTACAACTGACTTATTCTGCCCTCATCCTCCAAGGCAGCATGTCCTCTAATTGAGGAGACCGTCCGGGAGTCGAACAAATGCTCTATGTGGAGAATCGTCATACACGCATTTGGAAGGCAAGAGGGTGAGGAGGTTGCAAGCAGCACAGAAGTTCTCCGGAGGGAGCGCAAGTGTGAGGTCAGGGCCTGCTGCTCAGCCAGGCTCAGCTCCTCCGGTCTCTCTGAGACGCCAACACGTGCTGTGGGCTGAGTGTGGGCCTAGGGTTTCAGGATTTGCATATTTTGAGCAACGTGGCTGCTGCCAGATGATTGCCTTTGGTACCCAGTCAAAAATAAAAACAAAAATGGTTCCATTTCTAGAATTTAAAAATGAAACAAAACAACTGTGTTGGTCTCATGAAGAGAAGTTACATGGCCTCCAACACATAGAACTAAGGAATTCTTCAGAGTGACTTTGATCGTATGTGACTTTGCCTTCTGTGCTAACTTTAGAGCCTCAGGTAAGAGGAGCTGGCCCCTCACGGTATGCAGTCAGCTCAGACACACAAGCAAATTTCCAATTAGGAAGATCAACAGAAATCTTTCTTCTTGGTGTCTTGACTAGAATGTTCTTCCATGATATCTCTTCAGGTATCTCTTCAGGTTTCTGAACTCAGCCTTATTCAGAGAAACTAGGCGGGTGGCTGAGCACAGAGATGCCAGAAGATTCCACGGTGTCAGGGTAACCTGCGCTCTGTCTCCAGCTCACTGTGCTACCTGTGTTCCTTCCCAGCAGATGTTGTGCCAAAGTAGCTCTGCAGGACTCGGACCAAGGCGGGTTAAACGAACGGGAAGAAAATGCCCTGAAATTGGGAGTTTGAGAATTGTTATGAGATCGGGTGACTCAGAAATATGTTAAACCACCGTAAAACAAAAGGCCAGATCTACTTCTTTATTTAGGTAACCACCTCTAACCATAAGAGGCAGCTTATAAGAAACACACAAGTTTTTAGGGTGACATATAAATAATAAGTACAAAATTAGACCAGGAGACATATAAACTAGTGCAGCAGGTCGGGCCCGGGTGACAGAGCAGAGCACATCTCTGTGACTCGCCCAGGACGGTTAACTCTCAGGAGTTGCTGTCATTGGGCTGCAGGTGACCAGATGCAATTGGAGACAAAATGAAGTCCTGCCCTTAAGGTCATGAAATGAAGGACACAAGGACAGCATGGCAGAGGGCTAGCTTTCTTGTCACAAAAATACTAGGGGGGTCAGGTGACTAAAAGCTCAATACGAGCCGCCTGCGTGGCTGGGCTGTGCAAACGGACGGGGCTGCTGTGTCCCCACAGCACGGGGGCGTCTGCAACCAACATATCGGAATATGTCACCGTGTGCCAATGGGGCGGTATCCAGGGATGACGAGGTGCAGACTCCAGAGGCTCACACAGTCTAGCCCAGGAGCCCAAGAGAAGAAGCGGCAACAATACTGCGTGATGTGCTCTCGCAGGAGATCCCATTCGGACTTTTGCTCATAGTTTTTAAAAAGGACACTGACAAGAGAAGTAGCAGAGGATGAGACTCCTCTTTTGGTGTCTAAGTCC
This sequence comes from Eulemur rufifrons, assembly GCF_041146395.1. Taxonomy (NCBI): domain Eukaryota; kingdom Metazoa; phylum Chordata; class Mammalia; order Primates; family Lemuridae; genus Eulemur; species Eulemur rufifrons. Next base: position 6,430,237 of record NC_090991.1, read on the forward strand.
TCTGCAGGCTGCTGCCATAAATGTCCCACTGGGAGAACTTTAAGGCAGCTGGGGTGGCCACAGTGATGTCCGTGCTCTTGTGCAGGGGTGCTGGGCTTGTGATGGAGCCTGGAATTTGCCAGAAGCCTGGAATTCACACCCTTTCACGGCCATCCTTGCAAATGCTTTGAAAGCCCTGACATTGCAGCCTCGGCTCCTTCTGGATGCTGTTAGCGGGTGTGCTGCCAAGGGAGGGAGTCTTGATTGGATTCTTCTCCATCAGACGGAGCCTGTGTTGAACAAAGGAAGATGAAATGGGTGAACCCACGACGCAAATCCATCGATTTCAAGCCTGTATGTGGTGAAACTAGCATAGTCCATGGAGTCACCAGTCTTGGGTTTGAATCCTAGAGTGGCCCTTCCACAGCTGTTGCCCTGGGCCAGCCCTGAGACCACTTGAGACTCAGTTTCTTTCACCTGCAAAATGGGGATTGGAATACGTAACTCACAGAGTTGTGAGCACAGAATGAACTCATGGAAACAAGTGATTGGCCTAATAAATACTGAGGTGCCTATCAAATCGTAGTTCCCTCTCTGCACCCTCCCTTGCAGGGCTCCGGATTCAGCCCCTCAGCTCTGCCTTGGACGTGGTCAGAGGTGCATCTGCACCTGTAACTCCAGCATCCTCTTTTCCTCTGCACTGGCCTCTCTCCTCCTCTTCCCATGCTGCGCAATTTTCTGTATCCCTTCCTCTAAAAATCCCCACCTCAAAGCAGCTACAACAGCAGGCGACTGCCCGGCCCCCCTAACTTCGTCACCAAATACTTAGCAGACGAATCTGCGCTCAATCCTCACGCATCCCACAGCCACTCTGTAAGTAGCATTATCTCATGTCTGTCCCCACCGTTTCCTGACAAAGCCTTTCCTCAGGCTTCAGCCTTTCTGGATGGCTCGGAAGTGTCTGATGGTCAGTTTCCTTCACTCCCGATACTATGTCTCCCTCTGTCCGCCTTGCCACCTGCATGGTGTCCCTCCTTCATCATTACTGGGAACTTCCCCTTGGGCTCCTCAACCTGCCTTCCTTTCACCATTCCCCAAATGCAGCTGTGGCCCCAGGCTCTGACCTTGGCTCCTAGGGGAAGCATCTGTGGTGGCCAGGGCAGGGGTTGGCAAACCCTTTCTACAAGGGGCCAGAAGTAAATGTTGTAGGTTTTATAGGCCATATGCTCTCTGTTACCCTGACTCAACTCTGATGTTAAAGCATGAAGCAGCCATGGATGATACATTAAGTGAATGAGCCAGGCTGTATTCCACTGAATATTTACAAAAACAGGAGGTGGGCAGACTTGGCCCATGGGCCGCAATGGCCAACCCCTAGTCTAGAGGAAAGAACATGAACATCAGGGTCAGATACACCTAGTTTCCCACTGCCCAGCTCCAGTATGTTGGGCTGGTTACTTAACCTCCATGCACCTGATTTTCCTTATCTGTAGAAGGAGAATAATAATGATGATGATGATAATAATACTTTTCCCATTGAGTTGTTGATAGGGTAAAATGGGATAATGTGCTCTGCCTTAGGGCCTGGCTCAGTGAATCCCGGTGGTCTTTTCCCCTCCCTCCCTCCCTCCTATCCTTCCTTCCTTCCTCTCTTCCCTCCTTCCTTCCCTCTCTGCTCTCCTAAGCCCTGTTTTCTTCACCTTTCTCTTGACCTCCTCACCCTCTGCAATCTCATCCGCAGGTGTGTCTCTAAACCCTACCTCCGCCTCCACTTCTGGTCTCTCTTCTGAGTTTAAAATCTGCATGTTCAATGCCAATTGTGTAGTTCTGCTCATACGCACCATTTGCATCTCGACCTCTGTATGTTCAAAAGAAAATGCATTATGGTAACCAAACTCACGCCTTCTCCTGACCTCCCTCATTCCTCCCCTGCAGGGGACCAGGACAGGCCGTTCTCCATCCGCTCAGTCTCTGCCCTTCCTCTCTCCCCTCCGTGGCCATCAGTTCAGCTCAAGCCCTTATCACCTGCTACCTCGGCTTGCGGAATGGTCTCCCTGTCTCCCTGCTGCAGGTCACTCTCTCTGAAGCAGAGGCCGGTCATGCTGCTCTCTGCTATGGAAAGTCCTGGAAGCCTCCTCCCTCCTCGCCAAGTGTCAGAATCCTCACCTGGCATTTAAAGTCCTGCACAGTCAGCACAGAAGACCCCGACTCCCTTCCAGTGTGTCTGCTCAGACTTTCCTGGACACTAGTTCTTTCACTTCTGCAGTCCTTTTTGCCTGGACTGCCCTCCCTGTGCCATCTCCGCCCATCACGTTCTTACCTGTTCCTTGGGAACCAGGCCAGACAAACACGACCACACCTGCCCTCCCCCCAGCCAGGAGGCTCCGTGGCTCATCTCAGTTTCCAGAGCCCTGGCAAGACAGTGCTTACCTCCTGGAATGTGATTTCCCACGCGCTTTTGTAACGTATCGTGTACCTGCTTTATTTCTCCCTTTAGATTGAAAATCCCTGGAGAGATGAGAGAAACGTTTGGCCCTCCACACAGCCCTGGCACCGCGTCCGCCCGGGCATGGGCTCGCTGAGCAGGGACGGAGGCCTTTTTGCTCGGCTCACCTTTGAGCCTACTTGGCAGCCCCATCGGCCTCCTCCATGGCAGAGAGGCGAGGCTGTGTGTTGGAAAAAGTTGACACAGGAGGAATGAGTTTAATTTTCCAGGGCTCAGGGCTGGGAGCCTTCCCTGCCTTTTGGCTTTGTTTGCTGGGCAGTGGGTGTGTTTGTTTCTGTGAGTGCGTGTTTCTGGGTGTGCGTGTGTGCAGGGCTGGGTGTGGCCGTGGAGGATATGTGGGGTGGGTTTGCGGGAGCGTGTGTGCGTGGGGTGTGTTGTGTGCATGAACACGTATGTGCAGTGGGGGAGGGGCACGTGTGTGCATGTTGGGGGGTGTTCATGAGGCGAAGGAGGTTGGATCTGTGAGTGTTGCTGGAGGGGTGTAGTCGTGGACACTTTCTTGTAAAGGGACAGGAGTCCTCACCCGACTGTGCCTGGAGACTTTATCTGCGGGAAATGCCCGAGACATAGAAAATGGAGCAAACAAAGATTCTGAAAATGCAGGTACCGAGTGATAACATCAAACGACCTGCTGCCTCTTGGCGCACAGCTGGGCTATGAGAGTGAGCCACTCAGCCCGAAACTTCTGGGGGGCGGTTTGAGGTTTAGCAGCCACACTGTCCTCTAGTCCAGGAGCCCAAGCAGGCTGCAGCCCCTGCCCAGTCCTGACCAGTGGGTCTCCTTGCCCCCGGGGCAGGCGGGGCAGGCTGGGCAGGTCTAGGGAGACTCTGGAGGCGGAGCTGGGACTGGTGGCGCCAGGCTGTGAACACAGCGCCCCACGTTCTCGCCTTCGACCCCGCTGTGAGAATGAGAGAACTGGCAAAGCCAGTTACAATCTGCCCACGAACTGTGAGTGTGGCTGGCGGTGACAGCCAGGCCAAGGGTCACGGAATGGAAGGGAACTGAGCCTTTAGAAATGTTGTTGACATCAGAAGCTTGTGTTCACTGTGGGTTCACTCGAGTTCTGCTGTGGGTGAACTTGCGTGTGGCGGGTGGGTGGGGCTGCTGGACTCCCGCCCCCTCCCTCTGCCCCTCACCCCAGCGCCCACCCCTCCCAGGGGCCTGGGCAGAGCACAGTTTGAAACCGCCTCTGGAGATCACATCTCTCATTCGAAAGGGAAGCAAAATGACTTGCCCAAGGTCATGGGCGGGGAGGGCTGGGCAGCCCCACAAAGGAGCAGCCTCCTAAACAGCAGGTCCCAGCCAACAGGAGTCTGTTGCTCTGAGCCAGCCCTGAGATGTGGCAGGGGACCGAGGGACCAAGGGAGGCTAGGTGGGTGGGCTGGCTGGCTTTGAGGGTCCTGGGGACACGGAGTCTGGGGACTAAAAGGAACAAGTGCCATTTGCATGACTGTGTTCCATAAAGAACACAGTGAATCTCTCAACCTCTGAAGCCCCTTTGAGCCAGGACAGAAACCCTAGCACCTAGGGAAAAGTCTTAATGCTGCGCTGCCTTTGGAATGGGTCACGGTGCTGCAGGGGTGTCTGCCTTGGAGGAAGGTCGCACCCTCGGTAATGTGCCAGCTACCTGCGTTGTGACTGAGGTTTAATGGTGCGCCATTGCTTTATTTAATCATTACTTGCGCTGGCTGAACAAATATTAATCCACTTACTCTGCACACCATCCTCTGAGGTAGGGGCTCCTCCTAGCACATCATCTCTGTTTTACAGATTTGGAATTCTGGGTCATGGAGAGGTGAAGGGGCTTGCCCCAGCTAACACAGCCAGGAAGGAACAAAACTAGATGCACACCATGCAGTCTGGTACAGCCCGTGCTCTCCAACTCTTGAACTTCTGTTCAGCAAGGGAAGGAGCCTCACCCTGGGGACTCCGTGTGGTCCGGGCACGTGTCTTAGCTCCCCAAGTGGGTTTCAACTGGTTATGATGATAATCATCATAATAATCTGCACTGTGGCCAGGGTGGTCTTTTGGAATCCAATTAGTCAAGTCTCACCTCTGCTTACATCTCTTCAATGGCTTCTTATTTTCTTAAGGTAATGACCAGAATCCTTCAGCGGGCCTTCAAGGCCCTGCCAGATCTGACCTCTGCCTGCTGCGGGGCCGTGACCCTCTCCTGCACTTGCTCTCTGCCCTTCAATCTCCCTGCTGTCTTTTATTTCCGGCTACCCCAGGACCTGTACCCAAGCCATTACCTCTGCCTGGAAGTTTCCCCGTAAGACTTTCCATGAAACTCCTACTCTTCCTTTGATGTTTGGCCTAACATCACCTCTTCCAGGAAGGCTTTCCTGACTGCACCTTCTGGGTCAGTTTTACTATTGGACATTGTTGTGGCATAATATTTCTTCTCTCCTTCCTAGTCCAGACCGGACTTTGTTATCATACTTCTGTTAGGGTGACTATTTGGCTCATGTCTGTCTTCTTCACCTGACGGTAAGCTCCCTGAGGGTGGAGCTCTCATGTGTCTTATTCCTCACGGCGTCCCCAGCACCTTGCACAGTGCCTGATACACTTTGGTGAACAAGCAAACACATCTGGGGTCCCTTCTTGCTTTGAAGTTTCATGATGCAAAGTGTGAGCTGACCCCCTGCCACTGCCAATCTGAGAGACACCAAGGTACTCCCAGTTTGGACTCTGGACCAGTTTCCTCATCCCAGAGTACATGTTTTGTACCCCTGACATTTGTGAAAACCACAGGAATTGCAGAGAGCCGTTGCCTGCCTTACCCGCCACACCCAGGGCAGGGAATATTATCCTCATTTTACAAATACGAATCCCTGGCCTCAGAGCACCGCGCAACCTGCCCGGCATCGCCCAGCTAACAAGTGTGGAAACTCAAAGTGGGACCCAGCTGTTCTGAGATCTCGTCTCTTTCCATAACATCTACCAGGTACGAGTTTACCCTGTTGTCCTGAAACCTCCTCGGTTTGTCCCCGGTAACACAGCTCTTTTCTCTGAGTTCCGAGGGCCAGATGTTATCTCCCAGAAAAGGTACAATTATTATTTCCTTCTTCCAACTCAGCACTGACCTTTGCTCTTACGTCTCATAATCAAAAGGGAGTGCCCGGCTGCGCCTGCGCCAGGTCTGGGCTCACCTGGGGAGCAGGGTATGGCTGTCAAACCAACCAGGGCTTCGACTTCAGTCCCCTGGGGAGAGTTGCCCGTCTCTGATTCGGGCTCGTACGGGCTGGACCAGCTCTATCTTTATCTGCCTCTTTGGTTACACGCAGAGCTGCTTGCCCAGCTGTGACATACCGCTCAGTCGACGAAATCCACGAAGTCACGGTCCCTTGACTTCTGGCTCGGGGCAGCCTGGACACATGTGAGTGTGAGTGAGGAGGGAGGGGGGGCGCTGCTGAGAGAGGAGGCAGGTGCACTGAGTGGGCACAGAGGCCCCTCCTGTGTGTCCCCTCGGGCAGGTGCAGGAAGAGAGTGAGCGAGAAGGGCCCTTCTGGGTGGTTCTGCTCTGTCTGCTGCCCCCGCAGCCCTGTTCACACCCCTCCAGGCATGCGAGGGCGCCGGCAGCCAGTGGGGAACTTTCCATCCTCTCCTGGCACTAAAGGCTTTTCTCCCCAGCAGGGATTCTCCCAGCAGAGAATCCAGATGGGGGCTTTTCTCCCGAGTTCCAAGCTGAAGGGCCAACTTCCCGCCCTGCGTAACAGTCAGAGTCACTTGCGGCAGATCAGAGCGGGCAGGGCCGTCCAGACCCTTTGTCCAGCCTCCTGAGGAAAAGGGTCCCCAGAGGAAAAAACGCCTGCCCCATGTCCCCTGGCTGGTCCACCACCTCCTGGCAGGACTGAGCCCAGGCTCACCGAGTCCCCCCGCCGGGGCGCAGTGGTCTGGCTGCTCGCTCATTTGGCCCCCAGAGGCCCCGGCCTGTCTCTGCTCATCCGAGCCTCTCTGGCCACCCTGCCAGGAAGATCTCATGTGTACTCACCTGGTCCTGGCGGGACACACGTGGGTGGTGGAGGCTGTAATGTGTCGCTGCCAGGTGGCCTGTACGGCACCTGCGTCTCTCCTCCTCTGCCCACGGCCAAACTACAAGTCCAGTTTCTCAGGAGGCACCTCGATGTTGAGGGTATACCAGATGACCCAGAGCACCAGGCTGAGAGCCAGGATCAGGGCCCCCGTGTAGACGAAGAAGTCCCAGTAACTCAGCACAGCGAATATCCCCAGCAGCAAGAGGACCAGTCCCAGGGCATCCAGCAGGAGCGCGAGGATGAGAAAGAACACGCAGCGCCCGACATGGCATCTCCCCCACGGGCCCCCCAGGAGCATTGCCCAGGAGGAGCGGGAGGAGCCCAGCTGCACTCCCGGGGGCGATTTGCATGGGAGGTGGCGGTCCTGCCTGCTGCTGCCTCTTCTCCCTGCCGGGTGTGAGCAAATGAGCCAGCCGGCGCGTCCTGGAGCCACAAGGAAGTACACGTGGGTCCACCTTTATGAGCACGGCAGCCAGTGGGGCAGGATATTTCTTAACTGTTTCATGCCTCAGGAATGGTCCTGACCAAAACAGTCTGACCTCACTGTTAACTGGGCTGGTTGTCGCTGAGACCAACCCAGCCACGTGTCAGAGCAGTCAGGGTGCCCCCGAGTGGATTTGCCAAACTCAGGGGTCCTGTGGCCCAGGAGGAGGGGCCGTCCTGTGCCTTGTCCTCTGACGTGGGAGCCAGGGAGCCAGAGAGCCTGGTTGTCCTGTTTCTGGGACACGGTTGCTTCATCTACTGTGGTGGAGTGGGGTTTCCATCCCGCTTCCCCCTCCTGCCCTACTCCTCCTGGTGGGGAGGGAGGTTTTATGTAAAGGACACGGGAGAGAGTTTGTGGCTTCAGTAGAGTTTGGAATGCTGCTGTCAGAATGGGTCAATGCTAGCAAGAGAAGGTGTCCTGTCTTGTCGAGTCTCCACTCTGCAGACTGAAGGACCCGAGCTTCTGTGAGAAGGGACAGTACAGAGAAAGACAGACTCGGGAAAACGGTAGACGTGAAGAAGACCGAGCGGACAGAGAGGACGGCGGGGAGAGAAGGGACTGCTGGCCTCTGTCTGCCGTGGACGCAGTGTGGGCTGGAAGGCAACTCCCAGGAAACAGCCAACAGATGTTTACACGGCCCGTTGACTCCGTGTTTTCTACACTGACTGTGTTTACTTTCGTCCTCGTGATGAACTACACCCGTGTGCCTTCCAGACACTGTGTGCATCCTACAGGGCTGTGTATGAAACGGGGGGATGTCACCACTGTGGCTGCTCACAGGGAGTGTGGCGTGGACACTGAATGAGGTGACACAGTAGCAGCCCTTGGCCGCCTCTGCAGAGCTACCCCGACGACAACACTCTGTCCCTGATGCACAGCGGGGCCTGAACAAGGCACCAACCCTCTCTGGGCCTCCATGTGCCAGACAAATGAAGGACAGAATCTCCGTTCTTTCTTGTGCCATCCGGGAGGATGAGAACGAATAGGTGTTTCACGTTTACTTTCCTGTGTGTGAAATAAGCCACACGAGAGAGAATCTTCCAGGAAAAGTACTGGGGAGGGTGGAGCTGATAATGACACAGCCCTAGTTTGTAGGATCGGAAACACCAGGATATTTGACCCAAGCTAGGTAATAACTTGGAGCACCTCAAAGTGAGAGGTAGCCAAGGCCAACCTCCCTCCCGGTACTGGCATCCCTCTCCCAGGTGATCCTCAGAAGGGGCTCGGCCCCTGTACGGGACCCCTGCCATTGATGGGAAGCCAGGCTCTTCCGACCTATTGCCCCGGCTTTGACCGGGAGAGCGTTTCCTGGGAAGAGCAGTTGGTGACTGGCAATGGCCTCCCCCAGGGGCAGGCCGGATGCCGCTGCGGAGGCTGTGCGGGGACGGGCCGCCACGTCCTGGCCTGGCTATACACAGGCCCCCAGGTGCCTCTGCAGAGTCCTGTGGTGGCGGGGGCGGGCGCTCTGGTCTAGGATGAACAGCAATTTTAGCACTGACATTTCTGCGTGATGGGAAACCCCTTGGTCTTGGGTCAACCAGGACGGCTGCTCCATGAACTCCCATGCGTCGTGCTGGGTCAAAGAGGGGCAAGTAACAAGGAACTTCTCTCTCTGTCCCCACCTCAGGCCGGCCTCACTCGACTCAGACACTGGGCATTCCAGGGAAATGCCGGTTCCCTGGGCTCTGGATCTCCTCAAGGTTATCACTGCAGTCGCCCCTCGGTATCCGGGGAGTAGGGGTGGGTTTCAGGACCCCCACGGATCCCCAAATCCATGATGCTCAGTCCCTTATATAAAACCCATACACACCCTCCTGTGTACTTAAATTCCTCTCCAGATTACTTAGAATACCCAATACAATGTAATGCCATGTAAATAGTTATTAACTGTATTTTTTATTTATATTTTTTTATTGTTATATTGTTATTTTTTATTTGTATTTTTCCTGAATATTTTTGATCCACGGTTGCTTGAATCTGTGGATGTGGAACCCCCAGATACAGAGGGCTGACGGTACTACAGTTTTCACACATACACACGCACACACACACGCAAACACACACACGCATTTCCAGGTGAAAAAATGATGATAAATTCACAAGCAAAAGGAACAAAATCGGAACCACTCACTATTTCAGTATCCAGAGCTGATTAGCATCAACTCCTTGCTATGCATCCCCCAGAACCCTAAATATCTCTTTTCTTCCTTCCAGAAACGGGATGCACGGTGCTCTAGGGTCTGCCGTCTGCCGTTCCCTTCTCATAATTCTTGCCCATTCTAGCATATCGCTCACCGTGGGCCCCCCAGGTGACCGGTCAGTTGCCAAGTGTCCCTCCACACCTGCCCTGTGTCGCTTTCTTACTGCTGTCTCCTGAAGTTCCCACTGCTGTACACCGAGGCAGACTGGCTGGGTACGTGGCTGGAGAGACCGACTGGGGCGTGGGGTGCAAAGCCAATGGAGACTCCGGCCCTGGAGGAGTCTTTCCAGGCTGGAAAGAGGAGGCGGGAGGCAAGACTAAGTACGCGGAGAGTGGCTCCAAGTGTGGGAAACAGAAACTGCCTGGGGGGAGGATGGCGTGGACCAGAGGCAGGTCATTGGCAAGAAGCAGTCAGCTGCCCTGATGGGGAGCAGTTGGCTGCACCCCTTTAGCAAAAAGGACGCCACCACCCTCTTCTTCCCAGAGAGATCCTTTGTGACTTGTTTGCTTGCCAAGGCTTGGAGCCACTGTTGGAAATAGCTGTATAGGTTTGCCAGGGCTGCTGTAACCGAGTACCGCAGTCTGGGTGGCCTGAGCAACAGAAATGTACTGTCTCACGGCTCTGGAGGCTGGGAGTCTGAGATCGAGGTGTCTTCAGGGGTAGCTGCTCTGAGGCCTGTGAAGGAGGCTCTGTTCTGGCCTCTCTCTTGGCCTCTGGTGGTTTGCTGGGGGTCTCTGACGGGCCTCGGCGTGGAGACGCATGACTGTGATGTCTGCTTTCATCTTCATGCGCTGTTCTCCCTGGGTGCATGTGTCTGTGTCCAAACTCCCCTTTCATAAGGACACCAGTCGTATTGGATTCAGGCTCATCCTACTCCACTGTGATCTCATCTTAGCTAGTTACATCTGCAAAGACCTATTTCCGAATAAAGTCACATTCTGAGTTACGGGGGTTAGGACTTTAGCATATACATTTAGAGGACACAATTCAACCCATAACCAAAATGTTTGTTCATTTGTTTTGGACATCCTTTGACATCTAGCTGTACTATAGATGGAAAATTTAGACTCTCAAACCAAGTTTTCAGAAACACAAACATAACTGCAAAGTCAGCGCCCCATTAAAGGTGGTCCACCATGTACCAGGCACCACGAATAGCTTCCGACCCTGGGACACTGAGATGCCACTGGCTGTCCCTGCGCCACTGGGAGAGGCTGAGAAGGCACGGTCTTTCTGCTCTGAATGGCCGTCCCCTTTGTTCAGCCAAGCCAGGGAGCTTGTCCTCCAGGAGCAGGCCACCCTGAGTGATCTCCACACATTTAGATGCTGGAGCTGTAGTGGGATTTAAATGAAACCAATACTATCGAGCACCTCCTATGTGTCAGGCAGCAGAGAACAAGATCAAGTACAGAAATCTAACATCACAGAGTTAACATTCTAAGGGGGGGAGATGGTTAATAATTATATAATCCATGAGTAATATACTTTTAGATGGTAGTAAATATCATGGAAAAAATTACAAAGCAGGAAAATGTAAGGCAGTAGGCATTTGCTACACTGCTCTGAGTGTTTGCCTTCTGAACCATGAGCATGATATGGCACGCAGGTGTATGCCCAGCGCCTGGCCTGTGACTTCCAGGTTTGGTCACTTAGGGCCCCTTTGTCCCTCTACTTCGGAGATTTCTCTGAGCTATTGGGCTCTGGCCACCCCTGTGGCTCAGAGAGGTTTGTCCTTCTGCCTCAAGGTTCTGCCTCCTCTGAACAATTGACACCTTGTCACTCCCTCGGCAAAGTCATCATGATCTGTCATCTCCCCGTGATGTCACTGGATGACAGCCTTTCCATGACCTGGATCCTGAAGGGCAGGCCAGGCGCTCAGCTGACCCAATGTCACAGTTCCCACACCTGACTCTATGAATGACCAAGGCCCAGTCACTTCCTGGGTGGCAGTGCTCAGATGTTGGGTGGGTCTAGCCATGCCAGCCTGTCCACTAGGCCTCCTTGCCTTTTCATAGTGCAGAGCTCAGGAGAGTGCCTGTCAGTGCCACTCACCTGCTGTGTGACCTTAGGCAAGTCATTTACCCTCTCTGGGCCTCAATTTCCTCATTGTAAAAGAATCCCTGTTTCACATGGTTACTACAAGGATTAAATGAGTTTGTAGGTATAAAGTGCTTAGAACCTTCACCCTGTAAACACTGACAAGTGTCACTGTTGTGGTTGTCATGGATGTCTACATTCTTTCTCCCATGATACTTCTGTAGGAAAAACCCCAGATTGGAAGGGATCCATTCTCAACCCTCTTGTACCATCATTGTCTCCCCTTTATCAGCCTTGGCTTCACTTGGTTGCAACTCCCTGTCCCTTGGCCTTGCCATGCCACCCCCACTGAGTCCATTAGGACGTGCTGAGCCCTCTCTCCACCCTTGGATGGATACAAATCCCTTATTTTCATGAAACCCCCTTCCCAGACCCCTACTTGTCCTTCAAATCCCTTACCTCCATCAAAGTGGCTTTTTATCATTATCGTCCTCAAATCCCTCCATTTCCCCTGCTCCCTAATCCAGTGTTTATCAAGCCTCAGCTATAGATGTACCAGCCCCACAACTTTGCTGCAATATACTTATCATATAATATCACAATCATTTGTTAGTATTATTTTGTTTTTGTTTTTAAATGGATCTTTTTTACTTCAATCAATTATTATCATCAGTGAAAAAAAGTGTTATGACTTATAACAGACAGAAAGTATTTAGGAATATATACACTGTCCTCAAACTTCTTCCGTAATGAGCCAGACAATGAACAGTTTTAGGCTTCGCAGACCATATTGTTGGTCTCTGTCACAGCCGCTCAGCACTGCATGGCAGTGAAACAGCCAGAGAGGATATGTAAGTGAACGAGTATGGCTGTGTTCCAATAAAACTTTACTGGCAAAACCAGGCAGTGGGCCGGATTTGTTGATTTCTGAACTACACACTGTTGCATACGGAAACTGCTGAATCCAAGGCCTATTCTCTATTTGTCAAATAAAGGCCCAAGATTCACAAAATTTAGAAAGGTGCATAAAACATAACACCACCGACCAGAGACTTTGTCCTGGAAGGCATGTGAAAGACTGAAAACTGAAACAGCTATGCTTTTGAGTGTGAGCCTGTGTGCCAGCTGAAATCAGTTTACATATCCCCAGGAGATAGTGCCAGAATCTGGAAAAACATCCACCTTCATCAATGACCTCCAATCAATCTTCATTTACTACTCTTTTTCCCCAGGCTGGAAATTAGGGTCTGTATTTTCAGAAATATATTCACTTTTATCTTAGGAGCCCCTGATGATTTTCAAAGCTTGTCATTTCTCCTCTGTTAGGCTACCTGGGCGACTTCACGGGAATTCTCTAAAGTGTGCTGCATGGGCCTCTAGAACTCATGCTCGGGGGCCCTCCCTGCTGCTCAGCAAACTTTGTAGCCCTGTCCCCTGGTCTTCCCATCTCATTCCCCGCTGGGCTGATCTAACCCTTCCTGACTCTCACCCAGACCTTAGAAGCACCTCATTACCTCTCCCCTGGCTCATCACCTTTCCTTCTCTGCCGGCGGATGACCTTGGCCATGCACACACAACACTCTTTCCATGCACTTGAGTTGCACTTTACCATACAATGGCCATCTGTCCACTTTCAGCATATCCTTGTCCTCCCAGCAGCCCTGTACCTCTTCCAGAGCTGATGATAGTGAAGAGATTTGCCTACGGTCGCCAGCAAGCAGGAGACAGAGCTGCAGCTGGAACCTGGTCCTGTGGCCGGTGTGCATTCAATACCAACACGGCTTCTTCCCTCCCCTGCTTTTCGCTCTCAGGCCAGCTTTTTCTCTGACATCCTTGGAGAATGAAGTTAGTTTCTTTCTTATTCCCATTTAATTAAATTTTTTGTAAATTAAAAAATATTTGTTTTAATTGTGGTAAAATATACACGACATAAAATTTACCATTTTTAACCATTTTTAAGTGTATGGTTTAGTGGCATTAAGTGCAGTCACATTGCTGTGCAGCTGCTACCACCTTCCATTGCCAGGACTTTTTCATCATCCCCACATGAAAATCTAAGGCTGGGCCCGGTGGTTCATGCCTGTAATCTCAGCACTTTGGGAGGCCGAGGTGGGAGGGTTGCTTGAGGCCAGGAGTTCAAGACCAGCCTGGGCAACATAATGAGACCCCTGTCTCTACCAAAAAAAAAAAAAAAAAAAAAAAAAATTAGCTGGCTGTGGTGGCCCATGCCTGTAGTCCCAGCTACTTGGGAGGCTGAGGCAGGAGGATCGCTGGAGCCCAGGAGTTGAGGCCATAGTGAGCTATTATGGTGCCGCTACACTGTAGCTCAGGTGACAGAGCAAGATCCTGTCTCAAAAAAAAAAAAAAAAAAGAAAGAAAAAGAAGCCCAAGACAAAGCAAAACAAAAAAGGAATTAAAAAAAAAAGACCAAAATGAAGCTCTGTACTCATTAAACAACTCCCGTTCTCCCCACAGACCATGGCAACCACCATTTTACTTTCCGTCTCTATGAATTTGACTACTGTAGCTACCTCATATAACTGAAATCATACAATGTTTGTCCTTTTGCGACTGATGTATTTCATTTAGCATAATGTCCTCAAGGTTCATCCCTGTTGCAGCGTGTGTCAGCATTTCCTTCCTTGTAGAGGCCAACCAGCCCTCCACTCCATGAATATGCCGCACTCTGTTTATCTGTTCATTTGTGGACGGCCTCGGATTGCTTCTCCCGTGTCTGCCGTGACTGGTGCTGCTGCAAACACGGGTGCACCAAGATCTGAGTCCCTGGCTTCAATCAGTACACTGTGCACACCCAGAAGTGAAATTTCGGGACCATGTGGTGATTCTACGTTTAATTTTTTTAGGAACTGCATTCTGTTTCCCATAGTGGCTGCACCGTTTTACATTCTCGGCAGTGGTGTAGGAGGGTTCCAATCTCTTCACCTCCTCACCACAATCTGTTGTTTTCTGTCCCTTTGATAATGGTTACCCTAGTAGATATCCTAGCGTGAAAAGCAGATTCCCATTTAATTTAACATTTACTTTTATGACTGTGCCTGTTACATTTATTGAAGTAGTTTGTCGAGCTCTGTCCCCTCCCTGGGCCGGGCATCCGTTTCAGTGAGGGAGTGGCTCTGCCTTCTCCCCGGTAACCCAGCACCGAGTGTTTGCTGAGTAGATTCATTTAATAACTCCCGGGTCACTCCCAGCTTCTTGGAAAATGCCCCCAACTCCACTCAGCTCTACTCAAAATCCCTCTGTCTGTTTCCTCTCTTCCTCCCCCGTCTCTGGGGAAGTAGCCCCCAGTCCCCCTTCCTTAAGCAAACTGCTTCCATGACAGTGGCTTGGAGCCTTCTGGAGCAGGGGAACCCAGCACCCCAGCCACCTGCCGCACATCTGCGTCTCCTCACACGCTTGGTGTTGCTGCCTGTTTCTGCTGGCACTCAGCTCTGCGTCCACTGCTGGGCGCACAGTAAGAGGTGTCGGGATATAAATCCTAAGGTGGCATGGCCAGCAGAGCTGCTGGGTTTGGTGCTAGAACGTATCTTTCTGTCACCATTTTCTGGCCGTCACTAGGCTGCCTTAGGAGCAATCAGGTGCCAAGCGCGATCGCAAGGTTCCAGGGTTACACCGCCACAGGGCCTGGCTGTCTGTGACTCCCTTCCTCTCCCTGCCAGGCCCAGAGCTGGGGTCCAGAGACTCTGCTTGGGCATCTCCACCTGCAGCTCCGGGCCCAGAGCTCCAGGCCCACCTGCCTCCCCACCTGTGGGCTCCTGTGGGACTCTGGCTCAGCTCTCCTGAGCCACCAAGACATCCTCAGATGCAAGGCCAGGTGTAAGGGAGCAGGAGGAACATGGTGCTTGCCTTCAGGGTGCTTAAAGTGGGGAGAGGGAGAAAGAGAAAGGGGAGTGGGAAAGCAGACATTACATTAACCAGTCGTGTAAACCAACGTGTAACATGACAGAGATCGGGGTTGAAGGTAAAGGACCTGGATCCTATGAGAATGTGAAAAAGAGGATTCAGATCAAGGCTTCCCTGGGCTCTGAGGGTGGAGCTGAGGCTCAGAGGATGAGCAGGTGAGGCTGGGTGAAGAGGAGGCTTCGGGCAGAGGCAGGCATGTGTGCAAATGCCATGTGGTACAGGCAGCACTGCCCACGTGGCTGGGGCAGAGTGGAGGAGCGGGCAGAGGGCTGTGTTAGCATCTTTTTCCTGGGAGCGCTGGGACGCTGCGGGAGAGTTTCACGCAGAAGAGGATGTGAGCCATGTTTTTCTACAGAGGCGCCTGCTGCTGTGTAGAGAGCAGATCACGGGGCGCAGGGATGGGAGGGGTTATGCTAAGCAGGAAGCACCTTGCAGCCCACCTGGCAAGAGGAGGGCGCGGGGTCGGGGAGGATGGGAAGCGGTGGATCAGTTTGAGAGACAAGCAAGGGGTGAAACCAACAGACAGATTCAGACAGATTCAACTCGGGGTGAGGGAAGGGAAGGGGTCATTGTGGACAACCGGTTTTCCGTTTTGCAGAGCTGGGTGCTGTGGCGCCACTGAGACACTGACCGTGAACTCCACCCTCTCAACACGCTTTCAGGTGTTCAGGTGTGCGGGACCCGGCTGTTAAGCAGAGGCGCCACGCTGTACGACACATCTCTGGAACATGGTCGTCTCACATATTTGAAAGTTTGCCGTATTTTAATTTACAAATTTTATTTAAAAGCTACTGTAGATCCTAAGAAATTAGAAAAAACAAAACAAAACAGCCCCAGCCATACGAACCAGAGAGAGTGGGAAGAACCAGCTGGATGAGATGCGTCGCCCAGCAAGGCCCACTTCGGGGCGGTTGGAGAGGAAGTTGCACCACAGTGGAGCAGGGAGAGTGGGGTAAGAAGAGGAGAGATGGGGGCTCCAGCTTCTTCCCTCAGCAGGGAGCCCTCTGCCCTTTTCTCCTTCCTTCTTCTGGAATGTTCTGCCCCAGACCTTGACTTGGCTGCCTCCTCTTCATCCGGATCTCAACGCAAATGTCCCCTCTCAGAGAGGCCTCCTGGGACCACACTGAGGTGCAGCACTTCGCTGTGGCCTGTGCCTGGCCCTGTCCCCCGACCTCACAGCCCTCCTCACTCCCCCACACCGTCTCATCCGTGGCCTGTCTGCGGCTAGCAGAGAGTAGCTCCGGAACGCAGGGGTTTTTGTGTTTTGTTCACGTCCTTCTTCTCCCCGGGGCCCAGCACGGTGCTCAGGAAGTGCTCCATAGCTGTTTGTTGAGCAAAGGAATGGAAGAATGTTGTCTTCTCAGACCTCATGGGACACTGTCTGTAAGCTGCCCGTGCCCTTCCCATGGGGCATCGGGCCCCATCCCTGGCCACCCCTCTTCTCCTCCAGACCCCGCAGGCATACCTGGCTCTCCAGCAGCCTGTCTGGCCACGCTGCGGCCACACCCACCCCACACCCACCTGGCCTGTCTCTTCTCACACTCAGGGCTCTCCTGGAGCCGACCTCACTCCCGCTCATCCCTCTGTTGGGGTGAACCGGAAATCCGCTGCTCTGGCCTTGACTGTGGGTCACCCTTGGTGCAGGTCCCAGAAGGCCTCACACTCTCCCCAGGGGGTGGCAGTTCCCGCAGGCACAATCCATGGGGCTTTTCTTTTCCTTTTCCCAGTGAACGGGCACCCGAGGAGTGTTTGGCAACCCTTCCCAGAATTATTTACTTGGGGCTCTTCTCTGACTTTTGTGAGGTTCCTACTCGGATCCTGAACAAAATTAAGTGAAAATGTGCATGTGTAGATTAGTCTGGGTCTTAAGGGGGTCTCTAATTATCACAATAACTCTACAGGTGTGACCCTGTGCTTGGTTGCCAAAATGTTGCATTTCTTTGTTTGAAATCAGATATCTACCTCCTACCTGAAAGAGTCTATATATGGCTTTACATGTTCAGGTATAAAGGTATTTTTACTGAGGATTTAGGAATTCGTGCATATGGCTATAGCCTGAAATTCTCTCTCCCTGTGACAAAGATGATAACAAGATCTGCATTTTACTGAATAGCCACCGTCCTCGTTCAGGCTGCTATTACAGAGCACCATTAACAATGTGGCTTACGAACAATAGATGTTTATTTCTCACAGTTATGGAGTCTGGAAGTCTGAGCTCAGGGAGCTGGTGTGGTGGGGTCAGGTGAGGGCTGTCTTCCAGGCAGAGAGAATATGGCTGAGTGAAGGGCGGATGGAAAGGGGGAGGTGGGGTGTGAGGGTCTGAAAGAAGTGCAGTGGGGCGTGAGCTGCCAGGAGGGAGTGGCAGGAGCTGAGTTCTCCTAAGCTGAGTTGGGGAGCTGAGACTTCACAACAGCAGAGAGTGGAGCCATGGAAGGATTTTACGAAGGAAGAGGCTCGTTAAGATTTTGCATGTGGGAAAAAAGATGACCTTGGTGTAGGATGTAGCATGGATCATAGGAGGGCAAGACAGGGAGGGGGTGAGTTAGGGAGCTGTTAAAGGAATCAGACAGACGGATCGCACTGGCCCTAGGGAAGGCAGTGACAGTGACATTGGTATATCAGTGTGGTGATGCTAGCTGCTGTGACAAGGCAACCCCAACATTTCAGTGGCTAAACAAAGGGGAAGTTTATTTCTGGTTCATAGACCAGTCCAATGTGGCAATGCTGGTCTTCAGTGGGGCTTCCCTGACCTTGACTCAGGCCCGTGCTCCTGGCAGGTGGTGGCTCCGTGCAGAGCCAGGAGGAGAGTGTGGGGGAGAATAAGCCCATTGCCTCAAGGGCCCGGCCGGCAGAGCCACAGCCACTTCTCATACTGCTTTGGGTAAACCTGTCACGTGGTTGCGCCCAGCTGCAGGGGTTCTGGGACATGGAGATCTGGTGGGACAGGTACTTTGCTCCTCACTGTGGACCTGAGTAATGGTCCAAAGTGGGATGGTTCCTTCATGACGCATGTGCAGCTGTGTAGTCAGGGCTTCATGTGGAGCAGTGAAGAGAGTTGTCCAGGGTCAAGACACCAGGAAGCCCAGATGGGCTGTGAGCCCTGGTGAGCTGCCTACAGAGTCAGTGCTTGTAACCAGGACATGACACTGTATATTCAGTAAGGTTAGGTTACCTTATTTTTGGCAACTACAGAGTTTGAAGTCTGGGAGAGAAAGAGTGGTGTCTCCTCCAAATGATGTATACAATCAGTCCTTCCCCACCCCTTCCTCAGCTCTTAGAACAGGTGGGACAGCCTGTCAGGCCACAGAGAAAGCTGGGTGCTCTGTGTGAACCCCACTCTTTCCTATCTACCACAGGGATCTCTGATCTGAGAAAGGTCCGGTAGCCTCAGAGAGAAGAGAGCAAGAGAACTGGGACCCTCTTAGTCATGATGCTTTGACTTTTTCTCTCTCTTATCTCTCTTCTTAGAGACTTGGAGAATGCTTTGGATGGATGGATGACAAATTTAAAGTTTCATCTGGAACATATTTATGAGAGTCTTTGTTCTAAGTATATCAGTTCTGGATCTAATCAAATAGATTTGGAACTTAGACGAAGAAAATAACTCTTCCCTCAAACTTGTCACCTATATAACTAGGAATTGCTTTCGTCTGCAAGTAACAGACCCAAAAGTGGTGACTTAAATAAGATAAGGTTTTAATTTTATCTTTTGTAAGAGAAGCCTAGACTTAGGTAATCCAGTAGCTCCCTGGATGTTTTTAAGGTCACAGGCATCTCCTAATTTTCTTCTCTGCCATCCTTGACAATGGTTTCCATTCTCTTTTTTAAAATTTTTAATTTTATTTTTTAGAGATGGGGTCTCACTCTTTCACCTAGGCTAGAGTGCAGTGGTACAATCATAGCTCACTTTAACCTTGAACTTTTGGGCTCAAGAGATCATCCTGGCTCAGCCTCCCAAGTAGCTGGGATTACAGGTGTGCACCACCATGCTTGGCTAATTTTTTTAAAAAATTTTTTTGTAGATTCAAGGTCTCACTATGTTGCCCAGGCTGGTTTTGAACTCCTGGGCTCAAGTGACCCTCCCACCTCAGCTTCCCAGAGTGCTGGGATTACAGGCATGAGTCACTGGGCCCAGCCTCATTCTCAAGGTCAGTTAGTCATCCCAGGGTGGCAGCTGCAGCTCCAACCATCAGGTCTTCATCCACAGAAGCAGGAGTGAAAGGACAAGAGCTTCTGGCAGATGAAGAGCTTTCTTGGCCCCCACCTAATGGTTTCCATATACATCTCATTGGTCAACGTTTGTCATAAGGGAGGCTGGGGAATATCTACCAGGAAAGATCATATTTTAGCTGGGCATATTACTGCCGTCAATAAAACAGAGGTTTCATTATCAAAGAAGATGGGGAAAAAGATGTTGGATAGGCAAGTAGTAGTCTCTGACATTTCCTCCAGAACACCAGATTTCTGGCTTGGGCAACTGACTAAGTGGTGGTGAATGGTGGTGTCATTTTCTGAGACAGGTGGCACAGAGAAGGAGGAGGAGGAATTCAATTTGGGGCAGGTGGAGTTTAAACTGCTAGAGATATAATACGAAGGGAAAGATTTCTGTGGTAGGCGGAATAATGGCCCCCCAAAGATGTCCACATTCGAGTCCCCTGAATTTGTGAATAGGTTACCTCACATGGCAAAAGGGACTTTGTAGATGTGATTAAGGGGTGTTACAGGCTGAATTGTGTCTTCCTCAGATTCGTATGCTGAAGCCCTAATCCCAGCACCTCAGAATGTGACTGTATTTGGAGACAAGGTCTTTAAAGAGGTGAAGAAGTTAAAATGAGGTTATGACGGTGGGCCCTAATGACATCCAACTGGTGTCCCTGTAAAAAGTGATTAGCAAACAGACATGCACAGAGGGAGGAACCTGTGGACACACAGGGAGAAGATGACCATCTGCAAGCCAGAAGGAAAGACTTCAGAAGAAACCAACCTTGCCCACACCTGGATCTCAGGCTGTGAGATAACATATTTCTGTGTACCATTGTTATGGCGGCCCTAGCAAACTCATACAAGGACCTTGAGATTGGGAGATTTTCCTGGATTATCCAGGTTGGCCCAGTGAAAGATCTCCATATAAGGGTCCAATATAAATCACAAAGAGGAAGGCGGGAGAGTCAGAGAGGAGCTGCGTGGTGGGAGAGGGCCGACCCATACAGTTGCCCCTGAAGATGGGAGGTGTCTGAGCCAAGGACTGCCGGCAGCCTCTGGAACTTGCATCAGCAAGGAACGGATTCTCCGCTACAGCCTCCGGAAGGATGCAGCCATACCTGTACCTGGGAGATCCATGTTGGACTTCCAGCCTCCAGAGCTGTGAGACAATAAATTTGTGTTGTTTTAAGCTACTAACTTTATGGTGTGTGTGTGTGTGTGTGTGTGTGTGTATGTGTGTGTGTATATATATATATACATACATATATATATATTTTTTTACAGTCACAATAGGAAGCTAACCCAGTATCCAATAGGCATTTAGATGCAGTTTAGGGGAGTTGCAAACACACGGAATAATTGAAGCCATTGCCATGGCCATGGAACAAATCACTGGGAGAATTATTTAGAATGAGGAAGAGATTGGGTTCTAGAGAAAAATCTTCAGGGAGACCAATGTTCCAGGAAAAGGCAAAATTGCGCTGCTGTGGCTGACGGCCAGGTCTCAGGACAGAAGTGCCATCAGGTGAGGGACATGTGGAAAGCCATTGATCCTCTCCTGAGCATCTTCTTCAAACGTGGCACCTTTACAACACATTTGAAGGCTGTGATGGACAGGTTTCGGAGGAAGCCATGAAAAGCAAGACTGCGAAACCGAGTACTGAGTATAACAAAGAGGCATTGCCTTCTACTAGCTCCCCATAGACCACAGACAGCTCCCAAACCCCTCTTGTCCTTTTCTCTTGCCCCCAGCCCCTCCCTCCCACCTGACGGGAACACCCAGCACAGCTCTGTTCCAGAAAGCTGGAAGGTCACCTTGGGGCCAGACTGACTTGGCGCCTGCCCTCTGTGCATCCCTGCCTTCCTCTGTGTCTGTCCTGCTGTGTCATAGCTGAGGATTTCCTCATTTCTCTCCTCTGGGGCCAGCCCAATTTCCTTCTGAGACAGAGCTCATGCCTTCACCTCTGCATCCCCAGTTCTGGAGTCTGGCACGTGGCAGGTGCTTGGGGGATTGATGCCAGGTTAACAGCTACTCCGAGGGAGGGATCAGAGACTGTATCTGAGAAAGGGATCAGAGAAAAGGGGGGCCTGGGGAATGAGAGAGGTGACTGCTTCCATAATGGCTCATGCATCCCTCCTCTCAGGACTCCCTCCCTGCACCCCTGCAGGAAAGAGACCACGATTGACTGTGAGCCCCACCTAGTCTGCGCAGTTATCAGCCATAGCACTGGCCACTGGCCCTCCTCCTCTTTGCAGTCAAAACTCTGGTGGTTTTGCCAGAGGGCCCTGCTGGATAGTGGCAGAGGGTCTTCATTTGGGGGTGACATTTGGTGAACCTTCTTTCTCCTTGGAGTAGGAGCCCTGGACTTGGAGAAGACCTGAGATCTCCCCTTCCTGCACCTGCAGTCCACAGAAGTGAGTACGGTCCCTCAGACATAGAGGTCCCCCACTGGAGACCAGGGGGAGCTGAGCCCACAGGGCCAGGGCCTGGCTGGGCTGGGGGAGTCCCTGGAGCTGTGTGCAAGTCTGCATAGAAGGAGAGGGCAGACAGGAGCAGCCATCCTTGCAGGTGCTGAGGGCACAGGCTCAGGGCTTCAGGGTCACGGATGGAGGTAGGACCCGGATAGGCAATTTTCCTCCTTGGTTTGTACTGAGGGCTTCTTCCTAGGATCTGGTGTAGTAGAGGCAAAGAAAGACCAGGCCCAAGGCCCTTCAGTGACGCCTCTCTAGTCTTGAAGGGGGTGGGGGGTGTCTTTTGAGAATGGGAGAACAGGGCAAGTGGCCCCTAAGTACCTCTTCCTGCAGGAAGACTTGGAGTTTAGCAGCTCTGCCCTGAAGAAGTGATATTGGATCTCACCTGCTCCTTTGGTTCTGAGCACTTCCTGTGGGAGGTGGTTTTGAGCTTTTGAGGGGGTCATGAACTTGGACTATGACATGTTGCAATGTGAAGATATAATAGCCTGTGTCAGCAGGACAGCCTGGCCCGTGGAACAAAGGCTGGATGTACCAAGGCCACCGAGCTCAGCAAACATGGAGGTCAGAGACCCCCGTTCCTGACTGTGCCCATGGTATAGAGCTCAGGGCATGCGAGCATGAATTCTGAGGCTGCCATAGGCTTAAATCTCTGCTATGCTGCTTGTGGGCTATGCATCTTGGGACATGTAACTTACTTTTCTGAGCCCCATTCACTTCTCTATAAAATGTGCTACAAAGGGGTAGATACAGGGGAGAAAAAGAAAAAGGAAAAAAAAAAAAAAAACTAAACCATGGGAATGTCCCTAGCATGGCGCCTGACACATAGGTCCTGGGAATGCTGGCTTCTTCCTGGCTGGTGGCCCATTTTTTCCTCTCCTCCTGGCTCCTGGCCTGGAAATTTGTCCCCTTTCCTGGCTGGTGTTGAGGGCTGATGACTGGTGTGCCCTCCCTGCTGTCCAGGGACCCCAGTTCCCTGCCTGCTTTCCCCACCTCACAGCCCAGCTCCCCCACGCACCCAGGCGCCTCCTGCAGAGGAACCTGGAGAGCTGTGTGGGGTGGGGATTGTGCGTGTGACCTCTGGAGCCGGACCTCCTGGGATTCAATCTTTGCTTAAGGCTATCCTAGCTTGGTGTCCCTGTGCCTCACTTATCTCACCTGTAAAATGGGAATTGTGGTAACAATAGGAGCTCTAAATGGGGTTTTCGGAAAGGGTTAAATGATGGAATACAAGAGGAGATTAGATCAGTTCCTGGCACCTAGTGAGCACCCAAGAAGTTGTCATCGTTTTCAGCCTGTGCTCTTCCTCTGCACTTCTAACCCCACTCCAGCATGCCTCTGCCAGCGGCCTCTTATCCCCTCTCCTCCTCTCTCCCTTCTCATAGCCCCAAACCCCATGGCACCCGGTTGGTGCCGCCCGGCAGTGGCACCAGGTACACCCCAAGGCAGTCCCCTTGCATGCACTGAATATTAGACACATGTGGGGCTCCAGGTGGTAGTGTCCCAGTGTCCTTTGACCTCTGAGCACTAGGATAGTGACGAAGTGATGGGTCTGAAGCCAGGAGGTGGGTGGGAGGGAGGTGACTGTGACAATGTTGCAGGGATTGCAGGAAAAATGAAATATCTCTGCTCTACCCAAACCCAGCATCCTCCTCCTCCTCTTTTCCTTTAAGGACCGTGCCGTTCAGGGCAAGCAGAAAGCCAAGATCACGGTGAGTTTTGTGGGCAGCCGAGTGGAAGAGATTGAAGAGCTTGAGAGGCAGAAGAGGCTGGCCCAGGAGGAGGGAAGAAGGAGGCCAAGGAGGTCCTGGGGGGCTGATCTGCCCCCCTTCTGGTGCCTGCTCTTGTTAATTCATGGGAACATTGACAGGCTGACCCTAGAGCAGCTTCCAGGCTCAGCCTGGGCCACTGATTCATTCTGGAAGCTCCCTTCTCCATCTCTCTCAATACTTGGCTTGTGGGAATGGAAAGGGTCAGGAGTTGCTGGTCTCTGCCCCGTCAGCATCTCAGAGCAGGGTCACCAGCTCCCACAAGGTTCTTGAGGAACAGTGCATGAAACCCACCCTGTCCCTTTTCACCCAGGCAGCACTGGGGGAGGAAGGACGTGTGGCAACGGGAGATGGGACGCATTTTACAGGAGTGAGTTAGTAGACATTGTCTTGGGCTTCTTGATGGAACAGAATGACAACACAGCAGACACTGTTACATATTATAGAATACAATTCAACATTACATCAATTCCTTTAGGCCTCAGATTAGATCAAATTCTCTCAAACAGAATAGCTACAAGGGCATACAACAATCTAGTGAGCCTAGAACGCGGATGCTGGCCCTGCTCTCTGATCCACGGACACGAGAGGAGTCGCTGCAGGTGATGCTGCGTTGCAGAAACGTGGCATCTGACCTGGGCTGCATTCACAGACCAGCTGCGTCCACAGCTCAGGCTTCCACGGAGGCAAAAGCCTCCAATGTCCTTCCTCAGTGTCACCCTGGAATGTTTCCTGCCCACACTCCCAGTGGGGATGAATGATGCTTAGACATCTTTCCTCAGTTTTCTGTGCTGAGAAACTATCTTGAGGGGGCAGGGAATGGAGGCAGGAAGAGCTGGACGCTGTGAAATCAGTCCAGAACTTGGGCTCCTTCTAGAGTCATGGTTGTCCCCAAACTTCCTCTCACTAAGACATCCATGGGACTAGCACTCACATGGGTCCCCCTCCCAAGCTGTGCCCAGACTCTAGGCTCTCGGGCAGAGGAGACGAGGTGCAGGGAGTGCGGGGTCCCAGTGAGCCAGCTAGGAGTGCACCCCCGTGACTCACCGTCTAAGAAAGCATTGAGGACTATGAGAGTGACATCGTAGGGCCATCTGCATTCATGTCAGAAGAAAGGAAAATGATCTGCAAGCTCTGTCGCTGAGGCACTGGAACTACAACTAGTGACATAGCACTTGTGACACCCCCAAGACTTGTTCCTGCTGCCTCCCACGCTCTTCCTTTCCCCTTTGCTAACTCTCATCTTTCCCTTTTGTCATCAGCTTAGATGGCATGGCCTCCAGGGATCTCTTTCTCCTCTCCCAAGTCTGGGGTAGCCACCTCCTGTGTCCCCCCAACGCCACCCACATCTCCCCATCGAGAACTCAGAACAGGGTATTCTAACTGCCAGAGGCTGGGCTGTGTCTCTCGCTTTGGAAAGCAAGATGAGAGGAGGACACTCCCAACCCAGGGCCCGGCCCGGAGCAGGGCACTCAATCAATATTTGCTTGTTTGGTGAATGGGGACAGGAATAACAGAAGTTGGGATTTTCTAAAGTGAATTCCGTCTCTAGAAACCTATAGATCATCAGGATGTGGAATTTGGTCCTCTCAGTGTTGCTGTTAATGGAGGTGAAGGGGAGAACGTCTCACAGAATCGCAATGCAGCTGTCTGTCTTTCTGTTCTAGACTCAGGGGTGGAGGCAGGAGTAGGAGGGAAGAAGGAGTTAGGGCAACGTGCATTTGTCCTTGGCTGATTGCCAAGGTCAGAGAGGAAAGCAGTCGATGAGAAGGGGTTAGGAGGTCAAGGGGAAACCATGACACCCCGTAGCCTACCCCGCTGCCTCTGGCATAAATATTATGTGATTGGGAATTAAACTTCCTCGACTGGCTAACTCCTAGAGCCACGTCCCGGGGCGTGTGCCGTCCTGGAGAGTGTTGTTCCCGGGTCTCCCTTTACTGTTCAGTCTTTGGAATGTTTGACACTTGTGACGTGTCTGGTCTCTTGAAATGCAAGTCAGTGTGTCACCCACCAAGGGAGCTGGGGCTGTCAAACCCAGTGGGTCAGAGTTCAGCCTTCCCTCCCTTCTCTGTAAAGGACTTCTATGGGTCAGTTTTGGTTCCAGAAGGATGTGAATGAAGAATTCAGCTCAGGCACTCAGATATGTAAACATGAGGTTCTCCCTGGGGCAGAGCCCACCCTCAAGGAATTTCCCAGCATGCACTGCACTTGGTGGAGCGTTAGATGAGTGATGCAGGAGCCGGGACGCGAACAGCAGGAGGGATGGCTGCAGCCGGGATCCAACAAAGCCTCAGTAGTAACAGAGAGACCAAGTGAGATACATCCAGCAACGTTCCCGTGCAGGCTGCAGCGCTGAGCTCTGGTTTTCCCACAGGGCCAGGAAGACAGTTTGCCTGGATCAGTTTCATGGCACCCCATGGAGGAAATGGGGTTGTTGGATGTTGGTCGTTAGATCTTCTTTTCCCAGTCAAGGTGGCAGGGTGACAGGGAAACCATCCTTAGCGATTCTGGAAGAAGGACTTGAGGTTCTGGAAGAAGCTTGACTTCTGTCTCTGCTTCTGTTTCTTTTTGATGATGGGCACCCACACCAGCCCACACACCAGCATCATGAGTCCCAGGGACAGGAACGCAGGCCCGGTCATCTTGAGGGCCGCAAAGCTCTTCTCGCCCAGGCTCAGCGTGTAGGCCAAGCAGGTGATGACCACGCCGAAGAGCAGGATGGCGCCGCCCACGGACATGATGACGATGGGCTTGCGGTAGATTTCCCAGTTACTCCTGGGGGCGGTGGTCCAGACAGACTCACTTCTGGAGCTGACGCACAGGGAGCTGGCGGTCTGGCTGGGCAGCAGGTCCTTGGCTTCCGGACACCTCTCATCGACCTCCAGGGCCTTGGGGAGAGCCTCCATCGTCACAGCTGCTCAGCACCGGGTACCTGGTACTGGCAACAGTTAGAAACAACAGTGAAGCCGAGGGAACCCCACACCCCCTCTCTGCACTCGGCATCCATCCCCAGCCCAGCTCTCGCTGAGGGGACGCAGCGTTTGCGTGCTGAAGCCAAAAGGAAAATCAAATGAAATTCACATAAATAAGAAACCACCCAAGCTGGTAGAGTGTTTTTTCTTGTGAGAGATAAATATTATATCATTTTAAACAATTTGCTTTTAATATTTAAAATACAGAATGGTGATGCCATTTTAAAAACAAACAAACAAACAAACAGACAGACAAAAGGTACAGTCTATTGAATGGCATCTTATTTTCAGACACAACCACTTTCTAGCTGTGTGATCTTGAGGGAGTTACTTAACCTCTCTGTGCCTCAGTTTTCTTATCTATAAAATAGGATAATATACTGCTTCTTTCACAGGGATTTCCAAAAGGGTTAAATGAGTTAAGGCATATAATGCACTGGAAGAAATGCCTAGCATGTGGCAAGCTCTCTATAAATGGTATCATTTGCCTATTAGAAGAGTGATACTTTATGTATAAATGTTTGCACATGAGCGCGCGTGTGTGTGTGTGTGTGTGTGTGTGTACACGCTGTGCCAGGCACTACACCAAACACTCCTTTATCAAATTGAAACTGCGCAATAACCTTGTGAATTAAGCATTAGTCCTGTTTTGCAGATGAGACAGTGAAGACTCAGGTGAAGCGACTTATTTAAGATCACAGGATAAGGCACTGCCGCAGCCGGGACTTGCACCCAGTCTGCTCTTGCTGGGCTGGGCGTAGGCTGGAGAAGACCATTTAGTGCAGCCTGGCATTTCACGTGCTCTGTCAGCACAGGAGAGTGGCGACTCAGGTTAAGAACGTGACCTTCAAAGGCCTAAATGCCACCTTTCCCACCCTCCTTGTTAATTACGTCAAGGCGGATTTCCACCTTCCCATCCTTAGGCCCGTTTAGGTGAGGAGTCTCGCTCAACTGCCTATTCCTGTGTCTCATCTGGAGCCCATCTACAGGCCCCTCAGTCACTGGGGCTCCCTCATCTCCTGGGAGGGGAGACAGGTGGTCACCTACGTGGAGCAATTTCAGAAACGTGGAGATGAACTGCTTGCCCATCAAAGAGTCTCCACCAGAGCAGTGCTTTCTCAAACCCATTTAATGTGGGATTAAAGCCTTCCATTCTGTAATTGTACGTGTGAGTTTGAGAGCCAATGTCTATGCATTTACAATAAGATAATAAAGTATAAATGACTGATGTTAGACACTTTGCTGAGGATAGGTTTTGTCTGAGAGGAAGAGGAGGCCAAGAGAGCCCAGGTCCCCTGCCCGGAAGGTGTTCACCAAGTCACTGCCCTGGTTCATCGTTGAGTTGTCTCCAAAGTGCCTAGTGCAGTGCTTGGTATCCAAAAGATTCTGTATATGTTTAATTAAATGAGTAAGTCAATGAACAACGTCCCTCCCTTCCTTCCTCCCTTCCTCTTCCTTCCGCTGGTCAAACTCAGGACCGCCCCCCACTCGCAGGGGCCAGGCTCTGCTAGCAGGAGCCTGCTGCCTCCCCTGCGGTGAACTCAGGTGGTCACTGCTCTAGCATAACTCTCTCCTCCTGCATCCTGAGTCCGCAAGTTCTCCCACTCTCCTCTGTTGGGGATCACTTTCCTCACTCGGTGCTCCCCCAAGCCTCCGCTCGCTCTCCCTCCTCCGATCACCCACCTTTCGTCCCTGGCTTCTGCCTTCTTCCCTCTCCAAGTATCCTGGGCTTCTTCCTCCGGCTTCTTCTTTCATGTTTCCAGGCGACCTCATGCCCCACTCACATCAGCATTTATAAATAGCCCCATTTGTGAGCGGGATGCGAGAGAGTTCTTGCCACAATTTTATTGGGGAAGGTGGGCTATTCATCCCAGTCACAATAAAACCCCCTCCCCACACCACACAGGATGCTCGCTGGAGGGCTAGGGTCACACCCAGATGTGGAGGGGGCGGGGTGCATTTTTGGAAACCATGTTACCGGCCTGGAGTAAAAGACAGCTCGGGATAAAGGAGATGGTGTCTGGAGCTGGTGCTTTCCAAGCCCTGGTGCTCCCCAAGCCCCGGTGCTCTGGAACCTCCCCCTTCCTCTTGACCAAGGCACGTCTACACAGAGAAGTGTCCTCCACGGAACGTGTTCTCCTTCAATCCTTCCTACAGTGTTAATTTCGGCTCAATCCCTCCAACCCTCCCGACTCCAGCCCTCCCCGCTCAGGCCTGAACCACTGCGTAGTGACTGCACTCTCTAGAACAAGCAGTTACAGATCCCTCCTCTTTGGCAGGGAGGAAATAGGAATTGCAAAATTACCAGTGTGTTCAGAATTTAGATATTCACATTCATATACTCAAGCAGAGAGGGTATTGGGATCTCTGCTTTTAAACACTCTGGGAAGTATTATTAGAATGTGCTTTTGTAGCCGTAGGCAGTCAGTGTTTGCTTCCCTTTGGATCCTGTGGTATGTCTGCACAAGCTAAATGGTCATTTAAAAAGTGATCTTGGCCAGGCGTGGTGGCTCAAGCTTGTAACCCTCGCACTTTGGGAGGTGGAAGCAGGAGAACCCCTTGAGGCCAGCAGTTGGAGACCAGCCTGAGCAACGTAGCCAGACCCTGTTTCTACAAAACAAAAACAAACAAACAAAAATTATCCAGGCATGGTGGCAGGTGCCTGTAGTCCCAGCTACTTGGGAGGCTGAGGCAGGTGGATCCCTTGAGCCTAGGAATTCTGAGGTCGCAGTGAGCTACGATGATGCCACTGCACTCTAGCTGGGGTGACATAGTGAGACCCTGTGTCAAAAAAAGAACAGTTATCTTTCCCCCTGTTGGCTTAGGGTAGGGAAGGGATCATAAAGTGTGTTATACATCCTTGTCTTGGTTACTGCAACCTGGTTTCATATGAGGATGTTTGATCATCTTGAGCAGGATTTTTTTTCTGGGTAGCCATTTCCAGCACTTTGCAGTGAAGACCCAGGGCAGACCTGACTGCTGTTCTCCGATGCTGGAAAGGCTGTGATGGAGGAATCAAAGTGCAGTGGTTCTCAGAGGGGCCAGAGATGAGGGCTGCGGCTCAGCAGGGCAGGGCCTGCTCCCAAGAGCTGCCACCTGGGAGCAGGTGGCCTCATGGACAGGATCTGTGCAGACACAGGGACCACTGCCAGGGACAATGGACTCCCGGATTCTGAGACAGGGAGGTGGGACTCATTGGGCCTTGCTGGAAACACCCAAGACATTCTCTTTGGCCCTGAGAGTAGGCCATTAGTTTAGTCTCGTTTTGCAAGGGCAGAGGCTGAGGGCCAGTGAGATTTAGGAGCTCGGCCAACTACACTTCCTGGCTCTGCCCCTTCCCACTGCCAACTTCACATGTGGCTGTGTTGGGATTCAGGCCAAGATCTTCGACCTCACTCCTTGTGCTACACCATGGCTGGTCCCCATGAGTCCCGAGGGTCCTTCGCCTACGAGAACCTTGAATTTTTCACTTTGGGGCTTCCTCCTGCAGTAAAGTAACTGCTCACTGAATATGAAATAACTTAGATTCGTAATTCCTGAACATGATCCACTGCACAATGTGAGAAATAAGAATCCTGTTGTATGTTTTCACACTGTTATGTTTATTCAATTTAAAAGACTATCTTTTATTCTGAGATTAGATCCTTCTTTTTTAGCATTAGCAACTTCTTCGTTTTATGAAATGATCACAATGGAAGAAGATCATTGGTGGGGTTGATATTTGTACTTGCCAAGAAAAAACTGGCCGTTCTATATATAGCTGTCTGTCTGTCTGTCTATCTAACTATCTGTCTATCTAGATTGCAATAGCCCATGAAATCCCAAAGAACGGGACCATTAATGTATTTTACTTACTTGGGAGGAAGGATGGGCAGGCAGGGCTGCATTTCTAGGCAGAGGCTGAAAAGAGAAGCAAGTTCTCTTCCCTTGAACCGCAGAATGTGACTCTATTTGGAATAAGGATCATTGCAGATACAACCAAGGTAAGGATCTTGAAATAAGAACATCCTGAATTCGGGTAGGTCCTAAACTCAGTGGCTGGGGTCCTTATAAGAGAAAGGAGAGGGAACTTTGGCACACACAGGGTGAGGCTGTGTGCAGAGGAGACAAGAGTGAAGAGAAGCTTTCGCAAGCCAAGCCACGCCGGGCGTTGCCGGCAGCCGCTGCAGTCTGGGGGAACAGTGTGAAATTTATTCTCCCTCAGAGCCTCCGGAAGGAACCCAGCCCTGTGGACACCTTGGCTTGGACTTCTGGCATCTACAAACACTAGAGAGTGAACTTCTGTTGTTTTGATTCACTGTTTGTGTCCTTTGTCTCAGCAGCCCTACAAGATGAATACAGGTGGTTTCCGCTAAGGTCCTGGCGCCCCAGAGGTGGAGGAGGACGGAGGGCCTGAGAGCTGCGTCTGGGAAGAGCTGGGGAGGCTGGAGTCACAGATGTCTTGCGCTAACCACAGATTTGCACGTCCACTTGCCTTCAGGACGGCAATCTGAGAAGGGTGGGTGGATCCTTTTCCCCCAGACGGCAAGTTTGGAGTGTGAGAAGGCTGATTTACTGCAATGGAGACTTATTTCTAGTACACGACCAGGGCTGAGCAGGCGGCGGCTGTCGCTAAGAAGCAGGCTTGTCTGGGACTGTGTCTTAGCGAGAAGGAAACTCCGCAGGAGACTCCTACCAGGAGAAGTCAGATGAAAAGAATTCATGCTATGTGGTTCCATTTACATAAATTCAAAACTATGTAAAACGGCCTGTGCTAGGAGAGGTCAGGACAGTGGCTACCTTTGGTGGGGGTAGTGAGTAGAGGGGGACACGGTGGGGATGTCTGGGGTGCTGGCAATGTTCTCATTCTTAACCCGGCAGCTGGTTGCGAAGGTGTGTACCAGGGGAGTGGCACGCTTGTGATGTGACCACCTTTCGGTGTATACATTTTATGGCAATAAAATGCTTAAACGAAGAGGATTAAAAAGATATAACTAAATGCAATATGTCCCTTTCTTTAGATTCTGATTAGAAAAAAAAAAGTTGTACAAAGACGTTTGGAATCATTAGTGAAGTTTGACCATGGACTTGGCAAGTCTTAGTGTGAACCATGATCCCTTTTCCTTCTCCCTTCCCCACAAACAGATCCACCCCTGGAGATCTGTTGCTTTCCCTCCTCCAACCAGCCTGGTTTTCCCTAGGTAGTTCCTGGCCTTTAAGGTCAAGTTAACTGCACACACCCTTAGTGCTAAGATAATGAAAAGGCAAACTCTTTTCATTATCTTTCATTTCAAAGGGGTGATCATAGCAAAATTGGTTTCTACCTCCCATTTTGGTGGATTCTTTTTCTATTGCATTATAATTTTAGTTCATTTTTTTAACTGAAAATATTTATTCAGGGACTTTTTTGTGCCAAACTCGAAGCTTGAGCATTGCATATGCTAAAGAGAAGAGGACACGAGGACACATGTCAGATCTCTGGAGCTCACAGGCAAGTGAGTCAGACCAAGGGGAAAAGGGCATTTTTTGCATAATGCAATGAATGTTGCAATAGGGCCAAGCACAGGACGCTACAGAAGCGCATGAACCCAGTCTCGGTAAGCTTCTGGGTAAACCTTCTGGGAGAACTGACTTCCTCAAGAAAAACTGAAGGATTAGCAGAAGGTACATAAGGGTTGGTGAGGGAGAGACTTCTAGACAAGCAGACATGCAAGTGCGACCTCTCAGGGACACCCTAAGGAATTGATTTTGCTGCAGACTAGGGTGCTTTGCTTGTTGAGTGTCCAGGGAGGGGAGTGTTGTATTTCAATACAAGGCTGGGAGTGGAGGCAGGAGCCAGGTCACACTGCCCACCACCTGTGTTTGTACAGCCTGCCAGCCAAGAATGGATTTAAAAATAACATTTTAAATGGTTGCAAAAATTTCAAAGAAGAATAATATTTTGCAATACATTAAAATTATATTAAATTTAAATTTTGGTATCCCAAATACAGTTTTTTTGGGGGACACAGCTAAACCCCTTCACTTACATATTAGCAGCCTTTGTACTATAGTTTCTGCAGTTTCAACAGAGACCCTACGGCCAGCAAAGCTTAAAATATTCACTATTGGGTCCTTTACAGAAAGAGTTTGCTGACCTGTGATACAGAGTACTGGGTGTGTGGGTGAAGAGTGGGCAATAGCAAAGCAACAAAGGGTTTCGGTAAGAGGAGCTATGTGATTGATTTTCTTTTCTTTTCTTTTTTTTTTTTTTTTTTTTTTTTTTTGAGACAGAGTCTCACTCTTTTGCCCTGGCTAGAGTGCCATGGCGTCAGCGTAGCTCACAGCAACCTCAAACTCCTGGGCTTAAGCAATCCTTCTGCCTCAGCCTCCCGAGTAGCTGGGACTACAGGCATGCGCCACCATGCCCGGCTAATTTTTTCTATATATATTTTTAGCTGTCCAATAATTTCTTTCTATTTTTAGTAGAGACGGGGTCTCGCTCTTGCTCAGGCTGGTCTCGAACTCCTGAGCGCAAACAATATGCCCTCCTGGGCCTCCCAGAGTGCTAGGATTACAGGCGTGAGCCACCGCGCCCGGCAGCGATTGATTTTCATATTAGGTAAATCACTCAGCTGCAGGACGGAGAGTGGGTAAGGGAAGCCATGACTCAAAAGCACAGAGAGCAGGTCAGAGGCTGTCTCAGCAGTTCAGCTGAGAGGCAAGGGTGGCCTGGAGTTTGGTTGTAGCAGTGGAACCTGGAGGAAGTGCACAGGTGGAGGGTTGATTAGGCAGGGAGGTGGAAATGGCAGTACTGGGTTAAAAGGAAGACTGTGAGCCCAAGCGCAAAGTCTTTTTAAAAAAATTAGGGTTTAGCTAGATTGTCCCAGGTAACAGAGATAAGTGGAATAGGGATAGTGTTGCCAGGTAAAATAAAGGACACCCAGTTCAATCTGAATTTGAGATAAAACAACAAGTAATTTTTTTAGTACAAGTATGTCCGGAATACCGCATGGGGTACTTATGCGAAAAAGATATTTATTGTTTTTCTAAAACTCAATTTTTTAAAAAATAAGAAGAGAATGTATTTTTTAAGACTTAAATTTAAGTGGATGGCCTCTGTTTTGTTTGCCAAATCTGGCAAACCTACATAGGGACCGACCAGAGCTCCCAAAGGAGCCGAGGTCTTTCCATGAGAGTGGAGGAGTATTGGGGAGCCAGGAGGGCAGTGCCTGGGGTTTGCGGAGTGAGGACCGGGTGGCCTTTCCTGGAAAGGCTCTGGGGGAATGGGCATCTGTGGCAGAGAGCTGTGTTGTTAGGACTGAGTCCCAGATTTAATTCAAGTCTAAGGAAGAATAAATGATCATAGAGAGGTTGGGGACATGGGGGGATGTGTTTGTGAAGGACCTTGGCGTCCAGAGAGCATGGAGGAAAGGCATCAGAGGAGGGAGCAGTAGGGTCAATGGTACAGGAGCAACTTGGGAAAATCCCAAGAGCCTCTGACGTCACTGAGAAAGGATTCCTTCCTTTGCCTTGGAAACAGATATGCTCAATAGATGGGCAATTGTTCTTAAAGAGGATTCCACAAGGATCTCTGGGCTCATTCCTGAGAAGCTCAGCCATCACTGCAACATGGAATCATGGAATGAGCGTTCACATTATAATTGCCTCTGTGTCTGGAAATCAGTTGCTTTTTAATGTCTCTATCAGACAAAGAGGTAAGAGAGTTGCCATTGGCTTTCACATCAACTTGCAATTTCTCTGCTGTGGAAACCAACACAGGGGGTCATCTTGAGCCCCCTCCCAGGTGCAGAGTGGCTGCAGGTAGCAGGTGCCTCCCACCTGCTCTGGGGCTCTGACTCATTTGGATAAATGAGTTTCCTCACCTCTAGATGAATCCCTACATTTCACAAGGAATAAAGGAGCAGTCACACCCTTTTTGCTAGTCTCTGTCTTTTGGTGGATTTGTCCTGTAAAATTTGGATTCAGTCAAAAGGCTGCACTCAAGGATCCAGAGGCCACATGTGGCCCCAAGGCTGCAGGTTCCCCAGCCCTTGATACATGTGTGGTATGAGAAGACACATGGGGCATTGCTCAAGGATGTCAGAATTGTGAGGAAAGGTGGGAAGAGCTGATTTCTGAAGGACTGAACCCTAGAAATCCTCTGGTAGAT
The DNA here is from genome assembly GCF_041146395.1 of Eulemur rufifrons. Lineage (NCBI taxonomy): Eukaryota > Metazoa > Chordata > Mammalia > Primates > Lemuridae > Eulemur > Eulemur rufifrons. The sequence goes on from NC_090991.1 coordinate 6,464,949, forward strand.
GGGGACTTCTTAGGCTCCTCGACAGAGTCCAAGCCTCCCTCAACCCTGGATGCCTTGGACTCTGAAGGGATACTGGCCCCCCTGGAGCCAGCAGCAGAAATTGCTCCAGCAGTGGGGCCTGGGCAAACGGGGCTCCCAACTCTCTTGGCCTTGGCCTGGATATGAGAGGGTCTGAGGCTCCGCCTGAGGTGCCCAGAGCCCTGCAGTGATCACACCTGGCTGTGTGACTTGGGGCTCATTTCCTGGTTTGAAGGAAGAGTATATCCATGGCTCAAATGGACATGTGGTAGGGACAGAGACACAAGACAAGGAAAGGAAAGGAAACGGGGTGGAAAAAACACGGAGGACAATCGATTTTCCACAAATGCCTCAAGGCAATTCAATGGGAAAAGGAAAGTCATTTCAACAAATGGTGCTGGAATAGCTGGATATTCATAGGAAAAAAAATGAAACAATCCTACCTTACACTATCAACAAAAAGTAATTCTGAAGGAATTATGGACCTAACCTAAATGTAAAAAAGCTAAAACTACAAAGCTTTTGGGGAAAACATAGGAGAATAACTTTGTGACTGGAAGGCAAGCAAAGATTTGTTAGAAACGATAGAGAAAGAAAAAAATCAATAGATTATATTTCATCAAAATTTAAAATGTCTTCTCATTAAAAGACACTGAGCAGGAAATGACTAGGCAAGCTCTGGACTGGCAGAAAATATTTACAAAACATGTATCTGTCAATGCTACATCTGATTAATAAAGTGACAAAGAGCAAAATTAAAAAATGGGCAAAATATTTACACAGACGCGTTACAAGATAACAGATGAACAAGGAGCCCATGAAAAAGTGCTTGACACTGACATTTAACAGGAAAATGCAAATTAAAACTACAGTGACATATTACCACACGTTTACTAAAAAGGCCAAAATGTTAAAATCTCACAATCCTGCAAATTAGTGAGAATGTGGAGCAAGAAGAGCTATTGTGCATTGCTGGTAGGAATGCAAAATTGGTAGTTTCTTATGAAGTTAAATATACACCTACCCTTTGATCCAGCAATTTCACTCTTACATATTTATTTATACAAGAGAAATGAGAAAGTATGTCCACAAAAAGTCTTGTATTCATAGAAGTCTTATTCCTAATAGCCAGCCCCCCCCCAAAAAAAAAACAACCCAAATGTCCAACAGCAGAAGAAAGGATAAATGGTTGCATATTCACACAATGCAATACTACTCAGCAGTGAAAAGGTGCTAACTTTTGATACACACAGCAGCGTGGATGAGTCTCACAGACACACCAGGTGAGAGAAATCAGATAAAAAAGCCTACATATATTGTATATTTCCATCTATATGACATTCTAGAGCCAACTAATGGCTGATTAAGGTGACAAAACTCAGGACAGTGGCTGTGGGGGTGCAGAGGAACCACGTGGAAGACACGTGAGGGAATTTTCTGGGGCAGATGGACATGTTCCAGGGGGTGATACGAGTGTGAGTTACATGCGGGATCCATTAGTCAATATGGCACACTAAGATTTGTGCATTTCACCGTGTGTAAATTACTCCCCCTAACAGAAAACAACTATGAAAGTCTTAATAATAATTGAGTAGTGCAGGGTGAGGGGCAGTGGAGGTAGAGACTGACCAGGAATGGAAGAAAGTTTGCCATGGCTGATGTCATGTAGGAGAACACAGACATCCAGAGTAGGGTGCGGGCAAGAGACACATCATCCCAGAAAGGGAAAATAGGAGGAGTGACCCCAGTAAAGGGAAGTCTGGGAGGGGAGGGGTCACCTGGCTCTGCAGGAGAGACTGTGTAACCATCTAAGGAAGAGGAGGTCCTGAAAGGAAGAGAAGGCGTTTCTCGAAGACATCAGGAATTGAGAGCAGGAGGAAGGGAGAGACAGAGACAGAGACGGAACAAGAACGAGAGTTTCACCCTGTCTCTGGGAAGATAGCATCTTTTGAAGGAAAACCCAGACTTACAGGAACCGGGAGTGCCTGGACAGAGCAAAGACTGGGTTTGGTTGGTCAAATGCATATGTCTAGAAGCGAGGTACCGATAGGACTGTCTCTTACCCCTGTTAGAACTAGTCTATGTATCCACCATGTGTGTCTCTGTCCCATATTTGGAGCCTCTGCCTACACATCTCTTTTCAGCATCTGGCCGTTTATTTTCCATTCCCAGCCTGTTAGACAGCACACAGTGCTCACCAACATCGCACTCAACACTTTCTGAGCAACCCCTGCATGCCAGACCCCTTGCTAGACACCGACTTGCAAACATGACAATGTCCCTTCTCCCAAGAGGAGCTTGCGGCATACACATTTGTTCTGTCAGTGGCGTCTCTGACAAATGCAGGGAAGTGATGTCTCAAAAGAGAGGGGAGAGAACTGGCTAGAAAATGTTTGGCTTTTTCTCACACGCTCCTCTGTGTGTCCCCCAAGATATGGTTTGGTGGAGAGGGGATGCAAGCTGGTGAACAACAAAGAGTGCCTGAGATAACGAGGGCCACATACTTTTCCCTTTAAGACTGTGGTCCCCACCCCCAGGCCATGGACCGGAGGTGAGAGGCAGGTGAGCAAGCAAAACTTCATCTGTGTTTACAGCTGCTCCCCATCTCCCCATGGCTCCCCTGAGCTCCGCCTCCTGTCACTGTCCCATCACCCCCAGATGGGACCGTCAAGTTTCAGGAAAACAAGCTCAGGGTTCCCCCTGATTCTGCATTATGGTGAGTTGTATAATTATTTTATTATATATTACAATGTAATAATAATAGAAATAAAGTACACAATAAATGTAATGTGCTGGAATCATCCCCAAACCATCCCCCGACCCCCTGCCCAGTCTGCGGAAAAACTGTCTTCCATGAATCTGGTCCCTGGTGCCAAAAAGGTCGGGGACCGCTGCTTTAACAGGTTCTGGAGTGTCTGAAATGTACCACTTAGTGGGAACAGTGGTTGTAAGTGAAACAAGTGAATTCCCTGCAGACGAGTGGATGTGTACAGAACTGGAAGCTCTTTCTTCCCTTCTGTCCACCTTGAGGGGCTGGGGCTGGGTCTTCCTCAGCCTCCTATGCCCCCTGCCATCACTCAGCACTTTGTGCAGGCTGGGGACTCGGCAAACATTTGTTAAATGGCTAAATAAATAGGGGAGTTAGGGTAGGAGAGGAAGGAGAGGGCTTTCCAGGCTGTTCGCAAAGTAGAGTTTACCTCGTGAATTTGTTTATTTTCCAGCATCTGGTTGGGGCGTAGAAGGGTAGAACCTGGCTAGTGCTGCATCACCAAGCACCGCTTAGTGTCTCCCCGCCTGGTTTTTGTAAACAGTCCCTTTTGATCCTAGCAAGGTGCTGGGGTGGAGACAGCTCACAAGGGGGCATAAAGGCGGCTGGGAGGGGGCAACGCAGGATTCTCCGCCCAGCCCCTCCCTTCCCGTCCTTGGCTCTAAGTGACTGCTCGCCTCGCCAAGCCTGGTACCTCCTGCTGCCCCGAGTCCTTGTATAAGTCTCCAAGGCCCCTGGGCCGCCCCTCCAAGGCTGAGGAGGCCATGTGCTTGGGGAGGGTGGGTACTTTTCATTCAGCAGTTAACTGCCATGTCCCAAGCTGGGATCTGTGGGGGGACCACGCTGTGGGGGTCTGTGGGGGGACCACGCTGACTACTTCATCTGCACCACCTCAGACCGTCCTTGGGACAGGTCACCCTCTGAGGAAGGGACGTTATTGCCCCATTCTGCAGGTGAGGAGACTGAGGACCAGAGAAGTTTGAGGGACTTACTCATAGCTGAGTAGCACATCGGATTGGAATGAGATTTTCACAGCGTGTCTGCTCCAGAGCCTGGGTTCAAGGCTACCCTGCTCCTCTTTGGGTGGTTTTTGTTCTCTTTTCCAACTGGGGGAAGAGTGAGTGGGGAGGACCCCGAGCCGGGGCACGGACAGTCAGCAGGACTGCAGTGGTGGCCGCCTTGGCTGCCGGGGAGCTGCGGCGTGTGTGGGGGCGGAAGCTGGGGGCACCCGAGCAGGGGTCAGCGAGCAGCGGGGCCTGTCGCAGAGCAGCCCCAGAGTCACCACCCTCATCCCACAAATGGAGCACCTGGAATCTCGTTTAATCCTCACAGCTCCGCGCGGGCGTTGCCATTATCAGCCCTATTTTGCAGAGAAGCGAGCTGAGGCTCAGGGCTGCCTGACCCCAAACCCTAGTCTTCGATATCGCGCACCGCACCGTGCCTCTCAAGCACGGAGCCCAGCCTTTGTCCCTCCCCTTTTCTCCGCCACCTTCCTCCCTGCACCCCAGCCCCACCTCTGCACATTCCGCCTCAGCACTCACCCCCAGCCCCTCCCCGGGGCGTCCCCTTTGAATGTGCCCAAACACGGTTATATTAATAGGGCTGCCAGACGTAGCAAACAAAATCACAAAGTGTCCAGTTAAATTTGAGTTTCAGATCAACAATGGCTACTTTTTTCGTATAAGAATGTCCCGTTATTACGTGGGACAAATGTGTACCAAAATGTATCTGTTGCTTATCAGACATTCGCATTGAACTGGGCATCGCACCACACATCTGGCATCTCGCATAGACGAGGCCCTGCCCCCTGCCGCACTGGTGCACTTGGGCCTGGAGTTATCTGGCCCTTCCCAAGCGCCTCTCCCGCAGGCCCCTCCACCTAGGGAGTTCCTACGGGAGCCGGGCTATTCTGGGCATGTCAAGGACCGAACGCAGAGGGGAGAGGCACACGTCACCTCCTCCTCGCTGCTGGCCAGCAAGCAGCAAGCAGAGCCTGGGGGGAGGGGGGAAGGCAGGCACAGGCCGGGGCGGCAGGGGTAACTCGATCTGTTATTCTGGAGGAAGACCCAGGGCGGCTGGGCAGTGGGGGGTCCTCCTCGCTCCCCCAGGAGTCCCCACTCATCCCCACCCAGCTCCAGCTCCACAACATGCATCCTCAGCGTCCCTTATTCTCCCACTGCCCTGTCCTCCCCCCACCAGGACATTCGGTTGGTGACCGTCCACCCCTCTGATAAGGTGAGTGGGGGCCCAAGCCTAGGCTGATAAAGTAGAGGCTGGAGAGTTTCTGAATAAGCTGCTGCTGTCACCACGGGCACCCGTCTGTCACCTGCTCACTGTGCTTCTAGGAAGGGAAGTTTCCCCAAAGGTCATAGTCACCCTGGAGGGTGCCACTCGCCGCCCTCCTCAGGCTCCCAGCTGACGCCCACGCCCTGGCCAGCGACAGAGTGGAAAACTAGCTCGGGTGATAATGCGTGTGTGGTCACGGCTGGCTTTACCGGGATCGGGGTCCCCACAGCACAAGTTTGCCAGACTGAGTGTGTCTTTGTCCGTGTTTCATGTGCCTGCCTTGTTTCCCCCATCTGAGACGAAGGCTGCCTGAGCTGGCCAGCGTGCTCCACCTGGTTTTCCTGGCACCTGCCCTGAGCGCCTGCCACACCTGCAGGAGGGAGGGACCGTTGCCGCTGAGGTCTGAGGAGGGGTGCCCGGGAGGACAGCCTGGGTCTGAGGTCCTGCCCGTATACTCTGGGGCCTGAGGGTGGCCTTGCACTTCAGAGTGTGGTGTTTTTGCCCCTGCCTCCACCTCGGTTTGGGAGTATGGTCCCTGCCCAGCTCAGCCCTGCACAGGCTGCCAAGGGTGAATGCTGCACAGGCTGGGCTGAAGCAGCCCTCTGCACATGGATTCCCTTCTCCCTGGGGCACAGCAAGGGGCAGTCCCCTCCCCACTGCCACCACCATCTGCCAGGACCCTGGGTAGGCAGCCCCTCCAGGCTGGCTTCACCCCCTCTCAGGGCACAGCCCCTCCCATCTGCCTGATGTTCACGCCTGCCTTCCAACTCCAGTTCAAAGACTCAACACGCTCTAAAGCAAAGTTAAAACTAGCTCCTTCCTCCAGGGAGGTGGAAGGAAGGGCAGGGGGAAATGCCCCCTCCTTACTTACTGTCCTCGATGTCCCAGGGGAGAATGGGGGATCTGGGACCACTCGGTGCTCGTGCAGGGAGGAAGGCAGCGATGAGTTTCTGCTCAAGTCCTTCGTCCCATTTGGGGAAAGCCACCCCGACCACATCCAGAAGTCCGTGCGACTCCCAGCAACTGAGCAGGCTCCAGCGGGGATGAGCTCACCAGGATATGGCCTAATGGGTTAACTCTTTGTGAGCTGCTGGCACAGGCCCTCGGAATGTGGCTTTCTCAGCTCCGCTCAGCCACTACGAGATGCATGTTGTGAAAAATTCATGACGCTTCTCTGCAGTCTGTCTTCAAGTTTCAGGGGAGGCGCACATTCGGTTGATGTCGGGGCAGGGCGGTTTCTCCTGACCTGGGCTCAGAAGTCAGAAGGACTTTCCGGGTTGGTGGAGGTGTGCGGTGGCGTTGGTGGTGGTGATGGGTTGCTAAGGTGGGGACTACACCTTCCACCTGTCCCCGAGGCCATGCTGGGTCTGTTCGGTGCAAGTCTTAATAATATCTGGAAACTCCCTTTGTTTGGGATGTTAGAGAGGGCCCAGGAAACATCCTGGGTTCCAGCATGGCAGGGATACTTCTGGGAACTTTCCAGTGCCTACAGGTGGGCGCTCCATGTTCCAGAACGCCAGGAGCCCCCAGCAGAACCCAGCCCGCCCCGGGCCCACACGTCTCTGAGACAGAGGGACAGTGGCACGTTCATGCTGGCCCCTCTGTTGCTTTTCATGGGAGGCTGCTCTCACGGTGATGAGAAGAAAATGATGAAGATCACGGCACGGGGGAAGAAAGGGCTTCCGTCTGTATAAACCTTCGTCAGACTGTGCTTGGGGAAGCCGGGTGTGAGCGGTTGACGGGCCAGTTCTCAAGATGCTGGTGGATACGCTGAGGTCAGCACAACTGCCTGCAATTCTGAAAGCCCCACCAAACCCTGCCCTTGTCCACACCCACTTGAGAAGGTGGGCGGCTGCTGCCTCCCAGGGCAGCAGGCTGGGTGAGGGTCCTTGCTACTGGTCACAGTGCATGGCGGGGGGGTCCTCTGTGGTCTGCAGGGAAGGCTCTCCCAGGAGCTATGCGGGGAGGCTGAAGGCCAAGGCAGGCATGGACTCCCCGCTCTCGGGCATCTTGACTTCCTCACCTGCACAATGAACAGGAGACTCCAGAGGCCGCTGTGTGATCAGTGGCTGGAGAAGCAGAGAGCTACGGGGTGAGCCTGTCCCCTGAGCTGCTGTGGGGACATCTGTCCTCTGTGGAAGATGAGCATTTCTGCTCAGGGAAATGGGCAGCGAGGTGGTGGCCGTGAGCGTCCGGGGCACTTGACTTTGAAGGCTTCTGCACATGTGATCTGCTTTGCCTTAGGTGCCTCTGACTTTATGCTCAAATCCAATCCCTTTGTGAAAACCAAATGGCCTGGCGTGCAAAGGAACCCTGCAGTGAGCTATTTTGCAATGCAAATAATCAAATAATTCATTTTTTCCCAAAGTTCAGGCTTCTGTGCTTTTCCTTACTGACTGCAGGGTGTGGCAGTGTGGCGCAGTGACACCACCAGGCAGAGCAGACCCTTGTTCCTCACCCCTCCACGCCGGGCACCATTCTAAGCACTTTATAGATATGACAATTCACTTTTCCCCGCACAGCCCTGTGAGGTAGGTACGTGAGGTACAGCACTATCCCTATGTTTAGTTACTTGTCTGGGCCTTAATTACCTCATTTATTAATTGGATGTGAACATTGCTACATCATAGAGATTTTGTGAGGATTAAATGAGAAAATGCTCACAGCAAGTGCTTAAGGAATATGCACAATATATGTCTGCATATAATAGACACGTATATGTGTACATGTGTAAGTATATATGTAAATTAGGGGGATTTGGGGCAGAGGAGAAAGTGTCCAGGGCAGAAGCTGTGTTGCCTGCAGGCTCCTTCCTAGCAGGACAGAGGGGGCGGCGGGAGAAGCCAGCCTGGCCCCTGGGCAGGGGGCTCCAGCGTCCCGAGGCTGGAGCACTTGTGGTGTCAGAGGGGCTGAGAGCAGGTGTGGGCACTGCCTGGATGGCCCGTGGCCTCATTCAGTGCCTAATTCCCAGCCCTGCAGCTCACAGAGCTCTAGCTCATCTCTGCACCCTCTAGCTGGCAGGAAGCAGTGGTGGGGAGGGAGCCTGACCACCTAGGTTTGCCGGCACCGATGGGTTTCCCAAGATACGGAACTTTCAGGGTTAAAACCAGGAAAGTTCTGAGAAAATCTGGATGAATCAGTTACCTTAGTAAAAACCTTTGGGGCTGTGCATGCCCTTTGGAGCCTCATCCCTGCATACACCGGTGGGCCCTCTCCTTCTGGAATGCTGTCTCTCCCATCTTCCTTTAGCTGACCCATCAGTCTGGCCTTGCCCGTCCGAGGGCTCCCTCCTCTGGTTTTATGGTCTATTACACTTACTGATGACTGCTCTCCCACTCCCATCCCCAGAAGTCCCCCAAACTCCTCGGAATACTTTTCTCAACAAAAAATTTTTATTGTGGAAAATTTTAAACACACACACACACGCGCGCACACACTCAAAGGTACCTAATGCCCCCACAGTGCAGTTCCAACATCATCGAGGCTCATTCTTTTCCACCTGTTTCCCCCCTGCATTTACAGTCAACCCTTGAGCAGCAGCACAGGGTTGAACGGCGAGGGGCCACCTACACGGGGATGGTTTTCAATAAATATATTGGAAAAGTTTTTGGAGATTTCTGACGATTTGAAAAAAACTCACATATGAACCACATAGCCCAGAAAAGGTTAGGTATGTCATGAATGCATAAAATATACGTAGATACTATTCTGTTTATGTGTATTCTGTTCATCTGTTTCTGCCATTACAAGGCGTCAACAATAGGCCAGTAGTATTTCCATTTGGGAGGAGTCAAAAGCAGATTTTCAACTGTGTGGGAGTTTGCGCCCCCACCCCCATGTTGTTCAAGAGTCAACTGTATTTTTTTTTTTCAGTTAGTATTTTAAAGTAAATCCCAAACATCTCTTTTTGAGTAAATTCTTCCAAGTAGAGGTGTGTTTTTCTGACAGATGACTTCCATCCTCCCTCCCTTTTTTCTTCTGTTTTCAAATGGTAACCACAGAGCCACCACAGTCATGGTGCAGTGTAAGCGTCCCTTAGTGGGACGCACTTCTCTGACTGTCTGGAAACCACCTTTTAAATAGGTTCCTTCCAAGCAGGATCCAAACAAGTCCTGTCTGTTACTCTTACTAGCTATGCCTCCAGACTTTTCACCTCTAATAGCCTTTCCCTCCTTTGTTCATTTATTTATTGAAGATTCAGGTCTTTTGACTTAGAGAACTTCCCACATTCTGGATTTAGTTGCCTGTTTCCTCACGGTGACATTCAATATTTTCCTCCGTTCTGAGAGGGCTGTGCTTCAGTCTCCACTGTGGCCCTGGATCCTAGTGTTATAGAAGCAGGTTCAGGTTCATTCTGCTCTTGCACAACAAGCCAATTACTGAGACACCTCGTTTTGCAAAAGAGAGTTTTTTCACAAGGCAGCCAAGTGAGAAGGAGGGAGAATAGGTTTCCAATCCACCTCCTGAAGATAAGCCGAGGGACATTTACGGATTAGGGAAGCAGGTTGGTCTACAAGTGATTGGCAGTGGGGAAAAATGAAGCAATCAGTGACCCGTGCACGCATAGCTAGGGTTCACGGCATTACACAGGACATACATGTAGAAAATGGCGGCACGAGCATGATCTGAGAGGGGAGTTTTTGTCCCTCCGATGTCAAAAGGCCACCTCTCAGGCATTTGTGCAGGCCCAGGGGAAGGGTCAGTGGTCTCAACTGCTTTGAACTGGACAGGAGCTGCCCTAAGTTCCCGAGAAACAACTGAAGTGACTGTTACCATGGTGACTTATAAATGCCATCCATAGAGTAGCCAGTGAAGGCTAAGTTACAGGGTCAGCGGCGTGGCTTTCAACTTTATGGAAACAACTAACAAAAAGCAAGTGACTAAAAGCAAGCAGGACAGGCCAAGATTGGCCGACCTCATCAGAGGCACCCCTTGGTTTCACTAGTACAGTGTCTTGGCCCAGAAGAGGTGCCCAACTGTGGTGACTACACGGCCACATGAACACCCACGAGGTACCTCCTCATGTGTAGAGGGCTTAGGCCTGCGGGCCACACGGTCCTCCCAGGAGCCTCGTGACACAGGAAGGGCTGCATCTTATACCTGTTTCTTCACTGTGACCCTGGGTCGGGTCACCGGGACTGAGGGGGGTGCAGCAGTCCCTCCCATCACCCCCTCCCTGCCCCGCACACCTCAGATTAGCTGAGGTCTCTGAGTCCTCTCCAGGGCTTTGGGCATCTCCTGCCAGTGCCTATGCGAGGGGAGTTCAGTTCTCACCTGGGTCGGGGGGGGGGTCCGGGGTGGGCGCCGGCGATGGCCGTGCTGGCAACAAGCCTACTAAAGAGCTGCCCATGTTGGCATCCTTGTCTTTCACTCTGTTTGCTTTGGTGTCTTTTTATCATAGTTTAACAACCATCAGGGCAGCTCATTATTTTAACCAAACACAGAAAACAGGAGAAAAAGCACCACTACTTTAGGAAACTATGCTCACAGGCCGTCCCAGCTCCAGACTGCGCCCCAGAGCGGGGCAAGACGCGGAGACAGCGGTCAGGGGGAGGGGGCTTGGAGAGAGGGGCAGAGGAGGCCCCCTTTGCCCGAAAGACTCCAGGCTCCTTCTAAGGGGCACAAGAAGCCTCTTTTGTCACCCAAGGCCTAGGGAAGTCATGCAAAGCAATCACTCAGTTCCGTGTGGGGTGGGGGGCCCCACCTTCCACCTCCCCCCACCTCCTCCCGTGTTTGCCTTTGCCTCCTGCCCCTCCCATCACAGGGCCCGGGCCGGGGACGTGGGATGCTGTGGCCCTACGTCTCCTCCGGTCCGGTCCCCTTCGTCCTCCTGAGAGACTCTAGTGAAGGGGTCTCCCTACGTGGCCGTGGCTTCTGGGCTGGAAGCCACGCGGAGCCTGGGGCCGTACTCTTAGCACAGTCCCCCAGCCACCTCCTTTGCTTTTCTCTTTCTTTTGTCTCTTCTGAAGCCTCTTCCTTGTCCCTGTCGGTCCTCCTCACACACCTGACAATTCTCAGGATGTCCTAGCTTCCTCGGGGGACACTCAAGGGGACGCTGCTCCTTGGGCCCCTTCGCGGTATGGAGGAACCCAGCAGACTACGTGGGAGGCAGCAGCCGCGGGGGTTACAGTGGGGTGGGGCTGGGGGCTGGGACGGAAGCACGCAGGGGCTGGTGGGGCTCACACGAGGGAGGAAGGAATGTCTTCCACGGGAAAGTTCCCAGGTCACCGCTCTCTGCCTGCCCCTCCCTCCTCGGGCGCTGTCGGTCCAAAGGGCCGGCGGGCGGGGCGCCCCGGGCGCGGGGTGCGGCCAGAGGGCGGAGTCTGCCACCTGGTGGTGAAGTTCAGTAGTGCTGCTCTCTGAAGTCCACTTAAGCCTGCCTCGGTCTCTGCTCAGCAGGCCACTCTGCCGAGTAATTCACACTGGACTTGAAATTGGAAAATCCAATTTTACAATGTTTGCTGATAAATACAATCTCATAACTATTCACATTTTCAAAATTTCGAAGAACTAGGACTTTCTAGCTTTTGAATAATTTAGAAGATTCATGTATTCCTATCTTTGTCAAATATTGATTATGTGTCCATTATATACTAGGCACTGTTTGAGGCTAGGTGCTGGAAATAAAGAGAGATGACCTCAATGAACTACACAATTTATACGGAGAGCGGCAACTGCACCTACAGTTCCAATTCAGAAGGGAAAACTCTTCAATACCGCTATGTCTGTGCTATGCTATTGAGAGTACAAAGGAGGGTTGGCCTAGGGTGGTAACTGGGAGAGGCTGCCTCAAAAAGATGATGGCTAGGGTGAGCCTCGAAGGGCATGGGGGAGCCAGAGAAAAGAATGAGGGTGTAATGGACGGTGGAGATGGTGGTGGTGGTGGAGGTGGTGGAAGTGGAGGTGATGGAGGAGATGGAGGCTGTGGTAGTGGAGGTGATAGAGGTGGTGATCGTGGTAGAAGTGGAGGTGATATCTGTGAAGGTGGTGGTGATGGTGGTGATGGTGGTAGTGATGGTGGTGGTGATGGTGGTGGTGGAGGAGATAGTGGTGGTAGAAGTGGAGGTGATATCTGTGAAGGTGGTGGTGGTGGTGATGGTGGTGATGGTGGTAGTGATGGTGGTGGTGATGGTGGTGGTGGAGGAGATAGTGGTGGTAGAAGTGGAGGTGATATCTGTGAAGGTGGTGGTGGTGGTGATGGTGGTGATGGTGGTAGTGATGGTGGTGGTGGTGATGGTGGTGGAGGAGATAGTGGTGATGGAGGAGATCATGGTGGTAGAAGTGGAGGTGATATCTATGAAGGTGGTGGTGGTGGTGATGGAGGTTATGGTGGTGATGGTGGTAGTGGTGATGGTGGTGGAGGAGATAGTGGTGATGGAGGAGATCGTGGTGGTAGAAGTGGAGGTGATATCTGTGAAGGTGGTGGTGGTGGTGATGGTGGTGATGGTGGTAGTGATGGTGGTGGTGATGGTGGAGGAGATAGTGGTGATGGAGGAGATCATGGTGGTAGAAGTGGAGGTGATATCTATGAAGGTGGTGGTGGTGGTGGTGATGGTGGTGGTGATGGTGGTGGTGGTGATGGTGGTGGAGGAGATAGTGGTGATGGAGGAGATCGTGGTGGTAGAAGTGGAGGTGATATCTATGAAGGTGGTGGTGGTGGTGATGGAGGTGATGGTGGTGATGGTGGTGATGGTGGTAGTGGTGGAGGAGATGGAGGAGGTGGTGGTGGTAGAAGTAGAGGTGATAACTGTGGAGGTGGCGGTGGTGGTGGAGGTCACGGATGTGGTGGAGCTGTTAAAGGCTACGGAGACCATAGAAGCTGTGGAAGTGAAAGTGGAGGTTATGAGGGTGGAAGTGGTTGCAGTGGAGGTGGTGATGGTGGAGGTGGCAGTGATGATGAGGATAGTCGTGGTGTTAGTGGGGGGAGATAGAGTGGAGATTGTGCTGATGATACTGTTGTTGTTGCTGGAGGTGGTCGCTTTGGTTTTTGATGATGGTTGAAGTAGTATGGTTAGAGGTGGAGGTGGAGGTGATGGTGATGAAGGTGGAAGTGGTACTGATGTAAGAGAGGTGATCACGGTGGTTGTGATGGTGGTAGCAGGGAACTACAGGTGGAGGTGGAGGTGGAGGTGGGGGTCTGACTTCCAGTCAGCCACAGCTGCTGTTCCTACACTGGTCACAGCTGAGCCTCCAATGGATCCCATCTTTATGGCCTTTTCAGTGCTGGCAGCTCTCATCTCTACTTCTACTCATTCTCAGGTCCCCAGAAATCCTTCAGCTGCTTCCATGCTGCCTCAGAATAGCGTGTTTCAGCTGCTCATAAAGGGTGTTTCTGTAACTTGCAGTGGAAAGAAATGTGCCCAGCCTGTCCCACAGACCTGAACACTACAGTCTAGTGGTAGGGAAGGCTTTATTGGGCCACCAGACAACAACACTAGAATATCTATTAACTCTATCCTTCAGGACGTGATTTCCCACTCCTGGGTACCATGGAGAGGTCTCACTTCGCTGATTCTCTCCAAAACAAGGATCTTTACCATGATTTCTTGTGGATTCCACCATTACACATAGACGGGGCTGACACATAATACAAATAGGTTCTGTCATTAAAAACGAATAAAGCATCTTCATTGGGCTCCTGCTATATCTCCAAGTGTATATTGGGATGGGGAAGGGTGAGTGAATAATTTTACTTAGTGAGAGTTTTTCCTCCCAGTCTGAGTGTCATATAAGAAAGGCAACGAGCTCTTCTCTGATCAGTCTGGAGAGGCTTCCTTGAAGCTGCGGCGATTGAGTGATCCTTGTAACACAGTTTTCCCTGAGTCAGAGTCATTGAAAGGGGGCTTGCCTTTAAGACCAATGCAAGGATAGGTAGTTCACCAAATATAACACTTTATTGAACTAATTTGTCCACAAGCTTCCTTCCCTTCTAGTCAGTTTATCTCCTCCAGGGTGAGAAGTTCTACCCCTTCCTCTCCATCTGTAGTGTGTGAATTCATTCCAGAAACGTCTCCTCACCACCAGGCTCTAGGAGGCTTCTGTTGCCTGGTAAACTGAGATACACAGTCCCTGCTCTTCCAAGCATTCAGACTTGTGGGAAAGGTTGGCATTAAATAGGTTATCATGCCCATAATTAATTACTTAATGGTGATAAATACCAGCTAGAAGAAGTGCAGGGGATATGAGACTATATCATGGGGTACCTGACCTAGTTCCTGGGGAGTCACAAAGGCTTCCCAGAGGGTGGATCATTTCAATAGAGACCCGCGACTGAGAGGATGCCGAATGCCAAGACCCAGGATTAACTGGAGGAGCCTGACTTCTCTGAGGGGTAGTTAGCAGGAGGGCAGGAAACCAGGCGGGAGTGGCTCAGGATGAAGCTGGATTTCTAGCAGGGCCAGACCTTGCTGGACCTTGCAGGCTGTGGCAAGCCATAATAGAGTCTTCCTAAGTGTTGGCTTCCATGTATGAATGAATGAGATGTCAGAAAGATGCCCTTCCTTAGGTGGCCTCATGTGGGTTTCAGGATAGCCATGCAGTGGTGGCAACGTTCTAGTGAGGGTGAAGTGGGAGATATTTCTACGTAAGCCCAGGAGAAGGTAGGGATGGGCACAGGCAGGTTGTATACTTCTCCACAGAGCAGAGTGGAGACAGCCTGAGTTAGACGTCAGCGTTTGGTGCTTATGGGAGTGATAATGAGGTAGGTGCAGGGCTGCAATTGACCGCCTCCCCACCCCAAAACTGCAACTCCCCTCCTTACTTTCTTGAGATACCAACTTCAGTCTCAGGGTTTTGACTCAGTGGCAGCCCACAGACAAAGTTGATGAGAGAGGACTCTAAGCTCAGTGAGGTCAAGGGTTACCCTGAAATATTTTGATGGGTCTGGTTCCAGATGGCTTGCTACAGTTCAAGGAGGCTAAAGTTGCCCTCTCTCTTCCCAGTGAAGAGCTCCCAATAGTGGTGGTGAGCATTTAGGGACCCTGTGCTCAGGAAATCAAGCTGTCTGCCCCCCGACACACACACACACACACACACACACACACACACATGTGAGAGCCCCTTGAATAGCCTGAGACAGACTTCCCTCTGCGCAGCGGCCAGGTACTGCATAAATTCATCCACTAGGGAATTGGTCCCCATCTGTCCACGTGGCAAAGACTTCTAGGGCCCACCCACTAGCCATTCTTCCTTATTAAAAATTGTAATTTTATTTGGGCAGAAATATTTCTATATTTGGTAGAACATTCTAGGCCGAGATAAAAAAAAGATTCCAAAATTTCAGTGGCTCAACATCACAGAAATTTATTTCATGCTCTCCTAGTAACCCTTGGCAGATACTCAGCTTGTCAAGGCGGCTCTTTTCTACTTGGTTACTCAGGGACCTGGGCCCCTTCCATCTCCTAAAGCCTTGCCACCATCGTCAACCATCGTCCACCATTGTCCACATTGAGCTAGCAGGAAGAGAAAAGTCAGCTGGGGGGGGGGGAATGTTTGGAGGAACATATGCAGGTCTTTTTGGCCAGGACTTGCACACTCCACTGGAGGGCACTTGGCCCCATGGCCACATCTGTCTGCGAGGGGTGTGGGAAGTGTAGTCTAGCTATGTGCTCGAAGAAGATGAAAACGGATTTTGGTGGAAAACTAACAATCTCTGCCACAGTGCTGACCAAAATCACTACTTCATAGTCTCCCTTTGTGTTAGCTAACTATTCCGGTGTAAAAAAAAAAGTATCCTAAAATTTAGCAAATTAGCACAATAAACATTTATTATCTCATATCATTTCTGTGAGTTAAGAATTTGGGAACAGCTTAGCTGGAAGTTTCTGGCTCAGGGTCACTCCTGAAAGTGTGGCTGAGATGCTGGCCAGGGCTGCAAGTCATCCGAAGGCCAGTCTGAGGCTGAGCATGTGCCTCCAAGGCAGCTCATTCCTGGCTCCAAAGCGCCCAGGGAGTTAATGCTGGCTGCTGGCAGGACGCCTCGGTTGCTCCGCACATGGACCCCTCCAGAGGGCTGCTTGCATGTCCTCACGACACGGGGCAGCTTGCTTCCCCGGAATGGGTGATCCTAGAGAGAAGCCACAGTGCCATTTGTCATTTAGTCTCAGAAGTCACACACCATCATTTCTACCACATTCTATTTATCAGAAGCAAATCAATCAAGGGGAGAAAAATTAGGCTCTACTTCTCAGAAGCAGGTTTACTCAAGAATTCATGGGCACATTGTAAAGTTACCCCGCTCTTAAAGGAAGGTGTGGTCTTGAGACATAGTTCAGGGAAATGAATATCCGGAGAAGGCGTGGGTAGGACTTCCAGCGGCACTCCCTAAAGCTTGGCTTGTTTCCCTTCCCACATTCCTCTTTCTTCCCGTCTGGGCTTCCAGTGTGACTGTCATTGCTGCAGTGGCCATTGGAGGGCAGTGAAGAAGGCTTGAGGGTGGAACTGAGCAGTAAAGAGAACGAAACCGCAAATAAAAGGAGCTCAGGACACTGACTGTATTGCAGAGCCACTAGGACAGCCCTGGACCTTCTACTTCTGCACGAGATGATGGAAACAAGTGAATTACTATCTGATTTAAACCAGTGTATTTTCGGGCATAGGAGTAGGGTCTCTGTTAGAACCAAGTGCAGTTTCTGAGCGATGCACCTGCTGTGGGACAGGTAGTCTTAGGCACGGGGGAAATAGGTTTGAACGAGAAAGGGTTGCTGTCCTCAAATGCGACAATGGAAGGGCTGGGCTGTGCACAATGGAAGAGGAGCATCTTCTCACACAAAACAAAGAACAGTCAAGGAAGGTTGTAGAGGAAACTCAGCCAATGGAATGGAAGTCTCACGGAGCAGTGATTTTGGTCTATGATGTTTACTGCTTTCCCTCCTGTGCTTAAAACACAATCAAAGGCATTCACGTAATAGATATGCAACAAGTAAAGCGGAAATAGAGCATGCCTTCAAATGAAATAAATACGTCTTCCGTAGGCAGAAGATGATGATGATGGCCTTGCTGGATTTCTAGCCGGGCTGGGGGACGAGGCCAGGGGGCGGGGCACTTAGGAATCAGGATCACCTGGGGAGCCCGGCAGATGGAGGGAAGCTGTGGGCACATTCTGCACAGTTGTCTTTGCAATCGCTTTCAAGGCACACAGGGCTCCTTGCAGCATTGATTACTGGAGGCTCCGTGTGTTCAATTTGGCTTGGAAATGCCTCTCCAGAAAGTCAGAATAGCAATTAAGGAAAGCGTGGTGAGAGGACTAACCCACTTAATTAATGAGGTCATTTGTTTTGCTGAGAATCTCACCGAGGCCTTTGAGGAGGTCTTGCTGCCATGGATCGCAGCCCCCAAGGACGGGCATTTTCTGTTCTGCCCATGAAGTCCCAGTCCCATCCTGCCAAGCCAGTTGCTGGTTTTAATTGACATTCGCTTGTCCTTTCACACTAATTTCTCTGTGGACCTATTTGACTTAAGCTGTCCTCCCCGGTGAGGTTCTCAAAGTGGATTAGATAATTTCAGCCAGTGTTTGTAGTGTACTGGACCCCAGTCCTAAGAATAACAATGAGATTAAACAGCTACCATGTCCTGCTTTTTTCCCTCTAAAGTTACAGAGAACACAACCCTGGAGCCTGACTCTCGAGTTCACTAAGCCAGTGACCTTCTCACACTCTGTCTATTTACACCTAGCATGAAGATGGACTTGGTAATACAGACCTGTGGGGGGGGCCCCCCCGCCCCGTGCCAGGGTCCTGCAAGCTTCACCAGGGCCCATAAAAATAATTGAGATTTTTAAAAATGTCTCCAAAAACTCAGAAAGAAAATATTAATGAAATCTTTTCCAAGAGAATATTCTAGAACCCCAAATTTAGGCTCGTGTATCTGATGCACAGCTAACGCCAAACTGTGATCCTGGCACTTGGAGATAGAAGAAGGTTTATTTGATTTGGCCAAAGCAAGAAGACCGGAGGGCAAAATCTCTCAGATCCGTCTTGTCACACAGATGAGGCAGCGAGCTTTTGCGGGTAGGGTAGGAGGGAAGTCTGTGTTGCCTTTATTTCATTATTTATTTATTTATTTATTTTTTTCATCCTCCCTAGTAATCCTTTATTGTGTTGCTTTTAGTCTTAGATGATACCCTGAGCAACAAGACTTTGGGGCATCTGCAGCTGGTTGCAACTTTTTTAGGGGCGTTTGTTCCTTCTGCAAAACAAACTCAGAGATTCTCCCTGTGACCCTGGAGTTATCTCCCCCTGCTTGACAAAGAAGCAGTGCATCAGCGGATAATAACCGCAGTGAGAACAAGGGGTGCTGGGCAGCAAGTAGGCCATTCACGTGTGCCAGCAACCAAGGGCCTGGGCCAATTACATTATTTCAGTCATTAAAAATGCTGAGCTACTAAAATGTCAAGAGGCCTGGCTACAGTAACATTAAGCCACTGAGTCTACTAAAATACAGCTCAGTGCTTACATTGTTATATATAAATTATGCTCAGTGTGGGCATATTTTAATTGATACATTTAATACCATGTGAGGTTGGGAGTCTCTAAACTTGAAGAGAGTAGCTTTGAAAGTCCTAAAATGGCCTTGGATCTACTTGCTTCTTGAAATCTAGGTAAGGTTAAGCTAGAATCCTGTGGAAGTTCAAATCCCTGCCTATGATTTCTGCAATTTGCTGTGTTTCTGCTGGGGCGTGTGTTAGAATCTC
Organism: Eulemur rufifrons; assembly: GCF_041146395.1. Classification (NCBI taxonomy): domain Eukaryota; kingdom Metazoa; phylum Chordata; class Mammalia; order Primates; family Lemuridae; genus Eulemur; species Eulemur rufifrons. The sequence goes on from NC_090991.1 coordinate 6,483,710, forward strand.
ATGGTCGCCCTTGGCTCCAGGGATTGCTTTAGCCGAATTAATACAGTTTAGTGATTGTCCTGCAGGTGCTCTCTCTAGTTCTCCCTGCACCAACTCAGATGTGACACTCAGCTCTTCCTTCAATTTCCACAAATCCCCACCTAAAGAATAACACTGGAGAAACAGGATGATTTTACATAACAGCAATGCTGATGACTTCTTACAGACTTCAGCAATGCCAGTGACTTCAAATTATTCTTACAAGTTCTTTAGTTGCAGTTATAGCATCTATAATTCACCCTACAGTACTTGTGAATTATTAGTGTAATGTAGATATGTGTATAAATTAATCGCTCCTGGAATAATGTAGGCTGAAGTTTAACATTTGGGACAGTCTCTGAGCGGCTTCCCACACCAACGACCAATTCTCCAAGTCTCCAGACACCAGCTGAGTGTCTAACCGTTCCATTCAATTCTGGCTCTAACTCCCTGCAGGGTTCCACAGATTTGAGGGCTCAGTCCCACAAGACTGCCCGCTCTTCGGATTCCAGTCACCAGTCTTCAGCCACTTGTACTTCTGATAACTGGGGGTTCCCATCACCCCCTCTTCAGGTTCAATAATTTACTAGAATGGCTCAAAGAACTCAGGGGAGCACTTTACTTACATTTACTGGTTTATTACAAAGGATTCAGCTCTGGAACAGCCGGGTGGAAGAGAGGCATAGGGCACGGTGTGGGGAAGGGGCACAGAGCAGTTTCATGAAGCTATTTGTGGTCTAGACAATGACATTTATAGAAAATAGTGCATCCATAATTGTTTGACCCTGCTTCTGTTTTTCAAGGGTTTAATTTATGTTTTCATTGCTTTCGTGACTACTTTAGATGCAGTGATGAAATATGAGCACTTAGCCCGACATGGGTGCATGTTGTTTGTGGTTCTGTGAGAGTGAGTGTTTCTCCTTGTGCACATATGAGAATTTTAACCTCCAGCAACAGCAATAATAGCCCAACTTGTATTTGTAGCAGGCTTTAGTGTTGAAAACAGGGCCGTCCGGTAGAACTTTCTACAATGATGGAAATGTCCTTTGTGCTGTCCAATATGTAGCCACTAGCCACATGTGGCTATGAGCACTTGGCAGGTGGCTCATGTGACTGAAGAACTGAAGTTTTAGTTTTGTTTAGTTTTAATTAATTTAAATTTAATTTTAATCAATTTTAGCTACTAGTGCTTGGTGGCTACCACATTGGACAGCGCAGGTTAAGAAGGTACTTGCTTACTTGATGTTTGCTAGCCCTCCGAGAGAGGAATGGAGAAATGCATCTGCTTACTGATGATGCGACTCACAGTGGAAAGGTGGTGTGATTGGTCCGAGTCCCCTGTGCGGTGCCGCCATGTAAACGCACACCTGAGTACGAGGCAGGTAGTCATCCACACCACGTGACTGAAAGTGTGTGGACGGTCCTCCCCATATTTTCACAAAATAGTTCTGCAATTGGCCTATTACAGAGAATATAAATTTCAGTGATTTGGATGAAGACAATGGGCAGAATTTGCTTTTTCCTAGTAGAGGCACTGTTTCTACTCTACATTACCAAATAGCCTATAGTTCTACAGGTACAAAATAACATTATTAAATCAAAATTTTGTTCTTGGTTTTGGAAGGTTAATCAAATTTTTGACTAATGCACTATTTAAATGGAAGGCAGATCACCAAAAAAAGGGAAATATTTGAAATAAACATGATAAGCAAAAAGTTAAAATACTTGATGTGCAAAAAGTTTTCATAAATCACTTCAGACAGCCCTAACAAACTGCATGTTGGATACCTTACCCTCATTTGAGAATGCCCGGTGCACTTAAAGCCCTGTTCCAAGGTGTATCTTACTTCTAGTTCTCTATGCTTTGAGCCAAGGGGTCTCTACCCGGGGTGATTTTCTTCCCCAGAGAACATTGGGGCAATTTCTGGAACATTTTAGTTGTCACAGCTTGGCAGGGAGGTGGTATTGGCATCTTGTGGGCAGAGTCCAGAGATGCTGCCAAATGTCCTACCAGGTTTAGGACACCTTCTTACAGCAGAGAATTATCTGGCTCAAAATGTCAACAAGTTCAGTCTGGGAAACCCTGCTCTAAGCCCTTGCTACTCAAAGTGTGGTCCATGGACCAGCATTCCAGGCATTGGCTGGGGACTTGTAAAAATTAAAGGATCCCAGGCCCTACCCGAGACTTACTGAAGCATCACCTACATTTTAACAAGCTACTTCAATGATTTGTGTGCTTTATAGCTTGAGAATCCCTGGTCTAAATCATGAACCCTATACTATGGCCACAACGGATTGTTTTGGGACAACCAACCTATAAGCTGAATAGCAATTTAGGGTTGGATCTAAAGTCTCCAACAGGGACACAAACAATGAAAGAAACAATTAGTCCTCTCTCTTTGAGCGTTTGGCCATAAACACATAAAGAAACTTAGCAGTTGATGGTGGAAGGGTGGAACTAAGCAGCCGCCATGAAAGAGCAGAGCTGTGTGTAGCAAATGCCAATGGTCACAGTAACCATGGCGTGTGTGACTGAGGTTGCTAGAACCTACACTTGAGGGAGGGACGTTTAATCAGGTCATCAACATCAACTTGAATTTTGAATTATCTGTCAATTTATTTTCTTCCTTAATTAAGACCCAGCTCTTTGACTGTTCCTGTGTGTCTTACTCCAATACCAGAGCTCACCTGCTTCTTTGGAGCCAGAGAAAGTCTAACTAATACCGGAGCCAATAAGAAAAAGACAAATGCACCAATAGGAAAAGTGGAGAGGATAAAAAAGCAACATTCAAAAATTCAAACATGCTCTTATATAGTAGGAGTGAAAAGTTCGAAAACGTAGGGTTTCTATATGAGGAAAAGCTGTGAAACTGTTTAGAAGGATTCAAAGGAAGATGTGAATAAACAGCGACACACTAAGTTTTTGGTGGGAAGTCCCAATAAGTCAATTCTACCTGAATTAATTTAAAAATGCAAAGCAATTACAATAAGAACCCTCAGGATTTTTCATGGAATTTTTCAAACAGAAGAAAAAAGAATGCATCTGGAATAGAAAGTGTATGAAAATAGCCCAGACATTTTAAAATATAGACTGGGGATTTGGAGGAGTAAAGAAACATATAGCAAAGCTATGATAAGTAAAACAATATGGAAATAACTATGGGATTGGTGTATAAATAGCTTGAAGGACAAACGAAACAGAGCAGAGAGTCCAGAGTGAGCCCGTGTATGTCCGGGAATTAGCGTAAGACAGCAGCGTCACGTCAGGCTAGTGGGACAAGATAGGTGTCCTGCCCTACACTATGAATTGTAGTGAAAAATTTGAAACAAATGTCCCACAATAGAAAATTAATGAAACACCTTTTAAGACTATGCATCCACTAGGTGACAAAATAAATCACTTCCTAACGTTATAGCCACCAAATGACAAAACAAGATAAACATTGATTTAGAGAGATATTCATGATCCATTGTTAAGCGAAAACAGAAACAGTTTACAAAACAGTAGAAAGTATAGTACGATCCACATTTGCTACATACATATATGTGGATACTTCTATTTATAAAAATCTCTAATGTACATGTGTATCCTGACCCATTTTTTTAAAACCAACCTTAACTGAGTAAACATACAATCAGTAACTTCAGCCTCTACTTGGTTGGGTTAAGCAGTCAGCCATACAACTCCCAAGCTCGGCGTCAGCGGTCTAGCCTTGACAGCTGGGCTCCATGTGGCTCCCCGAGTCCCTTAGAATTTGTCCACGTTCCCAACAACATGGCTTCTAGGAAAAGCCTTAGGGGTCTGTCTTCTCTGGCTCACAACTCTTCCTTTCCTTTTCCATCACGCCCAGTGCTGCTCCCTTAGGTCTAGCAGGGATAGGTCAGAGACGTACCATATTTAAATAAATTCCACTAACATTCCAAGGGAAATGAAGTGGCTCTTTTTGGAAAATAAGAACATGTAAAACCTTAGAAAGGCAGTGGGGAGGAGAAATATTTACTCGAAAAGCCTTGTATCCACTTCCCCCACTCTGAAATTGGGAGTCCAAAAAAATCCCCCCAGTCCAGGCACATTATTCCCCCTTTCTGTCTTCCCTGGAAATTTCTGGACTTCAGAACGAGGGACGTGCATTGTTTGAACACTGGGCTAGGCACAGCCAGCCTCACATTCAGAGCCAGGGCCACCTGGGCCAATGCCCCCTATTGCTGCCTCAAAGATTCAGAGAAATGAGATTAGGGACATGAGGAGGTGGGGCCCTGATGTAGCTGGATATATTCTAGAACAAATTGCTTTTGAAGAGTTCCCCAGCCTGGGGCCCAGGGAGCAAGAATTAAGTGTCAGCGAAGGAGCTAAATTACCACCTATTGCTTCACCCGTATAATTAAGTTAATAATTAAAACATGGCTAGCAGGAGCCTCACCCATGAGGAATCATTGTGTGCTTCCTTTTCAGACCATTGTCACAGAACTGCAAACTATGTCTTATACGGTGATTTTTCCCAGGACTACTTAGCAACCTCCGCTGTAATTGCCACCCTGCTTATCAGAATACACAATTCATTATCGTGTCTCATACCTGGAATATTAGGTATGTGAAAAAGTCACCGAGGTCGGTCTTCCGTGTCGTGAAACCGAGTCAGATGGGTCACCTGCAGTGGGGTTCACCCTGGGAGAATATTTCAGAATTTGTCTGCTTCTCCCTTGAGCCAGCCTTTGTTAGGATGCATAATTAATTCCATAATAAAAAATTACGGATTTTTCCATGGAGAAAAATACCTCTGTCTAAACATATAGCCATTGTGATAATGGTACAGTTGCTGAGCAAGTCCAGGGTTAGAATACTCATGAGTGACAGGTATTTGGTTTCTCATTACAGTTCTGGGGGAAATTTATGGGTGATGATGTAGACTGGGTTTGGGAATGAAGGGAGTTCCAGGGACAATTTTTCTGCCACTGGCTGTAGGCCTTTACTCAGACCTTATCTCATTAAATGTCAGTTTCTTAATCTGTTGGATAGGTAGGACTGGCGCGCCTTGGGCTGCTGCCCAGACCTTGTCATCAGCAAGTACAAAGAAGTATGGCCACTGAAGTTATTGCAATGCAGAAATACTTCTGTACCGATTGGCAGATACCCACCACTCGAAGCTCCTCTGCCCACATCCCTTGCCCAGTGTCCCTGGACTGCTGTGGCTGTGGGCTTCCTCCCCCGCCCCCCCCCCCCATCAGTAAGTATCAGCTCAGGTTTAAATCCGGTCCAGCAGGGCATCATTGTCCTCATTGTCAGCGTCCTCTCTGAGTCGTTACTACCTTGGCTCAGGCCCACGGCTAATTATCCCTGACAATAGCTATGCACTTGAGTAAGAGCAACCCCGACATTATGAATGAGTAGCTGTTTATGCTTCCAACAAACAAAAAGAAATGTGATTTTTAGAATTTCTCATCTGTCTAGCTAGCTGGGGTCAAGCATGGATTTCCGGCTGTGAGGGTCTATTGACACATGCAATTGTACACGTGTTTCACAAATAGAGGGAAAACCCGCTAATGGCAGAGTCTTTAGGTAATTTGGGCGAAGATTAGACTGAAGATGCCCTTGACTTTTTAGATAATGAAATTTAATTATGCAAATACAATTGGAATACTAAAAGCACATAACTAAAATTGTTTTCAAGTACCCAAGTCACTCTTTGAGTGGTGGCCACTGAAGGGACTGTGATTCCAGGTGGGCCATCCGTGGGAGCCCGCCTCGCGTTATTCCCAGAAAGGATGGCGGGGAGACTGAATTTCTGTTCAAAGATCCTGGTGACTCGCCTGTTAACGTATTGCAAATCACTGAAGACTTGCTGTATGTTTTCTCTCTCATCCAGAAATCATTCTCAATATCTTTGATTGCCTATGGCATCTTCATTCATTCAACAAGCAGTTTTTGAGACTTTACTCTGTGCCAGACATCTGGGCCAATTGCTAGGAATAAAGGCATGAAAACACATTTACTAATGGAACTTCCAGGCTAGTGGAGAAATAGACAGGACAAAAGAAGTATAATACTGTAAATGAGTTGTTTTACTGGACATTTTGCACTCATTTCCCCTGGCCTCATAGTAGTGTTTGTCAGAGACAACACTTTTGTTCTTTCTGAAACATGCGCTTAGCATGACTCTCTTCTGGTGCTCCTGCCCTCTCTCAGGCTGTTCATTCTCAGCCTGCATTTCTGGTTTCTTCTCCTCTACCCACGCAATGAAAAGTTGGAGTTCCCCAGCGCTTGTCCTAAGCCTCCTTCTAGGCCATTTCTTTCACCTCCATTGTGTTAACCATCATCACTGTGCCAGTCTCATAAAGGCAACCCTTTCTTCTAGAGCTATACGGGCCACAGCCCACCAGGATGCTCTGCTCAGACACCTCACAGGTTGCCTGAAACTCCACATGTCCCAAATAGAATTCCTTGTTCTCTGAACTGCACCCATCCCAACCTGTTTCTATTCCAATTGTCCTAGACATTTTATTAGTGACATTACTATCCACCCAGCTGGCCAAGCTAGAAACCTGACAATCACCTGGCATTCCTATCGTTATGCCTCATGTCCAGTGAAATCATCAAGCTCTGTTAGTTCTCCCTCCTCCGTATCTCTGGAGTGTTTCCCAGCCGCAGAGCCCCCGCCCTTTCCAAGCGCTCACCTGCTCCTGCCTGGATGAGGCCCGCTCTGGTCTCTGCGGCTCCACCACTGCTCCCTGCAGGCCCTTCCCCCACAGGCTGACATGGGGGTCTGATTATGTCCATAGCAGGAGCCAGCATCTCTCCTCTGAGACCCGCGCTGTCCTCTGGAAGCCACGTTTGCACGTGAGAGCTTGAGCTTCCTGTGAGCCCCAACTGGCTCAACTGAATTCTTTCTCCATGAAGTTCGAATTTGGGTCAATAAACATCATTCTGTCTCTCTGTGTGGCTAGGACCTTTCTCTCCCTTTCTCCCTTCCTCCCTCCCTCCCTTCCTTCCTTCCTTCCTTCCTTTCTTTCTCCTTTTTTTCCGTCTTCTTTACTGAGGTATAACTGACATAACAATTATATATATTTAAGGTGTACAACATGATGTTTTGATATACATGTACTGTACATTGTGCAGTGATCACCACTATCAAGCTAGTTAACATCTCCCTCACCTCACATGGGTACTATCTCTGTGTGTGTGTGTGTGTGTGTGTGTGTGTGGTGAGAACATTTAGCACCTACTCTCACAGCACGTTCGTTTTGAGGATACAATGAAGCGTTACTAACTACAGTCACCACACTGTACCTTAGGTCTCTACAACTTACTCCTCCTGCATCAAGGGAAGTTTGTACCCTTTGAGCGACGTCTCCCTGCTCCCCCCTCTCCCCAGCTGCCAGTCTACTCTCTGCTGCTTCGAGTTTGATTGTATTAGGTTCCACATGTGAGTGAGATCCTGCAGTATTTGTCTTTCTGTGCCTGCCTTATTTCACTTAGCATAATGTCCATGAGATAGAAGCATTATATATAACCTGAGGGTTGTAGGGTGGCCGTTGTCTACCCTGTTGCTGGAGAAGCAGAGAAAATAAAGTTACAAACAGAGAAGGAGAAACTAATGAAGCAGATGCACATGGTGGTATAAGCAACAGAGAGACAGACGGACTCTGGGCTTCCCTAAGGGTTTCCAGATCATGAATCCAGGCTCTTCCTGGGACCTATTCCTACTCTTAGGATTCATCAAATTCCTGTGAATACTTGTAATAAATTCCCTCATTTCACTTTAGCTGCTTTGGGCTAATTTCCATTCCTTGCAGCCAAACAATTTTAATTCACACACTGTTAAAAAAAGATCCCAAGGCTCCCTCGACCTTAGGACACAGCCCAAATTCTGAAGCCAGACCCAAAGCCTGGACTAACTTTCTAGCTCTCTTTGGGCTTCTCAGCCCTTTGTTCTCTATACTCCAGTCACCCTGGGAAACTTCCAGTTCCTGGACGTGCCATCCTGTCTCTGTCCCCGTCCCTGCCGTCCTCCTGCCTGGGATGCTCTTCAATTTCGATTCCCTCCTCCACCTACTTAGGCTGGGCTCTTCCCTCGTGTCCCAGTGGACATGCCAGTTCCTCAGGTGCCAGCATCCTGGCCTTCCAGGCAAAGCCCCTGCCCTCCGAAGGGGCACTCCCTCGCACTCAGCGTGCCCTCCCCACACTCACCTGCCCCACGCTTTAGCTCCCTGAGGGTAGGAGCCGTGTTGGCTCCCTTCCAGCTGTATGTGAAGCCCTTAGTGTCACGTCTGGCACGCAGACAGCCCTCAGTAACCATCTGTGGCTGTGCTGGTTGCTGGGGAACCCTGGAGAAGGAGCAGCTAAGTGTGCAAGGAACGCTCGGGAAGGCTTTGCGGAGGAGGTGCTATCTGAGCTGAGCCTTGAAGGGTAGACAGGAGGGTCCTATCTAAGGCACTCCCAAGAATTCAGGGACACAGATGGGGCACTTGGGGCCGAGACTGGGCTTTCAAGTGAGATGCTCCCACTGACTGTGGGACTTCGGGCAAAGTCTCAAATGGAAGGGCTCGTGTGAGGATCAGAAACAGCAAATACAGATTGCCTAGAATTACTTTTTAATAAATGAAAACAATTAGTATTTTCTTTAGATCTGAGCACCACTCAATGCCAGAAAACCTTGCACAAATCATTCCAACTCTCAGAGCTTCATTTTCTTGATCTATATTGTTATTTAATCCTCTCTACCACATTAAATTGTCATAAGGATTGCATTTTCTGAACTGTAAAAAACCCCTAAGTAAATTTGTTATTAACAATATTATCATTGGTAATTATTATGATCATCAGAAATTGGGGCCCACAGTGAGGTGCCCCTTCTCTCAGGAACTGGGCAATCATTCTTTTCCTTTGAGAGCTACAACTGTTGAAATATGCAAAGTCACAAGAAATATACAGAATGTTTCTCAGGCCAGCACCGTTTGAATATAACTTGGTGGAATATATTAACATATTAAACAGGAGTATGTCAATCAGAGGATGGAGGGACAGAAAGAGTCATCACAGAGACAAGCAGGCTCCCCTTGGCCGGCACAGGGAGGAGGGAGGAGGGGGGAGGACAGCTCAGCCGACAGAAGTGATGCATGACTGTTTCCAGAGATAAGGCCAGCCCTGGGGTGCTTGGCTGTGCTGCAGATGCCATCTTCTCCCTGCTCCCTGATGCTGTCCTAAAGGGCCTGCCCAACCCACGGCCCGAGATGAGACAGGTCTTTGTAGCAAACGCCGCAGCTCCCTGCCCCTCCCTCCTGACCATGCCAGATAGAGTTAGGAGTAGACACCAGACTGGAGCTGGCTTATCAGTTTCACTGGGTTCAGACCATTTGGCTCAGGGATAGGGGAGAACCAGGCTGGGAGGCTGGAACATCACTGGGACAGAGGGCGCTGTCTTGGCATGGCCATGTTGAAGCCTTAGACACACAGAGCAGAAAGAAAGTAAGTGTCTGTAAGAAGAGATGCACGAATGAGATATTCATGGAGGAGAAAAGATGAGAGATGAGAAAAGGGGGGCAGGGGAGAGAGAGAGAGAGAGAGAGAGGATGTCACCTACTAAATTTCTAGTTCCATTAAGTCTTGCTCTTCGTGGCCTTCCTTTTTCACCTGAGCTTTGATGAGTTGGGGTGTATTCCACACAACCGAACCATTCCTAACCAAGATGGGGTTTTAACTGACAGACTTGGCTATTTCAGTGTTTCCTGGCAAGATCATCCTAGTGTGAGTGAGACGGATGATCGGACTTTGTCAGACAGACGCGGTCAGGCTGGGATTCAAGGCGGGGCTGCTCCTAAGATCCGTGGCCCAACACCGTGAAAGCTGGCACCCGCCTTGTTGCACAGTGATGTGGTTTCCCCTGTGGCGTGTCAGCTTTATATTGTTGTGGTAACAAGTGGCCTCAAATTTAGAGGCATGAAACAATGCAAATTTATCATCTGTAGGTTGCAAGTTCGACATCGGTCTCACTGGGACGAAACCAAGGTATCAGCAGGGCTGATTCCCTCCGTAGCCCGAGGGAGGAAAACTTTTCTTTGTCCTTCTCCAGCGTCCGGAGGCCGTCCTCATTCACTGTCTCGTTGCCCCTTTCCCATCTTCAGCGTGAACCAGGTAACATCTCTCTGACCCCGCTGCCATCGTCATAGCTCTTTCTCCGACCCCCTCTGCCACTTTCAAGACCCGAAGGGATTACATAGAGCCCACTGGGATAAACTGGGATAATTTTCCCATCTCAAGGTCAGCTGATTAGCAGCCTTAATTCCATCTGCAACCTTAGCTCCACTTTTCCACATAACCTAACAATTCCCAGGTCCCAGGGAATAGGGCATCGTGGGGGACCATTATTCTGCCTACCCCATGTGGCCTAACAGAAGGAGGAGAAAAGAACAAAATACTGACATATAAGATTCTTTAAAAAGATTCATTTTGGCTGAGGACACTTTGGTGCCCAGTCAGTAAACTTGTAAATTTCCCTTCCCTCATTGGCACATGATGGTCTTCTGAATTCGCACCTCAGTGACGCGTGTGGACTTCCTGCTGCCCGGGTCTGGGTTCAATTCTACCAAGTCTCTGACCCGAGGTGTGTTTAACTTCTCTGCACTTCAGTTTCCTCCTCCATAAGCTGAAGATAATTACAGTGTTATCTGGAGGACTAAATGAAATCAAATATACTTAAAAAACAGCTTTATAAGTGCCTATTTTCTTGCTTTCCTTACTCTCCTTTTTCTTTCTTTCCAGATCTTGACATCTGGAATCCTGAACTGAATATACCAAGAATGTGTCTAAGTGAGGGAGGACCTGGTGCCAGGAATCTGAAGCCAGCATTGTGCCATGGTGACACTCCACCGTCTTCTCGTGCTTCTTCTGCCACATATTTTGGGTCTTGTTATCTCTGGGAGTGGGAGCTCCTCAAGGCTTCTTTTTGTCTTTTCTCGCAACATAAAATGACAAGGGTCATTAAAAACAGGATGGTTTGGGGGCCATCAAGTAGGAACTGCCAGGACAGAGATCTCAGGGGCCTGTCTGAATGATGGGAGGTATTGCAGGATTCCCAGTAGACTGCATCCTGGCCACAGCTACAGCAAGCTTTTCCCCTGTCCCTTTGAGACGCTTATTATTTCTTTAAAGGACTCACTGCCTACAAGTGTGGGTGAGTCTGTGCACAGCTGTCACTGCAGTCCTGGGCTTCTGACGGGAACTTGTTTTTCTTTTATGTTTGAAAGAGCTTGGCAGCCTTCGACCTTGCCATCCTAGTATTGGGATGGAATTAAATGAAGGATTGGTAGATCCTTTACCTTGGTAAAGCTGGTTTGTTGCAGGAGGACTCAGTCTGTCTGGTGTCAGATTTAAATGGCATCATTATGGAAAATGCAACCAGTTCAGGTGTCAAAGCCTTTTTGCAAAACATTCCAGGTTACTCCTGTTTTAGCTGAAAAAGCAGTCTGCTAATTAGAAAAGTATGGCTGCCCAACCTTCCTTTTTGTTTTAGACACTGTAACCCATCCCTCATTGGCAGCTCGCAATGCACCTTCACGTACATTGGCACTTTCCTTGGCACTCGGTTCCCAGTAGAGTCTCAGAGTCAGACAGGCTGGTGTAGAAATCCCAGTTCTCCGGAAACTAGCCATCATTTAACCTTTCTGAGATTCACTCTCTCAACCATAAAGTGGTGGCACTAATAACTATTTTGTAGGATTGTTGTGCTGATTAAAAGCCCCTAGCACAGCACCAAACCCTTATTAAGCACTTGAGAGCTAATACCCATCCCTTCTTTTTTGGGTTCTCTGTCCACAAAAGTTGTATGCGCCTTAGTTAAAACTGCCTCCCCCTTTTAAAAATCTAATATTCAAGTATAGAAGGGTCTTTACAGACCAAGAATGCACCTGCATTTCCCCCAGTCCTCCTTCTTTGGGCACAGTAGACATTTACCTTTCAGGATTTGGAATGAAGAGGTAAGATTCCCTTTTGGGAGTTACGCTGTGGGATCACACACTGGATCCCAGCACAGATAGGCAGTCAGCGGAAGGAGAAGGCACAGCTCCCAGGCGAACAAGCTTCCCAGTTACCAGAGTGAGTCACTTATCACTAAGAAGGGATGTGCCCATCAAAGGAAGGACTGGTCAATTCTGAAGTAGACAAGAAATGGGAATGCCAGACGGATACTGCAGCAGGACCACCCCAGCACATTTCAGGTAAAAAGGAGCCTTTGGCCATGACTGGAAGAACTCTGGTTATACAGGGGCAGAGGGTGTAGCCCACACATTTGAAACGTCTCTGGTTTCTGGCAAGACCATCCTCCTGGTGGAACAGAATGGTTAGGCTCTCCCAGCTGGGTGCCTTAAGCACGGAATTATTAAATTCCCCTTGTTCTGACTTCAGGCTCATCAGAAACTTTCAAACTGTGATTTGGCTTCTCTTGGAATCTGCCAGGGAGAGATTGGGATAATTCTATGGAATTTGAGCTTTTAGTTCTTGGTGCCAGTAACTTCTCACTGAGAATGAAGGAATTGGCATTCTGCCTCATCTGTCAGTGTCTGTGCTTGGGCAAATTGTCGCAACTGAGAGATGGATGGATTCCTTTGCAGATTTTGTAGCATCCAAGCATCAGAGCTGGGATCATGGAAGATTCCCCAAAGTAAATAATAGCAGTTTATGAGACATCTTGGAAGACAGTCTGCTGGCCTTTCCTCTTGGTGGCAGCCATCTGGCACTTCAGAAGGCCAGCACTTCAAATTTTGACACTAACTATACTCCTCCACCATCTCACTCAGCAATAGCCACAATGCTGGTGCTACATGGTAGAAAGATCCTGGGATTAGGAACCAAACAGACCTGGGTCTAAATCTGCCTCTGCTGCTTTCTATCTATATAATCTTGAGCATGTAATCTAACATTTCTGAACATCAGTTTTTCCATCTGTAAAATGGGATTCCTCACAGGGCTATTGCAAGGATGAAAGTGACAAGGCTCAACAAATGTAACTATGATTATTGTGTGCACCGAGGAGGACTCATTGATGTAGAATGGCCGTCAGGTATGGACCTTTCATTCTAATATATACAGTGAATCTATTATGTGCAATTCCAGGGATTGGTAAAATTAGTGTTGTCTTCCCTCTCTAGGCAAGACTGTGCTGATTGTTTTGATTGTAATGGGAGAGTATTTTAGCACACCCAGAGACGAAACCACCAAGATTTCACCCTGTGATGAGTTCCGACTGCATTGCTGAGCGACAGCCACATGGCCTGCATTGCCTCCATCCTTCTGCACATCCTTTCCCGGGTCTAAACAGTCTTCAGTTTCCACAGGATGCTCAGTGATGAGAGTGAATGCAGAGGGGCTTCTCCCATGGCCTCAACTTGAGCCCCTGAGAGTATAAGGAGGCAACTATTCCAGCAAGGCAAGTTTGTTTTTAAGGGTATGAGCATGTATGTGTGTGTTTACTTTTTTTTCCCTTTCTTAAAGTTGAAATTGTTGCCTTGTGGTGCCATTTGGTCAGAACTTTGGCAACCGGTTTGTTGAATGAGCTAGACTCATGCAGAAAACAGCGTCATTCTTTCTCACATCTGCCCATTTTCACCTGCTTGTTGTCCTGGGTGACATTTTGGGCCAATGCAATGGCTTTTGTGGTCACTCGTAGACATCACAATAATAATAATAATAATAATAATAATATAATAAAGTTATTTGGTACTTCCAGGTAAGAAAAAAATCTAATCCAGTCTAACTAATACGTAAACCCCAGACTCTCCTTCCATCACCTTGGCCTGTTTCGGGTTTGGAAGTCAGCAGTGGGGGAAAGTGTTCCCACCTCACCTCCCCGACCCTCCAGCAGACAATTTAGGCCCCTTCTGTGCTGGGACCATAGGTAGGAAGGACAGGAGGCACAGGAGAGGTTTCCATGTTCCACATACCTCTGTGTGCTGGGTACACACAGATGCATCTTCCTCTATGTGGCACTTTCATAAATTCCTCAGTGAGCCCTCTGACTGCAGCTTCCTAAAGCTGGTGAAGTCACCAGAGAGTGGGTGCTTTTGTCTCCTTTCTTTCCACACTTGTGCACCCAGTGGCACCTCCCTTCTGCTGAAATCGCTTCACTCTCTGCAGGAAGCCCTCACAGGCAGGCTCCTTTTCTTCCTTTTCAATTAAAAAAAATTAACTGGTATCCTGATTATAAAAGTGACACACGTGACAATAGAATATTTCTAAAAATAATGAAGCAGAAGATAATTAGTCAAATTCCTGCCACCTACAACCCAAATGCCCATCAACAGATGAATGGAGAAACAAATTATTGTACGTGCACACCACGGAGTACCACTGAGCATTAGAAGGGAGTGAACTATTGATACACACAGCAAGGTGGATGCATCCAAAAATAATGACACCAAGTGAGAGAAGGCGGATGAGAAGAGTGCATACTGCATGATTCCATTTATATAAAATGTTCAAAAGTACCCACGAATTTATAGTGGCAGAAAGCAGAGCAGTGATTGCCTTTTAAAGGGGAGAAGGAAGAGGTGGGACGAATGGATTCTAAAGGAGCAGGAGGACATTTGGGGGGTGATAGACATGTTCACCATCTTGATTGTGGAGATGGTTTCATGGGTGTGATAAATTGTACCCTTTAAATATGTGCAGATTATTGTATGCCTACTATGTCTCGATAGAACTACATAAAAATTCTTACCATCTGACATATTCAGACAAGGTCTTTTTCTAAAAGGTTCCTGGCTGGCTCTTCCCTCCAGGCTTCCCCCTGGACCTCCGATCACAGGCTCTGCCCCCACCCTCAGTGGAGGTGCAGTTTGTTCCCAAGGCAGCCTTCTGTATTCAGCCACAGCCTCTTGCCTGTAAACTCTTTGAGCATGAGCCCGGCTCCCACCCAGCCTTCGGGAACCACGTACCCACTGCCTCGAGAGTTCTCCTAAAGCTCTCGTCCCTCGTCTGTCTGGAAGTGGTGGCCCTGAAGCTCCTGAAGCTCCTTTCTCCTTCGTCTCACTCACGTGTGAAGAGCAGCCCACACTGAACACCAATACTTCTCTTCAGAGATCTCATTGCTTTTTATCTCTTCAATCTCCCGTGAGTCTTGGCTTTTTCGTGTATAGCCTGCAGATGGGTGGGGGTCTAATGAAAGCAGAAGTAGCTTTTGGCCAGGCATACACATATGATCCAGCTTTCCAGTGGGGGGTCTACTTGGCACCCAAAATTTTTTAGGTTTGGGGCCACAGGTGAAAGTCCCTATTTTAATAACCTCCTCCCCTTCCCTTTGTCTCACTGGGATACAAAGAGATGAATCCCCCCACTATTTTTTAGAAGCATAATTGTCAAAGAGCAGGCTAGCAGCCTCTCTGGGTGCCGGGGCCCCGAGCAGGGACTTGCAGGCGGTGTGTGCCCCTTCCCTGGGAGATGCACAGTGCACGTTTGGGTTCTTTTCCTCACTTTGTCTAAGAACATCGCAGACAGTGATCTCATCTGTTTTCTGATCCTGCGCAGGGAACATATCACACACTCCATGAGCATTTGTTGAAGACCCACACATGCCAGGTACTGTACCCAGAGCTGACGCTACAGTGGCAGCAGGCAGGGCCTGCCCCCGTGGGTCCCATAGTTGAGCAGACCAGATCCTGGGACGGCAACTCAGAGAAGAAGGTGAACTGGTAAACAAAGCACCACAGGTTTGGCTTCAGAGACATCCTTGAAGAAGGAGTCGAAGGTGTGAGGCTGAACAGCTTTCACGGAAGCCACACGCGCCGCCTCCGCCGGGATCCTCCCAGGACGAGAGTGAATCAGATGCATTCCCTGTCCTCTCCTCAACCATGCCCAGGCCAAATGTGAGCAACGTGAGTGGAATCTTCCTTCCTCCTGTCCTTGCTGCCGGGCCACAGGCCAGTGAGAGGCCCCTAAGGGGTTTAGAGTCACACAGGATGATAGAGGGGACAATCCAAGGAGAGACGAAAGAAGGAAGCTGATCAAGTGCCCTCCTTCTTACCCCCGGTTCTGGGTGCCCTAATGGGTGGGTGGGGAGTGCTGAACCGTATAAGACAGTGAAGTTTTAAATGCGCTGGAACAAGCTTTAATAATGAAAAATGCCTAAAAATCTACAAAATTGGACCCAGATATCATGAAGAGTCCAAGAGGTTTCTGCAGAGCACAGTTGGTAATAAACGTAGGGAGGGTTTAGCAAGTGACAGAAACCAAGTGCCTTACATGAACTCATTCCCTCCTCACACAGCCCCATGAGGTAGGTGCTGTTGTTAACACCCTTTCCATCAGTGAGGCTAAGTGACTTGCCCAGGGTCATCCAGCTTGAAACTGGCCTGCAGAAACAACACCCTCCTCCTGCCTTCTGCCTGGCCTGCACCCTCATGCAGTTTCCGTTAGCCCAGCCAGTCCGGGAGCTCTCCAAGGTGCTGGAGAGAGGCCCCAAAGCAGCATAGAGAGGCAGCCGGGCCAGACCACGTAGGACCACGGTAAGGGCCAGGGTTTTATCTGAGAGTTGAGGGAAGCCACAGGCATCTAAATGAATCACTGCCGCTTCTGCACTGCCATAGCCAGCACTCTGGCTGTGTCTCTATTTAGCACTCGAGAGCTGGCTGTTTACCTGCTACCTTTCCTTCTGGACTGGAAATGTCTTCAGCAGGGACCACCTCTTGGCCATTTTATATCTTCATGCTGCCCCAGACACATGGCACAGTGCTGGCATATATTAAACACGTAGTACCTGTTTATTGGATGAAATTAAAGGGGGAAGTGGACTCTTAATTATCTCCAAAAATCTCATTTTCTCATAGCCCGATTAATTTCAAAGAGACTCAGGTATTTCTACAGTATCATGGCAATAATAATGATGATGATGTTAATAATTGCAGTTACCATGCTGTGTTACATGCTGGGATCTGGGCAGAGTATTATATACACACACTATACATATACATATACATATACATATACATATACATATACATATACAGAGGGAGAGAGAGAGAGAGAGATCGAGCGCAGGAAAGAGAGACTTCTCCAGGTCCTGCCAGTCCTCCCAGCACTTTCCCAAGCAGAAGATGCCCCTGGGTGGGCCCATAAGTCCGAGAGACGAAGGAGAATCCGGTTTCTCAGGAGTGGCCACTAGGTGGCGGTGCGACACCGTCATCACCTCTGTACCTCTCCGGGGCAGTGAGCCATTTGGACCAATTCTGAGGGGCTGGCAGCATGGCTGGGGGCCTCTTGGTGACCAGGAGAGCCAAGACGGGGGTCCATGTACCAAGCACTTGAGTTGGGGTTGATGGATTTCCAGTTTATGCCCATAAAGGGACCTTTAGCGAGGATCCCCGCTGAGCCAGGGTGCACTTTCTCCTTGTTGAAATCTGAAAATTATCCACTTCATTTTGATTCAGTTGAACAAGGCATTATTGAGTCTCAGCTCTCACTAACACCTCCTCTGTCTTCACACCCTCTATTTTAGACCAGATTGGGGTGGGGGGACAGGAAGGCCACTAGTCCCAGTTCTCACATTTATGAAAGACATGTTTAGGCATTTAATGTTGCATCCAAATGGGACTGCACATAGGATGAGTATATTCCTCCCGGTGTTAAAACAGTTTATTCATTCTGTAAAAATGACTTAAATTATATCATTATTTTGTGTTCTTTTTTAGTATATCTTCATTTTTTAAATATATCAGCATCCTCAAAAATTGGAAGTGTTCAGGGATCCTCTCCCAATTTTTGGAGAACACCTAGTGCTGGTCAACTGAAATGCTTGCATTCCCACCAAAATGACTCACTGGATATGCTCTTGCATCTCGTGGTTCCCGTGCTTGTGGATTCCCGCTTCTAGAACCATTTCCTCTCCATTTTAAGTTGACCAATCCCTGCCTGTTCTTCAGATCTCAGATTGGACATCACCTCCGCTGCAAAGCAAGACCTTGTTAGGTGCTCCTAAAGCACCTATATTTACCCCACTGTAGTGGTTAATATCCTATGATGTAAATCCTTCTTCCTTCTCTGTGTCTCCTAAAAGACCAGGGGTTCTCAACTTGGGGTATACAAACCTTTAGGCTAACCATTATGCCCTTAAAATTTTGTATTATTTATCTACTGCCACAGTCATACTAGATAAAAGCAACCACAAGACCTCAGTGGCTGGTAATTGGTGAACATTTCTTATGTGTCTGGAGTCAGCTGGGATTCAGCCAGGCAGGGGTTCTGCTACTTTTGGTTGGCTTCTTTACATCTCTGGGGTTACCTGGCTGGTGGCTGATCTAGGTTGGCCTCTGCTGAGGCCACTGGGCTCTGTTCCACATGTCTTTCATCTCCCCTCTGGACCAGAGGGCTAACCCAGGCTGTCCTCATGGTGGTGGCAGAAGTGCAAAACATCAAGCCTCAAAGTACAAGCTCATTTCACAAGCTTCTGCTGAGGTCATGCCCACTAATATCTTATTGGCCAAATCAAGTAACATGGATGAGCTCAGGGTCAAGTGGTGGGGACAGCTCTCCCCACTCATAGAAGGAAGGCTGGCCAAGCTACATGGCCAAAGGCATCATACGGAAAAGAGAGAAGAATCCAGGCCATTGCTGCTGTCTTTCTATTGTGGATTGTATGCAAAAATACTGTGTATTTTTTGCAACCATTTTTTGGCTTTTGCCAATTTCTCACTGGGTCCCATATCTGCAAAAGTTTAAGAACCTCCTACGTAGACTAAGCCTTGTGTTCAGGGACTGTATCTTCTTCAAAACCTAGACTATAAGGCCTTGGACATAGCAGGTGCTCAATAAATGTGTGTTGAATGAATGAGTGCCTTCTGTATGCAGGTCCTATACAGTACTTGGTTCCGGGGTTACAGAAGTGAACCAACCAAGGACTCTACCCTCAAGAAACACTATATGTGCTCTCTGAGGAAATCATTCACATGGTTGGGGTCAGGAGGTGGGTAGACATCCTGTAGCCTCAGTCAGAATAAAGTTTGCATTATTATGATATCTTGGAGGTGAAAGTCAAGAAGGGACAAGCTTTAGAGGAGACACAGTAGAGGAAAAAGCTTGACTTCTGTGGTTCCCAGTGTGAGCTACCCTGTAGAAACCGTATGCTGCATAAGCAAGTGTAGATGCGGGCTTCACAAAAAACGCAAGTGGAGACCTCATAGTTATTGGTGTCACAAAGTGAATAATGAATTTTCTTAGCAGCTAGTTCTAAAATCCCTCTCGAAGGAGGAAATTGCCTCTGTCCAAGAAAATATCTTCATAAGCTGCTCAGGGCAGAAGGTGAGACCCCGAAGGCATGGGTGTCCAATGAAACGAGTTGTTTGTTTTTTCCTCACAAGGAAGGAAAGAGAAAAAGGAGATAGAAGCAGGTGGAGTGAGGGCGGGGAGATAAGCCCTGGGGAGGCACACCACAGCCCAGACCCATGTAGGAGAAAAGAGCAAGAAATTCCCCTGAGAAAACCAGAAAGAAATTCTTGGACTTTTGAAGAAAATGTCTAATAGGTGGATTTCAGGAGATTGCTGGGAGGTGTTCTCTGGGACCCTCCTTCATGATCTCAGAATAACTACACACAAACACATCATGCGTTTTGTTTGCTCTTGCTTTGCTGTTTTTTTAAAAATCTTAATACAGTTTTATTTTATTTCAGAATATTGTGGGGGTACAAATGCTTTGCTTACATAAATTTCCTTTGCACTGCCTGAGTCGGGGCTACAAGTGTGCCCATCCCCCAGACGGTGCACACCGCGTCCATTAGGCGTGCGTTTACCCATCCCCTCCTCCCCCTCACCTGCCCGACACCTGATGAATGTTACTTCCATATGTGCACATACGTTTTGATCCATTAGTACCAACTTAATGGTGAGTACATGTGGTGTTTGTTTTTCATTCTTGTGATACTTCACTTGGAAAAATGGGTTCCAGCTCTATCCAGGATAATACAAGAGGTGCTAGATCACCATTGTTTTTTGTGGCTGAATAGTACTCCATGGTATACATATACCACATTTTATTAATCCACTCATGGATTGATGGGCACTTAAGCTGTTTCCACATTTTGCCATTATGAATTGTGCTGCTATAAACTAACATAACCTCTATGGAAAGTAGTATGAATGTATATCAAAAAACTAAATGTAGAACTACCATTTGATCCAGCAATCCTACTACTGGGTATTTATTTACCCAAAGGAAAAAAAGACATTCTATAAAAAAAAATCTGCACTTAAATGTTTATTGCTGTTTGTTTTTGTTATGCTTCGTGGGAACTGAGAAAAAGACTGAGTCACTCACCAGGGTCAATGTGGTCCCAAACAGAAGCCTGCAGATGGTTCCTAGGCTGGAGCACCTGAGGTCTTAGGAACCCAGGGAAGCCTCTGGATGCTCAGAGACTGTGGAACTGGGGTACTTCAGGGGGTCTGTGCCTGACACCTGCTCTACCACAGTCTCTACTTGTATAATATTGGGCTGGTTTCTTAAATTCTGTTTTCTCACCGCTAGGCTGAGGATGATAGTAGTGTCTCCTTCGTGGGGTCCTTGGGAGAGTATCTAATGGGTCAATGGAGACAGTGCACAACATATAGCACCTGCCACATGCACTCACACCTGTCAGCTATCACTGTCTTAGTTGTGGTTTTGTTATTGTTATTGTTGTTGTAGCAGCTGACAACTGGGTAGTGTTGTCCTGGCAGACTCGCAGTAACACAGGCCTGGGAATCAGAAAACCAGTGTCTGGTCTTAGCTCCTCTTCCAAGCTGCCAAGCGACCTTGAGAAAGTCACTTTGTCCTTCAAGGCCTTAGGCTTCCTCTTCCCCTGCTAACTGAGGGAGTTTGACCAGGCTTTCTCCAAGGGTTGTTTTTTCCTCTCAACCTGCAGGAGGCATTGCGGCCCCACAGCTCCTGGCCCCACAAAGCCTGTCTTGACTTTGGAGAAAGCAGCCCTGCGTTGCAGTCCACAGTCCACGCAGAAATCCATTTTCCTCACTCAGCATAACGCTGAAGTGAGACTGACTTGGTGTGTTTGTTTACACCCCTGGGAAGTTATTTCCCTTTTCACTTAATTACCTGATACCCAGACATTGCTGTGCAAAATTCGCCTCAAATACATTTTGTAAAGTCATCTAGACTCGCTCATTTGGTGCTTTGATTAAAATGTGCAATCTTCCCCAGGCTTCAGCACCTCGTTAAATAATTGCACCTTCAGTGAGAAAGTAAACAGCACACTCTGGGGGCACAGAGAGCAGGATAAATGTGGTGCACATCCAGCAGATATTTTACACTCCATCCCCCAGGCGAACACACAACCTCTGGGTTAAGGGCTGGACTGACGCTGGCTTTAGGTTGCTTCCTTTTTGCAATCTTGTTGGGAAGCATTCCCTCCGCCCACCCTTTCCTGGCCCCATGTCTGCCTGACTTAGGCCAGGTCCTGGGGAAGGGCTGGCCAAGGGTGAGGTGTTCACTGGGAGCATGACTCATTCCCTGGCAGCATCAAAAAGGCAAGTCTCCCTGAACTGTGTTGCACTCAGCTTGCAAGGGGCGGGGGCTAGACGCAGGGCACACTTCTTTGAGGGTGTTGTGTGCTCTTGAGAGGTTGGCAACTTTGATTCAAGTCCTACCTTTCTGGCTAATCAGTGATGTTGACCTTGAGCATTTCACTTTGCCTTCTCTAAACTTCATTCCCCACCCACCTTGATTCTTCGATAAAATGTGCCTACTGTATGGCTACGGGAGCCAGTGGCTGAGTTAGGAAGGAGGGAGAAATTACTGAAAGAGAGGAAGTCATGCAGCTGACTCCCAAAGCTGGTGATGATAGGTGATGGTAACGACCAATGGCACAATGAGCCACTTTTGAACTCCACAATGGGAAGCCCCACCCAGATGATGTCCCCAGCACTGTGGTTCAAGAAAAGGCTGAAGGATGCTGGTTGGAGAGGGTGTTTGTGGAAAGCTCTTTTCGTTAGCATTCCAACTCCAAGGTATGGAGATTGAGAATCTAATCACCAGGCTGACATAGATTCTTCTTGAATTTTTCTTCTTGCTCCACAGGGAATGGCAAGGAACCTAAGGAACTAGAGTGGGAAAAAAGTAGGCTGTAAGACATCTTCCTAATGTGCTATCCATCTATCTATTCCTTCATCTATTTATCCATCCATCCTACATTGATCGAGCTCTCACTATGCTAAATCCTTAGCACTGAGATAATGGAGGGGGTGAAATTACTTTGACTATGGGAGGGCCTGGCTGAGTCAGGATGGAGGGAAATGATCCCCTGAAGAGAGGAGGTCGTGGCACTGTGAGTCCACGGCTTTTCAGGGACGTCTCCATGGAAAGTGAAATCACTGAGAGTCATGACTGACATAATGTTGGAGAGGGTGGCAATGACCCAGGAGCTTGGATCTTGTAGGACTGAAGAGAATGACCCAGGGGTCTATACATGACTCTAGCAAGGAGGGCTAGTGGGGTGTCCAGTCTGGCGGCACAGCCCTCAAAGCCAGGAGTGTGGAGGGCAGTGGTACGGAAGACCACAATGGGAAACGGGAACCCTACCTTACCTCCAGGCCCAGGGGAACAAGAGAACAAAAACCCAGCTACCACCTGAGAGGATGACAAGGGAAGCTGTGTCCTTAGGGGGATCTTTGAGATGTTCCCAGGGCTGGTTCTAGACCCAATGGACAGGGAGCCTCTCAGACTTCCTCCCTGTTGCTGCCCATGTTGCTGTTGCTTGGAGTCATCTTCTCCTTGACCACAGACCGTTCGGTACACAACGTATCACAGTGGTCACATGCACAGGGCTTGGAATCCAATCCTTTGTTCCCAATCCACTACTTACTAAGTCTGGGATCTTGGGCTAATCAATGAACCTCCCTGTGCTTCAGTTTCCTCATCAGAAAACAGGTTGGTAATGAGCTTAATTGTGGAATTGCTGTGAAGATCAAGGGAATAAACATAGGAACCATGCTAGTGCACGAAAAAGCTACTCTTATTATTATTTTTAAATCATATTCTGCTCTTGATGGGCTCCTTGTCCTGTTAGGACTGAAAGGTGAAGGGAATATTTAGAGTAGAGGTTGAAGATACAGGGATTTGCTGATAACAGACCATGGGTTCAGATGACCCAGGGGGAGGGATTGGGAAGTTGAGGGTAGCCACATTACGGGGTTCAAAGAGGCTTAAAGGATGAGAGGCAGGTGATGAGAGTCCTGCCACCAGAAGGGCAAGGCTGGGTGGAATGATCTTGCCTGGACAACACAGAGCCAGGCCTCCCTTTCCTTCTGCCGATGGACGTTGTCAGTGTGGTCCACTGGCATATGCCCCCAGCGTCTGGCCACGCCTCTGCTGCATCCTTGCTGGATAAACAGAAGACGCTTCTGGAGATGAACACAGTGTCATGAGTGTTCCTGTCAGCCCAGCTTCTTCTAACCCCTCACACTACCCTTTTGGAAATCTGTTTAATCTCTTGGTCAGATTCTCTCCGAATTGCACCAAGCATGTAGGCACACTTCTGTACCTGCGACCGCCTTGTTTGTAAATAGCTGTACGTGTGGTTCACTTCACCCAGAGCTGAGATAAAAGGTGTCATATAATGTTCCCAAAGTCACATCTCATATTGTCTGAGCAGATGCTCCTGTTGCAGCGATAACCGAAAACATTAAAATCCACACCATACGGACTTGTTGAGCATTGTAGTTTTCTGACAGGACAGTGAGTTCCTTTCTTCCTTGGCTCGATGCTCCAGACTTCCTCAGGCATGGAGTCTCCCTGCTGCCGTCCCCCGAGGCTGCCCCTCGCACCTGCTCGCGGCTGTCTGCTCTCAGATCGTGGGCTGTGCTGTTTGGCTCCCTGGCGAGCTAATGACCACGTGGGTGCCAGGGTCCGTTGCAGACAGTGTGACAGAGGTCCCAGACTGGATAGAAAATTACCCACAGGCAGATGCTGTTTGGATCACATGGTGCTTTGCAAATCAGGAAATTTCATGCAAGATTCCAAATTAATGACTTTTTTGGAAAATCAGAAGACTCCAGCCAGGCCGACTCTGGGATCCTATATGGCAACCATTGGCTGGAGCTGAGTCATCGCACACCCTGAAGAAAGAATGCACAGTCTGTGTCACTGTAGACCCCTCCACATATGCTCCTGGGGACTCGAACCTGTATGTTAAGGGTCTGCTTCTCATAGGCAGTGGAATTCATAGCTTGAACCACTCAACTGCGACAAAGGAACATTTGAGGGCATGTGCAGAGGATAAAGTAATGTGTGAACAATTAATGACTACATGAAATATTGACGTGCAGACCACTGAACTGCATTCCAACCCTTCCGGCTACCTGTGAGAGTAAACAACTTACATAATCTTAAAAAAAAAAAAAAAAAAAAAAAGCAAAGACCTAACTAACTGACACATTTTGCTCTTCTTGGAAATTTTAACCTTAAATCAGAAACCTGGGAAACTATGGCTTACGTTCTCACCTTACGCTGTGGTTAGCAAAGTAGAGAATGTCTGATTCTTCCCCAGGATCAGGGAGAATTTCACAGTTCCCTTTATTCTTTTTTTTTTTTTTATTAATTTTTTTTTAATTTTTTGTTTGTTTTTCAGCTCATTAAGGGGGTACAAAAGATCAGGCTATATACATTGCCCATGCCTCCCCATCCCCCCGAGTCTGAGCTTTAGTTGTGTCCATTCCCTAGACAGTGCACATCACTCTCATCATGTAGGTGTGCACCCCTCCCCTAGTCCCACCCCATCCCCCCCAGTCAGAACTTCAATCGTGTCCATTCCCCAGGCAGTGCGCATCGCACTCATCAAGTAGGTATACACCCATCCCTTCCACCCAGCCCCGACCTCTGTCCGATACCCAATTGGTGTGAATCCCAAATGTGCACTCAGGGAAACCAGTTTGCTGGTGAGTACATGTGGTGCTTGTTTTTCCATTCTTGGGATACTTCACTTAATAGAATGGGTTCCTGCATGCTGTGGCGACACCAATTATCACCTGCAGGACTCTTAATGGGGTGGGGTGTGTGTGTGTGTGTGTGTGTGTGTGTGTGTGTGCTGTCACCCAAAGCTTTTGAGGACAGGTCCTAGAGTGTTGCTATTGTTTTTTTTCTTTGCCACATCAGTGTAAAGAACTGAACAGCCACATGACGGAGGTTATTTTTTTTTTTCTCAAGAACAACTCACCATCTGACTAGCTGTGATCTTAAGTGAGTAGTTTAGCCTCTCTGAGTCCTGGCTTTTAACTCTATAAATCCACGAGTAATGGTTTTTATCTCATAATGTTTTTGAGCAGTGCCTGGCACAGAGCCTCCCATTGGGAAGGTTCTTACTGAGTCTCAGGCTCAGGGCATTCGTAAGGAAAGACCCCGGCATGGAGGGAGCCCCTCTGAGGAGGAGTCTGAGGGATGGGGGTGCTGAGGTTCCACCTTCGGGAACCGACACTGCCAGGCCCTCCGGAGAGAGCAGCTGTTCATCCAGGGATTTGAGTTCACTGCTCGGAGGGGATTTCTCTTCCTCCAGGAGCCAGGTTTACAACATGGCTGCTCAAAGACTAATTTCCCCCAGGGAACACAAGTGAAGAAAAATTCTTTTGTCACAACTCTCTGACTCTGATGTCTGTTTGCCTGGGGCCATTTCCTGTAGGGAGGTGGGCCCATCAGCCTGGGCTTCCTAAAATAGTCCAGATCAAAACTATTCCTTCCCATGAGTCCTTGACCCTGCGGAGGTAACAAGTATTCGTGGGGCACCTTCCAGGTGCCAGGAGCGAGGGCGTTAGGCTGTGGGAGGCAGAGGTCATCAAGACACCGCAGTCCAGCGGAGGAGGTGGAAAGTTAGCAGGTGATTCAATACAGCCTGACAGCTGCTGCTACGTCTGGGGAGGCTCAGAGGCCACAGGAGTTCATGGGAAGGGCAAAAAAACCACTCTGGGAAAATCTGGGAAGGATTATTGGAAAGGTGCTGTGGTCTGTGTGCTTGTGTCTCCCCAAAATTCATATGTTGAGATCTTAATCCCTGAAGCATTAAGAGGTGGGGCCCTTAGGAGATGATTAGGTCATGAAGGCAGAGTCTCCATAAATGGGATTAGTGTCCTTGTAAGAGAGACCCAAGGGAGACCCCCCGCATCCCTTCCGCCATGTAAAAACACCAGGAAGGTGCTGTCTGGGGACCAAGAAGGAGGCCTTCACCAGACATCGAATCTGCTGGTGCGTTGATCTTGGACTTCCCAGTCTGAAGAACGGTGAGAAATAAGTTTCTGTTGTTGATCAACTATCCAGTTTATGGTAATTTTAAATAGTAGCTCACACTGACTAAGACAAAGAGGTAAGTTCAATTAGCAGTGTGAAGGACCCTGTAGCTGGGCCAACAAACATGGTGGCTGGGCCAACAAGGATGCAAAGGCCCAGGGGCAGCAGGACGTGGCAGGCTTGGAGGCTCACTGGTGCTGGCCATGAGCGGGGAGCTGCCGGACAGCCTCAAGGGGGCTGGCCAGGGAAGCAGGGCCCCAGCCTGAAGAGCCTTCTTTATCATACTAAGGAGTGTGGACTTGATCCATGAATTGTTCCAGACATCCCAACATTTTGGGGACTCAATCTTTGTCTCTGAGACAGTTTCACACATCTAGAAGCTGCGCTTTTGTCCCTCCTTTTGACATGCTTGTTCCCTGTGTTTGTTGCTGGTCAGAAATGGCTGTGCTCTTGATACAGAAAGGGGAGGGCGTGGCACACACGCTTCACGTGTTTGAGGGCAGTCCCTTCTCCACGTGCCCTGTGGTGGGAGCAATGCCTCCCAAATTACGACTGGGAAAAACTGGCCTTTATAGACACAGCATAAACAAGTCCCGCAGCTCCTGCTGCTACCAGAGATGCACCTGTCCTCCCCTCTCTGAGCTTTTAGAAGTTTAAAATATGGCAAGTGCCCATGTTGTAGACCTTAAACTCAGGTTTATATAGCAAAGGGAAACTTTCTTTTTATTTCTGTAACTGAATTTGATTTCTAGCCCGAGCTCCAGGCCACCAACAGCAGAAACTTAATCTTAGCCACGTCAGGGCAAACTAACTGAGCCAAGGTTGTCTCAGCCATTTCACAGACCCCCGTTTCCTCTTTCCTCTGTGATTGCACCTGGTTTCCAGGGGACTTGAGGGCTGGGAAGCTGCTGGGAGTGGCTTCTGGTTCTTGGCCGTCGCCTCTTCTCTTCTGTATCTAATACCAATGCCTCACTCCGGGTGGCCCTGTTGTCACTGCTCATCCTGGCCGGCCTCCACTGGGATGTCTAAGACCTCATCTTTTCCCTGGGGGTCAGCCCATAACAGTCACTCTGGACCTCCACAAGGATGCCAGATGCATTAGGGCTCATCGGCCCTAGAGATTGAATGGGAAACATCTGACCCTTTACCTTACCGGGCAGGGCCTGGGAGGTCAGTTCCCTTTCCCTGGACCCTTCAAGACCCTCAATTCTCCATCCCCCGGGCTCCATGGTGGCATAGAGATGGAGAACTCCAAGACCATGTTTACTCTTCTAAGCCCTGCTGGCGGGTAAGCACTGGTTCCTTCTGCTCTAGGACTCCTGGCTCTCCCCACACTGTGGGTTGGAGCCCAGAGGAGCAGGACACAGGGGCCCATCCCAGGACCACTCCTAGTTTCCCTCTCTTTCTCCCTTGGCGGATCTTATTCTAATATGAGTCGTAGTAAAAACTGGCTCTAACTGATCATGGGTTCTCTTTGCCGACTTTTGTGAAATAAACTCTGCCCTGAGTTTTTCTGAGCTCTGCTTTGGAACTCCAGTCTCCCTTTCTCTCAAATGTTTGCCTCTGCTGTGGGTTCAAGTGTTCATGTGGAACAGGAAAGCTGAGCATGGATTTTTTTTTTTTTATCTTTTTTCCTCCATTACTGCTGCAATGACCTTCCTCAAGGGCAGCTGGAATAGGATAGTCTCACTGTTGGTCAATGGAAGTTAGGAGTAAAGGAATCACCTGACACAAACTCTCATGGTCTCTAATAGAGAATCCCTACACAAAAGGGTAACTGATTGTGAGTTATGAAACAGGAGGCTCTCGCAAGTCTCAGAATGGACTTCAGCATGGAGAGGACAAGCTCAGTGTTGTCCATGGCCTAGAATATTAGGTGCAAAGGACCCATTTACTTTCCTCCCTGCTCAGGAGGCAGAGCAGAATGTGAGTGAGTGATAGAACTGCTATCTAAATAACATCCACTCTAATCTCTCTCTCTCTCTCTCTCTCTCTCTGTCTCCCTCTAGTTCAAGTCTCTACAATCCTGAGCACCACCCAGAGAATGTGATCACTATTGCTTACTGTGCCTTCCTGGCATAAAACAATAATCTCACATCTGTCCAGGGAACTCAAGCAAAGTTAGACCAAAGCTCACCAGCAGCTTCCTGGTTGCATCCTCAGCCCGGTGCTTGAAGCTGGGAGGGTTCTAGCCACAGGGCTCCCAAGAACATGATCTCAATACATGGTGTAGAAAAGCAATCTCTTGGTTTCCATGACACCATGTTTGTAATAACATAATGCGTATCAGAAACTTCTTCTGAACTTTTCCCTAGGCTGGGCATTAGAGTTGTCTGTTTGTTTGCATCTTTTGAGGGTAACTGGGAGAGTTGAGCCTTGAGCAGAGAGACTATAGAATGTTCTAAAATATAAAACTTCTTGGGTCATCCTGAGAGACTGAACTCGTCATGAGCCCTAAACCCAGTCATCCCTGCTTCTGGTGATATTTTGCATCAGAGAGGACCTGTTCCATTCAGGTCTCTGGCACTGGTGGGCAGTAAAGGGTTAACTCAGATGGCATAGGGTGCCCACACCCTGCATGTTACAAAGAAATAACTTGTCCTTAACTGGAGAGAACTTCTAAGACCTTGGAATATCCTGCCTGGTAAGAATGTTTTTGTATACCTGGGGCCTTGGGCCATGCTAGGTAGTTGATGCTAACAACATGATCTGTGGCGAATGCCTGCTTTTGTTTGCCTGGGCCCTAGACCATGTTGTAGCAGTTTGACACCTGCGGGGGCTGGAGACTGAGTAGCTGAGGTCAGTCATACCAGTTCTCCATGCCTGCATGACTGACCTCTGATAGAAACCCTGGACACTGAGGCTTGGGTGAGCTTCCCTGGCTGGCCATACTGTGTATGTGCTGTCACCCGTCTTTGCTGGGAGAATTAAGCCCTGTCTGTGCTGTTCCCCTGAAAGAAGACAACTGGAAACTCAAATCTGGTTTCCCTTGTACTCTACCCTATGCATCCTTTTCCTTTGCAGGTTTGAATTTGTGTCTTTTTCATTATAACCATGAGGAGAACAGCTTTTCTGAGTTCTGTGAGTCCTTCTAGTGAACCATTGAACCTGAAGGTGGCCTTGGAGACCCTCCACACAATTGAGAACGCTGCAAAGGGAGAGATGCCACTTCTTGGCAAGTTTCAAGTCTCCATGGCCCTTAAACATCTTTCCCAGCTGGCTTTAGGCTGGTTCTTCTTTACATGATCCTTTCTGGGAAGTTAATTTTTTTCCTTGTGATCTCTGAGGTCCCTGTGCCCTAGACCCCTGGCGCAACTTCAGCACCCCTGCTGCTAAACCATTCCACTCTCCAGCCACAGACTGCTCGGACTTCCGCAACTTGCATTCACTTCACCTGTGCACTCCTATTGCCACCTCCTGTACCTTGTTCATTGCTTGAGGTGACTCATCCTACAAAATTCATATGCTCAGAAATCTAGCTCCGCAATCCTGGGCCAGATGTTATGGGCATGAGCCTTGGAGTCAGAGAAGTCCAGAGTAATTTGACTTTTCTGAACTGTAGTTACTCTTCTGCGAGGTGGGAGAGGACTAAGGGAGACCACGCATGTGAAGCTCTCAGCGTGAGGCCTGGTGCATCCACCAGTGAGTTACAGTGAGTGCTACTGTTACCAAGCTCGTGACAGTTAGCTTTATGGGCCACCTTGATCTGGGATGCCCAGATGTCTGGTTACACATTGTTGTTGAGTGTGTCTGGGAGGGTGTTTCTAGATCAGATTAGCATTTGACTTGGTGGGCTGAGTAAAGAAACCTGCTTTCTACTGTTCTCTGCCCTTCCCCGTGTGGGTGGGCCTCGTCCAACCCAGTTAGGGCCCGAATAGCACAAGAAGGCAGAAGAAGGGGGAATTCTCTGTTTCTTTCTGCTTGACTCCATGGGCTGAGACGTTGATCTTCTGCACTTGGACGGGGACTCAAGCCATCAGCACTCAAGCCTTTGGATTTGGAATTTACATCATTGGCTCTCCTGGGTCTCTGGTCTGAAGCTGGCAGAAAATGGGACTTCTCAGCTCCACAGCCGTGAGAGCCAGTTCTTTATAACAAATCATGTAAATGTATCTCCTATTGATTCTGTTTCTCTGGGGAACCCTAATACAAAGCCTCACTGATGTGCTAGGATACAACTGGCACCTGCTTTTGCAGGCCGTCATACGTCTCCGAGCCTTGCCCTTCTCCCCTTCCTCAGCTGGATTTGCTCCCCCGTCCCTGCAAGGGCACGCTCTCCACACCCCCATCTCCCTTGTCTCCTTGTCCTCCCTCTGTCCCCAGTCCTGTGTCCATCTTACTGCTTGTTTTCTTCCTCTCTCCCCTCCGATGCTGGAGAAAAATCACATAGCCATGCTGAATTGGTTCCATTACAAATGCATGAGCTTCCCAGCCTCAGCTGGGCTGCCAGCCTGCTCAGTCACCTCCTAATTATCTCTCCTTACTTCCCCCCGTCCCTGTCCTGGCCGCCCCGGCCCACCGTCACGCTCCCCAGTCCTGGCACAGGCCCAGCTGAGGCTCGGCAGAGAGCGGAAAGGTCACCAGAGGTGATTTATCTCATGCATGTCCCTTCTAAATTTGTACTTCGAAATTTTTCTACATTTTTACCTGTATTTACTTCCTTTGCGATTGTATCTGAAGAACTTATTACTCATCACGAAAATTAACATTTCCATCAGCACCACTGACTCCTTTGCTTTCAGTTTTCTTCTCTAGCAAAAATTTAATTTCTTTCCTCACATCTTTACTGTCTCTTTCTCTCTCCAAGCTTTCTCCCCCTGTATAATCGCATCCTCATTTCCTCTCCCACATACTTTTTTTTTTTTCCCATTTTCTTCCAACTTTGCTTCCTTTTCAGATCTGCCCTACAGATCCCTCCCTTAGTCCCTACCCAGGCTGTCTGTACTTGCCCTTCACCGGTGGTCCTTGACCTTCACTGCCCGTGGAGTCCTGGGGGTGGGGAGGGGGAAGGGGGGTTTTTAAAGCATCCCCAGGCTGGTTCCTCACCCCAGGCCTACGCGTCGGACCCAGGCATTTGCATTTTCAGAAGTTTCCCAAGTAACTCTAATGTACAGCCACGGTGTGAAACACTGTGTTAGATCCAGTTCCCCTCGGCCCCAGGAACAGAGAGGCAGAGTCATTGAGGCTGCAAAAAGGCAAAGGAGTTTATTAACTAGCCCCGGGCCAGGGTCCAAATTCCAGAGCACCAACGCAGTGGCCTCTCCAGGAACTAGGACCCCGCCCTGGGGTAAATATTAGGCTTTTATACTTTTCTGTATGCTAGTTTTCACACGACACGTTATTCTGCACACGACACGTTAGTCTGCACATGACATACTAGTCTGTACACGACACACTAGTCTGCACACGACACACTAGTCTGCACACGACACACTAGTCTGTACTTTATCCCCCTTCAGTTTATTTGTTCCTTTTGTTTAGAAGTGGCTGATCGTGTTGGCTTCAGGTTTGTTGACTCTAAGCTTCGGGCTTTTCGCACTGGCGCCAGTTGTAGTTAACGTCATCCAGGGGAAGAGGAGGGTCTCCGACGGGGGAGGGGGGCTGTTGTTGCATACCTTCTAGTTTTTGGTTACAAGCGATACTGGGAACACACGCCCTGCACAAGCCGTTCATGCGCTGATCATGTCTTGCTCTTATCTACTTAGTTGGTTGGAGGGCACCTGGACTCTCCAGCCCTTTATCAGAAAGTAACTTGCGGCCCCGGGGCTTTGTTTTCCTTTACCTTAGTGAAGCCTGCCATGGCTCCACTTACGCTAAGCATCAAGCCAGCAAGCCATATATACAGAAGCAGAACTAGGCTTCTCACATCCAGGAAGCCTAGCCTATCATGGAGTTACCTTTGTTCTTATCTCTGTTTTTCATTCTGATTAACTATATTTATTAAACAATTAAAAGCAAGCACAGTCACAGAAGCGAATAGCATCAGTTAGAATCAAAGAGAGCACACATTTTCCTACTATCAATTCCTGTTCTTCAACTGTTCTCACCCTGTGCAATCCAACTTCTTTTTGCTGCCCCTCTACTGAAACTGAACTTCCTAAGGCTACCAAAGACTTCTTCATTCTCAAGTTTTTCACCACCTTCAGGCCTTCGGCTGTTCAACATTTATGGAGCATGTGACTCGCGATGCTTGTTTCCCCTCCGGACTCCCGTGGCACTGTTCTCTCCGAGCTCTCCTCCTGTCCTTCCTGCAGGAGAATGGAGCTTTCTCTCCCATCGCCTGTTTTGGCTTTTCCTCCTGTTGGCGTCTCTGGCCTCCCTCATTTCCTTCCGCTTCACACATCTTCAGCTGCGGTACCGCCCACTCCCATCTCTTTCTTCTCTGCTCCCTCCTGCCAATGTGCACGACATTCCTCCTGCTCCCACTGCACGGCCAAGCTGCACACACCTGGAGGCGTCCTTGACATCTGTCCCTCCCCCACATGTTCATCCAGTAACACTTGTCAATTCAGTCTCGCTCTGCTCACAAGGTTCTGCGAGGTCTCAGTTTGCAGCGAGATAAAGTCCAAACTCTGTAGCCTGCGTGAGAGGCGTGTTGACAGTTTGCCTCCTGCCCACCTCTCTGGCCCCATTTCCAGCCACTACTCACACTCTAGGTTCCCTACGCTGTTCACTGAATGTATTTTCAATCCTGTGTGCCTCTGTATGTGCTCTTTCTTGGACTCCCTTCCTACCCTCTGCCTACCTGGTGACCTTCTACTCACCTTCAGGGTCCAAATAAAATGTCAGATCTCCTTGGAACTCTTTATTCATTGGTATTCTCACAGAGCTTAATAACAAACTCTAATTAAGCACTTACCAAAGTGTCTTACAGCTACTTATTTTCTGCCTCTCCTGCCTCATGGTGAAGCCCTTGAGGGTAGAGGCCATGCTTCATCCATCATCTTCACTCTAGTCCCCAGCACAGGTCCCGGAACCCTGCAGCAGGCCAGTGGGCACATGCTGAGTGGAGCCAGCAAGAGCGACGTGAAGATGGCCCACAGAGAAAGGGGGAGCAGGACTCAGGGACATAAAGGGACTTGGTGGAGAGCATGAAGGACGTGGCTTCTGTGTCAGGTGGAACAAGTACTAGAGTTGCTCAAAAACATCCCTTGCTCCTGGTGTCGGGGACAGGATGCTGAGCTGGATAGAGCCACGTCTGACATAATCTTTTATATATTATGGTTTTATGCCTGTGTGCTGAAAAGGAGCAGAACTGAATTATCTCCCTGCCCCAGGAAATAGCCATGTAGTAGCAGTAATGGGATCAACGTGCACTGACTGAAATCCTCTACAGTCCCCAGGGCGGAGACCAATGGGAAGAAGCCTGTCTCAGAGAGATGTGTGGGCCTCGTCCTCGGGGACAGAGAGACACCTGTGAAATCGGGGGGCGGCTCGGGGAGTTCCCAGGCTGGACCACTGCCCACGTGCCTCTCCGGGCCAGTTATGCTGGTGACATTCTCTCCATGCGTAGGAGGGACATTGGCAGCCTTTTCTGCGTGGTGCAGAGCTATGAAAGCTGCTTTTCTGTGTTCATCCCACTTCTGTTACTCACTGGCATTTCTGCGTCCTGGGTCATTTGCCCACGTCACTATCGCAGCAACTTTCCACTGTGACGTAATAGATCCTTGAAGATTTAACATTTGTGAATTAGACTTTATGTATCACGTCCCGAAGGCCCATGACAGGAAGTAATTCGCTATCTTGGTGAGGTATGACTCTGTGAATTGCTCTGCGATGGGAGGATAGGAGGAGTGAGTTAGCGTGAGCCTGGTCATCTGCCCAGTCTTTGCAAATCATTCTTGTTTTTTATTTCTATTCATTCATTCAACACATATTTTTTGAGTACCTGCTATGTGTCAGCCCCTCTACTAGGACTGCAGGGTAGAGATACAGTGATGAATAAAAAGGTTCTCTTTTCCTACAGACTGTACTTTTCGACAGGAAGTTTGGGGGTGAGACAAGGAAATGATTTGATTCCACGATAAGGAGAGTGATGTGACGGAAAGCGGGAGGTTGAGGGAGACCTGCATCCCTGCAGCCCGATTCGCAACGGCCAAACGGGGGCAAAAGCCCACGCGTCCACCAGCGGAGGAATGGAGAAGCAAAATGTGGTCCCTGCATGCAGCTGAGTATGATTCAGCCACAAAAAGGAAGGAAGTTCTGACACGTGCTACAACATGGATGAACCTTGAAAACATTGTGCCAAGTAAAATAAGCTGACGCAAAAGGACAGAGATTGTGTGGTTCTGCTTATATGAAATATCTACAATAGGCAATTACTAGAGACAGAAAGCAGACGAACGATTACCAGGGACCGGGGAGGCGTGGGGAACGGGGAGTTATTGCTTAATGGGTATAGAGTTTCTGTTTGGGGTGATAAAAATTTTGGAAAGAGATGGTAGTGAGGGTGGCACGACATTGTCAACATACTTACTGCCACTGAGTTGTACACTTAAAATTGGTAAAAATGGCAAATTTAATGTGATGTTTATTTCACCACAATGAAGAGCAAATTAAGAAGGAAGACTTGCAGTGACAAGAGGGACCAGGAGGGGACGTTCCTACCAGAGCAAACAGCTGGCGCCAAGACCACAAGGTGAGAATGAGCTTGGATTGTTTTGTGGTTCTCTATTGTTCTGTGCATAGTAACTCTCACGAAGTGTTTTTTTTTTTTTTTTTTTTTTTGAGACAGAGTCTCACTCTGTTGCCCAGGCTAGAGTGAGTGCCGTGGCATCAGCCTAGCTCACAGCAACCTCAAACTCCTGAGCTTGAGCGATCCTCCTGTCTCAGCCTCCTGAGTAGCTGGGACTACAGGCATGCACCACCATGCCCGGCTAATTTTTTCTATATATATTTTTAGCTGTCCATATAATTTCTTTCTATTTTTAGTAGAGATGGGGTCTCGCTCTTGCTCAGGCTGGTCTCGAACTCCTGAGCTCAAATGATCCGCCCACCTCGGCCTCCCAGAGACGAAGTGTTAAAAATATGTTTCCGTGTCAAAAAAAAGACTTCAGAAAGGAAGTTGACTTTCAGTGTTGATGGGGTCATGAAGGGCTCTAAAAGCCATGGTGAGTTTGAGGATTTTAAAAGACCTGTGACTGCGTTCCTCGTTCCTCGGGAAGGCCAGGGGCCTCCGCAGGTGCTGGTTTGCGCGTCTGGCCTCTCTCCACGCTGTGAGCACCTCGGCACCGCCCGAGGCTGCGCTGCTCCCGCTCTGCGTCTCCTGAGCCTGTGTCTGCTTGCGGGACGGTGAGCTCAACCAGCAGGCAGGAGACATGGATTGCATACACATTTGGGCCATAATCCCGAAAGACACAATCCCGAATGCCACAATGCTGACTGTTGACATCCCGAAAATCACAATCCTAAAGGATCAAAATCCAAAAATATAATTCTTGAAAAAATAATTTAAAAAATTATTTAAGGAGACATTTATTTACATGTTAAAAAGGAATTTATTTGTGAAACCTAAAAACATGACAGAGCACGTCACAGGCCACTTTACACAATAAAGTGGGCAATAACATGCCTATTCTTGCAAGCACAAGCACTCGGGTGGAGGAGCGACAGTCGCATGGGTGTAACACTCATGAGCAGATGAAACATACTCATAAGGAAATAGGTCAAAGGGGAGACACATGAATGCGTATCGCTATGCTTGGCGACTGTGTGCATCCAGCTTCATAACTGTGGTCATCTGAAACACCGTGCCCAGCAACCTAAGGCTTTCGACGACTTGGGTTTGTGGATTGAAAACAGTGGTGGGTCACCACATACGCAGCCTCCCCCCAAAGAGTCCGGACTTGAGAAATTTTATCTCTCACAAATGCAGATGTACAAAAAGGACATCTCTTCGTTGATCAAGGAAGTTTCAACGTTCTTACACAGGGACACAGTGCTTGCACACAAAGCCAGCGTCGTGATAAGGCATTTTCCTGGGGTCAAATTCTGATGTGCGGCAGCGCGGATCTTCCCCACTTAGTCCAGTCAGATTCACACAGTAATTTCCTCTGAAAACGCCCTCAGAGACACGACCCCAAATAATGCTTTACCGAGTTTCCACGTATTCCTTAATCTGTCAAGTTGACACCTAAAATTAAGGCCTCAGGTCCACCCCTTGTCAACTTGACAACCATATGCATCTCCTTAAACCATACTTAATTTCCAAGTAGAGACACTAACATGGTACTAGTTCTGCACAACCTGATGCCTCTAACGTGACGCGACTACCCTGCATACAACTGGGAACACACCAAGCCCTTCCCCAGAATTCGGCTTTTAGGACTTCAACGTTTGGGATTACGGTGTTCAAGATTGTGTCTTTTGGGATTATGAGGGCACCAGTTACAATCCTAGCTCCACCATTGACTAGCTGCGTGTTTACGGATAAGTGGCTCAGTCTAAGTGGGCCTCAGTTTCCATAAAATGTAGCATTTGGATGAGACCCAGGATAATAAATACACGACATGCTCATTGTCCTCACATACCTGGTGGCAGGGCCAGATGGTGAGGTGTGGGCACCCCAGGCTGATTGGCCCTCATCTAAGCCAGTATTCTTTACACATTTGTTCAATATTTATTTATCTGGGGAAGAGGGAGAGGTTGAAAGCAAATGATTTTTTTTATTCATAAAAATTACATTTGTTAATTTACTTCAATAGGGCCAAGCAGAATTATTGAAAAATTCTCTAAAATATTTCCTTTTGTGCGTGTTCTTGATCTCACCTCAGGTTTCTTTAGTCCGCTTCTTGGAAGTCATATTAAAAGTTTTAAAATGTATATCATAAAAAAAAGTCCTCTTCTGAGTAAAAGGTACTATATCATGAGATGTTTAGGTTGAGAATTTTAACTAACTGAGACTCCATCAGTAAGTTGCAAAAGACCTCAGCAAAGATGTGCTTTTGAAAGTGGGACAGATTACATTTAACCAGCTTATCCCAGGGACATTTTAGGGTTCCTTTTGGATTCGCATTTTCCAGCAGCTTCCCCAAAGGCCTTGCGTTCCTGAGAAATCACTGCAGGTAGAGCAAAAGGCCAGGAGTGTCATTCTCATAGAAATTGCTCCTCACAGAAGCATGAGACTCATGGGGAGGTTGGTTCTCTTAATAGTAACCAGCATTGGCTGGGTGTGGTGGCTCATGCCTGTAAGCCTAGCACGTTGGAAGGCCAGGGCAGGAGGACTGCTTGAGGCCAGGAGTTTGAGACCAGCCTGAGCAAGAGTGAGACCACGTCTCTACTAAAAATAGAAAAATTAGCCGGGCATCATGGCATGCGCCTGTAGTCCCAGCTACTTGGGAGGCTGAGGCAAGAGGATCTCTTGAGCCTAGGAGTTTGGGGTTGCTGTGAGCTAGGACTATGCCACTGCACTCTAGCCCAGGCAAGACAGAGAGTCTCTCTGACAAAAAATAAAAAAAATAGTAACCAGCATTTTCTATCTGGAAACATGTTCTTGTGTGTCTCTCTCTCTCGTATAACAATTTAACTGAGAGCTCTGGGTCTTAGTATCTGTTCACTTATTTTTCCAGCTACATAGCAAAAACCTTTTTGTTGGTAGTTTCTAGTATTTGTACAGGTCATGGATTCTTTCTTATAATATAAATTTTATTAATATGTCTAGTCTCTTGATTCCAACCTATTATCTTAGTTATTATAATTTTTCTTATGGTTTTCAACTCTTTGTTTTTAAAATGTTTATTTCCATAGGTGATGTCTTCCCCGCCTATAACTTTATTTTCCTTATAAAATCCATGTCTCCAGCCAGACCTCTCTCCTAAGCTTCAGATTCATATATCCACCTGTTGTCAAGTTCAATGTATCCAGAAACTCTTATCTTCCCCTCAAAACCTGTTTGTTCACCTGACATTCAGCCTATCTGGCCTTTAACTCAGGTGGGGTTTAAAATCATATCTACTTTATCGGGTTCATCAGGAAGATTAGATGAGATAATGCAAGCTATTGTTGCTTTGATGTCAAGAAAAATAAGGACATTAAAGTCTAATTGCGGAATTTAAACCTACATTAAAGGCTATAAAACCACAGTTGTTATCTTGGGATTTCCTTCCCAGCCTATTAGGTTTAGTGTTTTTCTTCTTCCTTGGTAGCAAAGAAAGGTTGCAGAGCAAGGGATGTTTTCAGTCTTCATAAATGTCTTAAAACACCTGCATTCTTTCTTATACTCAATTTATATTATAGTTTAGGGGGGTATAAAATTCCAGGCAATAAGTTTTCCCTCAGCATTTCGAAGGCTTTGCTTCATTATATCGTAGCATCTCATATTGCTTATAAGGAGTTTGTTGTGTTTCAGAGTTCTTGTTCTTAACATATGACCTCTTAGTTTTTCCTCTCTGCATACTTTTAGAACCTTTTAAAAAAATACCTGGGTTTCTGAAATTTTAAACTGCTGTGCCTTGTTTTACTTCTTCTTCTTCCTCATGCAGAGCATTTTATGGGCTCCTTCAATCTGGACACTCAGACCTTTCGGCTCTGAAGAATGCTCTCCTGTTATTTCCTTGGATTCTTTCCTTTCCTCTATTTTCTTTGCTGTTTGAAAGCCCGATTATTTAGATATTATGATGGAAAATATTCTTTTCTTTTCATCACTATTTTCTACCTTCTGATCTTTCCATCCATTTATGGGATAGGCCCTCAACTTTACATTGTATTATTGAATTTTTGTTAGCAGATGTTTTAATTCCTAAATGTCCTCTCTTTGTTGCTGGAAAGTTCTTTGGCATAGTATGCTGTTCTTTTTGCAATATGCAGTCCGCAGGGGCAATATTTTCTTTTACTCCATTAAAGATACAGATTTTCTTCTGCTCCTTATTTATATTTGTTTGTTTTTCAATCTGCCTATCATAGGACTTTTTAAAATGTCTGATTATCTCTTGCCAGTCAATTTCTTTCCTGTGGTAAACTATACATAAAATCTACCATTTTAAGCATTTTTAAGAGTACAACTCAGTGGTATTAAGTACATTCCCATTGCTGGGCAAATATCACCACCATCCACCTCCAGAACTTTTTCATCTTCCCAAACTGCAACTCTCTACTCACAAAACACTAAATCTCATTTCCCTCTCCTTCCAGCTCCTGGTAACCACTATTCTACTTTTTCTATGAATTTGACACTTCTAAGTACAATAATAAGTAGAATCGTACAATAGTTATCCTTTTATGTTTGGCTTATTTCACTTAGCGTAATATTTTCAAGGTTCATCCATGTTGTAGCATAGATCAGAATTTCATTCTTTTTTAAGGCCAGATGATGTTCCATTATACAGCTAGTCCGCATTTTATTTATCCGTTCACCCACTGAGGGACATTTGCGTTGCTTCCACCTTTTCGTTACTGTGACTAATACTGCTGTGAACATGGGTGTACAAATACCAGTTGAAAGTCCCTGCTTTCAATTATCTTGGTTTCCTTTTTAAAGTGAGACAGTAAAAAAATATGAGAGGCTGTTTGTATTTACAAGTGCTGATTGTCAGGGAGCTCACAGCAGGTGAATGGGTTTCAAACAAGCTGTTCATTAGAGGACCCAGGAAGAGCGTATCTATTTCAAAGTCCTATCCATCAGACCCATGCTTCTCCTCTGTATTTAGCAGAGACAGCTGAACACTTACAATATTCAGCACAGCACCTAGGATGGTGCCTGGAACTTGCTGAATGAATAGTAAGTGGGTGACATTCTTTCTCAACTCTCTGATGTAATTTCCCCATATTCTGATATTTCATTGATAATTTTAGCTGCCATTTCACAAGTAAGGAATGGGATGGGGAGGGGGGGAATGGCCAAATTTGATGTTTGTGCTCAATCTGCCTCGATACTTGGAAATTCCTCTGACATGTGATTTTTAGCCAGCCCTGGGAGCAGAGACCGTATTTCTATGCACCAGTTTCTAAGACAACCGCGCAGGTATTCAGGAGTAACCAGGTGATGGCTTCACGTGGGCGGTAATGGGGCTGCCTATCGGACAGGAGGTGGGGCGTGAGAGACAGGAAACGGGGAGGGGACAGGTCTCAGGGAGTTTGGCATTCTTGCTCTTGCCTCTGTGCCTTTTGTTTCCTGTTTTCAAATGCTCTGCTTTGGCCCTTTCAAGGAGCAAGCTCTCTAGTTCCGCAGGTTTCATATAAAAAGTTCACTTTTGTTTTTTTATTTAAGTTGTCTTTTGTTGTTGAAAACTAAGGGTAACTTCCATTTGAGGTCCTTATCTCACAGACGGGGTGCTTATCTCCATTCCAGCTTTGGAGCAAAGCAGGAGGATGAGGACAGGAGGGAGCAGTGGAGGCTGAGCAGCTGCTGTTTGCTCTCGCCTCTTCCTGAGCCGCCTCAGAGCCACCAGGGAATGGAAATGAGCCATTGCTATTCCCCGCACAGCCCCAGTGCAAGCTTGGGCTGTGATGTGCAGATACGGAGGTGCATTTGCACTGGCTTCCAAATGATATTCTTCCTTCTAATCTCCCTTTTCTGCTGCTGGGGATTCATGTAAAATCAATGCATGTCTGCTTAAATTTTGCTCCCATTGATGTTATTGTTATTTATGTATTTACAAATTCCTAGATGGATTATGTAAGATTTGGCGGTTTCTTTCTTGAAGTCTTGCACTTTTATCAGCAGAATGCCATCTGGCATCATTAGAGAGTAGTGGTTGTGGATGCATCCCAGGAACCAGTCGATGTCCTGTGAACCAGATTTGCGGAAGCCTCTGCAGCCTCTGCCAGGGAGTGTGCGATGGCTACCAGGGCCTGCTGTTGTGGAGGGTGATTACTAAACATACAGAGGTCTAACAGTCCTACGTGCACACGGAATTGAAAGCAACTATGCAAACAGGCAGGAAAATTTTGCCTGTGTCTCTGCCTCCTTCATCCTTTGTAACCAACTAGAAATCTGACATTTCTTCAAGAAAAGTTTCCCCCATCATATAATTATGCAATATTATGAATTTTTAAAATTTCATTTTATTCTTTACTGAGACAAAATTTATCCACGGTGAATGCACAAATCTTAACATTACACTTTGGCGAGTTTTGACAAATGTATCCACCCATGTCGTCAACCAACACCCATCAAGACACAGAACATTCCTTCACCCCAGCAAGTCCCCGTGCCCCATTCTCGCCATTCCTCATGCCCCACAAGCAGTCTGCTTTCTGTCGCCCTGGAGATTCGTGTTGCAGGTTCTAGAACTTCACGTAAATGCACTCATCCATTGTAATCATGCACTGTGCGTTCCTTTGAGTCTGGCTCCCTTTTGCTCATCCATATAATTGTGTATATTGGTAGTTTTTCTTGTTGAGTAGTATTGCGCAATACTTTTAAATTCCATGATTTTTAAAAATATATTCTTCTGTTGATGGACATTTAAGTTGTTTCCGGTTAGGGGTTCTCATGAATGAAGCTGCTGTGAATGTATTTACACAAGTGTTTTTGTGGATACATGTTTTCACTTCTCTTGGGTAAATACCTACAAGCTAAATAGTTGTGTCATAGGGTAAGTATATATTCACTATTCTTGTTACATTTATTTCTAATTGTTTTATCATTGCTGTTACCATTGTAAATAGGACTCCCCTCCCCCGTTCCATTTTCTAAATGTTTATTTCCGGTCCATAAGAGAGAGAATGATTTTTTAAAAATATTTTTTATAATTAGAGTCTTTGTTAGTTGCTTTTACTGCTTATTTTTAAATTGCATTTTATTAATATTTTACCCAAGTAATGCGTGAATAGTCTCATCATAAAGGATTCAAACACTGAAAATATATAAGAAAGTAAAATATGAATACCACCTCTTACCCTCACCTCACCTCCCCCTTTCTCCCCCAGAGATACTGCATTCTAGTAGTCCAGTGGGTTGCTTTTAGATTTTTTTCCTAAGCATTTAAATGTGTGGTTTTGCAGGATATAAACTGCACAGAGTGCCACATCTAGACATTATAGATTTGCATAGTTATCATGACAGTTCTTTGGCAAAAGGCAGTAAAATGCCTTGTTCTAATAAAATAAGAATATCATTATCATTTTATGACAGCTAGAAGTAAATTACCTTGAGAAAGGGGCACCTTTTTGTGATTTTGACAAAGGTCTCATATAGACCTTACAGTTAATATTTATAATACACATATACAGGTAAATCTTTTACACAAATAGACACATAGATTTTTTAAAAAATAAGTGGAATCATGCAATATTTATTTCCCTATGACTTTCTTTTTTTCAGTCATCAATATACCTTAAATATCTTTCCAGGTTAATATGGAAAGATTTAGCTCATTTTTCTTAATTGCTGCATGCATTTCATAATATCTTTGTGTTAAAATTTATTTAACTTGGATATTTAGATTGTTTTCAAATTTTCACTATTTCAAAGAGTCTTAAGTGTACATTTTGACACACAGTTGTAAGTATTTATTTAGTGATGAGTCCCAAGGGAAGAATTTCTAAATTTAAAGACATGCACATTTAAGATTGTTTGGATACTGCCTCTTATGCCTCTAATGAGATTCACCAAAATACATTTCCAACAGCAGCGTATGAAAGTGCCCTTTCCCACCCATTTTCTTTGACCAGAACATTCATCCTTAATTTTTGTAGGATATCATCTTTTTAACTTTTGACCAAGTTATAGCACATAATTGTTTTAATTTATAATTTACTCATTAATAGTGAGAATGAGCATGTTTTCATATGTTCATTGGTTGTTATTTAGATTTTTCTTCATGAATGTTCCATTCCCATTTTCTGCTTTTTTTTTTCTTGTTTGTTTTGCCTGTTTTCTTATGGATTTGTGGGAATTCATTTTCAGCTCTGGATATTAATGTTTAGGGGTTGCAAATATTTTTCCATCTGTTGCTTGGTACTTCTTCATGTGGAGAATTTGTTGTTGTTTTTTTTTAATTCTTGTAGTTAAATTACTTTGATTTTTGTTATGCTAAAGATTTTTTTTGTCTTGCTCAATGAAGATCCCTCCAAATTCAAAGTTATAAAAATGTTTTGTTCATATTATCTTCTATTTAACTCATAATCTACTGAAGATTATTCTTGTGAATGGTGTGAGACAGGGGTCCAGCTTTGGTTTTCCCAAGCGGATACCTAATTCACACACACAAGGTGTCTTTGCTGAGTGTCCACCGTGTCCCCTGAGCTGTGCCAGTTGCTATGGAAACAGTAGTGAACAAGGAGGATATGGTTCTTGTTCTCATGTGGCTTAGATTCTAATGGGAGGGACACAGACTGTGAACCAGGAAACATCTAAACAAGAGATCACATTTAGATCATGTTGAATTAAATGCTTAGTAGAATATTGTAAACAGGCTCTTATACTGGGGAATGACTACTTTCAACTGAGTGTTTACAGAAGTGCTCTTCGAGGAAGGGACATTTTAGCTAAAATCCGAAGGATAAGACAGAGCAGGCTGGTAGAGACCCCGAGTCTCTGAATTGGGACCGATGACAAGGGTTTATATACACATATGTGAAATCAAAAGACCTTCCTAACTGTTTCCAGGCATTTTCATACGATGGAGACAGGGGGTACCAGGGGTCGAAGCCCAGGTGGGCTGTTCTCCCTCCACTTCCATCTGCTGTGT
The DNA here is from genome assembly GCF_041146395.1 of Eulemur rufifrons. Taxonomy (NCBI): domain Eukaryota; kingdom Metazoa; phylum Chordata; class Mammalia; order Primates; family Lemuridae; genus Eulemur; species Eulemur rufifrons. Next base: position 6,527,595 of record NC_090991.1, read on the forward strand.
GATGGGCCCCAATTCTCTGTTTTGACAGTTGTTTATCATCAGTCTTAGTTTTAAGGACTGTGGGCTTCCACTTAGTTTCTGAGTCTTCGTGGGAATTTGAGTGCCAGTCTTGAAGAGATCACAAGGGGGCTACTGGCCAACATTATTTTGGATAATACTCTTGTCACCTGCATAAAGTGTCTTGCTAACGTGGCAGAAAGGAATTTCAGGACAGGCACACAACTGAGAGATAGTGGCAAGTTTGTTGAGCGAAAGCCACAGGCTTAGGAAAGGCTTGTGCAGAGGGGAGAGTGAACTCCCAAGGCAGGGGACAGGCAGCTGGAAGACAGCAACTGCCCCAAAGCCCGAGCCGTTGCTGTTTGTATTTGTTGAAGTCAAAGAAGGCTGGGTGGTCAGTGTTCATTCTGTTCTTACTTATAGTGCCCCTGTTTTTCCCACAACAGGGGTCAAAACCATAATGTTAACTTATTACAATAGTGATGTAATGGGGGAAAGGTCACTTTGTACCTGTGCTTTCTTCTCCCCAGGCCTGTTTGTTCAAGGGCTGTTTGTTCGAGCCAGTTGACTACTTTTCTGTGCCCTCCTCCCTTGCTCATACTTACCTGACTACTTACTCCAACAATCACTGGGTTTTTGTAAGTGTTGAGCAACATCATCTGTCACAGTGTACTCTCTAACAAGGACCTATTGTACAGTTATCCTGTTTTGCCAATTAGGGCCAGAATAATGGGAATTGTTGAATTATTTCATAGAGGCAGAGTAGGTTAAGACAAAATACACCTGAATACAAGTTCGCCCCACTGCCACTCATTACGCTCCCTGGAATTGTTTAGATGACTTTCTAGTTTCTTCCTTTTTCTCAGGGTTGATCTATTCCTCAGAAAATAAATTCAGGGTGATTTCAACACATTAATGAATGATTGAAGCTCCAAGGTTTGGTCTAAGGCGTGAAGCATAGCTTTAGAAATTTTACTTTAAATTTTTTTAAAAGCATATGCTATCTAATTTCCATGGAGATTATAAAAAAGTTAGAGTGAAGTACTCCTAAAATGTCTAATTTTGAGAATTATGAGTTCTGGTGTCCTTTACAAAAGCAACCATTTGTAAAATGTAATTTTAATGTAATGTAATGTAATGTAAGGGAGGTGCTATATTGTTTTCTGGAAGACTTAAGTAACTTAGCAAAATACATCAAAAAGCGACTTTAGCCATCCTTGAAAGGCTCAGGAGGAGTCCTCCAGGTACACAAGTGTGTACCATGTGTAAGGGTTGGGGTTCAGGAGGTATTTTGGGGGGACCACAAAGAGGTAGAGGGTGAAATGTCACTCCAAGCAGATGGAGAAGCAGGGACAAAAGTGTGGAGGTGGGAGGGAACACAGCACGTGTTGAAAGACAGCTATAAATTGATGAGAAGTAGGATGGGTGAGATTGTCAACTCCATTAGATTGGCAACTTTGTTTATCTAATTCAGGGGTCAGCAAAGTATGACCTAGAAGCCAAACATTTTTGTAAATAAAGTTTTATTGGGACCAAGCCACACCCATGTGATCATACTTTGTGACTGCTTCTGCACTACAATGGCAGAACGAGGTAGCCGCTGCAGAAACGGTATGACAAGCAAAGCCAAAAATATTTACTATTTGTCCCTTTCTAGAAAAAATGGTGGACTCCTGATCCATGGACTGCCATGTCCTCCCATAAGGAGATCCCAGTAGGTGCTCAATATGCAGTGATTACGTTGAATTGAAACATTCACTGGTGTTCGGGTAATGAAGGGGCCTGTCTTCGGTCCTCCGTGTTAGGGAGGTCGGGAAATATCTTAAAGGTAGGAAGATTTTGAGTCATTCACTCATTCATGGATTCATTTATTCATTCTCATTCTTTGAGGCTCACCTCAAGTCCAATGGCTGGACTCAGCATGACAAGGGACGGAGTTGGGACTTACCTACAGGTGACCATTCTACATTTGAAGGTCAAGGAGTCTTTCAACTGGGACAAAAGACAGGGGCTTGGAGAAGGGTTCTCCTCTGTGCTGTGTTTTCACTCCCTCTCCCAGGTGGGATGAGGCACACCTACCGTCCCCCTGTGTGCACCACTTTCATCATTTCCCCACATCCCTACACTCAGCGAATGAGGAATCTTCCTGCAGCACAGTTCTTACTCCCCAAGAGGGTCTCCAGTGGGGAAGATGCACAAATAGCTCTACTAATCCAGACCTGGGACCCACCACGGTTACGGGGGAGAATCTGCATGTGTCCTCCTTCATCCAGACACGGCAGAACCATCTGACAGGACAAGGTAATGTCCTGTCATGCTTTATAGGAAGAGAAATGTGAGATTATTTTAGTTTTATAGACTAACGCAGAGACCAAAGCTGACTGTATGGGAATGTGCCCAAGCCAGTCCCAGTTTTTAGCTCACACTCAATAATATTGGCCCCTTCATTTAGTTATTTCTTGATAGATTTTATCAATGCTAAGCAGATAGAAGCTGGATCTACTCCGGGGAAAAATCCCATAGATTATTTTATTTCCTCCTGATCCAGAAATAGGGAATTCCTGGAGTTGGTGAAGGATTTTGCTCATCCTAATTTCCCCACTCCTGAGGGCCAAAGGTCCACTGAGTCCTTCTTGAAGGTGACTTCTTTTGCTCTTTCTCAAAATGCCCAGGCCACGTGGGCGCCTGTACTCCTCTCGGGTTTCCAAGGGAGGGTGGGCTGCTCTGAGTACAGCCCAGACCCTCCCCACAGCACATGGAAATCTGATGTGTTCAGTAAAGCCTGTCTGGCTTAATGCATTCAGCCCCTTTGTCCACAGGAGCTGACATCCTTTTGGGAAATGCTGTGATTTCAACTGAAATGTCAGGGAAGGGGAGGGTGGAGAGGGAACAGGGGACTCTGCCATACAACCCGCTACTCCAACCACTTAATAACCTGGCTAAAAGCCACAATCGATACACAGCCGTCAGCTGGGCTCCAGCCCCTCTCTGCTTCCCAATCAATCAACAAGATTTAGTAAGCCACCAGTTGGAATCTATGTCACTTAAAAAGTATGGGTTCCTAGACCGGTCCTACAGAGGCTGATTAATTCCTCCTGGGCACTTTGATTAGCTTCATTTGGAGAACAGTAGCCTATTGATGGAGGCCCAGCTGTTAGACCTTCCAAATGTAGACCTAGGACAAGCATTTAGCATGTGATCCGTTCATTTCTACATTTTTCTCACTAAGCATAACTCTTTCATTGGTTAACAGTACATTTTTTTTATAGAGTTGAGAGGAAGTCTTTATCATATGCCAAACTTTTTACATGCATTCTTTTTGCATTTATTTTTACATGAAGTTTGTTATGATAATTTTTACAGTTATAAGTGTGCCTCATTTTTCGTAGGAGGAAATGGTGGCAAGGCTGCCCTTTCCCTCAACAGGAGTCGAGAGTGAGACCCACGCAGTGGGCCTAAGACCTCACCTCCCCAAGAAATCTACACACCCCTGACAAGGATCAGGTAGGAGCCTACAGACTCGGAAGTAAGACTTGGCTTCTCCAAACCTCCTTGCCCCCAGTAGAGTCCAGGCTCAGTCCGAGACACCCACCCCTCTGCACTTCAACATTTTTGCCCCCACACTGCTAATTGTCTTGAGTCCTTCATGACAAATCTCACTCACCCCTTTGTCTCTGTTCGTGTCCACCACATACAAAGTCCCAGATTCCCATATACTGCATCTCTTAGCCCAGTAGTTCCCAAAAGGTGCTCAATACCCATCATTGCATCTCCTGCCTCTCCCCAACTCACGGAAACCATCCACGGTGCCCACCAGAATTCTGGGTCCATCATTAGCAAAATCCTCCATGTCTGCAGTCTTTTCTCTGGATGGTCGCCTTTTCTTCTTGCTCTGATGGGAACGTGCTTTAGTGGGCAGTTTTCTCTGCAACTTTCTAAGTTATGACTAGCTTCTCTCCTGCACCCTTCCTCATGCCTCTGGGCCTCCTGGCCTTCCCACCACTTTCATTACAACCTACATCTCACTCTCATGGTAGCAAGCAGCATCAGACCCTCCCCTTCCTTCCGTGCTGCTTTCCTTGACCAAGGCCTCAGGTCTCTGGCATTTCTCCCATTCAAGTACTAATCAGGCCCGACCCTGCTAGGCTTCCAAGATCAGGTGCATTCAGGATGGTATGGCCGTAGACATCTTTGGCATTTCTCGACAGTTTCATATTCCAGAAGGCTATCTCACTCTCCCCAATATCACTCCCATCTTCATTCTTGGTGATTTCCACATACCTGTGGATAATTTTCTGTGTTCTTGAATTGCTCTTCTCCATTGAGCTTATATTCCAACTCACCTTGGCCATTTGTTCCCAAGGCCTTATCCTGGAACTCATCATCACCAATAATTGCCACTTTCCATACTCTCTATTTTATGCAATCTTTCTGACTGCCACCTGCTCTATTTGAACTCACTACACCTAGTGTCCAACTCTAAAAATCTTTCAGTCTCATAGGGACAGTCATTCTACTGATCCGATCTTCCCCCCCTCCCACACCACCATGGTATTATCGCTTCCCTCTCATCTGGTTTAAATTCCACGATTAACCATTATTTCATTTCCTTGAAGATGCCTCAACTCATGCACATCTCACTCTGTTTCCCCCTCCCTCCTCCATGCCTGCACCCCAGCCACCCAATGTGGCTGGAGAAAAACAAAACCACCTGAGCTGATTCTCTTTTATGTTGACTCATGGCTATAAACATAACGCTCTGAGCAGTAATATTTCCCTAGTTCTTCCACTCTCCTGTCTCAGATGACTGTTTTATACCTTCTCTTTTCACCTCAAAATCCCTCAAACATGCTCGAGCGCCCACACTCTCAGCGGATGACCTTGCTTCCCGTATCACTGGGAAAACGAACAATCGTCAGAGGGTTTTCTCAAACTCCCACCGGCAAACGCCTCTCCTTGCAGCATCTGCACCATATGCTCTGCCTTCTGGCCTGTGTCTCTGGATGAACCGTCTGCGCCCCCATCACAAGGCAGCCCTGCCCTTGCGCGTTCATTCCACCCCTGCCCTGCTTGCGACAGCACAGCTGACAGCCCAGCAGCGATTCTCCAGCGCCCTGTACAGCCTCAGTCCTCACCCTCTCTGTTGCCCTCACGCTGGTTCTTGCTCCACCTTAAAGAGCAAAACCTCTGTTTGCCCGTTTTCCCCATCAGCTCCCACCTGCTCTTTCTACTTCTTTTGCATTTAGCAATAGCCTCAACAAGGTCATTTTTGATGGAAGGGTTGGGGCAAAAGCCCGGTTAGAGCTGCTTTAAGAGACAAGGGGAGAAGAGGAACTGGAGGCCGTGAGCCTAGCCAACTCTTTCAAAGAGGTTGCTTCAAAGGGGAATGGCACACTGCTCTTATGCCAGCAGTTTAGTTATTTTAAATTTAGTGAGTTAAGGTCCCAGGAAAAGAACCTGGGAAAGTAGGTTGACATTTATCTGGGGCTCATTAGAAGCCAGGCATGTTCACAGGACTCGGGGGCAGATGCATGCGGAGAGATACAGACGTCTGTCCCTTCTCCCAAAGAGTTCAGGCCAACCGGGAGAGACAGAGGTCAACAGGATGGGATGGGCAGGGTGGGGACTGGACTGTGTGCCGAGAGACAGAGGTCAACAGGATGGGATGGGCAGGGTGGGGACTGGACTGTGTGCCGACAACAAGGCAGGGGCCCTTGTCCTGCCCTTCTGTGCCCTAGGACCTCAATTTGCAGATACCACCTTGTTTTCTTATAGGTCCTCCCTGTTTCCTTTTTAACCTCACCAGAGCTGGATGGCACCTTCCCAGGCAGATCAATGTGGGGCTCCCCTAAGGACAGGCTTGGCCCTGAGTTGAGACAGAGCAAGCTCCTTCACCCAGCCGGCCTGCAGGCCTCCAAACTTGGGTTCACAGTGTGGGACTGGCTGTGCTCACTCACCTCCTGGTGCTCTCGGGGGAGACCAACCAACCCCGTCTGCCTGCCCTCCGAGTTTTGTCTCTTGGACTCATGGAATGTCCTTCTCCCCTCCAAGGGAGGGAACCAGCTCTCTACGTACGGACGTAGCCCCACGAGCAACCCTGCTGCTGCCACAACGTGGACACCCAAGGGCACATCCTCATTTTAATTCTCCCCCTTCCTTCCTCCCTCCAGAAAATATATCAGAGTACAATTGACCAAGATTGAGGTGACTCCAAGATAACTTTGATACTGCTTTGATCCAGTTTTAAAAGCAAACTACTTGCAAATATCAATATTTTAATCATCATTAGTAACTTATTACGAGCATCCTGTCTCACAAGGGATCAGGCCCCTCCCTGCAGTTGAAACTGCAATTAACACTTGCAAGCCCAACGGCAAGCGTGGTCTGTCAGGTGGGGGCGGTGGCAGATTTGAGAACACGCGTCTGGCTGCCGGGAGCAGAGCACTGTGGTCCAGTCCATCGCTGTCATCAACTGCCCAGACACAACACACCTTCTGGGTTTGAAGGGAAGCTGGAGACCCAGATTTTAAGGGGATCTTTCTGATTTCTAAATATTGAAGACTGATTAAAAATCTTCAGAAATGCTGTACATGACAAACCAAATACAACCATAAGTTGCATTGGCCTATGGGCAGACACCCTGCCAAAGCTGCTCTCATGCTGCTGGGTCTGTGTGTTCCCAGGATGGCTTCCTCCCATCTCTCATGCTCTGTGTGCCCACCCAAGATCTCAACCTGCTTCCAGGTCAGCACGTCAGTGCCAGGCCCTCGCCTCGAGCTTCCTCCTTGCCATCTGGGTGCCTGGGAGAGGACAGGCTTCTGCATGGCCAGGAGGTAGAGAGAGGTGAAGAGCACCGAGAAACAAACTCATGTGACGCTTGCTCAGCTAATTGTGTGACCCTTGGGATGTCTCATCATGGGGGTGCAGGCTCCTGGTGGTAACAGTGTCAGCATGACAGGCTTTCCAGGTGGGATACCAGCTAGGTGGGCCTTGGGCTAGTTGGAGAGCCAGAAGGCCCTCAGGTGGGGAGGAGGCAGAGGGGACAGAGGGGAAGTGTGCCCGGGGAGACAGGGGTCCACCCACCAGCTTCAGCCAGTGTCTCAGGCCCCATCCAGAAGGTCAGCCTCTCTTCACCTGGAGTCACAGGGGATGGGGTAGGGGGGCTTTGGGGAAGGCAGCTTCTCTCCCTCCCCCACACCTCCACCATTCTTGGGACAGTGCCATAGTGCCACCTCAGCTGGGGTGTGTGATCCAGGGTGTACTCCAGTTGGTTTTACTTGTGGGAGGAGGGTGTTTGTTAGTGTGCTTGTTTGTTTTTGTTAGGGGCAGGCGTGTACACAGGCTTATGTGAAAGCAGGCATTGCTTTCAGTTCTCCGAGCTCCCAGGTGCGAGTGTGAGGGGAGGCGCGCGCCGCAGGCTCCAACTTCCTCCGTTCCAAGCGCAGGGCAGGCAGATCTCTGTCCTTTGGAGCCTCTGCTGTTTCCAGCTGCTCTCGGCACTCCCAGCGGCACTGCTCTGCCCCGGTGCTGCACCATGCGTACTGGGTGCCCAGGCCAGGCTCCCACGCCCTGCTTCTCCCACGCCCTGCTTCTCCGAGACACATGGGCAAGTACCTACTCTCCTACCCGACTCAGGCAGGTTTTGGGGGTGGATGCCCGTCCCACACCTCTGCTGCTGGGGGGCATGTCTGCAGGCTCTTTTCCATGTATCAGGAACCAGGGGGAGGTTGGGTCAGATAGAAAGAACAGATGCCTGTGACCACAGGACCTCTTCACAGCAGTGCCATTGATTGAAGCCCAGTTCTTTTCCTTTAGTGCTCATTCCTTGCACAAGTTCAGCCTCTCTAACAACTTCAACACTCTTTGCTCTCTAGCTGACTCTACTTGGACCCTCTGGCTTGTGTTCTGACTTCAAAGGACACATCCATTTGATGGGCTTGGTGGTGGACAGGAGGAATGCGCGGGGATTGTCTCTTTACTCTTTCTGGGAATCTACGGATAGTTTCTTGGATCAAAGAACACCGCTTAGGAATTTTCTGAAGTTCACATCTTAGGAATATTTTCTCCCTCCATTCCTTCCTCCCTTCACCCAGCCCTTCCTTCACTCTTTTACGTGGAGTCTTAGAGGAGGCACATTTGGCTGTTGGAACCAGCAAGGACTTTAGATACACACAAATCCAAGTCAAAAATCTTCACCCTTCAATCGACCAACTATGTGATTTGGACTAGATATCTTAATTTTCCTCATCATAGAATGAGGATGACAATGTCTAACTTTTGGTATTTTTTTAAAGGTCACACAGGATTAAACCTTATAAAATGGTCTAGTACAGTGACTAACTCATGTTGAGATCCCACAAAAGAGCAATTGTTCTCCAAACTGCTCTTCCCTTTTAAGGAAAGAGAGAACAGCGTGGTGTTGGTGACTTTGTGGAGAAGCTGAACCTCCAGGTTCTACACGGAGGCTCCACGAGGTCAGAGAATATTCGCTGTGAAATCACTGGGTTCTGCACAGTGGCTGGAACACAGCAGGGCTTCCAAAAATTTTGTTGCATGGACAGAAGAAAGGAAGGAGGAGGGAAGGTGAGAGAGAAGGAAGGAGCGAAGAAAAAAGGGAGAGTGTTTGTGGGACTTGACCCTGTATGTGAAGCCTTGTGGAGTGCATGATAAAGTCTATTACAGTTTGCGGGGAGGGGGGATTGTTGAATATGAGATCAGGCTTTTTCTTATAAGACAGATGACACAGAGAAAGGGGGAGGGGAAGTCTGTGCTGAATTATTATTATTGTTTTTACAAGCAAACAATTAGGCAGTTTCCTTTTCGTTAAAATCCAGAGCTTTTGCTCCCATCTGGAGAGAAACAGTTTTAGTCAAGTGGCAGTTTCAATTCTGAGCCAGAGAAGTCATTTATGAACAGAAAAATGAAACATTTCTTTAAGAATGGCCACATAATTTACAGCCCGGAATGATCGTATTGAGGGTTCAGTTAATGCCGTGCCTGCTTTGAAGCGGGAGGAAGCAGCAGAGCCGTGCATGCCGTCTCCCTGACTGGCACCCACTGGTGCTGCAGGGCGGCGTCCTCTCCTTTGCGGTGCATGGAGGATCCACAGGTCCCCAGAGCTGGCATTGGTGGGGCTGGATGAATACAGCGCGTGTTTCCCTGGCTACTGGCCTCAAAGCACAGCGCAGAGCAGGTTCTCGTCTCTTTGTCTCACTAGTGGTGTAACATCCCCGGAAGCATCAGTCGCCTGATTCATTAGCCAGTCTCTTCCATCCTCTCCATCTGGAGAGGGGACCATCATTTTGTCCTGGGAAGGAGAGGATTCAGTTCCTTCCTTCTTGTGCACCCCCTCAACAATTTTCTCCTTCTACTTATCCAGTGAACATTTTGGGGGCCTCTTCCATGTGCCCCAAGGTGGTCCTCTATGCGTGCTGCATTGAACATAATGGCTGCTGTAGAAGGAACCCGTCTTTCCTTCTTCTCATAGGAAGAAAACGGCCATTCTTCTTTCCAGTACCATTGCTGTTTCTTCTCCAGGAAGGAGGAGTTGACTTTTCCAACCCCTAACTCTGGAAAAAGGAAAGCTCATGCCTTTCTTGCTTCTCTTTTGCATCCTGGCTGTGAGCATTCTCATTCCTATATCCTCCGAGTAGTGAAAGCCCTGCGCTGCCTCCCTCCCTGCTGTGTGTGGTGGGGATGTTACAACCCAACCGAGTTCATCACCTGCTGAATACCAGACACCAAGACAGCAGAGGTTACAGCAGAGAAAGAGTTTAATGTCGCAGGCGCCATGCAAGGACATGGGAGGAATTTCTCAAATTCATCTCCCTGTGAAAGGATTTTTAAAGATAGTCTGGCGGGCAAAGGGCTAGGGAATTGGGTCTGCTGATTGGCGGGGGATGAGCTCATAGGGTTGGGAAGCAGAGATTATCTGCTCAGTTGGGAGATTTCCTGGACAGGGGGTCTCAAGGCTGTTAGATCTGTTCCCACGCCTATCTATCCACAGGTCTGGTTGGCGTCAGTGGGTCCCCCCGAAATGCACACTCTGAAAAATATTTCCAAGACCAGTGTTAGGCTTTATAACAGTGATGTTATCTAGAGAAGCACACGTCTTGGGCTTTACAGTGGCAATGTTATCTACAGAAGCAGTAGGGGAGTCACACATTTTGCACCTGTCAGGGAGGACAGTGCCATTAAAGAGTGATCAGTTACCACAGTAAGGAAGGGAACCATGGCTGGTTAACTTCTGCCTATATCTATACTTTCAAAAAAATCAAACTTTGATTATTACTTATACTTTTTGACTCTACATTATTTGAATATAGACAGTTTCAGGGACCTAATGTTGAACTGGGAGGTCATTTCCACTGAGGGATAATTATATGGGGCAAGGACGAAACTTCCTTTGCCCATATGACTTCGCACTAATAAAGTTAATGCTGTGGTTCCCACCTGATTTTGGTCTCAGTTGATTCTGACCCTGAAGGAGGCAGTGGCATGATCATTGGCACCTCTAATTCTAGCTTCTGTCTTAAAGAAGCTCACGATCTACTTGGGAAGACAGACCAGTACAGCAGCCACCAAATGGTGATACGGTGGTAAGCAGAGAGTGCTGTGGCTCGAAGGACGAACAGGAATCAGTCAGCGTGGCTGGACTGTGTGGTGGGAGGTGTGGAGCAGGAGGAGACAGTGCAGCAGAGACAGGTGACAAAGGCCTTCGAGGCATTTGTGGAAGAGTGTGGATTTACCTTGAGGACAATGGGAGCCACTGGAGGGTTTTGAGGAAGGGGGTGAAGGAGTGACCTGAGCAGATTTGGAAAGATCACTCTGATTCTTGGTATGGAGAAGAGCTTGGAAAGAAGCAGGTTTGGAAAGTGGGAATGTTTTAGGAGACAACTGGAATTATTCCAGGCAAGACGCTGGTAGCCTGAACCAAGGCATTGGCATAGGTAAAGTGCTTGAATTTGAGAGACGTTTAGTAGATAAAATCAAGAAGACTTGGTGGGTAATTAACTAGGTAGGGGAAGCCAGAGAAAGGAGTCCTCGGTGACTGCCAGGTTTCTGGTTTGGGTACTGGGTGGATGGCGCACCTTTCATGAAAGTAGGGAACCCAGGCAGAAGAAACAAGTTTTGGGTTCTGCTTTGCTCTGCAGAATGTAGATGTCAGTGGGACATCCAATGGGAGAGCTTGCCTGGTAGGATGGACATCTCAGGGAGAGCTCTTGGCCAGGAGTGACGGATGTGGGAGTCATCTGCCTGCACGTGGCGGGAGAGATGGCCCTCGCAGAATACGCAGGATAAGAAGAACAGTGGGTGGAAGACAGAACCCTGAGGGCCACGAGGAACAGAGAAAAATGAAGCAACAGAGTTAGAGAAAGTACAGTCAGGGGAGTAGGAGGAAAACCAAGAGAGGATGTTTGATTTAGTTTGTATGAAGAATAAGGGAGCACGTCGCCTAAGGGAACACAGAAGGGTTCTTTGTAACTATTGAGGGACTGTTTGCATTTTGAGTCCATTAAGGTAGCTGGGGACAGTCGTGGGTCTGGGTGTGGGTCTAATTACTGAGTCACCCCAACCTAGAAGTCCATGTTGTTCCTTTCTGACATTCCTTTCTCTGTGCTTAGCCTTACTTTAAGCCGCATCCCTAAAGAAGCACTAGTCAGTTCTGAGTAGATGGGAACACTCAGGGGCTCCAAGTAAAAATTTCAGGGAAGGTCTTTTTACCTGTCATTAGCCACAGAATAAATTGAGATCCATGACCTTGCAGTTCAAAAACTCCTGGGCTGGTGTTTACACGTGTGGAGAGATGCCACCTTTGTTTCTTCTAAAGGCACTCTCTCACTTTTAACTTTCTCTAGCCAGTCATCACACACCAGACACATCTGGAGAGCTTTCCAAAAGCTCTGGATGCCCCAGGCCCCACCCTGGCCCACCTGTACCAGGATGCGCAGTGGTGGAGCACCGGCACTGACATTTTTTTAAAAGTGCCCCCAGACTTTTGAACAGGTGGTCAGGACCGTGAACTACACTGATGTAGCCAGACTCAAACCTCATGAGTCATTAACCTTCACTTTGTTGAATAACCAACCCTCCACAAAGGGAAAATCCTGGAAATTTGGAGGTGTTATAGAAAGTTTTTTTCATCCTAGAGTCTTCCAGCTGTAGGAGAAGCTGAAGTACACTTCGTGGGAATGGACAAACTCGGACTGGGACAACAATGTCTGGGCTTGTCTTCTGAGTTCTCTTCTGGCTACTCGAACATTATTGCTACCTAAAGAGCCAGGATGGAGATTTCAGCAAATGTTTGGTAATGAAGTCCCAGGGGATTGGGTCCTGCCACGCTCACACCACTGGGCCATTATTCCATGCCTGCCTGTGTTCTGGCTCTCATCTTCTTAGACCCATCTTCATCTGCAAAGAGGTCAGAGGTGAATCGTGAGCTGGGAATTGTGAGTCTGCTTCAATCATGGCAAGTTAAGTTTTGCTAGGAGAAGATTTGAGGGTTCAGCATTCTCCTATACAACCCAACCAATTCTAAGCCCCAATGAATCAAAGAATTGTTAAGCTCTGCCAGTGGGTTGGACCCCACCTGTGCCCTGCAGTCACTCAAATTTGAGGATCAGATATTTGTCATTATTCCTTTGTTCAAACAAGATATTCCCCTCTTTCTGGTCCTGTGGGTACCTGTTCAAGGTATCACCAGAGTCCACAAGCAGGGTCCTTAAGGCTTCAGAGAGTAGGAAGACAAGCTTACCTGTTTTCTAAGCTACTCCAGCTTTTTTACCCACAGGAGTTGCCAATTTTCTGTTTTTGCAACAAACAAATGAGCTTTGTCCTATGCCCAAGGCAAGTTGTAATTCATCAAATGCACTCACATTCTTTTTGCTTGCTTTTTACACAAAGAATGCAGCAAAGAGGTTATTAAATCCTTTTCTAGGGGTAAAATATATAGAAAAGCTGTGTCAGTAATGCACTGCAAGAATGTAAGTAAATTTGCCATGCTTGATCTCACTGTTATGAAGCCAAATTTGCTGCTCTTTACAAGATAATACACACAAATATATATTCAGCACACACAGCCCCTGATACTCCCTTCTGCTCCCAACAATAGGAGCTGAGCTTCCTGCTTTAGCTCATGTTTTTCTGAATAAGAGGAAATGTATGGACAATTTTCTGTTCCTTCCTCCTGTGCCTGGAATTTCAACCAAATCCCTAGAACATTTGTCAGTGGTTCTCCCCATGGTTTAGTGTTTCTGCTGGGCCACCGTATTTATCCACATTTAATGGCACAGTAAGTCCCACTTTTAGATACAATGCACACTTGGAAACTGTGTCTTAAAAGTAACTTGCATATAGATGACATTAACAGCATGTTTGATAATTCTGCTTTTGCTTATTTAAAAATCAAAGAAACAATCATTTATGAAATATTTGTTTATTGAGCATCTAATATGCTCCAAGCTCTGTGCAGGACACTTCACTGCATTAGTTCATGTAATTCTCGCAGCAACCTTGCAAGATTGTTATCTCTGCTTACAGATGGTGAGACATCAAGAGAGGTTACATTTCCTGCTTAAGATCAGAATTAAAATCCAATCAGTCAACCCATCAATTTATTTATTTATTTGATTGAAAAGTTCATATGGAAAAATAAACAGATGAGAATGCCAGGAAAACTCTGAAAAAGAAAAGCATTAGGGAAGAAGAGAGGGATGTACTGGTGGAACACAGGGGATTTTTTAAGGTAGTGAAAATACTCTCTATGATTCTGTAATAGTGGGTACCATTTGTCCAAACCCACAGAACATAGAACAACAAGAGTGTACCTTGACGCAAACCATGGACCTTGATTGATAATGACCTGTCAGTGTAGGTTCATCAGTTGTAACAAATGTAGCACCGTGTGTGTGTGTGTGTGTGTGTGTGTGTGTCTGTGTGTGTGTGTAGATAACAGAGGAGGTTATGCACGTGTGGGGGCAGGGGTTGTATGTAGGAGAAATCTCTGTACCTTCACCTCAATTTGGCTGTGAACCTAAAACTTCTTTAAACAAGAGTCTTTAAAAATTGAAAAAAGAGAAAAGCATGACCAGGTATTAAAACATATCATAAAGCCCCAATAATTAAAGTAGTGTAGTATTGGTCCTTGAACAGACAAGCAGACCAAAGCAATGGAAGTGGAAATCAGCGATGGACGCGTGGGCTTGCTGCGGAGGGAACCTCACCACGGGGCTGCACCCAGCAGACAGCTGTGGGGCCAGCCCCTCCCTCCCGGAGCTGGGCTCCTGCCATCCTGAAGCGCGGCCTGCACTGAGTGCTGTGAGGGACCTCAGACTTAGTTTATTCTAAAATTCTCATTTTAGAGATGAGGAAACTGAGACCGGAGATGGGAAGGGTGTTGTTCCTTTTCCCATGACTACTCTGGTGGGTTGACATTCCAGAACATTAGTCAATATTCTGTGTCCTACCTGGCACGGTACAGCTGCTGACCTCCTGCTACTCACAGCAGACGGGCCCAGTCCGCCCTGGCAGCAGAGAAGGTCAGGGAAGACGGGATTGCGGATGTGTTTAGGGAGAGCTGCTTTTACACTCCTAGGGTCTAGGCCAGTGGTTCTCACAGGGGAACAATTTTGCCCTCCAGGGGGTATTTGGCAATGCCTGGTGATATTTTTGGTTGTGACAGCTGGGGGAGGGGAGGTGCTACGAGCACCTGGTAGGTAGAGACCAGAGACGTTGCTAATGTCCCACAGTGCACAGGACAACTCCCCACGGCAAAGAATTATCTGGCCCCAAATGTCAATAATGCCAAGGCTGAGGAAACCTGTTCTAGAAAAGAGAGATGAAAGGTGAAAAGAAGGAATGTTTAGGATAGAAGAGATGGAGGAGAATGGAAGAGAAAAAGATGCATTGGGAAGCGTGGCCAGACTCGGGTACCTGCAGCAGGGAGATCACTTTAGAGAAAGAATATATTCCCCACCCTCACCAGGAAACCGACTTTCTTTTATTCAGAGTCTATTTCTGATAAGAGACGGCTTCTGTCTTGACTAAGTATTGATGAAAAGCAAATCTTCCTCTTACAAAGTTATTTGCTGATGGGGTGGAAAGAACATTCCAGACTAGCTTCTGGCTCCAAACATTTCCAGTCTTGTTTTGCTCCTGCTGTCCCTGTGCTTTCTCTGCTGAGAGTTGTAGTACGTGTTCATATGGCGACACAACTCTGGCCCTGCACCTTGTACAGAATCAAGACACTGGGTGATTGGTACAGTGGGCATCAGGATTCTTTTTGGAACAGCTAGCGACAGCTTTAGTATATACGGGAGTGATCGTACACCGTGTAAATATACCCCATTAGACTCAGACTGTATTCCCAACTCAACTCGCCTTTAGCTATATCCCCCCAAAGCTCATGGCCATCCCTGTGTCACCAGATACGAGAGCAGGTACAATGGAGAAGTCAGACTAGAAATAGTGGTCCTAACCAATTGAGATGAAAATATTTGGCTTTTGAAAATTTTAAAATAACAAATGACTGCATAAAAATATTGCTGAGTCCCTCCCAGAAGTGTGGCAGTGGGCTGTGAGGGTAGAGGGCATTCAAGCTTAGACTTCACTAGCTTCACAGTAAAGACGCCTTAGTAGGTAGCCTTTGCTTACCCCACTCTCTGCCCGTCACGGTCCTAGGTGATGGAAGAGAGTACTCATGAATAAGGGAGGGTGGCAGGTTATTTCTTGGCTTTGACCCTAGGAGCCCTGGTAGTGTGGAACATGTAGGAATAGTCTAAGCCCCAGTCCAGACTCCTTCTTAGATTTGCACATTTGTCAGAGGCAAAAGAATAAGGTTCTCAAAATTTCTCTCAGTCCTGAGTTGAGGGATATGAAGGGCACATGAGAGTAGAGTCTGTCGAGATTGTCAGAGACCACCATGTTGGCCCCAGGGCCATGCAGCAGGGGCACTCAAGGTGGATACAGCCAGAGGCCGGTGGAAAGAATGGACGGTGCCCCAGAACCTCTTGGGGGAGGGTCTTTCTTGACACAGACCATGGAACTACTCTTCCTCAGGAGAACTTGCTGGCTTCCTGTGGCTGGAGCCAGCTCTCTGGACAGCACTGAGAACACAGGCAGGGAGGATGCAAGTGGCACACCAACCAGCAAGGGGCCAGCTCACGAGACATCAGGACGGACGGCTCCTTCCCCGCCCCATCAGAGTCGTGCCGACTACAAAGGCGTGGCTGGCAAGGCCACTCAGTGCCCCGGGAAGATAGAGGTGGTTGGAAAAAATGAAAATATAGAGAGACATGGCATTGCAATAATTTTCAAATCCTACTGAGAAAGAGTTAATGATCCCAGATTTAATATTAAAAATCACATTGAAATATAAAATCTCTGAATGGATTATATTATTTTACTTGCTCCAGGGCACATTGGAGGCTCAGAGCCAGATATTAAATCAAAATTAAAGTCAGCTCTAGAAATTAAGAAAGCTACATTTCTTTTTGCACATCGAAGCTTGAGATTCTTGAAATATTTATTATATCTGTTAAATCAGTATCTGAGCGACTGATGCACCACAGAAATTTCTTAATTAGTGCCTTCCGACTGCTCTCCCCAGCCCTTAGCTGGGCTTCTCCTGGGAGATGGGAAGGGTTGAGGAGGCAGGAGGGTGATGTGGGAACTCTGGGGGTGCTGACTCCAGGAAAGAAAATATGGTGAAATCTACAGTGAATGGCATCAGAGAACTGAATTTTGAGACCTGGTACCAGGAGTAGGGTGCAAGCATTAGCGTGCTGAGTAGTGCCTAGAACAGAGCTTTCTATCCTTCATCAACATCCATCCCAAGCCCTGTCTTGAAGCAAAGATGAAGATGGGGGGTGATCTGAAGGCTCCTGGGGGCCTGAAATCTCTCACTCTGCCCTAGGAGTGGGAGCTGCCCTCTGGGGACCAAAGTGAAGACTATCTGGGTCAAAGTCATCGCTTCTAACCAGGAAATGAGCTTTTTACACAGTGATTTATGTTGTTCGTAATTCAATAAAACACAGCATTTTCTGCTCAGATTTCATGTGAGTATTTTAAAAAACTTTGTCCACTTGCAGCTCATGAAAAATCTGCCTGTGCAGCACAAAGAGCACTCAGTGCTGAGGAACACAGGTTCCACCCCTAGACAAGCCGAATTTTCTTTAGCAGTGCTCAGACACGCCAGCTGCATTTGGCTTTGAGGGGGAGCAAGGAGGACTGCTCTTAGAAGAGAAGTCAGGAAGGTGGAATGGGAATCTCTCAGTAGGCTCTGATTCTCACAAAAAGGAGACATGTTGGGGGTTCAGAAACAGGGATAACGATCAAACACACTTTCCAGAGCCTCTAGTCCAGAAACACAGCCTCCATTCTGCTCTCTACCTGGAGATCACAGCCCAGAGGGAGGTGGGAGGGGCAACTTTATATCTTTGAATAGATATGCTTTCTAATTTCCTGTCGCTCTGCAGCTCTTGTGGAACCTTGCAAGCAGTCAAAGGGTGTCATATGGA
This sequence comes from Eulemur rufifrons, assembly GCF_041146395.1. NCBI lineage: Eukaryota > Metazoa > Chordata > Mammalia > Primates > Lemuridae > Eulemur > Eulemur rufifrons. The sequence goes on from NC_090991.1 coordinate 6,545,108, forward strand.
GGTTGGAAGCATTACATGCTATAAGGATAAAGTGTAACAGAGACAGGCAGCCCCTTCCCTCTACCAGGAGAGGCTGGAGCAGCTGATTCCTTGGTATTTGGCTACTGAGAGGGGTGGAGACCACTGGTGCTTTACAAATGCATCTTGAGACAGTAGAGTGGAAAAGAATCATGTGGGTGTGCCTCGTGCCTGCCAGGGGTTTGGGTGCAGAAGGCAGCCTGGCAGCTCTCAAGGAAGTGGCTGAGAGCATCAGCGTGGTATGGAGCTTAGATCAGGGAACCAGGAGACCTAGGGCTGATTCCTGGCTCTGCCCTTTCGTGCTCTGTGAACTGAGTCCAATAACTATACCTCTTGTGCCTCAGTTTCCTTATCTGTATATTTCATCCATGCAACCAATACTTACAAACTTCTGCTCTGTGCCAGGCCTCTCCAAGTTTTAGGGACACTGGGAAAAGAGGTACTGCTCTTGGCTTCAAGTTACATACCATCTGGTGGGTCAGATGAGGATAGCCTCTAAGTCCTTTCTAGTCAGATGCTATTTGCTCTATTCTGAGATTTTAAAACCCTCCTGAGAGCTTCCTATAGGGTCTCTTCTACATAAATCTCCTCCCTTTCTAGGTGCTTAGCAAACTTGTGCTTAGCGTTCTATCCCTTGGTCTTCCTCCTTGTGAAGCCCCATCCCACCCCCAACCGTATCAGATTCCCCAGGGCCCCCGCGTTTCCCATCTCCCACCTGCAGGTTTCCCTTCATGCCGTTGCTGAGTCTGTGTGGGCAGATGGGACAACCTAATTCAAGCCAAGTTATTTGTTATTGATTTGCATGTTTACACATTTAATCGGCTACTCCTTTCAGGTAACATTTGCCTATTAACAGCAATTTCCAGCACATTGATTTAAACATTGATCTCAAGAAGGACTTGATAGTGCTTGAAAACTCATTGATTACAGAAGATAAATAAAGGGAAGGGAAATGTCAGAGACCAACACTAAGGGTTTGAGTCTGATGATTAGAGAAAGACGGCAGTATTAGCAGATACAGGGAATGGAGTGGGAGAATCAAGTTTTTTTTTTTTTTCCTAAATTCATTTTTATTACTCAAATATTGTCCTAAGAAAAACATAAAAACATTAGTCACTATTGACTACCTCCCAATAAACCCAATTCCCTTCTTGGAGGTAAAAACTCTTATTATTTTGAGAAGTATCGTTACAGACCTTCCTCTCTACTCACTTAAGAACTTAGAACAGTGCCCCGACAGAGAAAGCTCCTGTAAGTTAGCAGTTACCGTTCTCTTTCACCGATGCCTGCATTCCACAGTGGGGATCTGCCGTAGTTCATTTATCCCTCACCCTCTATTAATACGCTATTGGCTGGTTTCCTTTTTTGCCGTTGTAAATGATGCTCTAATGAACGTCCTTGTGCCTGCTTGCTGGACACGCATGCGAGTGTTTCTCTAGGGCAAACGGGGAGTTCCGGTACTTACTGTCACCTTGCCATTTCGACATGCTGCCTCCAAGGTGGCAGTGGCCATGTGCACAGGGAACCAGTGTTTGTGAGAAGAGGATGAATTTAGTTTGGAAGACGTTGGTCCGAAGTGTCAGCAACATCTCTGCTGGAAGAGCGGTGGTGTTTGGAGCAGAGGTGGAGTGTGGGTTTAAGACTGGAGAGACGAGATATAGCAGCTACTCCAGAAACTCTTCGAGGGTGCGAGAACGCGGGGGTGGGGTGGATACTCAGAGCAAAAGAGTGCATGATTGGTTGGGGGCAGGGAAAACTTCCACTGCGGTGTAGAAAGAGACGGGATAAAATCTCCGAGTTAGAGTTGTCCTTGGTTTATTGAGACCGAGGGAGCTCTCAGGACATGGGACTTTCAACCTCAAACCGAGTGAGTTCCAGGCAAACTCAGATGAGCTGGCCCCCCTACTGAGTAGGAAAGGTCAATTTCAAAAAGAAGAGACACCATGTCCTCTAAAACTGTAGAAAAGGAGGCCCAAATCAGGCGAATTGTAAGCAACTAGAAAATGCACAGACCCTGGAGGGAGCAAGGCTTCGCTTCTTTGCTAGAACATTTTTGAAGCTGTGTAGGGGCTCGGGGTCTAGTACCATGATTTGCTTACAAGCAACAGAAGATGGCTGTAGCTGACTTTGCAAGAGAGAATGTATTAAAGACTCCTAGAGAGTCACAGAGGGAGTAGAAGCTGGAGAGCCGCCCTTGCAACACCGTGCAGCAGGGAGGAGCAGCACAGCTACCGTTTTGTGACAGGGACACCCTGTCAAAACAGTGGTACACAGCTGGCCTGGAACTGCCAGCACTTTTAGTTACGTTCAGAGAGGGAGCACCCAACGGGCCTGGCCCCATGCCAGGAGAGGACGGACATCCTGAAGACAGCCCCACAGGATGAATCCAAGAGGAGAGAGGAGACCCCTTGAAAGGATATTGGGGTGTTGTGAGGAAGTGGTAATTGATACCAATCAGAAAACATTAGCAAAGTTCCACTGTCAGTCCCTAAAGATTGGCACTCACTTCCTGGACACTCCACGTGCCGCATGGGTGTGTTCATGTCTGTGTGTATCTATGTACAAGGGCATGTCATGTGCATAGCAGGCGCTCAGCACCACCGCCTTGCTGGACACGTGAATGGACGATGCACCTGCAGAGGCGAACGCACTCCGAGCAGCAGCAGGGAGGGTCGGCTGCTGCTCCCACGCAGTCCAGGGGCAGCCACAGCCCACACAAAGCCGCAGTCTGGCTTCACACCCGGGCCCGTCTCACAAGAGGGCATATAAAGTGTCCTAAACTTGCTGACATAAATCTGTCCCCTAGTTATGAGTCACTTTATGGAGCTGACATCTTCTTAAGAAGTTGTTCTTAAGCTTATGTTTTTGGAAAGATAAAATTTTATTTAATAGATTCAGTAGGGGTTACTGTTTATAGGAATATTACAGCAAATCTTTTTTTTAATTACATATGCTTTATAAATCTAGGTTTTCTTTGTAGATTGGATTTGTTTAAAGCAGACAAAACCCCCTGTTGGGAGAGGTGTAGGCTAATTTGAGTTACTTTTTAAAAAAGCTCTTAACTTCTTATACTGAATTTCAGACACACGCAACGCCACTAACTGCTGACGCAGTGTTTCTGCGAGGAGGCCCTGGAGGACCGTTTCCGAAGCTCTGAAACCCATCGGTAATTGCTTGTATCCATCTTTATTCCAACCATTAATGTGCTGCCGTCTTTAAAATCAGTTTGTTCTTGTAATTCCCTTAAATAGAATTTATGCAATCTATTTTACCTCAGACACCTTTTTGCTGCTGGGAATGCAAGCGTGCACTTTACTCCCAATTCAGAGCATGGATTAACAAAGTTTAGGTGTGATTTCGGAGAGCAACCCACAATCCACGAGAGCCCCCGCCCCAGGGCCGGCGACACGCAGCCTGAGCTGGGATGAGCAAGCCAGAGTTCCCGTGAGGGGCCGGGGTCTGAAGTCAAGCCTCCTTCGGCTAGTAATTAATTCACTTCTCTTTTATTATTTTGGTTCAGTCTTGTCACTGCTCAAGAAAATTTTGCATTTCCTCAGCTGCAGGTGGACTCTCCAATGATGCTGGCCTGCGTTCCTCTTGATGACACAATGTTTACTTTCACTGTTTTCCCGTTAAGTAGGATTTGTGTCATTTTGGCATTTGTCTTGTCTTTTGTTGCTTGTTATTGGGGACCATGCATGGAGCCAGGAAAAGGTCTCAGTACCAAGGTTGTGGGCCCATCTGAACATTTCCAGTCTTTACAGTTGGGTGCTTTGATATACCTCGAGGCGCTTAAAGAAAACACAGTAAGAGGTGAAATTATTGGATGGGATCTCTAAAAAAAAATATCTCCAAATTGAGGCCATAGATCTAACATAAACCTTTGTCAAAATACACTTCTGGGGCCGGGCGTGGTGGCTCACACCTGTAATCCCAGCACTCTGGGTGGCCGAGGCAGGAGGATTGCTTGAGCACAGGAGTTCGAGACCAGCCTGAGCAAGAGTGAGACCCCATCTGTACTAAAGTTAGAAAAATTAGCTGGGCAAATAAAAATAAGAAAAATTAGCTGGGCCTGGTGGCATGCACCTGTAGTCCCAGCTATCTGGGAGGCTGAGGCAAGAGGATTGCTTGAGCCCAGAAGTTAGAGGTTGCAGTGAGCTATGATGACACCACTGCACTCTACCTGGGGTGACAGAGTGAGACTCTGTCTCAAAAAACCAAACAAACAAAAAAACCGAACCTCTTCTTTTGGTTGGTATTTGAGGTATCTCATTACCTACTTATAAGTTGCTGGCCAAGAGGCCAACGAAGCCTCAACTATTCTCCATTCAGGCGTGTCACATGTCGCCTGTCATGTGTCATGTGTCATGTGTCATGCCACAGGCCCCAGAGGCCAGCCTGTTTAGCAGAAAGAGTGCTCATTACCAGCAACACCTCTGACAGCTGAATTCAGAGACAGCAAATGCCTTGCACAAATGCTGCTACGTACTTTCCTGATGAACCCAAATGTGGCCTCACAAACTTCAACTACAGCACGCCCCCATTGGTTATGGATGGGCTTATGAATTGCAGCCTAATTAAAATCCTGATTTAGATCATGGGGGCTTAGGAAAAGGATTCCAACATCTGGCAGAAGACAGGTTCTGATGACCTGGGACATTTTTCTGAATTCTAAAGTCCTGTGATTCCATCTGAGCTGGGTGGGGAACAACATTGCCATTTGCCCTCCTTTACGTTAAAAGAAAACGTGTATATTTGCACGTAATTACATGCCACAATTTGCCTTAGCCTGACATTTTTTTTTTTGGCTTGTCTTGGGGAAGCTGTGCAGGGCCCAGGGTGACCTTGCCCAGGTAGGATCTTAGGTGCTCATTCTAGAAACCCATCTGCTACTTAACTGCAGCTGTCACTCAGAGTGAACTCACCAGCTGATCAAAGCCCTCCTCTTCCTGAACATAAAATGAAATCTGAAAAGCAGGGCCATGTCTCTGACACCTCTTGGGCAAAGCCTTTTATCAGGGGGAAATGTCAGCATTGGTGGGTTGCATTTTTATATCCTGCCTGGGTCCTGGCAGCCGTGCTGGTAGCTGTCAGCCGCTGAAAGGCACCAGGAGTGTGGAAAATCAAAGCTCTCTCTTGCCACCAGAGAGTTAAACCCCAAAGGGCCTGTATGGGATGATTACTTGGAATGCTGCAAGGGGCTTTTTATTCTCTCTCAGGTCAGCTTTGCTGATATCCAGGGGCTAAGTACAACTGTAAGCATGTGAATTTCAATAAATATGTTTCCTTCAATTACCCAGCTGGACAGTTTAGTTCACCAGACCCTGCAATCACACAAAAGCTGCCAGAGAATTGTTGTGATTTGGATAATTTCTAATCTCCTCTTTGCTTAACCTGCAGGGGCTATGGGTGGCCTTGGAGACCAGGGGGTGGAGAGAGGGAGGCGGGGAAGACCAGCAATGCAGGTCCTTGGCTCAGCCTCGGGGGCTGATGCTGCATTCAAATAAAGAGGCTGAAAAATACTGTGGAAGGTAAAGGTGTGATTGATGAGGGCTTGGGAATGAGGGGGTCAGAATGTGGAGCAGCCTCAGGGATGACAAGACGGAGCCGCTACCCAGCATGGCTGCTAAGAAGCAGAGCCTCCCACTGAAAACTCAGATTTTAGCCTCTGATCTTATACCCAACCTTGCTTCTGCAAATTTCAGAGGCGCCATCCCTAGTCAGCAGAGATCACCATTTTAATGTGTTGTTTGTAAATACAATTTGATAGACCACTGTCCACTACAGTATTGCCTGGGATGTCTGCTTGGCTAAGCTCAGTACATATGCAGTAGATTTCTACTTAAATTACTTGGTGGGAGATTAATGCTCAGGGGGGCTCTTGATTATCACAGAAAAATTGCCAAGCACAGTGGAGAAACAGGTAGAATTAGAACTATTGTTTGGGACTGAGTCAGCCCCTGTGACCCTGGATGTTTCCTGAGGGTGCACATTTGGTCCTAATGGCAGCATAGAATGGCAGCATTCATCTCCCCTCTTTCTGGACACCTGGCATCTCTTTCTGTTCTGAAGAGCCCTCCGATTCCCCTTGAGGAGTTGTTCTCTCCTTGTAATATACAGTCTTAGGAGAACATCGTCAGGGTCCAGCAGTCCCACGACCCAGTCTAGGCCAAGCAGGTGATCCCTCCTTGACAAAGAGACAAGGCTCCTGACATGGCGGGTGTTCTAGGGCACCCCAGCGGCTGGGTCCTGGCCAGATGCTCCTGCAGCAGGACAGGTGTGGCACCTGGGCACCTTCTTCTGGATCTTCTCTGGTTCTTGCTGTTCCCAAGCCTGGCTCTGCAAATGCTTTTCCCAAGATGCCTGATGCTCAATGTAGTCAGCATTGGATTCTCTTCTGTGCAAACAGGGAACTGTCACATCCAAGAGACCTGGCCCTGCTGACGAGGGCTTACCTTTTTGTATCGAAGTTTTTATTAATTCCAGGGAAGGAACTTTAGAGATCACAGACTGCATCATGTTTTTGCTTTTGTTTTTATTTTTAACAGAGGAGGAAATTGAAGAGACTCATGGCCCGACCTGTCCAAGTTTCCATGGCTTGGCATGAACTCAGGACTGCGGTTGAGTCCACTGCCCTTCCTGCTACAACCCACGACGTCCCCAGCTTGAACATTCTGGTGCCTCTTGGCTGGTCAGGTCCTTCGGTGTGTGACAGGTAGCAGCAGGAGGATCCCTGGGGACAATATTCACCAAGTCTCCCCTTCTGCAGTGTGGGCTGGTTGCGGTACGTGCGTAGAGAGGAACAGAGCTAGCCGGCAGGGCTCCAGGGAGAGGAGGGACCGGCATGTCAGCAAGCACCTTCATCTGCCCTCTCGCTTGGTCAGAGGGCCCGTGCCTGGGGTAGTTAGACGTTGCACATATTAAGGGGACATTAATATAAATGGGAAATAAATAAGCAATAACCACAGCGTGCACATTTCAGGATCACCTTGGAAGAAAGTCCTCAGGATCCCTCCGGGGGATGTGGAGGGAGGTGGAGCTGGAGGCTGCCCTGGGGATGTTCTTCCCTCCTCTGCCTGGTTTCTCAGTTCAACAAGACCCCCACCCACCCCAAGGCTCTGCAGCTGCTCTGACACGCATTTCAGGCTCCTGGCAGGAACCTGGCCTCTGACACTCACCAGGGCCCTGGGGGGCCCTTCCTCCTGTGAATGGCTACACTAACGAGGGTGACATTTCCACTTCCCCCTCCTGTTGGCTTTGTCTTCCTGCAGCATCCCGGACCTGATCTCCTGGGATACCTAATTAAAAGGCTGACGCTGCTTTTACCAATAGTCATATCTGGAGCTGAAAAAAAAAACATAGCACCTTTGGATTTGTCTTAGACGCCCATATTCCATGTAGTAATACAGGCCGCGTCCAGCAGGCTGTAGGCATTGAGCATTAGAGAGGATTCCACGTCTAGAGTCTGAGGACATCATGCCTTACGACACAAGGTCATTTTGATGATAGCCCTGACTGCATTGATTTGTTCAACTGCTTAGTTTATTAAGCATGAGCTGCCCTTCTGCGAGCTGGGCACTGTGTTAGGGGGTGAGGATGCATGGGCCAGCAAGGGGCGAGGTTCCTGCTCTTCAGGGGTCCTGTTGAACTGGATTTCTGTTGTTTGTGACTCTTACAGCATCTATTTCTCCTTATCTTGATAATTACACCTTAATCTCCTCTCATGGAACCCTCACATTTTCTACCCCCAGGGATTTGGAGGAAGGAACCAGTTCCACTCCCTGGCTCAAGGGCCGGGCGGATGAGCAAGGCCTGGGCAGGCAGAGCACAGCATAGCAACGTTGCACTTTTTCCCAGCCACAAGGACTGATTCAGGGAGGGAACATGCCCATGTCAGCTGCAGAAAGAGTCAGTCCTGGAACTTGTGCGAGAACTCTTGGGACTAAGGAGTTTTCCCTTCTACCAGTGTTGCTAAGAAGAGAGAGAAAAGTCTAGAGATTCTGGGGCCATCCTTGGTACCGTTTGGTGATAGCCTTATTGAGAATGAAGCCAGGAAAGAGGAGAGTGGCACTGAGGGTTGGGACAGCAACAGTTGAAGAGAGGCTTAGCATGACAGCTCCATTTTGTTTCTGATCCCCAGCAGTAATATCCTCGGAGTTAAAGGTTTGAGCTCCGCACTTAGGCTAGAAGAAAAGTAACAATCGTCCCTTTTCCAAAACGAACTCCTGGGGAGATAAGAAAAGTGTACACACAAGTCACAATGCTATGTTAAAGATTTTTAGGAATATACTGACCTTCGTCCTCCAAAGTTAACTGACCAAGAGCAATGAAGTTTCACAACCTGCTTCGACCTTCATTGACACCCAGATGTCCTCAGTGTTCAGTTACCTCTTGCAACCCAACCTCCCCCTTCTCCTTTTCTTAAGATAAAAAGGAGAGTACAGTTCATACCAACTTAAGATGGTTCTTTGAGACATTAGCCTGCCATCTTCCGGGTTCGCTGGCTCTTCAAATAAGAGTCGCTTTCCTTGTCCCAACACCCTGTCTCTTGATTTCTGGCTGTATTGCAGCGAGTGGTACCAGCTTGACATAGATTACAGGACGAGTCAGATTTCTGAATGCTGCATATGATCACCTAGATCCAATGATGCAAAATCTACCCATGAATTTTTCAATTACTAATAAATTCTCTTTCTTTCTAGAGCCAATTAGAGATGGCTTTCTGGCCTTTGAAACAAAACTAGCTCTTACTAATAATACAAGAATAAAACAAGGGAGCAAGACGGTCGATCACTTATTATCATGTATGTATTATCATGCACTGTACCCATAGATGCACACAGAAATGCCTGGGAATCTGTAGATGGGGGAACCTCACCCAACCTGAGGAATCTGGGGGAAGAACCCCAGGAAGAGGGACTGCTTGGGCTTAGTCATGAAGGAGGAGCCGGGATTGTCCAGGTACATGGGACATTTCAGGAGAAAGGAAGAACACAGATAAAAATGAGCTAAAACTCATTTAACACACTAGTTTTAAAAGAAGTGGTATTACATTTCAGAAAGAGTTGGAGCTGAGATAATTTACTTAAAAACACTTTGATATTTAAAAGGGGAAACGTCTATTTTGTGGCGAAATTAATGAATGTGGGGCAGTTCATTTTTTGTGTTACCGCGTAACTGCTGCTGTATTGACGAGCTGACCACCCCCAGACACACCCTGCTGGCTCTCGAAGAATTCCAGAAAGGAAATGTCCCCACAGAAGAGGAGAGAACCTAGAGCAATGTTTGACAAACCTGGATGGTCATCAGAATCACTTGAGAGAGTAAAGATACAGACACGTGGACTCCCGCTTCTGACTGCCTGAAACTCCAAGATGGGTCTAGAGTTTTATTAAGTTTTCTCAGATGATTTTGCTCTGTGGCCAGTTTTGGGGCACATTGAATCTAAAGAGAGGAGAAAAGGTGTAATGATAAAAAGCACCAATAGTTGGAAGTTAAGCATGTCTGGGATTCTATCTTGTCATTTATTTAGCCACACTGAAGTTTTATTACCTCATCTGTAAAACAGAAATAAATATATTCATTTAACACTCATAAATAATTGTGAGGTGCTCCCTAGACACCAGATGCTGAATTATGTGCTTGGGATGTGTCAGTGAACAAGGAGGTGTTTGGCGGAAGGCCGCAGTTCGAGAAGTATGGAAAGGTGCAGAGAACGGAGGAACAGAGCAACGCAAGGGGGACCAGGCATGCGAGGGTTGGCAGGGGAGCAGGCGGTAGCATTACACAGGGCTGGGCGCGGTGGGCCCTACTGAGAAAGCAACTTGAGTAAGAATTTGAAGCAAGAGAGGGAAATAGCTAAGTTGTCATCTTGTGCAAGAGCATTACTGGTAGAGGGATGGAATACTGGGCTTCAGAGAATGAAGTCAGGGTTGAATTCAAGTTTTTGGCCTGAGAAATGGAAAGAACGTAGCTATTATATGTTAAAGTGAGGAACTGGTTTGTAAATGGAGCAAGTTTGGGGTGGATGGGGGAGAAGATCGGCAGTTCAATTTAGGACACGTTACATTTGAGGTATCTGTTCGTTATTCAAGAGGAGATGGTGAGGATGTTTGCAATGTATGGACTTGGAGTTCAGAAGAGAGGTCTTGCCTGGAGGTATAAATTTGGGATTCACTATAGGAGTGTTTTTAAAGCATTGGAATTCTAAGAACTCGACAAAGGAGAAGGAACAGGCAGAGATGACAGGAGTACCATGTACTGAATTCTGGAACTCTCCAATATGGAAAGAGCAGGGAGAAGAGAAAGCGTCAGTTAAGATGAATCGGTGAGGTATCCTAGAAGCCAAGTGAAGAAGTGTTCTAAGGAGGAGGAGCGATAAACACTGCCGACGGTGCAAGTTAAGAGGAGGGCTAAGAATTGACCATCGAAGTGGAGATCATTCTTGGCCTCGACCAAAAAAGCTTTGGGGGATTGGTAGGATTTTTTGGAGACAGTATGAGTTTTCATCATATGATTTGTGAGGATTATGTTGTAATAGGTTTAATGTTGTGTAAATTAATTAATATCATGGGCAGTGTTTAGGAATAAATCTTAATCCTCTTTTTTGATCTTGAAACACTTTTCTACCCCTTCCTTCCCAAATAAGAGTATTACCCAGTGTCACAATACTGGACATAAATCCAGGGACTCTGATTGGGATTGTGTTGAATCTATAAATCAAGTTAGGAAAGAAGACACAAATTGACATCTTAATATTGAGTCCTCCAATCTATGACCATGGACTATCTCTCTATTTATTTAGATACTATTTGCTTTCTTTCATCAGAGTTTTTTAGTTTCTGCAAAACTACAGTTTCTGTAGTTCCTGCGCACATTTTGTTAGATTTACACCTAAATATTGCTCTTTTTTCACTGCTATTGTAAATAGGATTGTGATTTTTTAACATTTCAATTGTTTGTTGATATTATACAGGAAAGCAGCTTTTGTATGGTAACAGTTTATTCTGTGATCTTGCTATACTCTTTTACTATAATAGTTCCAGGAGAATTTTGTCAATTCCCTGGGATTTTTCATCACATGATCTGTGAACAAAGACAGTTTTATTTCTTCTTTCTCAGTTTATCTTTTATTTCCTTTTCTTGTCTTTTTGCACTAGTTACAACTTCCAGTATGATGTTAAAGAGGAGTGGTGAGAGGGGACATCTTTGCTTTGTATTCAATCTTAGGGGAGAAGCATCCAGTTTTTCACCATTAAGTATGACATTAGGTGTAAGTTTCTTTTGTAACTATTCTTCATCAAGTTGAGAAAGTTTTTCTCTATTCCTAGTTTGCTGAGAGCTTTTGTTTTGTTTTATTACAAATGGGTGTTGGATTTTGTCAAAAGCATTTCTGAATCAATTGATATGATTATGAGATTTTTTTCTTCTTTAGCTTGTTGATGAGCTGTATTATATTGATTGATTTTTTTCAAATGTTCCATACAGCATTGCATACCTGCAATACGTGCCACTTGGTTGTGTTGTATAACTCTTTTTATGTGGTTGAATGGATTTAATAATATTTTTTGAGGATTTTTGTATCTATTTTCATGAGATATATTTGTCTAATTTTTTCCTTTCTTATAATATCTTTATCTTATTTTGGCATTATGGTAATTCTGGCCTTATACAATGAGTTGGGAAGTGTTCCTTGTGCTTCTATTTTCTGGAAGAGATTGTGGAGAATTGGTGTCAATTCATTCTTAAATGTTTGGAAGAATTAAACAGTAAAATCATTTAGGCATGGTGCTTTACTTTTTGAAAGATTATTGATTCTATTTATTTAATCGATATGGGCTTCTTAAGATTATCTATTTCTTCTTGATTGTTGTTTGATATATCATGTCTTCCAGAATTTGGCCCATTTCATTGAAGTTATCAAATTTGTGGGCATAGTGTTGCTCATAGTATCTCTTAATCATATTTTTAACATTCTTGGGGTCTGTGATGATGGCCCCTCTTTCATTTCTGATATTGGTCATTTGTATCTTCTTTCTTTTTTTCTTAGTTAGCCTGGCTAGAAATGGATCAACTTTATTGTTCTTTTCAAAGGATGAGAATTTGGTTTTGTTGCTTTTCTCTGTTGTTTTTGTTTTCTTTCTTTTTTTTTAAATTCAGGATATTTTGAGGGTACAAACATTTTGGTTACATGAAATGCATTTGCCTCACTCAAGCCAGGGCCACAAGCGTGTCCTTCTCTTTTCAATTTTGTTTATTTATGTTCTAATTTTTTTTATTATTTCTGTTCTTCTACTTTCTTGAGGTTTACTTTGCTCTTCTTTCCATAGTTCCTCATGTAGAAGTTTAGATTCTTAATTTTAGATTTTTCTACTTTTCAAATGTATGTATATAATGATACGAATTTCCCTCAAAGTGCTGCTTTCACTTCATCCCACAAATTTTGGTAAGCTGTTTTCATTTAATTCAAAATATCAAAAATTTCTTTTGAGACTTATTTTTTTTGATCCATGGGTTATTTAGAAGTGTGTGTTTAATTTCCAAATACTTGGAAATTTTCTAGCTACTATATTATTGATGATTTATTATTTAAGATTCATTATTGATTCCTTATTTAATTTGTGTTTTATTTCTTATTTGTCATCTGAAAAAATACTTTGCATGATTTCTGTTCTTTTAAAATAACTAAGGTATATTTTATGGCCCACAATGTGGTCTATCTTGGTGAATGTTACATTAGAGCTTGAGAAGAATGTGTGTTGGGCTGTTGATGGATGAAGTATTCCATAAATGTCAATTATATCAAGCTGACTGATAATGCTACTCAATTCATCTGTCTTCTTTCTGATTTTCTATCTGCAAGATCTCTCAGAGATCTGGCAGAGAGGTGCTGAGGTCTCCACATAAACAGTGAATTTGTGTACTTTTTTTCTTTTAGTTCTATCAGTGTTGGCCTCAAAACTGATTCTCTATTGTTAGGTCCATATGCATTTAGGATTATTAAATATTTTTAAAGGTTGGCCCCTTTATCATTGTGTAATGCCCTCTTTATCCCTGATAATTTTCCTTGTTCTGAATTGTTGTTTGTCTGAAATTAATATAGATATTCCAACTTTCTTTTGATTAATATTATCATGGTATATCTTTCTGTATCCATTTACATTAACCTACCTGCATCTTCATATTGAAAGTGTGTTTCTTGTGTTTCCATCCACTCTAACAATGTTTGTCTTTTAGTTGATGTATCTAGAACATTAACATTTGAAATGTTTATTGATCTAGTTGAATGACTATAAAGTAATCTAAATTCACCTTCAAATAACACTGTACCACTTGACATGTAGACATGTAGTGCAGCTACTTTATAATAGAGTATTTCCAATTCCTCTTGCCATCCCTTATGATGTTGTTGTCATTCAGTTCACTGATCCATGTTCTATAATTAGCTAATATATTTACTACTATCACTTTAAGCAGCCTTTAGATTAATTACTACAAAAATAATAAATATGCAACATTTTATTTTACCTTCATTTGTTGCTTTTCCATTGTTATTTCTTTTTTATTGTAGATTGAGATGCTTTAAAGATTTTCACTTTGACTTTGGTCTTCTGAGGTTTGAGTATGATATGCTTACATATAGATTTTTAAAATATTTGTTTTGCTTAATGTTCTCTGAGCTTCTTGGATGTGTAGTTTGGCATAGGTCATTACTGTTGAAAAATTCTCAGCCATTCTCACTTCAAATATTTTTTCAACACTGTTCTTTTTAATATTCCAATTGCATGTGTTTATACCTTTTGAAATTGTCCCACTGTTCTTGGACATTCTGTTCTGTCTCTCTTTTCTAATTCTTTTTTATCTTGGCATTTCAGTTTGGTAAGCTTCTCTTGCCTTGTCCTCAGGTTCATTAATTTGTTCCTTAACCATGTTTAAGGAAAGAATTTTACTGATGGCCGATCAAAAGCATTCTTCCTTTCTGTTACAGAGTTTTTTATTTCTAGCACTTACTTGTGATTCTTTCTTAGAACTGCACCCCTGTGCTCACATGATTCCTCTGTTCTTGCATATTGTCAATTTTTTACATTAAATCCCTTAACATATTAATTATGGTTATTTTAAATTCTCTGTGTGATAATCCAAAAGCTGTGTCGTATCTGTGTCTCATTCTGATGCTTGTTTTATATCTTCAGACTGTGTTTTTTCTTATCTTTTATCTTCCCTTGTAATTTTTTTGCTGTTGAAAGGCAGAAATGACCTATTAGTTAATAGAATCTGAGGCAAATAGACTTTTAATGTGAGGTTTTATGTTAATCTGGCTACAGTTTGTCTAGTAGTTGTAGGTTTCAGAGGCTTTGAATTCATCTAGTGTTCTTGACTTTGCCACCTTTGTTATCTCTGGGCTTCCCAAAGAATTCCTCCTTAAATAGAGTCTGCACCTTACAGCTCTTTCATCTGTGACATGCTGTGACTTTACTGGCGTCTTGTTGATGTGGTGGGGCGGCATGGGGGAGGAGGAACATTTTATGATTCCATGATTAAATCTCAGTTTTCAATGGGCCTGTGTTCGTGGGCTGTGGCCTTTACAAATGATTTTTTAGCTTTATTTTTTCCCTGTTAAGTGAGAGAGGAAGACTAGAGGGGGCTGGCGTTGGAGAAGTGCTCTTCCCCCAGTAGGGACAAGGCTCTGGTACTGTATTTTCCTCCAGTGGCCTTTGTTACGAAGACTGCTTTTGGTGCATTTCACAAGGGCTGTACTTCTCCTCAGCCTGCCAGAGCCAGGAGGGGATCTTTCTAATCTCTTCATTGTGAGACTCTGGTGAAGTTCCTGGAAATAAAATCATGAAACTGTGGGTCACCCAAGACTGCAGCCCCCGAGAGTTTCTCCCTCTTAAGCTAGTTCACACCCAGCCTCCAGTAATTCATGCAAGTTAGCATTTGTGCCCTTACTAGTTTATGGCTCCAACAGGCTTCTGCTCCAGATAAGTGGATCTCAGCCGTGACCCTCTGGATTTTCCTGTCTTTTCCAATTTTGGGGTGGCAGTTTGCCCTGCAACCTCCCAGAAATGCCCTTGAATCCTCAGTTTGTTTAGCTTCCTCCTTGTTATAAGGATGAGAATGCTAATTTTTAAGCTCTTTACTTGTTGGAGCTCAAACCAAAATCACCTCATTTATATTTTTAAACATAAATTTATAGATCCATGAGGTAACTGTGGTTGATTAGACTTAGAATAAGGTCAGTATTTTTAACCAAGTTTCCCAAGATCCTGTGGCAGGTAAGCTGTGACCAGCATGCCCTAGCTAAGTTCACTTCCTTCTCTACTCTATCCCACTGAGGGCCATTTCCTCCGTGTTCCTTCTTGCAAATCTTCACATATACCAAAGAAAATTTATTAGTCATGCAGTTCAGCTTGCTGCCCAGAGGAATCTAGTAACTTGCGGGGTTATTTGTGGCTCTGTTTTGACAGTTAAAAGAGAGAGAGAGGTGGTGGAGGAGAAGGAGAAGGAGAAAACAGGAGGAGAAGGAGAAAACAGGAGGAGAAAGAGACAAAGGGAAAGATTTTAGTCCTTATACATAGAGTTTGTCGTCTGTGAGTCCAAGAAAGAGATTCTAGTGCACATTCATCTGACGCTTGAGAGAGATTATCTGTTCACTCTGTTGATATCAAAGTTTCCCTGGATCCACCAGATTCTCAGAGCCTGGAGGCAGGAGAGGGGAAGGGGAGTAATTTGAGTCCTCCCTGCACCTCTTGCTAGCTGTGTGACCTTGGGCAAGTAACCAACCTTCTCTGAGACTCAGTATTCTCCTCAGTTAAATAATCCAAACTACTTTTGTAAGGATCAAGTAAATTAACTTATGTAAAACACATGACTCTGTGGCTGGCACATGATAAGACCTATTATTATTATTTGTTATTATTAGTCAATATTATCATTCCAGGCCCCAAACTTGTACAGTTCGTGGTGAATGGATTTCTGCAAGCATAACCTCCTTCACACAAATATGAGCCCTTGGAAATCTCTTTTATCCCTTTGATCTACCAACTCAGTTACCTTGTTTCTGAAAGGATGACATTAAAAACATCCCTGCATACAGTAGTGTTCTGGCTCCAGTGTTTGCTTCTTTCTTGATCACCTGGGGGTTAATTTGTTTTATAAGCTTGTTTTGCAGAACGGAAAAAATATGAAACAAACAGAAGAGGCCATGTAGCCCCTCAGCATCTGCCAGATCCCCCTTCCAGCAACTGCCTGACCACAGTCCAAGAAGTCAGATATGACCAACGTTTTCTTGAGCCCTGAAGAAGCCTAAGCAGGGGCGTAAGTCCGCCCTCCCCAAGTTCCCACCAGACCAGATTTCAAGGACTCTGATAAGACAAACTCACAGAGCAGAGGGAAAAAAAAATGGAAAAACAGACTCAGAGGTCCACTGCTGCTTCTGCTATCAACTTACAGCATTAACCCTTTATTTACCCTTTATAGTTCCCTATAAAAACCTCAGCCTCTTCAGCTTGGGGCCGGCATTCCCCTCTTCTTCCTTTTGGATGTCGTGTCATCTTTTTTTCCCTCTCTCTCTCCCTCTCCCCAACCTTTTTCTCTCTGAGACAGTAAAATAAACATTTTCTTCATTATATCCTACTCCTTGCATGAGAAATCTGTCTCTACCCATGCTGTGTGCTCCTTGGTGTGCTTCCCACCCTTAAATCACCCTTTCACGTTCCCTTTAATTTTTTAATCTTCTAGTAAATGTGGATTTTTCAGGTTGGTTACTGTATTAGTTGGCTAGCGCTGCCGTAACAAAGTACCACAAACCGAGTAGCTTAAATGACAGAAACTTATTTTCCTGTAGTTCTGGAGGTTGGAAGTCCAAGGTCAAGATGCCAGCAGGGTTGGTCTTTCTGAGAGCCATGGGGGAGCGCTTGTTCCACGTCTCTCTCCTGGTCATCTGTGTCTCTTCACATGGCGTCTTCACTCCATGCATATCTTTGTATCGGAATTTTCCCTTTCTAAAAGGACACAGTTAATATTGGATTAGGGTCCACCCTAATGACCTCATTTACATTTAGCACCTCTGTAAAGACCGTATCTCCAAATGAGGTCACACCCTGAGATGTCAGGGTTAGGACTTCAAAACAGGAATTCAGGGGAGGGCACAATTCAGCCGGTGACAATGATCTTCCCGGTAACTTCTCTCTGCTGGTTCTGCTGCAGTTTGCTCTGTCAAGCCTCTTCGTCTGGGAGGCTTCCAAATTCCCTGTAAGACTCAGTCACCTGCTCCACACACCTTTCCTTTTTTTAGAAGTTTGGCTGGATTTAGTCTCCGCTGTTGGGTTGTCATTACCTTTTCCAACTCTTTCTTGATCCATCGAGGGGAAATTCTGTCACTAGTTGGCTGTTCTTGTGTTCTCACTGTGTGTTTATCTTGGCTTTTGAACAAATTCCAAAAATAATCCTGCGTAACCTGTAATTTTATCTCCACATTGTCTTTTGTTTTGCTCCCCATTGCTGGAACCATGACAGAAGATTCTCAGAGTAATTCCGATCAGCATGTATTCATGACAGCTCTGTAAAGGTTATTTTATTCTTAGGCAGACGCATCTGTAACTTCGCATCTCTCTGTACTCGTGGCTTCCGGCTTCAGAGCAGAAGCCGCTTTTGGACATAACATGGAATGTATATATGAAATTGGCTTTGGGATGCTATATATTTGCATGCTTAGGCATTTCATTTAATTCATTTCAATTCAACAAATATTTACTGAGCACTTACCATACTTCAAATCCTGGCCATCAGATAATTCATAAAATGTGGTTATTGGTCTCCAGAAGTCCTTGGTCTAGCAGAGAAGACAGACATGTGTCTTGCAGTTTTTTCCCTCTCAAAGTTTTATCATGGCTCTTGGTCCAGAGTATTAATGATGATTGGACTTGACTTCATGGCTTTCTAGTGCTCTTAGGATGTATGTAAAATCCTCAGAGGTGACTACTGGGCCTTTGACACCTGGCCCCACCCTCCTCCCCTGGCCAAGCTCGAGTCACCCTGCTCCTAGAGGATGTTTTCTTACAATGCTGGTGGCCTTTCAGTTGGTCAAAGCTCTATACTTTCTTTCATTTCAAGATCTAAACACAGGGCTCTGCCAGGGACATGCTTGCCCATCCCATTTGGCCAACACCTCTTCTTCCTTCTTCCTCTGGCCTTCAGAATAAAAGCCACTTATTCAAAAGGAACTCTGCTGGGTCCCCTCCATCCATCTCAATTAGTTCCTCTGTGTTGTCCTCTTACGTCACCCTGTACTTTTCCTTCACAGCACTTAGGATGGTTTGTATCTCCTTACTTGCATGGTTAGTTCTTTCATGTCTCTTGCTTGCACTGGATTATAAGATCCATGAAGGCAGAATATTTATTTCTTTTGCTCACTATTCTATGCCCTCCATAGTGTCTGGCATGAAATGAGATCTGTTGTAATTTCTGCCTTTAATCTTTTGTGTCCATCCTCATGTTCTCTGCTTATCCAGCCATTTAGGATTCCAGCTGGCAGTTACTTCCAGGTCCTCTGCACCCAAATCTCCTGCCTTGTGCCATAGTTACAACTGGAGGATCATCTGATCTTTTATTTGTATGGTTAGAGACACACTATTTGAAAACTTTTGTCTGGATGTAGCTTACAAAATGAGATCCTATGCGGGCATTTACATTTTTCCTATTTTTAAAATATACTACATTGAGATAAAGGAGACAAAATCATCTGAAAGTAAATCAACTCTTTGTAAGCTCTGTGCCTGCACTTAGAGTAGGTGTAACTAAGCAAAGAGTAGAGTCTGTTTGGGATGACGTGGGTCCTAGTCAGAAAATAGGTTTTCTCTCGTGCCAGTTTCAAAAGATTATTGGTAGCTGCCCACGGTGTTATATGGAGGATACTGTATGGGGTCCTGTATTGTCTCATAGTGAAAAAAATGCCATGATTGATTAGCAATATCTACTTTGGGAATAGGGAGAAGAGGCAGCACATACACAGACCTTACCCTATTGTTTTAGGCCTCAGAATTGGGTTAAGTCACTAGATAAATGAAAATGGAAAATCTACTGAGTGATTTCATCAGATGCTCAATAAAGGTTTTCCCTGCACCTGCCATATTTTAAAATTTCTGCATAATTTACAAACAGTAAAATCCATGTTTTTTAGGGTCGAGTTCTGAAAGCTGTGACAAACATACACAGTTGTACAATCATCACTACTCAATGCAAAGATGCAGAAGAGTTTTGTCATCTCCCCAAATTCCCTCTTGCCCTGTTGTGGTCAAACCCTCCCCTCGCCCCCAGCCCTTGGTAACACTAATTTGTTTTCGATCTTATAGCTTTGCTTGTGCAAGAATGTTACATAAATGGAATCAAAAGTCTATGGCATAATGCATGTGAATGTCGTTCATGTTGTTGCAGACAAACAGGTTTTTAATCCAAGGTTAGCCAAGAAATCAATCAATGAAATGGATTTTCATTTACCAACTTAAATATATTTATTTAATTTATTGACATGATCATTAATATGCTTATGGATACAAAGCAATATCTATAAGCATGGTCTTTTCCCCTTCCAAATATCTATCTTTATGTTTATATTGTTGTTTCAAAGTAAGTTATCATGAAACAAATTCTGAATGAGTGCTCAGAAACAGTAAGTTCTAGAAGAATACAGAGGAGAGAGAAGTCTTTGTTTACAATTGGAGGGTTCTTTTTTTTTTTTTTTTTTTTAAGTAGATGGCATTTGAGTGAGCCTTGAAGAGTGGTTAGCACATTTCCTTAGAAAATATTGACCATCACTCAGAAAGTATCAAAATATTCCTTTTTTTTTTGCTTCTCAGAGGTTCATCAGCCCTTTCTCATTTCCAGCTGAAGCTTATGGGCACACACAGCAGGACAAAGAACAGTCTGGAAGCTGACAGGTTTTACCTTTTTTCACTATAACAAACATTTACTAACCATATACTAGCTGTAAAATCCAATGCAAGGTGCTCGGGGAATACAAAAGTAAACAAGACATAGTTTTACCTACTTTATTTATTGCTTATCTATACTACACTTTCCTTTATTCTATCCTGATTTTTCCCTTTTCTCTCTTCCTATCTTATTTCATAAAGGATTTGAGTCAGCTTCCAAAATTACTTGGAAAATAAATCATTGAAAATGTTGGGACAAAGAGATAATATGGGTAAAAAATAATCCAGGGGCAAATTTACCTTCCTCTCAGGAATGTACAGCAAATTGTTTCGTAGAGATACTGCAAATGGGCCACAGACTGGGCTGTGTTTTTTAGAGGCTAAAGTAAGTAGGGAAATGTGCTCAGTTAAAAGATCCATATTGTCCGCAAGATAAAGACAGCACAGTTGTTTAAGGTTTTCATCTTGCTGAGCTCAGAAAAAAATCTCTCCCTTGGGTCTTCTAAAAAAAAAAAAAAAAAAAAAAAAAAAACAGAAAAAGAAAACCAAACACTTTTTGATTCAGAGAATAACATCCTGGCTGCTATCCCAGCAATAAATACAAGAGTGGCGCTTGCCTGGTTGCTTCTTACAGCATCCCTCAACGCAAGCCAATATTGGAACAGCAAAGTTCAATTCTGTCAAGTAAATCTGACAACAGTCAGAATGGTGCCATCCAGATATGCAGCTCTTAGATGGTGTGATTTGATCCAAGGGTAAACTTTATCACTTCTAGAAAATAGATGAATAGCATGTCCTTCAGACAATCTTTCATAAATATCCACTCTCATAAATAGGATTTTGATAGGATTTGGACAACAGAGGTTTATCTGACAAGTAACTAGAATACATCTATTCAGTGTTCGCATTGAGGGCTATACACATATCTTGACAACTCATCAGACAGAAGGTGGGATAATATTGTTTATTAAAAATCATGAAGACTATATAAGGCATGTTGGAACAGAGGTTACTCCTCCTTGGTACAAAGGTACATTTATTCTAGAATAAGGCACTATGCTAAGACCTGTAAATGTACTCTACCATTTCAACATCCTATAGCATCCCTCTATTGTAGCTTCTGTTTTCATCCCCATTTTACAGAAAAGCTAGCTAACATTTAGAGCAGTTCAGTGATTTGTTTGACTTGCAAGCTTAAGTAACAGAGTCAGGATTGAAAACCAGGGGTCTCTGGAGTCAAAAGCCTCATGAATCTTTGGTTTTGCTTGCTTAAAAATATTTTAGACATAAACGATATAGGTATAATGTATTGGACCCATAAGTTCACATTGCCCAGCTTATGATATAAAATACTATGAATAAAGTTTACACCCCTGCCCATTCTTCTCTGATTTCATTCTCTTCTTGCAGTTCTCCCCCCAGAGTTAGCCACTGTTCTTGAAATTGCTGTCATTCCCATGAGTGTCTTTATAATTATATATCTGTATGCATAGCCCTAAATAATACATAGTATTGTTTTGTGTATTTCAAAGCATTAAATAATTGATGTCATATCGTATGTATCTTTCTTCAACTTCTTTTTTTGCTTAACTGTGTGAACTTTAGATTTATCCATCTTGGTAGATCTATTTCACATCCATTCATTTGTCACTGCTGGATAACATTCCATTGTAAGACTTGCATTTATGTTTCTTTTGAGAGCTGCTTGGGTTATTTTGCTATTACAATAATGCCATTGTGAAAATTTTTTATATATCTCTTGGTGGACATGTTTAAGAGTTTCTCTAGGATAGTGGGATATTTTAGAAAATTGTGTGTGAAATTTGTGTTTGTCGCAGTGGCTGGGGCTACTTATGGCATTCAGTGGGTGAGGTCAGGAGAAGCTAGAGATATTGTCATGTATGATAGGCTCTTATAAACAAAGATGGGTCCTGTCATCTCATGAACTTTGGAGTATTCTGCCAGACATCCAGGTGCAACATCAGTTTGTAATTATCAAAACCTACAAAATAAATTTATTTTACATAAAAATACAAAATATTATGCATAGCTTTAATCTACGTGAGTTTTCCAAGAATGTAACTACCATGTAATTTTTGTTTTAAAAAGCACTTTGTTTTGTTCAGAAATTTGCCAATTATTCATTATCTTGGAAAATCATGTCACCAACAGCAATTCCACTGTTGGTACTCAAGTTGCCCATTCAACATGCATGCTCCAATCTGCCTTAGTAAATGTTGCAGTATGGTGATTCCACACAAGGGTGTGTTCTAGTTTAGTCAACAAAGCACTTCCCATGGAATGGGAGAAAATATTTGCAAATCACCTATTTCATAAAGAATTAATGCCCAGAATATATAAAGAACTCTTGCAACTCAATAACAGCAGAAAAACCCAAGCAATCCTATCTTAAAATGGGCAAAGGAATAGATATTACTTTAAAGACAATATATATAAATGGCCAGCAAGCACATGAAACATCACTAATCATTAGGGAAGCACAAATCAAAACTGCAATGAAATACCACTTCACACTCATTAAAATGGCTATTATCAAAAAATCAGGAAATAAATGTTGATGAGGATGTGGAGAAACCAGAACCCTTTTGCGTTGCTGGTGGGAATGTAAAATGAAGCCGCTGCTGTGGAAAATAGTATGGTGGTTTCTGAAAAAATGAAACGTAGAATTACCCTTTGATCCAGCAATTCCACTTCTGGGTATGTACCTTAAAGACTCGAAAGCAGGAACTTAAATAGATATTTATACGCCCATGTTCATAGCAGCATTGTTCACAAAAGCCAAAAGGTAAAAGTGAGCAAAGTGTCTATTGACACATGAATGGATAAACAAAATGTGAAATGTCCATACAGTGGAATGGTACTTGGCCTTAGAAAGGAAGGAAATTCTGACACGTGCTACACAAACGAACCTTGAAAATATTATGCCAAGTTAAATAAACAAATCTCAAAAAGTGTATAATTCCACTTGTATGAAATACCTAGAGTAGTCAAATTCATAGAGACAGAAAGTAGAATGGCGGTTGCCAGGGGCTGGGAAGTTATTGCTTAGTGGGTACAAAGCTTTGGTTGGGAAGACAGAAAGTTCTGGAGATGGGTGGTGGTGATGGTTGCACAACAATGTGAATGTACTTAATGCCACTAAAGTGTATACTTAAGATGATTAAAACAGTACATTTTATGTATTTTAAAAAAGACTTAGTACTTAAACATTGAAATAATATTTTATAATAATCTATTTCCTTTTAAAATAGAATTAGGTATCATATTGATTTTTTATGACTTAGAAATATCTTTAATTGAAAATTCAAGTAGTCTTCTAGAATTATCTTTCCTTTTTCATGGGTTCAATGCCCCTCAAAGGAGAATTTTCCTATTACCAAGGAAAAGTAAAGTTCTCTTATACTCCATCAGTCCCTGAAAATCATGTCATAATTTAGTTTGCTTCATAGCAGATCCTTGATTCTCTGGTTTATGTTGACTTTTTGAGATTATGTGTGTAGGTAGGTTGTATAATTTATGAATTTCATTTAGAGATGAAAGAGAGTGTTACAAACTATTTATTTCCATAGAAGACATTGGGCTTTACAGGGCTGTGAACTATTGGTCGAGGGTAGATGCTTGGGAATGGAATTTATAATTGTAGGGTCTGCATGTCTTCAAATTTACTAGAAAATGCCAAATTATTTTCTATAGCAATTAAAAAATTCATGCCATCTTCAGTGTTTTAGTGATCTCATTTTTTGTTCTACATCTTCACTGACATTTGGTATCATCAGACTTCTAAATTTCTGCCAATACATGTGTAAGATGTGAGGTAGATTCCAATTTTATTTTTTAACTATGAATAATCAGTTAACCCAACTCCATTTATTGAATGGTTCATAATTCATCAATTCACAAATCCATGATTATTATATACCAAATATTTTGACATGTGGTTTTTTTGTTCTTATTTTTCTTTTTTCTTTTCTTTTCTTTTTCTTTCTTTCTTTCTTTCTTTCTTTTTTTTTTTTTTTTTTGAGACAGAGACAGAGTCTTGCTCTGTTGCCCTGGGTAGAGCGCAATGGCATCATCATAGCTCACTGCAACCTCAAACTCCTAGGCTTAGATGATTCTCTTGCCTCAGCCTCTCAAGTAGCTGGGATTACAGGCACACGCCATAATGTCTGGCTAATTTTTCTATTTTTAGTAGAGATGGGGTCTCACTCTTGCTTAGTCTGGTCTTGAACTCCTGAACTCAAGCAATCCTTCCGCCTATGCCTTCCACAGTGCTAGAATTGTAGGTGTGAACCACCGCACCTGGCCTTCTTTACTTTTTTAAATTGACATATAATAACTGTATTTATTCACTGGGTACATAATCATGTTTTGATATATATAATGTATAGAGACCAGCATATCCATCATCTCAAACATCTGTCATTTCTTTGTGTTTGAAACAATCACTATCCTCCTTCTAGTTATTTAAAACTATGTAATGTATTATTAACTATAGTCATCCTACTGTGGTATAGAACACTAGAACTTATTCCTCTTATTTGGCTGCAATTTTATACATGTGGATTTGTTTCTGGGTTTTCTATTCTGTTCCATTGTTTTATTTATGTATTCTATAGAAATATCATTCTGTCTTAATTACCATAGATTTATAATAAATCTTTAGGACAGTGTGCATTTTTTTCACTACTAATATATGTATACTGCTTCCAAGAGCTGTCTAATATTTAGCAATGTAGCTTTACGGTGAGCCCTCAAGGATAAATAGTTATAAATTACACACACAGGCAAATCATTTGAATTTTAAATGTAAGCGTTGGAGGTAATCCAGATAAGTGGAGGCGAATCTGTTGAAGATGATGACAGCAGTGGATGTCAAGGCTCTGTATTTTGGTCTGCCAATGATGGGATTACCAAATTGTCCATTTAGAACACTGCGAGATCACGACAAGATCGATGTATACAAAAGTACCCTTGACTTGATGCTGTCATTGGTGGTAGACATGTGTCCAACTTATCTATTTATATAGATAAAAATGACACAGAAAGACACACATCCCTATTTTCAATGTTTGAATCACTGTCTGAGCACTCCAGGACCCATTGTTCTTAATCACAATAGGTGAAGTCCACTCAGTCATCTTGCTCCCTTGATGTCCTGCTCTAGTAAGGAACACATAGCTGAATCAATTGCTTTCTGGGAAGATAAGTTATAAAAAGGATCTGCTTCCCTCAGGCTGATATATCTTCTGGGCCACAGCTTGGTAAACAGAACAGAAGAACTTGACTCATTTCCTGTGCCCATTGACTTTGTGCAGAACACAACTGGAGAATGATAACCAGACCATACATCTAAGCAGGCAGTGTCAACCGTAGTGTCTAGGGAATGTACATATTGAGACAAATATAATCAAAATTCCCAGTGTACGAAATCAGGGCCAAAAGATTTCCATTATACTGAGAGGTGAGCTTAAAAATGTATTCCCACCTGATCCAAAAAGGGTTTGAGTTGTAAGAAGTAGTCATATTTCTTTCCCCAAGAAAGTTGAGAGCCAGAGAAAAAGATAGATTTATACTGGCAACATTTGTAAAAGGATACAGGAGAAGAAGGCTTGAATGTGCAGTAAGGATGGAAATGATTAAAATGTGGAGCTTTTAAAGTGAATGGCTTTGAAAGTACCACACTCACAGTGAGCAAGTGGTAGCCAACACAGTGCTAAGCACTGACTAAGGATTCTGTTCCTCTAGTGTTCTCACAAGACATTCGAGCCCAGGTTTAGCCACGGAGATAACCCTTTTTCCTGGGAGGTCAGGTAGGGAATAGGGGTGGTGACCATGAGTTGATTCTTTCTGATTACATGTGATTCCTGGAAGTGGGAGTGAGAAGAGATGGTGGTGATGACTGGCCTCTGGGCCACCAATGATCAGTTAATTTGCCATAATTGGCACAATTACCACAGCTTGTTGATGCTTAACCAGAAAGGTGATCCTGTTTGAAGGCAAAGGGAGTGCTCATGTGACCCTTGAAGGACAAATGAATTCTCCCTGTAGTGAGAGTGTCCCAATCACAATAATATACAGTGTCCCCTTGCAACAGTCTGAATGTTTGAGTCCTCCCAAAATTCATGCATTGAAACCTAATCCCCAATGTGATAGTGGGGCATTTGGGAGGGGATTAGGTCATGAGGGCTCTTCCCTCATGAAAAGGATTGATGCCTTTATAAAAGAGACCTCAGAGAGCTAGCCAGCCTTTCCATCATGTGTGGACATAGAAGATACAACATCTGAACCAGAGAGTGAGCCCACATCTGACACCTAATCTGCCTACACTTTCATCTTGGACTTCCCAGCCTCCAGAACTGTGAGCAACACATTTCTGTTGTTTATAAGCTCCCCAGTTTATGGTATTTTTGTTATAGCAGCCCAAATGGACTAAGACATCCAACTAAAGGGAATATATATCTGGGCCTTGGGATATTTGGAATATGTTATATTTAATAAGAATATAGTAAATAAATGAATACATAAATGAATGAACACCAGATTCCCCATTACCTTGCTCCTTTGGACTCACTCCCCCTGACCTTTTTATTTTTTTGATAGAGTTTCACTCTGTTGCCTGGGCTAGAGTACAATGGCATGATCACAGCTCACTGCAGCCTCAAACTCCTGGGCTCAAGCAATCCTGTTTCAGCCTCCCAAGTAGCTGGGACTACAGACATGTACCACCATGCCCAGCTAATATTTTAATTTTTTTGTAGAAACGGGGTCTCACTATTGCCCAGGCTGGTCTCCAACTTCTGACTTCAAGTAATCCTCCCGCCTTGGCCTCAAAGTGCTGGGATTATAGGCATCAGCCACCTTAACTGGCTGGAGTCACCCTTTAATGTTGTCTTCTCCTACAAGATATCACACTGTAAAAGAAAATGCAAAAAATACTTAGTGAACAGTTTCTCACAGTGTAATTTCAGGGATTTTATCAAGTAGTCCACAGACATTTTAGCAGTTTCAGAGGAAAAATTAATAAGAATAAAATCTTTTGTGTTTGTGAGAGACATATATTTCACAAAAGGGAAAGGAGTGATTTGTGATTTTTCTTAGAAATGCTGTTGCTTTTTAATCGCTACAACATTGAAGGCTACATGGGCCTCCCCAGGAGTGCATCCATCTGTCCATCTCAGCTAACATAGCATTCCTGGAGGAAAGTTCTATCTGCTACTATAGTTTCATGATATTTGTTGACTATTGATATTCATTATATTTGCTTTTCTGTGGTCATATTATGTTATATTATATCCCAAATGCACAAAAATGCATTAATGACTCATAGTGATTCACTGAAGTGTAAAAATAGTATGAAGAGACTTCCAGTATAAACAGCCTAGAAATAGTCACTATCATCCTCAAAATAAGAAAAGCTGGACAATGGAAAATCAATGAATTCTCTTGGATATATCAAAGGGTTGAGGTCATAGGGCAAACAGACAAAGCTGGGCAAACCCAAAACTGGAGCATCAGCTACATCCAGGGAGATACAGTAACTGGGATCTATTTACCTGGAACATGAGCTGCTCTAGCCATAAACAGGCAGGAACATTTGAATGGAGAATTTTATGATTTGCTAGAGGCTGAGTGTGGGCTCCTGTGAGAGTGAGAAACTCCTGGGGGCCACCGTACAATTTTGGGCCTTCTCTTTAGAAATCCTGCCAGGTTTCTGCTGGTGGAGATCCCATAAAGATCCCCTGGTGACCCTGGCAGAGGGAGGGAAGGGTTAGCCATTGGGAAACATCCTGACAGTCCTCTCAATGACAAAGGCCTGCTCTCTGCAGGCAGAAAGGACTTTGCCCAAGCACAGTTCTGAAAACTTTTCCCAGCTTTGAGAAAATGAAACCTCCCCAGTCTAGCTCCCTAAGGGGTAAGGTTCCCTGGCCAGGGGAGGGAGTAGAAGCAGGTGAGAGGGCAGGAGTAGGGTGGGTGGGAGGAGGAGATGCAGTATCACTGGAAGAGGAATAGACACATTTGTGAGGGCCACAGCCCCCAGACAGGCCCACTAGACTAGTTGGCTGAGACTTAATTGAAAGCTCATACAATGCCATTCGCCTCTGGCTAACACCTGACCACCGCATCAGTAGGAACAGTGGATTATAGCTGTAAAAGTCTCTCTCTAAGGGACAGTACATGAGAAACCCAAAAGTCAACAGAGGAGACAACAAGGACACTGGAGGAATCTGAAGCCTCTGGTTCCTAAAACTACAACAAGCCCTAAACTGGCCCAACACTTCTAGTGAGGTTAACACAAAACCTCACACCCGAGACCTATTTAGCTCAGTTAATATTACCTGATAGAACTTGTGCAACTTGTCTGGCTTCCAGAAAAGCCAAAGGGCAAGAAAAAAAATGGAGTATGAGGAAATAAATTGATCATCAGACCCAAGCTCAGATATGCACAGATTTGGGGATTATCAGATAGGGAATTTTTTAAAAAAAATCTTATAACTGGAAACATTAAGAAAAAATCAAAAGGAAATGCTGGAAATCAAAAGCACTATAAGAATTCTAGAAGAAAATGTTGGAAAAACTCTTATAGACATTGGCCTAGGCAAAGAATTTATGAAGAAGACCCCAAAGGCAATCACAGTAACAACAAAAATAAATAAATGGGACCTGATCAAATTAAAAAGCTTCTACACAGCCAAGGAAACTATCATGAGAGCAAACAGACAACCTACAGAATGGGAGAAAATATTAGCATGTTACACATCTGATAGAGGGCTGATAACTAGAATCTATATAGAACTCAGGAAAATCAGCAAGAAAAAATCAAACAACCCTATCAAAAAGTGGGCAAAGGACATGAACAGAAACTTTTCAGAAGAAGACAGACTAATGGTCAAGAAACATATGAAAAAATGCTCAATGTCTCTAATCATCAGGGAAATGCAAATCAAAACCACAAGGAGATATCACTTATCTCTACTGAGAATGGCCTTTATCAAAAAGTCCTAAAACAATAAATATTGGTGTGGATTCGGAGAGATAGGAACACTCATACACTGCTAGTGGTACTGCAAACTAGTACAACCTCTGTGGAAAGCAATATGGAGATACCTCAAAGAGATACAAGTAGAACTACCATTAGATCCAGCAATCCCATTACTGGGCGTCTACCCAAAAGAACAAAAGACATTCTGCAAAAAAGATATCTGCACTCAAATGTTTATAGCAGCACAATTCACAGTTGCAAAGATATGGAAACAACCCAAGTGCCCATCAATAGATGAGTGGATTAATAAAATGTGCTATAGGTATACCGTGGAGTTCTACTCAGCCACAAAAAACAATGGTGATCTAGCCCCTTTTGTATTATTCTGGACAGAGCTGGAGCCTATTCTCCAAAGTGAAGTATCACAAGAATGGAAAAACAAGCACCACATGTACTCACCATCAAATTGGTATTAACTGATCAACACTTAAGTGCACATACAGTAGTAACATTCATAGGGTGTCGGGCAGGTGGGAGGAGGAGAAAAGGAAGGATATAGGCACACCTAATGGGTGCGGTGTGCACTCTCTGGGGGATGGACATGCTTGAAGCTCTGACTTGGGTGGAGCAAAGGCAATATATGTAACCTAAACATTTGTACCCCCGTAATATACTGAAATTAGAGAAAAATTTTAAAAAAGTGCATGAGACAAAAGGGATAGAACTGAAAGAAGAAATACACAAATCCACTATTACAGTTAGAGACTTTGAAACCTTTGTGCCAGTAATTGATAGATCAAGCAGGCAGACAATCATTAAGGATATAGATGACTCAAACGGCACTATCAATCAACTTGATCTAAATGACATTTATAAAATACTCCAACAAGAACCCTTAAAACTCAGTAAGAAAACAACTTTATTAAAAAAAAATTTTTTAAAAAGGATCTGAACACACACCTCACCAAAGAAAATTGCAAATAGCAAATAAACAAACGGAAAGATGCTCAACATCATTAATCATTATGGAATTGCAAATTAAAATCACAACAAGATACCACTGCATAGCTGTTAGGATGATTAAAATCCAGAAGACTGACAATGTTCATTGCTGGCAAGCAATTGCATGCCTAAATATTTACCCATCTGATTTAAAAACTTATGTCCACACAAAAGCCTGCACATGGATGTTTATGGTGGCCTCATTCATCTTCACCAAAAATTGGAAGCAAACTAAGATGCCCTTCAACAGGTGGTTGAATAAGCAAACTGTGATACATGCCTATGTTGTGATGCTATTCAGTGATAAAGAAATGAGCTGTCAATCCTCACGAAAACATGGCTAAATCTTGAATGCACATTACTGGCGAGAGATGTAAAGGCTGCACAGTTATGGATGACATTCTGGAAAAGGCACAAACTATGAGATAACAGACAGATCGTGGTTGCGAGGGGTTTGAGGGGGAGCAGCACTGAAAGCACGAGAGTATTTTCAGGGTGGTAAAAATATTCTGTATGATACTATAATGGTGGATACATGACACCATGCATTTACCTAAACTCATAGAGCTTTATAGTACATACCAACAGTGAACCTAAAAATAGAAGTTTAAAAAATACATCTAGAGCTTGGAGAATCCCAGGGCATAATGCAGACTGTAACAAAAGAATCTATTAAATAGCTGTATTGCAAATTTATGAAATGACCTCTATAAAGAAGGCAGGGAGAATAGGTGCTGACCTATGTAACTTTGGAAATTAGTGGGCTCTGTAAGACTAAAGGCAAAAGGAATTATACATAAGCACTGTACTCTAGCTGGTAAAGTTTTCCCCCTGAGAGAACAGGTTAACACCCCTGAAACCATTATGCATATATATTGGAACTGAACAATCAAGTAAATGGATA
Source organism: Eulemur rufifrons (assembly GCF_041146395.1). Classification (NCBI taxonomy): domain Eukaryota; kingdom Metazoa; phylum Chordata; class Mammalia; order Primates; family Lemuridae; genus Eulemur; species Eulemur rufifrons. The sequence continues at coordinate 6,575,964 of NC_090991.1, forward strand.
GTGGATGGTGGGAGTCATGGGTTTCACTGTTGGAATGGGAAATTACAGACAGGCAGGAGGAGAATGCTAGAATGATCCATGTGATGTTGGATTAGAGTTGGAGATATCTGTATGATAACTCAGGCTTAGCTTGATATAAATACAAATGAATACATATAGAAATAGTTACCTATATGCACATCTACACAGTTTTGTGTACACACATGTATCATGTATTTCCTTCCTCTGTCAGGCAAGAGACTCTAGAAGCAATGACACCCCAGTAGCAGTGAGTAGCATCCAGGTCTTGCTTTCTGATACCTTTCTCCAGTGAAAGGCACCAGGGCTCCTTGAAGAAATGGCTGCTTCTAGACCGGGGCAAGAATGTAAAAAATGATCCTGAAGCATCTTATGGTGCTGGAAAGTAAGAAAGTGCTGAAAGAAACCTCAAAGAAAGGGATATGTCAAAGGGATACAGGAACCAACTGAAAGACTGCATGATGGCCAGAGCTGGAACACTGAGCAACAAAATATATAAACTAGCATTGGATTATCATTCAAAGTATAAAATAAATATAAATGAGCCACATCTGATATAAATAAGTAATTGGAAAAATAAATAGGGGAGAATAGAAAACTCCTGTGTAGAAGAATTCACAATAACTTATGTAGATATTAAACCCTCAGGGTGGAGCACCAGTGCCCACGTCTTAATTATGGGCTGTGCGTAGTGACTTCCTTCTAAAGAGTAGAGTAAGGAAAGGGGGAGGAACCAGAGTAACTGTGCATGGAAACACCTGGCACACACTGCCAGGTCAGATGATCGAGGCTAGTGTCAACAGCGATCAGTCAGGTTAGTAGCAGGCTCTTGATGTGATGTGGTGAGAATAGCACTTTGCCTCCGTGATCTTCCTCCCCAGAGCCCACAGCTCTGGTGTAATCATGAGAAACACACCAACAAACCACAACTGAGAGACGCTTTACAGAATGCCTGACTTGTACTCCTCAAAACTGTCAAGTCATCAAAACTAAGCCAAGTCTGATCAACTGTCACAGACAAGAAGAGCCCAAGGACACATGACAACTAAGTGTAATATGGTATCCTGTCTGGGGTCCTGGGACAGAAAAAGGACTTCAGGTACAAACTAAGGAAATCTGCGTAAAGTATGGACTTCAGTTAATAATGATGGATTATTACTATATTGTATTATTATATATTACATATGTGAATTAGTTGTGACCAGTGACTATGTGTGACTATGTAATTGTTACCATAGTAATGTAAGATGTTAGCAACAGGGAAAATTGGTTGTGGAATATTTGGGAAGTCTCTGCACTATCTTCACAACTTTTCTATAAATCCAAAACAATTCTTAGAAAAGGATATTAAAAATAGTAAGGAAACCAAGAAATCCTTCAACTCAAAATAAGGTCATAAAAATAGTGAACAAGACTCTCAGAATCTGATGATTTTAGACAAGCGACTAACAAAGGAAAGGGTAAACAGGAGGCCTGGTGGTGACTAACTAAAATCGGATTTTATTGGGCCGGCATTTCACTGGGTTCCAGTCCCCTGTGCTCTGCCTGCTGTCTGGTGCAAGTTGTGGTGTGAAGCCATCAAGGCTTCTGTGTCATTTGCAAACAAATCCCATGACCTTTCACTAAATTAATGGAATTTTTAAAGAACAAGTACAAACCAATGTTTTCCAGTCTAGTGGTGTATGGAACTTGTTTTTAAAGGCAAAAGAAAAAAGAAAAAGTAAAATTGTAGAGGCAACATTCAAGGTTGCAGCCTTAATAGCAAAAACAGGTTCAAGTCACCCCATTGCTGAGAATCTTGTAAAACCAGATGCAAAGGTAATGACCAATCTTATGCTTACAAAGAGAAAGGAAAACAAATTATTGAGAAGACTTTTCTATTAGAAGACACCGCTGGCTGTTATAAGCTCTCAAGGAGTATTACATGGGATCACTGCTATTATCTCACTTGTAAGTCACCTGTCATTTACCTTACAGTTGCACAAAACCACTGATATGCTGAGTATAAATTAGTTCTTGGCCTATGTGTGATTATATATCTAAGGAAAGCACGTTCAGTATTTTTCCTATTGATTACTGAAAACTCTGACCATGAAAGACATAATTTTTAATTTAGCGATTACTACGTGAGGCCTGCTAGAGATTGTAGGTGTGCTGGAGTCAGCACCAACACCTGTCAGCAGGGGTTGTGCCCAGGCGGGGCACCGGTCCCTAACTGGTCCCGAAGAGAGGTCACACCTGGATGTCAACCCAGTGCTTTAGCCACTGATAGCTGTCAGTGATCAACAACATTCCCTCCAAACTTGATTCAAGATTGAAGAAAACTGTAAAACTTATGCATAAGATAAATCATGGCAACTTTGAGTTTATGTCTTTGCAGTAAGGTGTAGGATGAAACGGGCAGTGACAATGACAGACACACTCCTTTTCTTAACCTATGCTCGTCATAGGGAGAAAGATGCTTGTGGGGGCTATTTTGCTGTTGTTTTTGTTATATTGATTAATAAGTGTTGAAAAGGTAATCTTTGCACATGGGAGATGCGGTTGAAAGTTCTGCAGAAGATGCAGGTAAATTAGAAATACCCCCTCTCCACACAAGTTTCTCCTGCCAGGTGACATCATCTAACATCCTGGAAGAAGACTGGGGATTTTTCTGAAGCATTTTTTTTTTTTCCCAAAAATTCTTCCATCTGTTTTCCTTGTCCTTTCCTATTCTTCAGCCAAGGGAAAATATGTCCTGCAACTGATAGCTGGTAATCTCTCCAGAGAACAACTGTAAGGAGATGGTCTTTGTCAAAAGCTCTGCCCGCGTACGTGACCTTAGCTGTGCACTGCCTCACTGTGGAGGATCGCGCGCCCTGCGGAAAAGCTCGTGACAGACATGGCACCGCAGAAGAGGAGACTCTCAGAGGAAGCAGAGGCAACATTCGCAGCAGAAATGAAGCTTTAAAAATCTTTTATTTATATCCATAGAGACATAGGAGAAAATATTGCACTGTGAAACACAAACAAAATATTATTAAAAAGGAATATTAGATGAGACAGAAAAAAAAAACGTTGGGGAGTTAAAAATATGACAGAATGAAACAGTATAAATTCAGTACAAATTTTGGACTATAATGTTGAGAGACTCCCTCACAAGTTCAGTAAAAAGATAGAAGAAAAAAGAAACCTAGGGGGTCACTTCTGTAGGGTTTCACAGCTGAAGAATAGGAAAGGACAAGCAAAATGGATGGAGGAACTTTTTTTGAAGAAATACTTGAATAAAATCTCCATATCTGAGGTGTATTAGTTTCCAGATTGAAAAGGCAAACTAAATATCTCAATAGAATTTTTAAAAAAATAAAAATATCTCTCATCGTATAATTTTAGAATACTTGGGAAAGAGAGAAGAGTCAGGTACAAAAGACAAAAGACCAGGGATCAGATTAACATTAGTTTACTGAACAACTGTAGAAGTCAGATGACAAGGAAATTGATACTTTTAAAATTCTGAAATTAAATTTCCATTTATAATTTCTATGACTAGCTGCATTATTAATCAAATATGAATCTAGGATTCACATTTCTTAGATCTGAAAAGTCTTACCAATTTTTATTTCCTATGCCTACTTGCCCACTTGTTCAGGAAGTTACTGGAAGATGAACTCTATTGAAATGAGGTGGTAAAAAAGAAAAACAAACAAACATGGGTCCAGGAAAGAGGGGATCTGACACTGGTGAGGATGAAGAAATTCCTGCAAGATGATGATGAATGGAGATCCCCGGGATAGGAGGGCTAAAGAACAAGTTCAGGTTCAAGGAGGAGGAAGAGTTGAGAAGGGTGGGGAGGCTGGGGGGAGATAAACCACATGAATTACCTAATATGTTCTAATGTAGTATGAGATGATGTGCCCATCTGTAGCAAGTGCGGGGTTGAATTGGTGATGGATACATAGACAACAAAGCAAGTAAAAGAATCAGAAAACATAAAACCCTATTCAAGAGAGAACCACATGGCTCAGGTTGAATAATAGTATATAGTAAAAATAAGGTGAGGAATAAATGTGCATCTAAACAAAGCATGATAAATCTACACTTGGAAGGACGGTGGAGGGGTGGTCTCTGCGTCTGGTGGAGGCCGGAGGAGTTGCAGCAAGAGATCCAAATTCTCACCATCTACAATCAAAGTTCAAGAGATAATATCTAAAAATTGAAAAAAAAAAATCAAAGACTATAAGCATGTTCTTTAGAAAGGTAGAGGAAAATACCAAGGGAAAAAAGCAGTTAAAAGAATTGAAAGTTGTTGTCTCTAGAGAATTGCTATTGTGGTTATAGAGAGGTAGAGTAGGAATAGTTCTTTTTTGTTTTGTTTTGTTTTAGGTCATATAAAACCAAATATTTGATTTTTTTTTCAATAACAAATAAATAAGCAAACACACGCACAAATAAGATGACGGAATTTGACTACTGGAAAAACTAATATATTTTGGTAACTTCAAGAGGTAACCTACAGCGGTATTTCTTGATGACCTACTTAGTATCCAAAGTAGCTTGAATTATCACTTTAGGCATAAAATATCATAATTTTAAGGTTGAGAAATCAGACATCAGGAATTTACAAAAAGACCTGATATGGTACAAATGGCTCAATTGTTAAAAATTGACTCTTTCCATCACTTGTTGATTTTCTTTTCAATTTTCTTGTCAGGATGCAATTCAGTGATATATTATTTAAAAATCATATACAAAAGCTGCAATAAATATAAACAAATATGGAGCCTTGAGTCCAGTTGAAGAATAGCTGATGAGTTCATTTGCCTCTATCTCCTGAGCGGAGACACTGCACTTTGTTGTCCTGATGGCTAACAGTATGTGGTAAGCAGTTGCAATGAGAAATCACTCAATTTTTCAGTCCACCTTTGATGGACCAACTCTCTCAAGAAAAAGCAAACATTTGCCACTGCCATTCCTGACAGCCTACCTTTGAGAATTAGTGCTTTCTGATTCGGGAGAAATTAAGTGTACAAAAACTGACAGGATGAAGAATTTAACTGAACCGTCATTGAGCTGCGTACCACTGGCCAAGCACAAGCACTAGATTGTAAACAATATCATCTCACACCATGAGATGAAACATTATTGTTGATTTAAAGCATACTTTCTTTTTTAATTGTTTGAAAAAAAATATGGTCATTTAAGAAAAATTGCTGAACATTGTTAAACCACTGTGGACCAAAGTTAACCATTAAAATGCCCGCGCTGGCTGGTGTTTAGTTAGTGGAGACATTGGGTCCTTGAAGATGGGCCAAACGCCTTTTCTGATTGGTTGCTGGCTAGGTGTCCTTCGTTTTCTTTCACATTGTCTCTTTCCATGCTTAATATAAACTTAGTTCTTACAGGGGTTCCCGAAATTTGGTCAGGCTTTATCAGCACCATCTGGAAATGTATAGAGTCAAAACAACCATCTCTTCTCATTTTTATCAAGTGCCAGGTTTTATACTGGTCACGTGGAAAATAGGGACAGCAGTGGCTTCTTCCCTGCTTGGGAACTTTACAAATTGTTACTCTCCTTTTTTTTCCTCACTTGGGGGTTACATTAAGTCTCTGGGGAAATCCAGTCTTCTTTGAAAATCAGACTGAGAAACTTCGTTCTAACGCACCAGCAACTCTTCCTTCTTTTTCTGAATGATTTCAGACCTTCCAAATCCCCTGGTGAGGACTTGAGATGAGGGGGGCAGAAAGTCATGTGTATGGCTTTTCCTTGGCAGACCCGGCCATTGAGGCCCACGGTGAGATACTCCAGGGGCAGCACGGTGCATGACCTCTGGAGTCAGAGGGGCTGGGATTGAGTTCCATCGCGGCTGCTTACCAGCTATCTGACTGTGACCTTGAACAAGCTGCTTACACTGTCTGGGCTCCAGGGTCCTCATCTATAAATTGGAATATTATCAGCATCCAGCTGACAGAATTACTGTAAGGGATGAAATTAGTTAACACATAAAACATTTAGAATACTGCCAGGCATATAGTAGGCATTCACATGTTTGGGGCTTATGAGAGTTACTTGTGGGTGGGCGAGGTGGCTCACGCCTGTAATCCCAGCACTTTCAGAGGCTGGGACAGGAGGATCATTTGAGCTCAGGAGTTCAAGACCAGCCTGAACAAGAGTGAGATCCTGTCTCTACAAAAATTAGCAAAATTAGCCAGGTGTGGTGGTGCACCTGTAGTCCCAGGTATCTCGGGGGACTGAGGCAGGAGGATCGCTTGAGCCCAGGAATTTGAGGTTGCTGTGAGCTATGATGATGCCACTGCACTCTAGACAGGGTTTCACAGTGAGACTCAGTCTCAAAAACAAAAAAAAAACAAACAAAAAAAAAAAACAAGGTACTTGCAAAGAGGTAGCACTCAGCGCCACCACGTACGGAAGATTCTTGTCCCATTTGACATGCTTAAAAGTTCATCCTCATTGCAGGGCCAAGCAGAAGCCAACTGACAGCTTCGTGGTGATGGGCGAATTTGTGCAAAGCACAGGAGGTGGGACTAGAAAGTTTCAAAGTCCTCTCCACTTCCACTTGTGGTGCTCAGGGCTGAGCCACGTGTTCTTACCCTGGTTAGCTGGGCTCCAGGGCTGGCTTTGTCTGCCCTGCACTCAGAGCCACTGACCAGTGTCACTTGCAGCTACTTCTCACATGCATGGCCATGATGGCATCCACTTCCTAGATGTCTGGTTTAACTCCATGAAGCAACGTAGTCTACGGGCTGGAAAACAACAGCAGCAGTGACGTTTCTCCTTCCGTGCACGCCCAGAGCAGAGCTTGCTGGTGTCCTTTGGGGGGTGAGAAGCTCCACATTTTGAGATGAAATCCCTACTTAGAAAACAACAAAACAAAGACTTAGAGCAAGTTGCACAGGAAGGAACTATGCATTTCTTGGTGCCAGGAGGCACAAAAGGGTAAAGTACAAAGTGTTTTGAAACATCCGACTCACAGGCACAGACCCACACTGTCTGCTGGGCCTTCATGCGCCCCAGCTGCCGGCACGTGGAAGACACTGTCACAGCACAGTGACAGCCCAGCTGCCGTGGCCTCGCAGCCACGTGGTGCCGGGTTCAAAGGCATTTCATTAAATGCCCCTTAACACGAAAACATGCTGTAATGGGAGGGGGTGGGTATTTTTTTTTTTAAGTACAAAACCAATGTGGTAACACTAGAGAAAGTTTTTTGAAAAAGAAGAAAAACATCCTGGGAAATATTACCGCTCATATAATTTCTATAATTTGTCTTTATTTTTATTCTTTCCCCTCATACTTGTACATTTTTACAGAGCTGTAACCAGCCTTTTTATTTAACATTATAACATGAGAATGTCCCCATGTTTCATCTTAGTCTTATCACTTAAAGTTTTTTTTTAAGCTACCGAATATTATAAGTACTCGCTGTATTTTAAATTAATCATCATTTGTTTTTGAACTTTTAAGTTGCTACTGGTTTTGCATTGTAGTGATTTGCATAGTTTTAGCTTTTTCTTGTTTTTCTTTTCTTTAATCATTTACTTGCAGTAAGTAGGATTACTGAGTTAAGAAGATGAACGTTTTTATGGACTCAATTTGTCTTTTACTTAATGCTTTTTCAATTAAATGTAGAAGACTGACTACATGCATGTATCTCCTCTTTCTCTTGAGGTCCCACTAAGGTGGCAGACAGAAAAGAGCACAGGACGTATTTGCAAGGCCCACGGTAGTGACCACACGGAGTGGGCAGGCCACAGCTGGAGAGACTGCCTTGCCAGTCCCCGGGAGCAGGTGCAGACGGAGCAGGGCCAGCTGAGCCCTCTCCACCAAGGCACCAAGCACATGAAAAAGCTGCCGGGCACCCTGCGGCCCTGCCAGAAGACAGATGGATACCATCGAGTGTACCCTGGTCAGTGTCACTTGGAGCAGAAGTCCCCAGAAACCCCAAATCCCTGACCTTCAATGCATGAAATATAATGGCATGGTGGTTGGTGTTTAAGCCACGAAATTTTACTATGCAGCAACAAACAACTAAAACAGAAAAGAAAAACATAAAAGAGACCATAGAAAACCATGAAAATGAGAAAGAGAAGTGATTACGAATTCTAGGAAAAGTAGAACATTTAAAAAGAAAAAAAAAAAAGGTAATTGTAGAACATTACTCAGCCACTTCTGAGTGTGCCATAGTCTACCTAAACTCTCTCTGACGTTGAATGCTTTTCGTTTTCTTGTGTTATAAACAATGTTTCAATGGCTAGCCACGTACGTGCTGCTGGGGGCCAGGACAACACCCCCAAATATGGCACTTGGCATTTGAGAAAACCGCAAAAGTGGGAAGGGCCCTCTCACCTTTTCTTCACCCCTTCTCGGTGGACCCAGGTCATAAAACCTGGCCAACCTTCCTCTAGGCTAGGACAAGGCCCCATTAACGTCCTTATCTCTGAAAACACAGGGACACAGAGGAATCCGAACAAACAGGCCGAGTTCTCCTCTTTTATTACCACTAGCTCATTCCCCCTTTCTCTAGCCGTATTACCTCATGACTGTCCACTCTGGATCAAACCTAAGCACAAAAATACCCAGTTTCCCTTCATTTATGAAAGTGCCTGCATCTTGTAAAACTTGTATTAAATAATTTTGCATGCTTTTTTTCTTGTTAATCTGTCTTTTGTTACCAGGGCATCAGCCACGAAACTTGCCATGGGTGAGAAAAGATATAATTTTTTTCTTCCTAGGACAGATTCCTGGAGGTGGACTTGCTGGGCCAGGCTGTTTGAGGGTTTTTTTTTTTTTTTTTTTTTAAATAAGGTTCTTGATACACTGTCAGGTTGTTTTCGGGGAGGGCCGCCCAACTCACACCCCTGCATGCTGAGAGGCTCACGTCCGCTCCTTGAGCGGGCGGTTTTCACCTGGGTGCCCTGGCACCATAGACCCCGCAACCCCCATCCTCCCCACTTTGGATTGCTTGGTTCTTCCTGCCCACTGTATTTTTCCAGGGCCTTTCATTTTTTATCAAGTTCCCAATAACCCACCTCTCTTCTTCCTTTCCCAAATGCATTTTCCCAGGAGTCCAAACCCAGCCCTTAAATTAGCTAGCTATACTATTTTAGGCAAATGACTTAAATTCACTAGAACCCAGCACCCTCATTTGCAAAGGGAGAGGATTTATGACATCATCTCTAAAGTCCTCTTAGTTCTGGCTTTATTTATAATATTGAACAATTGGAAATAACCTAAATGTTCAACAGATGCTAGACACATCACAATATATCCAGATGATGGAATACCATGGAGTAATTGTTTAACGATGTATTTTTATTTCATTGCAAGGGAACTGACTCGTGATATGATGCTATTAATACATGAAATCAACATGACACTGTATGATTCCCAATTTATACATACAAATTTTGATGTATAAAATTAAAAAGGAACATAACACAAGGCTAGCAGTGGTGCCTCATATGATTATACTATTGGTAATATACAGTCAGAAAAATGCATTTTCTTTCATTGTGAAAATCGGATACTGAAGCAGGATCGGCGTATGCTTCTAGGCTTCTGTGTAGCCTCCCCTGATCCCCAGGCAGGATCAGAGCCCTTGTCCTGGCTCCGTGTCTAGAACAAACTTTCATTTCAGCAACTTTACCTTGCATTGCAGTTGCCGGCCAGTACATCTGCTTCCCACTGAATCCTGAGCCCACCGATGGTGGAGTCCTTGTCTTGTTTGCTGATGCGTCTGTACCATGAAGCGTGGGACTTAGAACACTCCAGACACATGTTGGTGGAACATTTAATAAATCGCTTCGTGAAACAATTTCTGTTGAAACTATAATTCTGAAGCTCGATATTACCTGCCTCTTTTCAGTTTCTAAGGTAAATAATATGAGCACCTCAGCTAACATTTTCTCCTAAATACTTTGTCTACACCTGAGGTAAATTGCCACCACGTGCTGCCTGGGGGTGTGGACTGGAAAATTCCCTTGGGAAAGATGAAGGCATCAGATAGCCACACCCAGGGCATCAGTTGTTCGTGCGTCTGTCTCCCGTTGCCGGGGTTCCTTGCTCACCATGCAACTTTCAAGTTGTCATCTGGCTTCTGGTGGGAATGTCAAAACAGAGGAAATGTGGTCTGGGCTGGAGGGCATGAGTAATGATCCCTCTGGCAGTTATATTTTTCATGGTAAATTAATGAATTGGCAAATTTTTGTTAGCTCAGCCTTTTTGAATTCAATTAACTTTGGGACACTGAGAATTTGGGATCTGCAAGGCTGAGGATGACATTTTGGACTTCAGTGACCCAAATGGGGAACTGCCACCCTTGGGACATGCTTTATTTTTGTGACACCGTCTACTTCCCCTGCCCCGACAGTGGGGAATCAGAGCACTCCTTGTCAGCACTGCTCTCGAGAGGACATAGAAGATGGGAGGGAAGCTCCTTATAGGACTTGGGACACAGTTGAAGAGCTGTGGGCATGTCTTCAGGTCTTGGTGCAACAAAGTTTTGTCAGACATGCCTAGGAGAAGACCAGGTTAAATAGTGCAATGATTCATTGTACAGTCCTCCCTCCTCAGTATACGTGGGGGATTGGTTCTGGGACCCCCAAGTATACCAAAATCCATGCAGACTCAAGTCCTGCAGCTGGCCCTGCAGAACCCACCTATAGGAGAAGCCAGCCCTCCATATATGCAGGTTTGTGATCTTCGTACGAGTGGAACCTCGCAGTTCAAACCAGTGCTGGTCAAAGATCAACTGTAGCTATGCATTAGTGTAAAAGATACTAAATTGTACTTAGCCATTTGTATTTCTTACATTCCTACTCTCTAAATTGTATTTTGTGTGTATTTGTAACAAATCTAATTAATACTTTTGTTTAGCTATTTTAAATACATCTTATTGTTTTTGTGGAAAAGGCTTTTGCAGTCAGTAAGAGCGTGCCGCTCTGTTAATGGTTCACCATTTCTTCTACCCCTCTTCTCATCATGGAAGTGTCCTCCCACGGCCAGTGTAATGTCTGGCTGCTGCTATTATACCTGCTTTTTAAATTGGTCTCTGAGATTAGGGGCTCTTCAATGCCTCTGATCCGCAAACCTTTCTTGGCCTCAGTGTAGCCTTCTCTGGCACCCCAGGCAGAACTACACCAAAGGTTATCGTCGTAAAAAGCAAATAGAATTGTGGCGCTCCATGCACTAAAAATTTCCTTTGGCTCTCTGTGAGTATTGGATAAAGTCCAAATTCCCGGGCTAGTATAAAAGACTGTTCACAATTTGACACCTTTCCCGACCACAGAGCCCCTGTCCTCATCACACTGAGGCCCTTAAATTCCTCAGAAATAGCTTCCTGCCTCATCGCAATTCTGTGCCTTTGCACCCCCTCTTACTTCTGCTTCTCCTGTCTCTTTGGAAATTTTGTTTGCATCCTTCAAAACCAAGATGATCCATCACGTCAGCAAGCACAATTTCTTGCTCCTTCCTTTGGGTTTTCACAGTCCTTTAAACAAATCTATTCTCCGACAATTACCTCCGGTATTATAAATATCTGTTTGCACATGTTTGTCTCTTACTAGACTGTGAACTTCTCGAGAGCAGAGAGCTGTCATTCATCTCCGTACAGCCAGTGCTTAACACAGTGTCTGACTCATCATAGATCCCTAATTCATGTTTATTGAATTTATTAATTAAGCCATAACCAAGGCATCACCATCCATTTAATTGCAAATGAAGTCCCAGAGATGAAATTAACAGCCTCATTTCTATCAGCCTCGCTGATAAAGTGGTGACAAACACTGAGTGTTTCACACAATGCCACCCAATGCAGGGCAGAGCAAAGCATCCAAGGGCATTGGCCCTGCCCTTGAGGAGCTTACGGTATAGTTGGAAAGATAAGATTTACATTCACAAAACAAGCTGAGGACAAAATTAAGAATGTTTAGGTGCTATGTTTGCTGTAGGAGGCATCTGAAGTGTTTGGGACTTGAGGTCAGAAGAAACGGGAGCAGCTCCCTCCCTGTCATCCCACCATCCCTCCCGGCAGTGGGCAGTGTGGTTGGAAGGTGGAGTCACTTGGAATCCAGCGTGGTGTGGGAGGGGGACAAGACGTTGCACTTAGTATGTTCAGAAAGGTTTCTACATGAAGTTGGATCAAGGTTACTCTGGAGAAAAATGCGGTTTGGGATTGGCAAAGAAGAAGGCTGGGAGAAAGGCATTCTAGAAAGGTGAAAGAACGTAGAGAAATGATAAATACTGGGCTCGAGAAGTGTGCCCAATCTGAACCAAATCTTTAGGTACCAACCACAATTGTTCGAAAGAGTCTTTTGTACTGCATAGCCAGAGAGCAACAATAAAAATAATTATTTCCTTCTCTTTGGCCTCAGCATTTACACAATGTTTATGTATCCCTGAAACAGTCAGTCCTTACAACAAGTCTATTTGGTAGACTGAGTCTTTCTCAACCTTATCACACCATGCCCCACCCTAGGTGAAGGCAGAAACCCTTGTGCAGAGGACACCCTCTAAAGCAGCAGTCCCCAACCTTTTTGGCACCAGGGACCAGTTTCATGGAAGACAATTTTTCCACGGATGGGGGCAGGAGGTGGAGCTCAGGTGGTGATGCGAGCGATGGGGAATGGCTGTAAGTACAGATGCAGCTTCCCTTGCCCACCCGCCTGCCGCTCGCCTCCTGCCGTGCACCCCCCACCCTTCCTAAGTTTCATGGGGGACAATTTTTCCAGTGACCCAGTTGGGGGGGCAGTGGAGCTCTGCAGCCTGGTCCCTAACAGGACCAGTATCTGTTCGGGAGTTGGGACCACAGCTCTAAAGGCACTAAAGCCCTCCAGGAACCTTGACATGGCACGTTTACATGCTACTCTGTTAATTTGTTTATTCTTGAGGAAAGTCGGAGCCATGTCTTATCTCTTCCCAGCACCTGAAACAAAACAGGAGCGAGGAAATGTTTGCTGCAGGAGTAATTGGATGCATGGATGGAATACAACACATGGCCATTCCACTTGCCATTCTCCTTGTCTCTGTCCCGTGTCTCATTCTCAAGCTGAGTTCACAGGCTACTCAACAGGCCCCTAGCAGTGAATCCCAAGATTCAAACCCACCTCAGAATCCCCAGTCCACCAACCATCGAATGGACAGGGTGGCCCAGGATCCAGCTGGACCCACCCTTCCTCCAGGCTGGGAGTTACTGGAGACTGGATAATAAGGATAACAGAGCCTTGAGCCTGGCCTGGTGTGCCTGCCAGAGCGCAGCCGCAGATGCAACCCAGCAGCCCCGGCTCTGCTGATAACAAAGGCTTCCTGAGCAATGGCCCTTCAAAGCAACAAATCAAGACAGACAGCCTGCCAAAAACACGCCGACCCAGCAGACTCTGAATCCCTTGCCCGCCATGAAACAGCCCTCCCAGCCCATCCATCACTTAGACAACTCAAATTAGATGGTACGAACATCAAGGAAGCAGAGTCTGCCTTTGTGGGTACTGGAAAGCTCCCTGATTCCTTGGACAGCCTCACCCCAGGTAACCCCCTCTCCCCACCTCTCTGAGCCAGAGAAACAAATACCCTCATCTGCCTGTCAGATTTCTCTTCGTCCTTCAAGACTCCGCTCCGAGGCCACCTCCTCTGTGATGCCTTTACCCATCTCTGAACATCACATCGTTAGGTCAAGAGTAGGTTTTGTTGTTGTTGTGGGCAAGAGTCTCAGCACCATCCATGTTCTGATCTTCCAGTCAGTCACTTCTTCCCAAAAGAGAGACACACAAGGGGCAGCTATGAGGGAAACAAAGGACCCTTTTGCACGCAACGCTCCAATGCAGGGCTCTCCAAAAGAGCAGAACTGGATGGCAGAACTTGGCTGGAAACCCAAGTTGAGCTTCTGTGTCCTCCTAAAGCCAGAATCGGAGCTCTGGGGACTTAGCGCCTCAGACTGCGCCAGCGGTGACTGTTCAGGACTGTGGGAGAGACGTGGGCCTGGCCCGAGGAGGGGGGCTCTGAGTTCACACATCAATCCCACCCTATGGAAGGGCTAGTGTCTTAACTTGTTTTCGTTGCTGTCAAAAAATACCACAGACTGGATCATTTATAAACAATAGAAGTTTATTTCTCATGGTTCTGGAGATGGGGAAGTCGAAGATCAAGGTGCCAGCAGGACTGGTGTTTGGCAAGGGTTGCTCTCTGCTTCCAAGGGGGTGCCTTGTTGCTGCAGCCTTGGGAGGGGATGAACGCTGAGTCTTCACATGGCAGAAGAGCAGAACAGCAACAGAGGACGAGGGGACAGAACTTGCCCCTTTATCATGGCACCAACCCCACTGGTGAGGGTGGAGCTCTCCTGGCCTAATCGCCTCATCAAGGTCCCACCTCTTTTTTTTTTTTTTTTTTTTTTGAGACAGAGTCTTGCTTTGTTGCCCAGGCTAGAGTGAGTGCCATGGCGTCAGCCTAGCTCACAGCAACCTCAAACTCCTGGGCTTAAGCGATCCTACTGCCTCAGCCTCCCGAGTAGCTGGGACTACAGGCATGTGCCACCATGCCCGGCTAATTTTTTTCTATATATATTTTAGTTGGCCAGATAATTTTTTTCTATTTTTAGTAGAGACGGGGTCTCGCTCTTGCTCAGGCTGGTCTCGAACTCCTGACCTTGAGCGATCCACCCGCCTCGGCCTCCCAGAGTGCTAGGATTACTGGCGTGAGCCACCTCGCCCGGCCAAGGTCCCACCTCTTAATACTTTTACAATGGCAGTTAAATTTGAACACAAATTTAGGAGGGGACAAACATTCAAACCATGGCAGGAGAGGGGCAAGGTGGATGTGGCGGCTGATACTGCCTGTCCTTTTCAAACCGAGTGGCCCCACTCACGCATAACTGTCACTCGGTTAATGGCTTGGACTCTGGCCAGTCGCATGAGCAAGGGGAAGGAGGGCCACTTTCCTTTCGAATGTGGCTTTGACCCTTTACCACTGGCCACGTTTCCATAGAATTAGATATTTACAGTGACGCTCCCACACTCAACACCCATGTTCTGATGTGGAACCCAAGAGCTGAGTTCCATTTTCAGGCACCACTTAGCAATTCCCTGTGTGCCTCCTCGCAGGAGGGTTATATCAGCAAGAGTTGAGATGTAAATGTTCCATTTCAATGAATCAAAAAATATCTAAATTCTTCTTCTATGGTGGGCTTCTGGGCCACAAGAACCAGCCCCTGCCACCCCAGGACAGGGTCGGGGGAAATGCTCAGGATGTGAGAAGCCTGTGGAGTGTCCCCAGGATGGAGCTGCAGCTGGTGGGGGAGGAAGGGCCAGACAGGTGAAGGGAAAAATAAAGAGGTCATGGCAGGAGGGGCTGGGGAGGTTAGAGGGAAGCAGACCCTGACATCCTTCCAATCAAGACTCTGGGGACTTAAGGGCGGCTCAATAGACAAGCATAAGGATGTTTGGACCATCCCTAGACTCCGTGAGTTCACAGTTATCTGGTGCTGAGATGACGTCCTTCCTAGTGACACACTGTCCCTGCACAGCTCCCTGCACAGTGCTGTAGCTGAGAACTCTGGGAAATTCCCCAGCTTTCCCATCCTCAATTATGGACCCTGGCTCCAACCTTGGCATTTCAGACTTAAGTTGACCTCTAGCATGACCCCTGTTTAAAGGTTTGGTCCAGACTGCCAACTCCATCAGAAGCTCTCTCAAGGGAGGGAAGTGTTAGGACAGACATGGTACGTTCACACATTGGACACCGTGTGGCAGACTGTTCAGCAGTTACGGGTCCGCCTTCTCTCTGCGGCGTAGGCAAGCGTTGTGTATTCCTGTGTCCATGTTAAGTCTGGCCACGTGACTGCCTTTGGCTTGTGAAATCTGAGCCACTGTGGCTTTCACAAAAGTGGAAGCATTCAATTGCCAGTGGTCAACTTCCCACTCCTTTCTTCCCCTATCAGAGAAAACTGAAGCATTGATTTAAGACAGAGGCATAATGTGATGGTGCGAAGTGGTTACATGGGGCAGAGCCCCCTGCCAAACCCATGGGGCGTGTAACATCAATGATAAATTGATTTTTGTTAGGTTAAGCCACTAAGATCGTGGTGGTGGTTGTTACTACCGCACAACATAACTTATCCTGACTGATACACTTTGCAAGCAGTAAAAAGCGTGGCTGTGAGGACTTTTTAACGGCATGTGCATTAGTTTCCAGGGGTTGCTGTAACAAAGCACTGCAGCTGGGGTGGCTTGGACAGCAGGGCTTTGCTGTCTCACGGTTCTGGAGGCTGGAAGTCCAAGATCAAGGTGTCAGCAGAGTTAGCTCCTCTTGAGGCTGTGAGGGAAAATCTGTCCCAGGTCTCTCACCCAGCTTCTGGGAATGTTCTGGCAATCTTTGGTGTTCCTTGGCTTGTAGAAGCATCAGCCCCATCCCCACCTTCATCTTCACATGGTATTTTTCCTGTGTGCGTATTTCATGTCTGTGTCCAACTTTCCTCCCCTTCTTTTTTCTCTCTTCTGGGGACGCTGTCTGGAGGCACTCGGGATGGTCCAGCGTTCGGCACTGGCTCTGCCACGATACAGCCTCTAACACAACCAGGCTGTCCTGCACCCCTGGTAATAGAATTGCTGACCTTTATACCCAGAAGGTTGGGAGAGCACCAGAATCTGCACGTGGTGTCTGCCCAGGCAGACTTCGGGGGGTTCGTGCGGTGAGACCTAAAGTTCTTGTGAGGTTGTCGAAAACAAAGAAACACATCAGCAGGGCCGGTGGCGGTTCCATGGGTGCTAAATGTGTTCGCGACAGGATCAAGCCTGCTCTCCTTACCGAGGAGCAGAAAGTCGTTGTGAAAGTGTCGAAGGCACAAGCACAGAGTCAGAAAGCTAAAGAAGAAAATGAAGCTTTTTTGGATAAAAATTAAAAGGCTTTAAAAAAAAAAAAACAAATTTCTCCCTTTTATAAGTACACCAGTCACGTTGGGTTAGGGGTCCATTCTATTCTAGTATGGCCTCATTTTAACTAATGACATCTGCAACAATCCTATGGCCAAATAAAGTCACATTCTGAGGTACTGAGAGTCACAACTTCAACATATGTTCAACATATGAATTTTTTCGGGGGACGCAACTTATCCATGACGGTATCAGAACATGGGAATATACTAATAACATGACATTAGGTTCAAAAAACAAATACAATGGAATGATTCTAAATATAACATACAAAATATATCTGATTTATGTACTAATATATATTATGAAATGTTTATCTATAAATAATATATGTTAGGCATAATTTTTAATAATATCGCTTTTTTCATCATTTTAATAATTTTTTCACAATGAATGTGTTATTTTTAACCAGTTTCTGCACTTGCTGCGTATCTGCGGCTCATGCCCACCTAAGTGGGCAAGTTGCTAAGGCTGCCGGTTCTCAAAGGCCTGAGTTTTGCCTTTTGTTTTCCTCGTGCAGAGTTGTCTCACATGGAGGGTATGTGAATGAATGATTTAGAATAAATGACTTAGATGAAGACTTTCTCCTTCTTACTGGTCAGAAAAGCTCAAAAAGTCTTCATCTTAGACTGGAGGCGGAGACAGTGTGTAAGAAAACATAACTTCCTGGGGGAGCCAAGGACAGACGAAAACAACCTGGACACAGGCAGTGACTGGAGACATCTAGGTGCCTTGGAAACCTTCCTGCCCTACCTCCTATCCACCCTTCAGGGATTCACTCAGATCCCACTGCTTCCATGAAGCCTTCCTTGACCCCTCCAATCTTCAGGGGTCTCCCTCTTGTTCTAACTCCTGTAGCACTTAGAGTCTGCACCAGTGGGTTCCCTGGGGGGGGGGGGGTCCTGAAGCCTACACCCCCCAACAGAAGTGCTTCATGAAGCATCTCATCTCAGAGGAGGGAAGATGTACAATGTCCCCTCCTGGCTTTGAGCAGAACAGCTAAGACAATTTATCCTATCTTGTGTGCTTCAGTATGCAAAGAGCAGGATCTGCTGCTATAACACAAATTCTTTTGACAGGCTTGGTATCTTCTGTCTCAGGTATTTTAGTTCAGAAGGACTGGAGACCAAGGTTTTGCCCCTACTGGGGTGGCTGGGTCTTCTGGCCTGTGAGGGAGAGGTAAACCATGGCCCATTGTGATGCGGCTGTCAGCCACAGGTTGCCATAGAGACAGCCACTCAAAAGTTCTGGCACCTGCACTGGGAGGCCCCTCCCGGCCCCACCTAAAGCAAGTGAGTTGCTGGAGACGGGCATCCTGTTCCTTCCCCTTCCCATTCAGAGACCTCAGTCGCCTTGATCATTTACCCAAACCCTTCTGACTCAGAGGCTGACCTCTGACTGCCATGGCAGTACTCAGTTAAAATGCTCTTTCTAATGCTAATGAAACCAAAGATCAGATGGCCTAGAACAATGCTAAACACTTTAAATACTTTATCCCCATTTTATAGATTAGAAAACTGAGGTATAGAAAGTCAAATCACACACCTAAATTCAGACTGCTGGTCGGCTCTGAAGCTCCCGCACTCAGCCACTCTGCTGTTCTGTGTCTGGCGCTGAGCTGGAGCTGACATCCCCGTAACTTCTACTCTCTGGTCCTCGTTCTTCCCCTGGCGCACTGCAGGATAAATGCCCTTCCATTCCATAGAGCCTGTCCTTGGACAGAATGTGTGCGACATCCTTCAGGGAACCGAAGTACCACGGGCAATTGTGAGGGACGCCGCTCAGAGGGCAGCCCGTGCCTCCCCTCGCCCTCCTCACCCCAGACTAAGCTTCTCTGTGTTCCCTTAAAACAAGTAAGACTTCCTGGTCATTATTCCCAACAAACAAATGCATCTATTTTAGCTTCTTTCCAGAAAAAGGCAGAAAATCCCTGATGGCTGCTCCTCCAGCCACCGCTCCATCCTGAGGCCAGCTGAGATGACATGTTCCTTCCTCACCACACCGTCAGCTTCACACCGCCCGGCGCCTACAGGGTGAGGGACAGCTCTCGGTGTCCTGGTCCCAGAAGTGGTGGCAGCAACGGTGACAACAGGTCATCATTCTTTGAGCAGACCATGGGAAGGCAATTGATTAAAGACAGGACACACCACTGGGCATTATCGTCTAAGCGTCAGGCGTGGGTTGAAGTCCCCAGAATCCTCCCTCTCCTTCTTCCCCGTGCCCTTGAAGAACAAAACCCACAATCATGTTTTTAATTGTGGTATTTAAAGTGATGACAGTGATTTGCTAACCCAGTTGGATCATTTTACAGGTGAGGAAACTGAGACTCAGGCAGATGAGACGATGTTGTCAGCCAGTAGCAGCACCAGGAGTCAAATTCAGGTCTGTCCGAATCCAAAGTTCACCCTCTTAGCCGCCACGCTCAGTCAGGCTGGTCTCTGGCATCGGCAGCACCTGACTTTGGGGAACCCGTAGAGTGGCCATAATGCAAGTACCTCAGGCAGTTATGACTATTACATGGGAAATACTATGTTATGTGCTGCGCATGGAGCGGACTCTCAGTCACAGGTAGGCAGTGTCACCAGCAGGGGCTAGGACTCACATCTCCAGTGGGCCCTTTGTCCCCTGCCACATCTGCCTCTCTGCTGCTCCTTGTCGCAACGGGTCAGGGGCGGTACTATCCTGGGAATAGCATGATGCACCACACAAGCTGGGCCCTCAGTGAGCCGTGACTCCGTGGAGACACGGAACAGCACCCGATTTACACACCTTCTCAGCGGAATTGCATGCAGCTGTTCGATTCCACTTTCGTGAAACACTTCACTCTCGTGCTTTCTGAGACAGCGATGTCTCTGTTTGCTTCCTAGGTGACCGTGAACTCCTTCCCAGCCCCCTTTGCTGGCTCTTTACTCCTTTCCAGATTGCTAAACATCGGTGGTCCCCCGGGATCTTCCCTCTGCTCTCCGGAGAGCTTTCCCAGGCAATCCCGTTGGATCTCATGACTTTAAGTATCAACTGGATGCAGATGCCCCTGACAATTTCCTCTTCAGCCCCATCCTTTCCCCTAAGCAACAAGCTCCAATATCCAACAACCTACATGGTGTCTCTAATTTGATGTTTCTGGGCTTCTTAAATTTCGCATTTCCCAAACTGAACTGTAATTCCTCCATCCCAAACCCATTTCTCTCCCCTTTGTCTACTGCACTTTATTTGCTACAATTAATTCACTCAAAGCGTATTTATTGAGCACCATCATTATTCCAAACAGTTATCCCAGGCAGCGAAGAACAACATGGAGAAGACAAAGTGGGGTGGTGGTACGTGACTTACCACTCCGTGTTCTCTCCGAGGCAGAGCTCAAGCTGGGTCTGCGACACCGACTGAGGCACAGGGGCGGGGCCTCCCCTTTCCATGCCACCTCCCACCTCATCCGCATATCCACGGCCCCACCTTCTCAGCTGGAGTCTTACAAAAGTCTTGTCATATTCAAAGGAGGACTGTCCACGTGGAGTAAGTTAGATGACAGCCTATATGTGTATCTACGTATGTCTATACCAGGGCACACCAGGTGTCACTTCTGCAGGACGGCTGTCCGGCGTCTGCTGGGCTCTCCTGGACACAGATGGGGGCAGCAGCGGAGCTTCTCCACAGTACTCGTGCCGATGGAAACCCAGGTCTGCAGGGCTTCCCCTGGCTTCCGTGTTGCTCCTGCGTCCTGGCAACATTCAGAGCTTCTTATGACACAAGGTGGAAGCTGGGAAGCTCCAGGTCTTCCTGTGTGGTCCCTCTAGGTGCTGTCCAGAACCCACCTTCTCTTTCCTCTCGCAGCCTGGCACTGGGGGCGAGAGAGAGAGGAGCGTTCCTTCAACACGGTCTGCTTGAAATCTGTTGCCGAAGCTCATGTCACCTCCCTTCCTCCTGAGACCTAACATTTGAAATCTCCAAAGCAAGACTTGGCCATTTTCCCCATCTTCTCCTGAGACAGCTACGTAGAATATCTAGTTGACTGAATGGTGAAGTTAAATCTGAGGAAAAAACACACTTAAATAGCATGTCAGAATCTCCCTGCCATGGTTGCTTTGCGGTGAGGAAGCCCCAACCTGTGAGGAATGGCTACACCTGTGAGTATAAAACCACTGGGTTTATGAAGAGTGCCCGTGCGCATAATCTCGCTTAATCATCATATGGACGCTGTGAATGAGCCACACTGAAATGATAGAAGCTGCACACAACCAGGGCTTGAATGCAGGTTTCCTGCTTAAGTTTAGTCCATTGTTCACTCCTGGGTGACAATCCTGGCATTGATGGCTACCAATTCCAAATGCCCAACCTTTGTCCATCTGGGTCTTCCTCAAATGGCCAAGTTAAGGCAATTTCCCCCCAGGCCCACCTGGACAAGCGTCATGGGCCATGGGGAGTCCCTGCCTCTTGGTCCCCTTGTCCTGGAGGTAAAGGTGTCTCGAAGCCTGGGCAGGAAGATGGGCCTTTAGAAAGGGTGGGACGACAGCAAGCAGACTCCCCGGTGACTTTGCTCGGGGGTGGGAGCGAGTTGGCTGCTTGAACTCTAAGGAACAGAGAACAAACGTGAGGCATTCAAGGCATGAGTGGCGTGAAGGATGGTGCTGGGTTTGTGGGTTTTTTTTAAATTTGTTTTTAATTAGGCATTTCCCAAGGGGGTGGAGGGAACCTGCACTGCTTCTAGGATCCTGAACTTCAACCCCATCTTCTGCAAGCCCTTTGAGGACACTGTTGGGGTCCATCCTTCTTACTAGGACTGAGAAGTGAAGGTGCTTCTGAGAAAGCTCATTCTTTCAAAAGCAGGAAAGGAGGGGGGCCCTTCAGCCGGCCTCCTCAGCCGTCTGCGGAGAGAGGCTGCTTATTAATCTTCCTGACTGCAGCGTGGCTGGGTGTAGGTGCAGGGGTTGGGGGAGCTGAAGCTTATATGATTTGGGGAGCTTGCTTCAGGAGAAAGAAGAAAATTTGATTAGAAAAGTAAATATTTATTTAGAATGAGAAAAAAAGTCAAAACAAATTACTAGAGCCTTGGGAATTCAGTAACCTTTCTTTTAAAATCTCTTCCGACAACCAGGAAAAAACAAGCTGAATTAGACATATTTCCTGATGGCAGCCTGGTATCTCTACCCATCCCGGGACACTCTGCAAACCCCAGAGACTCTCAGCATTATGAGGGTTTGGACAAGGGGACAAGGGTCAGGATTGGGGAAGGGCTCCCTGTGAGTGGGGGGTGGGGCTGAAACTTAAGCTTCATCAGCTGTGAGGGGAATCTGCTGGGGAAGGGGGGGGAAGTGGAGGGAGGCATTAGCGGTGGTGGGTGCAGGTGGATTGCAGGGGAGAGGGCACATCAGTGGGGTTAACGACCTTCCCTCCCACCTTGGCAGCATCTCTGGGCTGTGGGGAGGAAGCTGTGGTGGTGGCTTCTGCCCCACAGCTGATCACATACTGAGCAGTTGATTATCTCTGCTTAGCCCTCTGTGGACCCAGCAGCAGTCTGAGCAGGCCAAGGGCACTTTCTAGGTTCATGGTGCGTCCTCATCCCAGGCTTCAAGTGGTGGCCAGAGAAGGTTCCAGATTAGAGCACCTTAAGCTTGTCTTGTGCATGGATTCCTTTGGGAATATAGACTCTTTCCCCATTTTTGCAATAGAAACTTCCCTCCCAGTATTTCTGCTTCATCCTGGAGAGAATGGGGACTTCTGCTCCCTTTAACCATCTAGGACGGGGCCAGGTGAGGGGACTTTGTCTCTCTGCCAGCTCCACTTACCAGCTTCTCACAAAGGCAAGAGGAGTTGCACACCTTCTCTGGGTGTGTTTAGCGACTGTAAGGACAAGAACCAAGATCACTTCTTGCTTTTACTTCTGGTGCCCGGCATGGCAGGTCCCTGCAAGTCAAGCACACCTGGACACACCTAAGGCCCCGCCTGGCTTTCTGGGCTGGCTGGCCAGGCCCCGCACGCTCTTCCAGCATCTCCAGCTACACGTGGGAAGGTGAGGCAGACTGGCCGTCCTCGCTCATGTGGTTTATGGGATAAGTGCATTTGGTTTGTTCCACAGACCCAGACATTCTGTAAGATGAGGAAGACCTGTTCAGCTCCAGTCTTTTTTTTTTTTTCCCCTCTATTGAGTTTCTTATTTGACTATTTTTCTTATTTGACTATCTCTCCTTCAGTTGAGAATCCAAAAAGAAGGAGAAATTTGTGCCAGGATTCAGGTACCCTAAACACTCATGAGTGCATGCATGCAATTTTGCACATCACTTCAGGGGGATCACAGACCTTTCTAAGGAAACCAAGGGGACCCCCTAAAGAGCACTTAAACATGAAAGAGCCTGCAAAGCACCCAGGGATCTTGTTAGGATGCAGAGCCGGTTCAGGAGGTCTGAAGTGGGCTCGAGATCTGCATCTCTAACAAGCTCCCAGGTGACACCAGTGTTTCCAAACCAACATCCGGATCCTCCCTATTCAGAGGTGGCCCAGGGCCAGCAGTGCCAGCACCACCTGGGAGCTTCTTAGAAATGCAGAATCCCAGGGCCCCAGCCCCAACCTATGGAAACAGAAACCTTGGCCACCACTAGGTAGATGGCTAATTGCCTTCCCATGTGTTTTCCCCACCAGCTCCTCCAGGGTTATGGTATATAAGCAGTTACAGCTGCTCTGGGCAGGACTTAGTTAAATTAGGGGCTTGTCAAGTAGGAAAATCACTAATTTCCCCAAGGAGCCTCAGAGTTGCTGCTGGCAGCTGGTCCTCCTCTGTGAGTCGTTGGAGGCTGTAAACGGGACCTTGTGCAATGTTTGTGGAAGGTAATGTGGCTGAATTAATGATGATGCAGGAGCCTTCACAGAGGTGATTCTTGACTCCTTTAATTGCACCATTTCTCAACCTTAATGCTGCCTCCCTGCCACTTCTGAGTTATATATCCACACACGCACAGAGACACACACATCCTCGATTAATTCTCCCGCTCAAACTGATAAACTACCTAACACATAATTTACACTCATTTATCTTTACCCTAATCTAGCCAAACTCTTTTTCTTCTACTCTGTCAACCAGAGTGCTTGGAGAAAATTAGTCTTTAGACCGCCTCCCTCTATATATATACTTCATGTAAATTCTTTCAAAAGCTGCCTAAGGAAATCGGGGCTGATAAAGTTCTATTAATAGACTCATTTCTACATTTTTGACGTCAAACTGACGAAGGCTCTTTAACCCTCAGGATGGTTCATTATTGTACATGTTGAAAGTTGTATTTTGTTCCATCTCAAAACAAGTTGCCTTCAAACTGTCCCCTTCCGTGCCTCTCACTGTCACCCGCACCAGCCCGAACAATATGTCCTGCTTAAATGAGACATGCTGTTTTCTGCAGTCAGCATATCTCACCACTTCCCAGCCTGCCTCTTCTCCCTCTCTCTGACTGCTCCCCTGGCTCCTGGGCTACAGACGCCACGAGACCTCGGCCGTGTTACCTTGCCCAGAGGCAGCTCTCTCCCGCCTGCCCTCCTCAAGCACAAGGGGAAATGACCCACAGTTTTAATCTGCCTCAGTGGTCCCACCCATTTCGGCTTCTGCCACCTCCCTGGGTTCATGGACTTGGAGTCCTGCTTGCCCAGGCTCATGGGACCCTGTGGGACACATCCTACCCCAGCTAATTCCCAGGGTTGTGTCCACCTTTAAACCTGGACCTACATACCTGCTCCTTCAGACCCTCTTGAAACTCACCTCTGGCATCTAGATGGCTGCCTCAGTATTTGTCGGCGTCCAGCTGGCCTCCCCGTCTCTGTGCCCCTCCTCTCAGCCAGTCCTGCCCTGCTCATCAGAACCCAGACTCGAGCCTCCTCCTCCAGCTGAGCCGCCTGCAGGGACTTGGCCTAATCCCTTTTGATCCTGCCCAGGTGGAGCCAAATGGAGCCACGGGACATGGGGGACGCAAGGAGCCCTGCTCAGGCCCCCCAGCGAGGGCCTAGGAAACTAGCTGTGGCAAACCAGCAACTCCCTTGATTTGGGATTCGGGGTATGGATGTGGGAGGGAGTGAGGGACAATCTCTTTTCCATAAACAGCTCAGAGACTTAGTACAATGCTCAGTACAATGTTCCATATGAAGACAAAGTGAAGAACCAGCCCAAATATAGGGCCAAAGCAGGTGTGATTTTATGTTTTAGCCCTTACTCATTTTTATTGGACACAACCAAGCATGGTAACTTCCCAGACTTCTGGGAGTGTGGCCAGTCACAGGAGAGCATCAGCTGTCAGCTTGGGACTGTGTTAGGGGGTGTACTTGGGAGAAGGGGGTCAGGGGGGTTCCAGAAGAAGTTGGTGGAGGTCAATTTGTTCCCTTATAGAGCCCAACCTCACGGTCAGCTACTTCAACACTGCGTGCACAACTCCCATCGAGTTCCTCATCTCCGTGACCATAGCTCTGCTGAGCTCCTGCTCTGGGTAAGTTGCACAGTCCTATTTCTCCACTCCCTGGCTGCAGGGTCTCTCTGGAGAGTTACAGAACAGTCCTGGTGGCTCACCCACAGATCTCGACTACTGGATCTCAACGGGCACTTTAGTGGTCCCCATCAAGGCTTCCCTTCACCATCAGATGAGGGGCTCACTCCCCACGGTCCCCAAGCCCCTGACGCCATTCCCTCCCTCCCGCACATTCTCAGCTGACGGCCTCAGCTCCCCCTTTAGAAAGATGAAGTCATCTCAGGTAGGGCAGAGGGGGCAAGAGGAAGAATGCAAGTGAGAAAGAGTAAAAAAAAAAAACAAACAGTGAGGGAAGGGGACAGGCTGAGATGGGGAGGCTTTGGCCGCATGGAGGTGGATGAGAACCATTGTCCCATCTCATGGCCCGGATTAGGAGAGATGCCAGGGCTCTCCAGGCCAGCAGCTGCCAGATCCAGCCTGTGGGGCTCCCCAGCCCCTGCTAGCCCCCTCCCCTCCACTCCTGCCCTCCCCCACCCAGGGCTTTGGCTGGGAATGAAGAAGGGACCTGCTGTAGAAGCAGGCCTTTGCACACTGAAGGCACCTGCTGCCTCATTGGTTTTTATTTACAGGAATAACAAAGGATGCAAACTCTAAGGAAGCCAGGGAAGCCTGTGAGGAGTTCCTGGGATCTCTCATGACACACGGAGCCAAGAATTCAAGATCTGGTTTCAGAGCTAAGGAAGCTCAGGTGGTAGCCGAGCCCTCCCATCAGACAGGAAGGACAGGTGCACGAGTCTGAGGTGTCACCAGAGAGCCATTGGCCTGGCTGCCCATGAGACTGTAGCTTGTCTGGGAAAGCTGGGGGCCGGGCCGGGCACTGGAGAGTCTAAGCCCCAGGGGATGGTCTTGTTTGTTTCCCTGTGCCCTGCGGGTGAACAGTGCTGGGATCGGATACCGATGTCTTCTGAATGTGTTTACATTTTCAATCAGAACTGACATTTGCTTCTGGCCACACTTCATCACCTTTCCCCTCCCTTGTGCTCTCTTTTCTGGCTGTTTTCCTTTATCAGTCCAGCCAGAGAAACAGAAACCGTGCTAACCATTTCAAACATAGGGGCACCACTAGATGGAACATGTTACAAAAGCCCTGGAAGGGCTGAGAGAACCAGAAAGAGGAAAATGAGCTCCTGGAAACCAAGCGAGAAGGTTCCAGAGCCCAGCAGCACAGTGGTGGCTGGCACTGCTGGAGCCTGCGGCTGCTACTCAAAGGAATCACTGATGCGTTGTAGAAAGCAACAAGAGCCCACTGGAGGCTACATCTGCCTCCTGCTGCTGCTGCTGATGCTGCTGGAGGATCCGGGGCCATCTCTGGGTTGGCCACTTCCGGCCATCACCCACAGCAGCCACTGCTGGGACAGAGCCCGAGAGGGCAGGAATGGTGCTGAGGCCAAACAGGTGAGGACCGGCACATTCCGTCATTCCTCCTACCTCTGTCCTGCCTTCTTTTCATTCCTCTCCACTGCGCCTCCTTCCTTTCCCTCACTGCATGCAATTGGCCAGCATTCAATGAGCACCTGCCACGTGCCAGGAAGTATGCTAGAATTGGGGGACGAGGAGAGTGGATTCAGAAATATAAAAATAACCAGAGGTCCTCAAGGTGCTCACAGATCAGAAATACAGAAGCAGTTTGGCAGATCAAGAATGGCTTCTGTTTTTTGTTGTTTAATTTTATTAAAAGAAAATGCAGGTGTGGTCTCACTATGTTGCCCAGGCTGTTTTCAAACTCCTGACCTCAAGCGATTCTCCTGCCTCAGCCTCCCAAAGTGCTGGGATTACAGACGCGAGTCACCATGCCCCGCCGAGAACTGCTTCTGGAACTGGGTCCTTCCAAGTTCCCTCCCTCTTTCCCTTGCTTGGGTCCTTTTTGTTTAAAAATCTTCAGGTGACTCTTACCAGTGCGCTAGGTCAGTGGACACACATTGAGAATGTGTAACACGTGTTGGACTCTACTAGAAGCAGTAAGAGAAAAAAGGCACATTACGCAGAGCCTTTCCCCTGAGAACTTGATAAGCTAACGAGGGGATACTCACATATGAGATGGAGGGAACAGAATCTTGATGTGACAGTTGATGAGCTGGCTTCTTAGTGGCTGCCTGCAGGAGCAATGCATCCTAGGAGAGGAGAGCACAGCAAACCAAGCCAGGTGCACACATCTCGCCCTCCTGCTCCCTGCCCTGAGGCTGCCACCATCACCAGCCTCTGGGCTATAGAACTACCCAACAGTAGAGGACAGGAGGGCAAACAGAGTTCTAGTTCCTCCCCTTTCCACATAACCTTGGTCCAATGACCTTGGGTGAGTCATTTCACCATTTGGGGCCTCAGTTTGTGACAAAGGGATACTGACTCTATTCCTGGTTACAGGGCTCTGGAATAGATCAAACCCTGTGGTTCCATCCTGCTCTCAGATCCAGGACCCACAGCTCACCAGAGACATGGGGTAGGGGGGGTCTTTGATTTCCCTGGAGGAGAGTGGAATTCTCACCAGGACCAGCAGAAATGCTTGGTCCTTCCTCCCAACCCCCAACTCCCATCTATTTTGACCTGTCTGGGAGCTCCTGGGACACTTGGGGAGACCCCCAGGTTCATTCTTCTGGCTGGCTAGTATGCAGACCCCTGCCTGGCCTGTGATCCCCCAGGCTGGCCTCCACATCCGTGTGCAGGAAGCAAGCCCTCTGCAGCCTGGGCGAGGAAAGGCTGCCTGGCAGACACCCAGGGCAGAGGCCGACCTGGGGACAGGCTGCTCTGGGTCCCTTGCCTGCCTTCCTCAGGCCCTCTGCCCCTGCACAGCTCCTCCCTTGCTGCCCCCACAGCCTGTTTGTGCCCCTGAACACCTCTGGGCCCATCGGCTGTCCCCATAATGAACAGTGACAGCTCATCGCATTACCAGCTCGCCTCTCTGGCAGGGAGGTTAAAGGCGGGAGAGGCTCATTAGCATCTGCCTGGAAGGGGACCAGCAGTGCCGCTCTTCCTCCTCCCAGGGCGGTGCTCTTCCTCCCGGGCTCTGCTGTGGCGGATCTCAGCCCTGTATTGTGAGTGGTTGTGAAGAGGGTCCCGGTAATTTGTTGCTCAGCAGTAGTGACAGAAGGGAAGTATGCACATTATTTGCTCTTGAAAATGTGTAATGAATTGGGGCAGTCACCTCCGCTCACTAGAATTCCTAGATGCTTTGTCGCATATGAGAGGAAAGGTGGAGCCACCAGGAGCTTGGCTAGCACGCTGGGGTTTGTCCCTGGGCACATGAGGGTGAATGTCATCGTGATGGTGGTTGCCGTTGAAGAAAGATTGAGAACAATCCCGTGACGGTCCTCCTGCCATCATCTGCTGGCTGGGATAGGCAGAGACGTAGGTGGAATGTCATGACTCTTCTTAGAGGTCCAGAGTACAACAGCCGGCCCAGGGGATCCTCCAAAACAGGATGCCTTAAACATGCACGGCATATAAATCACCCCAGGAGCTTGAGATGCCGACTGATTCAGTAGGTCTGGAGTGAGGGGAAATTTCTTGAGGCGCCTGGAATGAAACCATTCCTGACTTCTTGAAATAAAATTCTGATGGTTGGATGCTTTCTTAGATGGTCTTTCTTTTCCTGGGGCTAATAACATGATGCTCCTAAACCCAGATCTCAA
Source organism: Eulemur rufifrons (assembly GCF_041146395.1). Taxonomy (NCBI): domain Eukaryota; kingdom Metazoa; phylum Chordata; class Mammalia; order Primates; family Lemuridae; genus Eulemur; species Eulemur rufifrons. Next base: position 6,605,011 of record NC_090991.1, read on the forward strand.
GAAACAAGGCCAGAGAGGACCCCAGTGGCCACAATGGGGGTTGCTTACACATGCACAGGTTCACACGCTGTTTTGGAATGACCAACCTACCCCGGACACGGCTACATCACACTTCTCCAGCGTTCACTGAGATCACAGAGGGATCAAAATTTATAGCTGAAGCAGACTCTAGAAAATGGTTACAATTCTGTTATTTTAGAGATGCTGAAACTAAGGCCCAAATGCTTAAATCACTGGCTTAGCCCCCAACACTGGGCCCGACCTGTCAATATTGGTTGACCTAATTAATAAAATGTCCAGTGTCATGTCTTATAAAGTCCATCAGAACAGGGACCTTTGTGTTGCTGTTTTTTCAAGCTTTTTACACTGGGAGCTGCAACCCCACATCCCTGGGGCCTAAATTTAAATCTTTTGTCTGTTAAAAAAAAAGTGGGTTATCTTTTCATTCTCTAGGTGGTGTCTTTTTATAAGTAGTTCTTAAACTTTAAGGTTGGCTAGTTTATCGACTTTTTTTGTCTTTATGCTCAGCCTTTTTGTGTCCTGTTTAAAAATTCTTTATCTACTCCAAGATAACAAAGATGTTTCCCCTGAAAAGCTTTAAGTTTTCCCTTTCGCATTTCAAAGAGCAATTTGAGTAGGTCTCCATGGCTGAGAGGTGATATCCCCTAAGAGGAGGAGCAAACGCCCAACATCAGACTGCCGGGGTTCCCACTACCTGTTTGACATCGGGCAGCCAAGGGGAGGGGGCTGGGTGTGGGCCTTGGGGAAGGTGGATGGCACTCGATTTTCCCAGAGAAGCCAGAAATCTAGAGTTTTAGGTGAAATTTTCAAATATTGGCAATGAATTCAGCTCGCAATTAAACTTGCAAGACAAGCTGTCCAGGCAGAGGTATCTACTTGCCTTCAGCCTCTGATCTTTACAAATGTCAGCAACTGAAAACTGACGGGAGCTCACGTGTCTGTTTGGATGTCAGGCTGCAGAGCCAGGGCTCAGGAAATACTCCCTGTCAGCTTAGTCGAAGGGGAGCTGCCTTTCTGAATAAAGAAGAGAAGCTCACTGAGAGTCAGGATGTAGGAGACGACTAGACTGCAGAGTTCTCTTTCCGTGGAACCTGAATAAGACGAAATGTTTGAAAGATTTCACTCAGCTTGGAACGTGCTTGGGAATCGCCTTCAGTAAGGGCGTCTGTGTCACTCCAGCTCGGAGACTGGAGATCTTTCTCGGCCTAACTGCTCACTTAACTTGACATCCACAAAAGGCTTCCAATATTTGCCCACACACTGGGTTAGAGCATCCAAGTGTGTTGCGACCTCAGGACAGGAGGATCAGGTACAAACTATGGTCCATCTGTCTGGCTACCAGATATTTTATAAATGTTTTATGGAAGAATAACGTGAATAGAGAAAAGAATAAGTATATAGGAATATGCCATAAAATGAAAACACATAAGAATACCATATAATGAATTTTCACGAACTGAACTGAACGTATTTGTATAACAAACACCCAGATTAAAAAACAATATGCCTGGCACTCTCATGATGCCTTTTCCAGTCACTAACCCCCTCTCCCACTAGGGAGACCACTATCCTGACCTCTAACAGCACAGGTTACCTTTCTCTGTGTGCGTGTGTGTGTATGTGTGTGTGTGTAGTGTTTGCCTTCTTTGCTCAATGTTCTTTGTAAGATTAATTCATCAGTATCGTCTCTGTGTTGCTATAGTGTGTCATTGCTATATAATGTTCCATTGTGTGTATACACCACTGTGTATTCATTTTACTCTTGATGGGTATTGGGTAGTTACCATTTGGGGACTGTTACAAATGATGCTGCTCTGAGATTTCCAGTGCATTTCCTTCTGGTAGATGTGTGTACACATTTATTTGGGATATACGCCTAGGAACAGAATTGCTGAGTCAGAGGTGCGCGCATCTTAAGCTCTAGCGAGTGCTGCCCAGCAGCTATCCAAAGGGATCGTATCAATTTCCACTCCCACCAGCAGCAGTTTACGAGACCTCTGGCTGCTCCACATCCTCACACGCGCTTATTAAAAAACAAAAGTTTTATTTAGTTTTTCATTTGGTGGTGGTGTAGTGTATCACATCACTGTTTTAATTTGCATTTTCCTGATTACTAATAAAGTTGAACACCTTTTTTTTTTGAAGTTTAATGACTGCTTGGATAATCTCTTCTGTGACCAGACTGTTCAAATATTTTGACCATTCAAAAAAAGTGAGTTGTCTTTTCATTCTCTAAATGGTGTCCTTTTTTTTTTTTTTTTTAACACATTGACTGCCACACTAGAAAAATAATTTTTTTCCTTGGGGCCACAGTGTTTTATTACAAAAATAGAATAAAAACTTCAAAAACAAAACAATCCTAATTTAATAAAAAATGTGTTATTTTTCATTGTTTTCTGTGTGTGAGTTTATATGCAACTTGAAAAATTGTTCTCTCGGCTCCCAAGGTGAAGAGACATATGAATTACATATGCTTCACGAGGCCCTGGGCTCAAAACTAGCATGAGTTAAATACAACTCACAGGGCAGTGCATGTGTTAGAATAGTGTCTCTTGATAAGTGGAAGTTCTTGACTTCAATGTTGACCAGTGTGTCAACCTTTTTTGTCATTATGCTTAGCCCTTTTGTGTCCTGTTTAAAAATCATTATCTACTCCAAGGTAACAAAGATATTTTCCCCGAAAAGTTTTAAGTTTAACATTTCACATTCCAAATAGAAATTTGAGGTGGCTTCCTATCATCCTCTAGCGATATTTTCCCCCAGGCTCAGCGAATCTACAGCATGGCTGAGGGGCAAGTACCCAAAATCAGACGGCCAGGGACATCCAACTACCAGCTGTTTGACATTAGGCCATCGCTTAACCTCTGAGTGCCACAGTGTCATTGGGGTGATAGTTTTGCCTTCCTCATCATTTTGCTGCGAGGACTAATTCTGTTAATACATACACAAGGCTGAGAACAGTACCTGGTACAAAATGAACATTCCCTAAGAGTTAGTTACAAGGCTCTGTTATTATTATTGGGCTGATTTTAACAAGCTATGAGGGAGAAAATGAGGGAAGAAAAGAGAAAGGAGTGAGAGATCAGCATGTGGCCAATATTGGGAAGGATTGAGGGAAAGGATCGGAAGCCACATGTCCCCACCCATCTCTTACGTACACAGGTTTATGGTCATAGACTGTCAGAGGCTGAAAGCCTGAAGGTTCCGAGATGTTTACTCTGGGAATACAGAGTGACGGCCAGCAAACACCCTGGTCACAGTGACCCCCTTCCCTGTGGCTGGGGCGAGCAGGCCACAGTTCCTCTCATTATTTTACACAGCGAATGGAATTAAGGCGGTTAATATGAACAGTAGCTGCGCTTTGGGGTAGACTCGGCTCTGCTGACAGTCCAGCCATTCCGTTGCCTGTCCCAGCTTCCCGAGTCAGAGCCCCACCTGGGGGAAGCCGTCCAGGTACGTCTGACACAGACCAGCGATCCTCACACTTGCATGTGTATCAGAATGCCCTGGAGGTCTACCCACCCGGTTTCTGATTCAGTAGGTCTGGGCCTGGGCCCGAGAGATCTCAAGTCTGACAAGTTCCCAGGTGACGCTGAGTCCACTTGTCTAGGGACTGTTCTTTGAAAACCACTGACTGAAGCCAGGGGTTGGCAAACTACACCCCGGGGGCCAGCCAATCTGGCCCGCTCCCAGTCTGTGCATGGCCCGCCAGCTAAGAATAGTTTTCACATTTTTATATGGTTAAAAAAAGAAGAATATTTAGTGACACATTAAAATTACATGAAATTCAAATGTCAGTGTCTGTAAGTAAAGCTTAATTGGAACACAGCCACGCGCACTCATTTCTGTATTGTCTACAGCTGCTTTTGTGCTACAACAGCAGAGCTGAATAGCTGTGACAGAGGACGCCGTGACGCCCAAGAATATTTACTTTTGTCTCTTTCTGTCTTTTTTGCATTAGACATGCCAATCAACGTGGCACCATAAACCCCTTCTGAGAAGGCCTTTCCTACAGCTGCTTGTTGAGGCCAATGGCTCCAGAAAGTTCCTGACAGGTGTCCACGTTCCGTGCCACGTGTGTCTGACTTGACTGCCGCTAGACACGGGATCGAAGACCCGGTCAGTGATGGGGTCTCTCAGCAAGGCGAGCTGGGTTCACCTCGGTGGGGATTTTTACTAGACATGTGGGTAGGAAATTACGCAGTGCTGTTGGGAGCCAAAGTAAAACCAGAAACGCAAACCGACTGCCCTGTGGCAGCGGGGAGCTGAGTTAACAGCAAGCACGAGGGTAGAGATCAGAAAACCCGGTCGCCAAGCCACTTAGTGCCTTGAAACTCGTGTCTGCCTCCTGGGCCAGGGTCTCAGATTCCTGTGAGGTTCCTGGCCCCGGCTGAGTCCTGCCAGTGGACAGGGGCGGAGGGTCTGTCCCTCGGCACCGAGAGTAGAGCATCTCTCCGTGGACAGATGCTCCGGCCTCACTGGGATGTGGAGGCTTCTTCCCCTGCACACGGCACACTCGTGTCTACCTGGGCTGCTCTCTCCCGCTCCCTCCTTCCCCACCGCGCCTAAATCTTCCTCTTCAAGACCTCACGTAAAGGGAACCTTCCCAGCTGAGTCTCAGTGGGTTCTCCTGCTCTTCCTGAGCGGTTAACCCACCTTTTCCCCAGACCCAGCTCCCTGCAACTGGCGGCCCCTGGCCTTTCACGCTGCCTTGTGTCCATTACAGGTCTGACGAGGGACTTGACTCAGGCATCTTTTTTCATCCCCATCAATCCCAGCACAGGCCTTGCACATGGCCAAAGAGTAATGTGAGGAGATCACAGCAGGTGGGGCCAACCTGCTCTGACGTTTCCCCTCTCCTACCCGCCACGGCTCTTGGACAGCTCGGAAGACCGAGGCCTGGAGAAGTGATGAGATTTGACAACTTCAGCTGAACTCCAGTCTGGGACAAGAAGGATCCGATGTCCCCGGTGGGTCTCCTTCACACTTCTAAATCCCTTCTCCACACTTCAGCTGAGGGGACCTGAGTTAATTTCAAGGGCTTTCAATGACCATTTGCAATTAACTGTACGGGAAATATCTCCAGTCAATTAGTGTTGGCACATTTCCAGGGCTTCCAGGGCTGTCGCCAACCTGCTCAGGAGCAATCAGACTTAATTATTTTGCTGTCTTTTGTTTTTTTTTAAAAAAATGTTAATCTCATTTGTAAGGGTTTCTGTAAATGATTAGGTAAGCGGAGACTTTTAATTTGAATGAGGCAAATTCAGACAAAGCAACTGTATTTTACAAACAACTGGAAGGAAGGCTTGAAAAACCTCAGTTGAGTCTGTAGTTAGCATAGGACCTGCATTTCCTCCCAAAATGACTAGAATCATCCTTTCCTGGAACAGACACTTGGACAGCCCTGGAGGGAAACTCACTTTTTTGTTTGTTTTTCGTCTGACAGAGCATGGAAGAGGAAGTAGGGAGGGAGGGTGTTTTGTTTGGGTTCAGACCCAACAATAAAGTCATGGAATTCAACCCAACGGCCCTTTAATAGCATAACCAATGGCTGCTTAGGGAGGAGGGAAGGTGCAGCCCTGAATTTCAGAAATGAGTTTCGTGGAAGATGAGCAGGTGTTTGGCGTGAGTGGCTGCAGTCTCTGCCTGCTTGGCCACCCATGCTCCCTGTGGGAACAGCGTCCTTATTTTCTCTAGGAGTCAGTCCCCTGCCATTCTCAGTCCTTGCCATTCGAGGGGAGGACGAGCCCCCACCAGCCAGTTCTGGGCTTGGGGAGCTGCCAACTGCCCTGCATCGTCTGGCCACAGTTGTTGGCTTGGGATAGAAAAATGACCTAGGCCGGGCCAGGGGGAAGCAAGCGTGGGACGCTTTCCGAGCTGCTGTCTTTCTGCTGCGGGTGCCATGTTGTAAAAATGAGTATCTGGTCCTGTCAACAGCTATGTTGCCACTTCATGAGAAGAGTCAGTTTCATGAGAATGAAGGAAAAACAAAGGAGAGCAGGGTGGGGGGATGGGGGAGGATAAAGAGATTGAATTCTGATGCCAGCAGTTGAGTTGATACCTCTATCAAGTGACATCTTGACTTTGCATTTATTTGGCTAATAATTCACCTTTTTCCACCCAATCCAATTTAACCTGTGTCACAACTCAAGGAGTCATTACAAATAGAGTACTAGAAACAAAAAATTTTTAAGGTCAAAGATGATGATGTAACTATTTATTGTCAGCCAGGTGCAAGCAGTAAAACCTAAATTTCAACAGAAGCTCCCCTGAGAGCCTGAGCGGTAAATCAAGGTAGGATTAATCTTACAGAAGGAATAACCTCGTTTCACCTCTGTCCCTTCATGGCATGGCCCTGGGGCACCTGTAGTCCTTTTCCTTAGAATCCTCAGGAGTTTGAGCAATGGCCTCCCAGCAGCTTCCCTCTCAAGTTCTTCTCGGGTTACAAGCCCAGAGATGACCCGGTGGCGTCTTGGCTTCCTGCTCGCAGCACAGAGGGCACTGGGCTGGGACCCCCGAGATCTTGCCCTGTTCTGCCGACACCGGCTGTGTGTCTCAGGCCAGCTCATCGCTGCCCCTCCGGTTGCCCTGCAGCAAGGTGGCCAGGCCAGCTCTGGCATGGTTTCCAGGGGTCCAGTCTGTGACGCCAGCTTCTCCCTGTGTGAGCCCCCCTCAAGGCCTCCTTTGAGTCCTTGTGTTGTTCTTGCTCCGTCTTGGGGGTCTCACACTCCTGACTCAAGCAAGATCCCAAACAGCCCTCCCCACCACAGCCTGGCCCCACACGTGGACGGAGACCAGAGCTGGCGTGTGCTCCTGGGCTCGGGCAACGTGGATGGAGAAGGGCCTGGGTGGGAGGTTTCGTACCTGTTACTGTTGACATTCATCACAAAGCTGAAAAGAAAGCAAGAAAAGAAACCCTCGGTGTGAGTTTGAAGAAAGGAGAACAAGCAAAGAGCCAGTCACAGGTGCGTCCCTCTGGGCTGATGCAGCCTGGCTTTAACTGGGGCGGAGCTGAACTGTCAGCCTTCGAGTGTGTCCTGCGGGGCTGAGGAGGATGCTGTGCGCTTGGTGGGCTGGGTTCTGGGGCATCTGTCAGCCCCACTCTATGCCCCGCCGCTGGCCGGGAGCACCTCCTGGGTCCTGCCCAGCACACGAGGGAGTCGATAAGCATTGAAATGTCATGCTTCCGGAGCCATTCGTCGTGGTGAATGCTGTCGCTCAATAACTGTCCACAGAGGGCAACAAGATCTCTCCTGCAGGACTCTTGGCCACCACTTCCTCTCTTGACCCTCCCACTGGTATCGGCACAGGACCTCTCACCTCTCCCATTTTCACATTAGATAGGAAGGGACGAGGGCCCGCTTCCAAGCTTGAAGCAAAGGGTGTTTATTTGTTTAATTTCTGGAGAGCTGAGCACACAGGAGCTAGCTTCTTAACTGTGTGGTTGTCACTGGTACTGTCTCCCAAACGTTTCTAATTTTCCCCACATCTGGAGCAGGGCAGGATTGCACTTCCTGGCCCCTTGTAGATAGAATACATCCAAATGACCAGTCTGACCAATGCGCTGGGAACACAACTGATGTGTGTTGCTCTTTCGAGTGGTGCACCTAACTGTAGATCTGAGACCCTCTGGACCTGCCTTCTCCTTCTGGTATGGTGACCCCAAAGGTTCCAAGTGGTGGCTTCTCCATCAGCCTGAGTCCTTGAGTGACTCCAATGACCTGAGTCCTCCGCCATCTTCAGTTGACATGTAGCATGAGCAAGAAATCCACTGTTATTGTTTGAACCTGCTGCAATTTGGGAGTCATTTGTTAATGCAGCGTAAACCTAACCTATTCTGATTGACACTGGCTGCAAAGCACTGAGATATTTGAGGGAAAGGGGCAGATGCCCAGTGATCCTCTCCCCTGCCCTAGGCATCTAAAGAAAATCATACAAACTTTGCAGCAGGAATAAAATTTGCCCTTTTGGCTCAGTGTGGCTGTTTCTGCAGCACTGGAGAGATTTCTGGTTATATCTCCAGGAGAGTCTTTGCACACGGGGGAAGGGGGCGTCTTCCTGGGCCCATTGGTGTCTCTTCCCAAGCACAGTGGACTTTGGGGTGCTTCTGCTCCCAGGTCAGAAAGCACAGAGGAAGTTGTGAATGTTGTCTCAGGGCCCAAGCGGAGATGTGACTGCTGTTTCATTTACTCATCCTGGAAATGCATGTAGAAAAGGTGTCAGGCTTGGGAAAGTGACGTATGGTGGGGCAGTGTCTGCAGTGTTGGCCCAGAGGGTTTGAATGAGGACACGAGGTTGCCCCATGTTCCTCCAGGGAGCAGCTTCAGTCTCCAAGTCCTTGTTTATGCCGTAATCAGGAGGCTGAGCCTGGGGCAGCTGCAAGAGGGAAGTAGGCATGTGTTCTGGGGATGGGGAAGGGTTCAATGGGGAGGCAGGATATCACCCCAAGTTTGGTGGGAGAGGCTGCCCAGGGCACTGCATCAGAGACACAAGAGGAAGGAAAGTGCCAACAAATGGTAGAGGCTGGTCCTTCTCTGGTTGTCACAATCTGGTCCCTGGCAGGGAGTGTCCTAAGGGCCACTTGTGGGGGTGAAAGCATAGCTTCTTGCCTCCAGCATGGAAGGTATTAGGACTCGTGTTCCTGGTCCAGCTCTGTGTCCAAATTGCTCTGAAGATGCACAGGACTGACAAGGGGAGTGGATCACTGACTTCTGCATCGCAGGACTCCCAACCTGGCCTCCAAGAACCCTCTTCACGGAGCCTTCACAGCTGCTGTTGGGCTCTCAAGCTTCATTTCCAGCAGGGCTGCAGGTTGAGCCTTTTAAGGTTCAATGTCAAAATCTGGGGGAAAAGGCAGGAAGTATAGCTTTCTCCTTTCATCTGGGGGTGGAGGAGGGGGCTCAGGGCAAGGGCAGAAGCCATTTATCTGGCAGGAGCTGTCATTATTTTTAATATTAGGGGAGCCACAGTGTCATCTGCTGGTTGTTCAGGAACAGCGTATCCTTGTTCAGGTGCTTTCTGAGTCACATCCCTACCTGCACCTGTCTGCATCCCCTCACCTGCCTGGTTCACGATCGACATTGCCAAAGGGGAGGCTTCTGGACAGGTGAGATGGCATGGAAAATATTCCTATTTCCAGGTAGGTTGGCTCTGAACATCCTGAAGGGCTAAGGGTTCTCCAGGGGGTACATCTCTCCTTCTTCCTTGTCACATGTCCCACCAGCAGGGACTACACTGGGGAGTCATCACTGGCTCACTTATCTAGAGTCCTGGGTTTGCTTCCCAGCCCCGACCCTGGGCCCCTTGGAATTCTGAGCAGGCTCCCAAGTTAGTGCTCTCATCCTAGCAGCACCAGTCTGCGTTCTTTTTGTGGCCACACCTTTCACTTGCAGAACTCTTTAAGCTCTCATGTCCGTTATTGCATTCGCTTCTCACAGGCTATTCACAAACTGCAAAATGAGTTTCCGTAGTGTACAGACGGGATTTGCAGTTCTTTTCCCACCGCCAGGAAAACCAAAACCATTTACGCAAATATTCAGTTAAGGACAGCGTGGGTTTATAGTACACACAATAGGGTCATATTTTCATTCTTCTCCATCTCTTCTTTCTCCTTCTGCTTCTCCGTAATGTGCCTTACCCTTGCAGGACGGCTTTCTCCTGACGACATGCATTCCCACTTCAGGGGCTCTGCCATCCCAGGAAGTGTTTAAGCCCAATATCCTTATTGTTTGTTCTTGTTTTACTCTCTTTTCTTTCATCAAGGCACTGTAAATCCTTTTGTTTTGTTTTGCTTTGTTTTTAATTGCAATTGCTTTTTTCCTTCCTGGTCTGCCCTCCCCCTGAATCTTTTTCAACTTGTTCCAAAATCCACCTAACACTTTCAGGTAGCCAGCGTTTCCCTGTGGATGCCCCTTTGGGTCCCACAGGTGTTTCCTTCCTTAACCTCCTTAAATAGAATTAGGTGCTCATTCACCTGCACTTCAACGCGTGCGCACCGATCACCTGCTGGGCTGGACACAGCTCTAGGCACTGGAGACGAAGCGACGAGAGAGGTGTAGTTCCTGTCCTGTCGTCTTACACAGGGGAGACCAACAAAGATGTAAATAATTGAGAATCATTATCTCAGATAGCGATGCATGCTCTGAAGAGAACTAAAGCAGAGTAAGGTGACAAGGAGCGATGGTGTTTTCTACAAGTGGTTGGGGCGGCCTCTGCGGATGTGATGCAGAAGCAGAGACCCACACGACGTGAGGAGAGCCCAAGGGTGGGGCGGGGGGCGCTTGGTAAGTTCAAGGAGCAGCAACCAGGCCAGTGTGGCTGTGACTAGGGGACGGGGGCGGCAGGTGGGGCGGGAGAGCAGGGCTGGGGGTCTTCTGGGTCACAGTCAGACTTTGGAGTTGAGCCAAGTAGGACGAAACGCACTGCAGAGTGACGAGCAGTGGTGACGTAATCCTGTTCGTGGTTCAGATGGTCACTCCGACCTCTGAGTGAGGAATGGAGAGCACACAGGGGTGGACACAAGGTGTCCATTCAGGAGGCCACTGCAGAATCCAAGAAAGATAAGGTCCACTGGACAGGATGGAGCCAGCGGCGAACAGGAGAAGGGACTGGATTTGAGATCCCCTTGAAGATAGAGCCGGCAGTTCCTGCTCACAGACTGCACTTGGGCACGAGAGGAGGGGTACTGTGGGCCGCCCCTGTGCCCGTGGTCTCCCTGAAACTGGTGGACGGTGTCAGCATGAACGAGGTGGGGAAACCAGTGGAGCAACGGATGGCAGGAAACTAAAGGTTCAGGTTTAAACAACTTATGCTTGAAAGATAAATGGAGATGTGGAAGAAATTGACCGGACAATAAATGGACATACGCGGCCCGAAATACGGACCAGGGAGCCAGAATGTTTAAAGCCACGGGACGGCATGGGACCACCAGGGAGTGTGTGAGGAGGGAGCCATTCAGGGACTTAGCCTTAGGGATCTTCAAATTGTAAAGGCTAAGGAGAAAGGTGGGACTCAGCAGAGAAGATTTAGAAGCAGTGGCCAGTGATATACGAGGGTAATGGCTCCCAGAAGCCAAGCGAGGACAATATTTCAAGGAGGGCTTGACAAATGATGCCAACTCCTTTGCATCTTAGAGAGAAACCACAAGGCACAAAACCGGCTCTCCGTTTTGTAGATAGGGAAACTGGTACTGAGAGAGGTGAGGAGGCCGGCCTCGAGGGACACAGACTGCTGGAGACAGAGCCAAGCTTGGAGGCACATACTAGCGCCCTTTCCCTGAAATCTCCGTGTCTGCATCCCCAGGAGCGGGGGGGTGGGGGGTCAGTCCAGAGACAGCCAGGGCTGAGGAGCAGAGCCGGTGCAATTCTGCTCTTCTGGTGGCCTAAGCAAGGACTTTAGCATCCTTCGAAGAGGGACAGAGAGTTGGGTGCTGGTGCCCTCTCCCTTGCTGGACTGTCTTTCAGAAGGCAGAGGACAATGCCGTCATGGGGTGAGAAGGCTTTACTATGTAAGCAAGAATTTTCACCTTCCCAAAGGGTGCAGGGCTGGCCTTCGAAGCCATCACAGCCGGACTAAATTGTGGCCGAGCAGAATGAAGTTCCCTCTGCACCATCATCCAACCTGCTGCGCTAGTCAGGGATGCGGAAAACTTTGCTCTCCCCCCGCCACCCACCTTGGACCCCGCACAAAGTCTTGCCAGTTTTACCTCCTGAGTCTCTCTCAAGCTAAATCATGTCTTTCCGCCTGCATTGCTACTGCCGGGATCCAAGCCACCATCGGCCTTGGCTGGATGAAGACCAGACTCCACAGCGTGCTGCACACCCCGCCCCTGCTCCTTATGACCTAAACCGGAACATCATTCTCTCACAAGACTTTCTCTGATCACCTGGTCCGTCCTGGGTTCCTTTGCTACCTGCTCTCCTAGAGCCATATTCCTTCCCTCCACAGCACTTACCTCGGTTTGTGATTATAAACTTCCCCCTGTGGTGGCTGGGCTGCTATCTGTCCTCACCACTGGACATCAAGCCTCATGACCTGTCTGGTTTTGCTTCCCACTGTATCCCAGCCCCACCTCAGCGCTGCCACGTGCAAGAAGAACAGAGTGAAGGGGGCTGGTAGAGCCACAATGAGCTCATTCAGAGAGGAAATGAAGAACATGTAGTTGTCACATGGGGACCCACTGCCCTTGGTGATCTGGGTGCAATTGTGAGTTTTGTTCTCCTCCCAAAGCTCTTCTGCTAGTCCTAGCCTAGGTTCCTCCCACGCTCCAATAACTTCACCTGCAGATGCTGTCTCTGTTTGCCCTTCCTCCCCATCATCATGAATCTCAGCTCCCTTTGAGGTCTGCACAAGAAATCCACTGCCGCCAACCACACTGTATATTTCAATAAAAGGTGGGGCTCAGGGGGAGGAGTCAGCTCAAGACAGCCCTGCTGTCTTCACAGTTTCCCACTTCCATTCTTCCCCATCCCTTCCTGCACTGCCTCTCCTCTCTGCCCACCTCCAGAGAACTCCAGATTCTCCCTTTTGTATGCCGAGCACCTCCCTGTTCCTTTGCAGCCTTGATGTCACTCAGCACTCAGAACAAATGATGGTCTCAGCTTCTACCCCCAAACTTACATGCACAAACCCATAAAGAACCTGACCTGAGAAAAAAGCTCTTCCCTTCAGTAGGCTATGAAATCCTTAAAGAACATTCAGAATTATAACGGGGAAAAGATGCCATCCACCACACAGTCATGAAGAGGAGCCTACTACACAGGGATGGCAGGATCTAGGATGCTTTAATAAAAACAATGCTAGAGCTAGTTCTTAGCCTCTTCTGGGATATCACACTGGTGTGGCTTTAATGAAAACATGGACCCTTATTAGAACCATCTGGGGGGTTTAAACAACTAAGGTAGCCCAGGCCATGCTCATCATTGGGGATTCTGGTTCAATTGGCTTGAGTAGGGCCTGTCAGAGTGTTTGCAAGGCCACCAGGTGTCTAACGTGCAGCCAGGTCCAAGGACTTCTGATGGAACATCCCTTTCCTTTTAGACATGAGAAAATTGAGGCTCAGAGAGCAATCTGCAGCTCAGCAGACATCCTGTTACTTATAATTCTATCTTTAAATAATTTAACATCTTACAGTTTGTCCTTTTAAATCTCAGAATGACCATTCTTGGATTCTCTATTAACCTCCCAAATGACAGGACATCTTTGAATTTTGTCTTTCAGGGAGGAGAGACGATATGATACTTTTTACGTCCTGGCATATAAATGTTTTGCATTGCATTCTCACTGGGATGGCTGCTTAGGTGACATTAACGCAGAACTTCTGGACTGCAGTGTGCATGTGAATCACTTGGGGACTTGTTAAACACAGTCTGACTGAGAAGGTCTGGGTGGAGGTTGAGATCTACATTTCCATTTCTAACATGCTCCCGGGTGATGCTAATGCTGCCGATCCACGGACCACAGTTTGAGTAGCAAGAGTGAAGTGGAGGGTTAAGGTTTCTGTTTTCCCACCAGACTTTCTGCCTCACTTTGTCAAGTGCCTTTACAGAATTTGCCTTCTTACCCTTCCATGAGAACTCCATCCTTAACTGCAGAGATTGCTAAGAGGTTATTGGAGTCCTATTTTCCCCTAAGGTTACACTAAGAAGCATGAAAGTAGGAGCAGCCAGGGGACATCATGCCTGTTCTATGGTGAGACTGTCTGCTGAAGCCAAGCAGAACCAAGGAGAGAGGTGTATACAAAGTTCTGATGGCTGATGTCATCACTCGAGCCTCTGAATTTAACTCGAACTAAAGATTGATCACGGAACTTATTAGTCATCTCAGTTAATAAATTTCTCTTTTTTTCACTTAGGCTGGTCTGTGTTACAAAACCCTAATGAGGAACTGGCTAAGTTGAGGTGGTTTCCAAGGTGATGAGGATGCTCCAAGTCTTGGTTGGAAATTTGTCAGTATTTATCATGCAACAGTGAAGCAACTAGTTAAGTCAACACCTGTAGAGCTGAAGCTATTTCTGTCTTAGGACTTGGTCCAAGTGCCTATTGAAACTGGTGCTTAGAAAAATGACAGAATGTTGAAGTATACTAGCTTTTTTCTTTCTTTCTTTCTTTGGTAAACGAGTAAATATTCTCCATTAAAAAATCAAATCTTAGTTGCTGCTATCTGTCTGAAAGCAAGAAAGGAGAGTATCATAAGACTGTGGTCCGCTGCAGTCAGCTATATGAGATGGTAGCCCGTCAGGTCAGCATGAAAAACTCTTTGCATCAAACTCAAATTAATGCAAGGTAGGACAGGGAGATGAGAAATTATATTAATTATCTGTTATTGCGTAACAAATTACCGTAAAACTTAGCAGCTTAAAACAACAAACACTGATTACCTCCCAGTGTCTGGGAGCGTAGGAATTCCAGTAGAACTCAGATGAGTGAGCGCCTCAGACTCAGAGTCTCTGCTCACAAGGCTACACTCAAGGTGTGGGCTAGAGCTGTGGTCTCACCCGAAGACTGCCCTTGGGGTGCAGGGGATATTTGCTTCCAAGCTGTCCCATGTGGCTGGCAGACTTCTTCCACCATTAGGCAGGAAGCCTTTCTCTTTCCCTCCTGCAGTAGCAGTTACGGTCCAGTGACCACTGAAGTCAATTCCCCTCCTCTTTTCTAAATCAGAGTCACTATTGTGTTAATCCTATTTGCTCGCTCTCATTGTAACATTAAGCCTGTCAAAAGTGGCCAAATCTATCATGGAGCCTTAAGTTGCATGAGTTTGGGGACCCACATATGACCTTGAATGAGAGGGATGCACATCTTCCAGAGATAATGGATTTGTAGGTGGATGTATTCATAGTCACCAGATGAAATACTGGGTTGTCTTCCTTCACGGAAAAGGTTTGTGGGGTTTTGATTATATCTTGGATTGTAGCATCACGTCAATTGAGAATATTTTGTGGAAATGAATATAAAGGAACAAGAGTACTGGAATTTGAGGTCATAGGACAGAATATAGTGGAGCTTGGCAGCTTTGGATGTGGCTTTTCTGGCATGATTTCCCATCTCCTTTTCCCCAGTCCTTTCTGGGAGTTTTCTCCCATCCTATGGGGTAGCTGTGCAACTGCCAGTCTGACTCCTTTACTCCTCCTCTGGGCTTCTGTCCCTCGAGATGGGAAGTATCTTAACTAACATGAGTACATATGAAATATTTTGGGCTCATCCTTTTTCCTCCATACAATTTTTTGATTACCTTTGTCATTTAATGTTACAGAGCAGTGGTCCCCAACCTTTTTGGCACCAGGGACCAGTTTCATGGAAGACAAATTTTCTACGAACAGAGGTTGAGGGGAAAGGTGGGGCTCGGGCAGTAATTCGAGCGATGGATGGGGAGCGGCTGTAAATACAGATGAAGGTTCGCTGGCTTGCCGGCTGCTCACTTCCTGCTGTGCGTGCCTGCACCCGCACTAAGTTCATGGAAGACAACTGTTCCGTGGACCCGGGGGGTGGGGCAGGGGAGGAGTGCAGGTGGGGAGCTAGGGGGTTTCGGTGGAACTCTGCAGCCTGGTCCCTAATAGGCCATGGCTTGGTACAGGTCCATGGCCTGGAGGGTTGAGGACTGCAGTTACAGAGGATAATCTTGAAGTTAATCTGTTTTTATAAAATAGGAAAGGAGGCAACTTGTTAAATCTTAGTTTAACCTCAAGTTCAAGGTATATCTCTATCTAATAGGAACTCTAGTATTCATGGAAGCCCTTTGATCCACAGGTTGAGGTCTTCAGTTTAAAGGTAGCTTTATCTGCTTCTGCTTGATTTCCCCTAAGCTCTCCATCAAATACACCGTCACTGTGTATTTTGGGTCTCTCTTCTCTGTTGTGTATTTGTAGCTTTGCCCCTTTCATGAATTTATTTTTCCTTTTCCTCTTGGTTTTCAGTGAGTTCCTCAAAACTGTCCTCCACATTGCTGATGTGATTTTTTGCATTGTTGATTCTTTTCTTCACTCTTTTTAAACCTTTTTTTAAAAAAAATCTCTTTTCACATGTTTAATAGTCACATTCTCTGCTTATCTCATCTAGTTCCCTTTTCATAACTCCCTCTTAGCAGCTGCCTTTTGATCTCACTCTGTTGTCTTTTGTTTTAATATTGTTGACAATACATGACAAATGTCTAAAATTTATGTCTGCTTCCTGCAGTAAATCTTTTTTTTAAAAAAGAATGCTCTTCTATTGCTATG
This sequence comes from Eulemur rufifrons, assembly GCF_041146395.1. Lineage (NCBI taxonomy): Eukaryota > Metazoa > Chordata > Mammalia > Primates > Lemuridae > Eulemur > Eulemur rufifrons. The sequence goes on from NC_090991.1 coordinate 6,621,245, forward strand.
TAAGGATTATACTATCCATCTGTATTTAGAATCTCTTCATAAATCTCATATTATTTTGTTTCTGTTTTTTTCATATTTGAACAATAAAGCGTCTATCTGTGTCTAGAATTTTTCCCCAAAATGGATGAGTGGATTCTTCTGAGATCATTTCATCGGGGCCTTAAGCTTGAGAGTGGTCTGAGTGAGGCAGGGAACTGGCAGGTACTGCTCTGGGCATCGCCCTGGCCATAGCTTTGGGTATTACCAGTTTCAGATTACCCTGATCAAAGCAGGATGGAGGCTTGCAAGTTTCAACCAGTTAGAACCAAGATGGTGGAGAAATAGGGGGTGTCACCCTGATTCCAAGAAAACACCACCCCTTCCATGAATATTCTTTCCTTGCTTAGCCTATAATTAAGCAATTGCTTAAATAGAAAGGTGACAGGAACCAGGCGGCCAGTTTCTCTGCTGCAAGGAGAGCTTGCCTCTGCTCTGTCTGTGGAGTAGACTTTCTATAGTTTCTGAATAAATCTCGCTTTCACTTTATCCTGTTGGCTCGCCCCTGAATTCTTTTTTGTTCAAAGCCAAGGACCTGCTTGGACTTCATGTAGCTCCCAGCACCGGGAGTCACTTTCCTACGCCATGAGGACTAGAGAGAGATCTAGAGTCATGGAGCAAAAAAGCAATTTCAGGAATGGGTAGTGTCTTTTCTGTGACAAAGCCACTGCGCTCGGCACCCATCCTGGTTGTCAAGTGTCCCTGTTCCTGGTTGTAGGATGATGAGGTGTGTACTGTGGCCCCCAGCCCATTGTTGGGTGCAGCTGCCCATGTCCTGGTCCACCAGTGTCATTGTCCTTGGCCTTCCCTCTGCCCCTTCTGGTCCTGCTGCCCTCCACCCCTACAATTGCCATCAATAGTCTCACACTGGACACACAGAGCTTCCCAGTGTTTACCAAATTTTTATTTGTTACATATTAACCCACACATATGACATGGCTCACAAATGACCCTTTGTGTGTTAACCCAGTTCCCTTTCCTATGCCTGGAATGTATCAATACATGCTCCTTACCCTTGCAACTTCTACTCCTCTTGAACACCTGGCCCAGTGGTCCTCTTCCGTGGCAAGCACTTTTGGATTTCTCCAGCCAGAACTATTTCTCCTATTGTCCTTTAAACATATCTCTACTTCAGCATTTCATAAGCTGTGTCTTAATTGCTTTTTCTTCCGTCTCCTCAGGTAGCACATGAGTTCTAAGTTGTCAAGGATGTGTTTTATTCGTCTCCATTATCCCTGATTTGTTCTTGGCATCTAACAGACTGCTCAGTAAATGTTTATAAATGAGCTAATTGAGTGGGAGACTTGAGCACCAGAAAACAATACCTTCAGCCTTAAGGCACTTCCTTTATCTTGGGTTTGGGGGTCTGTGTGGAAGCTCAGTTTTGACTGAATGTTAGATTTGCAATTCTCTTATGCACATCTGTCTGTGATGACTGTGTATCTTGTCTGTGACAATCCCCCTGGCTTGCAAAACTGTGGCACAGCCCACAACTCCAAACACATTGTCTTTCACCCCTCACGGGTACACAGTGTTTGCAACCGTCTCCTTCCTGTCCTCGATTCTTCAAAAACAAGCCACGCTAACTGTTAATTGGAAGAGGCCTTTAACTCTGAGAAGAAGATGACCCATTTTCTCAGGCTCTTGTTGCTATAAATCACACTACCTCTATAGTGAGATGCTTGTCTTTCTTTCCTGACAAAAATGCAGAATTAGATATGCCAAGACCTTTCTGCTAGGTATATTTTATTTTCAATATTTCAACCAAATGTCAAAGAGACAGGAGAATGTCTTGCCCTTAAGGAAAGTCTGTCTAATGGTTTGAAGGAGTGTTTGAGATGAGGCCAGGTGCTAATCCTATTCTAGTTTTCCCTGGAATGGAGTGGTGTGCTCAGGAGCTATCAGATGATGGGGACGGTGATGCCATTACATCTTCAGATGCAGAAAGTACCTTCAAAACACAAGAGGTTACATTTTTTTTTGTCCAAATCTGTGGATTTTTTCTTTCTTTTTTGCAGATTTATTGTGGTATAATTGTTATATAAAAACCTGCACACATTTATATTACAGAATTTGATAAATTTAGACATGTATACACCTATGAAAACATGACCCATGATTGAAATAATGTACATGGACATGTACAAATCTTGTGGGCAAATCTTAAGCTCTTCATAGGTTTCATTTTCTCTGTTACCATAACTGTCCATATTGGGGTGATTTTTGTTTCTCTGGATCCTGACGCTGGTTAGGATGCAGCACTCACACTGTGTGTGTTGAGCCAAGGGGATTTCATCCCTGGTGGTTCTGTCCTTTCTCTCGGAACCACAGTTCTCCGAGCAGCTGAGCCTCCTTTCAAAACCCTTGCAGATTCCTGCCATCCCATTCCGACCACGGCTCCATGTGGATGGAAGTGAGTGTTTCTACCACCTCTTCTCTGCCACTGAGTCACTCCCATGGCTTCGTGACCCTTGGCACATGCCAGTGCCAAATCCTGCCTTCTTCTCAGTTATATTTCCTCCGCTGATCAGCCAGCGGTGACTGTAGGGTCTTCAGTTTTCAGCTAGCATGCTAGCGGGATTCTAGAGGTGCTCTTGCCCTAACATAAGATTTCTCATCTTCTGATATCCACTAGGATGGGAAGCCTTGCATGCCTGGAAAGCAAAGGGAAAAAATGGTAGTTTGGATGATGCTGGACCATGATCTAGGTTTAATCTGAGAGCATAACTGAAAGCACCTTAACTCAGATTAGAAAGTTGTCACTCACCCCGCTCCCCCGAAAAGGGATAATTCATTTCGATTTTCCCTGACAGAATATTGGAAGTTAAGCAAGAATCACAGAGTCTCTAAATTACCTTGGGATCACTTGTTTGATAAATAGGACACAGTCATTTCTCCATGGGACTGTAAAACTTGTTTATAATACTGTTTGAAACAAGCAGGTCATCCCCTGGGGCTTGGAAATCTTTTTGCCATGGGCAGACTCTCACAGGTGTGATAATTATAACGTGATTCACTCTGTGTTTTGTTTCTGTGGCGTGTTCACTGTCTGATTTGGCAAAGGCTGGAAGAGGCAACAGGACTGAGTGAAGTTTGGGAGAACTAGATGTATTTATAGATGAGGGTGGTTATTGAGAGAGAGAGACAGAGAGAGGGGTATGTTTTTGTTTTGGCTATTATTGCTGCATAACAAACTACTCAAAACTTAGTGACACAAAACAACTGTTACATCGTGCTCACAGATTCTGTGGCCTGTCCCTAGAAGGAATGGCTTGTCTTTGTTCCAGGAAGTTTGGGACTCAGCTGGGAAGATTCCATAGCTAGGGGCTAGAATCATCTGGTGCTGTCTTCATTTACATGTGTGGCACTTACGTGTGGCTGTAAACTAGGACTTTAGCTGGGACTATCTCAACTGGAATACCTGCACAGCCTGAACCTTCTCACAACACGAAAGCCTCAGGATAGTCAAGCTTCTTATATGGGACTCACGGCTTCAAACATGAATGTTCCAATGAACAAGGTGCCAGTTGCATTGATTTTTGCGACATCGCTTTGGAAAACACAAAACAACTCTTCTGCTGTACTCTCTTGGTCACAGCTGTAACATGCCTGTCAGGATTCAAGGGGAGGGGACACAAGCCCCACCCCTTAATGAGAGGAGTGTCAAAAAATTGGGGGGACATGTTTTTAAGTCATCACAGTTTTACAGTTCACCTCGTCTACCCTACCCTTGTAACTGCATGGACCAATCTGGTTTATCTTTTGTGTAACAGAGTTGTAAGTTGTTTTTTGGTGGCCATGGACCTCCAGGTTGAAGGTCACATAACCTGAGCATGCCCAGAAGAACCATGTGTGCAATCACTACGTGTTTGGACCCAGGAGTGGGGACTGAGTTAAGAAGTAGACATCATGTGGCAGGATGCAGGATCCAGGATCCAATCAGATCAAGTGCTGGTGTCATCCCATGGCAAGATCAAATCAGAGTATGTTTCCTGGCATCACCCCATTGCCAGATCCAATCAGATCATGCCTCATTATCCTGTGAGTATAAAACCTGCTCCAACCCAAGCTCAGGAAGACAGATTTGAGTCCCACTCCTGTCTCCTTGTTTTGGCCACCTGACAGTAAACCTTTCTCATGCCCAAATCTTTACTTTGGTGTTTAGTTTTCCAAATGAACCCCATTTGTTTCAGTTACACTCTAAATTCTTAAAAGATTCCTCCAGGGATCTTATCATATATTTTTATTTCACTACTGAATGAACCTCAATATATCACAATAAGTATTAATAGATGTTGAATAAATAAATGAGTGAATTCACATAAGGTGATCTGAACCTTTTAGGTGAAATAATACTAAAATGTTGGGAGGAATTGAATTTTTGCATGGCAAAGTATACAGAAAAATGCAATATGCTCAGCAAGAAAAGAATAAAAGATCAAGGAGGACAGTATAAAACATAATCAGTTTTTCCCATGAGAATGTGAACCCCATGAAGTTTGAGACACAGTCTGTCTTTTACTCTTCTCTATCCAAACCTTGGATAGTGCCTGGCTTGTAGGAAGTACTGACTAAATACTTTTGAACTGATGAAAAAAATTAACCTTAGTCTGAGTCTACCCCCAAACTCCTATGAGCTCAGGAACAGGAGTGAAGACATAACTAGAGGTGATAAACCCAAAGAAGAGAGAGACTGATGTGTTTATGAGAGGACATGATAGCTGCCTGTGGGTAGGGAAACAATTTCTAAGCACAGGTGTTAAAGACTTGATCTGTGATGCTCCGAGTGGGAGGAACTAGGACCAATGGTGAAGTGGGTATGAACTAATATAAAATCTTAAGGCTCCCCCCACTGGCTGACTGAATGGACCCCCTCTTGGCCAAGGGGATACACTAAAACTGAGTTGCTGGCCATGAGAAGGGAGGTCAGACACGCCTCATCATGCCCCCACCTCTTCTTGTACCTAGCCATTGTAACTCATTAACAGGCCTAAGGCTATTCAGCACAAACCTGTACAAACCTGTAATTGGTTAATTTCTTTAAACAATTACAAAGCAAAGAGTCTTTAAACCCAGCTATAACCTGTAAGTCCCCCTGCATTGAGATGTCCCACCTTTTTGGGCCAAACCAATGTATGCCTTCCATGTACTGATTTATGACTTTACATGTAACTCCTGTCTCCCTGAAATGTATAAAACCAAATTGTAACCCAATCATAGCCAGTCCACTTGCTCAAGGCTTCTTGGGTGTGGCTTCAGGCCATGTCCTCAAATTTGGCTCAGAATAAACCTCTTTAAACTATTTTACAGAGTTTGGTTTCTTTTCCGTTGACATGGGTTTTGTGTTCACTTTGGAAAAAGCTACCCTATCAGAGAATGGACTATAAATGCTCCCACACTGTTTAAGCATCGTATAAAATACTTGGTCTGCATCAGGTTCAAAGACTCACAAAGTAGAAAAGATGGTGGTTCAATCCTTACTGAAGCAGACCCTTAATATAAACAGCAAATCAATGTTTGAAGCAATCTAGAAATCTTATCAATTTTGGCTCAATTTAATGAAAGATTTAAACTTCCAAATCATAGAAAATAAAGCCTCTGGGGGAGATGTGTTAACAAAAATTACTCTTTATTTTTGGTATTGCAACAGGGGGTTGCTTCTAAAACTTCTTAAGAGTTTAGGACCAGATCGGAACAGCATGAGTGGCAATACTGGAATGTTCACAATCTCCATTAGAGGACGGGGGCACGGTTGGGGAGAAAGTTCCAAATCTAATGGTTCTTATAGCGTGGCTTCCGGATCAGCAGCACCAACATCACGTGGGAATTGGTTAGAAATGAAAAGTCTTGAGCTCCTCCCCAGAAATACTGAACTAGAAACTCAAAAGTAGGGCCCAGAAATCTGTGTTTTAGCAGGAAATCCAGGTGATTCTGATACAGGCTAAAGTTTGAAAACCACCGAATTAGATCATTTTTAAGCCCCCTTCTAACTCTAAGACCCTACTTCATTAATATAAATTCCACAAGATCATAACCACCTTAAAAGTAAAGACCACACTTCATATTTTTCATGGTTACTTACAGGGAACCATAGTTCTGGCACATATTAGATTCACAGGAAGAAACCATTAGTATAATTCCAGATGTTAGTTCGACCATCTCAAAAGACTTGAAATGCCATGTTCAAATTACAGACACATATTTTTAATTTCCTGCTCTTCCTGGGCCTTCTTTTAGGTCCAAGAATCAGAGAGGATCTTACTCAGTTTTCCAGAAGGAGATTCTGTAAGTTGGCAGAGGAACAGTTTTTGGGGATTTAGACCCAAAGGAAGAGTCAGTATTCTTACCAATTTGGGGTTGGATTTACATACAACTAAATTGTGTTTTATTTAATTTTTACATACTTTCTGCAAGGAATGTATGTTATGAAACTTTAAGTTAATGTTTGATCATCCTGTATTTAAATGGAAAATGCTAATCATCAGCCAAATTGGAAGATGTTACAGTCGGAAACTTGTAAAGGTAATGTAGAGACCCTTGCCTTATAGATATGCCAACTGTAAGGGTGGAGAGCTAGCGGAGAAGGACCAGCACAAACGTGGAAAGGGAAGACTGTGCTGGCCTTGAAAATCAGCTACTGAGACTTTCTAAGGGGGTTGTAAACAGGCAGCTACAGTCGACAAACTGCTACATCCGCTCCTTTCTTTTTTCTCCACGGCAGGATGATCACAGGGGCGGCAGGATATCAAAGTCCAAGAATTGGCTTCCCCACCTTTCCTTGGAGATGGGACTATCGCAGATGTGACTCTGCCCCTGAGATATGACTGAGGCCTGAAGCTCACACCCTGCTGTTCACTCAGGAACTTTCCAGACGATAAAAAAGCAGATTCTCAAAGCAATTTTGAAAGAGAGAGACTTACATCTCTTTTCCGTCTGTTCAACTCTTTTCAGAAGTTGTGCAAAACAGGACTCCCGCAGGGCGTCTATTAGTGAGAGAACTCATAAGATTGATCTTTATTTGTTACTAGGAAATTGCGGGATTAGATATTTTCCTGTTAATTTTGCAAGGCCGCCCCTTTCGCCAACTGAGGCCCAGAGAAGTGAAGTGCTTTGCCCAGGGTTACAAAACTACTAATGGTAGGTCCAGGATTAGACCCCAAATCTTCTGACTTCCAGATCAGAGCATTTACCCTGACATTAGGAACTCTCAAAGTAAGATGAATGAGGTATGTCTCCATTTAAAAATCCTAAATAAAAATTACATGTCAAGATGGTTTTCAGAATTTGGCAACATTGGTGTATAAAAAATTGCATGCCTCTGTTCAGAAGATACGGCATGTCTGGATTAATCTTCTCTATTGTTACTTTAAGTAGAAATGACTAGTCATGTATTTCACTAACTGAAACACATTGAATGGAAAATAAAATCACTGCCCTAGAGCCCTTTCTGACACTAATGTATGCATGTTTATCTTTTCCTTCACATTCCACTAGACAGTTGTGTCTGTGAGGATGCTTCTAGAAGTGCTTTCAAAGGAGGAGAAAGCTATGCTTATAGCTCTAGTTAGATTTGACTGGTGGCTGCTTAGTCATAGATGGGATTGAAAGAGGCTGCGGTGATACTTTATAAACTGGATTTTATAATAGAGCAGCTGGTTTGCTCAATGCCAGGACTACACTCTCTGGGTACCAAGTCGGTACTCAAGAAATTGAAATGATTTCCTGACTTTGAAGCTCCTACTATTTTAGATATTATATTTATTTGAATTCCCTCATTTAATCAATTTTTATTACAGAGGCCATATGACCTAATGAGTAAGAACACAGATGTTGGAGTCAGCTTGAGTTCTAAGGCTGGTTCTACCCCTTCACTGGCTTTGAGGCCTCAGACAAGTTACTTATCCTCCTTGAACATCACTTCTCTAATCTGTAAAATGGGGTGCATCAGGCAGGATTCAGTCAGAGAAGCAGAATCACCAGATCTGGCTTGTGGCCACTGGGTAAACAGTGTCTGCAAGGCAGGCACTGGGAAGGAAAGATGGATACAAGGTGGAGAAGAGCAAGGAGAAGCTGGGACCCATGGGCATGCAAGAGAGTCTGCAAGGACCAACCGGAACCTGTGTCGAATCCATTACCTCCAACTTTGATGAGGTGGGTGTTCTTCAGGAGAAGCTGACACCCTGTATCACAGAACTAAACACACACCTGGCTTAGGAAACGACGAAACTGAAGGAGGAGCCAGTGGAATGTAGACCAGTCACCTGGTCAACCATATTCCCAAGCCCACAAAATTAGCCAGGAAATCAGCAACAGGTGTGGGAGCGCAAAAACAAAATGGCGGCATTCACTTCCCCCCTCCTTGTCCGAGAAAAATCTCTCTTGGCCCCATCCCAACCAGAAACGCACCAGAAGGGGGTTTTGGGAAATGTAATTCAGCCTAGCCAGGCGGACACCTTGCAAAGCCACCGTGTGGGACTAGCAACAGGCCCACTCTGTAGACTTGTGCAAAGCCTGGGGCAACACATGGTGCTTATGACGAGGAGGGCATGCGGTTCCCACTATGCACAACGCAGTCTGTTTTAGATATGGTAGAGGCCAGACATGTAGCTACTGCTCTCAAGTTCTTTACATTCTAACACAAGAGGGAACACACGCAAGTGAGACATCATAATTTTAACAATTCTCCACAATTACAATGTCTCAAGAATTAGTCTGTTCCTCATAGGCCGGTTTTGGGGGCTTTGCCCTTTAAGCATCAAGATTCTTTCTTATTTTAATTATTTTCAAAGAACATCTTTTATACACGCATTTTATATTCTCTGACATCTTATATAGCATGAAGGGAACCATTTAAGCTTTCCTCTGTGACTCAGAGTCACCCCTGGGAGTGTCAGTTATTGTATTGTTCCATAATGGGGCCAGTTGTATTTGGGGCAATTTGGGCTGACGCTAAGTGGCCCCATGATTAATGTTGTTCTCTCTTGCTGACTGCTGGCATTTCTCACTGTTTTCACCGCCTATGGCGGTATCGCTCCCTTCTTTTAATCTGCTGCTTCCAATCTGCTATAGATTGAGAATCCAGATAACTAAGCTTGTTAAAGCTGCACACCACACTGGGTAAAATAAGCACTGATGAGAACCTGAGAAAAACTCATTTTGTTGCAATTTTTTTCCCTTTCTCAGGAGCATTGCAATTTCAGTGCCCCCACAAGTAGTGTTTCCTTCATTGTGTAGATTACTAAGAACAACAGTAATCTTCTATACACAATGGAGGCATTCCCAGCCAGGGAGGCCATGTGTTGCCTTGGCTCTCTATGTGAACAAAGGTTTCCTGGTGGTCCCAGTAGAGAGAGCCATTGGGAGGATGGAGTGATCATACAACACGAGGCAACCTGGCCTTTCTGCGGCAGTTGAGACCATTGTCACACTTGGTATAGCAATTTATTTTCAGCAAAACATCACCTAACCAATGAAACTTAGGTTAGTAATTTGAGTTTATTAATTTTATATTTTATTGCTATTTTTATTTCTGAATTTTATAATTTCAAAAGACCTATAACATGCAATGTCTATACATAGGTTTACATAGTGTGTGTAATTGCAGTGAGCGTGCTTGTGCGTGGGGAAGCATTTTCTTTTGACAAGCAAAAATAACTTCCCACTAAGCTTCAGCCTTGTCTGTCAAATTATTCTAATTTCACTTTTCCACTCACGTTAAGGAGAAATCTTTCAATTTTGCCTCTCTGGGGGCTACTTTACCCTTCCGTCTTTCCATTGGCAGCGTTTAGTTTCACTTTGCAATGCAATGTAGCATAATGGCCAAGAAATGGGCTCTGGGGCCAGGCAGTGTGGGTTGGAATCCCACCTCTGCCAAATTACTTGCCACACAGCCTTGAGCAAGTCAAACTCTCTGCACCTCAGTTTCCTCATCTGTTCTGCAGAGGTAACACAATATATACCCACTAGAGTTTTTGAGAAGCAGTACATACAAAGTGTTAAGAATAGTACCTGGCAAAAAAAACAAAACAAAACAAAAAAAACAAAAAAAAGGAGTGCTTCTTAAATGTTGGCCATTCTGGCTTTCTGTCACTCCAGAGCCTCCAAGCATAAAATGATGCTGAAATGAAATGAAACAAAAGTAAGAGCCAAACTGTGAAAGTTAATACTGGCATTATAAAAACTATTGCTATGAATCCAATTTATTTAATTATAAGTGTTTTTAATTAATTTCAAAAAAGATGGCCATCCCCATCAGTGTTTGGCAGAATGCCTGTCTTTGCAGATGAAGAAAATATAGCGTGTGTGTGTGTGCACATGTGCATGTAATGCTTTTATGATGAAAAATGAGTTCAATCATCAATTCAAAATCTTGTTCAAAGTGAAATTACATTTGCATGACAAATGACACAGCATCTACCAATTAGAGTCATGTTTATTTGGCAGAAAGTAGAGCATTCATGAAGCCAAACAGCAGTGTCCTGAACACAGAGGAGTACTGCATTTTATTTGTCTTTTTGGTTCTAGCGTGAGTCCTAGAGCATAAAAGGTACTCAACTTGTGACTAAAAAATGAGCAAATGAATGCATTAATGAATGAGCAAACAGAGGACAGAACAAACAGGAACTGTCTGCAGAAGGTGAGAGTAAGTATCAAAAAGAATATTATCTAGGCCGGGCGAGGTACCTCATGCCTGTAATCCTAGCACTCTGGGAGGCCGAGGCGCGCTGATCGTTTGAGCTCAGGAGTTCAAGACCAGCCTGAGCAAGAGCGAGACCCCATCTCTACTAAAAATAGAAAGAAATTAACTGGACAACTAAAAATATATAGAAAAAATTAGCTGGGCATGGTGGTGTATGCCTGTAGTCCCAGCTACTCGGGAGGCTGAGGCAGGAGGATTGCTTGAGCCCAGGAGTTTGAGGTAGCTGTGAGCTAGGCTGATGCCATGGCACTCTAGCCCGGGCAAAAGAGTTAGACTCTGTCTCAGAAAAAAAAAAAAAAAAATTATCTAAAAGAAAATAATAAAAAGAGAGCAGATTGCTAGAAATCCATATTATTCCCAAGCTGCAAATTAGGCCAACAATGTGGGTCTCATCTTGATTGGCCCTCTGTGGTAAATGTAAGATTTCAGGTGGTAAAAATGACTGTGCAGATATGTGTAAGGAGGGGGGTGTGTGTGTACACATGTGAATGTGTGTACTTTTAAATTAATTTAATCTGGCCCTCCCAACCTCGTCTACTTGAATCCAAAAATCACCAAAGCACCATTAAAGGTCTTTCATTATCTGTAACTCATATCAGATAGAATCTGCAATTGGCCCTTTGAAATTCAGTTCACTCTTCTCTAATTGGGACAATTCTACCCACTTCTTATTCTCAGCAGAGTCAGAACATAAAAGAAGAGGAATATTCCAGGAGCTTAACCTCCAGGGATATTCAGAAGATGGCTTAATTCACCCTCCTGTTCCTCTCATGTAGGATGGCAGGTCTTGCTCACCAGAAACTGCTGCGAATTTCTTGCAGGAACCACTATCACCTGGTTCCCTCCCTGGGGACTCTCATCATGTCCTCTAAGACTGGCTTCTGTCCCATTTAAACCAGAGAAAATCCCAGATATAAAATCCAGGGAGCTCCCCAGTGGGTTTGGGTCCTGGATATTTCTTACCTTCAAGTTCTTTCACCTCTTTCCCACTGCCAGCCCCTTTGGAGATTTGCTTGGATTTACAAGCATTCATGTCACTTCTTGCTGCAGTTGTTGTTTATGTGCCTACAGTGGTGCTGACTGCCAGCTGACTCTGACCCTCCTGTTCTTCTCACCTTCTGAGCTATTACTGAACCTCAGCACAAGGCAGCCCCAGGGGCCTGGCTGTGATGCTGACATGGGCGGTCTCATGGTTTCAGGAATGCTGAATGAGAAGACCCGGGCTTGCATCTCAGCTCCAAATCCCTCCTGCTTCATGGCCATGGGCAAGTTCTTTCACTTCTCTGAGCCTAACATCTTTATTGTAAGACAGACACTCGTCTCTCCCTCCCACGGTTATTAGGAGGACCAGGGACAATAACTCATGTGACTCCCAATACCGTGCCTGGAATGTGGAAAACCTGTTCCAGAGCAGACGCTTAATAGTGGTTAGTTCACTCCCTGCTTCACCCCTGCAGCAATGTTGGCTGTACTTTTCCTCACACCGTGGAGCCCAGGGAAGAAATAATATGACAGCAGACAGCACACTGGGGTAAAGAGAGGAGGCTGTTCCAGCCAGAAGTCTCAGCTGCCCAGATGACACACCTGCAACCATCTGATGCCTCCCCCATGCCACGGCGCACCTGGTGGGAAGCTTTGGGGGCTGCAGGGGCGTACCTTGACCCTGGGGAAGAGCGTGGCCTCTGAGGCAGGGCTACTTGCACCTGAATGTTGAGTCACAAGGTTATCGATGCAGGCCCTTGGGCTCTGTAGGCAACAGAAATTGACAAGAGGATGAATGGGGGTCACAGGCAAGGCTTGGTTGGGGATCATGCTGGAGCACAAGGGAGGAAGCACAAAGGACATAGGCCTTCAGGCTGGTTCTCTCAGGGCAGTTCATGGAGAGTTTAATTTTTTTTTTTTAATTTTAAAATATTGCAGGGTTACAAATGTTTTTGGTTACATGTAACAGTTTTGTTATGCTTGAGTCAGGGTTATAAGTGTGCCCATCACCCAGATAATGTACCCATTATTACTGTACCCATTAGGTAGGTTTTTCCCCACCCCCCTCCACCTCTCCTCCCTGTTTTTTTCTCCTTAACGTGAGCAGAAAAGTGAAATTAGAATAATTTGACAGACAAGGCTGAAGCTTAGTGGGAAGTTATTTTCACTTGTCAAAAGAAAATGCTTCTCCACTGAGTTTTACTTCCATCTGTGCACGTGTGCTCATCGGTTAGTTCCAATTTAACAGAGAGTACATGTGGTGTTTATTTCTCTATTCCTGTGATACTTCACTTAGGAGAATGGTCTCCAGTTCCATCCACGTTGTTGCAAAACGCCTTAATCCACCCTTCTTCATGGCTGCATAGTATTCCATAGTATACATATACTACATTTTGTTAATCCACTCATGAATTGATGGGCACTTGGGTTGGTTCCACGTCTTTGCAATTGTGAATTGTGCTGCAATAAACATTTGAGTGCAGGTGTCTTTTTGATAAAATGACTTCTTTTCCTTTGGGTAAATACCCAGTAGTGGGATTGCTGGATCAAATGGGAGGTCTACTTTTAGTTCTTTGAGGACTCTCCATAATGTTTTCCATAGAGGTTGTACTAATTTGCCATCCCATGGAGAGTTTTAAAGAGGCTTAGGTAGGAAAAGGGTGACCTGTAGGCACGTAGAGATGGAGATTTTCTTGCACCTGCATAGTTGTATTACATACTTCTCTGTGCCCCATATGTCTCCTTAGCTTGTTAAATCTCCACCCCAGGTGTGAATTTTAGCATTAAAATGAGATTAACATGAGGGAAAAGTCAGAGTAAGGTCAGAGCACGTCTGTTCTGGCTTGAGCTGGTCAGATTCAGATAGGTCTGGATCTTTCTCAGCTGGTGCCGTATCAGCCTGTGTCAGTATCTTGTTTCAGAAGCCTTGAAACACATCACCACAAGGTCACGCTGCCCTACATTGTCTCCCTTGGTCAGAGTGAGCCCTGAGTCCTGTCCCTATACTGTCCAATAGCAGCGTGACCTTGGTGAGTCACATGGTGGTCTCTCTGCAGTGTTCTCACCATGGCCCCCCCTTCAAAGTGAGGTGACGATATTAGGGCTTGGTCCAGCCGCAGGCGCAGAGTCGGCCCTCCACAAATATTAACTGTCATTGTCTTTGTGATTACCCTAATTTTTACCAAGTTAAAATTGGGTGTAGGATAAACACAAATTTGTTTTTCTGTCTAATTACTTCCTTTGAAATGCTCTGCCTGATTTCCTATTTCTGTCGCTCATGAATGTCTGTGTCAGACCCTCCGTGTTGTGGTCACTTCCTGATACTAAAGAGTGCAGGGGGATCGTCACTGTCATTCTGCTTTGTGTGCCCCTCCCCCTTCCCCGGGAACTGGCCAGACCTTGGCTGAGGCCACAGCGCAGGGTACATGAGTGGACTTCTCACCGTCACTCCTTCTCCCCTCTCCTCTGGGGCTCTGGGGTTTGCATGTGGGTGGGAGGAGGGGGAGCACCTTGTTTGTAAGGTGGTGGATGCTGCAGCTCTCTCCTAGCTGTCCCCGGGAGTTAGAGGACTACCAGTGGGTCTGGGGGAGGAGGAGGAGGGGATGAATGTGAACAAGCCAGGAGGGGACTGAGGTGGGATACCCTCTGGCTGAATTCTTTGGGCGTCCCTTAGCTTCTGCTCCATCCAAGTTCTTGCTGCTTGGAGCTCCCTTATGGCAAATACCCATCGTGAGCAGGATAATAAGACAGCTTCAACCTGCCACCTTGACCCTGGGATACTGTCTCGTTCTTGCCATGGCAGGTGGGAAGTGCTGGCTGCTCCACTGCTAACTTCTCCTCCACCCCACCATCTCCCTCCAGTCCTCTCCCTTCCCTGTCCCCCATGCCTTCTCCATAGGCACGGGCAGCATAAGTGGATGTCCAGCTGGAGTGAGAGCCTAGTCTTTGCTATTTGTCGACACCTTGATCTCTGCCTACAGTTCCTTTGCTGCAATCTCACTGCTGACAGGGGTGAGCTGAAGCATGGTGGGAAAAGAGGAGAGTCATAGCGTCCCCCCAAGGAGCAGCCCCAGGCTCCTCCTCAGATTCCCTCTGGGTAATGATAGTGGGGCCACGTCCAACTCCTAATAAGCTCTGGAGCGGGTATCATCCTGACTGGGAAGGCTGAGCCTTCTGGGAGGCTCTCTGGAGTATGTGACAATTTAATGTTTCCAGCCATGGGACTTTGCTCACAACTTTTGGACGATAATAACTGTCCTGCTCGTGAAGATTCTTTGCACACATTTCAGGAGATGCAAGAAGTCCTCAGGATTCATGGCCATTGTCGTGGGGAGCACACGCAGGTATCTGGATGACACGGACCGCCAGGTGCTCTTTTTCTCTCTTGTTCCTCTCCTACTCTTCCCACCCTTCCCACCCTGCCTCTTCTCTTCATCTCACTTTTTTTCCTCCTCTTTCTCTGGAATAAATAAAAAGTGTCACTCATGAAAGCCTTAAGTAAATGAAGGTTATAAACCAAAGGAGAAACAAAAAAGCAGGAGAAGGCTGGAGGGTAAGCGGGAGACATACAGCACCAGGGAGAACGTGAAAGGAGGAGGAGAGAGAAAGGGAAAGACATTTATGTAGGGAAATAAGCATGGATTGTTCCAGAAATGCATCTAAAGCTGATTGACACGAGTTTTATAACATCATACACTGTCCCTGATGTTATTCACCCAGCTGGTATATGCAGCAATAAATTAATCATGCAACCTCAATGGCCTGGCCCAACATGGTGATTTTCTCACTCAAGCCAATGCCCAGCATGGGTTGAGAGGTGACTCTGCTCCACACGGTCTCTCAGAAACCCAGGCTGACAAAGGCACCACCGCCTTGAAACTTGCAGGTTCACTGAGTTAGGGGGAGACAGAGTGCTTTGGTGTGCAGGTGACACATGCCACTTCCACTCACAGATCATGGCCAGAACTGGTCACTAGCCCTGTCCAACTGGCCATGAGGCTAAGAAATGTAATCTTCTGGGCGTCCAGGAGGGAGTGCAGAGCTGGAATGACCAGTGAGCACTAGAAATGTCCAGCACAGGCTGTTTGTATGGCAGGCTGGTTTTCGCCAAGAATGCTGGGTGGCTGAGCGGGAGCCCCTGAGCAGGAGGGTGCAGATGGATTTTGAAACAGGAGCATCTGATGCCAAAGCAAGAGAGCTGGATAATTGGGGTCAGATGATACATGCCCCGGACCTCATTCCAAAATAGCAGGCTTGTGATTTTGGCCCAGAATCGAGAGATTTTTTTCATGGAGTGAAAGGAGGTGGTTTCATTTCCCCTCAACGTGGAGAACATGTGGGGAAGGCAGGACTCGGGCTGGAGGGAGGGGCAGTTTTAGGGACGAACTTTGTGTTTGGGGATGGCTATCCTGGACTCAGTTCTCTCCACCAGAACTGAGGGACCCTTGTGTTTTTAAGGAGAGGTCAAGGAGTGGAGAAAAGACACGAGAGAAAGGGATAGATGTCCTGTCCTGGGACAAGCGAATTAATTAAGGCTGGAAGAATCTTGGGAAAGCAAGTGTGAGGGAGGTGCCTGTGGAAGTCCTCGAGTCTGTAAAGACACAGGGTCCAGCAGCTACAAAAGTAGCACATAAGGCTAAGAAAGTTCTGGGTTTCTGGAAGCCTCAGGAAAAGCTCATGGCAGCAAATTCACTCCATCATGGGAGATTTCTGCTGCCCAGTTTTAAGTCCGCAGGTTGACTCCTGGCAAAGGAGAACCTGAGCATTCTCCTTCCTTTCCTTCCTGCTTGCTCTGTCTGCCCCACACCCTAGACAACACAGTCCTTGTTGTGGCTCCAGAGTGACAATGTGACACCGGTGGTTTAGCTTGGGAAACGCTATTTCTGCAGCAGGCGTACCTGGTCTGTATTTTGTGTGTGCGTGAGGCGGTGGCGGTGGGAGGTCTTGCACTATAGAAACCACGCACATCTCATTGCCTCAAGTGCTTAAGGCTCCTTGAGTTAAGAGTCAGAGACCTACTCAGCCAGTTCAATGTTATAATAAAAGGAAGGCTATTGATTCACAGAACCGGAGGAGTCTTAGGGTGGATCAAGCCGAAGGCTGGAATGCCTACAGAGGTTTATAAATGTCTTCAGAATTTTCTCCCTTTATCGTTGACTGTCTGTCACTTCCCATCACTCAGCCGCTTGTCTCTCCTTGTCTTTATTTTTAGTCAGGCTTTGTCTGTGTGGAAACAGAATTTTGTTCTCATTGTAGACCTACAGCCCCTATCACTGCAACCCCAAGCCAATGTTATCTTTAGAACTCTTGCTTTCTAAAAAAATAAATATATAAAAACGTTTTTTATGCTGGCACCCACGTAAATCCCCCTAAAGTGTTCTGATTGGACTGGTTGGGTTTTAGTCCAAATCAAAAACAATGTGTCCAGGATATAGGAATGAGGTCACCCATGGCCCATCTCGGTGATATGTCTAACCTCTATGGCAGAGGAAGCAAAGGCACTTGATTGACAGCCCCTCAAGAATCATACTGTAAGGAGGAGTCAGTTACCAAAAGGAAGGGATGCAGAGCACACAGAAAAGAATGAATGTCTTCCATGCTGACTTTCATGCATTTGGAAAGTAGGACCTAGGCGAGATTAGGACTAGATTGATTCCACTTTAGAAGTACCAAAGAAACTAAGACACTCAGTGTGTGATCAAGAAGTTAGAGTGAGACCCTTTTGCCTGGTTAAAGCCTAATGAGAAATTGGAGAGGGGCAAATTTTGCATTATAATTTTTGGAGAATTTATTTTTAGAAGAGAAAGTGGTTTTCATGTTTAGACTTTGATTTCTGTTTGGTTTTCTGTTGTTAAAATTTAGGCATCTTTATTTGTTACTTGAGTTCACTGTACAATCTTGGAGGGATTCTGTTGGTCAAAGAGATTGTGCATGCTTTGAAATGGAAAGGGAGAAAATATTCATTAGCTACACATATGATGAAGGGGTAATACCCAGAATTTTCAAAGAACCCCAGCAAATCAGCCTCTTTCCCCAAATTTCCTCCTCTTCTCGTAGAGAAGGTGAGACTTTAGCGTTCCCTTGACGCTGTACTTCTGACAAGCCCCCCTGTGGCCTTACCCCCACCCCACCCACCTCTATAGCACAAGGAGAAAAGAGACCCTGATCTGGTTGTTCAAAACCCCAGGGCACTGTTTGGTACACAGATATTAGTGGGAGTGGTCACCGTGTTAAAATCTTCACCCTTGCTCCCTCTGTCTGTCTGGTACACA
The DNA here is from genome assembly GCF_041146395.1 of Eulemur rufifrons. Classification (NCBI taxonomy): domain Eukaryota; kingdom Metazoa; phylum Chordata; class Mammalia; order Primates; family Lemuridae; genus Eulemur; species Eulemur rufifrons. Next base: position 6,639,233 of record NC_090991.1, read on the forward strand.
GATCACTGCCCTTTGGGACAGACCTGTCCAGACATCCTACCACTCCACTCCCTCTATGCCCAAAAACATGCAACATACCTATTAATGTTCTTTTCCAATGAATTAAAATACTGCATTTATCACATCAGTTACATCTGTACTAGGGCCTAATTCAGGCTCTCATTTCTGTTTCACTCATCTACGTGTGAATTTCTATAAAAACACCATAGTAACTTGGTTACATTGACTTTATAGTGTTCTGATGGCTGGGAAGAGAACTTTCCTCCCTGGACTTCTCTTGCTTGTTTTATTGACTGTTCTCTGCCAAATGCATTTCTTCTGCCAAATGATAATTTAAAGTAGTTTATATAATTAAAAAATGCCTGTGGGGACTCCAGTTAGATTGCAGTAAATTTAAGCATTAATTTAGGGAAAGTGGACATTTGGTGACATTAAGTATCCTCATCCAAAAACGTGGTAAGTAAGGCATTTACTAGAATATCTGCCATGTAAGTGCTGTATTAGTGCTAGTAATTATTACTGTTATCATAATTATTTCCATACGTTCAGATCTTATTTTATGGTTTTTTATGTTTTAGTATTTTACAAATTTTAAGATCTGGGTCCTATGCCTTTCTTCTTAAATTTATTCCTAAGTATTCCATAGTAAATGGAGTTTTAAAAAATATTATTTCTAAGTGTTTACTGAGAGCGTTTTAAGATCTATTTTTATATATGTATCCTGTATCCAATTATCTAATTACCTTACCCAATTGTCTTATTAATTATAGCTTTTTAACTCAGATATTTGGATTTTCTATAGATACAATCATGTTATCAAGTTAAACATAGAATTAAGATATGAAACAGCAATTCCACTCCTGGGTATATACACAAGAGAATAGAAAATGTATATTCAAACAAAAGCTTGTACACAAATGTGAATAGCAGCATTATTCTTAGTAGCCCAAAGTGGAAAGAACCCAAATGCTCGTCGACTTATAAATGGATAAACAAAATGTGGTATAGCTATAATATAGAACATTATTTATCCATAGAAAGAAATGAAGTCCTGATATATGCCACAACATGAATGAACAAACCTTAGAAACACTATGCTAAGTGAAAGAAGTCAGACACAAAAGGCCACATGTTGTTTGACTCCACTTATATAAACTTTCCAGACTGGGCAAATCAGTAGAGGCAGAAAGCAGATGAGTGGTTGCCAGGAACTAGTAGGAGAGAAGAATGGGAAGTGGCTGCTTAACAAGTTTAGGGGTTATTTAACCCCCAAAGGACTGCTTTTGGGGGGCAATGCAAGTGTTCTGAAATCAGGCAGCTGTGATAGGTGCACAGCGTTCTGAATGTACTAAAAGCCACTGAATTGGATACTTTAGTGAATTTTATATGACTTTTACCTCAATTTTATAAAATGGTACAATACCGTGTGCTTTACAAGGTTTCGTGAAAATGAAATGAGTTAATACACATGAAAGTGTTTAGAGGGCTGCATGGTACGTACGAAGTGCTACGTGAAAGTCAGCTGGTTGCTGGCTGCAGTACTAAAAGCGGGAAGATGGACGTCGCAGGGGATGTGAGAGGAACCAGAGCTAGGACTCCAACTTCCTCAGGGATGCTTTCTCTCTCCCTTTTTGTCCTCAAGAGTTTGCCTAAATGGTAAAAGTCCAGATCTCTCAGAACCTCGCTTTGGTTCTTTTTGAAGCATCTTTCTTCCAAAGTCACCACCCAGCTTTGTTCAGTTACTCAGCACAAACGTCAGGGTTCCAGCTGGCAGGTAGAGCAGCCGTGAGTTATGGGTGAAGAATCAGACCACGCACAATTGTAGGGGGAGATGGAGAAGAGAAGGTCCGGCAGAGAAGGGGAGGGGAGGGTGCCAAAGGAGGAATCACCGTCCATTCAATGTAAGAAGCCAGATGAGTCCAGACACTAAAGTGGAGCTGTGAGGGGAGAGCTTCATTGGGGTTCCCTGGGCAGGTGCCTCTGTAGCTGCTGCCTCTGTGATCCACCCCAAGCCTCTGCTGATGAGCCCAGGGCTGCTGTTGGTCCACAGGCTCAGAAGTGGGAAGAAGAGTCGGATGCAGAGGGAAGAGCGTGACAGCAAGCTAGTGCCTCGATGGCCTTCACAATCCATGTTTCCCTCCTGCCTTCCAAACTTCTTGAAAATGTTTCTTCTGTCCAACTTTAATGTGGAACTGTACAGGGAAGGGGACTCTGGGAAGCATAGTTTCACCTTCTCCAAGTTTGCACTGTACAACTCATGACATGTTCCTAATCTCCACAGGGGAGGTTAGACCAATGGGATCTTTTTTTTTTTTTTTTTTTTTGCTTTTTTCTTGTTTTTTTATTTTTTCCTCAGATCAAGAGCTGTGGTGGACCAATGGGATTTTGACTGGTATAGAAAAATCAGTGTTCAGGGTCCAGATGTGATTTTCAAGAAATATTTAGAGGAACCTCATATTTCTTCATTGTACAATTCCTTTGATTGGGGCATCATTATAAGATTTTTAAAATGTGGAATTTATTGCTCTCAAAATATTTAAATAGGTAATATCGTTTATATCAACGCTTTACTCTTTTCCTTTGATGGCCACCTAGAGTAACAGATGATTGTGTTTGTTCCTAGGCTGGAGAGTAAGTGTGGGCTGTGAGGGAAGAGAAAGAGAGAGAGAGAGAGAGAGGAAGGGGGTGGAGAGTATCATTTAATAACTGTCCCCCACCTGGTGACAACCTGCACACAAATTCTTTTATTCCAAAATCTACAATAACAGATAAGCAAACAGCAATTGTCAAACACCAGGAGAAGTTACAACAGAAGCACCCCGATATTTTAGGAAAACAAATACCTTCAAAGAGATACCATAAAAAAAGATACCATACTTAATGAATAGAAAAACTAACAGTTCAGGAAATAAAGTTAATAGAACTTAGAAAACTTTATCCATTCAATCAACAAATATTTATTGAGCACCTGCTATGAGGCCTGCCCTTGTGATAGGTGCTGGGTGAACAGATAGGAAAAAGCAAACAGGACCTCAGCCGTTGGGGAGCTTGCCACCTATAAAAGTAGGTAGGCATTAATCAGAGAATCAGAAAAATAATTTTAAAGTTATAATGTTGACAGATGCAGTGAAGGAGAGAATTTGTAATTTGGAGACTTAGCTGTTTAAGAGATCAGGAAAGGTATCACTGAGCTAAGCTATGAAGAATAAAGCTGAGTAAATCTGGGATGGGAGGGAGCATACAGGCAGAAGGAATAGCATGTGCAAAGGGACTGTGGCGGTAGAAAGAGCAATAAGATGGACTGAGAGTGTCTCCGAGTTCAAGTGAATATGAGGAGGACTCACAATGAGAGAGAGGCTTGATGTACTAATTATTTATTGCTGTTTAACAAATTACTCCACCATTTAAAATTAATGGCTTAAAACAACAAACATTTATTACCACATTATTCCTGAGGGTCAAGAATCTGAGCATGGCTTAGGGGGGTGCCTCTGACTCAGGGTCCCCTACAAGGTTGAGATCAAGGATGTGGTGGGAGCTGCAGTTATCCCCAGGCTTGGTGGGGGAGAATCCACGTCCAAGCTCATGTGACTTTTGGCAAGCTTCCGGTTCTTACTGGCCATTGGCCAGAGACATCATTTTCTTGCCATAGGGTTACTCCCAATGTAGCAGCTGGCTTTCCTCATAGTAAGGGGGGACTGGGTGGTAAGGGGACAGAGAGAGAGAGAGAGAGAGAGAGAGAGAGAGAATAGTCTTCCATAAACTTTATCTCAGAAGTGACATCCATCTCTTTTGCTTTATTCTTTTTGTTAGAAGGGAGTCACTAAGCCCAGCCACATTCTATGGGAGGAAATGACACAAAGATGTAAATACCAGGAAGTGATGTCCCGGAGGGCTGTCCTAGAGGCTGCCTACCACACATGGGGCATAGAGCTTTGACTTCACCCAAAAAGCAATGGAGAGCCACCGCGTAGTGTTAAATAAGGGACAGCATGATCAGATATGTATGTCTTTTCGAAGAATTGACCTTTGTTTTTACTGATCAAGATCAATGTAATGTTTCTAAATTTTATTTTCTACATATTTTGCGATTTTGGCTTTGTTTTTCTCTTTCAAAGAATTGTTTAAGAGAAAGTTTAAAAAATACCAGATAGTATAGCCTTTTTTTCTTTTACTAGTTTTTTACTTCATTCTTGTTTTATATTTTTTATTGCTTTGTATTCAGAAATCATACTCTATGTTATTTCTACTCTTTGATTTTTTTTTCTTTTTACTTTGATATATTCTTATATATCATGTGGAACTTTTTATTATGTTGTTTGGGACCACATGGTTTTGTTCTACCTCATCTGTCAAGGCATGAGAAAGACGTACTGGAAGCTCTGATCAGGAATGAGTTTCAGTTTCTCCTGAAGGGCGAATTTTATCATCCGAATAATGTTTTCTTTGTAATGTGTAGTAATTCATGAGGGATGTTTATTACATTATAAACCATATCCTTTATTATCTTAAAGAACTCTTTCTTGTATAATGTAAAGATTTTTTGCTCTTCTTGTTTGCACTTGTCTGTTACAGCATTGCCCACCCTTTCATTTTCAATTCTTCAGATCATTGTGTTTCAGAGACCTCCCTCAGGTTTTGCTTTTGGATACAGTCTGCTAATACGGAATAAAATAAAAGAGTTTAAAGGTGAGTTTATCTGATTTAAGTTTACTGATGAGACAAATTATCTTGTTTTTATCATCTTGCTTTTGTATTCTTTCTATTATTAATGCTCTCTTAAAAGATTACTTTATAGTATTTGTTTACTTTATTTGTTGGCTGTCCTTTATGATGACTTGCAAAGTTATAGACCTTTTCTTGAGTTTTCACCTTTAAACAGTTTCTCATGGTCCCCACTATGTAAGATAAGAAACCTGGTATGTATTTTAGTTTGGGTTGATATAACAAAGTACCACTGACTGGGTGACTCATAAACAACAGAAATTTATTTCTCACAGTTCTGGAGGCTGAAATTCAGAGATCAAGGTATCAGCGTGGTCGGCTTCTGGGGAGGACTCTCTCCTGGGTTGTATGCTCACATGGCAGAAAGAAGGTGAGGGAGGTTTTGGGGGTCCCTTTTATAAGGGCACTAATCCCATTCATGAGGGCTTTGCCTTTATAACCTAATCACCCGCAAAGGTCCCACCTCCTAATACCATCACGTTGGGGGTTAGGATTTCAATGTAGGAATTTGGACAAGCATTCTCCATAGCATTGTAGCCCCTCCTTCTCTCTCTCCTTCCACCCTGATACCTCCACCCCTAATTTGATCTGGTTACATTATTCCCTATTGTTTCTCTTGTGACTAACCTTATAAATGGAATGGCATGCTTATAGTCCTATTATTGATGTATCTCCTCTATATACTCTGTTTTGACATCCTTCCTAGCCTGCTGAGAAAGTCAAGGAGATCAGCCCGCATAGATGAGCCCCTACTCTTTCGATAGCTACGGTTCATGAGTTTGGTTAATTATGTTACTATACATTTTCAAGGCAAGCATATGTTTATATTTTCCACGTATTTAGCTTTAGTTTCAGATTGTATGTTGATATATAAAATCAATCCTTTTCCTTTGTGATCGCATTCATCTGGTGATAAGCTGGGCTTTTTTTTTTTTTTTTTTTCCATTTTATTGTTTGTTTTAGGAAGTGCTCTATATCCTTTACACCCAGAAATCTTCAAGATTTGCAGATACAGATGGTCCTTAACTCGGGAGTTTTCAACTTTATGATGATGCAAAAGTGATATGCATTCGGTAGAAACTGCAGTTTGATTCCCCTACAGTCATTCTGTTTTTGACTTTCAGTGCAGTATTCAGTAAGTTACATGAGATATTCAACACTTTATTGTAAAATGGGCTTTGTGTTAGATGATTTGGCCCAACTGTAGGCTAATGTAAGTGCTCTGAGCATGTTTAAGGTAGGCTGGGCTAAGTAAGCTGCGATATCCAGTAGCTTAGGTGTATTAAATGCATTTTTGACTTAGGGCATTTTCAACTTATGATGGGTTTATCGGGACACAACCCCTCATAAGTTGAGGAGCACCTGTCTTTCTGTGACTTTTATATCTGAATTAGAATAACTCCCCACCTCCTTGTCCCTATCCTGAGAACTTTATAGACATTGTTTCACAGTGTTGTAGTTTCAATGTTGCTATAGATAAGTCTTAGCACAAGTCTGCTTTTGATTTCTTCCTTGGGTAAGATTTCCTGGTGTGGGTGTGGGTGTGGGTGTGGGTGTGTGTGAGGCACCCTCTAAGGTGGCCCACAGTGATCTCTTCCTCCTAGCATTCATGCCCTTGTGAAATCCCCTCCCTGTGGGTGTGGTCTGTACCCAGTGACTTGCTTCTCATAAATAGGCTATGGCAAAAGTGACAGGATTTCATTTCTGGTATTGGGTTACAGAAAGCCTGTGAATTCTGTCTTGCTCTTCCTCTCTTTCTCTCTCTCTTACTGGTTTGTCCTGAGTGGGGTTGTCAGATTTAACAAATAAAAATTCAGGATATCCAGGTAAATTTGAATTTCAGATAAGCAATGAATAATCTTTTAGAATAAATATGTCTCATACAATATTTGGTACATACTTATACTAAAAGGATTATTCATTGTTTATCTGAAATGCAAACAACTGGACATTCTGTATTTTCTCTGGCACTCCTAGCTCAGAGAGAGGCCAGCTGTCATCTTGTATTGTGAGCTGCTTTATGGAAATGTCACGTGGTAAGGATCTGAGGACAGCCTCCAGCCCACAGCAGAAAAGAACTGAAGCTCTTAATTCAACAGCTCTTGAGGAATTGAATCCTTCCAGCAACTGCATGAGTGAGCTTGGAAGTGGATCCTCCCCTGGTCAAGCCTTGACATGAACGACTGCAGGTCTTGCGCACACCACCGTCACTGCCTCACGAGAGACCCTGAGCCAGAGACCTCAGCTAAGCCACACTTGGGTACCTGACCCACAGAAACTATGCCATTATAGATGCTTGGATTTTTTTTCTTTTTCTTCTGCTCTGTTGCCCAGGCTAGAGTGCCGTGGCATCAGCCTAGCTCACAGCAACCTCAAACTCCTGGGCTTAAGCGATCCTCCTGCCTCAGCCTCTCGAGTAGCTGGTACTCCAGGTGCGCATCACCATGCCCGGCTGATTTTTTCTATTTTTAGTAGAGATGGGGTCTGCTTTTGCTCAGGCTGGTCTCCAACTCCTGACCTCAAGCAATCCCCCACCTGGGCCTCCTAGAGTGCTAGGATTACAGGCGTGAGCCACCATACCTGTCCATAGATGTTTGGATTTTTAAATCACTAAGTTTTAGGGTAATTTGTTGTGTGTGCATCAGTAGATAACTAACACAGGGTGTCCAGATAGCTTTGTTAATCAGAGCTCTTCGTTGAACTCCTCTAACTTATCAGTATACTTTTTTTGCGGTTGGTAGTTGTTCACTAATCTATTTTTGTCTTTGTAGGAGGAAGCTGCAGATTCACCAAAGTTTTTGCGTCTTATCTTTGAATTGTTTTCCTGATCTGTTTTACTGTTGTTTCTCTATTTCCTTTCAATGCTTTATTCCATTCAAATTCATTTTGCTCCATTTTCTCAATTCCATCTTCTGGGATTTTCTATTTCTGACAAAGTTTCTCCATTATTTCGTTTTCATTTTACTGCTTCTGGTATTATCTTCATTTCTGAAATGGTTTCATTTTTCGTTTCCATTTATTTCTTGAGCCTTGCAGCACACTTTTCATTCCCGTCTATTGTTCTTATGCCGTTGCGTGTCTTATTTGAGTGTTTATTTCATGTAGAATGCTGGTCATAAGTTTTACTTGCTTTGTTCTATAACATTTCTGGGATGTGTCCTTTGTTAGGTTTTCCTCCTTTTCTCCATCTACATTCACATTAGTTTGTTTTCTTTATGACCATTGCTCTTCTTGGAATGGCGTTCCTGGTTTTGGGGTGAGATCATTATGACAGATGGTGAGAGTGAGGGGTTGGGGGGTTGATCTGGGGCAGAGAGCAGCCTGGGGAGTTTGGTCTCTAAACACCTTTTCACCAGCATTTTCTCCTGCCATCCATTCACAGAAAATCTCCCTGGTCAAGGAAAGCTCCATGTGTCATACTTGGTCTTGGGGGGGGGGATGGTGTTTAGCCCTGAATTGTCCCCCACGGATCAGAGTGGCATGCTTCCCGTAGGCTTGCTGCCTCTTGGTTTCTCCTCCACAACGGTCTCCTTTTTACAAACGTGGCAGGTCTATATCATCTCACATTCAGCCTCCCTTCCCCACTATTCCATGGTGCCAACATTCAGGAAAACTCTCTCAGCTACCCAGGAACCTCAAAGTTACCTTTCTAAACTAAAAGTTCTGGGTGCTATTTGATTGAAAAGTCTGTGCTCTGCCTACTCTACCCAAAAGCCTAAGAGGTGGGAGTCCTCTTGTAGCATCTTCCCTGACCTGGTCCGATTTTAGCTGTGCACACTAGTCCTTCCACATCAGCTGTGGTTTGAAGATACAAGTCTGTCTTAGTGTCATCAAATACGAAATTTTCTTTTCTGTTTCTCATTCTCTTTGTTGTTTTCAGGTAGCTTCAAGAAGAAAATAAGAGCAGAGATTCTTTTTTCTTATAGAAAAATACGTACTTACTATAAAAAATTTAAACTACTCTAAAATAGAGAGAGAGGAAAAGCAAGACGCACAATAAACCTATGCCCACAGTACAGCATTTCCTTGTGTAAAGAGATAATAATTATGTTTTTAACAAAATTCACTTTCAATAAATGTGTACACATATTAAAACTTATCTTGTACCTCGTTCCATGACATTTATATTAAATAAAACACTCTCTTTATGAATGGACACACACACACACACACACACACACGTATTTCGTTTACACAGGGGGCATGTTTCCAGGAATGGAAGCTCTGACTTAGCCATCATTTCTTGGAATCACTATAGCACAGGCTCTTAGGCAATGCGCTCCCAATATTCAGTCCATTGCAAAGTCTTTTCTGTTCCCTTTACATTCCCCAAAGTCAAGACATGGCTCTGGTTGTAGATTTCTGTAGTCTGCCGCTGTGTTTATAATACCTTCATAATGTTAAAGCATGTCTACCAGCCTCTAAAATTTTTCTGGATTTTGTACCACTGATTACTCCTTGGTTCAAGGCATCTGTAGCCACCTTGATATTTGCATAAAACCTATACTATGCTCTTCCTGGCACTTTTGCAGCACACTTTCTTGCACGTCTTTTGTCAGCCACTGTGGGTCAAAGCTATTTACTGTAACGTGAAATAGTGACAGAGAGGTCAAGCGGAGCCAACAGATTGGCAAGCAGCATTCAGACTGAGAAAAGCCAATATCTTCTTTCAGCACTTACTGAATAAAGCACTGGACAGTGCCAGTACTCTTCTGTCTGATATGCCATGAAGAAACATAATTATGCATTACCAAAAATATTGAATGGATTCATATTTATGTTTTAAATATTAAGTCATTCTAAGATGAATATCACTTTTATGAATCAATGCTCCCCAAGGCAGTGCTTAAGGGGTATGAATCTTACACTAGATTTTCTCAGAATCAGGTCCTGAAACAGTGGCTTATTTGACAGGTGGTGCCTGGAAGCACAGGTAGGGGAGGATGTGAGAGGAAGAGGATGCAGTGATACAGGGTGCACTATTGAGCAGGTTATCAGAAGGGAGAATCTTAGTAAATGTGATTCTATAGCATGATAACACCCAACTTAACATCAGAAATGAAAACAGGGCCCTTGTTATCTGGGTGGGGAGGAATCCAATTTCAGAAACCCAACTTAAGGGTCTATGTGGTAGTATTACCTCTTTTACCAGCTGTCATGGGCTGGGTTGCCCCCAGATCACGAGACAAAAATTTGAATTCAAATGGTTTATTAGGGAGGAGAACCCAGGAAGGCAGCCTGCTAGGGGAGTGAGGAAGGAAACAAGGAAGAGAAAAAAGCCAACAGAGTTTCTGTCAATGAGCAAGGTACTGTTGCTGACAAGTCAGACTCAGGCCTGATAGGAATCTCAAAGTTTTGTTCCCCTGCATCACTGGATGATGGTTGTCCTGGTAGCAGTAACTGCCTGGCACTTTTGACCTGCCATATGTGTGGCCTGAAATAAAGGCCCTAGGGCAGAGTTCCACGAGCTTTAGTCTACAGATTAAATACAGCCCACCACTTGTTTTTGTAAATAAAGTTTTATTGAGACACAGCTGTGCCCATTCATTTACATTTTGTCTAGGGTTTCTTTCACACTACAAAGGCAGAGTAGAGTAACTGTGTGAGAGAGTATCTGTCCAAAAAAGCCTAACATATCTACTATTTGGCCCTTTACAGAAAAAGTTTTGCTGACCCCTACTTTAGAGAGTCACAGGTGTTTGCAAGTAGGATGGCACTAGTGCATACCCAAAGAGTGCAGCTGAGGTGGACTGGGTGGGCAACAGTATGCATACACTGCCATTTCCTTAACTATCCATTGTTGGTGGTTACACTGATTATTTCCTGTTTTTCACTTTTGTAGAAAATCCTGCAAAATATAATCATATATGCATATCTTTACACATTTTTGTGCATATTTCTTCAGTGATTTTTGTTAGTTTTTTAAAGGTATAATTGCTAAACAAAAAAAATTAATGAGCCCAACATGATGAATTTGGACATATGCATATATCTGTGATACCATCAGCACAATCATGGTAATAAAAATATCCATCACTTCCAAAAGTTTTCTGTGCCCTTTTGTTTTGTTTTGTTTTTGTGAAAAGAACACTCAACATGGGATCTACCTTCTTAACAAATTTTGAAGTGTACAATGCCATATTGTTAACTATAGACACTGCTGTACAGCGGATCTCTAGGACTTATTCACCTTGTATAACTGAAATTTATATCCACTGAAAAACTCTCTATTTCCTCCTCCCTCCAGCCCTTGGCAACCACTATTCTGTTTTCTGGTTCTATAAGTTTGATTATTTTAGATACATACTATAAATGGAATATTTTACCGGATAGATTCTTAAAAGTAGAAGGTTACCTCCAAGGACTACACATAATTTTAGATTTGGTAGTATAGTAAAATTAACCTCCAAAATTATACATTTCACACTCTCTGTGTATGAGATTCCTGTGTCATCACCAATGCTGGGCATAAGTTTGGCTCACAGAGAGGAAATTTGGACATATGAGTCTTTGGTTCAGGAGAGAGAAGGCTGAAGTGTAGACAGAAATTTGAAAGATGTCAGCTTATAGATGACAATTAAAGTCACAGGGGTATCTAGGACTGCTCAGAAAACAAATATGTAAATTGAGAAGTGACCCATGCAGAGAACATAAGAAAAGAACCCTTAGGGACGCTGTCTTTTAAGGCATGGATGAGGAAGAGAAAAGAAAATGAGGAATGCCACAGAGGTGGTCAAGGAGAGCACCAGTTCCAAGAGGCCAAGAGAAGAAAGTGTTTTGAAAGACAATGCTGTGAAATTCTGGCAAGAGGTAACGACAACAGAGTGCCCCGTGGATGTAGCACAATGAGAGCAATGGCAGCCTTGGTGAGGACAGCGTTCGTGGAGTGGTGGAAAAGGAAGTGACACCATTGTGGAGTGAATGTACATGAACGAAGGAAAGATGGTGAGGACCTGGTGAGGACCACGGCTTTTCCAAGACCTCTGAGACCAAGTGGAGGAGAAAGTTAAGGTGGTGGTTGAGGAGGATGTCAAGTCAATGAGAGGGCAGAGTAGTCATTTCCATCCTAGACCGTTGACTTGTTTCAGCAACTTTGAACTTCCATGAGAAGGGCTTGGGGGTTGAGGATCTATCACTTTTCTCCCAGAAAAGACCCTTCACTTCAGGAGCTAAATGGACCCAACCTGAAGCCAGATCCCAAATCCTAATTCAGTCAAAGTACATGTGTACACTGGTCCCCTCCACCTGACCCCTGCAGGATAGGTGGATATAGGTTTGGATTTTGTGCAACTAAACCTCATTCTGATAGTTTTAGTAAAGCAAGGAAGTCATCTGAGTAAGAAGGTGTTTTTCCTGCGCCTACTGGAAGACCTATTCCTACTTCATCCCTGTTCTTGCCATGGGTCCGGCATGTTCATCAGGGAAGGTGAGTGCTGACCCCCTTTAAACGGCAGGGCATGCAGGGACCGGCCTGAGCAGCACTCATGTGTCTACTTCCCTCCTCTGACGGTTCTCCTGGAGGCCCCGCCACCTTCCTCCTGGACGTTTGGTCTGCAAGGCAAGGACGCATCTGGCCTAATGTCTCCAGGTGACTCTTCTTGCAGCCAACTTCCCCCCTGCCTGATTTTCTAGCATTTCCTACCCTATCCAAGCAATCTTTGCCTTCCTCATCACCGGAGTCTGATTTTAGACTTCAAGGAAACAAGAAGGATCATCCTAATAGCAAGTAAGGAGGGTGTGGTACTTGATTTTCCTACATCTTTACCAGTGTCCCCCAAAGCAGTTGTATTTGGAAATTGAGTTGTGTCTCTTTTAATCATAGGAGTCTTTGAAGTGCCCATAGGAGCAAAGTTCTAAGTTACACCCTCATTGACTAGCCCACCCTGACCTCCCTCTCCTCCAGGAATTTTCCTCAGCACCCTCCCTCCTCTGGGCTTCCGGGATCCCTGTGTATACCTGAATGGGTAGTGTTATCAAATTATATTATAATTATTCATGGACTTTTCTGTCTTTATTAAGTTTTTAATTCCTTGAAAATAGAAGCCTTTCTTATAAGAATGATTCACAACCTTGGGGCCTAGAATTTGCCTGCATAGATAAACGAATGGGAGAGGTGAAAGGATGGAATGGAAATTTGGCAGAGAAAACAAAAGTCTTAGTGCCCTGTGAGTATTTCCACCTGTTATGTCCACACTCTCCCAGCCATGGAGCCAAGCCAGGGTAATACACATGCTATTTTTACCATGCATCCATTGCTTTGTGGTTTTAAATTGTACGAAAGGGTACACAATAAATACTATTCCCCCTGCCACCTTCTGGCCTTGTCTCCAAGTTCCCTAATTCTCCTCCTGAGGTGAAACCACCACTAGCTCCTTTCTTACAGATCTTTTCTGAGCTGCTCCATGCATGTAGCAGCAGGTGTGAATTCCATAACCCTTTGTTCTTCTGCAGGACTCAGCCTTGGGTCCCTGTGACTCTCAGCATGCCTTTGGCTAGCTGAAGTCTCCTGAGAGCAAGGAGAATTGGGGTGGCACGCTCTCAGTGCATGCCTGGAAACTGGGGGTCTGGAGAGGCACTGACCAGGAGATGGAAGAAAAAATCACCTGCTGCCTTGATCAGGTGAAAATGAAGTCTGTGTAAACTGCTCTGTAAGATCGAGCTTGAAACGGATATTCTAAACTCCCCACCTTTCTGCTCACCCATCTTCTATTCACTCCCCTTCTCCCCTTCTACCACCAACCTTTGCTTTTCCTAGCCGTGACTATAGTATAGACCCAGTTCTGCGATGAAGCAGCCAGACTCTGTGGCTTCCCCCCTACAACACCACCCCTCTGTTCACCCCGGAAACCCTCCTGGGCAGCCCCAAGGAGACCCTCACCCACACCAATCTCATTCCCAATTCTGGCACCAGACGGAAGCCTTGATTTGTCTGAGCTCCAGTACGAGTTGCAAAAGGCCGTGATTTTGCAGGAGTCCAGGCTGCAAGGCAGCCATTGTTTAGTGGATTAGAGCCTTGGCATTCCTAATCACACCCAGCCTCGGGCTCCAGGAGCATGAAGAAACCCTATTTACTAGCATTCAGTGGGCTTCTGGCTGTTATTTCAGATGCAGAATAATTAGCAATATGCCCAAGAAGCAACAAAGCCTTGAATGGTATTTAGTGACAATTATTCAGCCAAACCATTGCTTACTATTATAGGGGCTTATTAGCACCAAATTGTTTCGATAGGAAGTGGCATCAGCAATAAAAATAATGGCTGCAGCTTGCTGTGCAATCCCAGAGTCAGCAGAAAGGGGTTGGAATGTGTGCACGTCTCTTTTACAAACCCCAGGAATTCGGGGGACCTGCTGAGATGTGTTGGCAGCAACAGGAACTGACTCAGGTGGCTGAGGGTAGAGAGCAGGCAGGGCTGCTCCTGCCAAATCACTTGCTCCTTCCTCTTAGCGTTTATTTATGCGGAAGAAGAGGGTGTGCGGAGCAGGCTCCAATATACACCTTTGCTCAGCTCCCCTTTGGGGTGAGCTGTAGGATACCAAGGGACATGCTGACATCCTCTGCCCTATCTGTCTTTACAGCTATACTCCTGAAATCTAGAATGCAAGGGCTGAAAGAGACTTCAGAGAAAAAGCCTACCTTTTTACAGACCAAAATAATCTATGCTCAGAGATGTCATTTAATTTACATAAGATCACACAGCAGGACTGAAATGAGAATCTGGGTAGAATTAGGTACATCCTTTTTCTATAGTTTTCATGCAGCCTGGATCACATTTTGATAATCTCCTTTACTAAAGTAGAGAATGCATACTCAGATCCACAATTCAGCTCTTCAGGCTGAAAAGGACAAACCATTGAATGCTTTGTGATGGAATTTCAGGGGTGAAGCATACGCAGAACCAGGAACTTAGCAGTATGCACACTAGTCAATGGACTTAGATCCAACCATTTCCGTCTTCTCCAAACCACATTTCATCCCCCATATGTGAGCTGCTGGGTGAACTTTAATTTTCATGTCCAGTCTAAGACTTGTGCTTCTTTTAGGATTACTGGGGAACCTTGGTCCCTCCCTCGGCTCTATAACTTACAAGACTCATCGTGGGAGCAATGAAAAAATATTACAATTTACAATAAAGTATTTAAGTTTATATAAAAAGATTTAGTAAGCAGATGAAATGTAATAAGGGTAAATATAAATTTTCACATTTCGGTCTAAAAAAAGCAGTGCAAACATAAGAAGGAAAGCTAAGTGCTGAATATTTGGGAGTTTGGGCAATAAGTGCTATGTGAGTCAGTGTCTCAGTCTGCTTGGGCTGCTATATAACAAGGTACCATAGACTGGGTGGCTTAAACAACAGGAGGTTATTTCTCACAGTTCTGAAGGCTGGGTGTTACAGATTAGGGTGCCAATATGGTGGGGTCCTGGTGAGGGCTCTCTTCCCAGTTTACAGACTCCCACCTTTTCACTGTGTGCTCACGTGGTCTTTCCTTGGTGCATGCATATAGAGATCCCTCTGTCTTCCTCTACTGATCCCATCCTGAGATCGTGACCTCATGGCCTCATCTAAACCTAATTATCTCCCCAAAGCCTCTTCTCCAAAGACCATCACATGGGAAGATAGGGCTTCAACATCTGAATTTTAGGGAGATACAACATTCAGTCCATAACAGTCAGCATTGCCAAATAAAGTAACATTTTAAAAGGCCAAATATAAACTTTCATTAAATTTTCAAAATATGGTATAGGAAAGAAAGGAGGCACTAGGCCACCTTAACCTTTATAGGTCAGTTTACACCTGGAGTAAATGGCTCCCTCACTTTACCAGCCTTTGTTAAAATAATATTTGTGGGGAGGATCAGGCCCAAAATCTTAGTTACCTATACAAACTTATGTAGGCTATCAAGAGTTTTAGGGTAAAAATCATTTTTTTGAAGAGGAAAAATTGTGAATTAGAACGTGAATACTAAAGGAGATTTGAAATTTCCCAAACTAGCAATTTGTCTACTGCTAACTAAACTACTACAGAGAAGGAGCAGTTTACCTCTGGAAGCTGTACCACACTAAGGTCAGTTAGCACAGGTGCCACAGGAAATCTTGCTGGGGCCTTTCCACATAAGGCTACATGGCTGACCTTGGGATTCAGATGTCATCGGCAGGCTGAGCCCCGAACCTGGGACAGCTCAGGGAAAACTTAGATCGTCTCCCTGGAACTGACAGCCAGGTTTCAATCAAGCAATGGCTTTAAAATACTGAACATCCTGAGACCATTGCCATCTTGAACCAGTTTGAGTTCTATTTCTGTCGACTTTGCCTTGTTCTTCAGTTTTCTTACTTTTATAAGTTATAAGGAGGAATGGGAAGCATTTTGATGTTTCAATAAATTACTTTGATAAAGAGTAACTTTATAGGCAAAAAAAAAAATGTTTTTCTTGCACAAGAGAATACAACTGACTGATACACGAGCTAAATAGGCAACGTAAACCTTGGGTGTCAGCTACCATCACCATAGGTCCAGTGCAAAGAGAACACAATAGACCTAGGCACTATCCATCAAATTCACGCCACTATTTCTTTCAGTGGACATTTATTTTCTTTCAGGGTAAATGAGAAAATTTATGGGGAACCATAAATTTATCCCCACCAAGCTTATTATAATGGGTGAAAAATTAAAATTAAAAAACCCTTCCACTGATAATAAAAGGAAACATGACAACTTTGAGCCATAACCTTTGAAAAGTATGAGTCAGAGAAAGAGAGAGACAAAAGATTCCTAGAATCTGCACAGCTTATTGCATTATGATTGGACTGGAGTCCCCTCCACTCATATCCCTTTCACCAGAAATACTACCTGAGTTGGGGAGTCGGTGAAAGGGAACGTAAGTGAAAGAAATACCATTAATTGCCCTGTATGTTTTAAAATGTTTGTGTCCCCTCCATAATGCATGATGAAAGTTAATCCCCGATGCAACAGTATTGGGAGGTGTGGCCTTTGGGGGGTGTGATTGAGTCATGAGGGTTCACCCCCATAAGTGGGATTAGATGTGAAAGGGATTAATGAAGGGAGTTGGCTCCTCTTGCCTTTCCACCTTCCTCACGTCAGGACACAGCATTCCTGTTCTCCAGAGGATGCTGCAACAAGGTGTCATCTTGGAAACAGACAGCAGCCCTCCTCAGCCAGGGCCTTGATCTTGGACTTCCCAGCCTCTAGACCTGTGAAAAATAAGTTTCTGCTCTTAATAAGTTACCCAATCTATGGTATTTTTTTATAGCGGCACAAAATGGACTAAGGTAGCTCCCAACTTGGGAAGAGGAAAATTGAGAACTGTGCAGTCAGCCCAGGGCACAGGTGCATAAATCTGGAGGGAAGAACTTCTGCCATCACCTTGGTTCCACCAGAGACAGGAAAGAACAGACAGGAAACGTGGGATGATTGTAACCAGCGGGAGCTAATTATCCCCAGGAATAAACAAGGATTTAGAAAAACAGAAGACAAAGAGAAAATACATAAGACAAGGTCCTCTGATAAAACTTGAGGATGAAAGGGAAGAACAGGCCCATGCAGAGACTATAGAAGTCCTAACAGCAGGCCATAAGCCCCCTAAAACCAGGACACACACACAGTAACACAGAGACACCTCAAAACCAAGAACACAGAGATTATATAGGAAAACAGAAAAAGGGAAAGACACTAAAGAAAGAAAATGTAACAAGGTAGAATTAAGATGAAATAAATCTTTTGTGTAAATAAAAGCTAAGTGTATACATTTATCTATTAAAAGAATGTTTAGGCTGGGGGAATCCAAGACCCCCAACATCATGCAAGAAACTCAACTAAAAGGAAGTGAGTATTGAATGAAGACCCAGTAGCAGTGAGGGAGTGAGCCACGTGTGCATGGGAGAAAGAGCAAGTGTGGGGACCTTGTGGCTGGAGGCTGCTGGGTGTGTTCCAGCCCAAAGGCCAGTGTCACTGGAGTGAAGTAAATAAAGGGGAGCAGGTGGGAAATGAGCTCACAGAGGTGAGGGAAAGTCAAATCATCATAGATCACAGTAAAATGTTTGGCTTTTGTATGACATGGTGAGTGTCCAGAGGGCTTTTAGCAGTGATTTGCCATTGCTATAACTCAATTTTAACACACAGCTTTTGCTGCTGCATTGAACGTAGGCTCTAGGCAGGAAGGGAGAAACCACAAAATAAACCATTGTGATGTCTTGGGCCAGGATGGTGGCAATGCAGGTGGCGCCAAGTAGTCATTCTAGATACATAGTGAAGTTAGGACAAATAGCATGTTCACAAGTGGCAGAGTTGGCCTTAGCTGATGAACAGGGCTCCTCTATAATAAGCAGAGACAAGGTGTAGGTTGTGGGCACAGAGGCCCATAGGTAGGTAAAAATAATGTTGGTAAGACTATGTGGAAGTTCCACTCTGAGTGCTGGGGAGTCCTCAGTGAAATAGGAAACAAGATCACCAATGCATAGCAGAATGGGGAAGGAAGTGTTAGATGCTGGAGAAGAGGGGAAAATGTTTGAAATAGCTATTAAGACAATAAGGAGAATGGACAGGCCACCAAAAGATCATATGGTGGCTGGTCAGAAATAGAGGCCCACGTGGGGCTAGTGATAATTAATTTAAAATGAGACCCATCAGTATGGTCGTGTGCCTTATTCTAACCACATTCAGCTCAATAGATTCAGGGATGGACTGGGTGGGGAGTTGAAGGTAACTAAGGCCATGGATTAGCTGAGACAGCATGAAGTACAGAGGAGTAAGGGAGCTGGAGTGATTATCACGACCAGTGTGAATTGAAGCTGGGTAAGGATTATACTGGGAACCCAAGAAGGTGAGAGAGAATGAAAATAAAAGGAGTAGATGGATAGATTGGCAGTCTCAGTGCAGGAGAACTGGGTTGGAGGAAAGCTAGATGCCCATTGAGTGAACAAAATGAAATGTGTAACATGTATAACAAGTGTTATATTGCAGCTGTAAAAAATAATAAGCAAGATTTACAACCAGCAACAATGATAGCTCTTAAAAAAATGTAGGGCTTAATGAAAATAAAAGCAAGAAAAGAAGAAAAATAATATTTTTAAAGCTATATGGATATGTAAGGACACAGTTAGAAACACAAGGGTGGTTGTCTGAGAGTGGATTGGTGGGTATTAAGGGAAGAAAAGCATGAGAGAGAGGTCAGCCCAGATTGATCACGGGCGTGAATTTTTTTTTCAGGAGTATGATGAATTCTGCTCTATCAAACTTGGTCCATAAAAGAGGATAAAAGGCTTAAAAAGCAAATCCGTGCTCAGGGGAAAATCTAAAGATACAAATTCTTCCATTACTAAATAAAAATAAGTAAATTAAAATGTCCGACAAGTTTAAAAATCAAATTAATGTACAGAAGGAAGGAATTAGTAAAGATAAAAGCAAAAAGAAATGTATTTTTTAAAGTAGAAAAAAAGGGTAGACTTGTTAAAAAAATCAAGAGCTATGGGATCTTTTTAATGTAATTTAAGAAATATATATCTCACTGGTTAAGAAAAAAAGTAACAAAATACCTATGTACCTAGTTAACAACAAATAAGGAGAATTAGACTCATATAGAGTACTTTTCAAAACTCACTGTAAAGAACTTTACACTTATCCCAATAAATTAGAAAAAACTGGAACAACTGGATTAAATGAATAATTATTTAGAAAAATATAAGTGGCCAAAACTGTTTCTGGAAGACATAGAAATTCTAAATACCAATAATAGAAGAAACTGAAGGAAACAGTAGCAACAACATGCAAGGTAGACATTTTCACAGGCATCATTCCAACCTTTAAGAAGTATATAATTTCAATACTATTTGTTCCTAGCTAGGCATTAGAATTAAAGAGAAATTTGCAAATTAGTTAAATAGAATAATAGTAACACTCAATACCAATGTCATAATCAAAGTTTTATTCTGAGATTGAAATAGAAGGAGCATACCAAACATAATCTGAATGGGGAAAAGCTGAGAGCCTTTCCTCTAAGATCTGGAACAAGGCAAAGATGCCCATTTTCACCACTCCTATTCAACATAGTACTAGAAATCCCAGCCAGAGTCATCAGACAAGAGAAAGAGACAAAGAGCATCCAAGTTGAAAATGAGGAAGTCAAATCATCCCTCTTTGCTGATGATAGGATCTTTATGTAGAAAAACCTTAAGACTCCACCAAAACACTCCTAGATTTGAAAAATAAACTCAGTAAATTTGCAGGATACAAAATCGACATATAAAAATCAGTGGCATTTCTACACATCAATAATGAACTACAAAACAATGATGAAAGAAATTGAATAGGGTGCAAACAAACAGAAATATATCCCATGTTCATGGATCAGAAGAATTAATATCATTAAAATGACCATAGCGCTCAAAGCAATCTATCCATCAAAGCAATTCTTATCAAGTTACCAATGTCATTCTTCACAGATTGGAAAAAATAATCCTAAAAGAGCCTAAATAGCCAAAGTAATCCTGAGCAAAAATAAATATTAATTAAATAAAAAGCAAAGCTGGAGACATCATACTATCTGACTTCCAAAATATATTACAAGGCTATAGTAAACCAAACAAACCAAATGGTATTGGTATGAAAACAGACAAATAGACCAATGGAACAAAATAGAGAGTCCAGAAATAAATCTTAGTATTTGCAGCCAACTGATTTTCGATAAAGATGCCTAGAACACTGGAGAAAGGACATCCTTTTCAATAAATGATGCTGGGAAAATTGGATTTCTATATGCAGATGAATGAAATTAGACCTCTATGTCTTCCATATACAAAAATCAACTTAAGATTAATGAAAGAGTTAAATGTAAGAGGCAAAACTGTAAAACTACTAGGGAAAAATAAGGAAAATACTTAAAGATATCTATCTAGGCAAAGATTTCATGGCCAAGACCTCAAAAGCACAGACAACTGTAACAAAAGTTAACAAATGGAACTATATTAAACCAAAAAGCTTCTGTGTCAAAGGAAACAATCAACAGAGTGAAAACAACAACCTGGTGAATGGGAGAAAATACTTACAAACTATTCATCCAACAAGGGACTAAAATCCAGGTTATATAAGAAACTCAAACAACTCAACAATTAATAAAACCCAAATAATTCCATTAAGAAGTAGGCTAAGGACTTGAACAGACATTTCCCAAAGGAAGACATACAAATGGCTAACAACTATATGAAAAAATGTTCAACATCACTGATCAGCAGGAAAATGCAAATCAAAACCACGATGAAATATCATCTTACACTAGTTAGAATGGCTATTAATAAAAAGACAAAAAATAACAGACACTGGTGAAGATGCAGAGAAAACTCACATATACTGTTAGAAAGAATATAAATTGCTACAACTACTATGGAAAACAGTATGGAGATTCCTCAGAAAACTAAAAATGGAACTACAGTGTGATCCAGCAATCCCACTACAAGATATTTATCTAAAGGAAAAGAAATCAGTATATCAAAGGAATATCTGCACCTCCCTGTTCATTGTGGCACTATTCACAATAGCAAAGATATGGAATCAACCTAAGTGCCCATGAACAGACAAAGATAAAGAAAACGTGGTGTATACACACACCAGAATTCTATTTGGCCATTAAAAAAGAATGAAATCACGTCATTTGCAGCAACATGGATGGAGGTGGAGGTCATTATGTTAAGTGAAATAAGCCAGGCACAGGAAGACAAATATTGCATGTTCTCACTCATAGGTGGGAGCTAAAAAAGTTGATTTCATGGACATAGAGAACAGAATGCTAGACACCAGAGGCTAGGAAGGGTATGTGAGTGGGAGGGGCAATATAGAGAGGTTGGTTAGTGGGTACAAACATAGTTAGATAGAAGAAATAAGCCCCAATATTTGATAACAGAGTAGGGTGACTATAATTAGCACCAATGTATTGTATATTTCAAAGTAGCCAGAAGAGAGGGCTTGAAATGTTACCAACACACAGAATTGATAAATACTCAAGGTGATGGATACTCCAAATACCCTGGCTTGATCACTACACATTCTACATGTGTAACAAATACTCACATGTACCTCATAAATATGTAAAATATTTTGTATCAATAAAAAATATTCTAAGAGCTAATAAAAACAGCACAAGGAAAGGCCTTACTTATGATTATCAATGGAGAAAATATTCACTAAAATATTATCAAACATAAATTAGCAAAATATCAAATGAATGGAATACCATTACCAATTTTTTCCCCCAGTAAGTGTAAAGATGGTGTTGTGGGTTGAATTTTGTCCCCAAAAAGGTGTTTCAGCGTCTGGGAATGTGACCGTATTTGGAAATAAGGTCTTTGCAGATGACTGAGTTAAGAGCAGGTCATTAGGGTCAATGTGACTGGTGCCCTTATGAAGAGGGAGATTTGGACAGAGACAGACATGCACACGGGTAAAACACCACCTAAAGATGAAGGCAGAGATGGGCAAAGATGGCAACAAACCACCAGAAGTTAGGCTGGAGGCATAGGACAGATTCTTCCTCACAGCTCTCAGAGGGAACCGACAGTGCTGACACCTTGGTCCAAAATTTCTAGGCTCTAGAATTGTGACATAGTAAATTTCTGCTGTTTAAGCCATTCAGCTTGTGGTGCTTTGTTATGGCCGTCCTGGGAAACTAGTACAGATGGATAAAAGAGAAAAACAATATGATACTCCTAGTGGATGCTGAAAGTCATTTGAAAACACTAAGTCTTACTTCTTAATACAATGAAAAACAAACCCTTAAGAAAATTATATAAGAAAAATATGTAGCTCGATCCAAAATCTAGCACCTTGCTTGCTGGGCAAATACTAAAATTCTCATTAAAGTCAGGAACAAAAGGCAATACTCCTAGCACCAATATTACTAACACTCTTCAGGAATTACTAAACAATGCAATTAGACAAGAGAATTAAATTAGAGGAGGCAAAATTACCACTCTTTGCAGATATGATTATATGCCTTGTAAAATCAAAAGATTTAAAAGACAAATTATAAAATTGGAAATTTCAGTATGCTAGCTGGTTAATTTATAAGGAGTAAAGGATTCATCTTTAAAGAAATGGAATAAGATGTCTGAAAATGAGGACAGGTCACATGGAGGGCAGTATACCAGAGTTGAGTCATTTCAAATTTGGGCAGGTGGGCCCCCACCAAGTCCTCCTTCTCACTGCTCATCCTGTAGCACACCTGCCCACCTGCAAGCCTCTCCACCACATATTCCTAACCAGCTTCCCTTTCATGGCACAGACCCAGCGGAAAATCTACCAACAAGCAACAGCACTAGACAAGGTCTATAAAAAATCAACTCAATTTCTCCTTTATCAAACATATGATAAAAACAGTGGTATTAAAAAGAAAGACCAAGATGAACAAATAGAATAATTGGTACCAGAAACCAGAGAATTTAAAAACGAATTTTTTTTTTTAAATAAGAAGCTCTAATTAGTAACCACATAGTGATTTGGGAAGATATTGTATCCATAAAACAGCAAAAGGATGTTATATAAAAAGGTAATAATTAAAAAAATAAGAATGCTCTAGGAAAGTAAGCATATGATGACTAAAATTAAAAACTCAATACAGGGCTGGAGGAAACTATTAAGGTTATCTCTTAGCTCACAGAACAATAAATCAAAGATGTAGAAAATCTGAGTGAAAGGATAAGGAGCATGGGAGATAAATTTAAAAGTCACATCTGGCTGGGCGCAGTGGCTCACACCTATAATCCCAGTATTTTGGGAGGCTGAGATGGGAGGATTGCTTGAGGCCAGGAGTTGGAGACCAGCCTGGGTAACATAGGAGACCCCCATCTCTACAAAATAATAGTTGGGTGTGGTGGCATGAGCCTGTAGTCCCAGCTACTCAGGAGACTAAGACAAGAGAATCTCTTGAGCCCAGGAGTTTGACGTTGCAGTGAGCTATGATTGTGCCACTACACTTTAGCCTTGGTGACAGAGCAAGACCCTATCTCTAAAAAAAAAGAGAAAAAAAGTTACACTTCTCAAGTAGAATCCCAGAGAGAGATTATAAAGAAAATGGAGGGGAACAGTAAGATAATAACAAATAGAAGAAGTAATTCCAAGCCTGACAAGAGATGTGTTTGGGGATTTAAAGAGCATTCCTAGTGCAGACTGGTTTTAAAGAAGAAAGATCCATACCAACACATCTCATGCAACATCCCAGAAACATACACACCAACACGCATCATGTGAAATTCCAGTAAACCGAGGGTAAAGAGATAATCCTCAAAGACTTCAGAGAAAAAAAAAACAGAACAATACACAAAGAAGCCAAAATTAGCCAGGCAACAAACTTCTCACAGCAACACTAACTTCTAGAAGGCAAAGTTCTGGGAAAAAAATTATTTTGAACCTAAATTCAATGATCAATTATATTATCAATTAAGTAAAGATGGAGAAGAATAAGGCTTTCTGATTCACAAGAACTTAAAATTTACCTCCTATAGTCTCTTTTGGAGAAGGCTGAGTACAGCTGTCCCTTGGCATCCTCCGGGGATTGGTTTCAGGATCCCCCTTGGATACCAAAATCCATGGATGCTCAAGTCCCTGAGATAAGTTGTTGTAGTATTTGCATATAACCTATACACATCCTCCTGTATGCTTCAAATCAACTCTAGGTTCCTTACAATACCTAATATGGTGTAAATGCCACGTAAATAGCTCTTATACTAGATTGTTTAGGGAATATTGACAGGAAAAGACATAATCAGTATAGATGCAGTATTTTTTTTCCCAAATATTTTTGATTGGTGGTTGGTTGAAACATGGATGGGAACCATGGAGGGCCTGCTGGACTTACTCCAGAAAAACATGGGTAGAAGGCAAGAAAGAGGAAGAGGTAAGCAACAAGAAATGGAGAAAGCTAAAGGAATATATAATATATATATTATAGGCTCCTACCCACCCCCACCCCCACCGTGGACACTCTAAAAGCCCTGATTTGACAGCAACATGATCTATGCATGTAACAAAATGGTACTCATACTCCATAAATTAATATATATTTTTAAAAAAAGATGTGGATGTAGACACAAAAGAACATTAAGCTACTTAGAGAAGGATAGTTATTGTAGAAATAGCTAAGGGGTGAAAACTGCAAATAACCTCAATAATCAATAGTTGGAGACTGGTTAAATAAATTATGGAATATTTATATAATGGAATACTATGCTATGCATAGGTTAAAAATATGATGTAACTCTCTATTCTGATATGAGAATTTCAAATATTATTATTAAGTGAATAAGTAAAATGAAGATCAGTGTGTTTAGTGTGGAAATCTATGTGTACATAAAAAATTGTTTCTAGAATATACATATAAGAATACACATATATATATATGCAGGTATGTATGAATGTATAAAAATGTATATGTATATATAAGTTTTTAAGAAAGATACCAAAGTAAGGAACTTGTTTTTTAGTTGAACACTTTTCTAGAAAGGAATTTGGAGTAGAGAGAGGAAGAGAAACTTTTATTTTTTATTTTCGGTACCATTTGGATTTTTTAAACAATGTATATATGATACATTTACTATCATTTAAGGTTAACAGTGTTATCTAGGTGGTAGGATGAAGAGCCACTTGAATTTTTTTCATATTTTCCAAGTTAAAACCAAACCAAACATATAACCTAACAAATGTTACTTGAAAATGTTTACTGACATCTACTATACACTAGGCAGTAAGTCAGACTTGGTCATGCAAAGATACTTAAGACAGCTTCTGTCCTGAAGGAGTTCCAACTCAGGTGGGAAACACGCGTGTTCAAACAGAATGTGAGAAAGTGTTGTGGTGCAATAACAGAAATGAGCACAGGGAGGTCAGGGGGCACCACAGGACCAGACTGTGCCAAGCCCCAGGTGTGCCCCTCAAAGTTGGGAAGGTGGTCAGATGAGAGGTGGTAGCGTATGGCCTGGAGAGGGAGGGACAGGTCAGGTGACAAGACTCTGAACTTTGCTTTCTCTTTTATAAAAAAGTGACTAAACTTCTAAACTTATCTCACAGGTTACATACAGATTAAATAAAATCGTGTCTATAAAAAGCCTGGCACACAGTGGCATTTCAATTTGAGTGCTTTTCACCTTCTTCTGACGCATACCCAAAGCCTGGAAATTGTGCCAGGTAGATGTTTCTATTTTTGTCTAGGTTAAAAAACAACCACCACAAACAAACAAACAAACAACAGAGGTAAATGACTTGCCCAACATGACCGGCTAAGTAGAGGCAGATTTGAGAAAAAGCACAGGTGTTCTGACACCTCGGTTGATGGTCCTTGCATGGTACCTATAGGGACAGTGACATGTAATCATGTCTATTTTCTACGTGTTGTGACAAGAGGCAGCAGGAGGTGGTATGGAGGCGGGTGGGTCACGAAGCCCCAGATCACGGGCTATGTGGTGCTTCTTAAAGAAACACCAGGCTCCAGGTCTCAAGGAGCAGCCCACCACGGGGAGCCAAGAGCCCCAGGGCTTCATCTGTCTCTTCCACCTCCCACCCGCCTTCCCAGCATCAGCCCGTCAGTTGTGAGCAGAGGCCTCCGACCTGTTCTGGAGGAGCTATCAGTGAGTGCGTATTATCATTATGATACCAAACCAAACCGAGTCTGCTCACCTGGTGTGGCAAAGCCAGACACTGAAGCTGAGAATGACATGGGAGGGAGAGGCGTCCTTATCACAGGGTGCCACACAGGGAGCACGAGCAGCTCACGCAGAAGCCCCGGATTCCCTGGTGGTTTACAAGCCAGGGTTTCTAAAGGCAGGGGTACATCGCGGGCAGGTGAAGCTGTAAATCAACACACGCAGGTTGTACATTGGCCAGGCCCCAAAAGGTGGGATATCTTGTAGTGGGGGTGTGGGGGCACAGCTGGGTGCAGAGATGCACGGATTCCCGGAAAGGAATGTTAAGATGGGTGTGGCAGGCCCCTCAGGGGGAAATTTAGAAGAAAGAATGGTAGTCAGAGTCCCATTCCTCAGTTCTCCCTTATCTTCATTTTCCATTCCCTGGGGGTTTCTGGAAAACAATTCACAAACATAACGTTAAGACGCCATCTTTTAGTTTCCACAGGGAGCCACGTTATCTGTAGACCCTGGCTCACCTGGAGGCCGCTGTTCTCACCAGTTGCCCACCCACTTTTCAAGGCCAGCCAGGTGCCTGGAACCTCCCCTGAGGAGCTAAGATTTTCCTTTATTTCCATGCTGGGGGATGGGGGGCAGCAGGCCCCAAAGAGGGGGTCCCTGCCCCCTATCGATTATATAATAGCAACATGTTCATAACACCAAGTGTGTTCAAAGTGTGTGTGTGTTTTAAGGAGTTAAAGTTTTATGGGGGGGTGATGCATTTGAGAAGGGATCCTCAGTCTGTAATAAAGATGAGTGTGACAAGTCCATCTCTCCTTTCTGTGGCACTTGTCCACAGCAAGTGGAAGAGGTGGGAGTTTCAACAGCTAGAGGTATCTTAAGAGCTCTTAAATCCTCAAGGAATTCTAAGGACAGGAGCCAATGAAATAATTAGCACTGCACTTCTGAAGGGCAGCCGCAGACAAACTGCACCTAGGAGCCAGCTGGGTGTCTGCACAAGCTAAGATGACAAAAAGGGCTCTTCAAACACTTCTTGCTAATCAGCTCAATTACAGATTACCCTGTTGAGAGGTTCCAAATCAGTACAACTAGATGTTTTTGTGCTTTGCTATTGCTCTGTATAAAACACTAGGGTTAAATTTTAACTTGTGCTCATTATCAAACAAAAAGATTGTCCTTTTTATTAAAAAAGTAAGTGAAAATTGTGGTCTATTTCTGCTCTCTACAGTTCTTTAAGCCTGAAGAGGATTTAGCACCTGGGTGATGCTGTCCTAGGTTTTTGGCTGGCAGACTGCTGGGGACTAATCCACCTCCACAGGGCTTTGATTTAAGGAAATGTACAGAGCAGAAATACCCCACAGTCTTCACTCATTTTTTTTTAATAAAAAGGACAGTCTTTATGTTTGATAATGGGCACAGCTAAAAGTTAACCCTAGCTTTTTATACAGAGCAATAAACAGGGTACCAACAATACTGGTACTTTAACAAGTCAAAAAAAGTTGAACATTTTGCTTCTTAAATTATGTCTTCCTAGACTTCCTTGGTGCGAGAGGCCTATGGCCCTTAGAGACCAGATTATCCCTGAATCAGGTAGTGGCACGTCCTTTGTGATTCATGCTCCTTCTTTTATAGACATAATTTGCTGTAAACAGGAGGTCAGTTCTTAATGTCCTTCAGGAGACCATGCTATATACACAATAGAATCAGGAAATCTCTATCCCCAATAACAGTATTACTACATGCTGAGCATTTCCCATATGCAAGGAAGTTTTACAATTGCTACGCATGCATTAGCTCATTGCCTCCTCTTTACAACACCTTGGAGTAAGCGCCATTATTACTCTCATTTTGCATATAAGGAAATTAAGGATTATAAGCAGCTCCCCTATTTACCAACATAGTGAGGACTAAACTCTGATCTTTCTCTTTTGTCCAAATTCCTTTCTAAAGGGGCCTTGTGAATCACGCCTACAAATGATAACATCTCAGTAAACAGGTTTTTATGATGTGGTTTACTTCCCAACCTGATTCTGGAATAGCATCACATGAAAGATAGAAGACCCTTATCTTAACTCAAGCATTCCTTTCTGCTGATTCCTGGACAAAGACTCTTTCAGTCAATTGTCTACTAAAGAATCCCTAAATCCACAAAGCTTAAACATGTCCCCCTAACCCTGGTGCTCTGGCCGGGGAGGACACCAGCTGTGGGACCCCCAGATGCTGGGACGCACAGCAGTGTCCAACAACACCTCTCCTCCAGCCCAGAGACTTTCACGCCAGCAGGGCGGGCTCTGTCCTTGGAGGTGGGGAGAAGCCAGAAAAGCTGCTTTCTCTGTGTGACCGGTGTGAATCTGCAGGGCCTTGGTACTAAGCAATAGGGGGCAGCCTGTTGATTCGGTCAGGGGACTGGCTTTGATCATCTGATAAGAACATAACTCCAGGGCTTGCTCTCTGCATGCAGGAGGCTGCCAGCGTCAGGGTTTGTGGACTGGGAAGGAAAATCCTGGCCAGAGTCCTCAGCAATTGCACCAATTGATGCCCATCATTAGAAGCAGCCCCCTAAGTGTGGCAAAAGCAAGCCTTGAATAACATATTAGAGGCTTTCCCCTAGCAGCAGATCAAGCCACCATGGAAGTATACACACCCAGGCTTGCAGGCACCAGTTGCCTCTACCCAACCTAAAGAGGGAACAGGGTTCAAGTAACCCTCAGGAGTGACAAGACATTTCCCAAAGATCAGGGCATTTGTATTCCCCATTCGGGGGATCAGAGCCCAACACAGAGACATTGGATTATCTTGATAATTGGCTCCTCCACATAAACTACAATCAACATTATAGAGGGTAACCCCATAGCTCAACACAGTACCTTCCATCTCAAACTATTAGAGGGCAGCAGAGTCATACACACAAGTGTGATTCATCACCTGGGAGCTTAAACTTGGGGACCAAACTCACTAATCTCCATTGGCAAGTGGTGAAGACAACTGGTCAAAGGTAACCCAACTTGCTAAATCACCTCTAATGCAATGCAAGACCAGTGCACCTCTTCCCACCATTGTCAAAGAACGTCCCTTTGGGGACTTGGAGATAGGGCCATAAGCCAGTCCTAGCAGACCCAGTTCTCAAGAAAGTATCCTGATGAGAAAGAATCAGCAAAAGAATGCAGGAAACATGAAAGATCAGACAGAAAAGTCACCCCCAAAAGAAATCATTCGATCTTCAACAACAGGTATCAACTTACAATATGATTAAAATGACAGAGGAAGAATTCCAAATACGGATTGTAAGAAAACTCAATGGAATTGAAGAGAAAATAGAAACCCAACACGAAGAAGCCACAAGAACAATACAGGAAATGAATGAAAAATTCTCTAAAGAAATTGAAATATTACGAAAAAACCAAACAAATTCTGGAAATGAAAGAGGCACTTGAGGAACTACAAAACACAATGGAAAGCCTTAAGAATAGAATGGATCATACAGGGGAAAGAATCTCAGAGATTGAAGATAATGCCTATGTGCTAAACGAATCAGATGTAGAAGAAGAACATAGAAGCAAGAGACAATAACAAAATGTACAAGAAATGTGGGATTATGTAAGGAAACCAAATATAAGAATCCTAGGCATCCCAGAGAGAGAAGAAAATACACAAGGGTTAGAAAACTTATCTCATGGAATATTGGAGGAAAATGTGCCTGGCCTGGCTAGAAATCTAGATATCCAGATACAAGAAGTACACAGAACTCCTGGGAGACTCAATGTGAAAAGGCACTCACCACGTCACGTAGTTATTAGGCTGACCAAAGTAAACATGAAGGAAGCAATCCTTCGAGCAGTGAGATGAAAACAGCAGATAACCTACAAAGGAAAACCTATCAGACTAACTGCAGACTTCTCAACTGAAACTTTACAAGCCAGAAGGGACTGGGCACCTATCCTCAATCTCCTAAAACAGAATAATGGCCAATCTAGAATTCTCTACCCAGAAAAACTAAGTTTCATCTATGAGGGAGAAATAAAGAACTTACCAGACAAACAATCATTGATGGAAATTGTGAAGACCAGACCTGCCCTACAGAAAGTACTCAGATATGCATTGTACACTGAACAGTGCAATAGACACTCACCAAAGAAAAATCACTCAAGAATTAAAGTCCAGAACCTGGATTCCGTGATGGCTTGAGAGGTAAAACAAAATATAAGAATTTATCCAACAATATGAACAGAAATCTACCCCAAATATCAATTCTCTCAATAGATGTGAATGGCTTGAATTGTCCTTTGAAGAGACATAGACTGGCAGAGTGGATTAAAATTCATAGGCCAAGTATCTGCTGTCTACGGGAAATGCATCTAACCCACAAAGATGTTTACAGACTCAAGGTCAAGGGGTGGAAAATAAACTTCCAGGCAAATGGAAGCCAAAAGAAAGTGGGAGTAGCTATACTTATTTCAGATAACATAAGCTTTTAAAATAGCAAAAGTAAGGAAGGACAAAGATGGTCACTAAATAACAGTGAAAGGAAAAATCCAACAAGAAGACTTAACAATTCTTAATATGTATGCACCCAACTCAGGAGCACCCAGATACATAAAGCAAACCCTGTTTGATCTAAATAGCATTATAAATAGTAATGCCATAGTAGCCGGGATTTCAACACCCCACTGACTGAAAAGGACAGATCTTCCAAGCAGAAAAGCAAAGAAATAATGGACTTAAACAAAGTTCTAGAACAAAAGGGTTGAACAGACATCTACAGAACATTTCACCCAAATAAAGCCGAATATACATTCTTCTCATCAGCCCATGGAACTTTCTCCAAAATAAATCACATCCCAGGCCACAAATCAGACCTCAACAAATTTAAAATAATAGAAATTATACTACATATCTTCTCAGACCACAGTGGTACAAAATTAGAGTTCAATTCCAACAGAAACACTCACCACTTCACAAACTCATGGAAATTAAACAATTAATTGCTGAATTAATTGTTGGGTTAAGGAGATACAGAGGGAAATCAAAAGATTCTTTGAACTAAATGATAACAGGGACACAAATTATCAAAATCTCTGGGATACAGCAAAAGCATTCCTGAGAGGAAAATGAATAGCATTAAATGCTCAAATCCAAAAAATAGAAAGCTCACAAATCAACAACTAATAAACTGTCTCAAAGAACTGGGAAAGAAAGAGCAAATTAATTCTAAACCTAGCAGAAGAAAAAAATAACTGAGATCAGAGAAGAACTAAATGAAACTGAGAATAAAAGAACTACACAGAAGATCAATAAAACCAAAAGCTGGTTTTTCAAAAAGATAAACAAATTTGACAGCCCCCTTGCTAGATTGACAAGAACTAGAAAGGAAAGTACTCTAATAAACTCAATTAGAAATGAAAAAGGAGAGGTCACCACAGACATCACAGAAATACAAAACATTATCTTTGAATATTGTAAAAACCTATGTGCCCCAAAACTACATAATGTGGAGGAAATGGACAAATTATTGGAAACATACAACCTCCGTAAGTTCAACCAGGAGGAAATAGAATTACTGAACAGATCAATACCAAGCACAGAAATTGGAGCAGCAATTAAAAACTTTCCAACAAGGAAAAGTCCTGGGACAGATGGGTTCACATCCTAATTTTACCAAACCTACAAAGACCACAGAAATTATTCCACAACATTGAGAAGATGGTATCCTCCCCAACTCATGCTATGAAGCCAATATCACCTTGATACCAAAGCCAAGAAAGGACAAAAAAAAAAAAACAACAACAAAAAAAAAAAACTACAGACTAATATCCCTTATGAATATAGATGCAAAAAATCCTCAACAAAATCTTAGCAAACTGAATCCAACAACATATGAAAAAAAATAATTCATCAAGACCAGGTGGGCTTTATCCCAGAGATGCAAGGCTGGTTCAACATACACAAATCAATAAATGCAATTCACCACACAAATAACAGCAAGAGCAAAGACTATATGATTCTCTCAATAGATGCAGAAAAAGCATTTGGCAAAATCCAGTACACCTTTATGATAAAAACTCTTAACAAAATAGGCATAGATGGGATATACCTTAAAATTATTAAGGCCATATATGATAAACCCACCGCCAATATCATGCTGAATGGGGAAAAATTGAAAACATTCCCACTTAGAACTGGAACGAGACAAGGTTGCCCACTATCTCCACTTCTATTCAGCATAGT
Source organism: Eulemur rufifrons (assembly GCF_041146395.1). Lineage (NCBI taxonomy): Eukaryota > Metazoa > Chordata > Mammalia > Primates > Lemuridae > Eulemur > Eulemur rufifrons. The sequence continues at coordinate 6,671,820 of NC_090991.1, forward strand.
GCTGAAAGTCCTTGCTATAACAATTAGACAAGAGAGGGGAATTAAGGGTGTCCAAATGGGGGCAGAAGAGATCAAACTCTAACTCTTTGCCAATGATATGATATTATACGTAGAAAACCCCAAGAATTCAACCAAGAGACTCCTGGAATTGATAAATAAATTCAGTAAAGTCTCAGGATACAAAAATCAATGCACACAAATCAGCGGCATTCATATATGCCAATAACAGTCAAGCCGAAAACCGAATAAAAAACACAGACCTTTCACAATAGCTTCAAAGAAAATTAAACATCTAGGAATGTATTTAACAAAAGACATGAGAGACATATATAGGGAGAACTATGAAACACTGAGAAAAGAAATTGTAGAAGATGTACACAGATGGAAAAATCTACCATGCTCATGGATTGGCAGAGTCAATACTGTTAAAATGTCCATACTACCTAAAGTCTTCTACAGAATTAATGTAATCCCTATCAAAGTACCATCATCATTCTTTACAGATCTAGAAAAAATAATTCTACACTTTGTGTGGAACCAGAGAAGACCTTGTATAGCCAAAGCAATCTTAAGCAAAAATAACAAATTGGGAGGCATCAGTCTATGTCCTAGAGAGGTTTAGATTTATTTGGGGAGAAAAGACGTGCACAGGGATCCCTCTGCAAGTGACTCTGCACAGTGATTGTTTGGGAGGCCAATTGTTCACCAACAGTAAGCGCAGAGGGAAGACAGAGGATGCTATCTGAGAAGACAAAGACAGCAGGGAAGGAATGGATGGGTACAAGAGATGAGATTTGAGTCTTTTCTTCTGCTTTGATGATGGTCAAGTCTGGATTGGTCTCTTTGTGTCCTTATTTGGGTTTCCGCAAAAGCAAATCCTGAGATGAAAACTTGGGTACAAGCAGTTTATTTGGGAGATGATCCCAGGACACGAGTAAGGAAGGGAATAGTAAGAATGAGACTGGGAAGGAGGAGCCAGTAAAGAAAGGATGCATTCCTACAGCCCTGCTGTTGGGGAGCTCAGCTCCTTGGGGATCTCGGAGAAGCACATGGAATGCTTTCTAGAATCTTCTTTTGGAAGAACAGAAAGGTGGAGCATGAATTCACTCACTTCCACACCCCACTGGCTGAGGGTTATCCCCAGGGCACTAACACCCCTGTCCTTCCTGATGTCCCAGAGTGTGAGCTGAATGGACTTCTGTGGCTTCGAAGGCAGCCCTAAGGCAGAAAAATAAAGAAATGCCATAGCATGCGCTTGAGATGGGGGCACTGGCTGGAAGTCTGGAATTGCCTACCACAGGCTGAAATCAGAGGAGGGCAGATGAGACACGGTAAAAGGCACAGAAATTGTCTGCTACAATCACGAAAGTAAAAACCACCTTCTCCAGTACCCTCAATGTAGTTGTCCTCAGCCAGAAATATGTCACATGGCCACCCCTAGCTGGAAAGGAACCTGGGTAGTGGAGCAGTTTTGGGGGGCTGTTTGTAAGTAAGAGAATAGTTTGCAAGGGTCACACTGGACGCAGTCAGAGCACAGTCTGTAAGGAAGAATGAGAATAGATATCAGGCAGGCAGCTAGCATGGTCTGCTCAACGTCACATCTAAGAGTAGCCCTCACTCCCCACACCCACTGTTCTCCTCTCCTCCAAATCTCATAAATCATGCAGTGTGGGGACAGAGTTATATTAGAAGCCACCAGCCCTCCCTTCCCACCATGAATTTGTTGATGTTTCACTTTGGTGACTCCTACACCCTCACGCCCCACGGAGTGCGCAGAAGAGGGGGAAGCCACACAGTTTACCATCGAAGCAGCAGCCATCCATCCTCTTCCGCAAACACAGCTTTCTGTGGCTGTCCGTGGGAAGGGCACAAGATAAACGCTTGGCTGCCATCATGCCAGCAACCCAGGGAGAGCGGATTGGACAAGAGCAAGCTCTTGTCGCTCACATCTGTGACTCAACTGTGTAACACGTGGCAACACTCCTGAGCTAACTGCCCCTGGAAGGTAAGAAGAGTCTGCTCGGTGTGGTCTTGGAACAAGTGAAACCGGAGAACAGACACAGCTTTTCTTTTCTCCCACTCTCTGGCTGCGTTTCTTTCAAGGAGGGGTCAGCAAAGACTCTTGCAACTTGATTTACTCCTTTCCCCAACTCTCCAACACAGGAAAAGGATATAAAATGGGAAATTGGGTCCCATCTCTTGTCCCTCTCCTTCTGTTCCATCTCTGTGGGGGGACAGTCCTGTGGAGACTGTTACCACTGGTGGCCATGGTAACAGAATAATTGACATACAGTCTGAAAGTCATAAACTTAATGAAACTATAGTTTTTATTGCACTTCACCCTCATCTCTGATTAAATCAGATCTGCATAATGCGAAGATATTAAATTTTCACGTTTCTCATTTTCTTTCCCCTGCCAATAGGAAGGCTCTGTTACGAGGCAACCGTGCCAGTGGGCCGAGAACATCATTGCTCTAGATTTTGCTGAAAAATGTTTTTTAATAATTGGTGCTGGGTGGCCCACAAAGCAAAGCAAACTTGTGAGAAATGGTTGGATTCTGGCTCCACGGAGATACAGCCACTTCTCTCTGGCAGGTGGAGATTTTATGGAGGTCCAGGGGAGGAAGAGATGCCAATGGGGCCAGTGCATCAGAGAGACACCTGGATTCAAGAAATAGCTACAGAGGGATTTTATTTCTCAGTCTCTACCCCTGACCTTCTGAATCAAAACGGGGAGGAGTGGTGGCAGGGTGACACATCTGGGCCAGGCCTGTGTGAGAGCTGGGGACACAGACAGGAATGGCGTGGAGCACCTGAGTGCAAGGTGCTCACAGTCTAAACGGGATGCTCACCTGGGTCGCTCCTCCCTAGTGGCCTGCTTCCAACAACACCCACAGGAATGGGACCTAGGTATGGAGTCTGTGCTGGCCCAGCAGTAACCCACGGTGTGACTGTGTTTCAGATTGAAAGATCAATGACATTGATGCTTATACTCTAAGAGCTTTCATTTCAACAGAGAAGTAAGATGATGAGAGGGACAAAGTGGTATAAAAGCTTTCAGGAAGAAGTACCTACTTCTAGCAGGGGCTTCAAAAAGGTATCCTAGAGGTGTTGCTCTTAGCTCACACTTACATATGTCAGAGACGCTGCAAATGCTTTTACTGGAAGGAGACTTCATCCTTGTGTATTTTAATCGAACTTCATCTCAGAAGAAAATGTTCAGAACAAAAACAAGGAGGGTAAAATAAGGCAGTGGTTCTCAACTAGGGAGGATTTTGGCCCAAACACCCAGAGGATGTTTGACAATGTCTGGGGACATTTCTGGTTGTCACAACTTGGGGGGGTGCTACTGGCATCTAGTGGGTAGAGGCTGGGATGCTGCTAAACATCCTACAGTGTACAAGATAGTCCCCCATGTCAAAAAGTCATCTGGCCCCAAATGTCAACAGTGATGAGCTTGAGAAATCCTGCTACAGGGGAAACACAGTTGCATTTACATACCATTGCCCCCAGGGGCCAGGAGAGAGGCAGGTCATTGCAGATTCTTAAGCTAACTTCTGCCCCTACAGGGCAGGTGAGGGATGGTCACGGCTATGTCAGGTGAGGGGGATGGACTCTTAGGCCAAGGCATGTCACCCATGAGCCTGGAGCAGGAGGCGGCCTGGCCACATGGGGCTGAGAGGGAGGCTGGGGAGACTTCCTTGCTGTGCTCATGCACCCAGAGTCCCAGACCCTCCCCACATCCACCCTTTTCCTCCCCTCCTCCTCTTCTTTTCTTGGATTGTTTTCTCCTCTCCTCTGCTTTCCTAAAGTTTAAGCACCAGGTGGGTAAGAAGGGTGTGTTCAAGGTCAGGGCTAAAGAGGTAAGAGAGGGGAAGGAGTTCAATTTCAAGGTCTCATTCTTCCCATTTTAAGACTTTCCAGCAAAGGAGCAGCTACTGTTTCACTTTCCTAAGTGAAAAGAAAATAGCCAAAAAAAAAAAAAAAAAAAAAGAAAAAAGAAAGAAAGAAAAGAAAAATAGCATGAAAATACTTAAAATACTTGGACTTGGCTCTTTGATTTTAAGTTTCCACAAATATTCAAAGTAGTTACCACCATTTAACCTAGGCTGAGCCCTCTCTCCAACCCCCTGGCCCTCCTCCCTCCCCTTCTGAGTGGGGACCCCTGCTGCGCCCACCCCTAGGCCTCTGAACAGTTCACCCCAGGGACAACGAGGGACGTCCTCGCTCAGGTAGCCCTGTCCGAGCACCACCCAGCGCAGCTTGTGTGCTGCTGCCTCTCACGGTCACGGCTCCTTCCTTGATCTGCCCCAAATCCCTCGGCCCCCTGCACATCCCAAGTCACATCTTCAGCCCAGTGATCTTTCCCACACTACCCCACAGCTTCCACCTTAGTTTTGGACCTTTTCACCAACTAGGATTAAACAAAGAGATACAGCCGCTAAGCAAGGCTCCCTTGGGAAGGGCTAGGAGTTGATCTGAAAATCAATATATTTGGCTCAGTTTCCCAAACCTGGGAAAACCAGCATCATGTGGGGAGAGCAGAAAGTTCTTGAAGAGACACATTATTACTATCACTACTATTGCTACAATTTCCACATTCATCCTCTGGACCGCATAGGGACAGGGAATAGCCCCCTGGGGACTTGGTAATGCCACATGACTAAGAGCTTCCATTCACTGAGCATCCACTCTGTGCCAAGCACTTACTCTGTTCTGTCACCAAGATCTACAGAATCATTCGGAGGCAACGGCTCGTCCTCCAGTTCCCAGGCCGTGGCGTTACTCATGTGGGAGGCAGAGACCCCCTCTCCTCCCCAGTGTCCACATGTATCCCTTGAATTTCCTGAGAAACGTAATGCAAGCGACTCACCACGGAAAAGCACGATGCCACTCCTGACTCGGGTTTCCCTCCTGGTTCACAAGCTGCTTCGTTCTTCGTGGGACCAACCTGGCAACTGGCTTGGCTGAGAGGAATCCCTGTGGGGAAAGGAAACAATACATTTTAGTGGGAAGAAACACAGGTAGAAACACAGGCAATAAAACCTCCAGTGGACTCCTCAGTTCCTGGGCACCTGGAGGAGTGTTTTCCAAATTTCAGCTCTAATACACCTATTTGTTACGTCTTCCTGACCAATTGCTGGCCTCAGGAAACTCCATGCGGAAAATGGTGGTGATAAATATTGCAGGTCTCATGGCCCACCACTCGTGGGGTGGTCAAATCACACCTACCTCCCAAGGCAGAGCCCACTGGAAGGGACCCAGTGAAATGCCCCCCTTTCCAATGGTGGGTGAGCCATAGTTCTGGGGGCTGAGGAGGGACTGAAGTCTAGGGTGTGCCTGAGGGTGGGTCCCTGTTTCATTGCTTCCTTCCCCGGTCACCATTATTCTGCCCAGTCAACTGGAAGCTATTGAAACTTAGTGACTATGCCCTGTATGAAACTTCTAGAGAGCTGCTAGAAAAATGAACTGAGTCCTGTGATGGCTGTTTGGCACATTGATGGCTTGGGGTTTACAAGATCAGGCCTTCGAAGTTGTGCTCTTGACTTCTGCTGAGGAGCCGTAAGTACAGCACCTACCAAAAAATAGTGTGCAAATGGGAATCACTATAGCCACGTGCTCACAAAATGCCAGACCTTTTTTTGAAGTGCCTTACATGTATTATTAACTCTTTCAGTCCTCACAACAATCCTGGGAAGTAAGGCTTGTTATTATCCCCATTTTATATTTTAGATGTAGGGAAATTGAGGCACAGAGATTAAGCAATCTGCCTACAGGTCTTGAAGCAGGTAAGTGGGAAACAGGTTGCTGGCTTCAGAGTTCCTGGTCTTTTTCTCATGAAACCACAAGTTTTGACCTCATGGGATACTGCTCTGGCCTTTCACATATATGAATGCCTAATTAAAATATATATATATATTTTATATATATAAGATATACAGAATGTAATCTGATCTATTGCCATTATTCTCAAAACAAAAAATCTCTGAGGAAATGAACATAATATGCAAAGCGTTAACCAACCATAACTTTTTTTAAAAATTAGAAAAAATAAAACCTGGGAAAATATTATCTTTTTAAGAGGTGGGGTCTTGCTCTTGTTTCCTAGGCTGGTCTGGAACTCTCAGGCTCAAGCCAGCCTCCCTGGTAGCTAGGACTACAGGCACACGCCACTGCACCCAGCTCCAGGAGAAGATTTATATACAAAATCGACCATATTGATCTAAGACATTCCTTGCTAATTTTTAAGTGTAACTTTTCTTTACTAATCCACTCTTGGGTTTTCCCACCACGATTTGTAGCTAACTAGTCTGAGCCCTATTAGAAGACAAGACACTGCACATTCAAAGCTCTCTAGTTTGATGGTGGCATTTCCTGGCTGACAAGAAGCTTTGGGCTCAGTCCTCACAGCTAATGTTTGCTAAAGATCCCTTTTTTTACTGGTTAAAATCATTTGGGGTGCTAGTTAAAAACACTGACTCCAGGTTTTACTCTAGGTCTAATGAATCAGAATCTTTAAGAAAGGGAAAGGCTAACTCAGTAGCCCTTAGCCATGACTGCACCGCGAGCTGCTGACTCAACTGCCCTGGAAGGGGACCAAGGCACAAGTAAGGTGCTAAGCTTTGGGGTGGCAACAGTGAGCAGCCAGGGTTGCTAACAATGGGCTGAACCTCTCTGTGTCAGTCAACCGCTGTCTTCTGCGTAGGGGCCTTGTTTCAGCATATGCCTGTCACACTTTTTTCTGTCCCCGAAAAGGACAACTGAATACAAAACAGCTAGCTGCCTTCCAAATAATGATCAATAATCAGAAATCTATTGGACCAGGATCAAAAGTGGGACCTCCCTGGGAAAGCAGGAGACGGTTTAGTGCTAGAACATAGAAGGAAGCGAGTCCCGAGGCTGGGCGTCAAACTGCAGGGACACGAGGAGACCGCAGGTCCTAACTTGGGAGATTAATTTCAAAGTGGGTGGAGCGGGGACATGGGCAGTTTGCAGGTGCTCTTAACCAAAAGTCTGAGCTCAGCCTCAGAGCCAGGCTCTATGCGTGCAGACAGGGCAGAGGGCCGGCGGGGGGCCAGGATGCGGGGGGGGGGGGGGTGCTCCGGCTGCAGGGAGCAACCTGCAGCCATCAACAACGGGGGCTCAGCTGTAGGAAATGCAGCCCCTCAGAGGGGTGGGGCAACAATGAGAAACTCCAGCACGGGGAAAGAGGCAGGGCCCAGAGCCACCGTGAAATAAAGGGGATGGGATTGAAAGAAATGAAATGCTGATCAAGGAATTCCTCAATTCCCTGTCTTTAGGGACAAGGTTGAATCCAGAATTGATGGAGTGAAAGAAAGGACTTGCACAACAGGTCACAGGATAAAGAAGATTCCATTTGGAAGTCTGGAGATCTCCAAAGAAGCATGCCAAATGGGATATTTTATGGTCTGTCTGTTAATCTCAAGATGCCGTCCCCGACTTCCCGGCCAAAGGTGACTCACCAAATCTTCCTTCCTGTTTGACCTTCGGAGGCCACATGTGGGGAAGGCCATGTGCTCGTGGCCTGCATGCCGCCTGTGTGTGCACCTGCGTGTGTACGCGTGAGTGACCTCGTGCCCCACACCTGCCCTTATCTGATCTCCTGCACCCTGTCCGCTCTGGGTCACACCCACGGTTCTAGCTTAATGCCAGCTCAGGCACCAGCTGAGGACAACATTCTAAATGCCAGCATCTTCATTTACCTGAGCCCTCTCCAAATGGTTCTGTTTCCTACCGTGAGCCTCGGCATCAGGGAATTGGCACCCTGTGTGGAAGACACCACACATGGCCTATGGTTGTCACTCAGCATAATGACACAAGCAGGCACTTTTCTCACGTGCTATGGCAAAGCCATTTGGGGAGAGAGGATCTTCCTGAATCACATTCAACAGTGCCAACAAGACAGACACTGCAGCTCCCTGAGCCCCAGCACCTCCAGCATCTGCCTCTTTCCGGTCGCTTCGGTTTTGTTCCATGTGATACAGCTCAGTGAGAACCTTCTGGCCTCCTCCGTGTGCTGAAACACCCCCACCTCCACCCCAGGAAGCCCCACTGCTTGCTCTCAGAGCCACAGGAGGGTTCCGGAGAGTGTTCAGGCACTAATGAAGTCTCCTTGTGCAGAACTGAGCACAAGTACAGATTGTATGTGGGAGTAGATGTTCCCTCGGTGTCTGCTCTAAATGCTGTCTCGGAGTTATCGTTCCAAGGCAGGGAGATGAAAGGGGATTGCCGGAACCACCCTTGAGCTGAGACAAACTGGTTAGCAGGATTATGGGACTTTGCAGGGAGAGTTTTTCTTCTGCTCTTTTTATCCGTAAGATCCATGGTTGATCATCGGGCCAGTCAATTGCTGTTTGCTGATGGTTCCCTCTTGGTCCTTCCCCTACTGTGGTCTCACCGGGCAGTCCCCACTGTGGCCTGGGCTTCTGAGCTCTGGAACCATCTTTTCCTGTGGTCCCTGCTCCTAAGCTGGCAGTGACTTCCCGCTGCTGATCATCGGGGCTTCTCAGCTCTTCTGTCCCCCGTGTAACCAATTCCCTGCATAAAACTCCCTCCTGTTTTAAAACTCCTCCTGTTTCTCTGGTTCTTCCTCTTTCTTGGCTGATTAAGTTCCTAAATAATAGCTAACACTTTTTATAGCATTAGGAAATGCTTTCCATTACTGACTCATTGAATCCTCATCACTTTCCTCATGAAGTGGGTATCATCACTGTGTCCCTTTTACAGATGCGGAGACTAAGCAACAGCGAGGTCTCATGGTCAATTCGTGGTGGAGCTAGGATTCAAGCAGACCTCTGAAGTCCATGCTTTGAACCAAGAATAAAAATGCAGCAAACAAAACATGCAAACACACAAACCTGTCTTGATTTACAGAATTTTTGAAGCAGGAGCACTTAGGATAATTGTTTTCAGAATGTGGCTCCTGGACTGGCAGCATTAGCAGCCCCTGGGAACTTGCTAGAAATACAAAGCTTAGCCTTCACCCCTGACGTACTGAATGCAAACGGATGGGGGGAGGGGAAATACTCTGTTTTAACACACCCTCCAGCTGATTCAGATGCTCAGTAAAGTCTGAGAATCACGGTCATAGAGCATGGTTCCGTTCTTGGATGTTGAGGTCCTGGAACAGTTTTGGGGCCACTGTGGTTCTCTCCTTGGAAACTGGGCAGTATCTTACTTGCCATTCTGCTCACCTGCCCTGCCCCCATCCCCTCCTGTTCTGCTGTCACCTCCAGACCATGCATCCCTCTCCCTTCAGCAAAACTCTTTATTTAAAGTTCACGTCCAGAGACAGGGGGAAAAAAAGAAAAAAAGAAAAGCTCTATGGCTTCTCCTTGCTGCCTTCTATTAGCTTGCCAGTCACTACATTTCCTTGCCCATCCCTCACTGAAGGTGTTACGTTTTCCCCGTTTCCTGTCTACTCTCCCCCTGTGCGGACGACCCAGACATCATCCTGGCCTCTCAGTTTCCTGATTCATCCTTTCCAAAGAGATTCCCCACACCATCTACCTTCTTCCATGGTCACACCTGTTCCTTACCATCTCCAGTAACCACGTCCCCTTCAAAACCCCAACTTTAAAGAGCCAACCCCATCACCGCCACCTCTAGGTCTCCTACTCCAGTATTAGCAATGCTACAATCTTTTGATTGAGACTCCCAGACTTTCATACTCACTCCTCTAATTGCCCAGCTACAAATCCATGGCTCATCGGTTCAATCACTTCCTTGTAAAGACGTCTTTCAGTCCCTTGACTCTCCTCCCATCCCACCGTCTTGCTCACCAGGTAAACCTCAGCCTGGGCTGAACCCACTACTCTGCCTTCTCCGTGGCCTGCACGTGAGCAGCCGAGCTCTGTGGCTTTGTGGAGAACATCGCAGATCCAGGTTAACTGCTTTGCTTTAAAAGTCACAGCCACTCCCTTCATGCCAGTGCTCCACGCTGCCTAATCCTCCATCGCTAAATCCCCTGCTCCACATCCCGACAAGGCTGTTTCATGGAGTTTCCTTCCTGCTCATACCCTCCCCACATCTGTTCGCCCACATGCTTGGTGATCCCGCCTCATGCTTCCCGAGAACGTGCAAACTCTCAGACGGGCGTGCGCCCAACTTCCCATCAGCAAACCTGTTGTTCATTTTTATCCATCTTCTCCTTTTCCCCTCCTTTTGTAGTGAAGAGGGTGTTTCACTCTCCAAAACCTGATCTTTTCACTGCTGTCCCGGTGCCGTTCCCTTTTGCTCACCTGAGAGCTGTGCTGCTTTGCTTTTCCTCTCTCTGTCCCTTGTCGTAGGTCTCTCTGGATGGAAATCTATAGATTCAAATGCTTGTGTGTATTAGAAAATGAAGGCAGGTCCCAGATCAATTATTTAAATGCCCACTTTCAGAATGTAGATAAAGACTGAGAGAAAGCAAGTACAAAGGAATAAATAATTGAGATAGGAGCAGAAATCAGTGAAATAAAAAATAATCAATGAAGCCAAAAGTTAGTTCTTTGAAAAGATCAACAAAACATAAATGTCAAGCAATGCTGATTAAGGAATAAGAGGGAGAAAAATTACCAGTATCAGAAATGAAAGAGGGATTATCATTAGATCGTCAGATGATTGTCAAAACAGTTGAGAGAGGATACTATGGTTAACTTTCTTTTAACAAATTTAACAATGTAGATGAAGTGGGAAAATTCCTTAAAAACCTCAAATTATCAAAACTGACATAAGAACGGCCTTATATCGACCAAAGAACTAAACTTATTATCAAAAACCTCACCACAAAGAAGATTTGGGGGCTTAAGTGGTTTCATCACTGAATTTCATTAAATATTCAAGGAAGAAAAAATATTCAATTAATATAATCTATTTCAGAAAGTAGAAGAATGAACTACTGATACAGGCAACAACCTGGATGAATCTCGTTGAGTTTATGCTGAGTAAAATAAGCCAGACACAAAAAAGTATGTATTTTACGATTCTATTTAAATAAAGTTCTAGAATAATTAAAACTAACTTATTGTGGAAAGCTTCAAAACAGTGGTTGCCTCTGTTGGGGTTGGAGATTGACTGGAAAAAGATACTAGAGAACTCTCTGGAATAAAAGGAGAAGGTTACATGGATGTCAAAAGTGACCATATAAGATTTTTGAATATCGAAATGTTTAAGTTTAACAGATAAACATTCCAGAAGGGTGGAGAGTAGGTGGAGGTAGAGATGGAACACGAGTGACAGGATGTTTATTGTTGTTGGAGTTGGGTGATGAGCCTGTGGGAGTTTGTTGTCATACTTCATGTTGTATGTGCTTTAAATTCTCCATAATAAAAAATTACAAAGTAGAATGAGGCTAGGCTTGGTAGCTGACGCCTGTAATCCTAGTACTCTGGGAGGCTGAGGCAGGAGGATCGCTTGAGCTCAGAAGTTCAAGACCAGCCTGAGTAAGAGCGAGACCCCGTCTCCACCAAAAAAAAAAAAAAAAAAAAAAAGAGTAGCGGGGTGTTGTGGTGTGCACCTCTAGTCCCAGCTACTTGGGAGGTTGAGGCAGGAGGATCTCTTGAGTCCAAGAGTTTGAGGTTGCAGTGAGCCATGATGACAGCACTGCTCTCTACCCAGGGCGACAGAGAAAGACTCTGTCTCAAAAAAAAAAAAAAAAAAAAACGTGGAAAAATCACGAAGCTTGATTTATAAAGTGAGGAACTGCATTTATGTATCACAATATTTCCAATTTGCATAGTTCAGATTTGCACAAAATGGAGTACATTTGTATGTGGATTTGTAAATGGCTCTAACAGGTACTGAATATGCAATTTTGTCCCAGCTTTCCTACACACATTATACTGTAGCATTGTTGAGGTTTTACAGTCTTTGTGATCATCACTTTTAATGGCTACCCTCTGGCTTCTTAATGCTGAAACTCAAATTTTATCTCATTATTTTACCCACATGGAATACTAGTGCTACTCAGAATAATGCATCTCTAGTGTGTCCCTCAGGTATTCTCATTTAATTATTTATATTGTTTATGCTCACTTTATACCAGGGAGGATTTAAGGTGGGCTGAAAAGACAGAAAATGCAACAGGATAGAATAAATTTAAACCAAAATATAAAAGAGAAAGAGAAATAAGGTTAAAGACGGTGTTGTACCAGGATGTTCAAGGCAGGAAAAATCAGACAGCCTTCTTTGTCAAGGCAAAGCTTAGCAAAGCACACACCCTGAACACATCTACCTTTGAGCAATCATATTTAGTGTTTGCATGGGCGGGGGTGGGAGGGCTAGGTGACCTCCAAGATTAACCAGAGGGTACACAACAGGGTGACCAAACAGAATAGCCTCTTATAAGAAATAGTTACTTTCGAACTAGTAAAAAGTTAGGGTGTATTTATCATGTTGATAACTTTAGTTTTAGAATAGTTGAATAACTTCAGATGTAGTTTAGAACAGCTTTTCATCTTAGCTGAGAGGCAGGACAGAGAGAAGTGTTCACCTCCCAGCTCTATTGCTCCTCAGCTTAACTTTTGGAAAAATTGACCTCATCTTTTTGATTCTTTATTAATTCCTTTGTAAAATGTCAGGGCCATCAAGGTCCACCTTAGAGTATTGTTGTGAAGGTTTATCACAGATTCATTCATTCGACAAATATTTGTCGAGACACATTAGGTGCAGGACCTGTTCCAGCTACACAGCAATGGGTGGCTACTAAGTCTCTACCCTTAGGATGCTCACTGCTAGTGGGGGTGGAGACATAAGACAAGGAAACAAGATCATATTTCAGATAGTGACACTTTCTATCAAGGGAATAATGAATGCTATGGGGCTAAAGTCAATGATGTGTGTGTGCGCTTTTAGGATATATTTAATCAGGGAATCCCTCTCTGAAAAAGTCCTATTTTGAAAGGGATTTGAAAGATGAAAAGAAAGATATTAGAGAAGAGCCACCTAAGCAAAGGGAACATCAACGATGAGTCTCGTGTGTTAAGTAGCAGCCAAAGGCCAGAGTGGCGGGAGCATGGGGAGGGTGGGTGACAATGGAAAGGCAGGAGTTGGGAAGTACACAGGGACCAGTGCTCATGGCGCCAGGGTCAGAGGCCGAGATTTTATTCTGTGCATCAAGGGAGGCCATGAGAGGATTACTCAGCGAGATCTCGTGATCTGATGGTGTTTTAAGCCACTCTGTGTCAGATGGATTGTAGAGAGACAAAAGGGGGTATAGGGAGGCCAGCTAGGAGGTTAGTACATATTAGGTGTTTAGTCCTATGCCTGGCACCTATAAAGAGCACTCACTAAATATTAGCTATTTTGAACTGCTGGTCTGTAGCCCTTGTTTTATGTTTAAAAAAAAAAAAATGTGGCCAGCAGGGGCAATGATTCATTTAGGGCATTCTTTATTTGAGAAAATTGGTTCTTTCTGTTCTCTGTAACGGACATGTGTTCTTCTGGCTCACTAAGTGCGGAGCCTTTGCGATGCACCACCTTGACTAGGCTGAATCACATTTTCCAGAATTTCTTTTCCTGGGTGTCTCCTGTTAGGGGGGTGTCCCAGAGAGATTGGGGGGCTTGACAGGGGAAGGAAAGGGGCAGCCCTTTCACAGCTCATACACGTTGTCTCTGCTCTGCTGACTCACCTCACTGGTGGGTGTGAGTTGGCTGAACGGTCTGAACCTGCCCTGCCCTCCCCTGGCCAGGTGTGAGTGTGTTTGGTAATATGAAGAGTACTGGCTTCTGCAGGCCACGCACACCAAGGTCAGAGGCAGCAAGAACTGACGTGGATTTCAGCCCATCCTTGTGGCCCGGCTCATGTTTGTGAGTTATGTACACTCTTACTTTCCTCTGTTTTACATCTATCTTTTCTTCTCAAGTACCTGCTCTTTGGACTTCAACCTCCTGAACTAAATGGGAAGACGCAGCCTTGTGGTGACAGCTTAGCCAGCATCCACAATCGGATAAGGTCAAATCCCTGCTGTAAGATAGATATATATACACACACACACATACACACACACAAATATCTATCTTATATATATGTATCTCTAGATATATATATATATAATTATACTTATCTACCTTATGTATCTATGTAATATATACACATACATATGTAATTATACTTATCTATCTATCTGAGTGGTTCTGTTTCTCTAATTGATCCCTGATTGATATACCAAGAGTGGTATCAGATCAAAGGGAAATAAATTCAAAAGAAATAAGACCAAATATATCTGCAATTTACACCTGAAAATCTCCAAGTGTACTTCAAAAGACTGTTCACCACTGTCACGGTTCTGTGCTCACAACAGGCATTCAATCAATATTCATGAAAGAATGTATGATTCAGTCTTAGATAAAGAAAATGTGGCATATATGTGCAATGGAATACTATTCAGCCTTAAAAAGGCTGAAATCTTGGCATTTGCAATAATATGAATGAAGCTGGAGGCCATTATGCTAAGTGAAATAAGCCAAGCACAGAAAGACAAATGCTGCAGGTTCTCACTGATACATGGAATCTGCAAAAGTTGAAATCATGGAAATAGAGAGTAGAATGGTGGTTACCAAGGGCTGAGGGAAAGGCTGGGGGGAAGGGGAGATGTCGGTCCAAGGGTAGGAAGTTTGAGCTGGACAGGAGGAATACGCTCTGGAGATCTAGTGTACAACATAGTAACTGCAGTTAATAATAAATGGATACTTGAAAGTTGCTAAGTGAGTAGATTTTAAATATTCTCATCACAAAAATGATAAATATGTGGGTGATAGAGATGCTAATTAGCTTGATTTAAACATTCCACAATGTATACTCTATCAAAACATCACATTGTACCCTATAAACATGTATACAACTTTCCTTTGTCAATTAGACAAGCAACAACAGCTCTGATTCCCATGGCAGGTTACAACTGAGGTTCTCTGTCAGCTTCACCGGGGTCTATCTAAGGGCTCTCCCTGTGGCTTATCCTAACCAGAGACATGCAGGAAAACTAGTGCTGGGGAATGTGGTTCAGCCGAGTTGAGAAAACACAACTTGTTCCTCTCTGTAGAGTCAAAGGTGAAGAACAATTGAAGTTATTAATCATCTCCTACCCTCCTGGTTGTTCATTCTAGGAGGTTGTGGATCATAACAATTGGCCGTGAGAGACCAGCCATGTCTTAAGCCCAACCACAGCTCTTGTAAAACTTTGAACTGAGAAAGTCACATTTGCAATTTGTTAAGTAAGTCACGAGAGCACAATGTGGATGGATTGCACAGCAAACTAATAGGTTTACGATTTAAGCAGCATGGAGTTTTGCTTATTTTGAAAATAGAATAAACTGTACTCTGATTCCAGTCAGAAGGGGCCATATTTGAAAAACCAATAAAGGTTAACAAGTCTGCAAACACTCAAATTCATTATTCTGTGAGGTTCTTAAATAGCTTTGTTGGCAAAAATATCATCGGTTGTTTTATTCACCACAGGTTTCAAAATCAACTCAAGAAGGTTATTACCATTCCCAAGTCAGAAAGTAACCTGAGCTATACGATGTTTAAGGCAATTTATTTAGTTTATAGCTCAGAAGTGAGGATCCTAGGCACTCCTATGAAAAACCCTCTCCATTGCCAATTTCATAGCTCTTCTTCCACACTTTTTTTTTTTGCTAAAAGAACCCAAATGTTCTTGGGGTTATAAGGTGCCAAGCCCGGGCTTCAATCTTGAATCAAGTCTGTTTGGAAGGTTCTGGAAAAATTATTCCTCTGGTTGTTCAAAGAAGAAAGCCACTGGAGGAAAGGATCTTTTTTTATTTATTTCTCCTACCCCACCTCTTTCAATCTCTCCTAGTCCTTGAGTCATGATGCTCCTAGCTGCATCGATTGTCTTACAACCATGAAAAAGTGACAGCTGCCATATTGGGGTTTGCAGAGCAGACGAGTGGAAAGAGTTTGAGCCTTGCTGAGGTGATTGAACAGCTGAACCAGTCCTGGGGTGCTCACCAAAGACTATGTGCTCTGTGAGATAGCTAAGTGTCTTTGTGCTTAAGCCTCTTCGAACTGGGCTTTCCATTACTTGCCAACCAAAGCCATTCCTAACTGATGGAATTCCTTTCACCTTACTTTGTGGGTTTATGCCTTGGACAACTGTGTTGCAGAATTTGACCTCACTAGATCTAAAAACTGGGCTCAGATCTTTCTAGAGGTTGTTTATCTGTTTTTCTTTTTCATAATAAAGTTAAATCAAGTTTTATATTTGATATACAACATACTTGTCACATATGGAAATCTTATTTTGTCATATAGAGAAGCAATCACTCCATTCTTTAGTGATGCCAAGATATGTATCATCAGACTTGCCATTTAACCTAACTATCAGTTCCCAACAAATAATAACTTCTTCCACAGAATAACTAGAACAAATAAAGTTTAAATGGTCTGAGACAAGATCTTATATACAGCCATGCCAAATTTGCATTGGCAAGGGAATGTTCGTGGAAAGATAAGTTACATCAAACTTTTCAGGAATTATAATAAATCAAAACCAACAAAATAAGAAAAAATGAACAAGGCATGAACAAGGCAAATTCCCAAGGTTGACAAAGATAAGACTTGCCAATTTATCCCAATCTTTGCAAGAGTTCCACAGTTCATTTTCTGACAGCTGGCACAATAAAAATTTAAAATTCTGAATAGGAAGGAGAAGGTTGTTGCCATCTGTGGCCATTACCTGATCCCTTTGATTTCAACTGCCAGGGATGAAGGCATGGGGCATATATTTTTTGTTTTTAATTTAAAAAAATGGTTTATTATAGGACATTTCAAACACACAGAAGTGTGCACAAAACAACGTAACGTACATCCATGTACTTATTGCTGATATTTGACAAATGTTAACATTTTGCCATTGGCTTTAGATATTTTAAGAATAAAAATTTATAGATACTTGAAAGCCTGACATCATCCTGTTTCCTTACTGTTTTCATTTGCTTTTTGTGGGGCATGTCTCTGCAAAATTAGACTACCTGTGCCTCTAAAACTTTATCTATATTTGGGGCTGCTGTGTAGAAGCCTGTCTTCAAAAAGTATTTTGGTTAGTAGAGTTAAGCAATGATGCTGCTTGGTCTACGTAATTCTCATTGCTCCCTTCTAAGCTTGATAATCCACATTATGCGTGACCACTCAAATCATTGAGACCACACATTTCTCCCTATGTCCCAGCAACCTTTTGATTAACTGTGGATCTTGCAAGTCTCAATGATATAACAAATGTCTGGAAGCAGTGCTTAAGGCAACCCTCAGGGCTAGTCTTTTGGGAAGGACATGGTTTGAAATAACAATATGGCAACCCGCTTCCCAGACCTAGGCTGCTGCCCTGCACCATCAAGCCTTCTCCTCAGCCCTCTTCATCCTACTTCACTCAAGAAAGGGGACCTGGGTGAGTGATGATGTCCAGACCCATTCATGACCTTGACGGTCACCTTGTCAACATCTCATACACCCACCTGCCAGGAGCTCCTTCCACACCCTGTCTCCTTCCTGAGTCCTCTTGGTTGATGTCTCTGGGGCTGTCCTCTGCCTCCTTCCTGCCTTGTGCCTACGGTGGACTCATCTTTCACTACATCTCTTTGATTCTCAACTTGAATTTTACTTTCTCAGCTCTCTCTTCTACTCCCAATCCCAGCTCTCAAAACTCCTGTCCTTGGCACGGTCCTAATATATAACGTAACTTTACCAGAAGGAGAACTTGAACTTTACAAGCTTACCAGGGGGTAAGGACTTTCTTTTTTCCATGATACAAGCAGCCAGTGAGGAGTATTCTTCTACTGCCTTTATGAGATTCTATTCTAATGAGTCGTGATATGTAAGAACTGACTTCTGCTTAGAAACTCAAAATCAGTGCTTTCCACTTTCTGAATCTACTAATCCAACTGGACATTTTTAAATTGACATTCTTTTAGACTAGCCTGGCAAAAGAGCAGGATCTGCCCTGAATCCCACACCTCCATTTTTTTGGTATCATTGATAGGTGTCTTTCACTGTAACGCAAACCAATGGCACATACTTCGATTTAACAAAGGAAGGGACATCTTGCTTCAGGACACCTTACACTGGAGGCAAATTACAGACTACAGGCTATGACGTATCAAAGCTGCCCCTGCTGGCGAGTGGTGCTGCTTCTGTGCAGCTGTCTTGGTGCTGAGCTTGCTTGGTCCACACAGGAAGGAGAGAGGTGAAGTTTTGGGGGCAGTGAGAAAGGAGGCAAGGATTCTTCATGGTAGGGTAACAAATTTGTCCCAATTCACCC
Source organism: Eulemur rufifrons (assembly GCF_041146395.1). Classification (NCBI taxonomy): domain Eukaryota; kingdom Metazoa; phylum Chordata; class Mammalia; order Primates; family Lemuridae; genus Eulemur; species Eulemur rufifrons. Next base: position 6,690,095 of record NC_090991.1, read on the forward strand.
AGGACTTTCCTGGTTTTAGTACTGAATATGTCTCTTATCTTGGGAAATCCATCAGTTCTGAGCAGATCAGAGAAGTTGATCATCCACCTCACATAAAAGAAGAATTTTAAAGATATAACTGAAGGTACCTGACAAAGAAAAGGAATCTTCACAATTGGATAAGTTTTGAAAAACCCATGTTCTCCAGACATTGCATAATGTAATGAAAACATATAGACAGGGGGCCTAAGCAATTGTGGGAGGGGCATAGTCAGAGAACAAATGTTTACATTGGGAACTAAAGGATGACTCAAAGTTATGAAGGCAAGAGCCAGGAGTGGGGAACCGGAGGACACTCAAATTTATGGGGAGAGGGTAAAAAAACAGAGTCCTTCTTATAAATATGTACAATTATTTTATAACCATAGTAACTAAATATAAATTTTTTGTTTTGAAAACAGAGCCTTGTGGCAGGTTACTGGATATTTCTATTCTGACATTGCTCCATTAACAGTGCACTTGGTTAAGTTTATTAGCACCAAAATAACATAATAAAAATCTATGCTACATCTCCTGTTGAGATAACAGATATTTGACCTTTTAGTTCCTTGATTTTCGAGACCACGATCCTATGCAGAGGAAACTGACATTTGTTTTGCATGATTCTAAGTGATCCTATTCTGATTCCCAGTGACTGCCAATTTCTTTACAAAAGCTTATGAAGAATTTTAATGCAATGAATGAATTACTTTTAATTCACTCATTCTGGAATTGTGTCAGGGAGCAAATTTCTATTTTGAAGAATTCACATTTCTCCCACTTAAAAGATCAGGCCAGTGTCTGCCCATTCTTCCCATCTTCTTAACTTCTCAGGGAAGGAACTGAGTCTCCAGTTACATCTGCACCAGCCTTTAGCTTTGGAGGCTTCGCTTTATCAGGTCCAGGTCCCTTAAATTCATTAACACCAGCAAGGAGCTCTCTAACTAGATTTCTTCCTACCTGGGGCTTTACGTATTTCATGTGCATGGTTAGTCTAGCCCTCCTTATTTGAAGATAATTTTCCTAATGGAGAAGAAAGGAACAAAAAGAAGTTGAATAGCATTTTCCTGTCATCTGTTAATATAATAGCATTTCTCCCCAAGTAGTCTGATGAAATGTAATTAAAACAAAATTTGAATTCATTTGAGTGACTTTTATATTTTTGGGTATGTGTTTTCATTTTTCAGCTCTTTTTTAAATATAGGCTTAGGTTTGCCCCAGAAATTGAACAAAGAAAAATGAAAATGTGTTGTTAAGGAAATAGAAGAAATTACTCATAAATTTTATGGAAATTAATACTTTGTGGATTGCTATTTATTGTGTATATATATCAAACCAAAACAAATGGTTTCAAGATGAAGAATTCAGTTAATCAACAGAATGCTTCTTTCTCCTACATTTTGCATGTTGATGAGTTGAATGGTTTTGGCTACCCAGGGCAGGCTGCCTATACTTAGTCTCTCGACTGGTGCTCAGAGACCTTGCAGACAACAGATTAAACTGCTGAAAAAGGTACTACTTTAGAAGCAACTTTCAAATTTTCCCTGCTTCCAGGTAGTTCTCTAGCCAATAGAATTGTGCATTTATTTCTCAATTAAGTGAACTCAATTTGACTCACTGGAGCAATGAACATAAATGAGGCCATGTTTTCAGTAATATGTGTAAATAACATTAAGTAGATCCGGCTTTCTACCTTGAGATTCTTACCTTTCTGTAAGGGAACTGCAACATGTACACAGACAACTTATAGTGTGGTAGAATATGGGTAGTTCCATAAGACAAGCATCAAGCGAAAGGAAAGATTATTGAGCCTTAGGGAGCAAGTGTGACTTGAGTAGACCTTGCCTTAGGTGGTCTGGTAGAGTGTTGACAGTGCGGGTTGGAGGGAGCGCATTCCTGAGAGGAGGCCCAGGGTGGCTAACGGCATAGAGGCAGGAAGCTGTAGAGTGTGTGTGAGTATCCTGAGAAGTCTAGTGTGTTGGAAGCTTCTATGAACAGGGTTTGCAGAACTTAGGGGTGTGTGGTCCCACTGCTGTCATCTAGTTCTACAAGGGTGGCCGTAGGCCAGCGGCAGCAGCATCACCTGGGAGCTAGTCAGAAATGCGGAGTCTCAGGCTCCACTCATGTCTAGTGAATCCAAATCTGCATTTTAACAAGACCCCAGGTGATTCGCCTGCACAGAGCGGCTTGAAAAGCACTTCCGTAGATGTCATCTGCATGGTCTTTCATTTACCATCCCTCGGGTCATGTTGAAAGCACACTAGTTTAGTTCTGGCAGTCACTTCGAAGTCTTTAAAGAACATACTTAAAACACGAATTTCCTGAAGTTTCAACTTCAATGACGCAACCGTCACTACTGACTTCTCCTTGTCGGAAGAATTGAGCCACTTTCCTTTCTCTCAACCTCCCCTAGCCTCTTGCCTCTGCTGTACCTACCAGGGTTTTAGAAATCTTGGTCTTGTTCTATTATTTATCATTACTTTTATAGCCTCTTTTGTTTCTTTCAATAATTTTATTACTTGCATTGTTTTTGTAACCACATGTACTCCAGTTATTTACACATGATTTATATGCGTATGAATTTAGTCCTATCATGGCCTGAATGTTTGTGTCCCCTCCAACATCCATATGCAGAAACCCTAATCCCAGATGTGATGTGATGATGGTTGTAGGAGGTGAGGCCTTTGGGAGTGAGTAGGTCATGAGGGTGGAGCCCTTATGGGATTAGTGCTCTTATGAGGGGCTGATGAGTCGAGAGTTCTCTCCGTCCACCGTGTGAGGACACAGCAAGAAGGTGCCATCCATGAACCAAGAAGGGGCCCTTACCACACGCTGGCTGCTGTTACCTTGATGTTGAACTTCCCAACTTACAGAACTATGAGAAATAATCCCAGCCTGGGGCATTTTGTTATAGTAGCCAAAAGGGGCTAAGACAAGCTCCCATGGGCACGTTCTGTGCACCTTCACGAGCCTGTTCATCGCTGTGCAGGCTTCATCCCTCTCTCCCTGGCTCATTACCCCCCTGAGGAGATTTCCAAGGACAAGTGCATTGGTCATGTAGTCCCCATGCTGGCACGTGGCTGCATCCTTCACCTGGAAATAGCAGCTTTACACGCAAGAGCATTCTTGTGTCTCAATCTTTTCCTCTCAAAATTTTCTAAACATTTCTTATTATTTTCTGGCATTTAATATTAAAGAAAAATCTGGGATTGGGCCCATTGCTTTTTCTTTGGAGGCGACTCGTTCATTCTATCTAGATGACAGTAGGGTTCTTTATTCTTGAAATAATATTGTCACCAGAATATGACTAGTATCTTGAATATGCTAGCGTATAAATATAGTACCTGACTGGAATATAACTAGTCTGCTTCTTTTGGTTAATTTTTCCTGAGACATTGGTGAATTCTTTTGGTTCAGACCTTCCCTAAACCCTAGAAATTTTTCTCATCATATATCTTTGAAAATGTTTTTGTTTCTTTTATTTTGTCCTCTTTTTCAGGAATGTTGATTATCCGTATTACTGAATCTCCACTGCCTGTCTTCATCTGTCATATAATTTCCATTGTGTCCTCCTCTTTGTTCTCTTTCTCTGGATTATGGATGATTTTATCAAAATCATCTACATCATATAATTCAATTTTGGCAGCTCTGATTATTTTTGCTTTTGCTTCTAATTCCTGCTACAAATGCTGAAGTGAAACTATATCTACATCACCCTTTCTTTAAATCTTCCACAACACTTTTATTCTTAACCTACTATCTTGTCATCTTATTTCCACTTTTAACAAAATCCTAAGTAGGCAAAGTGTAAACATTTTACAGTTCCTTATGGTAAATGTTTCAGTGATTCCTCCGTTGTTGTTTGCATGGCTTGTATATTTCCTTCTTTAATGTTTTACAGACGAGCAGTCCTCGGGTTACAGATGACCTGCCTTGTGGCTTCTGTACCTACGAATGGGCTCCCAGGGCTCCCAGTAAGGATAATTTATAATTAAATAATTACATTATTAATTTGGGAACTAGTTTATTCCTTGCATGTAAACAAACCCACATGGCATAAGTGGGCTCCTTAGCACAGCATCTTCACACTAGCTGCTAGTCTGATAGCTTGACAGAGAAGCTGCTGACAGAAACACAAGGACACGAAGAATCAGAAGATCCAGAGCCAAGAAAGCTTACAACAAAAGAAGGAGCTGAAGCCTTTCATCTCATTGAAGCAGGATTTGCTAAGCTTCAGGAGCAAGATCCTAACACTGAGCAGTTTACAAAAGTTTACCGCCCAGTTGGTGAGAACATCAGCTGCTACAAGGCCATTTATGACGAAAAAAAAAATGAAAAAAGGCTGTGCAGACAACCCTCGATACCTTTTTCCAGAAACTGGCTTCAGTGGTCAGTTCCGCTCCTCTATGACAGATTCAAATCCTGATTCCCCGGCACCCACTCCATCCTCTCCAGCACCGTCTCCATCATCATCTTCCCATCAATGTCGGCTCCCTTCTTGCCTCAAAGATGCCCCTTCCAGTAAGCAAGACATTGACGCAATATTAGGTGTTAACCTTTTATATTCTTCTTTGAAATTTCTCCTGTCTCCTATCTAAACTTTCTGTATAAGTTTGTTTTTTATGATCTGTTTGTTTGAATTAAAAGAAAGAGCACAATAGTTTCTGTAACTTATTATTACAGTACAGGGGTATTATTATTATTACTACAGTATTACATTGTATTATTGCTACCGCATATAAGCCAGTATAGTATTATTGCTATCATTATTATTATTACTGCATATGTGCTGTTCATCGGGGATCTGAGTTACATAAAAATTTAACCTAAAGATGTTCTCGGGAATGTTACCTCATCCGTAACTTGGGGACCACCTGTACTAAAGTAAGTCACATGTTGTTTTTGTTTGCCTGGCTATGCCCTGTTCCTTCACTTTATTCAGATCAAGGCAGACAAATCATTTCCACGAAACTGAATGGTGGGATCCCCCATGGACCCCCTCCTATTTATCTGGGTCCTGTCCTGAGAGAGGGAGGAAAGGGAGCTGAGGACTCGGCATTTCCATCGGGAGAATTGACTTATATGCTTTATGTTCTTTGTGTTCATTGAAACTCCAGCCCCATGAACAAGCTTTCTCCGTAAGCTTTTCTCTTCGGATGAGCTCTGTTATGTGCACACCTGTGGCTTTGTCTCCTTTCTGCTCCTTGGGGGCTAGCACTGTCCCTCTGATTCTGAAAGCACCATCTCAGTTTGAAGTGAGCCTGTTATGTTAGCTAAAAGCTCTGCTTTCTGTAGTTGTTCTGTAGTTCCAGGTGAAGACATGCCTGTCAATAGAGAGATCCCCAAAGATCTCCTGCTTTGCTCTTTCTTCGGACCTCGCCCAACACTGTGTAGGAGGTTGCTCTGTGTCCTCCTGGCTCACTCAGCATCGCAGATCCCAGAGGAGGCCTGGGCCGTGTCAGAGAAAGCCTATACCACTAGCTTCCTGGCTAACCCTCCAGCACGGTCGGGGGTGCTGTTCACACAGCAGGGCCCCCAGACTTCCACCACCACCTCCCCCTGATCTGCTCTGAAGCGATCTCGTCTTTCCTGACGTGGGCGGGGCCTGCCCTTCATCCGGAAGTAACCACGCACAGTAATTGGTTGGTGCAAGTGTGGTTAGTACCGTCCTTGGTTTCTGCCCTAAGGGAATTCAGAGCTTTCCCTTCATTGATGCCTCTCCCCGGTCATTTTGGTCAGTTTCTGGGACAGAGGTTTAGAGGCTCATTTTTTATTCATTCACTCATTTCGCAATTATTTTCTGAGTGCTTACTAGGTGCCAGTCACAGTGAACTGGACCCTGCTGCCTTACACTGACCTCTCAGCCCCATGCCCACCCTTTGCGATCCTGGCCCACAAGCCACGTCCCGCAGCAGGCTCCCCGCGGGGCTCTGCCAACAGGCGGCGCTAGAGGAAGCCTGGACGGAGGAGAGTTTTGCGCAAGGAAGTGACTTGATCAGATTTGCATTTTAGGAAGATGGGTTCAATGATTCGAAGGAGGAATGACTGGCGTCTGGGCGATCAGGTAGGAAGGTGCTCCGTTTATCCCAGCAAGAGACGTTGGTAGCCTGAATTGCGGGGATAGAGGAAAGAAGATAGGTTTGAGAGACACAAGAGGTTAGAAACAACAGGATTTGGGTGTTGTATGGATGAGGTAGGTCAGGCAGAGAGAGGAATCAGGGATTCGTTCATTCAGTAACTACACACACACACACACACACACACACTCATTAGGAAGTGGTACATACACATCAATGAACAGATCATGCTCAGATTTTTAGCTTAGAGAACTTTGTGGATGATATAGCGCTGTTCACCGAGTCAAGAACATCTCTGACATTGGACAGGGTCCTCTTTTTATAATTTATTCCTATCTCTATCAATGCTATAGCCCTGGGGAGCTCTGGAATGCTCCCCACAATTTACGCTAACTCTTAGGGTCATACCCTTTATGATTCCCAAGATAGTTTTAACTTTGAATGTCATCTTTTCTATTCAACATATTGTACAAGATGGGAACTAGAACACTCTTTGCTATATTTATAAAAAAAATTCATTCTTACAAAGACTTTACTGAACAAGGAAGACAACGTTGAATATTATGTAGATGAGGGTTTTACATCATTCGTACCACTACCAACAGCGATAAAATCCCTGTTAGATGTTTCAGTTCTATAAAACCTCAGTTAGATGACAGCAACATTGAAGGGGTCTTTATCTCCAGTCCTTACCTCCCTTTTCTCCCCTTACTCCCCAGTGCTCATCCTCTGGATCCCACATACCTCCCCCAGGAAGAACAAGGCCTTCACTCTTCCCTTTATTAAGAGAAATTTTACCTTGTGTCAGCTTCTCCCCCAACACTTGGATAACCAACGCCATCACGGTGCTCAAGAAAACAGGGAGAGAATTACAGTAAAAAGGAGCCATCCTCCTTAAAAGACACCTGCAGTGATAAATAACTATTTTTCCCCCTTCGTTATACAAGAATGCCAAGAGGAGCAGTAGATGCGGTGAGGACAATGGTGAGTGTGAAGGGCCTGTGGGAAACCCAAGTGGAGACAGCAATGTACAGTTGGATATGACACCTGAAGCTCAGGAATGACATCTGACTGGCAAAGTGACTTAGATTAATCATGTATATCATTAATACAAAGATGGTAATTGGAACCTTGATACTCCATTCTTACATAATATCCTCCACTCCCGCCCGCCCCCCGTTTAAAATCCTATATGGTAGAGATGTTATATTTTTTCACCATTTGTCTCATCTTCTTCCTAGACACAGAAGTAAATTATAATTTGCAGCCTGCCTTGCAGTCATACGTGGCCACTTGGCCAAGTCTGCCAATGGTATTTGAGCTAATGTGATGAGCACCATTTCCATCCCTCGTTTCTAAAAATATCTTAAGCCCGACTCTCAGTGTTTTTTGCCCTTGATCAGCCTGAGAGAAACAAGCATGTAACCTTAGAAGTAACATCTTGAAGATGGGTGAGTCACAACACGGAAGGAACCTGGGTGCCATTATATCGAAAAGAAACACCTGTTAATTAGGATCACTAATACTGGACTTCATGTGAGTGTGGAATGAACTTCTTTTGTGTTAGTCCACAGAGGTTTTATAGTTTATCTGATATAGGATCTAACATCACCTCGCTTATTGACTATATGAGCTGGGTACATTTGTCACCACAGCTAACTGTTTCTAGAACCATGAGAACAAGACCTAGTTCAGATAAATTTCCATGGGTATGTGTTCTGAGAGCCCCTTGATAAATTTGGATTCTGGTACCAGAGCGGCTAGCAGGCCTGCCCTACTGGGGAGCTTGACGTGGATGTTTATGCTGTGCCTTTCACAGATACTTCTTTTACCTGGAAGGTGGCCTAATGCATAGTTGTCCAACCAGTGACCAGTCTCTCACACAAGAAATTTGTTTATACTGCAGGACACCCTGCAACCCTTGTCTGACCTGTGTCCAGCTTATGCTTACCTGACCATTGCTCTGGCGCTGGGAGCCCAACCTTATGTTTTCCCTGGCACCCAGGGGAAATCCCAGCCTAGGACAACCCCCAGTTCTTCAGATGAAAGGTAAAAATTCAGTACACCCCCATAGTAGGGAAGAAGTTCAAAGATTTTTACTTACATTTGCTGGGCAAGGAGGTCTCCATGAGTCAGGAGGATAGTCCTCTAACCCTAGGTCATATGGAAAAGAAATGAAGAGTCAGGCAACTAGTTATATGTGGGAATAAAGTGTGAGTCACTTTAAGTTCTTGGGCAAACTCCTGAAGTGGCAGGAAAGCAGGGAGCCCAGTCTGCTAGGTGAGAGAGATGCTGCTAAGTTCTCATCTCTGGTGTCCAGCTTGGGCTACTTGGGTGTGGTGTGGAACTGGAAACTGTGCCAAGAGCGACGGAGCCCTGCTTCTGGTATCAGAAAGTTAAACCTGCATTCCAAACGGATGACAAGGTGATAGAAAATTATAAGAATTCCCTACAGTATGAGGGAAGGTGGATGGAGGGAAAGAAACAGTACATTAACAAACTTGGTAGGAGAATAGCAGGGATACAGCAGAACACTGGATCTCAAATTTATTCATTTGTTATCCACTCACCCAAAACAAGTTTCATGAGCATCTATTATGTGCAAAGAATTATGCTAAATTCTGTAATAAATACAAAAAATAAGGCATCAAGTTATATCACACACTAAATTAAAATCCAGTAGAGAAGACATAAATCTCAACCGTAAATTAAAATAAATTTTTAATTTTAAAAATATGTCATTTCATACATCAAAGTAGCATTTTAAAATGATGTCAGCTAACTCCTGAATGTTAAATACAGCTTTATCATCTGAGCCAATATTGCTTCAGATAATTGAAAGCATTCACATTTTATTTCTTTCTAAAAATTTATTTTACCCCCAGACTAGCTATTAATAATAAATCAAATAGACAATTTAAAAAATATATAAAATGTATGTATGTGTGTATATATAATGTATATATGTGTGTGTACATAATGTATGTACACACATCTTTTTGGGACATAGGTGTTATCACATAACTGCACAGATTCATAATTTACACCATATCTACTTTATGATTGGGAATAAAAGTGGGCAAAAGAAAGGGGCAATACATTGATGTTGAGCAGCTTAATTCAATTTTGAGTAAAGAGACAGAGACACAAGGTTTAAGTCTGATGGTGAAAGTACGTAACGCTAAGGGATTCACAACAAAGCAACATCACTGCAAAGTAGAACTAGCTAGTGAATATCCCTGTGTAAAAACCAAGTGTTGAACAAGCTCTTTGAGATAGGTTTGGGAAAGGTCTTCCAGATGAGGATCCGGACTTTCCGTGAAGAAAGAATCATGGGGAAGGTGTGGTTGTTATTGATCTAGTCTGGATACCAGGTAAGGACAATGTCTACGGGGGAGAACAGCGGCTCCTGTTCTTACTCCAAGCACCGGCATGCTTGTCTATGGGCTTCCCAGGCAAAGCATTACTGGCTTCCACCAGAGAGAGTATAGTCTCCTGGGAAGAATGGTTTATGGAGAGTAGATCTGTGTTCCAGTTGTGTATTTGAAGCTTCTCTGTCCTGTAACTGGGGATGAATGATACGTGAGGACACAGGTGGTTAGCATGGACAGCATGTTTGCTTATTTTCCAAGAAGTAGGAGGCTGCACCTGGTGGGATAGTACTCCTTTAGTTAAGTCTGTAGAACTAATGAAATACTAAGGTTGACTAGATTTTATGTGGAAACTGGTCCAGGGTCTGTGTTCTGTATCCTGTTGAATCAGGAGTGCAACAGACAGCTTGCTCACTTGCTCAGATGGGGGAGATCCCCAGGTAGGATTTGAGTTACATTTAAGGGAGCTGTTCTGAACAGTTCAGTTAGAGGTACAGCCTCTATGTCATCTCAGATTAAATCCCCACCGTAGAACAGACCAAAACTATATCCCGACCATGGTTGTTAAACTTGAGACGGTATTGAGGACAATACTTCAGATTCAAAAGATAAGTTATGAAAACTACCCTGAGGCCAGCCCTTTTAGCTTTGGAAAAGGTGCAAAACTGCTGTGGAATTGCAAAGCATGCATGTGAGTATTTTTAAGGGATTAGAACAAACCTTTATAGGCAAGTGCCTATAAGAAAGCACGTAAATCTTAAAATGAGTTAGAGTACTGTCCTATAATTTTCATGTCACTGATGTTCAACATGACGGCTAGCGCCACATCCTATACAGACGATGCACAAGATTTACTCATATTGTATTTCTGCCCATCAGAGTCCCAGCAGGAAACACAATTCACAGCAGATGGTTTAAATGGGGAGAAATACATGAAAGGACCACTCGCAGAGAGAGGGAGGCCAAGTTCAGGGAAGAAATAAGGGATGAGGAGTTACCCAGAGACCATGAACAGCGGGAAGCCTTTACCTTCACTAGGGCTGAGGCATAGGGAGGAAAGAGTGTTCGTGGATGCTTGGGAGTTGGAACAGTGGATGAGGGGCCACCAGTGGGTTAACAGTCATGCAGGGAGGGCAAAGAGGATGTGCCAGGGCTGGGAGGAAGGAAGACAGAGCCTGACCTCCCCGTTTCACTTTCCAGTCTCCTGCCAATATTCCCATTGGCTGGTCCTAAGCAGAAACCACCTGGAAAGAGAGGCTGGGGTGATAGAGGACACAGGGTGGAGCAGAGAAGGGTGGAGAATGAATCTGTTGGAGGTTTGGGGAGAGAAGTTGGCAGATGGAGAAGCATCATGTAGGGCTGGCTAACTGGTATGAAGTTCTGCTTAAAAAAACAAAACAAAACTTTGCAGTCTGCAGTGTGTGGGTTTGGGACAGATTATTCCAGCAGGTATATGCTAGGAAAGATTGGTCAGCAGGAAATCACAGCTCAGAGCAGGTCCAGGCGAGGTCCCTGGTCTGACCCCAGAGAAGCATGGGCTGACATGGCGCTTCTGCAGAAGGCGCTACTGAGGGTTCATGGCCAAGCTCCTCACATCACATGCCACCTGTCTGCAGCTAACACTTCACGACTTCCAGGTGGGTCCACTGCCCTGCTTGGCAGAGTCCTAAAGGACTCTCCTGGCGTGCACCTCTCCCTGCTTCCCTGCCCATGTTACTACTGTTGAGGGAGGCTGATGAGAGCTGGGGTTACTTTTAGCTGGTTGAAAAAACTTGACTTTCCTTCTCATGTTGGAAAGGTCTTTTAGTAGGTCATGTCCCTAATGGGGCCACATCAGCCTGCCTGTATCTTCAGAACCTAAGGAGAAGGCAAAGCTCCTTTTGTCTGCAGAGAGTGGATCTTCGTCTCCCTGGGAACGTTCTCGGCATTTGTAGAGGTCACTCAGGCTATGATTCTCCATCCTTTGCCCATCTCCCCAAGGGAGAACAATGTGCTAGTCTCAGCAGGTTAGAATCCCTTAAAGATGGTTTTCTCCACCTTCACGTTACAGGAAAAAAAGCCATTCCTCCCACTGTAATATCTCTCTTGCTGTCCATATTGCCGCTGCCCGTCTCCCTGGAACTGCTGCACTAGCTGCACCACTGGTCTTGACATCTCTGGGGGGCCCTCCACCTCCTTTTCCATACTGCACCTGGGCAGATCATTCCAAAATGCAAGTTTCATTAAATAAGGTCCTTATTGAAAACCCCTCAATGGTTCTCCACTGCCCTCAGGAAATGTCCAAAATTCTTATATATGCTTCGTCATCTGACCATCACCTACCCTTGTTCTCATGATTCTGCAACATCAGCTTTCCACCCAACACACACACACACACACACACACACACACACACACAATCAGCCGCCTCGCACTATCTCTAGGTTTCAGCTCTGCTGGACATCCTATGCTCTTTTTTAAGACATATAGACTCTTGCATTTTCTGACTTGGGGGTACCACAATGTAGAGACCCATTTCATCCCCACCGCCCCGGGTTTTCTTTAAAACATCTTGGAAGAAAACTGCCTGAAATGTTTGCTACAAATGAAGTGTGTGATCTTCTCATTAGTTTCGTTCTTTCTTTTAATCATCCTGAAAGGAGTCTCACAAGTCATGCTTAAGAGTTACTGGGGATGCATAATAATGAAGCCAGTCTCCCAAATTAGCAGCACTCCTGGGATTTCTCCATCTCTCACTGCAGGGCACAGATGCTGTGCCTGAGATCAGATACCGGAGCAGAGGCCTGGAAACCAGGGCTGTCGTGTGTTGAGTTCAAGTGGGATGGGGAAGGCCAGGGTAAAGTGACGTGTTCACGGAGATTTCTTAAGTATTGACAGAAAAGGGAGGTCAGGATGTCAGGACACTGGATTTATATGACATCGTATTTGACTGCTATTGAATGTGTAACCAGAAAGCAAAAGTTTTCTATCAATACAGAGTGTAGATTTTTCCTAGTAAACAATGAAAGGCAGCCACTGGTTCATAGAAGAAATTATTTGGGAGTCTCAATAACTTTTTAATTATATTTTAAAAGATAAATATAAAACCTTCTGGGTCCAAACCCTGTTCTAGGTGCTGGGGGTAGAGACATAAACAAAAAGAGACAATGCCTGTGCTGTCGTGGGACGGGATTGGGAGAAAATGAATACACAAAGAATTACACAGTGTCCGCTCAGTTAATGACAAGAGCTGGCATGGAAGTGAAGCAGGAGTAGCGTGGCATTGTATGGAGGCCAGGGGGCCTATTCAGAAGGGACGACCAGGAAAAGCTGCTTTGAGGAAATGCAGTTTGTGCAGAGACCTGATTGCAGGGAGGGGTAAGGCCGTGGGACAGTTAGCAAAGAGCACCCTAGGAAGAGGAAGGGCAAGCGCCCAGGTCCGGATATGGCCAGGGAACAAGGAGGCCAGTGTGGCCACAGTGCCACGTGCCAGACGGTAGGAAACAAGACCAGAGAAGGAGCCAGAGAAAGATCCCTGGGGGACCCTGGTAAGGACTTCAGATGCTCTGTGTCAAAGGAAGCCACTGGCGGATTGAGAGCAGGGAGAATGTTCTCAAAGATGACTTTGGCCTCTGTGCGGGGAGAGCTGGCTGTTGGGAGGAGGGAGATTAGCAGCAGGGAGCCTGATAAGGCAGACATTACAATTGTCCACGTGAGACAGTAATGCAGCCTGGACCAGGATAGCAGTGACGTGGAACACGGGCAATGGTCGGATTCATAATGTATTTTTAGTAAGTATGGGGTAGCATTTTGTGTTGAATTGGTTGAGGGTGTGAGAGGAAGAAGTGAGTGAAAGACAATCCAAGACATGGAACACGACAGGATCCACAGGGCGGAGGTGGGAATAAAGAACGGGCTTTGGACATTTTGAGTCTGAGAAGCCTATTAGATGTGAAAATAGAAATGTGGGCTGGGCCGTTGTATATTCAAATCTTGGGTTTAAGGAAGAGATTAGGACTAAGAGATTTTACTTCAGGTAAAGTTAGGCTATGTAGAGAATTAAATCATAAATTTTAATTTTAAAATTTATGGTATTCTCTATAAGAGAGTAGAAGAGGTCTGAAGTGCTAGCTCAGGAAGAAGAGGAGAATAGGGCGGAAGAGACTGAGCATGAATGGTTAGCCTGGTGGGAGGAAGCGCGAGGCCATGTGGATTCCTGGAAGCCATGTTAAAAAAAAAAAGTTTTAAGCAGGAGGGAGTCAAAAAGGATAGTTTTATCATCACACTGGCTATCAAGATGGCCATTATTTTAAAAAATAGCAAGTATTTGGCAAAGATGTGTAGAAATTGGAACCCTATGCACTGCTGGTGGGAATGTACAATGGTATGGTCACTATAGAAGACAGCATAGAGACTCCTCAAAAAAATAAAAATAAAAATAGAACTACCATATCATCCAGCAATTCTGTTTCTGGATATATTCCCAAAAAAATTAAAAGCAGGGACTTGAGCAGATATTTTTGCAACCATATTCATAGTAGCATTATTCATAATAGCCAAAAGTTGGAAGCAATGCAACTGTCCATTGACGAATGAATAAACATAATGTGACGCATACCTATCATATCAGATAGAGGAAAAAAAAAAACACCAAAGTGCTTTTCCTACTCTCTTACCCAGTCTCTCAACACAACACTCTGGACACCAGATGTGTGGGGGTTTCCTTCTCCACCCACCAAGCAATTCTGCAGCGGACACCAGCTGGGTTCCTCTAACTCAATTCAGTTCAGACACTATCTACCTGGAGATAGTGTCAGATTTCACAGGTTGCAGGCTCAGTTCCACAAGACTGCCCCATTTCAGATGCCAGTCTCCAGTTATAGGTGGTCACCTCTACTTCTGATCAACTGCCTATCAATCAGGGGTTCACACAACTCCCTCCCTGGGTTTGTTTAATTTGTTAGAGCAGCTCGCAGAACTTAGAGAAACAATTTACTTACGCTTACCCATTTATTATAAGGGATATTGCAAAGGATATAGATGAACAACCAGATGGAAGAGATATACAGGGCAAGGCACATGGGAAGGGGTGCACAGAGGCCGTGCCCTCTCTGGATGTGCCGCCCTCCAGGAACCTCCACGTGTTCAGCTATCTGGAAGCTCTCTGAACTCTGTCCCTTTGGATTTTTATGGAAGTTTCATTACATAGTCATGATTGACTAAACCTTTGGCCATTGGTAATCAACTTAACCTTCATCCCCTCCCCGCTCCCCTCGCTACGTGCCTTGATTTTTCCAGTGACAAGCCCCTGTCCTAAAAGTACCTAGGGGCCCCCAGCCACCAGTCATCTCTTTAGCACACAAAAGACACTCGTCACTCTCTCCAGAAATTCCAAGGGTTTTAGGAGCTGTATGCCAGGAAACAGATGGAAACCAAATGTATATATCACAGTATCACAAATAAAGTGGAATATTATTCCATATTAAAAAGGAAGGAAATCTTTTTTTTTATTTCAGCATATTACTGGGGTACAAAAGTTTAGGTTACGCATATTGCCCTTGCCCTCCACCCCCAAATCAGAGCTTCAGGCGTTTCCATACCCTAGGTGGTGCGCATCACACTCATTATGTATGTATACACCCATCCCCTCCTCTGCCCTCCCATCTGCCTGACACCTGATTAATGTTATTCCTAAATGTGCTCTTAGGTGATGATCAGTGAAACCAATTTGTTGGTGAGTACATGTGGTGCTTATTTTTCCATTCTTGGGATACTTCACTTAATAGAATGGGCTCCAACTCTCTCCAGGAGAACCAAAGAGATGCCATATCACCGTTATTTCTTATAGCTGAGTAATACTCCATGGTATACATATACCACATTTTATTAATCTAGTCATGTATTGATGGGCACTTGGGTTGTTTCCACATCTTTGCAATTGTGAATTGTGCTGCTACAAACATTCGAGTGCAGATGTCTTTTTTTATACAATGTCTTTTGTTCTTCTGGGTAGATGCCCAATAATGGGATTGCTGGATCAAATGGTAGGTCTACTTGCATCTGTTTAAGGTATCTTCATATTGCTTTCCACAGAGGTTGCACTAGTTTACAGTCCCACCAGCAGTGTATGAGTGTTCCTATCTCTCCACATCCATGCCAACATTTATTGTTTTGAGACTTTTTGATAAAGGCCATTCTCCCTAGAGATAAGTGATATCTCATTGTGGTTTGGATTTGCATTTCCCTGATGATTAGAGATGTTGAGCATTTTTTCATATGTTTTTTGGCCATTGTTCTGTCTTCTTTTGAAAAGTTTCTATTCATGTCCTTTGCCCACTTTTTGATAGGGTTGTTTGATTTTTTCTTGTTGATTTTAAAAAGGAAGGAAATTCTGACACATGCTACTATATGAATGAACCTTGAAGATACTGTGCTAAGTGAAATAAGCCAGTCACAAAAGAACAAATATTGTATGATTCCAATTACAAGAGATAGATACCTAGAGTAGTCAAATTATTAGAGACTGTATTAGTTTGCTAGGGCTACCATAACAAAATATCACAGACTAGATGATTTTTTCACAGGTCTGGGTGCTGGAAGTCCAAGATCAATGTATTGGCAGGTTTGGTTTCTGCTGAGGTTTCTCTTCTTGGCTTGCAGATGGCCACCTCGTTGCTGTGTCCTCACCTGGAATTTTCCTTTCTACATGAGCATCCTTGGTGTCTCTTCCTCTTCTTTTAAGGACACCCAGTCATGTTGGATTAGGACCCCACCCTAAAAGCCTCATTTTAACTTAGTCATCTCTTTAAAGACTTTATTTTAAAATATGGTTTCATTCTGAAGCACTGGAAGTTGAGATGTCAACATGTGACCTTGGGGACGGAAGCAATTCAGCCCAAGACAGAAGGTCAAATGGTGGTTTCCAGGGGCTGGGAGAAGGCACAATGGGGAGTTACTGGTTAACGGCTACAGAAGTTCAGTTTTAGAGGATGAAAAAAGTTCTAGAGATAGACAGTGCTTATGGTTGCCCAACAATGTGAATGCAACTAATGCCACTGGGCTGTTCACTTAAAATGGCTAAAATTGTAGATTTTATGTTATGTGTGTTTTATCACATTTTTAAAAAATAGGATGCTTCTTTCAACAAATGTTCTGGGACAATTGGATAGCAATAATTTTTTAAAAAGATAAACTTAGATCCTTAATTCATATCATATGCAAAAATCAACTCAAAATAGATTATAGTCCTAAATGTAAGAGCTAAAACTACAAAAGCCCTAGAAACAAAATATAAGACAAAATCTTATGACTTTGGGTGAAGCAAAGTTTTCCTAAATATGGCATCAATAGAACAATCCATAACAGGAAAAAATTAACACATTTAATGTCATCAAAATGGAAAACTTTTGCTTGAAAAGATACTGTTAAGAATTAAAAAAAAATCACTGAATAGGTAAAATACTTACAAATTACATATCTGAAAAGGATTTGTATTCAAAATATAAAGAACTCCTATAACTCAATAATAAAGCAGACAACTCAATTAAAAAGGGCCAAGAGAATTAAACAGACATTTCATTAAAGAAGGTATATGAATAGTTAATGAAGACATGGAAAGATGCTCAACACGAGTGAGGGTTAGGGCGACACAATTAAAACCACAGTGAGATACAAGTATTATACACCGACCAGAAGAACTAATACCCAATGCATTGATCATACAAAGCGTTGGGAAGCTGTGGAGAAGCTGAAACCCTAACGCAGTGCTGGTGGGAATGTATAACGACAGGATCACTTGGAAAATAGTGTGGCAGTTTCTTAAAAGTTAAATATAAACTTACCAATGAGACCCATCCATTCCACTCCTAAGTGTCCACTCAAGAGAAGAAGATATGCCCCCACAAAATCTTGTAGGAATGTGTTCACAGCAGCATTATATTTATAATAGCCAAAAAGTGGAAATAACACAGATATTCATCGACTGGTGAATGGAGAAATAAAATGTGATATATTCACATACTAAAATACTATTTGGTAATAAAAAGGTATTAACTACTGATACAGGTTACAACCTGGTAGGGCCTCAAAAGCACTATGCTAAGTGAAAGAAGTCAAATGCAAAAGGCCATATGTTGTATGACTCCATTTATAAGAAATATTCAAAAAAGGCAAATCTATGTAGACTTAAAATCAATGGTTACCTGGGTTGAGGTGGGAGTGGGAACTCACTGCAGGTGGTCATGGGGAAACATTTTTAGGTGATGGAAATGTTCTACATCTGAGTTATGGTGATGGTTACACATTCTATGATTTTACTAAAATTCATTGACTTGCACACTTAAAATGGGTATTTTTATGGTAGGTAAATTATGCCTCAATAAGGCTGGTAAAACTTTTTTTTAAAAGACTTTTTTTTTTAAAATGAGAAAGCACTGTGTGTTAAATGCTACTGAGAGACAAAATAGGAAAGGGACTGAGATGGAGACATGAAGGTAATTAGTGTTTCTTTTAACTTTAATAAATTAACTTTTCTTCCTAACACATGTTCACATCAGATAACTTAGAAAGTGCAGATAATTCAAAAAGAAAGATATAAAAATAAAATCACACATAATACAAGGACAACCATTGTTAACATTTTGGCCAATTCACTTTCAAACTTTTCAACATTTTGGCAAATACATTTCCAGCTTTTTATATAAAAATAATAAAAAGGGAATGGACTCTAATATATATGTTTATAACCTTCCTTGATTTTTACCCACATGTTGTGAACATCATTCAGAATCAACAAATATATTTTTCTATAATGTTCTCAATAGCTCATCATTTGTATGTATAATAAATATATCATTGAAGCATTATGTTTGTGGTAATTTACTTTCAAATCCTTCCATCTGACCAGTGTGCTATGTGTGAGAACAAACTAATATCAACCCACATCTTGGACTTGGTCGACTAGCATATGAATTGTCCTGACAGAAGAAAACACCTTCAAGTTGGTTAATCGGCGTAAGGAATGTTAGAGTAAGTTGTGACTGAAGTAGATTTGATTAGTAGTATTGAAGGTTTATGACTGATTAGGAGTGTTTAAGAAGACCCCTTCCCTGTATGGATATGATATAAAACAGCCACGTCTGGCAGTTTACACTTCCGTTATGGAAGCCCCTACTGCCTTGAATCCTACTCCAAGGACAGCCTTAAGAACATAATTGCACTGTAAGCCTTTGAGGCAAAGTGCCGGTAGGGAGACTAAGGGTGTGAAAAAAGCCAAACAACCACAGAAAACTTGTGACTGTTTGCATCTTCTTAGTAACAATCCCTGTACATTTGGTGGAATTTGATCTGAGACTTGGTTTTATTACTACACCACCATTTTGCAAAGACCGGATCAGACAGCATAATCCCCCTCCCACCCCGCCTTTCATAATTAGAGGCTACTAAATTCTCTCTCTCTCATCAAACAACTAAATCGGCTGGAGTTGGTTTACTACGGTCCATACACAGCCCTGCTCCCCGAGCCCTGCTCCATCAGATAACATCATTCTACCTTCGTGTCCAAAACTGCAACTCAATAAAACCCCAACCCAAATTATCAGGAAGTCCGGTCTCACCTTTCCTCACCCATCCAACCAATGTTCTATCTAATGTTTTCCCATCCTACTGGGATGAACAGTCCCCAAGATGAGCTAATTCATGCCTAAAGAGCTGATTCTGATGATTCTTGCCTCTGTGCTGGAGCAGTACATTAGATGGTGCCTTCTTGATTTTGGACAACTCCACAACCATGACCTGGGTGCCAATTGACTAAGGTCCTGTTGCTGCTGGTGCCGACAACGCCAGAGCTTTGTGTTACTACAAAAGCATGGTATCACCCCCTGCTAGAACTGCAGACCAGGTCTCTCACTCTCTCTCTTTCTCAACACACACACACACACACACACACACACACACACACAGAGTTGTCTTCAAGGGCTCTGCTCCCCATTGCTGTCATGGATAAAGCTAGAGTTCACAATTTCTGTCCACTGAACTTCGAAGTCTAAAGGACTGGACATGGGCAGAGCCTCCCGTAGCCGCCACTCCTGCTGAAGCAGACCCCTCCCCAGGTGCTGTGAACTGTTCTAAAACGAGGTGGTCATGTACAAACATTGAGTTGTCCTAGGAGATCTTGGTGGCCCCCAACAGTGGCAGGTAGGTGACAGGTGGCCAGTCTTCCACAGACTTGCCCTCCAGGGACAAATGAAAGAAAGTCTTCAACAAGAATCTGATAGGAGGTGTTTACTAGACAAAAACGTTAATTAACAAGAAAGTGCAAAGGCAGTTCCTATAGCCACTCTGGCAAGCTCAGCAAGGCCTGCTGCTCTCCGGCAGTCTTGCACCACAGGCTCACTTGAGGCAGACATAACAATCCAGAAGCAGAATTTAGTTAACTTTATAGCTGGCAGCAGGCAACCAGAATCCTCCGAAATTATGGCCATTTATGGACCATTCCAGATGCATGGTGCATCGAAAGGGCACAAACTAAAATGTTTCCTAGGCATTTATGTACCATTTATGCAAAGTCGGGAAGGCTCTCTAAAACATTTTTAGCCAATTCGCAGTGCTTGAACAACATTATTTCACCAATGAAAATCTATTTCTAGCGTTTGTGATGCTAATTAGTATGGATCAAAGATGTTGATCGGAGATAAAGATAACTGAAGCCTTCTAATATCCCTCTCTGGCAGGTGGGCTTTCTAATTAGAATGCTAGCTCACCACTCCCACGGTGTGAATTCTTGATTAAAGCAATTGAGCACAACTATGGCAAAATCAAGCACACATATAACTAATACTACTTATGCTGAAGTAGTACTTCATGAATCTAGGATGCAAAGGTTTTAAGATACACTATTATTTTGTGTATCTCTGGGGGGAAAATATTTTTAAATATAGTTTTACTGAACCATACATTGAGGTATCAGATATGCTAAAATCTGAAACAAATTCTAAGACACTGTGTGTCTTAGAATTGAGGATATACTTAAAGCTAAATTATAAACATCATAACAGTAAGCCGCGGTGGCCCCTGTGTTAGGCTGTACCCAAACATGTTTACATGTTGTTTTCCCAAGGATGTAGACAAGGTCTTTTCTCCATTTGACTTCTAGCCCTTCAAGCAAAATCTAGCCTCCTGTTTCCACTTTTCTTATCCTCAAAAAATTTCTCTCTGAAGACCTCAATTTCATCTGGCTTGTTTTAATAACTTTGAATTTATAAAGCAGTGTTTCTGTGAGTTGCAGAATCCCCTGTGTCAGAATCAATTTGATTGCTTGTTAAAAACACAGATGTCCTGACCCCACTTGGACCAACTGAATTAGAATTCCTAGAGGTGGTACCAGAAATCTGCAATTTAATAAGCCCCTCTAGGTAATTTTAATGCATACCAAGGTTTAAGAACTATCCAAAGAGTAAAACATGGAAATAAAAATGACCTTTTACATAAAAAGAAAAAAATATTACATATTGGCTACCATTTTAGAGCATGGATCACACCCTACAGGAAGAGGGTAAAGTGAGGCAGAGAGTAGCTGGATGCCCACAAAACCCATTTCTTCCTTCTGACCACAAGTCAAATTCCATTGCCAGCCTTTCTGGCAGTGGAGGGAGGATATGCTATTGAGTTATGGCCAGGGAAATGTGGGTAGAAAGGATATTGGCCACTTCCAGTGTTGGATCCTAAATCTCCTTTGGGATCCTCCACACTTTTATCCTCTTTGCTCTTCAAGCCTTGGAAAAGAGAAGATCTAGCTGCTTCTTAGTTTAGAGTATAAAAGAAGATCAAATGGAAAGAAAATTTTGAGTAGTTGAGAAGAGAGAAAGTCTTGTTCACCAACAGAGAGCTCCACCATAGGAAAAGCAAAGGAAAGATACTTCCAAAATGAGTAAGCCATTTGGGGCATGTTTAGTGTCTTAGTCCATTTGGGTTGCTATAACAAAATACCTTAGCCTGGGTAATTTATAAACACAGACATTTATTTCTTACAGTTTGGGAGGCTGGGGAGTCCAAGATCAAGGTGCCAGCAGATTTCGTGTCTGACAAGGGCCTGTTTCTCATAGTTGGTAACTCCTGTGTGTCCCTATGGGGTGGAAGGGGCAAACAGGCCTCTTTTATAAGGGCACTGCTCCCGTTCATGAGAGCTCCACCTTCGTGACATAGTCGCTTCTCAAAGGTCCCACCCCTTAATATCAACACATGGAGATTAGATTTCAATGAATAATTTTAGAGGGACACAAACATTCAGACCATGACACACAATCATATCACTCTCTAGTCTGCCAATGGATGCATCTGTCCCCACTTATGTTCCATTCAGGAAATGTACTTGCTCAAGAGACTTTCATGGCAAATCAAACCAGGAAAATTATTTATCAGGCAGGCAGCGGGCCAGGGAAGGGAAGAGAAGAGTAGTCTTCATGTTCTGAGGAAAAACTGACAGTGACCTTTGAAATCCTTACACAGTTTGGCCAAAGAACTCTAGGACCTCCTGAAAAATGGAATAAGTTAAAAGAGAGAAAGGAGGTAAAATGTTAAGAGGGCATATAACACCTCAAGCAAAGTGAAATTTCTGGGGAAGACTCTTAAGAAAATTGTAGGGAGACTATCTTTAGTAGGGGGAGGGCTGATGTTCACCTGCTAGGCACAGGTGTATGCTGGTTAATTACACCTAGTTCTTTGACAGATTCATACTTTAGCACTCTGATTGGTTGATGCCAATGAGAAAATGACATAATAGTTGTTAAATATTTTGAATATTCCTCCTGGATGGGTGGAGAGTGTACAGAAAGAATTCAGAGTCCAAGAAAACCTTTTCAGAGCTGGGTACATTCAAAGGCAGTGGAAAAGCTGAAAGGGGAGCCCCACGAGAGTACTGAGACAGCATTAGAGGGCTTCATGAAGGTGTGACTCTAGAAAGTCACCTGTGTGAGTGATGGTGCTATTCCTGACCTTGTCAGCCCACGTGCTCACCCTCTCCTAACCCCATGGTGAAAGAAGCCAATATTCAGTTTCATGCTATCAATACATGCGGTGCAGTGAACTAAGAGGAGTGAAGTATGAAGACTTCTTGGCTTTCAAAACAGTGCAGCCACTTAAGTCACCAAAAGAAGCCAAATAGCTTAAGCTGATTATTCTCTGGAATTCTTAGAGAGTAGCCTCTGGTAGCATGTAAAAGGGCTGGGAACAAGGACTCTTTGGGAAAAGCCCCAGTCGTCAAACTCTCTGCCAAGAATTGGCAGCAATAAGTAAAAGGTGGAAATTATTGGTTTCTTTTTCTTTATTTCCAAATCATTTGCCAGTTTTCCCAACACCATTTGTTAAATAATCTACGTTTTACTTACTTATCTGAAATGCCAACTGTATCATGAAACACATTCTCATATATTTTTGGATATATTACTGGGCTATGTACTTCGTTCTTTTTTATTCTTTGTGAAGTACAGAGTTTGAAACATATCTTTTAAGTAAAACTAATTAATTACAAAATTCAGACCTTCATCCTTTTTATCTTTTGCTATCAATCTGTAAAAGACTTAAGTATAATAATTTTTCTACCACCATTCTAATTCTGTCAATTTCTCCATGAATATAAATTATTTTGCTTTTATATATTTTGATGCAACATTATTCTACAGATAAAAGTTTGTGTCAGTTAGATATTAGGTGTGAATTGCAACTTTTATCAAAACAAAATGAGGCTTCCAGTTTTAAAAATCATAGAGAAAAGATGTTTTGGTTTCTGTCTCTTCTGAAAATCATTCCAAAGCAACCAAGAGAAACTGAAACCTAAATTCCATCTTTGGTGAAACTAGTGGCTTCTACAACCCAAACCACAGTAGGTAGAGAGAAAGAAGGTGAATGGGGGAATGTTAAATAACTCAGCAATGGGAGAAATGTCAAGCTCACTTACAGAAGAGGGAAACCCATAGGAAACAAACTACTGCACCTGGCTGAGCCCTGGAAAGCTTTAGGAGTTGGATATAGCCAATGCCAAAGCCAGAGGCCAGGTAGAGCAGATAACCAGAGGGTTACCTGAAAGCCTACACAGAAAGAAGTCAGATCCAATACTCTCTGCTCTGCCCACCAATATCTCCTAGTCAGGGAACTACTGCCAATATAAAGCAAGAGACAAATGCTTTAAACTATGGAGCCAGAGAGCCTTTAAACTAAGATACATTACACATACAGTAGGACCAGGGTGAGACGTAGGACTGAAAATGGAGGAATTAGGTAAAAAAATAGTCTGTATATTGAATGATGAGAATTTCTTGTACCAGCTTCAGAAGCCTGGGTGCTAGGCTGGAGGAGCTAAACTCTTCTACACACATCCAAAGACCTCCCTACACTGACATTGGGATCCCCAAAGGTAGCCAACTAGATGGCTACTGGTTTGCCATATAATGGAGTCAATCACTTCCGTCTACATAGCTGTCAATTAATTATTTAGTGCCTGAATGATTTTAGTAATAAAATACAGTGCATCTGTGGAATAAGTATAGGATGCTGTTTACAAAAGAGGGGATCAACCAGAGAACAAGAAATAGTTTTTAGAAATTACAAATGTGATAAGATAAGAGGTTCCTGTTAAAAGTATTTACCAGGTGCCCAGCACAATGCGTGATAAAATGCTCATGTCAATATACACAATCGTAAAATTTCCGAACACTGGGAGAAGGAGAGGATCCTGTGCTAGTTTTATGTGTCAACTTGACTGGGCTAAGGGATGCCCAGATAGCTGGTAACATGTTATTTCTGGGTGTATCTGTGAGGCTGTTTCTGGAAGAGAGAAGCATTTGAGTCAGTAGACAGAGCAAGGAAGATCCACCGTCACTGATGTAGGTGAGCATCGTCCAATCCCTGGAGGGCCTGATAGAGCCAAAAGGCAGAGGAAGAGCAAACCCTCTCTCTTCCCTTGAGCCAAGCTGTCCGCCTTCTCCTGCCCTGGGACATTGGTGCTCCTGGTGTCCCGGCCTCCAAGCCATTTCTAAATTATGCCGCTGGCTCTGCAGCCTGCCTTTGTGAGGACTGCTCAGCCTTCATAATAGAGTGAGTCACTTCCCACAATAAATCTCCTTTTATACACACCTTTTGAAATATCCTCTTGGTCCTGTTTCTCTGGAGAACCCTGCCTAGTACAGATCCTAGAAACATACAAGACGAAGTGAGAAATGGGTCACAAACAAAGGGTCAGTAATCAGAATAGCATTAGACTTCAGAAGAGCAGGAACTAGAAAGAAATGGTGCAGATATCTGAGAGAAACATTTTTTAACCCAGAAAGCCAAGTTTTCAATTAAGTGTTAGGGTAGAAATGCAAAAGTCTAAAAAAAAAAATAGTTGTTTTTTTCCCTCCAGAAAACAATGGAAGGATGTGCTCCAACTTGATTTTGGTAGGAATTCAAGAAAGAGAAAGACAGAGGAGAGGCTAAAGGGGACTCCCAGGATGGTGGCAAGGGTCAGGCCCAGCTGGCAGTCCAGCAGCAGCCTAGGGAACAACTTGTTTATGCTGGGGTGAGGGGTAGAGGCTCTCATAGGTTTGAGATGATGGAATATATGACAGATTTAAACACATGGAACTTATATTCACAGATACAGAGCTTTTAGTATTTATGAAAAAAGTTAGCCACAAGTTCAAGAAACAAGCAAACAACAACAACAACAACAACAACAACAAAACACTAAGCAAATGAAAAATAACGAGGCAAGCATTGCCTCCAGGCCAAGGTGTGCAAGAAAGCAAATATTCGCGATCTGTTACTGGTAAAGCAATTATCACTATTCACATAGCAACGATAATGCAAACACCTGTGACAGACACTGTTGGTTACTTTGCCAATTTCTACACCCCTTTCTTCCTTACTATCAACACCCCCATTTTGCCCAGGTAACAATGTATCCATCTGTCTAAAAGTCTGCGCAATGCCAGATTGCCTTGCAGTTAGAGGTGGTGACACGGTGCCTACTAATGAGGCACCCTAGCGGTTTCTGGAAAAGTTTTGTTTTCCTTTCTCTTTCTTGTGTCTCTTTTTCCTTCCTTTGAAATGTGGATACAACACCAGAGGTGTCGCAGCTGTCTTGAGATCATAAGAAAAAAAAAAAAAATACCAGCCAAAAACTGGGAAACAGAAAAATAAAAATTGCTGGTGTCTACGATGATGACATAAAGCAAACACATCAGCCCGACTGCCTGAAGGCAGCTGTTCAGTGTTTTCTGTTATTCACAACCAAGCACATTCCTCACTGATGCAACTCTGGATGTGTACACAACCCCGAACTGTGACATAGCGACATCAGAAGATGGAGACCAGCATAATGTGGGTATAGAAAAGCATTTTTAAACTGTATTTTCTTAATTGTCAGAAGCACGACCAAAACATTCATCCAGTTTTTATGTTTAAAGCAGTGTCTAGAATTTTCTCATCTTTTTATCTTTCCCAGTTTTTCTTCTACCTTTGCTTTTCTTCTCCCTTATGATCCACATTTACTTTTTTCCCCACAACTTATTTTTGAAATTTTAGATGTTACCAACTCTTTTATACTTTGATTCATGTAACAAACCTTGCTCCATACACTATACCAGAAAAAAAGGGTTTGAAAAAGGAATACAATCCCTGCACTCCAAGCATTTGAAGGCTACCAGGGAAGCCATTATAGTCCAGGGCAAATGACATAACCGAGGTTTAAGTGACACAGCCGAGGTATGCCCTGGTAGAGGGGAGGACCTGGGAGAGGCATGCAGCCTGGACTGCTTTCTCAGGGAAGATTTCCTGGTGGAGGTGACTGTTGAACTGAATCTTAAAGCATGATATTGATTACTCAGTTCAAAGAGTGGAGAGAGATCTCCCAGGCCCAGGGAACAGAATATGTACGGACAAGAAATCAAGACAGTGTCTAGGGTTTTAGATAACTACAAACAGCTCGTGTTGCAGGAACTTGGCAGGTGGCATGAATGGAAAGGGTCAGAGGGATGCAGCAGACTATTCTACTGGGTCACAGATGGCTTTGGAGGTCACTTTCAAGAAGGATGGTACTGAAGAGTCTTAAGCAGGGTGCAGGCAAAACAAAGGTGGGGGATAGGAATGTGAATGGGACGTGGCAAGCTTTCTGTGACATTTTGGATGTTTGTAATAAGGATAATTAGAATGAAGAGAAAGGGATGAAATGGGAGAAATGAGTATAGTCAGGAAACCTCAAGACTGTTTTCTCAGAGGGACAGAATGAGGCTATGTCTACGTGTGCTCCTCCAACCTGGTCCAGTCTCTCTCTAGCTCAGTACAAAGAAAGCTCCATTGGAAATGGAATTAGACCTCCAAATTAATACCATGAAGGAACACCAGGCCTGAGGTCTCACCAGCCACAGCTCAGGGGCTTGAGTGAGCTGCCTTTTGAGAAGTAGGGAATTCAGGCAGAAAACTTAAGAGGGTGGAGGTGGCTTCCAACACAATTTAATGAGACCTGTGAGGTTGCAGAGCGACTAAGTAAACCCTGTTTCCCCTGCCTCAAATGCTCACCTGGCCCTTGTGAAGTCTTTCATTTTTTTAAACAGAGACAATTTAACAAGGCTTGGCAACATTAGCAGTTACAAGCAAAAGCATGGTTTCTCAGTTCATTCTCAGGGTTCTGCGGGGTGGGGTGGCGTGGCTCACGTGGGAGATGGCGGTGGAGTGGCACATGAGCAGAGGAGGGCGGAAGTCCTCACTTGGTGCTCCCATTACACATCTGTTACACCACTTACAACTGTCTCACAGTCTTTGGATATTCTGTCCTTTCTCATTCATTTTTCTCTTTGCATTTCAGATTTGGACGTTTCTGTTGACATTTCTTCAAGCTCACCCTTTCCTTCCTCACTTGAGTCCAGTCTACCAATGAACCTGTCAAAGGCAGTTTTCATTTCCATTATGGTGTTTTCGATTTCTAGCATTTCCTTTTGATTCTTTCTGAGTGTTTCCATCTCGCTGTTTATAGTACCCATCTGTACTTGCATGCCATCCACCTTTTCCATTAGCACCCTTAGCACGTTAATCCTAGTTATTTTAAATTCCCAGTCTAATTCCAACATCTCTGCCCTACTTGAGTCTGGTTCTGAGGTTTGCTCTTTCTCTCCAAACAGAATTTTTTGTCTTTTAGTATGCCTTGTCATTTTTTGTTACAAGCCAGACACGATGTCCTGGGTAAAAGGAACCTGGTACTGGTTCCACAGGGTTTCCTGCTGGTGGGTTCTGTGCTAGTCAGTTGTGATTCTCTGCGCTTGCTGGTCTCGTCTATTTTGGGGTCAGCAGCTTGTCCTGTGACCTCAGTTGTCTGATTGATCTCAGAAGAGTTGTTTCTCTCTGTTCAGCTTTTTTCTTGTTGTGTGAATGGAAGGGACAACATCCAAGCTCCTATGTGCTAGACTGGAAACCAAAGAGGTCTTTAGTTTGGAAATTGGAATTTTATTCACCAGATGTTTATAAACAATACGAAAGAAGCTGGTTTGAAAACCTGAGAATGAAAGCTTTCAACTACTCATTTTCATTGCCTACTTCGTGAATGATAGGAAAGAACTAGGCTTTCTTCTTCAAATGAGGATGGTTAGTGGGATCCAATTCTTTTCTCTTAGACACATAGAACTTTAGAGGACTCTGCCTTCCATTTGACAGATAAGCACCCCTAGGTTCAGAGAGGTAAAGTGATTTTCTCAAGAACACACAGCCAATAAAAGATCCTGGGCCTAAACCCAGGTCTGCTGAGAGAGTCCAGCATTCATTTCACAGCTCACATGTCTCCCTGGTCTATGCTCTGAAGACAGTGGTAGTCCTTCAACCTTCTTTAGAGATGATAGTCACATCGGCAGAACATCTGGAGGAGAAGTGGGGGTGGCCTTATCAGGGAGTGAGACGTAGGGAGGAGTTACTAGAATGATTTGGAGCCAGGAAGAAACATCCTGATTAGAGAAAGATGTATTTTGAAAAGGAAAAGGGACTCGGAGGCTACAGGAATGTGAGAGTCGCCATCCTCCTCACTCCCTGGAGTTCAGCACCTGCCCAAATCCAGCAATTGTCTGCGCGCTGATGCCCTCTAGTGGTTGGAAGGAAGAGGTCCTTTTCCCAAAACTTGGCTGCCCTAGAAACTTCAAGCTTGAATCCCTGGGAGGGGAAGAAACTATCCTTCCTTCATCCTTCTCTCTGCTTCAGAGGCTTGTCTAACCGGGCATTTTCTCAAGATATTCCCTTTAACATATTTGCATTCAACAATCCAAAGACATTTAAAAACATGAGTGAAGGAAAGCGTTGCCCCATATGGAGAACCATATGTACCTAAGTTTAAGGATGGGAGAGGGGGAGCCACAGACACACGCACAAAGGAACACGCTGGAATGCACACACACAACTACCAATACTTGGGGTGGAGGAAGGTTTTGTGAGCCCTAACGTTATAGAATTTGGGACTTTCCCTTTGATAAAAAGAATATAAAAGTACGAGTACAAAATTAGGGACGGAGCCTTGGACGGGACCTGTTTATCAGCTTCCTAGGGAATAATCTCCACACATACCCATATGTTTATGCATGTGCAGAGTGGAATGGATTCATAAAGTAGAGCTACTTTTATTTTTTAATATTAATCCAGAAATCCTATAGCTAATGAGAATAAAGTCCCTTTGGAAAGTCATACATTTATTCCTATAATGTTACCATTGGTTTAGAATACATCTAGAATTGCTTCTTGGAATTGCCTCCAGATCTTGCACCGTATTCCTTGAAATACCATTAATCATGGCAACTTTTATCATTTGAGCTCAGATTCATTTTTTTTTTTTTCCCTTTGAAATAACCAAAGCCACACGGAGCCAACCCCAGTAAGTACTGAGACAGGTAGTCAGGCTGGATATGTTGTTTTCGGTCAAGGGTAAAATATCATTTTAAAAGCCATCAAACTCTTTTGCCCTTTCATTTCTTCTATACTATCCTGTGAAGAAGTTTCTCTGGAAAGGAACTCCAAAATATTTTTAGCAAGGACCTTGGTGAAATTCCTCCTCCTGGCTTGCAGACGGCTTCCCTCTCACTGTGCTCACACGACCTCTTCTTTGTGCACACACACGGAGAGAGAAAGCTCCAGTGTCTCTTCCTTGTCTTAAAAGGGCACTAATCCCATTATGGGAGCCCCACTCTCATGACCTCTTCTAACACTATGTACCTCCCAAAGGCCCTACCTCCCGGTAGCACCACATGGGGGTTGAGGTTGTAACAGATGAGTTTGGGAGGACACAGCACTCCGTCCGTGACAGCTGCTCAGTTGCTACATACCCTCCATTCTTGCCTGAGAGGGTCTCTAGCTGTGCAGTCAGTCTTGTTCCTTCAGGGTGTGCAAAACGATGCCACTCAGAACACCCAGCACTGCCCACCCACTCCCCACACACCACTGCAGTGTAAAAGGAAGGCTGAGAGAGAGAGGAGGTGGCATTTGAAAGAATGTCATTTTATGAAAAGTGGATCTCTTTTCACCCCAAAGCTGAAGAGAGGAGCCACCAAGGGAATCAACCATAAAGTGGGAAGTTCCTGACCCTCTTCTCCCTCCACTAAGCTGGAAACTAGAAGATCTCTCTTGTCTGAAAGGGACGAGCTCGTGGACTGGAAGGTCTAATTCCTGCTAGGCCACGTCAATGGGGTAGAAGAAAGAAGATACGGCTGAGATGGGCGTATCTCAGAGGGGGAGCCGGAACTCCTCCCTATTTCATGTGGCAAAGCTGTGTGTTTCCTGAGGAGGCGTGAGGGTGCCCAGCTCCAGATATCTGGAAGCCACTTCAGCCTGCAAGGCTGCCGGCCTGGTGTGGGGGGCCCAGAGCAAGATGGGCTGGGGTTGACAGCCCGCAGTGAGTACTGGGAGGAGGAGGAGGAAGACACTGAAACTGACAAACAAACCCAGAGTAAGTGCAGGGAGATGCCCCCTGGCCTCCCTGAAACCCCAACAAGTACCCCTCCTGAAATAACGAGCATTCTTGGAATGCTGACAGCTCTGTTTCTCAGAAAGGTGACACACAGGGAGAACCGGTGGCTACTGGCTACTCAGTGTCAGAAAAGAAACAAAAGCCAACAGAAAGTGACTGTGCTGAGTCAGCAAGGGACACATGTCACCTTCTCTCTCCTTTGGGACCCACCAGCAGTATGGAATGTGCCACCTCTGTATTTCAAGCTACGAGCCACAAGTGCAGCCCTTGGTATCAGGGAATGGTGAGGAGGGCTTCAAAGTGGTTATGAAATTAATAATTCAAAATGAGCAACAATGACGCTCAGAGAAAGGGTGTAAGGCTCATCTGATAACTGATGCGATCAAACAGTGGTGGGATTCCACCGTGGCGTCACAAAGGGAACCCACTGTCAAGTGGGGGGAGGGGGAATATAATGCAGATAATGGTAGAAACGGGAAAAATGATTTTGTGTTTCTCCCCCAGTGAGTTGGAATCCTTCTTTAAATCAGCTACATAAAATTTTTTAAAATACAAAAACACGATTAAATATTACCTTTAATTTTATATCCCCATATAGACATGCAACAGCTTTCCCTTTTTTAGACAAGTCAATTTAAATTACAGGTCACGTCCGCTATTTCCAGCCTCTGTGCTGTGTTCACTTTGCTCTCTCCACCTTGACTATCTGTCCTTCCAGTTCAATTCGTATCTCTCAATTTAGAACCTTATATTACTAGAAAAACAAAACCATCCTTTTTCTCTTTCTTCAGCAACTCTGGGGAGGAGAATGGCCCTTGGCTAAGAATTTAATCTAACTCTTTCAAGAAGTAATTACAAAGCCTCTGCTAGGTCTTTGGGTAGTTATGAGAACAGTTCTTAAGAGGCATAAAGCTGGAAAATGGGCCCATTTCTTATTTTCAGCAGGCCCGAGGGTCCCAGTTGGAAAGGGAGGGCTCGCCTCCATTGTTCAGGGGTAAATTGCATGAGGTGTTAATTACAGGTAGGAGGAGGCTTTGAAAACTATGGGGATGTGAGAAAAATATTTCTCTTCCATTTGATGGGTTGAGACTGTAATATCTCTGGTGATTAATATTTGTTTTGGGGAGATGTGTATGTCTGTGTGGTGGAGGAGGGTGCAGGTGTGTTGGGCGAGGGGTTGGGAGGAGATTCCACCGCTCTCCAATAAGCGGCGAATAGGGTACTGCAGCTCACTATGGGATGGAGGCCTCAAGGGGACGGGGCGAGGAGCATCTGGGCCAGCGCTGGAGAGCTCTGAGGGATTGGGGGTGCCAAACCCACCGCTGGCTGTCCCGGGGAAATGCATTGTCCTAAAAGGAATAGCTCAGAGCTGCGTGAATGTCCTGCCTGCTGGCGGGGAGGGAGGTGGCTACCGGGTGGAGATCAGTCTCTGAAAGAAGGCAGAGAGGTTGCTGAAACCAGTAATGGGTCACAGGAAGCAGGGCAGAGAGAGGGGCTTCCCGATGAGGAGCAGACCCCCAAAACAGGAGAGCATGGCTAGGAACTGGGGAGCCCCTAAGGGCGTTCCCTGTATGGGTTTCACATTGTGACTAGGTGAAAGTCACATCAGGCATAGAGTCTTAAATATCTGTGCTCCTCCTATCCTGTGATTTCCTTTTGCTCTCACAGAACAGTTCATACACACACACGCACAAACATACATATACACACACATACACACATGTACACAGCGTTGTTATGAAGAACAAAGGCGTAGACTAAGCGAGGGAAGTGGGACCCGCCCAGTGTGCCCTTCTGTGGGTGGCCATGCAGACGGACGAGAAGCGTCCTAAGCAGGAACTGCTGCCCGACAAAATGCTCAGTCGCCGGACGCGGAGCCAGAGCCGGGGGCGGCCAGTGCAGGAACCCCCCCTCGCTCCCCGCATGCAAGAGAAGAAGGCGACCTTTCAAAACGGGAGGAGGCTGACCAGTGGGTTACTCTACTCACTCCTCAGGGCTGTCTTCTCAAATGCCACATCCTTTACTGACCGTTCCCTGAGCTCGTTCTCAGTGGAAAGAATCGCTCACGCCTCTGAAAGCTGAACGCTCTTGATCTGGGCCTCCCTCGCGAGCTCACCCATTTCCGCCTTAAAAGAGAGCTGTTTTGTGAAGCGTAATAACCCCGAGTCCAGATACCTTTGGTTTGCCTCCCCTCCCCCCAGCCCCTTCCACTTTTCATTCTTCTCCGTCCCCCAGTGTGCAATAGGGCGCTCAGCCGCGTGCAGACCCCGGCGGACCCCATGCTCTCCAGCCGCCCTTGGACTTGGCCCCTAAGGAATCTCACGGTCGGAGGGAGGGAGGTTGGAATACGCAGTCCCTGAGAGGTCACCTCAAGGTGGCTATATCTCTCACCTGAAGGCCGCTCCTTCCAAGGTGGCTGGCACTATGAGAGCCTCTCTCCTTCCCACTTCCAGTATCCACCACACACCTTGGCTCTGTAGGGCCCAAGGATGGTAATATCGCAGCTGCTACCTGCCCAGGTGACCACGCCAGTGTTTATGCCTCCTATATTCACTCCTTTGAAAACAGTTCTTCAGCTTATCTTATTCTGTGTCTACCAACTGATTTTTATTGGACCTTGCCTGATGCACTCCCTTAGTATACTCTAAATAAATTGACAGCATATTAATAAATGTTTGAATTATGCTTATATCTGAACCACGGCTAAAACAGAGTCTTGCATATTATCGGTGTACAACAAACATTTGTTTCATTAATGATATGCCTATTTCTCTACCTCCAGAACACAGTTTCTCAACCTCAGGACTACGGACACTTTGGGCTGGGTGACTGTGTCGTGGGGAGCTGTCCTGTGCGTTGTAGCATGTTTGGCAGCATCCCCATCCCTGATTTCTGTTTCCTACGTGCCAATAGCACTCAACCCCAGTTGTGACAACCAAAAATGTCTGCAGACATCACCAAATGTCCCCTACGGAGCAAAATCACACCCAGTTGAGACTCACTGCCCTAGATATTTACTACTCCTGTCATTTTAGCATCCATGTTACTGAAAACAATATCTCTACTTTGCAATAACAGTTCGTAACCTACATATATGTATATACACAGGCACACATGCATGAATGTACACACTGGAATCCATAAACATGAAATACTCAAAGTCGCAGAGTCAGACATTTATATAAATATATGTGCACATGTGAAAAATGTATTTGAAAGGGGCTTTCAAAGTTAGGAAATCAAAGACAGTTTTTCTTCCTTTTTAAAAACAAAATCTTCATTATCAAATGAAAAAAAATCATCTACAAATTGAAGATAATATTTAATGAAATTTCTTTGACCTTTACAGAGTTTCATGTGCTTAGATCTTCAAAAGATCATGGGCACAAGTGGCAATGTAAAAGTGCTAAACACAGCACACGAAACAGCAAATGATCAAAAGAAACGAGGTGCTTCAAGGTACAACGGTGAAAACACGGGGTGCCTAACAATGCCTCTGCCCACATGCGCCCACATTCATGGAAATGACAAATGGCTCCCAGGCACCGAGAAACATCACGATGCCCTTTATTTTGCTGCCTGCGAGAAGAGTGTGTTAGAGGCCTCGGAAGTCTAAAAGCCACTATGTTGGTCTTGGTACATTACCTGAGGTTTTGTCATCTTCTTTCCTCTTTTGTATCCATATGCCTCTCTCCAGCTCTTGTTCTCTCTTCCGCCAGTGGATACGATGTCAGTGCCACCGTGTTGCACAAATTGCACAAATCCGTGGGAAGCTATTCACTTAATTTGGGAGCATTCCTTTGCCAGAGTGCTCTGTTTTATAAACAAATTAGTACAGTGCCTCACCCTGCCTCTATTAGAGGAGCTTGTGGGACTATTTTGCAGAGTACTTCAAAGTCCTGGGCGGGTCATATGTGACAGAGGAGACTTTTCCAGGGTTTTGGTACGTGGAACTTAGGCACCATCGCTGGAAACTCTATCTGAAGATTCCAATGGGCAGTTTAAAATGAGATCGTCAATTCGAACAGGGCTGGGATCAGCAGGAAGAGTCAATGCGCAACACGACTGACAGTGGCAGTGATGGCAGCTAACAAAAGGAAGGTATGACATCAGCAGGAAGCCTCGCAGATACTTCCTTCATGAGCCCAGGGTAATTCTAAGGCCAAGTATAAGAGTATGTGGTGGCTTTTTACATTGTCCCCAAAGCAGTTGACAAAAGTGTGTTGAATTCAAAGGGACAATAAGATAACATCAACCACAATAATAACAAGAAACTTAAATTGAATTTGCGCCAATCAGATGCACCGAAGTGAGACTTTGACTTGAAACTGAGTCAACAGGTGGGTGTACACCATCCACTTAATAGAAGAAGGTAACAGCAACAGCTTTCCAAACATAACAGAGGTGACTTGCTACGGTTCCCTGGTTCTCACTCATAATTGTTTCTAGAAACTTAATCTAAAGCTGTTCCACCAGTCTTTCCAAAGATTTTCTAAGTTACTAAATATTTTAAATAAATTCCCTTCTGCTTAAAGTAGCTAGAGAAAATTATATGTTCTACAACTACAAATACAGTAATCCTTATATTTTAATTCCAGACATAAACACATTGAAATGAAACACTCTGCACTAACGTGAATTTGGAACACATCATTGTGTTTAGGCTCTCATTCTCTGGCCAGCCCTAATTTGGAAATAGGCTAAAGTTATCCTTTTTTTTTTGAAACAAGGTCTCGCTCCATTGCCCAGGCCAGAGTGCAGGTACAGTGGCTTGATCATAGCTCACTGAAGCCTCAAACTCCTAGGCTCAAGCGATCCTCCCACCTCAGCCTCCAGAGTAGCTGAGACTATAGGCACATGCCACCAGACCCAGCTAGTTTTTAATATTTTTATAGAGCTGGAGTCTTGCTATGCTCCACAAGCTAGTCTCAAACTGCTGTGCTCAAGCAATCCTCCTGCCTTGGCCTCCAAAAAGTTATTATTTTTATTGGAGAAACGATACAGTAGGAAGTGAAAGCCCTGAAATCATTTGAGACTTTCTCATTTTAGTGCACAATCAGTACTGTACAGTATATAACAATGCAGTATTGTGAACATATAGATTGATTTTAAAATACTGTTTTCCATTAACTTACATTTGATGCAATTGAATTTTTGGTTCCACTTATGGCTTTATGGTAAGAAGTTATATATATGAGACATATTATATATATGCATATGACATATATATACACACACATATACATATTATAGTATAGTTGTGTTCTTATGACATTTCATGACAAGAGAAACTCATTACAAAGGTTCCATCTTGAAATTCAATCTCCCAGGAAACTGATTACAAAGGAAGGCCACCAACAAAGTAGAAAGTTTCTGGCTGTGATGCAGGTAAAGACAGATCACAGGAAACTGAGCCTAGAATTTGTGGTTACTTTTTAGTTGTGTGTAATTTCTGATTCCTTAGGGGATGGCTGAGAGGTGTTATGGGGCAAAAATTGGAGTTCAGGGTCCACTAAGCTGGGCTCTTTTGACCTTTCTCATTTTTGGTCGAGACTTCAAAGCACAGAATCCTAGGTATCAGAGTGAACTAGAAGTAGACAGATCCTTTCAGGGAATGAAGTGCATCTTCAAGTCATCTATATGTCTGGTAATCCCATATAATTGATGTTACCAAGTACTTGGCAGATGCAAATATAAATTATTTTTACAAAGAATTTTTCAAATGCAGTATCTACCACACAATAAAACAGCACAAGAGAAAAAATAGCATAAAAAATAGCAAACATTATTAGGCACAAACATTAAAATGAACATGCTTATTATAACAATAAAAGACAAGACTGAGAATTTTGGAAAAGAATTAAAAACCATGAAATAAAATAATTAAGTAAAAATTCTAGAATGAAAGTAACAAGTGGTATTAAGAATTCAGTGGGTGGATTTAACAGTAGATTAGGCACAGCTAAAGAGAATGTGTGAGCTGAAATATAGGTCAGAAGACAATATCCAGAATAAACCTTTGAGGACAAAAGGATAGAAAATATAAGATAGAAGATAAGATATATATAAGGATAGTGATAAGGAGAGGCACCAAAGGGGAGAAAGGGGTACATGAGAAAGCAATGCTTAGTAAGAGAAAGTGAAAAAGATACAAATAGCACTACGAAGTTCATGAAGGATAAATGAAAAGAAGTTTAGATCTAAATACATAATAATAAAAACTGCCGAAAACCAAAGACAGAAGATTTTTAAACAAGTTAGAGAGAGAGAAATATATTGCTTATCAAGCAAAATAAGCTAGATTAACAACTCAAAGTCACAGTAACTTTAAATAATAAAGGTAAGTTTCTTGTTCACAGTACATACCTATTGCATATCCTCAGGAGTACAAAGAGACAATGCTCATCATAGTCACTCAGGAATCCAGGTTGATGAATATGGCTACAATAAAAGTGCACCACTTGGATTTCTCCTCAAGAAGGAACTTGCCATTCAGCTGTGGGGAGTGCAACCAATTAAGCCTCCAGCTGAAGCACATTCAAGATCTACAACAGCATTTGAGCCGAGCTTACACTTTTTCCAAGCATCTTTCGGCCAATGACTGAGTAAAGTGGGAGTAAAAGGCCTGGCCATTTCTGCCCAAAATGATGCTCCTCTAAAGAATTGTGTTGTCTTAGAGCTCCCCATTGGGTTGGCTGAGATTTTGTCACATGTGCATGGTATCCGAGAGAACTCCTTGCCTGATTCTGCTTTTCCTCCCCTTCATCCAGTTCTGCTTCTTCCTCCTGTACCTTGCACAGTTGTTACCAATCCACCTGCACAACTCTTGCACCTCTCTGTCAAGGCCTCTACTTCCTGGATGACATGAACTGGCACAATGGAACAGCCACCAGCTGTAATGTTGCCAGTCCCCATGCCAGAAGCACAGGAGAGTTTTGGAGGGTTCTCACATCAGCATTAAATGCTGCAGCTTGAAAGTGACACACCTCACTCCCACTCACAACTCATTGGCTAGAATTAATCACATGCCCCCTCCCAACCTCAGGTGTCTAAAAAGTGCAATTAAACCATGGAACCAGAAGTACTTGGTAAACACTGTTAAGAAGTACCACAATTCAATCTAATGGAGCAATAATTGGCTGACAGCAGACTTCTCAAGGGGAATAATGAAAATTAGAAAACACTGGATGATGAATTTGAAGGACAAGAAAAATAATAGCCAATATTTTGGCTTTCAAAGAAAAGCCAGATTTCAAGAAAAGCCTACATTTCAAGAAAAATAGCTTTTAATAATGCAAAGGAAGTAAAAATATTTTCAGACAATGACAAATAATTTTATTAATAGAGGAACTACACTGAAGGAAATACTAAGTGATATTCTTTTAGAATAATGAGTACAGGTATTATTTCAGAAATCCATGAAGAAATAAAAAATACAAAAAAATTCCATGGGCAATGAATATTAGATGTATAATTGCCTTTGAACAATGAGGAGCTTAGAGGCACTAACCCCACATGCAGTCAAAAATCTGTGTATAATTTTTGACTCCTTCAAAACATAATACTAATAGCCCTCTATTGACTGGAAGCCTTACCAATAACATAAATAGTTGATTAACACATATTTCATATTGTATATGTATTATGTACTGTATTCTTACAATAAAGTAAGCTAGAGAAAAGAAAATATTATTAAGAAAATCATAAAAAAAGAAAATATATTTACCATTCATTAAGTGGAAGTGGATAACCATAAAAGTCTTCTTACTCACCATCTTTACATTGAGTAGGCTAAGGAGGAGGAAGAAGGGGAGGGGCTGGTCTTGCTGTCTCAGGGGTGGAAAACGTAGAAAATATCCATGTATAAGTGGACCTGTGCCATTCAAACTCATGTTATTTAAGGATCAACTGTATAGCATAACAATAAATAATCTATACTGAAAATACATATAAAATTTAAAAGTACAACAAAAATTGTTTATAAGGTGAAAAGGGGGAAAATTGAGTTAAATTGTTCTAAGTTGCTTACATTTTCTTGGAATAGATATAAAGTGCTAATTGGACTTTAAAATTCAAAAGTGAAAATTGGGTAAATGATAAAAGAATAATCAAAACTTATATGTCTAAAAATAGAATAATAAAGTCCCTAAAAAGCAAGGAAAGAAGAGAAAGGGAATACAATATAGGTGGGAAAAATTGAAAACAAATAGAAACATGGTTTAAATATTTTTTTGAGACAGGGTTTCACTCTGTTGCTCAGGCTAGAGCACAGTGGTGTTATGATAGCTCATTGTAACCTCAATCTCCTGAGCTCAAGTGATCCTCCTGCCTCAGTCTCTCAGTTAGCTGGGTGTGCTAATTGGTGTGCACCACCACCACTGGCTAATTTTTAATTTTTTTTTTTTAAAAACAGGGTCTTGATATGTTTCTCAGGCTGTTCTTGAACTCCTGGACTCTAGCAATCCTCTTGTCTCAGCCTCCCAAAGTGCTGGGATTACAGGCATGAGCTACCATGCCCAACCAGTTTAAATATTTAAACAAAAATATATAAGCAATTACAATAAACCTCATAGACTAATTATACCAGTTAAAATACAACAGTTGTCAGACTGGGTTAAAAAATTCAAAATATATTCTCCTTATAAGAGATGTATTTAAAATATCAGGATGCAAAAAGATTGAATATAAAAGGGTAGGAAAAGATATTATACAAAACCTAATTTTTAAAAAGGTAGTGTAATTGTACTTATAAGAGTCCAGATAGACTTTAAGGCAAATGTATTACTGAAGATAAAAAGAAATACTGTATAATGACAAAAAGATTCAATTCAAAAAAATAAATATAATAATTAAAAATTTGCATGTACTTAATTACTAGTCTCAAAATACATACTGATAAATTGATAGAACCAAAAGATAAATAGATAAATTTGTGAACATGGTGGAAGATTTTAATATACCCTCTCAATAACTACTAGAAAAGCAGACCAAAAATCAATGAAGTTATAGAAAAGATTACAGTAACACAATTAGAAAACCTGACATAACAGAGATATAAATAATATTCCCCTCAATACTTGAAGGTTATGATTTTATTCAACTACACAAAAAACATTTATGAAAAAATTATATGTTGGCCCAAAATAAAATTTCATAAAATTCACAGGATTGAAATGACACAAAATATGTTCTCTAATCAAATTCAAAAATGCTAGAAATCAATGATGATATTTAAAAATTTCCCAAATGGCAGGAAATTAAGAGCTGAACTTCTATGTAACCTACAGAGAAAAGAAGAAATTACACTAAAAATTGAAAAAATAAGATGTACCAAATGACAATAAGGATATGACCTATAAAAACTAGTCGATGAGGTGATGCACAGGGAATTTTGAGAGCAGTGAAACTATTCTGTTTGATATTCTAATGGTGCATATCTGTCATCATACATTTGTAAAAACCCATAGAATATATAAAACAACACAAAAAGTGAACCCTAGTGCGAACTCTGAAATTTAGTTAATGGTGTATCCATGTTGGCTTATCAATTATAACAAATGTACCACATTAATGAAGGGAATAATAAAAGAGAAACTGTGCACAGAGGTGAGGTGTATATTTTTGTAAACCTAAAATGACTCTAAAAATATATATCATTTAAGTTTTAAAATAACTCATGGGATGAATGATGCAGCCATTGTGAAAAACAGGCAGTTCCTCAATATGTTTGCTTTGACACAGGAGCACTATATGACCTAGCAAGTTTACTCCTGGTTATATACTCAAAACAACTGAAAACAGGTGTACAAACAAAACCTTATATATAATATCCACGGCAACACTTTTCACAACAGCTAAAATGTAGAAACAGCCCAAATGCCCATCAATTGAAGAATGAGTAAATAAATTGTGGCATATCTATACAATGGAATATTATTCAGCCATATAAAGGAAGTACGATACATGCTACAACATGGGTGGACCTTGAAACATCATGTTAGTGAAAGAAATCAGACACAAAAGGGCACACATTGTATGACTCGATTTTTGTGAAATGTCCAAAATAAGCAAATCTGTATCTACAGATAGCAGACTAATGGTTGCCGGGGACTGGGAGGAAGGGGGAATGAAGAGTGATTGCTTAATGGGTAAAGACTTGGGGGGGGATTATGAATGTATTCTGGAACTACATAGTGGTAATGGTTGCACAACATGATGAATGTACTAAATGTCAATAATAGCAAATTTTATATTACGTGTATTTCAGCACATGCACATAAACATGCACAAAAAACCTAATTCATGTACACAGCTGAAGATATTTGAGAAAAGAATAAGTAAAAACACAGTTAATCAAATAGAAACAAAGTAGAAGAGAAAAATAAATATCAAGCTTAAAGTGATTACATAGAAAACAGCCTACAAAAGAAAGGATCAATAAAACCATGTTTTTTTCAGTGGGAGAGGGGAGACTAGTAAAATTGATACTTGCCTAGTGGGAGTGATCAAGAAGAAAAGGAAGAGGGCATAAATACCCAATGTCAGAAATGAAGTAGGACATCACCAAAGATCATGCAAATGTTAGAAGGGAAATAAGAGAAAATTATGAACAGCTTTCTCTCAAAAAACTTAAACTTTTAGATGAAGTGGATTCATAATCATACAATTTGTCAAAAGTGACACAAGAAGAAATAGAAAATTTGAGTAGTCTAATAACTCTTAAAAATTGAAACCATAATTTAAAACATTTCCAGAAATATAATTCCAGTCACCAATAGCGTAACTGGAAAATGTCACCTTTACACAAATTCCTCCTCAGGTTAAAAGATAGACTACTCCCCAGTTTGTTTTATGAAGTCAGAATACCTTAACACAAATATCTGATAAGGTCATTATGAGAAAAGAATATAATCATTTGTGAGCAAGTAGGCAAAAATTCTAAAAAAAAAAATGTCAAGAAGTTAAATCCAGCAATATATAAAAAGGACAATGTAGTATGATTAAGCTGAATTTATTTCATAAATGCATGGTTTAATTAAACATTCAAAAACCAGTATAATACATCACATTAATAGAATAAAATAGAAAAATGACAGATGTAGGAAAGTCATTTGGTGAAATTCAACATCCATTCAGTAAATTAAAAAAAGAAAGTCTTAGCAAGTTAAAAGTGGAAAGGCACTTTTTTAATCTGCTTATTGCTGGTTATGATAAAAGGTATATATCATATATATATGAACCTATATATACTAATATATATATCATATATGTGCCTTCGGCAAGCTTGATACTTAATGAATTATTAAGAGTTTTACCTTTGACATTAGAAATTATACTAGCTATAACATGGAAAATTTAAAAATATATAAACCTTACATTAGCAAAAAAAAAATCAAATACTAAGAAATCAAACTAAGAATGTTGCAACAAAAATTGTATAGGACTTCTTTACAGAAAACATAAACAGAGAAATTAAAGACCCAAATAAATGAAGGGCTATCCCATGCAGATTTGAAACTCAATATTTTTAAGATGTCAATCCTTGTTAGATTGATTAATAGATTTAATACATTTAACACTTTTTGTGAAAATTGGGAATTGATCCTAAACTTTATATGGAAAAGCAAACTACAAAGAGAGTTAAGGTACTCTCAAAGATGAACAAAGTAGGAGGGTGATTTTACTTGGGATCAAGAATTATTACTAGACTGTATTGATTAAAATAAAGATAGACAAATAGAGCAATGGAATAGAGACCTGAAACAGTATCATGCATGTATGCACAGACAAAATATGAGAGATGTGGCTCCAAAAGGAGGAAGTAAGGGTGGTCTTTTCAGCAAATTGTGTTGGAACAATTAAACACTTATATGCAGAAATATTGAAAAGGAAAAAAACAACTTTTGGCGTTTACTTCACACACCATACCCCAATACTCCAAATCAATTTCAGTTGGGTTCAGAGTATGTTAAATGTCAAAAGTAGCACAATCAAATGTTTAAAGGGTAATATCTTCATAGTCTTGGGGTAACTGACTTTTAAATATCTCACATACACAGTGACACGCACACAAATTCTAACTGTAAAGGAAAATGTTAACTTGGATGATCTTTAAAAATTAAAACTTCTGATCACTAAAAGGTACCATTAAGAAAATAAAAAGCTAACTCAAAGACTAGAAGAATATACTTGATACATATGGAGCCATTAAAGGACTTGCATCTAAAATATAAAGAACTGCTATAAGTCAGTAAGAAAAAACAGGCAGTCTATAGAAAAAAATGGGCAAGAGTTTTGAACAGGCACTTAAACATGTACAAAAGAAGATATCCAAATGGCCAATAAACATGAAAAACTATTCAACCTCATGAGAAATCATAGAAATGTGAATTAAAAACAAAATACAAAGCAATTGCAGACCCATGAGAACTATGGCTAAAGTGTAAAAGGCTGACTTTACCAGGTAGGTAAGAATCTGCAGCAACTGGAATTCCCATATACTCCCAGGGGGTATATAAATTGGTGCAGCCACTTTGGAAAACTGACACTGCCTACTAAAGTTGAAGATTTGCATTTCCTATAATATAGCAATTCCATTTTTAATTATATGCCTATCAGCAATGTGTATACCTGTGCATCAAGAATCATGTACAAGAATTCTCATAGCAACACTATTTATAATAACCCCAAACTGGAAACAACTCAAATGTGCATCAGGAGCACAAATGGATAAATATATTGTAGTGTATTCACACATTGAAATATGACACAGCACTGAAAATAAACAAAGCATACCTACATGCATCTCACAATGAAAACATACATAAAGCTATGTGCAAACACATTATTGAATGAAAGAAGTCAGAAACAACAGCAAAATACATATGGTATAGTTCATTTATATAAAGCTTAAGAAATGACTAGAACTAATATATAGCATGTAGGTATGCATGCTTTGATTATATGTATGTCATACACACACAAAAGTGATGATCCTGGAAATCAGGAGAATGGTTACCTTTAGAGAGAGGGGTGGTGGGTAGTGACATTAGAGTTTCTGGAATGCTAAGGATGTTCTATTTCCCGACCTAAACGATGGGTACCTGGGTGTTTGTGTATTTGCTTTGCGATAAATTCTTGAGCTACGCATCTTTTCTTTTTGCACACTTCTTACTGTGTGCAATATTTCACAGTAAAATAATGTTTATAAAACAGTAGTTTCAATAAAAAATAAGGTGGCTAGGGACTGGAGAGGTTTAAACTGACAATAAAATATTAATTTTTCTTGTGACAGTTTTAATAATAAATGTATTTCCATGGTCATAAATCTACTTTTATTGCAAGCTGAAAAGATAAATTTGTGAATAAAAGTGGACCAGAACATACTAAGTGTGCCTGTGCTTGCTCTGCAGTCCCCAGGCACTCAGAGTTCTCTCCTGAGCTGTATCTACTATTTTTGGCTTTGTAATTTCACTCGCAATATAGTTCATCCTACCCTTCCAAGGGGCTGAGTAAAGGTGGGTGCTCTACAATTTCAGGCTGAGTCCATTCCTCCTACCCCCATAAGGGGATGAAGAGGAACAGCTTGTTGAGTGAGGACCCACTTGTGCTGATTCTAGCTCCTAGGAGTTGTTCTCATGGAGCTTACATTCTAGAAGAGAAACACAGCAAACAGATAGTCAAACAGCACAGTGTGTAGAATGTCAGATAGTATTAAATGGTGTCAAGGAGATGGCTCCTTGATTTGTAGCTTTGCAGGATCCATGTTTCTCAACCAATATGACAATGATGACATTATTTGGCGCCCTGAGGATTCATCATATTAAATATGCAACGGAAGCTGTTAAACAAGGTTCAGCCACGGTTGTTCTGAAACTGAAAACCCGTTCAGTGTTGGTTGCATTGAAGAGGGCACAGTCAGAGCTTACAGCTCGTCAGAAAACAATTCTCCATGTTGACAACTGTATTGGTACCTCAACTGCAAAGCTGACTGCT
This sequence comes from Eulemur rufifrons, assembly GCF_041146395.1. Taxonomy (NCBI): domain Eukaryota; kingdom Metazoa; phylum Chordata; class Mammalia; order Primates; family Lemuridae; genus Eulemur; species Eulemur rufifrons. Next base: position 6,734,500 of record NC_090991.1, read on the forward strand.
GATGAAATTATGTAACTTTCTGTTATGTAATTTTCTGCACCCGGAGTGTTTGGATTCCAGATTTGTATTTGACAGGCCTCTTCTTGTGTCCTCTCTTGTATCTCTAATTGGACGCAAGATCAAGATACCAACAAAGTGATATGGCCAGGGAGCACATGGTATCCGGCTGCTTATTGCTGGTTGTGATGAGATGGGCCCTCACGTGTTGCAGACCTGTCCGTCTGATCCTTTGACTGCAGAGCTACGTCCACTGGAGCCCATTTTCACTCAGCTTGTACTGACCTGGAAGAACATGTGTTTGGGTTGATAGAGTGCAATTTAAATGAATTGGTTAAACATGATCTTTGGGCTTTAAGAGAGACACTTTCTGTAGAGCAGGACCTAACTATAAACACAAAGAATGTTTCCACTGTAGCTGTTGGTAAAGGCTTGGAGTTTGCAGTCTATGATAACGACAGTGTGTCTTCATTCCTGGAAGGTCTTGAAGAAAGACCACAGAGAAAGGCATTGCACACTCAGCCTGCAGAAAAGGCTGATGAACCAATAAAACATTAAGTGATAAACCAGTCTGTATGTGTGTTTTCAAAGATGTGAGAATGCAGGAACAAATATGCATGGCAATAATCTATACTCTGAACAAAAAGATGCAGAGTGGTTGAATGGTAGGTTTTAGGGATCTGTCCACATGTGAGTTTTTTCCAAAGCAACTTAACAGAAACCATATAATGGGGTGAATGTTTCTTTGAAAGGGACAATCATTGTATAGAAAGTATAAGTATCTGTACTAATGTTTTTATATGAAGAAAATAGTGACTTTGTGGAACCGTGAAATAAAATTTTTTCAACTCCTGGGAAAAAAAATGCTATAAGGAAAGCAAGTCCTAACAGGCTGCCCAACAGGTCACGGAATTTATCTATTCTGCTCACTCCACAGGCCAGACCAGTATGGGCACAGACTAGGAATTCAGTATATACTTAGAGAAGAAAAGGAGGGAGGGAAGGAGGAAGTCAGGAAAGGAAGAAAGGAGGAAGGAAGAAAGGAATATAAGACGGAAAGTAGGAGGGAGGGAGGGAGAAAAAGGAAGAGAAAAAAGTCCTAGGTGGATATCATTTTACGCACAATTCCCATAATGAAACCCATGATTTAGGAAAAATATCTGCGTGATTTTAATCTTACATATATTTATACAATCATAATGTGGTTTCTGTTTTAAAACTTCCCTTTTCGTCTCAAGTTACATCATTAATATCTTTTCATGCTACCAAACACAGGTGTACACCATCTCTGCAAGCCTCACGTCCCGGGACCTGGCCAGATTAGTTCCCAGTCCTATCTTTGTTTGGTGTCTGCTTGTCCCTGCCAGGGAAGGATGGTCAGCACCTCTGCTGCTCTGAGATTCTCCCCGATCCCGATTCTTCACTTGCTCTGATTTTTCCTTGCCCCTCTCCGGCTGGCATGGTGGTGGGCTCGGTGCTGCTCCTGACAGCATCCTCTCCTGGCCTACCACCCTCCTTCCTGCTTCCTGCAACTCTCTGCTTCCAGGTCTGCCTGCCAGTTATCACACAACCCCAGTTCCCACTGGGCTCCTCTGGGAAGCCTCAGCATTCTAGAACACAGCCACAGCAGGCAGTGGGGAACAAAGGCATTTGGAAATACGGGTTGCGGAAACCAAGGGCAGTAGGGTTGAGGGCTTGCCCAAGTTCCCGTCACCAGCTCCGGGATCTGATTCCTAGTCCAAACTCTGTCTGTGCCAGTGTGTCCTATCACACTCACAGATGTGTATAGTACATTCACCGTTGCCAAAACTTGGAAGCAACCAAAATGCCTTTCAGTAGGGGAATGGATAAATTAACTGTAGTACATCCAGACAATGGAATATTATTCCACACCCAAAAGAAATGAGCTATCAAGCCATTAAAAAGACATGCTTATTACTTGGTAAGATGCATATTACTCTAATTCATATTACTAAGTGAAAGAAGCTAATCTGAAAGGCTACATACTGTATGATTCCAACTACGTGACATTCAGGAAAAGGCAAAAGCATGATTACAGAAAAATATCAGTGATTGCCACGGGTTGAGGGGAGGGAGGGAGGAATAGGCGGAGCACAGAGGATTTTTAGGGCAGTGAGACCGTTCTGTATGAAACTGTCAGGCCAAGGGGAAACTTCCCCTTCGCCCTCTGAAGTTTCACTGAAAAATCAACTCACAAAAAGCAGATTAACTGGAGAAAAGTCATACAAAGTTTACTAACGTGTACACAGGAAGCATCATGTTCCCCAGAAGGTGCAGAAGCTTATATGCCATCTTGAGGTGGCATGAAGAATGTGGGCCCAGAGCATGGCCCAAAACAGGTTATGGTGGAAAATCAGGTTATAGTGATGAGACAGGTTATGGCAAGAGAGAGAAGAGGAGGCTTGGCCGGCAAAGGCGGTCTTGTGTAGATCAAACCTCACAGGTAGTAGCTCTCAGAGAGAACAGACTTTAAAAGTGTCAGACTCTCGGCCGGGCGCGGTGGCTCACGCCTGTAATCCTAGCTCTCTGGGAGGCCGAGGTGGGCGGATCGTTTGAGCTCAGGAGTTCGAGACCAGCCTGAGCAAGAGCGAGACCCCATCTCTACTAAAAATAGAAAGAAATTATATGGACAGCTAAAAATATATATAGAAAAAATTAGCCGGGCATGGTGGTGCATGCCTGTAGTCCCAGCTACTCAGGAGGCTGAGACAGGAGGATCGCTTGAGCCCAGGAGTTTGAGGTTGCTGTGAGCTAGGCTGACGCCACGGCACTCACTCTAGCCCGGGCAACAGAGTGAGACTCTGTCTCAAAAAAAAAAAAAAAAAAAAAAAAAAAGTGTCAGACTCTCAGGTAATCTTTCTTAGGTCTGGACAAGGAAGGCCTGGCTGCATCAATGCAGATATTCTACAGATGCAAATTTCCCCCACAAAAAAACAGTTTTGCAGGGCTACTTCTGTTTGCTGGTGTTCTGACAGCCATTGTAAGATATGTCAAATATATTTGGGGGTAAATTATTTTGATTTCCTTTAATACTATAATGCTAGATACATGTTATTACACATTTATCAAAGCTCATAGAATACTCAACACCAATAGTGAGCCCTAATGCCAACTATGGACTTTGGGTGATGATGATATGTCAATGTAGGTTCCCTGCAGCAAATGTACCACCGTGATGTAGGATGTTGATAAGGAAGGGGACTGTGAGAGTGTGGGGTCAGGGGTCTATGAAAACTCTCTCTGGTCAATTTTGTTTGAATCTAAAACTGCTCTAAAAAGATAAAGTCTACTTAAACAACAGCAACAGAAAATGTTTATTCCCCTTAGCTATCCAGTGTTGGCTCTGGCAAAGGAGTTCTCAAACATTCATACTTCTTTGATTTCTTTCCCATTGGCATTATTCTGTAGCCAAGGAGCAGAATCCTTCTCGAGGCAAGGAAAAGATGGCCATGCACCAGTCTGTTCTCCACTGGGTGTCCATGGCACGAGACGGTTTTCAAAAAGCTTACTGTTCGCTCTATGGAATTGGAGCACCAACAAATACCTTGAATTTCTATTTCCAAGTCATTATGAGTCTCACCAAGGGAGCCTCAGTGGATAAAATGATTTTATAAAGTGATTTCCCCAAACCTTGACTTGGGTCAACAGTAGCCTCAAGGACCTTGGCTGTAGTAGCCCCAAGGACTTTGAGTCTTGTTTTAAGAACCAACCACTGCTTTCTGTAGCTTGGTGCATTGGAGGACTTCCTGGAGGAAAAAAGCCAGCTTAGACACTCTCATTACCATGCCAAAGCTGGGGGAAAGAAACGAACTTTGTTGAGCTCCAACCTTGTGTGTTAGGCTCTTGCCAGGCATTTGACATGCTTCATCTTACTCAATTCTCATCACAACCTTGCAATAGAGATATTATTATTCCCATTTTCCAGCTTAAGGGACAGGTGCATAGAGGTTACTAAACACCAAAGACACTCAGGTAGTGAGTTGTAGGGCTGGAAAGCAACCCATCAAGCCTGTCTTGCTCAATTATATTACACCAAGGAGCCCTTGTCTTGAAGGGATTGACTCTGAGAGCAAATGGTGCTGAGACCAGTGATTGAGGGAATAGTGTTGGGACCCAGGCTCCATCGTCTGGGGGGCTACTTACTCCGGCTAGGGATTCAACAGTTCAGATAGCAGGGAAGAGGATGCTGTTTCATAGCCCTTTGGTCCACAGCCTGCAGCCAGCACTGCCAGCCTTTCTCTCTCTCCGCACACTGTGAGGCTGCCCTCTCATGGCCCCCTCCTCTGTCCAGGTTACCACTGATGTTCGGTGATGGCTTGAAATTGTCTTTATTCTGTGGACCTTTGCCATTTTGTTAGTTTTGATCCCCTTGGTAACTTACAGTCATAGGCTATAGAACTAGGAAGTGAGGTTGTTCAATAGTTAGTAAATAAAATAAAATAATGTGTCTGACAGCCCATAGTAAGCATGTCTTTTTCGTCTGCTGCTTTGACATCTGGGGACTTGCTGATCCCAGAGGGACTGCTCCTCCCTGGGCCAGGCAATTCCTAATGTAGTGAACAACTCACTTGCAAGTCCGACTTTCATATGCAAAGTAACAAACCCAGAGCCCCGTACCCCTCAACTACCTCCTTTACCAAGTTTTTACACTCCAGGCCACCATCCCCCTGCCCTAATCACCACATTGAGGGGCTGAATGCCAGAAAGGGACAGCCCTTGTGCCTCAGAGCCTGCCAAAACTATTTACACTAGCCAATCCTACATCTGTTTACACTGCCCCACCTGTTCTTCCCCATGGAGATCACAGTGAAGGTTCTTGCCCGTACTTTTCCTTCGCTCCCTCTGCCTCCTGTCTGCCGCTGGTGCTCCTCGTGTGGCCCTGTGTGCTGTGCCTCCTGTGTCTAGGGGTTGTGAGCATAAAAGCATCTTCTGTCAGGATTTTTTTCTAGTTGGCTGACTAGAGACATTGAATGCCAGCTCTGCTCAGAAAGAAGAACCAAAGTTAGAGTGAATATTCATAACTTGAATAAAGCATCAAGGGGAGAGTGCAGGAGTCTAGGGGGTATATGTGGAAAGAAGCAAGGGCACAGAGAAAGGAGGAAGCAAGAGGCTGGCTCTTCCAGAGATGGATGAAGAATGTGAGGGACTTGGTATTTTGTCGGATGGGTAGGTGGAAGTGTTTTGGCTCCCCTCCTCCCTATGGCAGGCTGCTGATATCCAAACTGTGGGAGGACTCTTCTGCCCTTGTAGACACAAACATTGGTGTGGGCAGCGATTTGGGGGACTTCTTGGGGGGCACTGCACCAGAGTACCAGCTTGTGTAGAGTCTCTTCCAGACTCAAACTGCCACAGTGAGTGTCATACTTGGGATGCACCAACTGGGGGACTATGTCCCGCTCAAGGAACCTCAACCCCTGTGCGCCCACATCACTGAAGCCCCTTCAGACATTCTCCAGTACCTGCTTGGACTGCAGCAGCCACACAAGGATGGCTGAACCCAGGGGAGCTGCAGGGCTCCCAGGAGTCTAACCCTCAGGGAGTGCTACTCCTAATGGAAGAGAGAGTGCCATGAACCAAGGGGGCATGTCTTGGGATAAATGAAATCAGAGTGCATGCTTTCCTGTACCTGAGAGCTCCTCGCTGTGGGTGGAGAGTAACGGTGCCACTTCCAGCAGACGTGGATGCTGCGCTTGGCTCTGCTAGGGAGGAGTATGGTTCCATCCTAGCAACCAGGTATTCTCAGTGCTGGGGCACAGACAGAGAGAGCGGAGAGGAGGACTTCTCCCCCCACCCACTGCTGAGGACACAGCCATGGCTACTTCTGCAAGAGGTTGACACAAGTCAGAGGATGGCCATTCTAGGGCCAGTGATGTCAGCTGCGTCCCCACTGGCAGTGTGCCCACAGGGCTTGGGCTTGTATGAAAGGTGGAGCCCCTCCGCCTTCCACTGCAGCTTTCCTGCAGTGGAGAGCAGGAGACCTGCACATCTGTGTGTTTGAAGCTGAGGACATTTCTACAGTGAGCCACAGGGCAGGCATCTTTCAAGGCATTTCGCTAAATTGCAGCCTGGAGATAGATGGTGGTGTCTGTTTGATGTGAGGGTCCCAAGTGTCAGGACAAGGGCATGACAGGGAGTGGGTCACATTCCTGCCTGCTCGGGCCTTGGAGCTCCTGCCACCCCCTGCAGACACCTTAGCACCAAGAGCTCCTCCAAACACCCCTACCAGGGCCAGTGCTTGTGCCCATCACTGGGGTAGCCAACAGTGGGCTTATAGGTTCAGCTCTGCCCAACTTTGGCCCTCAGGGAGGCTGAGCTGGCAGTTCAGGGCATTGTGCACCCCACAAACCAGCCCACTGCTTGAAGCAACAGAGAGCTTCTCCCAGTAAACAAAGATCAAGGTATAGCCATCTGTTTCTGCTGTCGCCAGCTCTTACTCATAAGCACCACCTACTGGCCTGGAGGTTAAACTGCACAACCCAGTACAGAATTTGCTGATTTGAGTACACAGTGCTGGGGAATTAGATAAGCTTCCTGTAACCTCAGTCATCACACCCCACAGGAGGTAGTGAACCTGCTCTCACATCTACTACATCACTACTAAAACCTGCATTTGAGAAAGCCACCATGCAAAGGCTGTCTGTAACCAAGGAACACATACAGAAACTTGGCCCCCTGAAAGTACCCAAAATCAAAGCTAAATGAACAAACACAATATACCATACAGGCACACCTTTGGGATGGGGGTGATGAATAAAATTTAAAAAGCCCCATCTAAACAAAAGTAAATTCAAAAATAAGAAGTGACAGCTTCTTCATATGAGAAGGAAACAGTGTAAGAACTCCAGAGTATGAACAAACAGACTGTTTTAACACATCCAGAGAATCATACTGGCCCTCTAGCAATGGATCCCAACCAAAAGAAAAACTCTGAAACACCAGATAAATAATTCAAAATATTTCTTTTAAAGAAACACAATGAAATTCAGGAAAAATTTGAAAATGCTTTATATTGATGAGTGTTTATTGTGCTGATCTGTGTATAACACTGTTCTGAGTACTTCCTGGAGGGCAGGTCTTTTCTTGATGAATTCCCTCAGTCTTTGCTTGAGAAGGTCTTTATTTCCCCTTCATATAACAAACTTAGTTTTGTAGGGTATAAGATGCTATGCTGGGCATTATTCTGTTTGAGAAGAGTGAGGATGGGGTCCCAGTGTCCTCTGGCTTGTAAGATCTCAGTTGAGAAGTCTGCAGTTAGTCTTATGGCTTTTCCTTTGTAGGTTACCTGCTTCTTTCACCTTACAGATTGTAGGAGGGCTTCTTTTGTGTTTATTTTGGACAGTCTGATGGCTATGTGTCATGGTGTATTCCTGTTTGCAATGAATCTCTCAGGACTCCTTTGAGCTTCTTGTACCTGGATATCTAGATTTTTAGCAAGGCCAGGGAAATTTTTCTCCATTATATCCTCAAATAGTTTATCCAACCCTTGTGTATTTTCTTCTTCACAGTAGGGATGTCTATCATTCTCATGTTAGGCCTGCTCACATAGTCCCACATTTCTTGTAGGATTTGATCTTTTCTCTTATTTCTCTGCTCTGTCTCTGTGACTCACTTATTTAATTGAAAGGTGTTATCTTCAATCCCTAAGATTCTTTCTTCTGTGTGAGCTACCCTATTCTTTAGGCTTTCCACTGTGTTTTGTAATTCCTTGAATAAATTCTTCATTTCCAGAAGTTCTATTCAATTTTTCTTTAATACTTCAATTTCTTTAGTGATTTTTTCTTCCAAGTCCTGGATTTTGTGTGTGTGTGTGTGTGTGTGTGTGTGTGGTTTCTTTGTGTTGGGTATCCATCTTCTCTTGCATATCATTGAGTTTTCTTACAATCTGTGTTTGAAATTCTTCTGTAATTTTAGTGTTCTGAATTTGGGTGATATCCATTGCTAGAGAGCTGGTGTTCCCTTTTGGGGGTGTGCTTCCAGTTTGATTCTTCATACTTCCAGAGTTCTTTCACTGATTCCTTCCCATCTGGAGCAGCTGTTGCTTTTTATCTTTAGATAATGACACACCCAGTTTAGTCTCTGAGCCAGTACAGAAAGAAATCAGAAAAACAATTCAGGATATGAATGAAAAATTTATGAAAAAAAAAAAAAAACACCAAACAGAACATCTGGGAATGAATGATTCATTGAAAGAATTACAAAATACAGTTGAAAGTGTTAATAATAAACCCCACCAAGCAGAAGAAAGAATTTCGGAGCCTAAAGACAGGTCTTTCAAATTAACCCAGACAAATATTTTTTAAAAAAGAATTTTTAAAAAATGAACAAAGCCTTTGAGAAGTATGGGATTGTGTAAAATGACCAAACTTGTGAGTCATAGGTATTCTTGAGAGAGAAGAAAAAGTAAAATGTTTGGAAAATCTATTTGAGGAAGTACTTGTGGTAAACTTTCCTACTCTAGCTAAAGATTTAGAAATCCAGATATGAGAGGCTCAGAGAACACCCAGGAGATACATTATAAAATGGACTTCAGTAAGACATATAGTCATCAGACTATCTAAAATCAATATAAAGGAAAAATCTGAAAATCAATAAGAGAAAAAACATATAATCACCGATAAAAAAATTGTATCAGACTAACAGCAAATTTCTCAGCAGAAACTTTACAAGCCAGGAGCAACTGGAGGCCTAATTTCAATCTTCTTAAAGGAGAAAATTGTCAACCATACATTTTGTATCCTGCTAAACTAAACTTCACAAATGAAGGTGAAATAAAGTTTTTCCAGATAAGAAAAAGTTGAGAGAATTCATCACCACTAGACTGACCCTAAAAAGATTGTTCAAGGAAGTTCTAAACATAGAGAAAAAAGGATGATACTTGCCATCATAAAAAGACATGAAAGCCCAAAGCTCACAGGTCTCACAAAACAATGATGCAACTGGGACTAGAAAGCAACAAGGAAACAATCAACATTATGACAGGAATAGAACCTCACATATTAATAGTAACTTTATATATAAATGGACTTAATGCCCCACTTAAAAGATATAGATTGGCAGAATGCATAAATGAACAGAATCCAACCACATGTGGCTTCCAAGAAACTCACCAAACTAGTAAAGACACTTACAGACTCAAGTTAAAAGATACTCCACACAAACAAAAACCAAAAGCAAGTAGAAGTAGCTATACTAATATCATATAAAATAGACTACAAATCAACAGAAGTACAAAACAGCAAATAAAGTCATTGTATAATGATAAAGGTATCAATTTAACAAGAAGATATAATAATTCTATGTATATATGTACCCAACAGTGGAACAACCAAATTCATAAAACAAATACTACTAGACCACAGGAAAGTGATCGACAACAATACAATAAAAGCAGGGGACTTTAATATTCCACTTACAAAACTAGACAGATCATTAAGGGAGAAAATCAACAACAACAACAACAAAAAGCCACTGGACTTAAATTGGAATCTAAACCAAGTGGACCTAACAGATATTTACAGAACATTCTACTCAACATCCACAGAATACACATTCTTCTTATCACCTCATGGAAAATTTTCCAAGATAGGCCATATTTTAGGCCACAAAGTGAGTCTCAATACATTTTTAAGAAATCAAAATCATATCAAATGTCTTCTCAGACCACAATGAAATAAAACTAGAAATCAATTCTAAGAGGAACTCTCAAAACTGTACAAATACATGGAAATTATCATTTTTGGATCAATGACAAAAATCAAAAATTTTTTTGAAATGATTGAAAATAGTGCCACAGCATATCAAAGTTTCTGGGATACAGCAAAAGCAGTACTAAATGCCTGCATCAAAAAGACAGAAAGACAACAAATTAACAATATAATGTGAAACCTCAAGGAACTAGAAAAACAAGAACAAACCAAACCCAAAGCTAGCAAAAGAAAAGAAATAACAAAGATCAGAGTAGAACTAGATGAAATTGAGACAAAAAAATACAAAGGATCAGTGAAATGAAAAGTTGGTTGTTTGAAAAGATAAACAAAATTGATAGACTGCTAGCTATACAAACTACAGAAAGAAAAGAGATGATTCAAATAAAAACAATCAGAAAAGAAAAAGGAGACATTACAACTGATACCACAGAAATACAAAAGATTATCTAAGTCTCCTTTGAACATCTCTAAGCTCACAAACTAGAAAGCCTAGAAGAAATGAATAAATTCCTGAAATCATAGGGCCTTCCAAGAATGAACCAGGAAGAAATAGAAATCCTGAACAGAGAAATAACAAGTAGTGGTTATCAGTAATGAAAAATCTCCCAACAAAAAAAGCCCAGGGCCAGATGGATTCATAGCCAAATTCTACCAGAAATACAAAGAACTGGTACCAATCCTACTGAAACTGTTCCCAAAAAAATCAAGGAGGAGGAAATCTTCCCTAACTCATTCTACAAAGCCAGTATCACCATGATACCAAAGCCAGGCAAGGATGCAACAAAAAAGAAAACTGCAGACCAACATTGCTGACAAACATAGATACAAAAATCCTCAATAAAATATTAGAAAACCAAATCCAACAGCACATCAAAAAGATGACACACCAAAGTCAAGTGGGTTTTATTCCAGGGATGCAAGAAACGTACAACATATGTAAATCAATAAACATGATCTGCGACATAAACAGAATTAAAAACAAAAACCATATGATTATCTCAATAGATGCAGAAAAAGCATTTGATAAAATCCAGATCCTTTCAAGATAAAAGCCCTCCACAAACTAGACATAGAAGGGTACATACCTCAAAATAGTAGAAGACATATATGACAATCCCACAGTCAACATCATACTGAACAGGGAAAAGTTGAAAGGACTCTCCCTAAGAACTGGAACAAGACAAGGATGACCATTTTCACCACTCTTATTAACATAGTAGTGGAAGTGACCATTATTAAACAGTTAAAAACCAATAGATGTTGACAAGGATGCAGAGAAAAGGGAACGCTTATACATTGTTGGTGGGAATGTAATGATTAATAATGCAAACTCTACAGGAAACAGTATGGAGATTTCCCAAGAACTAAAAATAGAACAACCATTCCATCCAGCAATCCCACTACTGGGTATCTACCCCAAAGGAAAAGAAATCACTATATCAAAAAGATGAACTGCACTCGTGTGTTCATTGAAGAACTATTCAAAATAGCAAAGATACGGAATCAACCTAAGTGTCCATCAATGGAGGACTGTATAAAGAAAATATGATGCACACACACACACACACCATGGAATACTACTCAGCCATAAAAAAGAGTAAAATCATGTCTTTTGGAGTCACATGAATGGAACTGGAAGCCATTATGTTAAGTGCAATAACTTAGAAACAGAAAGTCAAATATTGCATGTTGTCTCTTGTAAATGGGAGCTAAATAATGTGTGCACAGGGAGGTAGGGAGTGGAATGATAGACACTGGAGACTTGGAGGAGTGGGAAGGAGAGAGGGCTGGCGGAGGCTGTGGGATGAGAAATTACCTAATGAGTACTACGTATGCTACTTGGACAATGGTTACACAAAAAGCTCAGACTTCACCACTATGCAATATATCCACGTAACAAAACTGCACTTGTACCCCCTAAACCTATAAAATTTTTTAAAAAAGAAAAAATTTCTTCCTTCATGACAGTCATTTTGGTATCTATGTGTCATATCATACTGGATTAAAGCAAATCCTGGCACATTTAAAAACACGTCTACACGAAGATACTGTCCAATACAAACTGGTGTCAGTTGTACTGCACTGGGGTTCGGGAAGGAAGCTCAGAGTGTCATTGGGCTCAGACAAATAAGAGCTGAGGGTTGATGCTGAAATGAGAACAGAACACACATCGGGGGTGCTGTGCTCTGTGGTGGCCGGCGGAGCACCATGGAGAGAAGAGGGGTAAGCGATGGGTTTGATGGTGACGATCACACAGGGTCCCACATCCTCTTGCTCAGCACCTGCATTTGGGGGCAGTCCTGGGTTAAGGAAACTTGAGGGCACATAGAAGGGAATTACGCTGAGCCTCCTGGAGAGCCAAGCATCCTGGGTGTCACAGCTATGTGTCTCTTAGCATAAATTGCTTGGGAAGGGACTAAGAGGCAGAAGGACCTTCTGGGAAGGGAGGGCGTGACAGAAGAATGCTGTGGACCGGCCCAGGTGTCTGCTCCCCAGCCCTGCCTGAAAACAGAAAGGCTGAATGTGACAATGGGAGTAACTCCTTTTGTGTCATTCAGGGCACAAGGCTGCTTTGAGGCTCACATGACAAAGGAAAGCAGAGAGCTGGTGAGGGGAGGCACACTCCCCATTTCTGGGCAGAAGCCAGCCCAGCTCGCATGCTGAGATCAGTGTCGTGGGGAACCGCAGTGGGGAACAGCACAACAAGGCTGTGTTGCCCTGAGGGCCCTGCAGCCCTGGCTGAACCAGCAGCCAGCCTGAGTGCCGGGCAGAGCAGGAGCATCTGTGTGGAAATCCCAGGAGGCCTCAGCTGTAGTGGAAAAGGGCTTCATTCAAGCTGCCACGTTCTCGCAGACATCAACGAGAAGCTCGGGGCAGAAGGACTTGGCAGGGCTGTCCCTGAACACTCTGGGGACCTGGGCACTGGCACTGGGTCTTTGGGGAAGGTTGCAGGAGCCAGCAGCACGGGATATCCAAGTCGCACTAATACAACCTCATTTGAACTGCAGGTTGGGATGCCTGGAGTCAAAAGCAGGGAACCGAGAAAGCCCTGCTGATTACTCCTTTCAAGGCATTATCAAATGTGTGAGCCAGGTCAACGAAAACTAAGGCAGCTCAAATGCTTGACACCCCTTGAGTTTGCATTCCCTCCCAGCCCCCAAGAGACCTTTCCAAGGTTGCTTTCGGTAAGAAAAATGAGAGCGCCTCCCAGCCTGCTCGGGCCAATAACTCATTTGGAAAGAAGTCGCTTACCTCTTTGATCTGGGTGGCAGCGGGCGCCCCCGTGGGAGCTGCTCTCATGCTGGGTGCTCTCACTGGGTCGCATCGACTGCACCACAGTGGCTGTGCCAAGGGATCCAGGAGAGGAACATGCGCCATGTCCGTGTTAGCCAGATTTGGGTAAAGTAAAAATGAAAACAGCTTGGTCGGCTGCTGCATAGGCAAGGGGCTCAGAAATGGATACCCCCAAATATAGCACTTTGACATGCTGGACAGGAGAAGCCTCCTGAAGGTCTCTCTGACCCCCCAACACACACACACACACCGTCTCTCTCAAACCACAGGATGAAGCCGTTCTCTCAAGTGCCCTCAGCTGCCAAAAGTCCCGACCTCCAAAGAAGAAAACAGTGACCTCTGGTTCCTTTCCTTACTTTTCACTGCCTGAACCCATATGGCAGGAAGGAAGACTACAGTCTATCAACACACCTGGACAGACTTTTGTCACAAACCATTATCTACTCTTTGTCCCAGGTCATTGCATGTTCTTCAAGCCCATTGAATTCCCCTAAAATCACCCACACTTCCCCATCTCCCTCTCCCCTGGGAAGGAGGGTACATAACCATCCGCACCCCACTGCACGGTAGGGTAATCACTCTGACTTCTCCCCTGTGCGTGTTAATAAATTCGTATGCCTTTTCTCCTACCAGTCAGCCTTTTGTCAGATGGTTTTCAGCGAACCTTCAGAGGGTGAAGAGGAAGTTTTCCCTTGGCTCTGACAGCAGCTTCCCACACCTCAGTGTTTCTGGAAAAAGTGTACCGGGTAAGTGTTGCTGGACAGAATGTGTGACTGCTGCTAAAACCACCAGAACGAGCGTGGTCACTTCTGGCTGCGTTTCCTCCACCCCCCCAGCACCCTCCCACCAAGACCCATCCACCAACACCTCCCACCCATGAGTCCGAAAGTCCCTCTCCTCCTCCTGCACCCCTCAGGCAGGAAGGACGTCGTAGGAAGCCGCCGGTATGTTCTTCTCTAAAGCAAGGGGTGGGCTGCTTGCCTAAGTTGGGCCTGTCTGGCACATTCAGTCAAAACAGTCCTGGCTTCCGGTTTGGTAGGACTGTCTGAACACAGCAATTCGACAGACTCAAGTGTACAAATTCTAGCATACAAACAAACAACTTTCACATTCTTAATTCTGTGACAACGTTGTTTTTCTGGCCAAGAATACTCATCTCCTTCCCAATGCTTATTGCTTTAAAAATGTTATTGTACCAAAAAAGAAAAAAAAAAAATGAAAATGAAAATTCACCCAGAACTGCACCACAAAAATACATCATTTGTTTTTACTTTCCAGCCTTCCTTCCATCCCACATTCATAAGCAGAGTTGGCGTAGTCATAATTATAACAGACAGTTTTATTCTGTCATTCTCACTTAACAGTATACTATTATTTCTTCCAAGTTATTACACAGTTTTTCTAATTATAATTTTAATTAACATATACTATTCCATGCGGTTGGTGTTCAATAACCCACTAACATCCCCTTAATAAAATTGAGTCATTCTTCAAGGCATGTCTCCAGTCCCAGGTCTTGGCAAACCTTACACGGACGCACCAGGCCTCACAGAATGTTCCTTCCTCTGAACTTAAGAGCATCCTTTCTCCGTTTGCCAGACCCCCAGCATATGGTCCCTTGTATTTTTTTCACATCTCCACATGTAGATGTGCTGTTCCTCTGTCTCGATACTAACAGCCTCCTGAAAAAAACTAGGTCTTTTTCACCTCTGAATCCCCTGCCCTTAGCAGAATCCCTGACATTTTATGATGCTCAGTAAAAGTGGATGATTAGCAATAGTGACAGTGATGCCGACAGCAGGACAACTATCCATCACAAGCCACAGAAACACTACTGATCTGGATAAATTTAGCAGAAAAGAAGCTTATAAAAATTAAACATATATCTAACTGATGACTCAGCAATTCAATTTTTAATTATGTACCCCTGAGAAATAAAAGCATAGGCCCACAAAAAACACTTGTACTAGAACGTTCGCGTCAGTCTTATTCAGAATTACCCCAAACTGGAAAACAAACCATACATCCATTAATGGGAGAATGAGTAAACGATTTATCGTGTGATCATACAGTGGAATACTACTCAGTAATAAAAAGGAGCGAGCTTCTGGTACACAAAACAGCTTGGTCAGATTTCAAAACCATAATGCTAAGTGAAGAAAGACAGACACAGGAGAATCCAAGAATGGGCTAAACCAGCCTATGATGGTAGAAATGCTGCCAGCACATACACTGACGTGCAGGGGAACACCCCAGGCATTACCTGGGTTGCCAGGTACCAGCGCACAAGCAGCTGCTACTGCATAGTGGCTGCTGTTCCTCTGACCCTACGGAAACATCCAACATACCAGTTGGACAACCCCTGCTGACTGCACAGGGACGGCACAGTGAGAAGATCCCGCTGAAAGAATAACCATGACTCTGTGTCTCTCTGTCCTGGCCAAGCTCCTGGCACTCAGGCTGGGTGGGAAGTGCAATAAGACAATCCAGAGCTTGCGATGGCGGATCACGGCTGGCGGCTGGCGGTGCCCTGGGGTCCTTATAATTCCTACTGGATTCTGTCTTTTGTACTCTTGCTGGGACATGGCAGAGAGTGGAGTCTGGGCTGAAGGGCTAAGGGGAACCCTAGGTTTTGAGGATGGAGGAAGGAGGGCCCATGGCTTCCCTCATGGCCAGCTCAATCCTCACTCTGCACCTGCCTCTGGGGATGCCTCTGCTCACCTGGGTGGAGCCCGGCAGCTAGAAGCACGTGCACAACAGGCTTTGTCTGAATCTGGGCTGTCCACAAGCTAGAAATGAATGGGTCTCATTGCTTGAATTGAAGTCACCTGAAGGAACAAGAACTAGGTTGGAGGTTTTACGTAAGGCTAGACAAAAACTTTTAGTACCAGGAAGTGAATGGGTGAAGAATCCTTTCTCTCTTCACGTTTTATATATGGACCGATCATTTCCCCTGGCAGAAAGACTTAGTCTGATGAGCTCATGGACTTTGGAGGAATAAGCAGCATTATCTAAGGAAGGACCCATGAAACTCAGGTTGTCTTGCAGTAAACTAGCCCAGACTGGGCCCCTCCTTCTCCCTATGGGGAGACTTTGCACGTGATCCCAAGCTCTCCCCAGGTCCCCAGGTGCTAGCCAGCTGGGATTCCCCACCACTTCCAGGAATAGCTGGCCCAGCTAACACTAGATTTGGCTCCCAAGTCCATAATGCTTATTTGCTGCCTGCAAAATCACTCTCACCCTCGCCCTGTAAAATGAGAGTGTAAAGGGAGGTGAGGTCCCTTTCCTGGTGCATAGCCCCATAGCGCATCCAGCAGGGCTTGTACGGGTCTCAGCACCGTTCTGTGAGGTGATGGGGGGAGGGTGACCCATGAAACTGCTGACCCTTTCACCTTTGAATATCAGTACATACCAAGTGATGTTTGCTGCTGTTCGCCTAAAGCCATGGCAAATAGTTTCTGGCAAAACCCAAAAGTGAGAAGTCTCTCAAACAGAGAAAGAAATACAGATGATTGGCAGCCAAAGTCAATGGCAATATTCATTACATTTCTAATAATTGAAAGGATTTGGGGAGAGTCCTTCAGACAATTCTGGCCATTGTACATGGATGTTATTCCATTCAGTATAACTGGGTCATTTTTGAAAAGGATTTAGAATCAGAAAGATTGAGTTTCAATCTCACATTTGTCACCCACTAGTTGTATAATCCTAAAGCAATTTACTTACCCTCTACGATCCTCAGTTTATTCGTTTATAAACTTGAGATGATAACATCAACTTCAACCAGGTGTAATGCCGCCTATATAAAATCACCGAAGTATAGCAATTAGCACAATGACTGGAAAATAGTAGATTTAAAAAAAAAATAGTAACTATTAATGGTATTAATAATAATGTCAACAGGAACAAAGGTAGTAATAAAAGGGGAAATAGTGAATATACAACTCTGGCTTCTGAAGAACAGCCTCAAATCTGCCAGGAATCTTCATCCAACTTCCCTCACAAGGATGGTCACAGCAACCCAGAGCTGTGATACGCAAAGCCATAGAGCCTAGCAGAATCTGAACGTCCCCACTAATGGCATCAAGGCAGGAATAAATATCACAATTTAAAAAATCAGGGATGGAAAGGCAAAACTGTATCTATACAAGGACTTGGGTTAGGTCTCAAAACCCCACCCTTGTTGATGGTCGAAAATATGACCTTACTGATTCAAGACAATTTATTCACTACTGTTTAAAACTTAGTCTCATTTAGGTAAATGCTCCATTAATTTTAGGGTTTCCCCTCATCCCTCTTCATCTCTCCAGACATGAAAGTGATTCTAGTTTGTGAGATGAGTTGGAGGTTGGGCACGTATCTGCCTGGCAGGAGCAGGGCACGTCTTAGGGGTGGCTGTGGCTGAGCTGTAGCTGGTATTCCCACACGTTGGACATCTGTCCCTACCCTCCAGGACACTGCTATAGCCTCTGGGTTGTCATTACTCCACCCCAAGTCTTCTTCTGGCACTTAGACCTCTCTGCAGCTTGAATGTTTTGAAACTTCTACCTTCTCTCCTATAACTCAGCTGTTCTTACTCCCTTTGGAGCAGAATTTAGCTCTTCTTCCACTTCCTCTTGGTAATCCCTGTTTGTCCTCTTTCTCCAGGCTACCCTCTCCTGGTCTTCTAATCAAACTTTCTGGGATTCAAAACACTTACTTTTTTTCTTTTCAAGCACCTGGTTCTTTGAATGAAAATCTATGGTATTCAAAATTGCAATATCTGCTATAGATTTACCAGAAAAATAAATGATTAATTAAACGTTCAAAAGCATTCTAGTGCAGATGTTTTTTTTATAGAATGTCTTCTGTTCTTTTGGGTAGATGCCCAGTAATGGGATTGCTGGATCAAATGGTAGTTCTACTTGTATCTCTTTTAGGTATCTCCATATTGCTTTCCACAGAATGTTTATAGTATCACAATTCATAATTGCAAAGATGTGGAAACAACCCAAGTGCCCATCAATACATGAGTGGATTAATAAAATATGGTATATGTATACCATAGAGTTCTACTCAGCCATAAAAAACAATGGTGATCTAGCACCTCTTGTATTATCCTGGATAGATCTGGAACCCATTCTACTAAGTGAAGTATCCCAAGAATGGAAAAATAAGCACCACAAGTACTCACCATCAAATTGGTTTCACTGATCAACACTTAAGTGCACATATAGTAGTAACATTCATCCAGTGTTGGGCAGACGGGAGGGGGGAAAAGGGAATGGGTATCTACACACCTAATGGTAATGCGCATCTTCTGGGGGACAGACACACTTGAAGCTCTGACCCAGGTGGGGCAAGGGCAATATACATAACCAAACATTTGTACCCCCGTAATATGCTGAAATAAAAATTTTAAAAAGTTCAAAAGCCCTGAATTTGACTCTTCTGTTCACCCTATACTATCTGTACCCTAAGGGTAGTATATATGAAAAGTCTTTCCTTCAATGATAAAAGGAATTAATATCAAAATATTTCTTAGTGCAAATACAATTACTTTTGCACACATTCTGCCTATATCCCAGAGCTAGTTCAGCATATATCCCAGAAAAAATATATATGTCCCCTTGGCATTCCTGCATATTTGTAGAAGTTCCACTTCAACAAGCGAGGGACCAGATGAGAGTCTCAGAGTTTCTCAGGTGGAATCTGGAATGTGCACCAGAGGAGATGTAGGGAAGGGTGTCTGCCAGGTTGGTTTCCGAGGTAGGAGGGCAGGCTGGGAAGACTTACAATGGGTGTCAAAAACCATCATTACCTAGGAAAGGAGAGAAGATACGGATAAAGGATTAGGATATCTTCCATAATTTAGAGGCCACTCTGCTGTGCTTGGTTAACAGTTGACCTGTTCCTTTGTGTGTCTGGCAAGAGGTTGGGGATTAGAGTCTGCCAGACTCCAAACAGAATATCAAGGGAGGGGTTGCCTTGAAGTCTGGCTATGTTCTTGTTTGTACTTCTCTACCCGACTTCCCTTGGTGAATACAAGACAGTCTGCTGCAGACACAGGGCCTTACTCTCCAGCTGTATTGCCCCGACACTGGGAGCCTCCTGCAGTTCTCAGTGACTCCTAACATTTAAGCTGATACTTTTCTCCAAGTCAGGGAAATGGCTGTGCACAGAGTCACTGTGCCATATTGTGCTTCCATCTGTCAACTCTGCCTTCTGTAGAACCCACGTAGCCCCCTGCTGTTCCCAACCCAATCTCCTTTCCATTCCTCTTCTGTCACAAAGTCTTCTGGAAGCCAGTATACAAAACTGTCAAGTCCAACTGGGAAAGCCCTTGGGAAGGAGAATCTCTGAGCTTCTGCAGTAGAACTGAGACTTGAAGGCAGAGATCCTGACTCCAGATTCCTGGTC
The DNA here is from genome assembly GCF_041146395.1 of Eulemur rufifrons. Classification (NCBI taxonomy): domain Eukaryota; kingdom Metazoa; phylum Chordata; class Mammalia; order Primates; family Lemuridae; genus Eulemur; species Eulemur rufifrons. The sequence continues at coordinate 6,753,918 of NC_090991.1, forward strand.
CTCTCTGCTGTGTCAGCCTACAGCCCCCAAGATTGAAATCTAGCTCAGTGCTCCAGCCCCAACAGCAACAAAGACCGAAGCCACCTGCTGGACCGTCTACTGGAGGCCCCTGCAGCAGTTGCTCTGACTGGCTTATAACAAGGAATTGGTGGTTATGCTGAGAGCAATTACCGGAGCTTGGAAACATCAGCTCAGATAAAATTAGATGTGACCTGAGAAATTGTTCCAAACACCAACTCAACTGTCTTTGATGTTCTGAATCCCATCAAACTGCACATAGTTCTTTCTTCCTGGCTTTAAAGTCAATCTCTTCATCAGAGAAATGAAAAAAACCTGTTTTTCTTTAAAATCTTTAAAGCTCTTTCCCTGCAAGTGTTGTAACAGGCTGGCAGATGTGGTGTCTGCTAGTTGTATCAAATGCCACAGCACTCGAGCCAGGGATATTAGCTGAATTATTACTTTAAAAGGTGCTGTCCAGAGCCGTAGAATGTTGAAAAGGACCATACTTGCCCTTTACAGATGGAGAGTCCAAGGGCCAGGGAAGTCGCTGGGCCTGTCCAAGGGTATATGGGTCAAGATGCAGGAGCCAAAGCTCCATCCCAGTCTCCAGTATTCTGTGTTGTCCTCTTTTATGCTTTCATAATTACTTCTTATACCTGCAGCAGACTTTGACTTAGAGCTTTCACAATCTGAGGAAGAGAGAAATTCATAATTGGGAGAGACAGGATTTGAATGCTGAAACTTTAATTTCAGAATCCATTAACTTTTTCTACTACAAAAAGGAAGAGAAGAGTGCAAGGTAGGGAGGTAGGTCAGGAAGGCAGGAACCAAGGAGAAAGTTCGTTCCTTGAGAAATGGGATGTGTCTGTCCTCTTTCCTGCTTTCTGCCCAGCATGGCTCTATGTTTGACACACAGCAGGCACTCAATAAATATTTGGGGAAGAAGAACGAGAGAAAGGGAAAGAAGGGGGAAAGAAAAGAAAATAAATGGGCTATTACTTGAAGGCCATCTTGCTGTGAGATCTATAGGTTTTGTAATCACTTCTCTCACTTTAGGCTCTTTTCCTCTGACATCTTTATTTTTTTTGGTTTTTGAGTTTTTGTTTGTTTTGTGTTTTGTCCAAGTTAAAGAGATTGAAGTTGCTAGAAGTCTAACTTCTGAATAAGTGGAACACTGTGATTTTTATTGAGTAATTATTGTTGGGTAATTTTCCCAAGCTCACATAATGACAGCTAGGGTTTGAACTGAGAAGAAGAAGTGTGGCCTCTGTCAAAGAATGTGGAGTTCTATCCAATCCTCCCTCCTCTTACGTCCTCCCATTTTCCCTGGTGCTTTCAGTGTCTCTTTTTCTTCCAAGTGAAATCTACCTGGGCTGTATACTATTCCTTTTGGGTCCAGATTTTCAATGAGCAAATTGAACTAAAGGACCCAAGCTGAGTCACTTCATTCACTCATACTTTCCTGCATTTATTTATCCATCAATCACTCGAAGAATATTTATTGTTTCTTTGGGCCACATACTTTGCTAGATGATTTCAAAATGAATGGGGCTCAATCCCTGGCTCACACTCACAAGGAATAAAGGAAACAAACAAGGATACAACTAATGTGATCATTGGACCATCAAGGAGGCAGGAACTAACTTTGCTGATGGGTAGGGAAATAAACACTTCATAAAGTAAATGATATTGGCAGTGAGTTTGAAATATAACTAGGATTTCCGTAAGTGAAAAGTGAGGGGCCAGGTGAGGATAAATCACTGCAGGCAGAGGTTAAAACCTAATTGAATAGAATAAACTCCAAAGTTCTCAATGTGGTCTGTAGGTCACCATGATCTGGCACCTGCCCACTCGTCCAATCCTACCTCTCACCACTTCTGCCCTTTTTCAGCATATGCAGACACAAAGGCTTCTTTCAGTAACAGAGGCCTTTCAGCTTGCCTTCATCACGTGACAGGTGTACTCGCTATTCCCTCTGATTAAAACGTTCTTCTTTAAGTTCTTCATGTGACTGCCTCAATACCAGTTTTTAAGTGTTCGCTCAAATGCTTTATAAGAGAGGTGCTATTATCATCCCCATTTCACAAATCAAGACTACTCTGCAATGGTTACATAAGTTAACCAAGGCCAATCAACTAGCAAATGAAGCTGCCAAGAGCTGAATCTAGGCAGTTTTGCCCTATAGACCCAGCTTGTGTCCACTGTCTCATGCTGCCTCTCTCAAAGTCTGACGGCAGGGCCCTTGTCTGTCTTGTTCATGACTACATCTTCAGCACCTAGCTCAGGGCCTACCATGTAGCAGTCACTGTCTTAATGTGTTTTCTGTTGCTATGACAGAATACTTAAGATTGAGTAATTTATTTAAAAAAAATAAATTTATTTCTTATAGTTCTGGAGACTGGGAAGTCCAAAGTTAATGGACTACATCTGCATGGCTTCTGGTGAGGGCCTTCTTGCTGCGTCCTGACATGCTGGGAGGTGTCATAGGGCAAGAGAGGCACATCAAGAGACAAACTGGCTTTTATAATGGACCCACTTTCATGACAACTAAGCTACTTCATGATAACCCATTAACCCATTAATCCACGAGTAGATTCATTCATTCATTCATTCATGCAGAGTTGTCATGACTCAATGACATCCTAAAGATCCTACTTACACTGGGGACTAGGTTTTAACATGAGTTTCAGAGGGGACAAACATTCCAACCATAGAGGGCACCTAGGTGATATTTTTTGAATAAATAAATGAGCAAAAGCTTAGGAGAGAAAAAGTATGCATAAAGAAAGAAGATGAGAAGCATTTCCTTACTCCTAAGTAAGGAATAGTGTGGAAATGTATTTGACTGCGACCTCTGAGAACTATGTCCCAGTTTTTATCCTTTCACTTAAAGTGATGACAGAATTGTTGGAAATACAGGGCAGGTAGGAGCAGATACAGTGGCTGTAAGCAAGAAATGGGGGGAAAGTGAGGGCTTTGGGGGTGGGGAATCCTTGTGGAATGCCCCAAATTATAACACATAAATGACTACCTGCTCCTAACTGAGGAAAATAATGGGGTCACTTCGTGGAGGTCCTTCCAACAGAGCAGTGATCACTGAACAGCAGGAAAATAACTTCCTAAAAGGTCCCCGTGGTGTCAATAACCTAGGAGTCCTCTCCAGCTGATCAAACCTAGATGGCCACAGCAGATGGTGTTAATGAGCCTGAAATGACTCAAGCTATTTCTGCAGTCTGCTGCCTGCCAGAAGCTCCCTCTTGGCCACAGGTCACTGATCTCTTTCCAGTCACCAGCCAGGGTGCTCAATGGACTATGTCGTCTCTCCTGGTGGGCTTCCCAAGATGGCGGTGGTTCTGGGGCAGCAGCCACTTTTCCTGGCCAGAGCCTCTCAGGCAGGGTAAGGACCGGCTGTGCTCCTCGAGGGAGGAGCCTGGACTTGAAGTCTGAGGTTCTGATGCACAGGGCAGTCTTCCAAGGGCTCACCACACCCTCTTTTTTCCTAGCCTCTGAAAGGAAGCCATGTGATTTAATCGTTAATGATTCTCCCAGCTTTCTAGCAAAACAACCATCACAGCTTCGATTGAATTAGTGATATCGGGGCTTACCTATCCAAAATAGTAACTAACATATATTGATTACTTTTTCTGTGCCAGAGTCTTTTCTAAGCCCTTTAGCAGACATTATCTCATTGAATTTCAGAACAACTCGAGGTTATAGAAACTTTATCATCCCCACTGAGGGATAGAGAAGTTAAAATCTTATTCAAGGTCTCATAGGCAGTTAAGTAGCACAGCCTGTATCTGTCAAATCAAAGTCAGAGTTCTCAGTAACTTACCTATTGGGCTATGTTGACCTGTCTGTGACTTTCAACCTCTCTAAATATGCCCTAATCTGGGTGTTGAAAGTACATGTCACTAACTATCAACATATCGGCTGTGTTTGGGGAGGACGTCCTAGTTTTGTTTCTGCTTTTAAAAAAGTAACTAGATTTTTCATAATGTTGAAAACTCAGTATTCAAAATCAAAGATACAGAAATATCTGTTGCTTCTAGCTTTGGCCAGAGTTGACTTAGGAACTAAGTGTCAGAAACATGATCAGTACTAAGTTGTGGCCCATTGACCAGACAGGCAGAGCATCATTAAATTTCAAACTAACTCTATTAAGTCCAAAAAAGATGTATTTTAACAGGAGCTTTCTATGTGCACAATTCCCATGTCTTAGATGATCAAGAGATGCTTAACAAGGTGTGGTGAACATTTTATTCCTTGGATGAGTAGGGGAGAATCTTAGGTTGGCCCAATTCAGTCCCACTTTAACTGTGAATATAGAGTTTTGCCTCTGAACGACCATCTTCTCTTTGTTTGTATAAACCACCATCATCCCCATCCCAAAGAGCTTCCAAGAGTTCTGGATCATTCTAGGAGGATTGTCCACATGACAAGGTGGATGAGGACTGTACAGAGTGTCACGGTGTAGGTGGACATCACTCCTGATCAACAGATAATGTTCTGGCAGCTATCTGTGAAAGTTACTCACTAGATGGCAAAGAGATGGAAATTCCTTCTGTTCCCTGGTATACAGAATATGCAGTTCTCACCTGAATGGGAGGGGAAGATCTTCAGATTACACAACTCTGGCATGCCACTCTGTTACCGGGGATAGGTGAGCTCACTTGGGCATAGGGTGGATGGTCCCTTATTAGTGGCTCAGCTGTTATCTGTTTGGTCCCTCATCCAGCCCGTGACACCTTTATCTAGTCTGGGAGTGTGAAACTGTTTTGCATATTCTTTCAAATATATTGGTCTTCTGTCCTGGATGTTGCCTTTAGAAATCCAAAGGTAAAAGATTGGGCTCCGGTGTTCTGTTTCTGCTTTGACAGACCTCCCTTAAGATAAAGGGTAAGCCCAAGGCTAGTTGCTTAGACTGGAGGGAAATGCTTCTATTTGTGTCTTCAATGATCTTCCTAATATTTCTCCTCCTAATTAGACACAAGTACACCCAGCCACAGCCACAGATTTTCAACAGAGGCCGCCTGGATAGAGGACTGTCTCCTAAGTTTAAGGCATGGAGAGGCAGAGAATGTATGCTTCTGGCAGGCAGGCTCCCAAAATAAAAAGGAAGGGGCTGATCTAAGCATGTCTGTTTTCTTCTTCCACACACATCAATCTGTCTGTCAATACTCCTTCTCCTGTGCTGAAGACTGAGTGGAGAAAAACTATAGGTGGAGAAAAACTATATGTGTTCCTCTTATGCTTTCTGCTGTGTAATGGAGTGAGAATTTCCTCTTCTATGGGAACATGAACAGTGGGGAATAGGGACCGCCCTCCTCCGCACTCAGCAACACAGTGAGGATTGCTATAATAGGGGTACAGTGGGAGGCTATGGCTCCACACAGACTAGAGATTAAGTTCAACCAGAAAGTTCAGAATAAAGGGACCATCTCAAAGTAGACCAGATCTTCTATTTTCATCCCATAGACTTAAGTTCCGCTACCACCTCAAAACCTCCTCGTTCCAAGAGAAGAAGAAGAAAAATAATACAAAACAGAAGCCTCCTTAACTACAAAAATAGTGAACTAGCACCTCTTGTATTATCCTGGATAGAGCTGGAGCCCATCCTTCGAAGTGAGGTATCACAAGGATGGAAAAACAAGCACCACATGTACTCGCCATCAAAGTGGCACTAACTGACCAACACTAAGGTGCTCACATGGAAGTAATATTCACTGGGTGCCAGTCAGGTGGGAGGTGGGTGGTGGGGGTGGGTAAACTCACAGCTAATGGGTGTGGAGCGCACTGCATGGGGGAAGGGCATGCTTGTAGCTCTGGCTTGGGAGAGGCAAAGGCATTATATGTAACCAAAATGTTTGTACTCCCATAATATTCTGAAATTTAAATAAATAAATAAATAAAATAAAACCCAAAACAAAACAGAAGCTTACCTGGACAGAGTTTCATGTCTCTTCCCTCAACTTTAAAGACTTCTCTGGAGTAAACTAATAAGCATGCTCTAAAGTGCTCCCACTGGGAATTCTGACCACAACCCTGTTGGGATCTCCTGAACAATTAATCAAGTCCAATGGTAGCGTCCTCCAGCCTCAGTTGAGTGTTGTGTGTAAGGTGCCTTTGGCTGTGCTAGAACCCAGAGATGAGACCTTTGAAAACCAAAATTAGGATCTGAAGAATAGGAAACAGTAGGCAGGAAAGCTGGTCACTCTCATGGAATGGTATTGTAATAAAATGACTGCATTTACTGGCACCTACTATGAGTCAGACCCTAAATCACACGCTTTACATGCATTATCTAATTTAATCAGAGAGGTAGAATTATCCTCGACTGGCAAATGATAAACTAGAAGTTGAAGAGGTTAAAAATTTGTTCAAGGTTAAATAGCAAGCAAGTAGAGAACCATTTGAATCCAAGTCTATTTAATTCTTAAACCCAGGTTCTTGTCTCTCCTAAGGCATGAAACTTCTGCAGGGGAAGAGATGCTCCACTGGGTGGTCATGGAGGCTGACATGTCACCAGCAAAGACACACTTCTGCTGGTCAAAGCAATGTTTTTCACACCCGTATAATTTTTGGTCATATTGTAACATGTTTCATGTTTTACTTTAATCAGCTCGCATATTTGGCTTAAATAAATAAATGAATCTTTTACTACTTTAAATAAAAACCAGTATTACATATGAAAGATGATAATTACGCATCTTCAAGACAATGTGATTAGACATCATTGAGAGATTTGCTTCCTTGTGTAGGCACTGTGGTTGGACCTGTTGTCTCAGTGTTAAGAAAAAAAAAGTGGAATCAGCACATGCGAGAGATGCATAGAAAAGGCCCACACTCCATTGAGTCATTCTCCTTGCTATCCTCAGGGGATGGGAGCAAAAATAACAGGGCTGTAAGTTTTTTCACAAGGTGGTTCCATACGGCAAGGCCTTGTCCCTTGACCACTTTAAATCATGGCCATTAGGCCAATGGTAATGCAGGCTTCGGAAAAGCTGAGGGACAGTGTCACATTCCCAGGGATGTGCCTCTCCCCTTGTCTGTCAGAGGATGAGACACAAAATTAAAAGTTGATATGAAGGGGAGAGATGCAGAACTGATGGAAAGAAATAGTAGAAATAAGAGGATAAAGAAATAGGGGAAAGATTAATGAATGATCCTAATACTCTGAGGGTTTCATCCCAGAATTACATGGTCACTTTGCTGGTAGAGTCCAAGGCATAACAATAAAATTTTTATAGTTAACATTTATTAACATATACACCATAAAGTGTTCACCACACGCCAGACACTCTATTGAGCATTTTCATGTATTAATTCATTGAATCATTCTGATACCCTATGGATTAAGAACTAAAATTTTACCCATTTACCAAAAAAAAAAAAAAAAAAATAAAGAGAGAGAGAGAGAGAGAGAGAGAAAGAAAAGAAAGAAAGCTAGCTCAGAGTATTAAGACAACTAGCCCAAAGTCACATACTGCTTTGTGGGATAGCTGGAATTGGAACCTAAGCAGCAGGGCCAAGATGATACAGCCCCAATACTTTGGTGTTTAGCCATCTCCTAATTTTTTCCAGATGGTCTCTCCAGGTATGATAAATTAGTACATGAGGTACTGTACGCATTTTATCACAGGGTATAATCACAATTTAGTCAACATTTACTAATGGTAGGTATTTGCAAAATTTCCTTGGGGCACAGATTATCTTATTTATCACTGGATCCTCTGGATCCAGCACACACTCTGGCCATATTAATAGTTAGTGGCCATGACAAGCAATGTGGTAGAGCAAAAGAGTCAACTAAGGTTAGAAGGTCAGAAGACCTGGGTTCACTTACCAGAAATAAAGACCTGGAAAAGTCATCTACATTTGTTGATCTTCACTTTCCTCATCTGTAAAGCGGGTATCTTAACCTCCTCCCATGTGGCTTGATTATTATGAGGTTGGTTTCGGAAACCAATGCAAGCTCTTTGTAATGGGCAAAGGACTATGTAGAAAAAATTCTGCTTAAAACATCGCCTCTAGGGCAAAATATTTGAACCAACAGTTTATAAAAAAGATATCCCAATAGCCAAAAAAATTTCAGTTTCTCAATTTCATTAATTATCAGGGAAATGCAAATTGAAGCCATACTGCTCTATACCCACCAGAATTACTAACATAAAAAAGACAAAAATATACAGGATATGGAGCAACTAGAATTCTCATACACTGCTGATGGATGTGTAAAATTGTATAATCACTTTGGAACATTCTTTGGCTTTATCTATCATAGGGAAGTATGTGCATATCCTATGATCTGGTAATTCCACTCCTAGGTATAAATACTTCATCAAAAGACAGGTATTAGAATGTTCGTAGCAGCACTATTCATAATAGTTCACAACTGGAAACTTATAAAATGGCTAACAACAGTAGAATGGATAAATAAATTGTTGTACATTCACACAATGGGACACCATAAGCAATGAGAATGAACAAACTGCAACTACATACAACAGTATAGATGAATCTCACAAACTAAACTTTGAGTGAAAGAAGTCAAGCTGTAAAAAAGAATACATGATATATAATTTTACTTACATGAAGATCAAAAACAGACAAAACTCATCTGTAGTGTTAAAAGTCAGGAGAGTAGGGTACAAGGTAGATTTCTGGGGTGCAGGTAATGTTCTGTTTCTTGAGCTGAGTGCTGGTTAAATGGTTGTATGCAGTTTGTGAAAATTAATTGATTTGTATATTTGTGTGCTTTTATGAATGTGTATTAGATTGTAATGAAAAGTCCGTGCACAGACACACATGCAAGCTTCATTGTCCTTGTCCCTTTAAATGGCTTCTGCGCAGCAGCCCTGGATGAATCTAACTCTCTCACTGAAAGGCCTGTGAAGACGGCAAAATAGAAGACAAGACCTTGCCGCTCTCCAGGTTTGGCAGTCAAACCTGTTGCCAGCACCGGAGGGAAGTTTCCTGTGTCCCCGAGGCTGCTGACATAGAGTTGAAAACAATCTTAACAGACTACCCTGAGATGCCACATGTGGGTTTGTCCATTGGAAAATAGGTAGATATACATTCAGGTTTTTTCCAACACCTTTGCTCTAAATTAGAAACTCAAAACCTGCACTTAACAAAAAACTGAGCTCACATTCTTGCTTCGAAACTGGGGGAAGGCAGCGTGGGGGCCTTCTCTTCCCCTCCCATCACTAATCTTGTTACAATTTTTTCTTTCCAAGTTTTTTTTTTTTTTAATTTTTATTTCAGGATATTGTGAGGGTGCAAATATTTTGGTTACATTTTATGTCTTTGTTTGTTCCAATTTAAAAGGAATTTGAAAGTATCTTCTTATGTGCTATGATTCCTAAATTACCGATCCAGTTGTTCGTCTACATTCAGGTGGGTCCTGTGGCCGTGGGGAAATCGGCTCTGCAGAGCTTTCTCCAGGGAAGTACGTTCATTCTTGAAAAGGTATTTTTCCAGGAAATATGTTTTCTTGTGCCATATTTGTCGACCTCATAATTCTTGTCATAAGTTTGTTTATCATTTAAAAAGGTATCTGGTATTGTTGTTATGCCGTTTGTTAGCAACGGTTAAATTATTTACACATTTGGCACACTGCACCGGGAGACCTGCTAAATAAAAAATATCTGTCTTTTTGCTACCAAAACAAAATGCTTCCTAAAGCAATATGCTGATGTTTTCATTGTCAAGGAACTTGAGTGGAAATTTTCTGTTTATTTGAAACTTATATTGAGGTTGATATCTACGATGCGTAAAATGCTCCTACGTGTAAGTAAAAATAAATAAATAAATAAGAAAGAGTCCAAAAGAAAATGGGAAGAGGGTATCAACAGTGATTTACAGAATAAGTGAAAATGACAATAAACATAAAAGATACAGAGACTTCCTGTTCATGAAATAAATGAAAATTAAAATAATAACAAGATTCTTCAGTTTTTAGATTTTTGATGCAACAATCCCACTTCTGGGTATTTACCCCCCAAAATTGAAATCCAGATCTCAAAGAAATGTCTATACCCTCAAGTTCATTGCAGCATCATTCACAATAGCCAAGATTTGGAAACAACCAAAGTGGCCATGTGCAGACGATAGATAAAGAAAATGTGGTAAATACCCGCAATAGAATATTATTTAGCCTTAAATAAAAGAAGGAAATCCCACTATTTGTGACAACATAGATGGACCTGGAAGACCTCATACTAAGTAAAATGTCAGTTACACAAGGACAAATATGAGATTCCTTTTTTTATGAGGTATCTAAAACAGCCAAACTTATAGAAGCAGAAAAGAGGATGGTGGCTGCCAGAAGATGGGAGGAGGGAGGAATGGGGTGCTGTACTTCAATGAGTACAAAGCTACGGTTATGCAAGGTGAGTAAGTTCTAGAGATCTGCGGTACAACATAGCGCCAGCAGATAATGTGGTATTAATGAGGTGCACTTAAAAATTTGTTAAGAGGGTAGATCTCATGTTAAGTGTTCTCACCACACATACACATACACATACAAAAGCAAAGGGGCACAAGAAAACTTTGGGAGGTGGATGAATGTGTTCATTTCCTCAACTGTAGTGACAACATCATGGGTGTATGCATATGCCCAAACTCATTCAATTTTATACTATATTCAATATATGCAGTTATTTGTATATCAAACTATACCTCAATAAAGCTATGAAAAAAGAAAAAGAAAAGAAATGATCAATGGTGAAGGAAAAAATTAGAAGAGAATGATATCACAGAAATCAAGAAGAAAGGGTTTCATTGCATAATAGTGACCAATATTGATGAATGTGGCAATTAGTTCAAATGAAAATTTTTAAATCTTAAAAAACACATTGAAAATATCCAATATTGCAAACAGGCAATTTCATACACTGTTGGTGAGAGTAGGACTGGACCATCCCCTTTAGAAGACAATAAAATTTAAGATTTAAAATGTAAATTTTGCCAGCATTTAAAAATGGTGAGACTATTGACCCTGTGGTTCCTACAGAGATAGTTTTATGCAACTGTGAAGAGACACAGGTAAAAAGATATTCCTTGCAGGCTTGTTTGTAAGGTAAAAATGGAAAAGAACCTGCACGTGAATCAATTGGAAAATTTTAAAATAAATAATAATATTGACAAATCAAGTTGTTCAATGCAAAAAGAAGATGAGAGAAGAAGATACTGTCTATACCATAATCCAATTTTGTAAAAAGAAATAAACAAACACATATATACGTTTATGCTTAAAAAAATTCTGGATGAATATACAGAATATAAAGAAAACCCTTACTCTGGGGATCATGTGATAGATAACAAGGGATTTCGTATTCTACTTTATGTATTTTTGTATTGTTTGAATGTTTACAATATGTTTCAAAAACTGCTACAATCAAGAAAGGCAATAAAGATTTTTAAAACTATGTCCAAATGTGGAGAATTTGGATAGTTTTAATTTTTTCTTCTTTTTGTGCTTTTTACTTTTCAAATTTGTCTACAATGAGTATCCTATTCCTTTTCAAAACAGAAAAATAGGTGGAATGTTAAATAATAAGTATATACAATTTAAACTGTAGCATATGATCAAAATTATGTATAAAATATGCACAGCATAAAGCCTCAAAAGGCATACACCTGAAAGTTAATGGTAATTAAACAGGTGGTGGGATTATAGGAGATTTTTCCTTCCTTCTTCTCCTTTGCAATTAACAGCTGAGTGATGTAAAGATCAATGGTTGGAATGACAGCCAATTTATCATTATTGTAATTGATATGCTCATTAGTACCTAAGTCCTCTCTCCCTTGGTTTTCTACAGCCTTGTTATTTCCACACAGCAATGTTAATTATGGTGATAAAACGCTGGAAGGAATGGCTAGAAGTGCAACCAATGGCATCATGGAGACACAAGCTAGCGGAATGGAAAGCAGGCTGGGGTCTATTCTGTCCTTCCTCCTACCCTAAGACAAGTAGGTTTCTGATCCCCTCCACACATGGAGTTATCGGTGATTTTGCTGAAGATAACCAAGGAAACACGCAATCTGGATACTGACATTTCAACAGCCGCCTATAAATAATTAAATCCCACAACTAGGCAAGTAACCCACTACCTTGTGTTTTATTTTTTATTTTTATAATCAAAACCGAGCAATAGTTGTGGATCAGTACTTTCTAAAACAAAGCCCCAAACTTCAAAGGAAGTTGGAAGGAAGGAGGGAAATATCTAAAGTGAGGAGGGGTAGTTGACTAAGATTCCCAGCCCTGAGACCCTTGTCTTCCAAGCATCTCCCACCCTGATACCCACTACCACCATCACCACCATGCTGGTCCCTGAAGAATGCCAATCTCCTTTTAATGGCCCAGGCATAAATAAAATCCTTTATTTTTATCCTTTTTCACATCATAGAATTTTCAAAAATTCTTTTCTAAATAATAGCATAGCCATATATTATAAAATATGAAAAGAGCAAAGGCTAAAACAATACACCAAAATGTTAACAGTGGTTATATCTAAGAAGCAGAACTATATGCTGTTATTTTACTATTTTTTCTAGGTTCTTAAAAACAAGGCATATACATTTTTTACTGTGCATTGAATCTTTGACTATGTATACACATGTCTTCATCTCAGGAAGATTTTCTTCTAACATATCATTGATTATTGCTTCTAGTTAAATTGCTCTATTTTCTACTTCAAGAATAATAATTACCTGTTTGTTGATTTCACATTCTCTGTTCTCACTATTTATTATTTCTCTAATTGTAATTTTACTCCATTGGGCGCTATATTTTTGGAAAACTCCAATTTGTTCTCTATGACACTTACGTGATTGTTTTCTGCAGGTTCACTTCTATTTTTTTTCTTCATCTGCCATTAAGATATTAGTTTCATTGCCATATTCTTCTCTTTCCTTTTTCTTTCTACCCTGTTGTCTTTTCATTTCACTATTTACTAGTCTTTTCTTAAGAATAATTTTTATTATGTGTCAGAGAAATAAAGACTTCTTGTACTCTGTTGAAAATGCCAAATTGTTTCCTAATAATTAATCCTTGATTCTAAAATAAACCATTTTCAGATATAAGTTCTTATTTGTCTTTGGCTTAGTATTCTCTTTCTCTTCTTCAGCAGTATTCTTCATAAATAGGGACTTAAATTTCCCTTGATGTGGTATTCTGTTCACCTGGGTGATAACAAAAATCCCTCGCACAGATCTGTGTTGTTCACTTATCAGCATTATGTTAACTCAGAACATTATGCTAATTTATGTAAATTTATCTGCATAAATTAACATGTACAGCTCCTAATCCAACTCTCATTCCAATGAAATGAGCCAGTGAGGAGCAGAATCCCAGGGTCTGATGCTCAAAGGGAGCCAAAAGGAAAGCTCTGGGCTCTGGGAGCCAAGAGGAGTACAGAAAGTACAATAGGAGTGCATTTTAAGCACACTTAATTTTCTTTGCAAATCTGCCCTGGGCTAGCATTGGCCATTTCCTTTCCTACAAGATCTCAGTGTTTCCTACACATGTGTGACAGGGAAAAATTTTGTGAGCTGTGTATAAGAATGATGAGGGGAAAATAGGCGTCTATGGTCAAACATACTTAGGAAACAAAGTCGAAGGTTTGTTTATTGTGTCAATACTCAGATACTCAAATATGCTGAGTGGATTCTGAGTGTCTAGGAAGTGGCTGGCTTTATTAGGCAGTGTTTCCCAGACTTCACTGAAGACAGGCGTTTTGATGGAGCGTCTTACTGGTCAAACACTGCCTGGAAGACATCTAGAGAAGCAATGTCTTCACTTTTGCACAATCCCTGTTCTCACTCCCTCAGGCTTTCTGTGCAGAGAAAGGGAGTTCGAGGGCACACTGGTTACAACACCCCTGACTCCACGGGGCTCCCCAGAAAGACCCGGAGCATCTCAGAGGTGGGTGAGCCAGGACCAGCTGTGAATGGCACACGTGGTGGGGGAATCCGTGCTTCCTGCCACCACGGCAAAGGATGAGGATTAAAGGGAGGAACACACTCAATAACAAGAAGTCACTAGCAAGAAGTTCAGACATAAGCAAGGCCCCAAGTCCTTCTTCACAAAAACAAAAGTGCATTATGTCTGAGGGACTTACACTGTATAGATATTCTCTCTTGATCTGATACGGCTTACAGTTTTTCATAAAATTCAAAGAGCATGAGACTAGAAGGGAATCAGGAGCTCAGTGACTCCAACACCCTCCATTGACAAGTGGGGAAACCGAGCCTGAGAAGTAAAGCATTTTGTCGTAGGGCACCCAGAGTAGCAGCGCTGAATCTGGAACCCAGGGCCCCCACCACTAAACCCTGATGCCTGGTATATACCTTCTAACAACAAGAGTGTGGAATTAAACACCAGATAAGAGAACTTTGTTCTAAACATGGTATTCATCATTCTAAAGCAATTGGAAAATTTAAAGTTTTCTGATCTTCCCATTTTGACAGGTAAAAAAAATAAATCATTATTTCATTCATTCATTCTGTATTTACTGAGCATCTATTATGTAATCAGGCATTGTATTAGGGGCTTGGAGTATAATGTGAAAAAATTTGGCATTATCCCACCTTCTATTTTGATGGGGAAGATAGAAGTTGTCAAAATAATCACATAAGCAAATATTACTGGTTGATTCTTATAAACTATACAATACACATGTAGAGACACAGAAAGCTGAAGAGTAATAATGACTAGAATAAATAAACAAAAATTAATGCTGAACCATAAACACAAAGAGTCGAGGGTCCTAAAAAATCGGATTGCTTCTATGACCTGAGAATCCCATTTGCCAAGGAAGTGGTGGCAGAGATGAAAATACGTCTGTTGTAACGATTCTCATGTCTTTGGAAAGGGCTCTGGAGTGGACCCAGCCCACAAAGACAGTTTCTGGCTCATTTACTATTTAGTAAGCCCCATTCAATTTCTCACCTCCTTTAGCAGCACAGCTTCCCGGTGAAGAAACAAACAGGCATCTGCAATGCTATCTCTGAGTTGAATTGCACCGCTGAGATAGTGGGCACAGACACCAGGGATCGCAGGAAGCTCTGTCCGGCATTCTACGCAATGCGTGCAAGAAACACGCCTTAGCAGGTTGTGTAGGACAATTCAGAGCAAGATAACAAAAGTAGTTGCTGGACAGGGCAAGGGGAGTGAAGCTCATGTCGCACGAGGAAGGCTTTACCTTCTCTTCCATTTCTGAGTGTTTTCAGACCTCCCAGAGTGCACTTTCAAGATTTCTCCAGGCTGTGGAACAAAAAGAGCTGGCTGGAGCCTCTTCCCAACTGGCTCCTCCACTTGGCACCGTGGGATGTTGGCCAAGCGCTTCAACCATGTGCAGCCCTAGGGTCCCTGCTTTTAAAAACCGTCACTTGAAAATTAAAAGGGATTGCAAGTTTTAAACCTGGCACACAGTAGGAGTTCAACAAATACCACCTCCTCCTTCCCACCCTCCCCCTGCTTCCTGAGTTAGGTTGCTTCCTAACTTTGTCCCTAATTGTGTGTGGCTCTAATTTATCTGAGTCTCGGTTTCATCATCTGTGATATAAAGAAACAGGGCACCAGGTGATCCCTGGGGTTCCTTGCAGTTCCAGCATTTTAGGATTCTATCATCATAACATGATGACCCACACAGAGAAGAAACAGCGGAAGCTGGGTTTTCTGTGATTTTGGTCTATAGGAGTGAGTTCCCTGAAGCTCCTCAACATTAACCATGACCTATGCAAAGCCAAGAAAAATAAATGATTAGGAAAGGGCCCACATTGCAGTGTGCGTGCCTGCAGACAATTCACACACAGCTGGAGCCGCTCCACTGGAAACCAGCATTTCATTTGCAGCTTCATTTGCAGCAGCAAAGTTGCTATTTGCAATAATGTCAGTAACTGACAGCTGGGATTCAGTGGCTCCTGGCCTGAGCCACCACCAAGCAACCAATTTTCACTTTTCAAGTCAGAATGACCCCTCCAGTGCTCCGTGCTGGAGGGGAGGAGGGGTGTGGGTCCCTGTTGGGACAAGTTTGGGCAGAGAGTCTATGGAGGCTTCAGATGGCTGCTTCTGGCCACAGTTCTCACCACTTGCAAGCTCTTCACACCACAAACACATAGCTTTTCTTGTTTGGGGAGCTCTCAGGAGCCTACTCATCTTTCCTGGAGTCGGAAAGAGGAGGGAGGAAGGCAGGCAATGAAAAAAGAAAAACAAAACAAAACAAAACAAAAACAAAAAACAGAAGACTGCAGCTGTTTGAAGCAACAAACAGAACATCAGGCAGCCCCAGGAGTCCTGGGTATTTGTCTCAGATCTGTCACAAGCCGGCTGTGTGACCATAGCTTGTCACATCCTCTCTCTGGATGCAGTTTATACGAGTGTAAAATGGCGAGGTTAGACAAGGTGGTCTTGAGTCAGCTTCCGACTCTAACTTTCTAGGACTCAATTCTAAACAAGAAAGGGGAAGGAAAGGAGGAAATGGAAGAAGAGGAGAAGGTGGCTAGCAGGTGGGCGCAACTTTGTCAGACAAGGAGGGGGAGGAACGAGGAGAAGGGCTGAAACAATAAAAAGGAAAACAACACAGGTTTGCAGAAAGTATTCCTCGCAGAGCTCTAAGTAATCTCTAAAGTAGTCATGATTACCATCATTATCACAAACAACTGACTTCCTAATTAACTCCATAAAGGGCAGATCCTGCAGATGATTCAGAAATGCTCTCCGGCTCCGTGCTCCACTTTCCGGAACGTGGGAGGATCCCTGCTTTGTGAGCCATGGCTTCTTCCCTGCCCTGCACTCCGGACAGCCAAAGGCAAGGAAGAGGGAGCACTTAACCGTGGGTCTGGCCAGCAGGCATGGAGGAGCCCAGGGTGGCCCAGTGAGCCCTGGGTCGAGGTTGCTCTCTAGAAACTGGTCCCAAGCATCACCACCCACACCTCCCTAAGCACCACCAGCATCAGCAAGCTTGTCCCTCTGTACCGTCCCAGGGGACTCCCAGCTATTTCCTTAAGAGTGACAGGCCTTGAGCTTAAAACCTTAGCATGGAAGACCTACGTGTGCCTTTCCCGGCTACCCTATTTTGTTGTCATTCTCTTCTGTCTCTGCCTGGGCTCTCCTAGAAACCATGAGCTCAGCTCCTGCCTCTCGCCTGCGCCCTATGGGCTGTGCTCGTCTTAGATCTTGTCTCGGAGCCCTTTGGACCTAGCTGAGTCCCTTAACAATCTGGTTCTTTGCTTGTCTGAGCGCAGCCGGGAACACCCTGCCCCCAGCAAACTGAGAGAAAACCACTCTAGGTCTTCACTTAAGGACTCCTCTGCTATATTTAGATTATGTTTACAAGACTGAGAACGGCGGTTGATGGTAGAGGGGGCATGTAATCAATTCAAGGACAATTTCTGGAAAGAAATCTTTTCAGGGAAGTGACAGGGTTTTTAAATTTTTTTTTTTAAAGTGATGCAAACCATTGTAATTTCTCACAAAGGCCTGCAAGTGATTTGGGATGGCTTTGAAAAAATGTTGAAAGAAAACCCAAATCCGGAATAAGATAATCCCAGTGCCTGTAATGGATAAGATCATATCAGTGTGTGGTGTCTTGACGTTATCTGAAAGAAAGAGGGTGAATATAGACCCAAAAACAATGAGCAAGAAAAGCCAATGTTAGCCCAAAAGCTAAAACGAGAGATGGGATTGCTAACTCTTAACAAATGTCAACTGGAGGGATTTTTAAAGCTTACTCAGTGATCGCAGATAGCTCAAGTGTACCCCAAGAAAATCTGACATTGGGAAGGGATTTACAATAAATTCATAATTTAGACCTAGGAGAATACTAGCAATTTCATTAGGCAGAAACTGAGAACTGTCGCATTAGTAGGAGCATAAAATTTGGTCTAGGATTTCTTATTTTGTAATGTTTCTCCAATACTATTTTTAAATTTTATATGTAAATATAGTCATTTCTTAGCTGTGTATATTGTTATATAGTAATAGCTCATTTTTATACATTTAGGAGCCCTGGTATTTTGGCTTATTATATCTCAATGTTTTCTCTTCCTGGGGTGAGTGCTACAGCAAACTGGCTTGTGCATCTAAATTACAGAATGCAGCTGCCAAGAGACATTAAACAAGCCCTCGAGCAGAGTTCCGGGACAGTGGGTTTGTGCATCTCAGCATCAGAAACACCTGAAATGCTTGTTTAAAATATTGTATTTCTAGGACCCCCAAAAGGTTTTGTAATCTTGCACTGAGACCCTGGAATCAGCATCTCTTGAGCAAGACTCGAGGACCAGGTTTTGAATCAGAATCTGTGGCAGCTCTGCTTTCTAAAGATAGCTGCAACAAAATACCTCCCATCCCAGATGTCTTCTGCAATATGATCTTGCCACCACGCCATCAAGAAGTAGGGTCTGTGTCCCCCAGTCCTTGAACCTGGATGAGTTTATGGCTACAAAAGAGTGTGGTGGAAGTGACGTTATGTGACTTCTGAAGCTGGGTCATAAAAGGCAATGTTGTCCTCTGGAACTCTCCCGCTTGAAGTCCCAGGCTACCATGTAAGCCCAACTGTGTAGAGGCTGCCATGTAGTGTGGAAGGAAAGCCACATGGAGAGGCTCATCCAGGTGTTCTGGTGGACAGGTACCCTCTTCAAGTCATCCCAGCCCAGACATTAGAGTGAAGGAGCCTCCAGACAATTCTTCCCTAGAGGACCAGCCTCCCAACTCAATCCTAGCCAACAGGGACAAATGACAACATTTGAGTTGGAATTGACATCAGAGTTAGTCTTCATGTCAAGACTGATAATCATTTATTTTTTTCATTCATTCGTTAAAATATGTACAGACTGCCCACAATTGCCAGATGGTTCTAAAATCTGGGGATATAGCAAAACCCAGGAAAGATCTCCCAGTGTCCTGGAGCGTTCACTCTAAGTGTGGCAGGGCAGGATGTGAATGGGGCAGGAGATGGAGGCACAGACAAAACAACTAAATAAACACATCAGCAAGATAGCTCAAGGGAAGATTGAAGTATGAAGACACTGAGGCAAGGAGGTGTGACGGGGAGGCGCCACTTTAGACTGTGTCAACCATGGCCTCTGGCAGGGGTTGTTGGAGATGAGACCTGTGTCACTTTACTCAGGCTGCAGTGGTGAAGTGCCATGCCCTGCCTGCTTACACCACAGGAGCGTGCTTCTCACAATTCTGGAAATCCAAGAGCAGGATGTCACCAGGGTGGTTCCTTCTGAGGCTGTGAGGGAGACGCTTCCCTATGCTGCTCCCCCAGCTGTCGTCTTTGCTGGTGATCTTTGGCTTCCTTTGGCTTGAGGGGGCATCACCCTGATCTCTGCCTTCATCTTCCCATGGGATTCTCCCTGTAGGGGTGTCTATCTCCCAGTCCCCACTTTTTATATAGGAATAGGCCCACTTTAATGACATCATTTCAACTTATGACCTCTGTAAGACCCTATCTCCAAATAAGGTCACATTCTAAGGTTCGGGGGTTTGGACTCCAACCTATTTTTGGAAGGGGAGACACAATTCAACCCTTAACAAGACCTGAAAGATGAGGATCCACCACGTGCTAACCCAGGGCTGATGTGAAAGCAGAGGCAGAAGCAAGTCTGATGTTCGAGAGGCGACCGGCACCAGTGACGGCCATACGGAGCGGAAGGGGCCCTAGGTGTTAGCTTCACCATCATCATCAATGCCCTGACCAAACCCTAGCCACCCAGCTGTCATATGCAACCAGCACGGGCCCATCAATGCCGCCTGGGACGTGTCACTCATAACTGGCTCTCCTCTCTGTCCCCACCAGCCTGGCTTTCGGCAGCATTTATTTCTCTCTTATGTTATTTTGGTTGCTGTTGTGTTGATCTTCCTGCCTTTAGCCTCTTTATCCTCCCATCCATCCTCAGAATACCAACAGAATCATTTTCCACAACAGAAATCTGATCCATTCTCACCCATTCTAACAATCCTCTAGTGTCTGTCTGTCATGTGCGAGAGAAAGAATAACATCTTTGCCACGGTGCAGAAGGTTATATAAACCCAGCTGATGTTTCCAGCATTTTTGGTAAGCTGGGCCGTTCCCCAGACTTGCTGTGCACTTTTAGAGCCTCATTGTGGTCACGCTGTCTCACTCTTCCCATTTTTTTCTTCATGAATACCTTATCTTCCAAGAGCCAGTTCAGATGGGCACTCATCTCTATTTAAATAATAGCCACTCTACTCTTTCTAAAGTGCCTCCCTGCCCCTGTCTTTATTCCCATAGCACTTGGTGCAGGATTTATCAGCTTGGCTTGTGTTTATTGGCTTGCATGCTAGTCATTTGCCTCCATGCTAAACCGTGGATGCTATGAGGTCAGTAACGGTGTGCAGCTGAGTGGGTGTTCAATAAATATGCTTCAAACCCAATTTAGTGGACATTTAGTAAAGGCATGTGAGTTGGGCTTCAGGTCAGCCTTAACACAGTCACGGCCCTCCTGGTCACTGACATCCCTGGACCCAGGATCAGTGTTGACATTAACATCCTTGTCAATGTCTGTGTCACCATCAGTATGGCTTAGCAGATTTGGCATCTAGGCATGAATTCAAGTCCCAACACTGTGACAAACCTTAGGCGTTGTCTTGGTACCATCTTAATCTCTCTGTGCCTCAGTGTCTGTATCTGTAGAATGAGACATTTGAACCAGATAAACTGTGATCCTTTTGCTTGCTGAAGACCTAGCATTATTTTTTGTAGGGATAGAGTCACGCTATGTTGCCCAGGCTGGTCTTGAACTAGCAGCCTCATGTGATTCTTCTGTCTCAGCCTCACTGCATTCACTAATGGAGTGAGGGTTACACAAAAAAAGCCCAGACTTCGTCACTATGCATATACCCATGTAACAAATCTGCGCATACACCCCCTAACCCTATAATAAATAAAACTTTTAAATAGACCTAGCATTAGACCCACCTTTCAGGCTGAAGTCAGAGTTTATATAATAATTGTATCACCATCAGCATCAATATCACTCTTTTTGTTGCTCAGTCTTGGGGACACAAGTGTGGGGGGTCCTTCACTGTTTCTCTCAGTTTTTGTTTTTTGAGGTTTTTTGGTCAATGGCTTCTTTGCTAATGATGGTACCTTTAGCATTTTTTAGACCTGTATGTTAGAAGAAGGAAATGGTTAAGGATGTAGATTTGCAGTTTTTAAATTATTTATTTTTATTTATTTATTTTTTTAACTTATAAGCTTCTGGGTCATGGTAAATTAAAGCAGCTTTTCTGAAAATTTACCACACAGGAAGCTGCAATGAACTTCTCTCTGGCTTCCTAGACCTTCTTTCATTAATTTCCTCTAATTCTCATTAGCATGTTTCTGCTGCAGATTGGGAAGCAGAGAGAAATTCTTGTGCAGCTAATTTAACACCTGCAGGTTTTGAGAGTTGGTAGAGAAACCACATCAATAAAAGAATCACTTGCTTTCTCAGAGATTTTAAATTTGAACCCTTTAAAGGTTAGACTTTTGTCATGATGTCTATTTATGTTTTTACATCAAGTCATATGTTAATTAATGCTCTTGTCTTTTCAAATGTAAAGACAGGCAAAAAAAAAAAATCTGAATGAAACCAGTTTTTATATATGAATGGCCATAGTCAAGAAAGTGTTCTGACATTTCAGATGCAGATGTGGCTTTTCTCTTTGGGCAGCCTGCCTTAGAAGGCCCTGCGGCCACCACCCCGGGCAAAGCCAGGAGGTGGCTGCAAAGTGGGACTGGCTAGTGGGGCACATCCTGGGAGCTGAGTTAGGTCCTTTGGTTTGGAGATTTGTCAGGCACAGGTGGAAGCTGGGAGCTCTGCTCTGCAGACGGGCATGAGCGTGCTCTGTAGCAGAGAGCGGCAGGTCAGGAGAATCCTCAGAGGTTGGAAGTACAGTGTCTGGGAGGCATCCTTACTCCTCCTCCTCATGGCGGCAGGGAGTTTATTCCCCTGTCCCATGAAAAAACAAACAAACAAAAAAACCAAGTGAGAGGCAGGGAAGAGGGTCCCAAGAGCACCACTAGGCGAGATATCAAATTGCTACTAGAGGGTGAGACGGGACATGTGAGAGCCTGTAGGCCACCCAGAGATGCTCTCAGAGCTGTGTTGCTTCTTGGGAGGATCTGGCCACAGCCTTGGGAGTGATATGAGCATAATGACAGACACCTCCTCCTCTGGAGATTTCTGAAGGTAGAAAACTTGAGGAGAAGCCAGCAGCAGGTGGGGAGAAGATGCCTGAAAGAGGGTGAAAGACCTGTGTCCCAGGTCCCCAAGGCCCTCCAAGAGTGAGAAGAGGAACCTGGTCATCCCCAGAGCATCACACAGTGCTCTAAGTTAGACGAGTTAGACACATCTAAGGATGTGTCCGGGGCTCCGTGAGGCACGCAAGGAGAGACCCTGCAGCAGCAGGGCTGAGGAGCGGACCACCGGCAGGTCCAAAGAAAGACAAGAAGGATGCTAGTGATAAAAGGGACTACAGTGAAGTTGCACATTATCCCGGGAAAACCTTGCACATGTCTCCACAGGTGCCGCTGCATTTCTGGAGACCAAGAGAAGGAGATGGAATTAATGGGTGCCACAAGAGTAGGATTCTTCAGGAAGCTGACAGTTAAGTAAGGGCATCTCCCATGTCCCTCTCCCTCCTCTCTGCCCTCAGAGAGGAAGGAAGCCTAGGAACATGGTGAGAAGAAGAGAACCCAACATGTGACCATGGCCCCCTCCCAACTGCAAGGGAGGATGAAAAAGTAGGCTCTCCTGCTACTGGACAACGATGAGGTCGTCAAGCTAATCATAGAGGAGATAAAGAATTTAAAACAGGATATTTGATTAAAGCCTTAAACCAGACCGCACTTTTAAAACCAACAGCAACTGGAAAGTTAAGCAATTTGCCCGGCTGTGGTCAAGGGGATGGGAAGATTCAGCAGAGTGTGGCTGAAAGCACCGATGGGAAAACAAAGCTGATGAATGTTCAGAACCCCCTGAGCTCTGATTGCCAAGCAAACTGTATTTCAGGAGGTCATGACAATGATGTCACCGGGATGTGAGGAATAAATGTGACAATTATTAAACACACACACACACATTCTGAGCAGAATCAGACTTCCTAAAACTTCTCCCTGGTCTATCTTTCCCTTCCCCAAAGTTTCACACATGTGGCAGCTGTTGAAAAATGTCCCCTGCCCTCTACACATAGCCCTGTCACTGCCTCAGGGCCTCCTCTGCAAGGGCAGGGCGGTGTGCCCAAGCCACACAGCCACACGCCCCCTGCAGAGTGGACTCCTTCCACTCAGGCAGAATTTCTCAGGAGGTCCAGCCTTACGGGAAATCCAGGGAATGTCTTTATCTATTTTCACATCTTTCTTTCCTTTGTGACTTATCCATTGATGATCTTTGCCCATTTTTCTATTTTTTATACTGTCATATAAAAGCATTTTATATGCTAAGAATATTATACTTTTTTGTACATGATGCAAATATGGTTTTTTTTTCAGGTTCGCTGCTCATACTTCAACCTTATTTTTGTTGTTGTAAACTTTTAAAAGTTTGGGAAATCAGTGGTATCAATCTTTTCTTTAGAATTTTCAAGCACTCCAGCCTAAGGTATTCTCTTTTAATGTCTTTCTTGCTTCCTCTACTTCCAAATTACATTCAATTTCTTCAACTCTGTGTGTTTCATGCCTGCCTTCCTTCTGCAGTTTTTCTTCATTTTGTGGGAAGATTTGGTTAAACAGCCCCTTCATATATAGGAAATACAGGAGACACACTTGTTGGAGGATCCTTGTTTGTCCATAAAGATTTTTTTTTGGTCCCTGCATTTTAGTGATAGCTTGGCTGGGTATAGAATTCTAGATTCAAAATAGTTTCCCCTTGGAAGTTTGTATTCAGCTCCTCTGCTTAACACCCAATGCTGTTGCTGACCAAAGGTGAATATCAGTATGCCTATCTTTCCCTGTGAGTGATCTCCTCTTTTTCTCTCCAGAAGCTTTAGATACACTCACTTTATCCTTTAAGTTAGGAAACTCCAGCATGATGGGTCTATATGTGGATAATTTTCTCATTCACCCTTCTCTATATTCATTAATGCTCAATTTTAAGAGTCATGTCTAGCATCAGCTCAAAGAATTTTATTTTTATCTTTAATTTCTATAATTTTTTTAACCTTTGTTTGCCTCTGTTCTCTCCTAGAAAGTCTGTTGGATTGCTGTTAGGCCTTCTAGATTTGTCACACGTGTCTCTTAACTTTTCTCTTTTACATTCCACTTATCTTTTTGCTCCAAGTTCTGAGAGATTTCCTTGACCTTATTTTCCATATCAACAAATTGATTTTCATCTCTGTCTAATTTATTATTCAATCTATGCAGTGAAACCTTTATTTTTGCAGTAATAGCTTAATTTCAAAAAAATTCTTTCATATTCTCTGATGAATACTTTTTTTAAAATAGACTGACTACTCTTAATTTGTGGTAACGGTATCTTCTCAAGCCTGTAGGCAGAAATCAGAATAATTTTAAGAAGTTCTCATCTCTCCCTGAAGATTCTCTCTATTATTCCTTTCTGGGTTTATTTGTTTTGTTTACTCTGTGCCTTCTCTTTCTCTTTCATGCTTCTATTCATTTCTTTTTTAAGGAAGAGCTACTTTGATATGTGCAGATAATTGTGCATTTGCTCAGCAGTTGTGTTTGTCTCTCTTACAATAGGCCTCTTCCTTAAATATAAGGACCAAATATGAGGTCGTGGTCAGCAAACATAATGACAAGTAGAATCCCTTGTAATGCATGGGGTCTGGGAACGAAGAACAGATGAGGGTGACCCATAATTGCTAGTGCAAAGCCCTCTGGGAATGAAGCTCTTCTGGGCTTCAATTTTGCTCTGTTTCTCTTATAATCTCCAACACCCTCACCAGCACCACCCCTAGGGTATATTAAAGACTATACAAACCATCTCTTTACTCTGCCATTAAACTTCTTCCATTAAAAGGTGATGTTTGATTCCCCTTTCCTTGAGTCTGTGGGGGCTTTATGACTGCTTTGAAATATAGCTGAAGTGAAAATATCAGTTCTGGGCCTGGGACAGCCCTCACGTCCTGTGTCTCCAAACACTTGCTCGGGGGAAAGTCAGCAGCATGTAAACATTTCACCTACCCTGCGACAGTCATGCTGTGAAGAAGCCCAAGCAGCCACATGGAGAAGCTGTGTGGAGAGATGGATGCCTGCCCAGACCCAGACATCCGAGCCCCTTGGATGGTTTGCACACAGTCACCAGGCAGGTGAAAGAGGAACCTTCAGATGACTCCACCAGCCCCATGCTCACCTGCCTGCACCTACTCACCTGCCTGCACCTACACGAGAGAGAGAACCATCAGGCTGAGCCAGTCAACTCACAGAAAGGTGAGAGAGGACAATAAATCTTTCTTTTTAACCATTTCATTTTAGAGTGGTTTGTTACAAGGCAATAATATTAATAATTGATCACTTTTTCTGTTGTTTTCAGCAACAGATCAACCACTGAGAAACTGGAAAGTAGTTCTCAAGCTTTGGTCCGAAGATAAAAGTGGTAGCTGTTTGCAACTTTCTTTAAGGGGCAAGGACTCACTGATATGGTCTTTAAAATGCAGCTTTTCAACGAAAAAACCCTCAAAGGTGACTTCTAGGTCCACTCTTGCATTCGAGGACTTCAATTCGGATAGTCTCTGGTCTCTTCTAAGAGAACCTTCAAGGTACTCAACTCTGGTACCTTGAGCTGTGGTTTCTTCTACGTTTTCTCTGTCAATCAGATAAAATCTACACTGTATCCTCCATATCGTCCTCCAAATTCAAGAGTTACTAATTGTATCTCTCTTTTCTCCTATTCTGTTACAAGGTATGTTTGTGGTGTCAGCGTAAACTTGGGAAGAAAACGGAAGTACCATCTTGAACCCTATTAAATCCCTAAACAGAACACAGTGGTCAGAGGAATCATCTGGCATTTTGGATAATTTTAGGCAAATGAAGAATGTGCCACCTGCTAATATTCCATAAAAAATAATTATCTTGGAGAAATTCATGCAAAAAGGCACTTAAATGAATATCGTCAAGGGAGGTTGGTAAGTTCTCCAGTGTTGCCCAAGGCTGGCTTCACCTCTCACAGACGTACTCAACCAGCAAAAGGGGCAGCAGCAGAGAGGGGAAAATAACACAGGATGTTTATGCCCAGCATGAAAGCTTTACAGGCAAGTCCTCAATACTCTAGTGAATTGGAAGATTTAGTATTTTATGTTGTACACCCTTTTGGTGGGGGGAGGCTAGTACCAGAATATTAACCGACCTTTTGCTTGAATAGGTAGAGAGGATGAGACAAATCTTTCAAAGGAGAGAGATTAGGCAAGTATTCACTCCCAACTGCAAGCTAGGGCAGGGGTCCCCAACCTATGGTGAGTCATATGATTATTTCATTTTATATTACAATGTAGCAATAATAGAAATAAAGTTCACAGTAAATGTAATGTGCTAGAATCATCCCCAAACCATCCCCCCACTCCCCAGTCTACAGAAAAATTGTCTTCTGTGAAAACAGTCCCTGGTGCCAAAAAGGTTGGGGACCACCATGCTAGGGGTCAAAGGCACCAGTGAGGAGAGAGAGGCAGTACTAGGGAGTGGCCTGGGATGACTTTTCTGCATGAAGCAAGAAGACTTTTATTAGCTCTGGTTGCTTGTCATGCTTGTCAGAAGTTTCTTCAGAGATGCAAATAACTCATATTTTGAGATCTTAGGGGCTTAATTGGCTTCTGTTTCTATTTTTAATGCATGAATCCTATGGTCTCTAAAGTCTATGGGGCTGCCTTTTGAGAGAAGGGGGTGGGGTCCTAGTAGAAAAATTCCCAAGAATGAACGTGTAAAATGAAAGAATTGGGGAGTTCATATAAGCCAGAGCGAAGCACCCAGGCTTCCGAGGAAGATTAATAAATTGGTGCCTCTTACAGCTGATATAATTTGAGTATTTGTTGATCTATTTATTTATAAGCACCACTGATTATACAGGTGTAGTAAGTGAGGGAAGGCCACAGGCATGGGGTCTAGCCCATTCTCTCATCCAGAACATTCAGCTCTGACGTGAGCCTTGAACATTCTGCACAGCAAAACCACAGCCTTGCAGTTTACCACCCCCAATCTCTTTAGTAGGCCATAATTACTACTATTATCATTATCATCGTTATTGTTGCTTTTGTTGTTTGGACAAGTTTCTTGGATGTTTGCCCCCAGGCCACCCAACGATCATGCCTTCCAACTCACACGCATGTCTCTTCCTAAGAGCACTCTGGTAAATACAATATTCTCCACCTTGCTTCATTTTCAGTGAGGTTTTAGCAGCCCTATCGTGCTGGTGTCCCCTACAACGCTCCACTGGCCTGCCCCTTAATCTGGCTATGTTCTGGTCTGGCTTTCAGAAGCGAAGGATCACAAGACATGTGTCAGTGAAGGCTTAAGGAGGATCAGACACCGCTCCACCTAAAAATCAATAGAGTTCAGGAGATACCATTATTAAAATCTTGTGAGACTCCTTCTGTCTGGGTAGGCTCACCATGACTTTCCTCCAACCCTCTGTTTCCTGTAGCAGTTATTTTCACATTTTAACAGGTTCATGAATTACCTTGAGAACTGGCTAAAAGTCAGATCAGGAATTCTCATTCATTGGCCTCAGAGAGGGACCCAGAACAGCATGTTAAGTAAAAATCTCACCCTAGTAAATTTTAATTTACTGAAATCAGGTGAACACTGACTTCATGCTAAGAAATAGGCATGCATTAAGCAGAGTAAACCTTATGGAATCTGTAAAGCTGGGTGTCTTTATTTAAGATGAGGAAGGACTAAAGAGAGAGAGATTGTGCATCTGCGTCCTGTTCCGTAGCATAGGCAAGAACCCCAAAGAGAGGAACAAATGGTCGATACCAACAAGGAGAGCAAATTAACCAACCACTGGCAGTTACAGATAAAGAAATAATCTTTGGAGGAGATGCTCCCAGAGGAGGCACCTGAGAGCCATGAGGAGAGAGAATCACTTAAGGAAGCAGAGAATTCATAGAGGAGTCTTTGTGCAGACCAGAGAATGAATGAGCCACCAAACACATTGTGTCCTTAGCAGAAACATCACAGGAAAGGAAAATGGGAAAGGATGAGGCTAAAATGTATTATGTCAAGAAGATCGTATCTCTATTTTTATAATTTTATAATCTGATCAATTTTCAGTGGATTCTGGAAGCATTTTATCAAGAGAGACTGTGAAGTCATTCCTAGGTTTAGTAGAAAAGTGAGCGTTGATAGATTAGCTATGTCTGCCACAGGCTAGGACGGGGAGAGTCTCAAGGCAGCCTCGCAGTTTCTGCTCAGGCAGTGGCTGCGTGGTTACCCCAGTTCCACACGGGCAGGACGACCCGGTCATTCCTGACAAGTACCATCTCTTTCTTGCTATTTCCAGTCAGGGAAAGGGTTGCCCTGTGAACGACCATATAAACACACCCTGAGATCATGTTCCCACTGCTAAAGATGGTAGCATGCTAAGAAAATCTCACACACTTACCTGGTGGATATCCAGGCCTGTTGTTCTTGTGTATTCTCTGTCACAGACTCTCATAGCCAGGCCCTCCATACTGCTCGCTTTGCTCAGTTTTCCAAGGAAGCGGGAAGGGCCGTCAGCACTGTGCGCCTCTTTCCTACTTCACTTGAGGCTCCAATTGCCAAGCATTCCCCTCTCTACCGCAGCAACCTCACGCGATGGTTGGGCACGCCTGCCTTCAAAGAGCAAACTCTTTCAAAGTACCTACTTAAAAAAAATCAGCAGCACGTGTGCATATAATTGAGAGGCTAATTGCCAATCAATTGCAACTGCTCATTCAAGGGAGTGCCTGTCAGCACTTTGTTGGCCTGATTTGAGTAACTGCGTGTATGTGAAAGAAAGAAAACTGCAGTAGAGGATATTTTTAACAACATGTAGGTTGAAAGTCTTCTATAATTCAGACTTTTCTCCAGTTCAGATTCACCTTCCTTGACGAAGTGAATAGTTTTGGTAGCTTTCTTGTCCATCCCACCATCCTCAGACACTTCTCTCTTCCTAACAGCTCCCTGTCTTGCTGCTCCAGGAAAGGGGATTCCACCCCAGGCCTAGAGAAAGAGCACAAGACGCTTCTGTGCGTCTGGTGTGCCTGGCACAGTGATTGGCTCAACATTGGGCATGTGACCTTAACCCATCTAATTGGAGTAAGACTTGGGATTTTTGCTGAGAACAAAGACAGTGCCTCTTTCTTGCCAGAACCATGTAGCCCTTGAAACTTCTGGAAGCCATCTTGTAATGAAGAGGAGAGCCCATTTTGAAGAAGTCTAAGATAACTGTCTTGAGTGTTGTCTTGGTAAAAGACAACACTGAAGAAAGTATTGTTGAGAGGAAAAAAAAAAAACCACAACAACAACAACAAAAAAAGAAACCCAAACCTTGGTATTTGGTGCCATTATAGAACTGCTCATTAAGATAAATAAACCTAAAACCAAGACTACCTGTGGATCTTTCAGGCAAATGAGTCAGTATATTTTTTTCTATTGTTAAATCCAGCTTTAATTAGTTTCTTTCTTCTCTGTCTTTTTGCAACACTAGCTGATACATTTAGTTAATCTGAATTGGGAGAATCCATTTCATCAGCACTGTATTTGTTTCCTATGACTCAACTTTTCCTTTTCTAATTTTCTTTTATGAATGAGATTTTTGGAAGCAGGGTAATAAACAGTTGATAATGGTTGGGATGAAAATCTCAGTCATGTTCCAGGAGATACTTTAGAAAAGAATATGCATCTTCTGAATCAATACCATTTACATGCTGCTAACAGGAAGCAAATGAGAGATACACTGGTTTTGTTGTAGCTGAAAATGCTCGCGTACTATGGGGAGGAATTAATTATGCAAAATAGTGAAATATGTGCAGACAAATGCTAATTTGTCAACCTGAAAACTGAGCTTCCTAAATCTTAGTTTGCAATAAATTGAGTGATTTTCAAACATATTAGGCAAATGAGCTGAAACTCTAGTATGAAATGTATATTTAATCCTATTGCCCACCCACACATTACTTTCCATGGGATATAAACCCCCTGACTTCCAAAGCCAGATGTTATTACATTTTCTGTGAATACATCTGTGAATATTGCAGCTTCCTGTCTCTGCCACGGTAACTGCATAGCCTCTCTAAGAACAAAATGGGATAATGAAATGGAATCACACAGATTTACACATGTGAGGGGGATGTAGAGGGGAATCTACCCAGGCCCAGCTAGCTTTTCCAGGAACACTAGAAGTGAGTGCAAAGATCTTTGATCCAATGCATCCTTAGGAATTTCATTTATAGATCAGAGCAGAAAACATAACAGGCTCTCTGAAGACAATTCAGGAAGGAGTAACTAGACACAAACTTCTCCTGGGCAAGTAGCTGGAGAGTCTTGTACAAAAGGAAGACATCCAAGAGAGGAATGGATAGAGTATGCAACAGGGAGCTACTGGCTTGGAGTTGCCTGTGCTCACCTTAGCAATGCAGTTATCCGTATCTGAATGTCGTGGTCAAGCCCCAGACGTTGGGCTGGGGTTTGCCTCCTGCACCCAGCCACAGTGGAGCTGCTGAGCCACCACTGGGGGGTCTAGCCTTGCAGGAAGGACAAAGCAGCCCTGAAGTTTGGAAGTGCTGCTCTTGAAGCTGCCCCTGGTCATTTAGACACTCCACCGGTAAAGGAGAAATTAACAGGAGGTGGCTCATAAACATAGTTGCGATCGTCGGGTAGGTGTGATTTCAGCATTAAAAATGGAACAGGAGGGGAACCAACAAGACAGGGGCACTTAAACATCTCCTTTTTGTTTCCTTGCCAATATCGTTCTGGAGACAGGTCTGGTGAGCAAAGCTGGCGTCACTGGGCACCAGGTGTTCTAACTGCTTTAGGTGAAAAGAACTTTCCACTCTCTCCAATGCAGCTCTCCCTGCTGCCACCGCCACAGCTCCTCCCCACACCCTGCTGCCCACAAATGCTCAGATTCCTCTTGTTCCTGTGGAGACGGGGTGGCTGCAGTGCCAGCCACTGCTGAAAGCCTCCCACAGGATGCGAAGAGCAAGGGGCCTTGGAAAATTCTGGAGATGATTCATATTTAGGAAAGGATATTTTTTAGTGCTTCTCTCCTTTAAAAAATATTTTAAGTCATTTATTTTTGAATATACAATTAATGTGCATGGTTTAACATCCAAAAATCATCATGTGCTACATATAGAAAAATAAAGGTCTCCCTGCCATCCTTGTCCCTAAGCAAAAAAAAAAAAAAAAAAAGTCTTCCTTTCAGAGGCAAACCAATTTTATTCATTTTTTCTCTATTCTTACTATGACATTTTAAGCATTTACAAACTTAAAGTAAAGAGGATATCCACATTTCCATTGTTGTACAAATGGTAGTCTATATCTTGTTCTAAGTTTGCTTTTTTCACTTCCTAGTCATGGAGATAATTTCATATCAGTACCTAAAGTGTTTCCTTATACTTTTTAAAGGTTCAATAGTATTCCACCGTGTGTATGTACGGTTATATCTCTAACTACTCCCCAACAGATGGGCCCGTGGGTTGTTTCCATTATTTTGCTGTTCAAACAAGCTCTGCCTTAAATAATCTTGTCCGTGTATTATTTTGCATGTGGACAAGCTTATAAGTAGAACAAATTTCCAGAAATAGAATTGCTGAGTCAAAGGGAGTGCACATTTATAATTTTGAGAGATTTCTAATTGCCTTCCATAGAGGGTATACCACTTTCATTTCATCCAAGAGTATATGAGAATGCCTCTTTCCCTACACATTCACTAGCACGATGTTATCAAACTTTTTGATCATTGCTAGTACAAGTGGTTAAAAAAATAGTTACGACAGTACAGTTTTAATTTTCATTTCTATTATTATAATTGAGGTTCATATCATAATCTGAGGTATTTAAGAGTCATTTTATCCTTTCCTATGAACAATTTGTTCCCCTCTTTTGTCCATTTATCTACTAGGTTGTCAAGTCTTTTTCTTATTGAATTGGAGGAGCTCTTCATGTATCGGGAAAGTTAGCCCATAGTCTGTGTTTGAATTACAAACATTTTCTCAGATTGGCATTTGTCTTTGATTTTGCTTAATGGGTATTTACTCCATGCAGATCTTTTATTGTTATCTATATATTTATTTATTTTTAAAGGCAGGGTCTCCCTGTCACCCCGGCTAGAGTGCAGTGGCCCAGTCATAGGTCACTGCAACCTCTAACTTCTGGGCTCAAGAGATTCTTCCATCCTGGTCTCCTGAGTAGCTGGGACTACAGGCTTGTGCCACCATGTCTGGATAATTTAAAAAAATTTTTTAGACATAGGGTCTTACTATATTGCCCAGGCTGGTCTTGATGTTGTTTTAATTAGGTTAAATTTTTCAATAGTTTCTTTTATAAAATTTGCATTTTATGTTATACTTTATGGCAGTGAAGTTCTGTATACTCTTCACCTGGTTTCCACGAATGGTAACATCTTGCAAAACTATAGTGTAACATCACAAGCAGAAAATTGACATTGATATAATCGGTCAATCAATCAGATTTCACTAGCTTTACAAGTACTGGTTGTGCATGTATGTGTGTGTCTATTTGGTGCCCTAGATTCGTGCACCCACCTACACAGTCAAGATGCACATGGCACCACAGGGCTCTCTCATACTGCTCTTTTATAATCACACTGACGTCCCTCCCACCTTTGCCTCAGTCCGAAACCCCTGGCAACCATTAATCTGTCCTCTATCTCTCTAATTTTTTTTTTATTTCACCAATGTTATATAAATGGAATAAAACAGTATGTAAACTTTTGGGATTGGCTTTTTCACTCAGCAAAATTCCCTTGAGATTCATTCAACTTGTTGCATATCAACAGTTTGTTTCTTTTTATTGCTAAGTAGTATGTTATGATATAGATGTACCACCCTTTAACCATTCATCATTGAAAGCCACTCTTTTTTCCAGTTTTGGGTTTTTATGAGTAAAGCTGCAATGAACATTCAAGCACAAGTGTTTCTGTGAACCTAACTTCTCCTTTCTCTGGGATAAATATCCAAGAGTGAAATTGCTGAGTCATTGGTAATTGCATGTCTAGTGTTATAAGAAACTGCCAAACTTTTCCAGAGTTGCCGTACCATTTCACATTCCCAGTAACAAGGCATGAGCAATCCCATGTGTCTCTATCCTCACCTGCATTTGGTGTTGTCTTCATCCGCTATTTTAGTCATTGTAATCTGAGTGTAGCGATATCTCACTGAGGTTTTAATTTGCATTTCCTCAATGGCTAATGATGTGCACACCTTTTCATGTGCTTCCTTGCCTTCCGTGTGTTCTCTTTACTGAGATGCTCGCTCATGTCTTTTGCCCATTTTTAAATTGGAAATTTTTTTTGTTGAGTCTTGAGTGCTCTTTATATATTCTAGATACCAGTCTTTTGTCAGACATATAGTTTGCAAATATTTTCTTCTAATCTGTAGCTTTTTATTTCATTCTGTTAACAATGACTTCCATAGAGCAGAGATTATTTTTTATGAGGTCCAATTTATCATATTTTTTAATTTAGAAAAAAATCAAGAATGTGACATATATTCAAGTGTGGCAGTTGAAACGTACACTCTTATCATACACTGCTGGAAATAGTGGCTATAGAAACAGAGAATGCCAGAACTAGAATTTTCTACTCATTTTATAGATTAAGGAAATTGAAAATTGCACCAGGAAAGTTAAATGATTTACTCAAATAATGTGAAGAATCCAGATGAAAATCCCTGAACTAATTCAAGGCCCCTTCTACTATCCCAGAGTAAATGAATTTCCATGTGTGCATGTAGGTAGCGTGACACAATCTGGCACAATGTAACTCTCCTGGTTATTTTTCCACTTAGGAGACATGTGAATTCCCCAGTTCCCCAAGTCAATGGCGTCTTTCCTTCCTTTGAATTCAGGTATCACTTCCAAGCTCCTTTTTGATGGCACTCAAACTTTTTCATGAAAGATATTTATGATGTGATGCGGCAAGCATGGGCTTTAAAGGCACCCAGGTAGGCTACCCAGCTGCAGCAGCCATGGATACCAAAAGGGAAAGGGTTTGAGATACACAAATTGGGCACATAGAATTTTTAATGGAGATGAAAGGCCTTATAGAAATATGAAGACTAAATGGCATTTGATAATACACTGAAAGCAGGACCTTTATGGAAGAGAGAGTATTGCATGGGGCCATTCATGCTGTCCAGAGCCCTCAGCCTGCGATCTGTCCAAGCCTGTCTGCTGTTCTCCAGAAGTGGGAGCCTGCAGTCCAAGCCCAGGAGTGCCTGTTTTGTCTCCGACTGGCCTGAGATGGCTCTTTCCTTGGGAAGAAGCTGAGCCTTTGGTGTCCCTTCTTCTCCATGCCTGGGATCTAGAAAGGCTCTGGAAGGAGCAGCCCCTCAGAGTGGAGTGTTCCCCGCCATCGTGCCCAGTGATTATCGAGTGGGCCCAGGCAGAAGCGCGCTGCCCACTTGGCACATCCTGCAAGGAGGCTGGGAGGTGGCGCCTTCCCCTGGGGAGCCGTCTTGGGCGTGTTTCCCCTCCGTTATCAGGAGCAGCTCTGCGGGAGCCTTCTTGAAAGGTGTGCCATGCTCTCTCTCTCCAGGTCCTACGATGCCAAGAGGAGGCTGCAAGGGCCCTGCTGCTGCCAGAGCTGTCGTACAGAGCTGGGCTGCCCAGAACACAGGGCCTCTGCAGGGCAAGAGGCTGTGAAACCAAGCTGTCCAAAATGCCTGTCCTGGGGAAGGTGCAAGGAGAAGGCCCTCAGAAATAGAACCAGAGATACCTGCAGCTCCTTGTTTCAGGAAGG
This sequence comes from Eulemur rufifrons, assembly GCF_041146395.1. Taxonomy (NCBI): domain Eukaryota; kingdom Metazoa; phylum Chordata; class Mammalia; order Primates; family Lemuridae; genus Eulemur; species Eulemur rufifrons. The sequence continues at coordinate 6,788,835 of NC_090991.1, forward strand.
GGACATGAGTGGAGACATGGGTGATGCCCAGTGCATTCCAGAAGGCTGCAGTAACACTCTCTCCCAAACACAAAAACGGTTAGTGGTCACCTTTTCCCCCTTGTGTGGAGAAGGGAAGGGTCCAAGCACCTGTCCTGTGTGTCCCAAAGAGCACACAGCCTGTTCCTTGGCCCTGAGGGCTGGGAGGCCCCCCTGTGCCCAGGGCCTGAGGACCTGCGCTGACCAGGAAGGAGGTGGCCATCCTCACAGCTTGCTCCTGCACTCACGTGCTGTGAGGCTGATTTCTCTGGGCCTGGCTCCTCACGTGCAGAATGTGAAAACAGGGTCACAGCAAGTGAAGACGGCAAGTGTATCGTGGGCCCCTGGAAAAGCTGCAATCCATGCATGAGCCCAGGAGGTCAAATTAGACAGCAGCTCCTGGGGCTGGGGGTCAGATCCCATCAGCCCTGGCAGAGCTGCCTCCCTCCTGCTCTCCCTGCTCGTCTTTCTTCCTCCTTTCCTTCCTTTCTCGCTCTGTTCCCCTCTCTCTCTCTCTCTCTCTCTCTTTCATGTTTCTTCATTTCAAGGAAACCAGACACCCTCCCACAGTGGGCTCAGAGTATTCTGAAGCTAAATAAGACATTCTCAGTGCCGGTGTGAGATCACAAATCTCTCCACACTACAACTCAGGCTTTGCAGAGAAAATGTGTCTTTATTTTCTAGATCTACTCTGTCCTGTGCTACCTCTAGGGGAACTGAGGGACAGCCAGAGCTACATCTTCATCCGAGCACATTTAAAATGTGGTCCAGCCTATCCATAGTTTCTTTAGACTTTTAGCAGTCTCTTAGAGATCATTACTTGGTCTTTCAAATGCCTCCCCTTGTCCCCTTGTCCCCTTTTCCCTCTCCAAAGGTCCTGGTGGGTTGGAGCTTATGAAATCTTCTGGATTGGGGAAGGGGGGCTCAGGCTCAGGCTGCCTCTCAGGTGTGCATGAGGTGCACCCTGTCACCAGAGGTCCTGCCGGTGTTTGATGCAGATGCCTGTGGCTGAAACTCTGTGGTCTTTTCTTTCTGTCTGGGCCAGGATCCAGGGTCCACCACCGCTGGCCCTGCCTCCTCTCTGCTCTTGCTGGTGCCATGCTCCCTGCTGTGTCTTTGCTACATCCTCCGTCTGGCCCCTGGCCCAGGCTGTCCACCTCTCACCCTCTGCTGTGCAGTCATCTCATCCTCCTCCCGGTGGGTCTCATGGCACTTGCTGTGGTGCCCATAGGACACGGGGTGCAAGGGCAGCCCAGCCGAAGGCCTCTCCTTTCTAACTGTGAGGGGCTGCCTCGTGTTGCTTGTTACTATAATGTAACATGTATATTATAATCACATACATATATACATTGTGTATAGATAGATACATAGATAGGTAGACAGATATTAACATTCTAGAAGGGGAAATAGGGCTGCAAGACTGATAGTCTCTAGTCCCTCTTCCCATCTTCTGTTTTCACTTTTTTCTCTGCCATCAACGACCCCATAATCACTGAGGCCAGAAAAACCTCTTCACTTCTTTCCTATCTATTCAGACCTTCTTTGCTTAAGTCGCCCTGAGCTTGCCTGCCCCTGGCCATGCTAAGTGGGAGCCAGAGGATTGGGAACATCACTCCTTTTCCAGCAACGCCTGGCTCTCCACCCTGCTGTTGACTGTACACAGCACACGGATTTGAGGGTCAGGAGATTTCTCTTTGCTTTCTTTCCAAAACAGTCCTTATGCATTCCCTCCCTACCAAACCGGTCCCCTCTGTTCCCCAGGTGGATTAATGCCTTGAGTCTATTAGGGAGAAGGTCATGTACATAGAAGGACAAAAGAAAAAAAGCACATGAGTGTTTTTAAAATCATGTCCCTATTCCCCAGGAAAAGTAGAGCTAACACACACACAAACACACCCTCATCCATCCTGCGGGGCCCCTGGGGCCCTTCCAGACTAGGACAGCAAGGCTTGAATAGGGTTGCCAACGAAAACCTCACGTGTTTCAGAGGCACGAGCAGGGGCTTCTGTGCTGCTGGCAATGTGTGTTTCCCGATCTGGGCACTGTTAACAACAGTGCAAAAGCACAGCCACGGCGGGAAATCTTGGTCAAAGCAAACCACCTCCTAGGACAATGCTGCCGTCTTCTGTCTGTGACCATGGTCTGCGGGGCTCTGGCTTTGCCTGCCTGGCCCTGCTTTCCCTGTCCCCTCCGGGCCAGAGCACCATGGCCCTTGTTCACGTCTCTACCCTAGCTCGGATCCCTTTCTCCAATTCTGCACTCCCGTCCCCGATTGCTTCTCTCGGTGATTTTTGCTTCCTGGCTCATTCCCCGGGGCCAACCCCCTTGATCTGGCCCAGTCTGGATTAATTGAGCAGGACATCTGCATGCCGTCTCCAGTCCCAGCCTCTGTCTCCTGTTCTGACTGTTCAGGGCTGACAAGAACCATCTTGGCTCGCCCGCACTCCAAGCATTGCCTAGAATTTTATCTCCAACCGGGGCTCAGTGACAGGGGAAAGGGAATGGAAGGAGAGGGAAGAGACCAGGCAGTGATTGTCAGCTGGACTATTTTGAATTAGACAGCCCTGACTTTGAGCATGTACTTTTTAATATACTTTTTATCTGGAAAGATAGAAAAAAAAAAAAAAAAAAGCTCAAAACAGTGCTTGCGTCAGGATTTGGGAAGGAGAAGGTATAGCTGGGTTTGGGGTGGGTGGGGGAGCAGTGTGTCCATCAAAGAGGACTTTGGCTTCATACATGATGTTTCAATTTTTTAAAAAAGGAATGCATTTATACATTATTTGTGAATTAAAAGATATAAATAAATAAGTGTACTTGTCTAGAAACAAATAATAAACTCCCAAAAAATAATAAATAGATACAAGGGACAGAATCGACGTATGTAACATGCCATGTAAATGTTGGTCTGGATGCTACAAATATTGCACTGTCTGATGTCATCTCCGCACTTGACCGTGAGCCATATCTTGTCCCTCTTTGCTCCTCTAGTGTCAACCGTGGATACTGGCAGGCATTTGGCCCTCAAGAACTGTGTGTTGAGCCAAACGCAAAGAAAACCATCTGACATTTTTAGGGGGAGCAGAGGAGTAATAATCCAAAGAGTGGGAGGTGAGGAAGGAGCAACTGAGCAGAGACAAAAACAGAGGTGTGGACTCCACCCTTGGGTGTCTGTCCTTTCTGGAAGTGAACAGCAAGGTCTTGGGGGTGGAGGTTGTGCTCATTTTTCACTCCAGAGCTCCCCATAAGCTGGCCCTGGGTGCGATCGCAGGGAACTCATTGGGGAAGGGTCTTCCTCAAAGGCTTGCAGGGTGACGGCAAGTAGGAATGGCCGCCCGTCACGGGCTGTGTTTCTGCAGCAGTGGAGTTCCAGCCCGCAGACTCGCCACTCTCCGACAATCTGCGTGTGAACTGAGACTTGCTCCAAAGCGCACCCAGACTCGGGGCGGGGGGCAGTCGCCCCCTCCGTTTACACTGCTGTTCCTCTCCGTTCGCTGTCACAGACGCCAGCACAGCTCCTGTTGCAGTCATCTGGCTGCGAAAATGAGAAAATGGCAGCGGCATTAATTAAAAATAATGTACTGCTTGAGAGATAGCTTAGCTCTCTTCTCTCAGTCTCCTCTATATTCCTTTCCTTTCAGCTTACTGCTGACGCTCTATAGGTGCCAAGGAAGGGAAAAAACTGTGCTGTTCAGTAGAAATATGAAAGAAAAGTGAGAGATAGTAAAGAAAGGCCTCCAAATGTGATGAAGAGCTTCAATCTTAGAGGCAGGTTTTGAAGGCCCTAAAAAGAATACTAAAGAATCAGGGGGAAATAATTGGGTTCCTAAGGTTAGGGTGGCAATGGAGAGATTGGAAGAAAGTGGTAGAGACACTTACAAAAAAAAAAAAAAAAGAGCAGAAATACCACCCTCCAATAAATGCAGTCAGAGCTCCTTGGAGAAACGGCTGAGTCCAGGGCTGGATCAGGAAATATACAAGAAGAATCTAGAAGGTCTTATTGTGCTAGAAGGTAAGGAAGTGCTCAAAAACAAATTAAAACGATAAAACATCCCCATGGGATATGTCAAATGGACACAGGAGCCAACTAATAGAACTCCCACAAAGCTGGAACAAATTGACCAAGAAAAAAAAAAAAGTGTCAATATCCATAAGTCCATACTGGTATAAATAAATTATTAAATATTTAAATAAATGGGGGAGAAGAAACAAATATCCTGTGCAGAAGAATCTGACAAACACTACCTGGCCGGGGTGACCCAGGCTAACGTTGTTATGTGTGAATTATGTTCTAGCATGTTCCTTGATAGGAGCGGCATTTCACTTTGGCAGTTCCTCTGCAAACCCTAGAACCCCAGAGAGAAAGAATCGGACAAACCCAGACGGAGGAAGAGCATTCTACAGAATACCTGACCAGCACTCCTCAAATCCATCAAGGTCATGGAAAACCAGGAAAAGTCTGAGACACCGCCACAGTCTAGAGGAACCTAAGGAGACGCCATGACGGAATGTGGCGTGGTGTCCCAGATGGGGTCCCGGAACAGAACAAGGACAGTAGGGAAAAACCAAAGAAGTCAGAATAAAGTATGGACTTTAGTTAACAACGACGTAACAGCATGGCTGCCCGCCGCCGTAAATGTCAGCTACAATACGAAACTAGGTCCAGATGGGACAGGAAAGCCTTACAGGTGCCCTCGTGGAGCCCAGGAGCCGCACGAGCACCTGGATAGCCATGCCTACGTTGTAAAAAACTGTTATGATCACAGCTGTACTTCTAAAATTTAATGCTGTTATAAATGCCTATAATTTCTGTTAGTCTCCTGTAAAAGTGAAAGTAATATTTTCAGCTACCCAATTAATTTGTTCTAGCCTTGTTGACAGAGTAGGATGACTAAGCCAAAGGAAAAAAAAGAAGTCACTCTGGGGAGGGATCCATAAGGTTGACATTAGTATTATCCAAATTAAACGGTCTTCACAAACCCATGCCTCCCGTGTGCATCCTGCAAAATGTGGCTTTTCTTTTTTTGACATTCCACAAGATTGAAGTTTTCCTCTTAATGTTGAATTCATAAAGTTATTTTCATTTAATTATACCTGCTTTAAAGGGGATTTTTCTAATAAATTCAGTTCTTATCATTTAGAAGCTTCCTTCAGTTTCTCATTTCATCTCTGACTTTTTCCTGTGTGGTCCTTTGTTTCCTAATCAAAATCACAGCTTCTAAATTAAGTGAGGAAAGGATTTTGTTTTCTCAAACCCATTTAATGTGTGAGCAAATCAGAAGCTGGCTAGAAAGGCTGCCACCTCTTTATTTGTTGTGTTAACCAATTAAAAGGTGTTACTCTCTTGGTAATAAAGTGTGACCTTGTTCCTCTGGATTCTCACTCTGGCCTCTTTCGATCTGGTTCATTGTTTAATTTGCTAGCTGGGATCACACTGGACTTAGATTCTGAAAGCATCCAGGGCTCCCCTTAGGTCAAAACTCTTCTCTTGTTGGAGGGAAAATATCGAACCATTCCTTCCTTTACTTGGAGCTGACTGTCACTGGAGCTGGTAGCAAAGTCAATGCCACACAGAACTAATTGCAGAAACCTCTTAGAACAGTTGCTCTCCGCAGGGCAGCTGTTCACACAAGGGCTGTACCCCTGGTGATGTTTATGCACCAAAAGAGGTAGTAGTGTCCAGCTAGAAATAGCAAAGCAAGAATTTATAATTGCGTGTGTCCAAATGTCCAGATAATTGATTTAATAAATTAAATAGCTGCCATGATGCTTCTGTCCCCTTTGTTGCACACAAAGCTAATGAGGAATTTGGTGCAATTTTAATATCATAGAGCACGTGTGCTGTGTGAGCTTCTAAAAGACCCCGTCTCTTTCGGCCACATTGGTTTAGTTTGACTTTTGATCCAGCCCTTCTGTTTTTATGTGATTGGGAGATTTGGCAAACTAAGAAAAACCAACACTTTTATTGAACTTTTGAGTTTCTAAAATGCTTTAACCTTCGTGATCTCATTTGGGCTGATGTTACCTTCTCTGTTTTACAACAAAGGAAGCTGAGCCACGGGATGTCACGGACTAGTCACTAAACTAGTAAACAGTAGCCTTAAGACTAGAATTTAGATCTTCTGAATTTAATTCTTAGGGCTTTCATCCTGTACAAATGTTTATATATTTTTTCTTTTAGGGTCTGAATTCATTTGATTGTCTGATGAAATGTCTCTTAAAAATAACATGCCCCCCCCCACACACACACACGTGTGCATGCACACTTTTGCTCATAATTTCAAGAGTTTCACCATCAGCCCCAGGTTAAGAACCTCTGTGTTACACTGTGCAATTTCTATAAAGGTGATACAGCAAGAAATAAAGAAATTCTTTCATCGAGTGTCGGACAGGTGTGGGGGGGATGGGTATATTCACACCTAATGGGTACGGCGTGCACTATCTGGGTGATAGACATGCTTGAAGCTCTGACTTGGGTGGGGCAAAGGCAATATATGTAACCCAAACATTTTTACCCCCGTAATATGCTGAAATAAAAAAAAAAATAAAATAAGAAATAAATTCTGAAATGGGACACAGAGCACTTAGAAGATGGGAATTAAGACCAAATTCCTTTGTTCCTTTGTCAAATTTTCTCTCTTGTTCTGGAATATATTATCTCTCAGAGAGAATGGCATATCCTGAAATTAAGTGTGTTTAGGAAATACTATGGGGGTATATATGCAAAAATAGAGAAGAGGTAGATTAATAAAAAAAAAACTGAGATGATATTAAGCTTAAAGAATGAGAGGGAGGGTATAGTGAAGGGAATATAAATAAGGGTCAATTAGACATTTTAATCATGGCACTTGTGCAACCAGCATATTGTACATATTTAAGAAATTCATTCAGGGGTGAGTGGGGAACCAAAGACTGGCTTGGGATGGGAAGAATGTGAAGGAACTGAGTTTGGCCAACCAAACAGGCAAACAAATGCCAGGTGGGCACAGACTGTCTTCATATTTGGCCTGGTGGGATCCACCTCACACATCAGTTGCATCTCTAGCTATTGCTACCTGAAAGCCCTGGAGAACCCATACTTTCCAATAAATAAATACCAGCTCATGCTGAAAGATGTAAGCCATTTCTTGGCCAGGGTCCCTGCTACTGTCACTGGACCCAGTGGACATCCTTATTCTCAACTGCTGGATGGATATAAGATCACCTTTCCTGCTCTGAGGTCTTCCCATCTGCCGGGCTTAATTCATGCCCCTGCCTTGACCTCATTCTCCCGTATAACCTGTCTGGGCTGACTGCTGGGCTCCCAGTGGAATGCTCTGTTTCATTCTCCACGGGTGCGTTCACTGGGTTTGTGCTCACTCTATATTGCTCCAGCACAACTCCAATGTTGTAAATCTCAGAATTATCCCAGCCTCAGTTTCTCTCTTTGATTTGTGACTGTCCCCAACCCCGAAAATGGCTCTATCATACCGCCTCTATCACATCAATACCCCCATGACCTTTTCCTCCAGCCTCTGGTGTTCACTTGCCAGTAGGTGGTTCCTCCTGGTAGAGGATTTGGAGGGAGATCCCCTCCTCTCCCCAAGATTGGACTGCTAGGAGACCGGCTGGGTCAGGGGGCTGGCTAATGAACAGGAGTGTAAAGACTCTCAAGCAAAGGTCAAAAAATAGTTCTCAGGTTCTCCAGAAATTCCCTTGCCAAGCATCTTCGGGCCAACATCCCCTTCTTTAATTGCTACCTGGCTCTCCCAGGCCCTTCCTCGGTGCTGGTTGTGTCTGCTTAAATGGTTATTCAATACTTGATCAAGGCTCGGGATGTCAGAATGGACATCTGTCCACTGAAGTAATTCTGAGATCAAATTAGTAACTTTGAAATTTGATGGTAGTGAACAATGACAAAACCGGTCTGTTTCAGCTAAGTTTCCTCGGTTATTCTAATGATGGCATTTGTCTGTTTCAGCACTTCGCCCTTAGCCTGGCACTCAATGGACAGATGGTCCGTCTAGATAGTGTCTACCTCCCGACACAGAATCAAGAATTGCTGTTGATTCGTTTCACCGTATTAATGAAAAATTTGTGCCCAGTCAATTGGATGAGATCAGTGGGTTAGATCCAATTAGTCAACTCAATTTTTTTCCCTTAAAGGACAAAAAAAAAAAGAAAGAAAAGAAAACCCACATTTTTTTAATCACGTGTAACAATCCTATTGAAGATACCACTGTCTATGGTGTGTTTAACTTCATATAAGTCAGAAACAGAATTCAAGGTGACCTGAATGACAACAGATGCAAAAGGCATAATCTAAAGGTAGGACACGGAAGGATGAAAAACAGTTTATACAGATATAGAACACTGGTTGATATCAACCATATGCCAAGAAAATATCACATCTATGTGTAATGCACTCACAACAGGCCTCCTATTTTTAGGGGAAATGTATTTTTGTAGGTTAATTCATGGTGGTTTTGAATAAAATTTCAATAAATTCCAACCAAAGAGAGAATGTAATAGTGATGCCCAGGAGCTGCACATGAATATCTGGGAGTGGCTGCATGGTGATTATCTCTGGCACTCATCTGGCACACTCTTCCTTATCCCTTTTCTCAGGAAGAGCTACCCCCAGTGTACATTTCCACTGTCTGCAAATCAGCAACATCTTTCAGTAAAAAGCACATAATAACTAAAGATGTTGGTGCCCCTTGCAATCTCGCCCCCTTCATTTCATAAATGTTTCAGTTTGGGGCAATAAGACTGCACAACTGCAACAGAATTCTAAAACTCTGTCTACATAAAATAATAGAAGTATCTTTGAACTGTGTGACTGTCACATCTCACAGAGCTGTTAGGTAAATAAGATTTATTCCTTGGGCTAATTCCAACTATAGTTAATGCCTGCAGGCTATTTGGAGCTTTGTGTGTTGAGAGCTTTCTGAGGCTATCACTGATCTCAGCAGGAAAGGCTTCCATAATTGATTAGTGATGTCTGCCATGGGCACAGGAGGAGGAAGTTGTAGTATGTAACATTGTTCTAGTCACAAGTAATGACTGCAATATTATCTAGAGAAATCGCATTCCATGGACCCAGCTAAATGTGTCAGTTGAAAATGATTCAGTACAAGCTCACCCAGGAAATACACAACTAAAATTAGTTGTTTTGTGACCCAATACATGTTTGGGGATGCAGAACTGCTTTGTATATTTTAGGAGGGCAACAAAAAACCCCACAAAACTTTTAATCATTTGTTGCTGTAATCCAGTCTTACTTTTATGATAGTCAATTGATAACCAGATCAATTCTAACCAGTAGGCTTATAAATGTTGAAGTTAAGAGTACAAAAGTGCACACACATTCAACTATCATTGCTATTAATCTTGCACCAAACATGAAGAAAACCACATTTGATAGTTCTACATAATCACAATAGGAAAACAGTCCCTTAAGGATGGATATTTCTCAAAAAGCTGCTAAGACTTGAGTATGGTCCACACACTAGACCCTTCAACTGTGTTTCCAGAATGTCTTCTAAAGTGGTTTGACTCTGCAGAGGCATCCTCCCAGTAGTATAGGCTGTGACCTAACAGAAAGCATCCATGTCCTAGGGAACTGCTGGACATTCAGCATGGAGGAAAAATCATTTCTGAAGTGCTCCCAAAGAGGTACCCTTTCCTCCCAATCTCTGGTGTGTGGGAGAGGGAAGGTAGTTCCATGAGGCCCTAAATAGGATTCCAGATTGCAAATGAGAAAGCATAATTTATTTATGTTTGTATTTCAGAGTCCACAGAATGACTAGCACGTAGTGGGGGCTTGTTAAATATTTATTGAATGACTGATGGGTGGAATAAATAATAAAGAATGAATAGGCAGATGCAGAGATGAATTAATCCTAGGCCAGGCTAGTCACAGAGATAATTTGAGGTCATCCTTGCTTCCACATCTAGTCTGGCTGACTAGATATAGGCTTAGAAAAAAGTGTCCAGAGAATGTGAATTCTTGTGTGCCCATCCAATTCTGAAATGTCACAGTTCCAGACTTCTAATTATGCATGATGCAAACTTCTTGTAACTCCATCACTAAGTGGGGAATGCCAGGGAAAGACATTCCCTTTCTTGTGCTTCCTATTGGAATTTTTCTTGGTTCACTAGAGCAATCACATTGAATACTGGAAAGGGCATGGAAAAGAACACACATTTCCAGGATGACCTAAGTTGGCATTCTCTAACATCTCTCCAGTAAGAGACGGTGACACATATGAGCTCTTCTCTTTTCTTCTTGATTGACATGTAAGTTTGCATAATATTTTGTACAAAATCACATCACCACTCCACTTAGTGGGTGTTATGGGTTGAATCACATCCTTCCACCCACAAAAAATTAATATTTGAAAGTCCTAACCCTTAACACCCAAGAATGTGACTTTATTTAAAGATAGGGTATTCACAGAGGTAACCAAGTTAAAATGAAATCATTAGGGCGGGCCTTAATGCAATATGACTGTGTTCTTATAAAAAGAAGGGAATTTGGAGACAGACACATACACATGAAGAATGCCATGTGAGCGTGAAGCCAGCCATCTCTAAGGTGAGAAAAGAGTCCTGGAACAGATTCTCCCTCACAGCCCTTGGAAAGAACCAACTTGCCAGCACCTTGATTTTTGGACTATTAGTTTCCAGAACTGTGAGATGTGAAGTTCTGTTGTTTAAGGCTCCCAGTTTGTGGCACTTTGTCATGGCAGCCCTAGGAAGCTAATACAGCAGTTAACCAAAAGTAGCCTTCAGATATCTTTGTGGCAAGAAGTTGCTCCCAACACAGTATGGTACATTTCTGTCTAGAGTTTGTGCTGTGATATGTAGTTTGTTTTAGTTATCGATTGTATTGTAACAAACCAGAGTACCACTTGGTGGCTTAAAACACCTAAAACAACAATAGACTCTTAATTCTCACGGTTCTGTAGGTTGGCTGGGGCTTCGCTGAACGGTTCTTCTGCTCACTTGGGCCGAATCCCATTCACTTGGGAGCTTGGTTGGGAAGAAAATGCTCAGTATGGTGTCTCATCTTCCAGGCTTTCATTTCATGTAGCCACTCATCATCCAGTGTTCTAGGTGACCCAAGCTTCTTACAAGGTGGCTAGACCCCAGGAGTGCAAAAGCAGATGTCACCAGGCCTCTGAAGGGACAGACCTGGAGCTAACACAGCATCACTTCTTCCACATTCTGTCAGTCAAAGCAAGTCACAAGGACAGCCTAGATGCACAGGGAGGACATACAGACTTCACCACTTGTTGGGAGGAGCCCCTCATTCATCTGCCACAAGGATGCTGTTTGTTCCCCTGAGTTTGCCTATGCCCCCACCCTTCTTAAAGCTGTTTTCCGTAGGCCTTATAACTGACTCTATCCACAGGATCTGTCTGAGACAGAAAGCCTAGCAGCGGCTGCTTGGGCTATCCCACTCTCAGTCTGCAATACAAAATTAAGGACTAATGTGGCTCTTGGCTCCCATGTTGCTTCTCATGTCTCCTTTGTTGTCAGGTCACCCAAGGGAACAAACAACCAAGTTGATGTGTTCCAAGCCCATCCCCCACACTGACTCAGTTGGCTAAATCTTTTGAACAAGGTTGCTGTCTAGGTCCCAGATCTCAGCTCCCCATCATCATACTGCCAACACCTCATGTCACCACCACAACTGGCCATGCTTGGTGGCAGAGCACAACTACCTGTACCTAGCCAAGGTACTTTGCTAGTTCTATTTATAATCACCTAGCTCCCCAAATCTTATCTGTCTGTGGAATTCTGTCTATTGGAAAGAATACTGTGTTTCTGGTAATTTCCAAAACTGTGGTTGAAACTGCTGTGTTTTTTGGACCCTGTGTCTGTACCTTTGGAACAATCCTCAATACCTGGTCATTTTCCCCTGACCTTGTCACATCCTGGTGTGAGTTTTCATGCCAACAATGGATTCACCTATAACTGTACCTTCTCCCAGCTGCTTTCAGTGAACTACAGGTACTTAGCCCAAATCCTATGTTTAGAGGCACTTTGATGACATCAGCTATGAATGGCCACTTGTCATATCTCTCACATGTTGACCTGTCCTGCTCTTTTCACCCCCAGCACCCAGCCCTCACCTGCTATGAACAGAGCAGGGAACATGCAGGATCATTCAGAGAAGGGCAAAGCCACTTCTTCCAGCTTGAACACTTGTCATGTTGATCAATTGTGAGGTTGACTGTATCTGTTAGGATCCTTTTGGCAGCAGGTAGAAACCCTGGTGACTAGAAGCTTATTTAAAGTACAGAAACACTGGCTCAGGTAACACAGAAGTACAGGTGTGGGCAGACTTCAGATGAAGCCAGATTCAAGGTTCCAGTGGTGCTCACAGGACTGTGTTCCTCTCCTCCCCTTGGCTCAGCCTAGTATCCTGCTGGCTCCTTTCCTGGGCTTCCTATGGGAATCCTAATAACCCTGCATTCCCCCTTCATAGGGCAAGATGGCTGGCACAAGGCCATTCTTACCTCTTCCCAGAGGAGAGAGTGCCCATCCTTCTCAGTCCTGCACACACTAGTCCTAGGTGCATCTGATTGGATGGGTTTCTGCCACTGGCTTACTCTGTCTGCATCTCCAGGTGAAGGAGTTCAGATGAGCTGCTTGGCTTAAACCTGGGTTATATGGAACCTCATGTAGAACTCAAGGAACGACGGTGGTGGAAGATAAATCGGAATAAATATCAGGGACTGTGGCTAGAAGAAAGAGAAAAAAATGTTGGGAGGCAAGGAACAAATGTCTACTTTAAGAGAAATAGTATATTGAGTGACAAGTTCCTAAAATGCTTAAAAGGTTGGAATAATGGGCTCAAATTTGTAAAATAAGCTAAAATGTACATGTAATATTTCACATGGACGCAAAAAGTCATCCTAATGTGAAAAACACTCTAGTCAACTATAATAAGCTCAGTATGAGCCAGTAAATTGATTTGCCTATCAGCAACATTAACAGAAGCTAATGTACTCTAATTTCCTAACTATTAGAAGTATTTAACATCAGAATCGGGAGCAGTAGGAGATAGTTTCTAACTTGCCACTAGCTATGATAAGGCAAAAGCTATAATCACATATAGAGATGCCACTGAGAGAATTTGGGGCTCATAGATTCATTCATTCACTTATTCATTTGATACATATTTCCTGAATGCCTCTGGTGCAGGCCCAGATCCCTTGAGGCAGATGCTGAGACAAAATTGGGCATGCAGACTCTGTTTTAGGGATCAACAACAGTGGAAACGGGAGAGGAAGCAAGATTGGACAGACGTGATACAGGCCTCACAAAGCCTTGACCCCAGGGAACTCTGGAACTTTAGAGAAAATGCTGCCCACTGTATTCTTGCATTCAGCTGAAATGGCTGGGTTAACGGCTAGGCTAATACCCTTGACTTGCATTGGATGTGGGCCACTGGGGAAAGAAGGCTGTGTTCCCAGGGGAGGTGACTTTCTGCAGCTGAGGCAGACCCTGGAGGAACTGGCAGCTGGATACTTCTGGGTCCACGCCACCTACTAAGCACTGTTCTAGGCATTGAAGAGATAGCAGTCAACACAACAGACAACAAAGTTCAGGCAAGAGCAGGCATTCCGGTGGAAGGTGAGAATAGAATCTTTAAAAATACCTAAATGAATATGTATCAGTTAGTGATCAATACCGTGCTGAAAATGCATCATGATGAGGTGAAGGTAGAACATGACGGAAGAAGAAATGTTGGGTAGTGGTATGACGGTTGTGCTATTTTCATTAGTAATGCTTAAGCAGAAACCTAGAGAAGTGGGAGAAAGAACTCTGCATACATTTAGGGGAAGCAGTTGCAGGCAGAGAGCAGAGCAAATGCAAAGGCTTTGGGAAACAAAAGGGCACGCGTGGCCGGCAGGGAGGAATAAGGGGAGAGTAACAGGAGATGAGCTTAGAAGGATAGTAATAGATCAGATTGTGTCAGGCCATGGGCCAAGTTCACACTTCGGAGCTACGGTAAAGATTCACAGTGGGAATAGACAATAGAGATGGCTTCTTTGTGACACCCCCCTCTTGTAGCTCCCCATTTAGAAAGGAGAAAACTGAATCCCATGGAAGTGATTTATATGATCAGAAGTTGAATAGCTACGTAGAAACCCCAGAGAAACTGAAGACAGAATGGAGACGGATGTCACTGGTTGCATGTAAGAGAAACTTTGGATTCAGACAGGCTTCAACAAAAGGAAATTTAATCATCTCACATTACTAGAAGACCAGGCTTGGGAGGGCACTGAGCATAGTTCCATGAGTGGCTCAGTGACGTCCCTTCCACCTTTCCATCTGCCATCCTCAGTGTAGCAGTCAGGATGGGCTAGGATATGCTACAATAATTCCAGTGGCTTTAAAAAGCAAAGGTACATATATTTTTTTACTCATGCAGCCTGTCCATAGTAGGGCACTGTTTTCATTAGCTATCAGGCATTCCTCACTGTAGTCACACTGCCAAAACCACTCCCATATAGAGCATTGTTGATCACCATGCCAGAAGAAAATGAGAGCTCTAGAGTGTCTTGCAGCAGCAATTAGATGCTCTGGTTCAGAAATAACACACATCATTTCTGCTCACAACTCATAGACTGATACTAGTCACTTTCTCCTCCTACTCACAAGTGGGCCAGAAATTGCAATTCTACTATATGCCTGGAAGGCAGAGATATTTAGTGAGTGCTGCTAATAACTATCAAATTGAATATCAAATTCAACTCACAGCTGGTGGCCCCCTCCCCTGATGTCATAACATCCAGAGAAACAACACTTAAAAAAACAAGAGGAATTATTACTATTTTTAAGAGCAAGGAAATTTTCCCTAGAATTCCCGAATGAGTATTGGCCAGCACTGGAGGATCATGTGCCCATTCTTTTCCTTTTCTTTTTTCTTGAGACAGAGTCTCACTATGTTGCCCAGGCTGGTCTTGAATTCCTGGGCTCAAGCTATCCTTCTGCCTCAGCCTCCCTCCCACGTGGCTGGGATTACAGGCGTGACCCATTGCTCCTGGCCACATGTCCGTTCTTACACAGGCACTGTTAGGGGAAATGGGAATATTATGTTTGGCTCAGCCTAATTGAGATTGACCTTTTAGATCCAGGGACTGGGTCACTTTCCTTTGAGCCACGATGCTATCTGAAGTTGGTGTAGGTGTTGGAAAAGATTATTCTTCTGTGGTACTTTATATTGAGTCAAATCCACAAAGAAAGGGCACTTCAATACTGTCAACAATTTGGGATTGAAAGTAGGAGGAGAAAATGGAGAAAGGCATGCTGGTAGCCAAGCAACCTGCTCTACTACAAAAGGCAAACCGGGAGGGCTGCAGTGTCAACGAGAAATACAGTATACTACAGCGAGGGTTGCAACACACAACCCCTAAGATCTTACCTAACCCTGCCTACTGTTATTTGCTGTGAGTCTGTTGATGCCACCATTTATGAGCACAGGGGCTCAGGACACATTTGTGGGTGGTGGTGCTCTGCGAAGCCAAATCAGTTTCCCTTATTCAGTTCCACTGATCAAATCTTATTAGAGTCCTATGTGAGGAGGAAATATTTTTTCTACCCATGGCTAGGAAGCTCCCAGATATGGAAAAGCAAATTCTGAAATAATGAAGGACAGGTGAAAGCGCAGGGAAGAGAAAGGGAATGGCTTAGAAACTGCATATAGTATGAAGGTAAAGATATAGGGCTCTTGTCTTCAATCATGTTCTTATGACTCCCAAATGTACATGCCCATTTTATCAGCTCTCCTGAGCTTGCAATTCTAGGCTGGACAGCTCCCCTTAGCTCTCTCAAAGGCAAACAGCATCACTACTGCTAACTCTATCCTGAACCTGCTCTTTTGACCTTGATTATCTCCACTATGGGCACCGACTTCCACTAATCTACTTTATCCTTTCATCAATTTTTTTTTTGACTTGGATTATCAGGACAGCTTCCAATTGCTTTTCCTGCATCCAGTTCAGTATTCCCTATTCCGTTTAGCTCAGAGATCCAGCAAACATGTCAATCTGAGAGGATCTTCCTCTGATTAAAACCCACCAATTGTTCCCCATCAATTGCAGAATAAATTCAAGTTCTCTTAGGGGGTGGGGGGAGAGGGATACAATGCCCTCCTGCTGGCCTTGTTTGGAAGACTCAGGGTTTATGCTAAACTGCTCCCTGCTCACACACCCTCACCACTTCCTGTCTTCCTGGTTTTGCTAAGAATGTTCCTCTGCTGGGAGCATCCTTCCCCGCCTGTTTGCTCTATTAACTCTTAATCATTCTTTAAGATTCTGCTTTTCACCTCACTGAGAAAGCTGCCTTTGACCCCCACCTCTCCCCTCTAGGGCCAGGCTGGTGCCTGTCTTTGGCTCTCAGAGCACTCTGTGCCTACCTTCATCAAGGGACAAGGGACATAATCATGCTATTTGTTTATCTGTTTCCCCAGTGGTGTACAAGGTCCCCCCCTTCCTGAGGAAAGGGACTGCCTTATTCATTCTGCCTGGTGCAGAGTAGGTACTACGAATGCTTGTTGAACAGAATCATTAAGAAGAGGGTGGCAGCTGAGAGGAAGTTGAGGGCATGGGAGGGGGAGCAGTGGAAGGGGGTAATGGAGAGAGCAGCAAGTGGGGAGCTGCCGGGGAGTTTGTGCACCCCCCACCCCATAGAATCAGGATCTCCTTTTGCGTCTTGGAATCCAGGTTCCAGCTCCAATTTATCCATTCCACCGTTCCCAGAAGAGGCAACTCTGTCTTTCCAGGAAGGGGATTCCTGGTTTGGGTCACACATGAGTGGGACTGCACAGATAGTCTAGGGGAAAGTTCTCTGCCACCCTCACTCTGACAGCCTGTCCCCTGCCTACAACCAAAGCTCACTGGGCAAGCAGGCAGAATTCTGGCCTTGGCCACTGCTTTTTGTTCTGAGTTCCCCCACCCCCTCGAAGGGCACATACCGGAGATGA